>NC_084469.1:81991631-83260559 GCF_027409185.1 Cynocephalus volans
GGGAAGAAGACAACAATCACAAGTCCTTGAACTTATTAAGACAAGTGAACAGATATGATGTTGATGGGTAGGAGTGGGGAGATGGAGGGGGGAGGGAGTAATCGGTAAAGGGACACGAAAATCAACTACATTGTATATTGATAAAATAAAAAATTTTTTAAATGGGCAAAGATATTTGGGTACATTTATACAGTGGGCAATTAAGAAAAATAAATTAAAAAGAAAAAAATTTTAGAGACAAAAGTAGATTTGAGGTTATCAGAAACTGGGGGAGAAAGAATAATGAAAAGTTATTGCTTAATGGGTACAGAGTTTATGTTTAGGATGACAAAAAAGTTTTGGAAACAGAGGTAGTGGCACACAGCATTGTGAATGTAACTAATTCCATGCAATTATATATTGAAAATGCTTAAAATGGCAAACCTTATATATTTTACCATAACAAAAAAAGGCAAAGAACTTGAAGAGACATTTCCCTAAAGAAGGTATACAAATGGCCAACAAGCATATGAAAAGGTGCTCAACATAATTAATCATTAGGGAAATGTAATTCAGAATTACAACGGGATATCACATCACATTCATTAAGGTGGCTACTATCAAAAACAAAAGCAAAACCAAAAAAATCAGTAAGTATCAGTGAGGATGTCTAGAAATTAGAACTTTGTTCATTGCTGGTGGGAATGTAAACTGGTGCAGCTGCTATGGATAACAGAATAGAGGTTCCTCAAATAATTAAAATAGAATTATCACAGGATTCAGCTATTTCACTTCTGAGCATATATCCAAAAGGACTGAAAGCTGGTTCTCAAAGAGATGTTTGTACAACCATGTCCACAACATTATTATTTCCAATAGCCAAGAGTTAAAAGCAGCTAAATGTCCATGGATGAATGAATAAATAAATAAAATATGGTATATACATATAATGAAATATTATTCAGCCTTAAAAGGAAGTAAAATTTTTACACATATTCAGCATGGACGAACCTTGAGGACATTATGCCAAATGAAATAAGCCAGTCATAAAAAGACAATCATATTGTATGATTCCACTTATATGAGATAAGTAGGGTAGTCAAATTCAAGTGAACAGAAAGTATAATGGTGGTTTCCAGGGGCTGGGGGAATGGAAAAATTGAGAGTTGTTTAATGGGTATAGAGTTTCAGTTTTGCAAGACGAAAAAGTTGTGGAGATTAGTTGCACAACAGTGTGAATATACTTAACACTACTGAGCTGTACAAAGTGGTCAAAATGGTAAATTTTATGTTATGTGCATTTTACCAGAATTACTTTTTTTTTTATTTTTAGAAAGAATTCTGGATTGACATTTTTCTCAGTACTTAAAATACATTGTTTCAATTCTTCTGGCTTGTATTCTTGCTGTTGAGAAGTCTGCTGTAAGTCTGTAAGTGATTTGTCATTTTTTTCCTGGCTGTTTCAAACTTATTTCTTTGTTTTTGCGTTCTGAAATTTTATTACAATGTGTATTTATTATGGTTAGCCCATTCATGACTCTATGTACTTCTTCAATCATGTCTTTCATCAATACTGAAAAATTGACCATTGTCTTTGAATATTGTCTCTTTACTATTATCTATTTTCCTCTGGAACTCCCATTACACTTCCTAATTCTATTCTTCATGTCTCTTAACATTTTTTTCATAGTACTACACCTGAATATCTCTGTGATACAGTCAATTTTCTCTGCAGTATTCAAACCACTGTTTATTGAGCTTTTATATCAAATACCTTTTTCTCCCCCTAGAAGTTCTATGTGGTTCTTCAAGTCTGCATGTTCTCTTATCATACTGTCATTTTTCTTATGTAAATTATTCCTATTTTTATGTCTTTAATCATTTTAAGAATACCCACTTTATAGCATATTATGAATTTCTTTGTTAACCAAAGTTCTTTGTATTTCAATTCTTTTGTTATTATTTTGTCTATTTATCAATCAAACACTTGGATAGTACTTAATATGTCCCTGGAACTTATAAATACTAATTTATTTAATATCGTTCTATCTGTTAGCTCTCTAATGTTGTTTTATTTTCTCAAGTGTTTTGCAGTTTTGGATTGCAGTTCCATATTTAATTGTCCTTAATCTGTAGATCTCCTGTGGCACAGGAATGATGGGAATGTTCTTGCGTAAGAGTTTAAAGTTTAGGAGCAATTTGTATATTAATTTTGCAGATTCAGTTTCATGGAGAATATAGAAAGAATATGTTTGGATCCTAAGTTTTCATAAAGCACAGAATATAGATTTTAATTTCTCAAAAGTAATTAAATTTTTTCTTTTTTCTTTTCTTTCTTTTTTTTTTTTTTTCTTTTGCCCAGAGTGAAAGCCAAGATACACATCCTTGTCTTTTCATGTTCATAGGTGGGACTTTTTTCTATAGCACTGTATCACTTTAAGTCAGCCCTTCAAGAATCCTGGCTCATTCAGACTTTTCAGTTCCAATTCCCTGACTCATTCAAACCCAAGACCCATCTCCTACCCTTTAATTAGATTAAAACTTAATTACCAGGTTTAATAATACAGTCAACCACTCATTCACCCTCCTCCTCCCAGGTTAGCCACAGCATGAGCTTATATACTTTTCCCTGTACTTTTTGATTTCAGTTTCTGTCACCTGGTGATTTTTCTTTCTGTCCCAATCAACCATGTATTTCGACTTTGTTGTTATAGTTTGGCTAGCATTTCTAAGAATATATAACTGGAGGTTGTTCAAATGATCTTAGTTTTCCCTTCAGCTGGAATCAGAAGTCCTCTGGAGGGTTTTAAGCATGGGAGAGATAGAATTTATGTTTTTAAAAATCTTTCTGATGAATTAGTAGAGGATGACTGGAATGAATTAATACTAAGCTTATGTCTGGACTTAGTATAAAAGTGTCATGATCCATTGGAAATGTTAACCGAAGAGTAGAAACAGAGTGGCAGCATGCACATCGTATGTCTTCTAACCCTGATTGGTCTCTCATTTTTCACTTGGAGAAACAGACACAGAGAAATTCGGTGACTTGCCAACAGTCACTCTGCTGGGAGGTGTATTCCCAGGGCATGCATACTTTTAGTTATTTTATTATACAGATGGTTTTCTTCATTTTAATTGCATTATTGAAGACATCATGGTTTATATGTACTAATGTCAAATTCTAATTAACTAAACATTTCTAAACACCAGAGACTGCTCGGTGATGACAACAGAAAGATTAATAAGAAATGGTCCCTGCCCTTGAGAAGCTCACACTTTAGCAAGCTTTGAATAACTAAAACAGAGAATAAGAGCTATAGCATCTGAATATACATGGTGGTCTGGAAAAAAACTGGGAAGCAGTAGCTGAACTCAGTAGCTTGGGGAGGTCAGGCAGGTGACATTTAATCTATGCAAAATCTATTCTGGTTTGTTTGGTCATACATCTAGTCCAGGAGTAGAATAAGAAAATGTTCTATTTTTAACTCTGTATTCATTTGTGTCATCCCATAAATATTTACTTAAATATTTGCTGAGTTCTCTCCTAACATCAGGCTCCTAATGGTAAAAGTCAAGGAAGAATGACTATGGAAAAAAACCATCCTTGAGGGGGCTACAGGACAACTTCTCCCAAGATTATAGGCAGGAGACAAAGCAAGGCCAATAATGAAAAAAATATAAGAATAGGAAAATTTGATTCACAATTAGATCAGACTCCCAGGATTCTTTTGCACATTCACCTTCTTCCTCTATCAAAACCTGATTTGGGGGGAAATATATATATCTATCATTTATATCTCAATGAGAATTTAAATTTCAACATTTAACTCTCTCAGAGCTCATTGCAGTTTAAATTTTATAACAAATAAAATATTTTTCACATACCTAAAATATTTTTATATTGGAGGAAGTATGGGTATTTGGGAAAGAGTAAGAGCTTTATCATGTTCCCATTCTACTTACCATCCCTGACCCAACATCCAGAACTTAGTCAATATATACTTATTGTGTGGTTGATGTTTTGCATACCTCCTGTGCCCCTCTTTAAAATCTCACAATCCCACCTCTGTCTCCAATCACTGCTACAGGAACTGGTTCCACCTGGTCATCTCTATGTGGGTGCAATCAGATCATGTGTCTCACCCTGGGTCTCCACTCAGTACCTCTTGCTTCCTGCCCAGAGGCATCTCGGATGCTGCAGCTTGGGGCAGCCATTAAAATACACTCTGTGCTCAGCACACATGACCTGGAAGTGCAAGAGTTAATCCCTACAGAACCATCCTTGACCAATGAGGACCTGGAGCCAATGGATAAATGCTTCCCTCTTTGGTCCTTTGGGCAGACAGTTCTCTGGTACATTTCATAAAGTTCCTCAGAAAGTCCAAGCAGAATAAACTACCACATGTCCACTGTGGTAGCCAACTCAATAATCCATCTTGTGTTGGCTTTCCCTCCTTCCCTGTTCATTCCCCTACCCTGTATTCCTGCTGCCTAGGGTCACATTCCCAAATAGCCTTAAAAGGTAAGTCTTTGTCTCAGGCTCTGATTTCTGGAGAACTCAGCCTAAGACTATTGGGTTTTATTATTTTATCCTGTCCTTTAAAACCCTTCTAATAAACCAAAAGTTGCAGTTGTGTGCAGTGACTAATTTAAAAATTCAGCAGGGGTTCCAAAATGTTACTGCCACTTCTTTCAAGATGCAGCCACTTAAAATTATCTGGTCAAAGAACTCAAACTGGCCACAGAAATAAACCTGAACTTACTCTTCAGAAACAGATTGAAGGCTCTTTCAAATATTTCCAAGTCTAATTTCTCAAGTTTTCTGATTGAAGATCTGTCTGGCAGCAAGACTGCCTGTGTAATTGATGGGTTTTTGTTTGTTTTTTATTTTTGTTTAGTCTAAAACACAGAGAAGTCAGCTCAGTGATACTGTTCATCAGAACCATCAGAAGCCAATATGAATAAAGTCATCCACACTACTCATAAGAGGACCATACTTAGATGGATGTCAACCATTACCTTATATAAGCAGGTGCATGTTAATGGACCAGAGAGAAGGCATATTGGAGGACTCAGCTGACTCAGCCTGGCCGGGTGATGATGGCCATTGAGCATGGTGGATATATGTTACTTTCACACATGCCTCCTTTACTTAACCCAAGAACCAACCCCCTGCATGTTTCCAGTACCCTAAATCTAGTTAACTCATCTAGGGAGGATTCATCATGTCACTCCAGCTTTTTCAAGGTATGGTTAGGCTCATGGACCTTTGGCTGTATGGTTCCAGGTAAGAGTTGGCTAATGAAATAAACACAAGCGATTTGTATCTTATACTCATAGCCCACAGGGTTCTGACCTAAACAGCAACCTCTTGCTCAAAATTCTTAGAACCTAATACACACCAAAAGAGGGATGGAGAGCATTATATGAATGACACCATCTTGGGTTACTTGAAAATATTTCTTGCTGACAGTCAAAAATCCCTCCTCACCAAATGGCCTGTTTTTTTCACTCAGCATGGGTTTCCGAATTTGGGGGGCTCCCATCAGAGCTTTTGACCCTTTTCCTAGTTCAGGAGTTTCCTTATTAGTTTCCCAGGGCTCTTACCATCAGTCCCAAGAGCCTGTCCACCACTCCCTCCAGGAAACCTCCAGATCCTCATGGCAATCGAATTTCTGATGGCTTGCCTGCCTAGCCCAGAGTTCCTGAAGAGTATGTGCAGATTAGAACACATGATTTATAAGAAAGATCCTGTCCTTGAGGAATTTCAGCTTTGAAAAGTTAAACAATGTAACAAGAGACATCACCAGGTAAGGTAACACTCATTGTCAGAGTCATCGTAAAGGCAGCCAGAGCTTTGACATTTCAGAGGAGGGAGGATGACTGTGATGGTCTCTGGGAGAAGGAAGAAGAGCTGCTTCTGGACCTCTCTCCAGTCTATTCGGGGCTGGTCCCAATGAAGTTCCTCAGTAAATATTTCCTGCAGGCACTGAATGTCTCCGGTCCTCCTTGGAAAATTCAGTAGCTCTGTGATTGTATCCATTAGAATTTATATTCATCTTTTAGTAACAGAGACCAGAAACAACAGTGGCTTCTACAAGGTTGTTAAGGTGGGAAGCTTAGGGCAAAGTCTTCTGGGACCCAGGCTCCTGCCAACTTTCTTCTCCACAGTCCTTTGTACCTGGTGTCTATTCTCAAAGTTATCTCATGGTCTGAGATGGTTGCTAGAGCTCTAGACATCACATCTGTGTTCCAGCTATAGGAAAAGGTGTGAAGGGCACAAAAGGCACATACTATCTGTACATTTGCTTCTGTTTGTTTGTTTATTTGTTTTGGTGCTGGCAGGTATGGGGATCCGAACCCTTGACCTTGGTACTGTCTGTACATTTGCTTCTTAAAGGGCCTTCTTACAAGTCCCACCTAACAACTTCTGCTTATATCTCATTGGCCACCCCTAGCTATAAAGGAGGTTGGGAAATGACATAGTATAGGTAGGCTTGTTGACACCCAAAATAAAACCAGTTTTTTTATGAAGAAAGAAGGAAGAAATGGATGTTTGACTGGCAGCCAGGAGTCTCTGCCACGGTGATTAAGAGCATGGGTTCTGGAGGCAAATCTGGTCTCAGGACCTGTCACTGAGTAGCCAAGTGACTTTGGGAAAATCACATAACTGCCCAAAGCTCAGATGATCCGCCTTTAAGACAGGAAGAACAGCAAAGCCATCTCATGAGGTCACAGAACGGATTAAATGAGATGAGCACTCGGGTGGTCCACACAGCATTAGGCACGTCACTATGGTATATATACTAAGACCCCAATATTAATCAATTTTTAAAATATCTACTCACATTCCTTATTACCATATTAATCCTAGTTACAGCCAACAATCTATTTCAACTCTTTATCAGATGAGAAGGGGTTGGCCTTATATCATTCATACTTATTGGGTAATGGTACTGCTGAGCAGACACAAATACAGCAGCCTTCCAAACAATTCTATATAATCATATTGAAAATATCGGCTTCGCCATGGCCATAGAATGATTCCTAACACTCTCAAACTCATGAGAGTTTCAACAATGATTTATTCTTGGTATACACTCAAATTTTCTCCCACTAGAGGTCTCCTCTTAACAGCAACTGGCAAGTCTGCTCACTTTGGCTGCACCCATGAAGCAATAGAGGGCCCAACACCTATCTCGGCCTTACTCCACCCCAGTACAATAGTGGTAGCAGGAATCTTCTTATTGATTTGATTCTACCTGCTAATAAAAAACAACAAAATAATCCAAACACTTTCACTATGCCTGGGTGCTATTACCACACCAGTGAAATCAGTACTTTCTTTTTGAATAATAAAATACTATATTTTATTCTATTTTTAAATTATTTGTTATTAGCACATTCAATACTACAAATCGTGATTTTTTTTATACCCTTTACATGACCTATCACTCCCCCAATCTCCTCCCTCCCTTCCTCCCATCTCTAGTATCCTTAGGTTTGTTCTCTCCTTCTGAAAGTTCAACGTATTATTGTAGTCTTTTCTTTCTTTCTTTCCTTCTTTCTTAGCCCTCAGTTATGAGTAAGAACTTGTGGTATTTCTCTTTCCTTGCCTGGCTTGTTTCACTTAATGTGATTTTCTCCAGTCTTCCATGTTGCTGCAAAAGGCAGAATTTCATTCCTTGTTATGGCTGAATAGTATTCCATTGTGTATATATACCCCATTTTCCTTATCCAGTCATCCATCAATAGGTTGGTTTCATATTCTGGATGTTGTAAATAGAACTGCAATGAAGAAGGGAGTGCAGATATCCCTCTGACATGATGATTTCCATTCCTTTGGATATATACCCAGTAGTGGGACTGCTGGATCATATGGTAGTTCTATCTGTAGTTGTCTGAGGAACATCTATACTGTTTTCCATAATGACTGTGCTTATTTATAGTCCCATCAACAGTGTAGAAGAGTTCATCTTTTCCCACATCCTTGCCAGCATTTGTTATTCTTGGTCTTTTTAATAATGGCCAGTAAAACTGGAGTGAGGTGGTATCTCAATGTGGTTTTGATTTGCATTTCTCTGATGACTAGTGATGCTGAGCATTTTTTCATGTACCTGTTGGTCATTTGTATGTCTTCCTTTGAAAAATGGCTATTCAACTTCTTTGCCCATTTTTTAATTGGATTATTTGTTTTTTTCTGTATGGTTGTTTGAGTTCTTTGTATATTCTGGGTATTAATCCCTTGTCAGATGTATAGTTTGCAAGTATTTTGTCCCATTCCATAGGCTGTCTTTCTACTCTGTTGATTGGAATACGGTAATTCTCAAGTGCCAGACCCCGTAGAGCAAGAAACCCTTGAGATGTCTGAAAAGGAATTCTGAGCACTGATCTTAAGAAAACTCAAAGAGATAAGAGAAAAATTAATTAGAGAACACAATGAAACAAGAAAAAATATCCAGGATATGAAGGAGGAAATTTATGAAGAGATTAATACCTTAAAAAAGAATGTAACAGAACTCCTAGAAATGAAGGATTCACTCAATGAAATAAAAAATAGAAGAGAAAGCTTGAGCAGCAGGCTAGAGCAAGCAGAAGAAAGAATTTCAGACCTCAAAGATGGTCTTTTTGAAATAACCCAGGCAAACAAAAAAAAAGGGAAAAAAGAATTTTTAAAAATGCAGAAAATCTAAGAGAGCTAGCAGGTAACCTCAGAACACAAACGTCTGAATCATGGGTATTCCAGAAGAGGAGGAGAAAGGAAAAGGCATTGAAAACTTATTCTGGGAAGTAGTAACAGAAAACTTCCCAGGTATAGGGAGAGAGGCAGACCTTCAGATCCAGGAAGCCCAAAGATTCCCCAAATAGTTTCAATCCAAAAAGATCCTCTCCAAGACACATTATATTCAAAATGGTAAAACTCAAAGACAAAGAGAGAATTCTGAAAGCCGAAAGAGAAAAGCATCAAGTCACCTATAAGGGAGCCCCCATCGGACTAACAGCAGACTTGTCAACTGAAATCTTACAGGCCAGAAGAAAATGGGATGACATATTCAAAATACTAAAAAAAAAAAAGGCAGCCAAGAATTCTATACCCAGCAAGGTTATCATTCAGAAATGAGGGAGAAAGAGTATATCTTCCAGACAAACAAAAATTATGGGAGTTCACTACCACACAACCAGCCCCGCAAGAAATTTTCAAAGGAATCCTGCATCTAGAATCTTAAAAATGATAATCACTATCACAGATTTAAAAGAAAGAGCAAAACCTGCTGTTAAAACCAAAATGCAAACAAGAAAGAGAAAGAAGTTAAACCATGTCACTTCAAAAGTCCAACTAACATTGAAAATGAAAAATAAAAGGGGAAGAAAGGAACAAATGATATTTTAGACATCTAAACAAATAGCAATATAATGACAGTAGTAAAGCAATATTTATCAATAACAACCCTAAATGTAAATGGATTAAACTCCCTATTCAAAAGACACAGACTGACTGATTGGATTAAGAAGCTAGATCAACCTATATGCTGTCTTCAAGAGACCCACCTCACCTATAAATACACACACAGACTAGTGAAGGGATGGAAAAAGATACACCATGCAAATGGAAACCAAAAACGAGCAGGGGCAGCTATTCTTATACCAGAAAATATAGATTTTCCAAACCAAAAGCCATAAAAAGAGACAAAGAAGGCCATTATATAATGATAAAGGGATCTATCCAGTTAGAAGACATAACAATCATAACTATATATATGCACCCAACAGTGGAGCACCAGATATGTAAAGCAAACACTCTTAGACCTAAAAACGTAGATAGACCCTAATACAACAACAGTGGGTGACCTGAATACTCCTCCAGCAGCATTAGACAGATCTTCCAGGCAATAAACCAGCAAAGAAGTACAGGATTTAAACTACACCTTAGACCCATTGGATCTGGCAGACATCTACAGAACATTTCATCCAACAACCACAGGATACACATTCTTCTAATCAGCACATGGAACATTCTCCAGGACAGAACACATGTTGGGTCACAAATCAAGTCTCAGAAAATTTTTAAAAATTGAAACCATCCCAAGTATCTTTTCAGATCACAATGGATTGAAACTGGAGATCAATAACAAGCAAAATTCTGGAAACTACTCAAGTGCATGGAAACTAAAAACAGACTCCTGAGTGACAATAACCTCTGGGTCCAAGAAGAAATTAAACAGGAAATCAAAAAATTTCTTGAAACTAATGAAAATAAAGATACATCATACCAAAACCTGTGGGATACTGTAAATGCAGTACTAAGACAAAGTTTATTGCAATAAATGCTTACATCAAAAGAATTCAAAGACTTCAAATAAATGATCTAAACCTAACACTACACCTCAAAGAACTAAAAAAACAGCAATAATCCAATCCTAAAAGCAATAGAGGGAAAGAAACAATCAAGATCAGGGCAGAACTAAATGAAATAGAGACCCAAAAAATGATACAAAAGGTCAATGAAACAACAAGTAGGTGTTTTGAGAAAAAAAATAAAATAGACAAACCATTAGCTAGGTTAACAAAAAAAATAAGAGAGAAGACCCATATAAAAATCAGAAATGAAAAGAGACTTTACAACCAATACCATAGAAATACAAAGAATCATTAGAGATTATTATAAACAACTGTATGCCAACAAATATGAAAACCTGGAGGAAATGGACAAATTTCCGAACACATACAAACTACCAAGACTGAACCAAGAAGAAATAGAGCACCTGAAAAGTCCAATGAGGAGCAATGAGATTTAAACAGTAATCAGCAGTCTTCCAGCAAAGAAAAGCCCAGGACCAGATGGCTTTACAGCTGAATTCTATCAGACCTTTAAAGAAGAATTAATTCCACGTCCCTTCAAACTTTTCCAAAATATTGAACCAGAAGCCATTCTCCCGAACTCATTCTCTGAGGCCAACATCACCCTAATATCAAAACCAGATAAAGATACAACAAAAAAAGAAAATTACAGGCCAATATCCTTGATGAAAACAGTACCTTTTGCTGTTGGGACTCAGTAGGTGACCTGAAGTAGTTTTACTTTCCCCCATCACTGCCCTCACGTAGGCTGTTCACATACACTCCCTTTTCTACCCCTCGTTGACCTCGCTGGTTGACTCCATAGCTTCCTGGTCACTTTTGAGTATAAAACAATCCAGTCTTGCTCAATCCAGTTCGGTCCAGTTCAAAACTTTAAACTTGTATCCTACTTAAGGCTCCTCCCCAGCAGCAGATGCTGTCCAGGCCCCACTCTCAGCACTCCTGGTTCTAGGACACAGCAAGGGGCCTCCCACAAGCACCTGTGGGCTGAGGACTTCCCACCCCCACACACAGGAGGTCCACCAGACTGAGGGTTGGGGTGGTGTGACATGGCGGTAGCAGCCCTTAGTCGGTGGCAGAAAGGTGCTGGAGGGTGAACACCCAGCTTCCTTGGCCCTGGGGTGTTGGGTGAACAAGCCCGAGGTGGGATTGAGCTGCGTGGCTCACAGCATAACCTGCTAAACATGGCACTTTTTTTTTTTTTTTGCTTCCTTAACTGTCTCAATTCTTACTTCCTTACCAGTGCTTCCTGGGATCATCTCTCAAATGAACTACTCACACTGGAATCCTTGACCCTGGTCAGCCTCTGGAGGCCTGAGATACCTCCCCATTTTCTTGCTCAGGCTCAGCTGTGATGGAGGCCTCAGCACTGGAGAGAGAACATTCTGCTTTCCTTTCTCCCCATCCCTCTCCTGGGCTCTAGCTCCCCCTGTGGACACATAGGGAAAGAGAAGCACGGTCTATCCCCCTCACGGAGGCTGCTGTGAGTCCTCTCTTCCTGATCAAACCTCTCCAGGGGCATCTGAATATTGGCTTTCTTCAGGGTTGCATGGGGAGGACTCAGAAGCCACTGCACTGTTTCCCGACGTGGGCGATGCCCTCCAGCTGACCACCTCTGACACCCCGTCAGACTTCCACCCCTGCACAGCCTCTTATGGCCAAGGTCCCTTAGGCACCAGGCAGTCTCCTTGAATGAGTACTGCTGAGAAAATCCAAGCCCACCTACCTTCAGCAGCATCCTCTGGACCCATAGGAAGCACATCCTTGCCGCACCAAACGGTGCAAAGTACCTATACCACTAGCATCCTCTCCCCTTCTCTGCTAGTACAGGCTGCTCCCAGCTTCAGAATTCTCTAGACAAGGAGCTAGTTTGAGTCTTTCCATTGCTGTCTATTCACAAACTCCTGAGGATACTTGCTGGGCTATCCAAGAATTCTCCTTCCATTGGCGGCCCCAGCAGGGCCATAGGTTTCATCAGCTCAGCAAGTGTCCTGCCAAATCTGGAGGTGCCTGCCTTTCTCTATATGGAGTTTCCTTGCTACCTGCTTGCAAGCACTGAGGCAAGGAGACCCCTGCCAAAATGACAAAGCACCCCTCACTGGACTGATGATTCATTGCTCCTTCACATTCCTGTGCACCGGGGAGGAGAATGGGGTGGTGACAGTGGCAGGAGCATTTCTGCCACCTCTAGGTCCTGGGGAATGAGTCTGGCACCTCCTTTGCTCCTGTCTTCAAGCTGTTCTTGGTGGCTATTTTCTGTGGGTGGGCCTTTTAGCCAGAGTTCTGAGATGACAGGATAATGTCCCACTACTCTTGCTGTTATTATGATTGTTATTCTTACTTTCATAGCCATACCGAGCATATTTAACTCACAGTGCCCCTCTTCCAGGCAGTCCTCCCAGCGAAGGCACTTGTGGAAACATGGTCACTTCCTTCTTACCTTAGTGGCTCCACACTCTAATTCCCGGCATTCCCGAGTCTTGCTCAGCTTCTAGATCTGAGGTTCCCAACCCTGGTTAGCACTAGAAGTTCTCTGTAGCTTTTAGAGCCAGTTTGTCCAGAGGTAGGATGTGACTGTGTGTGTGTGTGTGTGTGTGTGTGTGTGTGTGTGTGTGTGTGTGTGTGTGTATACACATATTTATTTGTAGATGTCTGGAATCTGTTAACGGGAAGGGAACTGGGTGGCTGGGGAATAGAATTTCCATTAACAGTAATACCTAACATGTATATTGCACTTACTATGAACCAAGCACTGTCCTAGACACTTTACATACAGTAATTCATTCAATGATCATAACAACTCTATCTGGTAGATGTTATTATGATGCTTATTTTACAGATGAAAGAGATTTTTTAAAAAAATTTTACCTTAGGCTTGCATTACCTATTTAAATAAACATTGAAATGACAGACAGATGGATAGATGGACAGACAGATGAGTAGACAGACTTAAGCTTCTCCAGGTGAACGTAATTCACATCCCCAGTTGAAATCCTCTGCCCTACGATTACTATTCCCACTTCAACACGTGCCAAGTCTTTCCAGAAGACCCATGAGGAGGAAACAGGAGGTAAGAGAACCCCTTGGCCATGGACTCTTCCCACCTGTGATTAAAGCTGAACTCCAAGAAACTCCGTGCTAATTAGGCTTGGACTGATCCTGGAGTTAGCACATTATCATCTCCATCTCGGGAAATCACTGTCTCCCTGACAAATGGCTCAGGGACAAGATCTGTGCGTCATGCTGTACAATGCCCAAAGAGGAGAAAGGGCCTCCAGGCAGAGCTTGGAGATGTCAGATGAGCTCATGTATGTTTTTTTTCCACATAGGATTTAGTGATGAATCATACAGATTTTAGTGGGCCGTGGGAGTGACGTAGGAGAAGGCCCCGCTCAGCTATAACTTGGTTTCCTAACAGGAATGAAAAAAGCAATTCTGCATCAAAGTGACTTCATTCAGTTGCAGCTGAACACAAATGAGATCATGTCTGTGAACTCCTTTGAGATCTTCAAAGGGTGTGCAACACTCTCTGCTTCACTATGAATTCCAGGCTTGCAGGGGGATGTAAACCTTCTCCCTCCAGTCTAGCCTTCCTTCACAGCCACCTTAGAACCAAACCCACAAAGTCAGCACATCTTTCTACTTGCCCAGAAATAACATTACTCACTTGAGTGTCACAGATAAGGTGGTCTCCATCCACATCGAGGGCCACTAGAAACAGCCACGTGACCTACAGAAGATCAGTCGACGTTTCTGGGACTCAATCTGTCCACCTTTCTCCCTTTATCTGTCAGCCCCACATCCCTCAGTTTTGACCGAGTTCTGAGCAAGTGCTTTCACTGAGGTGATGAGATGACTGCCTGAAGCACCAGGTCTCCATCCTACCCCTAACGGGGGAAAAAACCTCTCCCTTTCCTGGTGTTCTAATGAAAGTCTGTGGATGGCTTCTCCCTGGCCGGCTCAGATCATGCCCCAACCTAAACCAATCCACAAATGGGATGCAAATATCTAATTAGAACTAATAAGTGATTCATACACCCAACCTTGGAGACCAAGAGGGAGGGGTCTGTTCCACCAAAGTCACATGGGCCAAGTGGGTAGGGGTATAAGAGTCCCTTAAGGAAATGTGGTGTGGATGCTGGGAAGATAACAGAAATGGATGTCCAGAGCAGGACCTTCCAACTCTATAATTCTGTAGCCTCAAAGTAAGCTACAATTTAGCTAACAAAAAGCCCAGAACAGCCTGGCCCCGGGAGAGTTGTCATGAGCTATGTGTCAAATTGTAAAATGGTAGAGATAAAGGAAACCTTAGAAATCTTCTCGTCCCACCCCCTCATCTTACTGGTGAGGAAGCTGAGTCCCAGGGAGGCCACACAGGGAGCTGTAACAGAGCTGGGTCAAATGCCCCACCAGGCTCCTGATTCCAGAGCCCACAGGACAATGCTGGCAGATCCCAAGGGTGCAGGCAGTGCACTACCTCTCTACCCACCCTGAGAGCAAATTTTTTCTTTAATTCTCTTTTAAAATGTGAGAAAGGTAATACCCTGGTTGTAATATTGTACTATAGTTTTGCAAAATGCTATTGTTGGGAGAAACTGGATGGAAGGTGCATGAGATTACTCTACTATTTCTTACAACTGCCTGTGAATCTACAATTATCTTAGTAAAAAAAAGACAAACACACACAATTAAAAAACTGTGAGAGGACTTTCAAAATGGCATGAAATCATATATCCAAGGAAGACAGTGTTGTGGTTGGCTCACAAACCACCCTCTGAATCAAATAGAGAAATACAGGACAATGATAAGAAAAATATTAAAATATATACCTGAGGATGGGGGGCATAGCCTCACCTAAAAACAAAATAAACATTTCCCTAAATAAGATCAGAAGTGGACCAAAAACACCCAGCTATAAGGGGATGGGGTGGGGGCGTTGTTGGAGCCATGAATCTATGGCACTCTACATATGGGTGTGCAGAGAGACTGAGGTGTCTGGGAACTCAATCCCTACATACCAGCAAGGACCAGAATGCCGCCTGTTAGGACAGGGTACAGAGCCAGCTCACAACGTGAATAAGGGGCTAGATCAGGCTTCTCTCATTCATGATGGGTGATAAGTTTACACCCCAGGGCTGGTAGAGATAAGAGACTGCTGATGGGGTAGCTGGAGAAACAGAGACAACCCATAGTTTCTGGTTCAAAACAGGATCTGTGACATTCAGGCAAGGTGAGAGTTCAAAGCGGCCAATATAAGAGGTGGTTCTGAACTGCCCTAGCTGAAGGAATGAGCAAAAGAAAGGGAAAACACACACACACACACACACACACACACAAATTCACTTTCCTTTCCTCCCCTTTCTGGTTTGTTCTTGGCCTTGGTTTCTGCTCTTCACCAAGTGCACAAGATTCAACCCATCCAAGACAGCCAGCATTTCTGCCCCCAGAAGTTAAAAACAATGTAAGGTTGGTTTATCAAAGCCTTGGACATCTCTATACCTCTTCCTCTGAGAAATCCATTAGAAAAAGGTATGTTAAAAGGTCCTCAGCATTTTCAAACAGCTATTTTTCTCTAGAAGCTAATGGGCATAGCCTTCCTGCTCCTGTGTGCTCAAAGGCCCCAGAATATTTATTATGGAGGGAAGGGTGCAAGGAACCAACCTCCAAAGCCTCTAGGATTCAGTGCTTCCTTATGTTTCAGTCTCTAAGGATTTACTTTATCTGTATTGTGTGTCCCAAATTGATTTGACCATAAGACACTCCTATACATAACCAAAGCAGGAGTTTTTTCCTCATTTGAAAAAAAATGAGCAAACGCAGGAACAGAGAGGTCTAGAACTTTCCCTGACATCACACAGCCAGTCCGAGTCAAAGTTGAGGTTTGACTCCAGAGTCCTTTACCCAGCAGGCTTTCCCCTATACCTCAAGGCCTCCTTTTGGCATTTTGAATACAGAATATCAGAAAGAAAGCTACAACCCATTTTCCTTAAATTCAGCTAAAGTCAAGGAAATCACAACCTTTCAGCATGACATAATTAGAGGATACTCTGGTTTCACACTACATAGCACAACTCCAAGATTTAGATAAATGTTATGTTAAAAAAAAATTCATGAACTAAGAATTAGAAGTGACCTTAAACATACTGTATAATCTAACTCCTTCATTTCTCAGATAGGAAAGCTGAGGTACAGCAAGGAGAAGGGATTTTTGTTCTAGTTGATGGCAGTGCCTAGGACTCACTCTCACAGCAGGAGCATTTACTGAGATTTTACCCCACGCCAGGCACTGAGCTATGCAGTGTACAACCATCACCTGAGTTCATCTTCACTGTAACCTTATGCAGTGGATACCTTTGTTTCATCTTCATCTTATGGATGAGGATGGAGAAGCTGAGAGACATCTAGTAACTTACTGAAGGCCACATGGCAGGGGAGTGGCAGTATCTAGAGCTGCGGCCAGGTTGGGCTAACTTCAAAGGCCACTCTCAGGATTACACTAAGATATCCCTACCCTTACCCAGTAATCAAATGGCTCCAGGAAGTGTTTTGCATGAGAAAGATTTCTTTTTGTGCCCTGGCTTCCACACTTTCTACCCGGATAGCATTTAGCTACTTAAATGAAATCTGAAATTCAGATTTTTTCACCTATGAAATGAGCATTATAACAGCACCTACCTGGCAGGGTCATTGTGAGGACTGAGAACCTATGTAAATCACCTAGCCAGGTCTTGGCCATAGCAGGTACTCAAAGTTCTCTTGTTTCCTAATAAAAAAATATATAAACCTACACACACACAAACATATATATATGTGTGTGTGCGTGGGTGTGTGTGTGTCCCTCACGTAGTAACCATTCTCCAACATAACCCCCAATGATCACCACTTTCTGATATTCACAACCTTCTCTATTCCCCTTCCAAACTGTTCCAGAGTCAGTCTGTGTGACCAAAAGAACATTGCAGAAGTCATGTATGTCATCTCCAAGATTAGGGTATAAAAGACTGTGGCTTCCATCTTGGTGTTTCTATCTATCTATCTATCTATCTATCTATCTATCTATCTATCTATCTATCTATCATCTATCTAATCATCTATCTACCTACCTATGCATTTGATCACTTGGGGATGCCAGCTGCCATGACACATATGGCTCTCTGGAGAAGACCATGTTGACACAGAACTGCAGCCTTTGGCTGACAAAAGGCAAGGAGCTGTGGCCCTCCGATGACCACGGGAGTGAGCTTGGAAAGGATCCCCCAGCCCCAGTCCAGCCTTCAGATGACCATAGCCCCTGCCAACAGTTTGACCAAAACCTCATGAGAGGTCCAGAGCCAGAACCACCCACATGAGCCACCCCAGGATTCCTGACTCTCAGAAGCTGTGGGAAACAATAATTGTTTGCTGTTTTAAGCTGCTGAATTTTGGCTTTATTTGTTACACAGAAATAGCCAACTAATACACCCTTGCTATATATTTGGACAGAAGTGAAGAATGTAGAGAACTGTGACAACAGATCTTCTGGAGCTTCTGGCTGAGCCCAGAGTTGCTGCAGGCCTGGCCAAGTTTCTTCAGAGACCCATAACTGCTTGATTAAGAATTGCCCCATTTAACCTTCCATGTACATCTTCCCCTTGGCCTGCTTCACTGGGTTTCTGCATTTAGAAACTGCTTTTAATTGTATTTAAACAGAATCTCGTTCCAAGCCATCAAGCAACAAAAACAAAGGTGTTTGCTGTGGGAAGGGGGGATATAAAAGAGTTCTTTTCATTTACATGTCAGCCGTGGAGAACAACATGAAAGCATTTTGCAAGCTTTCTTGAAATTGGACTTCTATTTTGACTTTTTTAAAGTGCAAATCAGCATCTAAGCCCAAACCTTGGGGTGGCAGGGAAATTTAATTAGAATGTGGAATGTTTTACATAAATTTGTTTCTTCCTGCTATGTTTTTTTTAAGGCTGACAGGATCACCCATCTGCTTAAAATATAATTGAGTGGGGAAGTGAGAAGGGAATAAAAAGACCTAGTCTGAAAACTTAATTCCAAACCAGAGGCCTGGGAGTAGCTGCTGACACTGACTTTGAACTGGGGATTCTTTGTAAACCAGAAATGACTCACGTGTTAGTCAGAAGATTGTATCATCAGCTTCTAGCCTGTGACAGTCATGAGGGATAGTCACAAGTATTCTGGGCTTCCTCTTTGTAGGCACACAGTAGGATTACAATTGTAATTCTCCCTTTCAAGTTATACAGGGCATGTGACTTGTTCTAGCCAATGAGATGTGGGCAGAGATGAGACATGTCGCTTTCAAGTGGAACTTTTAAGAACCGATGCCCCATTCCTTTCCCTCTGCTACAGAGATCATGGGAGCGTCTGTTGAGATGGTACCATGGTTAGCCTGACTCTCTGACTGCTGATGAGCAGAGCATCCCAGCCATCCCACGCTGAACATACAGGAAGAACAATAAATACATTTTTGTGAAGTTAAGCCACTGAGATTTGGGCATGGGAGGTAGTATATGTTACTCAGCATAATTCAGTTTACCTGGCTAATACACAGATTTAGATACTAAATCCACGGCTTTTGTTCAACTTTCGTTTATTCAATGAACACTTATAAAGATGTGCCTGAGAATAAAGATGAAGTGTTTGTTGCTGAAGGTTTTACAATATAGTGAAGGAGAAGGATATGCACAAACAATTGCAATTCAAAGTAATCTGAGACTGGTGGAACTAGGAAGGTGTTAGATAGAAAATGACATTTGAGCTGGGTATTGAAAAAGAAGAAGTTCAGATAAGCTGACAGACACAAAGGAGAGGGCATTCCTGGCTAAGAGAATGGCTTATTTAAGGGCATGGTGGGCAGTGCCACCTCCAGGAAATAGGCTGCAACACAGCAATGAGAAATCCCCTTTGTCATTCCCTACAACCTGCAACTGGGCCAAGAAAGTCCTCAATTGTGACAAAGTAGCCAGGAGTGAGGGGAGAAAGGCAGGCACTTGGCTGGTTGCATACCTTTTCAGGCTACCATCTATTCTACAAATGTTTATTGAGCTTGTCCACCAAGCCTGGGACTATGCTGGCCCTGGGGCAATAGCAACGAGTAGTTCGGCATTGCAAAGCCTGCACTACAAGCTTCACAGTCCAGTTTGCCTCGAGGATAATATGCACAGGCCAGCCAAGACTCAAGAAGAAATCCTAGCCAGATGACTGAACTTTGGGAGGATTTTGAACAAGTGGCCAAATCTCTGAGGCAGAAATGAAACTTCTCTTCAGCCAGGCTTTGCTCTGGTGAGAAGCCAACCATGTCAGGTTGCTTAACCAGACCTCAGAGTGTCCAAGAGAGAATGAGACAGCAGATGCTTTATCCAAAGAAATTCTCACTTCCCTCACCTTTCTTGGACTCTGGATGCTTTTATCATTATTGCACTAGCATGGAAATTTGTCTAAAAATCCTGGCAGCATAACTACAAGAACAGTGGTGTTTGAGGGTGGGCTGAAAGGACTTCAGAGGCATGCAAGAGGATCAAGTTTTTCTAAAACCTGTGTCTGCTTGGCTCTGCTTCAAAGGCCACTAAATTCCTGCCAGAATTAAGGAGAAAGATTCTTCAAAATCCTTTTCACTCCGGGTGTGCAAGATAAGAATTAGGTCCATCATGCACACCTGTCTTACTATTTCTGTCTCTTCCTGGGGTTGAGCTGTCTCAAGGACGGTCTGCCTAGCTGTGGAGGAATGGAGAAGGTGGACTTAAAATCTGCATCAACAGCACCAAAAGGTCAAAGTGTTTTAGACATCCAACTGGATGAACTGACCCTGCAGAAATAGACCAATTTGCCAAAAATCAGTTAATCAAAAGCCAACTTCTAAAATAATCCATTTTCCAAAAGTCTAATAAACAGTAAGAAAAATTTAACAAATCAGTACTTTTTTTCTACATGACCCTGCCTCTCAGCCTGCCTCTGTCTCTGCCCCTTGAATATTTGTCTTAAAATTCCTATCAAAATGATCAGCCGAATTGAACTCTCAATGAACTTATCATTCAGTGAATTGAATCTTGTTTAAATGATTTTCCACAAATTGACCTATAACAGCCCCGCACCTGGTGCAAGCACAGGCTTCTGAAGAGTGACCCTCTGTCCCAATCAGACCTTGAGAGAATTTGCAAGAAAGGGGTCCACAGTCTTGATCTTCTGAGTGAGAAGGTCTCTGTGTCTGAATATGGGAGGTTTGTCATCATCCCCTAGGGGTTTTAGTGTTGAAAACTTGCCTGCTGTTTGTTTACCTGAATTTGGGCACTTTCTATGACCTCGCTGGCAAGTCATTATGAAAGAGCAGGCTCTTGGCAGGTGTGTACGTTGTAAGTGACATGCTTTAAAAACACCTCGTGTAAATCAGATATTGCCATAAAATGGAAATTGCAGCTACAAATTGCATACTGATTATAGCAGTGCCTGAAATATGAGGCAATGTCGACACTCTGTAACAGGTACCCTGAGAAATAGAAAGTTGCATGTGCAGCATAAAAGATAATTATTTTTCAATGTGCAATAATACACTCTCTGTTATTTTTGACATCACAGAATCCTTCATCAAAGCTAAAGGATTCTTAAGGGCAAGCCCTTCATTGTAGAGATGAGAAGGCTAAGGCTTGTGAGGGGATGGCTCGACTTCCTTGGCTGAGTCTGTGAAGGCAGGAAGTCTACTTGAGTCTACTCCACAACAAGGTCCAGGGCACTCTAGAAAGAGACAAAGCAAGAGACACATGGTCCCTGCCATGAAGAAGCTCACATTTGGGTTCAGAGGCAATACCGTACTTGGACATTGCCTCTGTGACGTCCTCATTGCATGACTTTGGGCAAGTCATTCAATCTCACTGAGTTTCACTTTCTTAGTCTGCAAAATGAACCTGATTTCACCTACCTACCTCACAAGAGTATTGTGAAGAATTAAATGAGACAGTCTAGGTAAGATAAGTAAAGGAGGCATTTAACCCATCAAGAGCCATATTCATACTGGGTTCTCTCCATAAAAGGTCAACATCGCAGATAGTGAGTGCTGTCACAGTTCAGGGTCAACATGAAGTGGCAAAAGGACTCAAGAACTCTAGCCTTTTCTGGAGGTTGTCTATCCTCCAGATGTTGCCCTAGATGTGTCTCCTCAGAACCTGTGCAGATCTGCCCCTCCCAGGCACCTACAGTGACACGTTCATACCGTTCCCCAATTTAGAGTTACTTCTGATTTCAAAGGATGTCTGATTCCAGAATTTGGAATTCTAAGGCCATTCAGTGGTCAATGCACACAACTCTGCCACATCTAATTCCATCTCCCAGAACGTAAGCTGCCTGAGGGATAAGATGTTTTGGTCTTTTGTTCAACAAATATTTATGGAAAGCCTACTTTATGCCAGACAAAAACTAGACACTGCCAATTCTGTTATGCACAAGGAGCAAAACATACAAACTCTTGCTTTAATGGTTTGAGACATGCAATTAAGAGGTAGAAAAGTAGGGAAAGTGGTGGAAGGAGGTGAGTAGAAAACAGCAAAATAATGTCACAGAATAACAGTTACTATGAAAGAAATGAATATAACTGGCTGATTTTCTGACTGGGGAAGTGGCGTGTGATCAGGGTGGCATTCGGCTGACATGCACATATGCTGTCCCAGTTGTGAATGGCTAGCATCTGTTTGGATTACCCTGTGATTGTGCCAGCTCTGTTATTAGAAATGTTTAATGCCACCCCTGGTGTGTCGCACATCATTAGTCAAAGAAGGCATCTTTAATAGCATAGTATTGAGCACGACCTGAATTAGGAGAAGTCAGTGGTGAGTAGATCTAGGGGAAGAGTGGTCCCGGAGACAGGACCAATGCGTGCAAAAGGCCTGTGGCAGGTACAAGTTTGAAGTAAGAGACAATCAGAAAGAGGGCAGGTTGACTGGAGCACAGGAATCGCCAAGGTCAGCAAGGTGGCAGGAGCCATCTACAGAATTTAGGAGTTTTTCTAAGTGTGATAAGGAGACATAGAAGATTTTTAAGCAGGGGATGGTATTTGGATTTTCATTTATAAAAGAGCACCCTGACTGCTTTTGTACAGAGGCAAGAGTGTATCCTCAGTGCCTGGAATCATCTCCACCACATAGCAGGTGCTGAACAACCTACTAGCAAATCAAAGAACAAACATGCCCAAACCTTCTCTGGTGGCGAATGAAGCCATTCCTGATGTGAGTTTAGTTTCTTTTCGATCTTTTCTCTATGGCCATTAACTAGCAAAAGTGAAATGTCTCACAGAATCCAGCTCCAGATGGTGCTTGAGCTGTTACAATGAGCCCCAGATTAGATGGTGGTCCCTGAGGTAGGCTCAGGGCCATACATGCCAGGGATCCTCATGCAGCTTCTTGCTCTGCTTCCAGGCAGAAACAAACATCTCAGACCTTTCTCATTCGTAAACCTAAACATGTAGAAGCCCATGCTGAGGAGCTCCTATGTTTAAGTGGGTGTCTCTGCTATAACGGGAAAATTAGACTGTCATTCAAGAAAAGTGCTTGCTTGGGATTGATTGCCATTAAAACCTCTGATTTTGCAATTTGTGGTTTGTATGTGATTTTCTCATTTTGCAGATTTTATTGTTGCTTTTCAAAGGTGTTTTTCATTGCTTCTCTGAAGGAACTTTTCTTCTCTCCCTACTCCCCTTTCTCCATCCCTTCCCAACAGCCATGCATTCCAGAGGGAAGGTCTCTGCCATCCTGCTTTCTGAAGGGGAGATGGGACATGCACAGGAGTCCACACTGAGGCCTTCACAAAGGCCTATCTGTGGTGGACAATGCTCGTGGCCTAACCAACACACTTCACCTCTTTTTTTTCCCTAAAAGAACCCAGATTTTGACCAGGTATGCATGAAGCCAAGGGCTTCACAGGAAATTAACCTCACCCCCATCTCCAGGGATCAGCTCCATCGTTTTGAAAGTAATTTCAAACCCCTTGCAATGTTTGGCTCAGGAATGGTCATGTGACCAAATTGAGCCAATGGAAGAAAAGGAGAAACTTGGAAGAGACTTTTGTTTGTTAATTCAGTATACATGTATTATATACCTACTGCGTTCCAGGCACTGCTGTTAAGGTCTGACAAAATAAAACTCATGAGAAAACTTTAAAAAAGGAAAAAAAAAGAACTCATCACCCTTGTGAGGAGAGACAGATTATAAACAAAAGAAATCATAAAGTGTACTTGCACATAAGATTTGATGGTGATCAGTGAAACAAGGGGAAATAAAGCAGAAAAGGGGAGAAGAGAAGTCCAAAGACTGCATTTTTAAATAGGGTCATCAGGGGAGGCCCTTTGAGGGAGCTGAGGGATTCGTCATATGAAGTCTGCAGGAAGCACACTCCAGGCAAAGCGTCCTGAAGTAGGATGGGCTGGGCAGGTTTGAGGAGCAGTAAAGAGGCCAGTGTGGCTGGAGTAGAGTGAACGGGGGGATGAAAGCAGGAGGGAAAGTCAAAGAGGGAGCATGTCCTGCTTGACTTTGTAGGTCTGGTAATGACTCTGGCTTTTACACAGGAACCCCAGAGGGTTTTAAGCAGAACACTGTCATGATTTGACTTACATTTCAACAGGATCCCTTTGGTTGCTGTTTGGGGAACAGACTGAAAGAAAACAAAGACCAGAGATAATACAGTCCTTCCCCCATCTTCTGAGAGAGCTTCACAAGCCCCCTGTCTTGTCCTTTTGTGTCATTGTGAGTAGATGTGAGATGTGAGGACAGCTGCAGCTTCTCCAAACCCACCTAAATAAGAAGCTGCTCCCGAGAGCAGACAGAGCCAAGAGAAGCGCAGGAAATGCACACAGCACTACAGAATTTGGCCAACTGGTTTTTTTTGCGGGGGGGGGGGGCGTATTAAAACATAATTGATTAGACATATTTGTTGGGTACAGAGTTGACTATCAATACCTGTGTAAAATATGTGATGATCAAATCAGGATAATTAGCGTATTCATCATTATAAAATGTAATCATTCTTTGTGTCCATTAACCAATTTTTTGCTAGCCCCACCCCCTCCCCCTTTCCCACCTCTAGTAACCACAGTTCTGTTCTCTCCTTCTGAAACTTCAGCTTATTATTGTGACCTTCCTTCCTTCCTTCCTTCCTTCTTTCCTTCCTTCCTTCCTTCCTTCCTTCCTTCCTTCCTTCCTTCCTTCCTTCCTTCCTTCCTTCCTTCCTTCTTTCCTTCCTTCCTTCACTGCCATTTATGAGTGAGGACATGCAGTATTTCTCTTTCTGTGCCTAGCTTATTTCACTTAACATAGTTTTCTCCAAGCTCATCCATGTTGCCGTGAATGGCAGAATTTTATTCTTTTTTATGGATCAGTAGTATTCCATCATGAAGCCCACCCTGCACCTGAACTTCCAGTTCTGTGAATTAATAAACATCCTTATTGTTTAAAGAGAGTTGGCTTTTCTATTTCTTGCACCAAAAATGTTTCTAACTCATTCATCATCCAGCCTCACCATCCATCACCCACCCTTTGCTCCTACTGTGCATGTCATGGCTCCCCCAGATAAGCCTTACTTAATTGTGTGGAAGGTCTCAATTTAGGAAGTGGTGTCACTTTTTTCTCCAAGATGTCCTTCCATGGAATCCTCTGACTTTGGAATCCACAAGCTGTCAGACTCAACATCTCTTTCTCAGCATTTGCGTATTAATTCACCCAAAATTTATTGAGTCCTGCACTGGGCCTTGCACTGTCCTGCATGAGCAAGACCAATCCCAGTTCTCAATGAGTCAAGAGTATGTGCAAGAGAGAAAGATCTTCTGTTTACATGACATTGGATCAAGTGTTAAAAATGGCTTTTCTTTAGTGCAGCCCATGTAGTAGCAAATTCCTGAGCCTCTCTGGACCTCAGTTTGACCTTCTATAAAATGACACTTTCCAACTCTGAGAGTCCAGGGGTGTATGATTTACGGTAGCTTTCCTTTGGTGTTGCTATGGTTTGAATGTTTGTGTCCCTCCACAATTCATGTTGAAAATTAATCCCTAATGCAATAGTATTAAGAGGTGGAGCCTTTAGGAGATGATTAAGTCATGAAGGCTCCACCCTCATGGATGGGATTAGTGCCTTTATGAAATGACTTGAGGGAGTGAGTTTGCCCTTTTTGCCCATCCACCACATGAGAACACAGCATTCATCCCTTCTGCCATGTGAGGATGCAGCAAGAAGGTGCCATCTTGGAAGCAGAGAGCAATTTTTCACCAGACACCAGATGTACCAGTGTCTTGATCTTGGACTTCCCAGCCTCCAGAACTATGAGAAATAAATTTGAATTCTTTATAAATTACCCAGTGCAAGATACTTTGTTATAGCAGCCCAAACAAAGACAGGTGTCAATCTCTAAAATTAGTTTTCTATAACAGACAATGAACCAGAAGTCATAAAGACCTCCCCATAATTTTTGGATCCAAGGTCATAGCTCATGGTTAAGTAAATTTGGCAACACCTTGATCGAAGTCACATTCTTCCAAATAGGTATAGTAAAAATTTTTTATAATGTAGGTATTCCATAATAAAGATATTAGTTCTCTCCCCAATATCAACCTCCCATTTCCAATTTCTCTACATTTCCCCCTTTTTAACTTCCTTTTTTGTTTGCTTGTTTTGTTTCATTTTGGTGGCTGGCTGGTGCAGGAATTGAACCCTGGACCTCGGTGTTATCAGTACCACATTCTAACCAACTGAGCTAACTGGCCAGCCCTCTCCCTTCTTAACTTCTTGCTTTAAGTGGTATAGCCCTATGGTTAAGTCACTGAGTCTGGAATCAGACTGTCTGTTTAATGCTCTCATTCTTTTTGACCCCTATGTATCAGTCAATTGATCATTCTGACCCCCTCCTCCCATCTTCCTTAAAGTTCTTCGCTGGTTCCAGCAACACTACATTTGGGTGGTTCTCCTACATCTCTGGAAGCTGTCACTTCTAAGCCACCCTGCTGCCTCTTTACACTTCATTAATTATCTAGGAATGTCCACAGGTCCTGTCCTTGTCCTCTTCTCCCTCTAAACTCATTCTGCTTGAGTAACTACTGTTTTATGACTACATTCTAGACCTGTGTTTTTATGCCTGCCCCTTTTATCTGAACACCAACCCATGTTTCATCTAACCCTTCTCCCTTCTTCCTCTTCTCCACTCTATCAATAAGAATTCATCTAGCAAAAGAGAAACCATTCTAGTAGTTCAAACAGAGAGAACTTAATATGAACAATTGGTTACTCAGGTGATGGAAGATCTAAGAAATCAAGCAGGGGAAACTGAGGCAACTGAAAGTAACCACAACAAGAAGATGCTACCAACTCTAGGGCTAGAGGGACAGCAGGAAGAGGTGGTGTTATCAGAGCCTGGCAGCTAAAGCTGTCCAGCAGGCCCTATAGTAGTAGCAGAAGCTGCCTGTTAGAGCTAAGTCCATGTGAAGAGAGGCTGTCTAACTGCAGTTGGAATCAAGGATGAGATGTAAGCACTGCCAGACATGCTACTAGAAACAGAAACGGGGGAGGAGAACGTTCTGACTTTCCCCCACTCTCCAATCTTCCAACTATGCCTCCCTGAACTAGAGGTCAAAAGAGACTGGCAAAGGTAGCTCCCTCTGACACAGAGCAGAACAGGAAAAGGACAGGAAAATAGCCAGTACACCCACCCAGCAAGTTTCGCCTCTCAATATTCAGTTCATTCCAGTGGCCTCATTGTTCAGGTCTCCAAACTAGGACCCTCACAGTCAAGCCCAGCCCCTTCCTCCCACTTCTTTTCGCCTTCTCTGCAGAATGTTGCCAAGTCCTCTTATTTCTTCTCTGAAGAAATGTTGTTGACTTTTCCTTCACCGTCTGCAGCCACCACTGCAGAATGGTTCATCTTTCTCTCAGGCCTGGTCTTCCTGTTTTCAATGCCTCTCCCCTTGCAGCCCACTCACTGGCTCTACCTCGTCAGTGGGAAGGGAGCCTCTGGGCCAGAAGTTCCAGCAGAAGTTTCAGGTCAGACTCTCTTGGCCTGAACTTGGTCACATGGTCCTCCCTGAACAAACTACTGTGGCCAGGAGATTCAGTGCTTCTGATTAGCTGGGCTTCTGTTACATCCCATCCTTGAAACCGGGGATAGAGTCAGCCCCAACCAAACCTCATGGCCTGAAAGTGGCTGAGAGGTAGTTCTGCAAAGGAAAAACAGCCTTCTTTTATAAAAAGTGTAGGAAATGAATGCTGGAGAGAGAGAGAAAAGTAGGAGTCAGCTACATACTCCTTTCGTTATGTTTCTCCTGTTTAAAAAAAAAAAAAAGAATCTCTATTCCTTAGCCTGTTTCAAGACTGTGTTATGATGGGAAAAGACTAGAAACAACTAAATGTCCATCAATGGGAAATGTTTGGAACTAAATGTAGTGATGTGGAATGTTCTCATGCTTTATTGTTCAGTGCAAGGAGCAAAATAAAGAACATGCCACCATTTAAAAAAAAAAGAAGAAGAATGTGGTCCTTGTGTTTGGTATCTGTATCTAATACTCTGAAAGGATACACAAGAGCCAGATAATAGGAACCATCTCCAGGAGCGAACAAGGAGACTGGAAGATCAAAATGGGAAAGAAACTGACTTTTCACTATATCCCCTTTTGTATCATTTAAATGTTATGCAGTGTGACTATTACTTTTCAAAATCAATAAACAAAATATTTAAAAACATAAAACTAACAGGGTCACAAAGAGAAAGTTGTTGGTGACCCTAGAGGTCCTGAATGCCATTCCTCACTGTGACCTTCCCCTATGATTCCAGACCCTTGTGCAGAGGCCCAGGTCCAAAGGGTCAATCTGCTCTGGCCCAGGGTGCACTGACTGAGCAGAGCTTGTTCCTCACTTAGAATCAAGTCCTTTGTTCTTGTTGTCCCCTCTCAGAGCACATCCCCAGACTATTTCGCTTTCATCTAATACCATAAAACACCTGTGTGAAGAAAATGGTGCTATGTCAGGAAAGTCTATCAACTCCTCAAAAGTGAGGTGGTCTCTGAGAAACAGTGTTAGTGGAGGGATTAACTTCAGTGCTCCAAACATCAGAGTTTATCCAGATTTTACAGTCGACAGAGTAACCATCTTCTCCTGCACAGGGCATAAAGGTTGAATAAAAGAAATTCATGCTATTCAGTCACCATCACCATCATCATCATCATTGACATAGCATCATCATCCCTCACTTTTCTGAGCACTTTTTATGTGCCAGATACAGTGCCAAGAATTTTACAAGTATTATCTCTTTTAATCCTCATGATGTAGCTACTACTATTATAAGTATCTTACTTAGAGTCACACACTTTGTGGGAAAGTGATGAAGCTTGGATTAGGACCCAGTCAATCCAATGATAGAACCAACATTCTTAACCACGGCATTCTACTGCCTTTAATGTAAGAGATGTCTTATGGCTTATGAGCCTTGGCCAGGCTGGGAGGCACAAGGTCTGCCTTCCCAGAACCTGGGAAGGTCCTGCTGGAAACTCACCTAGGGCCCCTCAGTCTGAAAACCCCTTTTCATTTCTACCAAAGTTTCAAAATATTTGGGAACACACAGGTTGAATCACTGCACGTGACCTCAAGCTTATTAATGCCCGTTGGAAGTGAGCGACCTGCCCGTGTCAGCGAAACAGAGAGAAGATGGAAGACTTATCTGTTTATTTTGATAAATGTAAATGAATTCTATTACTTGTCAAAATGTTATCAAGACCCCAGTGAAATGAGTGGCCTTTCTTTCTTTCCTTTTCAGGGTGAAGGGAGTGAGGGGGGAGAGAAATGAATGCTTAAGACAGATTGCTTTGATTTGAAATAAAAACAAACAACTTTAGGGGGAAAAAAGCCTTTCATTATTTTGGAGACCTTGGCATTCTTTCAGATATATTCATGAATTAATCATTAAAAATCCTGAAATGTAGAATAAATCATGTGGTTTTCAATGCCAGCCCACAATAAAGGGGGCTCAAACAATTATTAAGACACTGTGCTTTAAGCTGCTACTACCTAGAATGACTTTTCTCTAGGAATAAAGTGAATGAGATGAGAGAGAGTGTATATGTGTGCATGTGTGTGTGCATGAGTATGTGTGTTTCTAAGACAGCCCAGAGTACTAAGCTGGAACTGTTTGCAAGCCAGCTCCAACCGTGTGTCACCACATATTAGCACTATTTAATATCTGCTAATGGAATGGCTCTGTCTGCCATCAACAGCAGGATCAAAAGAGGACTATGCAGCTTTTAAATTATTAGCACTAATTAGGCAAATCAAAGAGGAAGAGGGCAGAAAGTCCAGAGAATGCGTTAGAAAGAAAGCAAGGGGATCACTACCTACTTGATACTGTCAAGATCAAGCTACCAAATAGCCAATTAGTGCCAAAGACCCTTCCAGAGGGTCGAAAGAATGAGCTGGCCTGCCGCGAGTAGAATCAGGATGGCTTTATTACAGTGACTCGCTAATTAAAACGTAAAGGTTGCTGATCATTGCATAATTAAATAAGGTGGCAGGTGGTAGACACTGGCTATCCAGGAGTTTCTAGGCTTTGTTTATTAAAGCCACCTTCGTGGCCTCTATCGCCATCCCACAGGCAGGCCTGGAGCTGTCCGTAGTTCTGAAAAACATACTGACTGTTGAAAGACCTGTTGAGCAAAGGTGGTTCAAGGGGGCTTTTCTCCTAACTACCCCATTATCATCACCCCATTCCCATCCTGAGGATCATTCTAATTTTCTTTAGGACCCATTTTCAAACTAATTAGTCAAGAAAAAGAAAATGGGGAGTGGAGAGTGAAAAAAACTACAAGGCCTAATTAGCTCCCAACCACTGCAATCTAACTATAAAGTTGCTGAAACTGAGGTTGCCCCCTGTTGATGAAACCTTTATTCCTCTTCTTTTTTACCTGCCAAGAGGAAACTCTATTTGGTTAAGAGTTAGATTGGGAACTAATCTCAGCTTTGACACAGAAACTAAGACTGCTGGGCACAATGCCATATCCAGAGTATTTGTCATATAGTCTAGGTATGTGATAAGACATACCATCTAGGTCTGTGTAAGTACACTTGTATTAGTTGTCTGTTGCTTATATCAGAATATAAGCAACAGAAAACTGGGTAATTTATAAAGAAATAAAATGCATTTCTTGCAGTTTTGGAGGCTGGGAAGTCCAAGGTTGAAGGGTGCATCTGGTGAGGGTCTTCTTCTTGGTGAGAACTCTCTACAGAGTCACGTGACAAGACAGGTATCACGTGGCAAGAAGCTGAACAAGAACATTTCCACATGCTTTCTTTTTCTTCTTATAACTCACCCAGTCTACTCCCTGTTAACCCATTAAATCATTAACCCATTACTCCACGGATAGATGAATCCATTCATGAGGGCATAGTTCTCACTACCCAATCACCTCTCAAAGGAGTCACCTTTGACATACCATATTGGGGATTAAGTTCCAACATAAGCTTTGGAGGGGACAAACATTCAAGCCATAGCAGCACTCTCTGATGTTTGCACAAGGACACTCTATGATGTTCACATAATGAACACATTTCTCAGAAGCATCTCCATTGTTAAGCCAGGCGTGAACGTATACCAATCCCAGACCAGAAAAGAAGCATCTTTCAATATCAGAGGTTTAGTGATGATGAGTCATGCTAGGAGAACCTTATCTTCTCAGAACTGTAGGTGTGACTCAGTTTTATTTTTGCCTCTCCAGGCTCTTTTTCTTCTCTGTATCCTCTCTCTTCTGTTTCCTCTATGTACTTCTTTCCCTCTTCTTTTCTTCCTTATCTTCTCTCTTATACTTCTAGTTCCTCTTCTCTTTCTTTCTCTCACCTCTTTTCTTTCTCTCTCTCTATTTTTTGCTTTTTTAATGCCTCTGTCACCAGCTATCAAATTACCACAGTCTAGAACATACATGAACTTTTTATTCACTCACTATTTGATTTTTATCTGTAGGTTCCTTGGCTTACCTAATTTTTACTGGAATGGTCCAAATTACCACTTCTGTGCCAGCAATCTTAAACAAAGGCTGGGAAGATATTTTAAATGAAATTTAGATCCTCAGGAGCCATGATGAGAAGTAGGTGTATGAGTTGGTGTAGGCTAGACTGCAGTGACAAATAGACCCAGTCATGTGATGGTTCAACACAATAGATTTTATTTCTTGCTCACATAATAGCCCAAGGTAAGTCCAGGTTGGGGAGCGGTCTCTTCCAATCTGTTATTCAAAGATACAGATTAAAAGTGGCTCTGACACCTTCAATGGGTGGCTTCCAAGACAGTCAGAAAGGGAAACAAGTCTAAGTAGGAGATTTCTAAGGGCCAGACCTGGAAGTGCCATACAACACCTCCACTCATGCTTGGTTGGCTAGAATTCAGTCATATACCACATAACTGTAAAGGATGTTAGGAAATATATTAAACCATGTGTCACAAAATGAGAAAAATGATATTGGTGGCCATTTAGCAGTCTCTGCCAGATGAGAGACAGGACAGATGGTGAAGAGTTATAGCCGGAGAAGTAAAGACTGAACCAACATCTATGTCCACACAACAGCAGGTGTGCACGTCTTGCCATAGAACTCATCTTGGGAAGGAGCAAGAAGCCAAGTTAGATAGCCAAGGGCCACTTCTGCTCAATCAGGACACTCTCCTTGGTGCACCTTATTGGAAAGCACTGCAGTGCAGGGGTAAAGGTCACAGGATTCAGTTTCTGAGTCAGACATGGGCTGAAATCCAGATCCACCGTTTTCTAAATATGTAATCTTGAAGAGGTATTCCTGAGAGCCTCAGTTTCATCACCTGGAAAATGGGAGAAAAACAATGCTTGCTTTTTTTTTTTTTAAAGATGACCGGTAAGGGGATCTTAACACTTGACTTGGTGTTGTCAGCACCACGCTCTCCCAAATGAGCTAACCAACCATCCCTATATAGGGATCTGAACCCTTGGCCTTGGTGTTATCAGCACCACACTCCCAAGCGAGCCACAGGCTGGCCCTAACAGTGCTTGCTTTATATAGTGTCTCTGGAGATTACACAATATAAAAGGTGCAAAATTCTTAATGGTCAGAAAAGAGATCAAATATTCTCATCACAAAGAAATGATTAAGTTTTGTAATTACGAATATGATAATTATCCTGATTTGATTATCACACATTGTATATATGTATTGATATTCAACTCTGTACCCCACAAATATGTATCACCAATATGTTTCAATAAAAAAATCTTAGCATAATGCCTGGCACATAGTACATACTCAGTAGATGGGAATTACGCTATTACCATGCTTACCACCATTACTATGTTTTTGTTCTACAGATAGTTTCTTCTACCTGTAACAGATGTTCTCTGCCCATTTCCCCACCTAATCTGAGTCATATCTTCTCCAGGAAGACTTCCCCTTCTATGTAGTTCCCAATGACCCTCTTAAAATCTAAATGCCCAATTGAGCACTTTATTACAGTTTTCCCACTATGAATACAAGCTCCACTAGGGTCAAGATATTATATACCTTGCTGGTTTGCTGTATTCCAGAGCTCTGTACAGTGTCTGGCATATAATAGGTGCTCAACTAGTAAATGTGCCAGATGAATATTCAATGAATTTGAGATACATCCATGTCAATGAGCCTGATGCAGTGCCCTTTATAGATACAGAATCATATAGCTTTGAGGTTATTCTCTAATTTTCCGTGTCAGTTAGTCTTGTCTTCCTGATGAAATTGAATTCACAGTAGCCAGAGAGATCTTTTTAAAATGTAAATTGGATCCTATTGTTCCTGTACTTGACCCCCTCCAATGACTTCTCAAAATCCTTAGAGTGAAATCCAGACTCCTCACTGCAGTCTGTAAGCCATGCCAGGCCTGGCTCCATTCTCTCTGTCATTGTAGTCCACATTCCTACAGCTCCCTGGCCCTCAAGCCCCACAGGCCTTCTTTCTACTCCTTGAATACACCAAGCTTGCGCCCATCTCATAGAGTTTGCACTAATCATCCCCTATTCCTGAGGTACTTTCTTTAAGGACATTTGCAAAGTTGGGTTCTTCCCAACATTCAGGACTCAGCTCAAACATGATCTTTTCAGAGAGGCCTTCTCTGGACACACTATATAAAGCAGCAATCCTTCTGTCAGGCACTCACTGTCTTAGGTTGGGTTCTCCAGGACCCAGACTCTAAAAGGGACACCTGTCTGCAGGAAGTTTATAGGGACTGCCCTTGGGAGTAGCATCTGTGTGGGAATGGAGGAAGCAGAGGAGTTAGCTGAGATGGACTCCCAACCAAGGCCTCCACAGATTGCACTGATTGGGAGCTGTGATGGCCCTGCGGAGTTGCCCCACCCTGAGGCAGCAGGGGCTGGGCCTTCTATCCCTGCATGGGCCAGTCATTGGATGCAGGCTGCCCATGTCGAGGGGACAAGACCTTGGGTGAGGCAACCCTCTTTCACTGAGGGCAGTTTCCAGAGAGTGATTAAGCTGAGAGCTGTCAGCCACCAACACTCCCAGAAATTGGGAAAATACATGCCTGTGTCCCACAGACGGATATTCTGGTGGTAATCCTAGAAACTGCTACACCCTCCCTTTTTACTACTCAGACCTACCTTCTCCATCTGATCAGTCCTGTGAACAGCTCCTCTGGGGTGCTGGCTGGGCTCTTTTTCCTGGGCAAACTTACAAGAGGAAGATGAGCAGGAAGACCCCAGTCCCCACCACCTCAGCTGCCCTCAAGGCTGTGGCTGACACTCATAGTCACCCTCCTCTACTACCCATTCTAGATTCCCCTCACTTTTTAACAAGGGCTGGTCTTTATGGCTTACCTGGTAAGGTGTCCGGCTTACCCAAGGGGTCTTTTTTGTTTGTTTGCTTTTTGGCAGCTGACCAGTACAGGGATCTGAACCCTTGACCTTGGTGTTACAAGGCGGTGCTCTAACCAACTGAGTTAACCAACCATCCCATACCTGAGGGATCTAAGCTACAGTCACCATGCTCTTCTCAGGCCATGGCTGCTGAATTTACCCACTTACTGACAAAATTGGGCCAGAAATGCCCCCACTGGATCACCTGGTTGGCAAATATGAGTATATTCCCCCTGCTCCCATTGTTCAACAGCAGCCCTACCTCCTAGTGAGGATCAGAGTTAAATACCAGGAGCCTGAAGTGACCAGTTGGCATCCATACTTGAGATTTAATGTGACTCTTGCTGTGTCCCCCCGAGGCAGCACCCCACTTTGGGAACCAAGGCCTCTAACCCACAGAGCCCAGAGTTGCTGAATGAGTGCCTCAGCCCTGAAGGGAGAGACCTGGATAGCACACCACAAACTCTGTTACACAAAATCCTCTTTTATTTCCCTATATGACCTGCTTCTCACTTTCTAGCATTATCTTGTTAATGTTTCTTGTGTGTTGTCCATCTCTGTCTCCAGAATAAAAGCTCCATGGGTGCAGAGACTCATTTTACATGTCCACTTCCATATCCCAGTGCTGAATACAATGCCTGCCTCATGGTGGACACTCCATCAATGTTTGTCGAATGAATGAATGAGCATTGAACGTGAATGAATGACTGTAGTTGCAAAGTACTCAATGGCAGGCTCTGTTCCCTGCTGTTCTTATAGCACAGAGCAGTGCCTCAGTGAATACTTGAATGACCTCCTCACCCCCGTCCCCTCTAACCAGTGGCTCTCCAGATGTGAGAGGTCTCCCTGACATAATCACAGGCTATTTTTAGTCTGTTTATTCCTCTCCGGTTTATTGTAGTGATGAGAAGCGTCTGGCTACCTGGGGCATGCAGTAGCTCTAAAGAAAACCAATCTTCTTCTCTCTGGAAAACCCTAGGAGGTGTCCTCTATACCAGGCTACAGGGTGACAACCGCCTAGGCTGCATTTGCTGAGAGCAGTGTGATTACATTTTTGAGCTTTCTGGCTGGAGGTATCTGTGGAAATGATTATTGGGCTATATACAGGGGCTGGAGTCTCTCTTCTCTCCCACGGACACACAAACATGGGCTTCTCCCTCTCCTTTGATAGTCTGTCTTCTCTCATTGGACAACTTTCCACAGTCTTAGAAGATGTCTGTGGTGCAGACTCGACGGGGCCTCTCTTTACTAATTAGATGCTGAGCTGGAAGGATGACTGTGGACTGCTTTAATAATCTTCTATCCAGGGCTTAACATGCTCATCTAGCTTGAATATTGGGGAGGAAATTATTTTCTTCTTAAAGAGAGAGAGACAGAAAGAAAGAGAAAGAGTGTGTGAGGAAACAGGTTTTCTCCTTGAGACTACCAGCACGAAGGACAGATGTAATGATGCTCTTCCGTGCAGGTTTTAAAGGGGTCTGCGTGTGACTTGGAAGGGCAGTTCTGAGTCACCAGTAATAACCTTTCTCAATTATGAGGTGCTCTCACGATTCTCTTGAGAGGAAAGGACGGAGGGAAGCCTCACCTCTGTTATAGGTGAGGAAAAGCCTCAGAGAAACAGACTAGCGTGGCTCTGAAACCAAAGTGGCCACACTCCTTACAAGCTGTGTGACCCATCTTGCCAAAATGTAGAGCAGGGACTTACCACCCTTGCTAGCTCTACCACAGAGCCCTGTGGTCTTGAACGAGTTCCGAGATTCTATAAACCTCAGTGCCCTCTTCTCCTTCTAGGTGTCTTTAGAGCATTCAATTAGGAAATAAATGTAAAGTGCTAAGCACAGTGCCAGGCACATAACAAGGGTTCAAGAAACAGTAGCTACTATTATTATATTTCTAATCTGTAAAATGGGGATATTAATAGAATCTGCCTCCTGGGGTTTACTGTAAGGTTTAAATGAGATGATGGATGTAGTGATTTGAACAGTGCCTGGCACAGAATACGTTTCTTAGTCAGCTCAGGATGCCAAAACAAAATATCATAGACTGGGTGGCTTCAACAACAGAAATTTATTTTCTCACAGTTCTGGAGGCTGGAAATTCTAAGATTCAGGCTCCGGCAGGGTTCGGTTTCTGGCTTGCAGACAGTGCCTTCTTGCTGTGTCCTCACAGGGTAGAAAGAGAGAGTGAGCTCTCTGGTTTCGCTTATTATAAGGACACTAATTCTATCAGATCAAGGCCTCACTCTTATAAATTCATGTAGCCTTAATTACCTCCTAAAGACCCCATATCCAGATACAGTCACATTGGAGGTTAGAACTTCAATATATGAATTTGGGGAGGAGATGCAATTCAGTCTACGGTAGTATATTCTTAATAAACTTTAGCTGCTACCATTGTTATCATTATTATTGCTCAACGAGATGCATGGCAGTGCTGGAATCAAACTGATATCTTAAATCTGACCTTTCAGTGGTCTTTCCACATCTTCTGAATCACTGCACCGACTTCCAGCAAATACCCTTTACTGTCCACATCCACGCTTGCTGCTTTTCAGCTGAGGCTGACGCTGTTGGAGCTCCATCCGAATCCCCCCTTGGTTACATTTTGCTATTTCTGTGCTCCTTGCCCCTCTCCCACCTCCACCTTGGGTGTGTTTCTGCCTTCAATGGCCCACACCTGTACCTCCTCTTTGGAGAACTGCCCTTGGGCTTACAGGGGCTGTTTTCTCTCGAGCAGAGAGCTATGAGTTTCTGGGAGCTACTTCTCCTTGTAGTCAAGACAACCTTGAGGTGTAACTTACACAAAGTCCCTCCAAAGGACTTTGTCTAAAAGTGCACTCTTGCTTGGCTCCTTCTCATTCCTGGATCTCCCCCCCCCCTTTTCTCACCAGTTCTTTCTGGGAGCACTTCCTTGCACCCAAGACTCATCTCAGACTCTGCTTCTGGGGAACCTGGCCAAGCCATCGGCTCAACCCTCAGGCCCTGTATGACCCTGTCCTTGGCCCTCTAAGCACTTTCATTTGTATTAAACTAGTAATGCCTCATAACAACCTCATGAGGTGGGTGCTTCAATGATCCCCATTCTGCAACATAGGAGACACGGTATAGAGAAAGATCAAGTAACTCGCCCAACATCACACAGCTAGTGAGTGACACAGACAAATACTGGTGTAATCTGCTTTCTTTCCATTCTCTTGCCCTGTTCCTTTATGTAGGTGTGAGCTCTTTAGGGAAGAAACTGTTGTTTATGCCTGTTGGCACCCTAGCACTTTTCTTAAAAGATAGCACCCATCAGGGGCTCTGGAAATAAATGAATGAAGGAAGGAAGGAAGGACCTAAATACTTGTTCAGAAGCTGCCTGGATCTTCCAGATAAGGCAGGTAATTTATTGACCTGTCCTGGGATCCCTTCTCCGGTATTCTCCCTTAGCTCCAAAGATGTCCATTACAGATGACATTCATTCTCAGCATGAAACCCTTCAGAGGATTTTAAACTAACTTAATTGCAACCACCAACTGTTCTTCCCCAGCTCCACATGGTAGTTCCTACTCACAAACCCATGCTCCAAGCTGACTGGTAGGAAGCAACAAGGATAATGATATCTATGGCTTACTGAGTGCTTGCTATGTATCAGGCCCAGTACTAAATACATTGTTCTGCAACTCTATGCAGTATATTCTATTATCTCCATCATGTAAAAGAGGAAACAGGATCAGAGAGCTCAGATTATCTTCCCGATGTAATAAAGAAGGTAAGAAAAGGAGCTGGGATTGGGAACTAGTTTTGTCTGGCTCCAGGGCACATTTTGTTAGACCAAAGGTCAAAAACTCAAGGCCACAGGTCTAAAAGACCATCTGCTATGTTTTGTTTGATCTATACAGTGTTTTGGTTGTTTTCTTTTTTTTTTTAAATTTTTTGAATTAAATTGCCTATTTCACCAAATAAAATCTGGATTTTTAGCTTCTCTTAAAAATAGCCAGAAGAACTGGTAACTTAGAGCAGGCATTCCTGCATAGACATAATTGCTGGAGCTCAATAGAGGCTGCTCCCCAGTAATGAGGCATTCCCTCTACAGATTGTCCTAGTCCCCACCACTCCCTGTTGTTTCACACCAGCTCAGCTTCACTCATTTGTTTTACCTTCCTGGACTCTGAAAGGGTTTGAGTTTGCTAACCCTGTGTCACCTCTATGCCAGAGTCCTGTCTCATAACTGAGATGGCTCCTCTGACCAGGGAAGAAAACAATGGCAGCATTTGATGATGTGGATGGTAATGATGTGGGGATGTTCCACATTTTACAAAGTACTCCTGCATCCACAATCTTATTTAATCTTCACAACAATAAACATTTCCTGGGCAACTGATCGGGGCCAAGGTCTGTTGCCAAGCACAAGAGGCTTAGAGAAGAACAGAGAATAGTCTTAGCCTTCCAAAACTTCACAGCCCTGCAGTGGAGACAAACCACAGAAATCACAGCTCCACGTCGTCATAGAAGACATTTATACCCAGCACAGGGAGGGCCAGAGAGACAACAGCTAGCTGCCCAGGTATCTTAGTCAGTTTGCACTATAGCAAGGTGCCAGAGACTACATGGATTACAAACAATGTAAATTTATTTCTCATAATTCTGGAGGCTGTAATCCAAGACCAAGGTTCCAGCAATCGTTGGGTACTGGTGAGGGCTCTTTTTGGGCTATAGACTGATGACTTCTCATTGTGTCCTCACATGGCAGAAAGAGAGCAAGTGAGTTCTCTGGGTTCCCTTTTATAAGGGCATTAATCCCACTTGTGAGGACTCTACCCTCAAGACTTACTTGCCTCCCAAAAGCCGCACCTCCTAATACCATCACATCAAGGGTTAGGATTTCAACATATGAATTTGGGAGGACACAAATATTCAGTCCATAACACCAGCGGGGCTGAAGTGCTTCACGGAGGTGAAATTCCTGAGGGATGAACAGGGCCGTGCAAGGAGAAGGGGTGAGTATATTCCTGGCAAAGGAACAGTCATGACCAGAAGTCAACGCTCTTCATTTTCAAGACATGAGCATCTCTTAGGACTAAGATCAAAATCCTCGGCAGAGCCTTCAGGGGCTTCCATGTTAGGGCCCCTTCCCACTTCTCCTGCTTCCTCTCATACACTCTCCCTTGCCCAGTACCCTCCAGCCACACTTGCTTCCACCTGAACTAGGAACTTTGTGTGTGATGCTTCCTCTTGCTGGTGTCTTTCCCCACCCTGTCATTCTTCAGATCTCATGCTAAACATCACTTCCCAGGAACTTTTCCCCAGTGCCTCTGACAAGGTCAGGACTCTCTATCACACTCAGGAATTTCCCTTCATAGCATGAGTCATAGTTCATAATTAAATATTTGTGGGACTATTGGATGAATGTCTGTCTCTCTCTGTGGCGGACTGAAGTAGTGACACAATTCTTTATCCTTCCCTGTGTCTGCACCCTTTGCCATGCTGTTTTTCAGTCTCCATGTGCTGACTTTGGGCTCAGCCAGATGACTTGCTTTGGCTGATGGAATGTGGTGGAGGTAATGGTGTGCCAGTCCTGAATCCAGAGCTTAAGAATCATTTTGTGCCTTTGCCATCACCATGAGAAGAGCATACCCAGCCAGTCCACTGGCACAAGGAGGATGAGAGTCATGTGGTCCAGACCCAGACTAAACCTGCAACTTAGAACTGAGCCCAACTAGATCAGCCAACCCCTTCCCAACCCACAGATACACCACACTATATGCTAAGCTTCATTTAAGCAAGAATCAAATGTTTGTTCAACATTGGATCTTTACTCCCTAACACATAAGACAAGTAATAAACATTTGCTGAATGAATGAGTGGTTAATGGACAAAGTTGCACCAGAAGTGAGAGAGCCCTGCACTACAAGAGGACCACTGGGGTTTCACAAAGTGCAGTATACCTCCAATCAGTCAGAGTGGTTCAAGTTTCTAGGAGATAAGCAAAGAAGAAATTGGTAGTAGGAGACTCTTTCTGTGCCTGCCTTTCTCTGAGCTCTCTGCCTCCAGAGCTTCAAGGCTCAGAGAAGAGGCCCATGTCAGAATGAGTGCTTGGACTCCTGGAATATTAGGACATCCCTACAGCCACCAAAGCCTATTTAGTAATTAGCAGCCTGAGTCTGACTTGGCACCTAGAAATTACCTCCCACACTGCTTGTTTTTATTTGGATCAACTCAAGAGAAACCAGGAACAAATTGATGATAATAATGATGATAGATGCATGTAATAAAAGACTAATAAATGCCAAATACTTTGCTACACCAGATTATCTACTTTAATTCCTTACAACAATTAAATGGGGTGTTTCCTACTTTACAGATGAGGAATCTGAGCATCGGAGAGATCTGGTAACATGCTCCAAAGCACACAAAGCTAGCAAAGATCTGAGAGAATTAAAAACCAGATGGTCTGGGGCCGACCCCGTGGCTCACTCGGGAGAGTGCGGCGCTGGGAGCGCAGCAGCGCTCCCACCGCGGGTTCGGATCCTATATAGGGATGGCCGGTTCGCTCACTGGCTGAGCGTGGTCACAAAAAAGGACAAAAAAAAAAAAAAAAAAAAAAAAAAACCAGATGGTCTGAGTTCAGAACTCATGCCCCTAAACACTGAGCTATGCTGCCTAGGCAATGACTCAGGAGCCCAGAGACTAGTCTCAGCTCCAGCCCACATGAGCTCAGGCAGGGCTCTTCCTTTCACTGAACATTGTTCCCTTCTTGGTAATGAAGTCTAAAAGATTTTCCAGATCTGGTCTCACATTGTCTGTGGCTTGAGCCACCCTTCCTCATTCCTCCTACCCATCCTCAGCTGCCATCTCTCAACAGTGTCCTTTTAGGGGTATTAGACATTGGCCTTGTCAGACCCAGCCACCAGCAATTGGCACAGTTTTTCTTGGAGCCAGGTGTACAGTGTATATCAAAAGTCTTAAAAATGCTCATAACATTTCCCTGAAGGAAGGCTCAAAAGTGAGCATAAGGGTTTATGCGCAAGAATGTTCACAGCAGCATTATTTATTATAAGGGAATCCCAGAAACAACCTAAATATCTATCATCGTGGATTGGTTAAATAAACTCCTGTTGAGTGCCACTCAGCCTTTAAAAAGTGCAAAATGGCTCATTGGCAATGTTATTCATCACACCATTATTCAAAAGAGCAAAATATTGAGGAAAATATTCAAATGTTCACCCACAGTGGACTGATTAAATAAATTCCAGCATATTCTTATAACAGATTACTGCAGAGTGGCAAAAAAGAAATTAGGAAGTATTCTATGGGCTTGATATAGAAAATTCTCCCAGACACATTGTTCAGCGAAAAAAATAAAGTAAAAAACAATGTTTATAGCATGCAATCTTTTGAAGAAAAGTAAAAACATATTTGTATATTTCCTGCATAATCATAAGGGGACTCTGGAAGGAGACCCAAGAAATGAACAGTGGTTATTGGTAGGAGAGCTGGTGTGATGGTGGATGGGGGTAAAAGAAAAACTCTTCACTGTAAGCCTTTTTATGTATTTTTAACCATGTGAATATATTACCTACTCGCAAAATTAAATTTTTAAAAATCTAAATCATGTTTTAGAAATACATGTAATTATGGGGAGGAAATGCTTATAATATATTGTTAAAGGAAAATAGCAGCTTACAAAAGAGAATGAACAGTGTGTTTGACCTTGAGAAAGTCATGTCCCTCTGAGCTTCAGTTTTCTTACCTGCAAAATGACAAAAATGATATCTACTTCACAAAGTTGTGGTGAGAATAAATGAAATCAGAGTGAGTAAAATATATGCTAATAAAACACATAGGTAATACTAAATAAGTACGGCTACAATGATCCATGAAGACAATACTGAATATACATGCTTGTTAAACATGGTTGTCTCTACATGGCAGGATACAGGTAGTCTTTATTTTTCTCTTTGTGTTTTTCTACATTTTCCAATTTTGCCATAACAAATACACATTCCTTTTGTAACAACCTCAAAAAATAATGAAAATGTTATTTGCAAAGTGACAGAAAGCAATATTTAAAGTACCTTTTAATGTTCTCCCCACCGTCTTCCCAAGGTAACTTGAAGGTCCCTGAGGTGTCTGGGCAGGCAGGTCAGCAAGGCATTGGTGGCACTTACTGTGCAGACACTGAGCTGTGGGGTCACAGGCAATCGAAGTCATCATCTATCAGCCTACCTGGCGGGAACCCCACAGCTAAGATGCAGACCACTCAAGGTGGGGACACTGCCCTGGCTCAGGCTCTACTGGGCCACTCCTCAAGATGTACTTTTAGTCCCCAGACACAAATATCACAATCGCCAACTTTTATGGGGACCTGATGATGGGCCAGGTGCTACTCTAAGACTTTACATGCATGGATGCAGGTAATCCTCACAGCAGTCCTGTGATGTATTACCCCACTCCCAGATTAAGAAACTGAAGTACAGAGTACCTAACTAACTGGCCCAAGACCACATGGCTAGTGAAGGAAGGGCTGGGATTTGAACTTCATCAATCTGACTCTAGAGCATGTGTTCATACTCCTACGCACTGCTTTGGATAATACTTGTTCTATGATTATAATAGAATTTGTTTTTTGTAAAAACAAACATCATGAGAGAAAGAGAGAGAGAGAGACATGATGATGATGATAGATAGATAGACAGACAGACAGACAGACAGACAGACAGACAGACAGACAGACAGACACACAGTCTGATGAACAAGGCAGAGTATAAATCCAGATATCAAAATTGTGGTTAAACCCAATTGCAATAGGATGTAAGGAAACTGGTTCCTTGTGAGTACCATCAACTGAATACACTTAAGGTAGCCGGAATTTCAGGACCAGACTCAGGCTATCCGCATCAGAATCCCTTCTCACAATGCTGCCAAATACTCATTCCATCCAATAGTGAAATGCTCACTGCATTTTTGAGGCAGCCCATGCTGACTTTGGACACCTCTGACTGTGAAAACCTATAACCCAAGGGTCTTCCAAGGAGACAGCTGCACGAAGAAACCTTCATTTGGGGTGTTGAAGTCTTGATCTATTCATTGAAACATTGGTATTATTGGTTTGTGTTTTGTTCCAGACGACCTGCCTGGAGAGGTCACACTCTGAATAAAACATGACCCCAGGTCTCTTCTTCACTCCTTCCCTCTGCAGCCAGAGCTTGGAAAATGCACATTTTCCTTCTGTGGCTTGAGGACTACGGTTTGGCAGCCTCTATTTATTGCAGTTCAGGGCCTTGGTCCCAGCTCTCCACTCTACCTCTCCAGTGTCCCTCATTTCACTTTGAAGGCATCCTCTTAGTGTGAGCTTGTCAGCAGCTGTTGCAGTCACTGGGCTGGTCTCACACTTCATTTTTTAGCCTGTTAAGTTTAATGCCCCTATGCCTGGTGAAGTGAAGGGAACGGTCTCTCCTTGCGGCTGTGATGGTAGTTTCACTCTTCTCTCAGAGATGTGACCCAGATATACACAGTTCATAATAATTCACTGCATGCAGTGCTTTCCTGGATCAGCTAGGGGAGCTTGGTTAAATTTGGGGGGCTGTCAAAGTAGAGACGTTTTTCCTAATTATTTGCTTCGTGAGTGCCTTTCGTTGCAGAATACCCCCTAGCTTCCTCAACTCACTCCAGGAATCCAGAAATCAAGGCTTCATTTTTGACTCCTTCCTCTCCATGCCTCTCCCTACCCCCCTGCCCACAGTCCATCCACCATTAAGTCATATTGATTTATCTGCCAAAATGTATCTTAGATCTTTACATTTTCCTCCATCTGCACCACCACCCCTAGCTACCATCAGCTCTCCCCTGGATTGCTGTAAAAAGCTTTCTAACTTGTCACCTGCTTCCGGTTCAGCTCCTAGCCACTCCATGCCGCAAATCGCAACCAGGGGAGCCTTTTAAATTATAAATTGGATCATGTAGTATCCTTCTCCTGCTTAAACCTTTTCAGTGGTTTCCCCACACTTATAATAAAGTCCAAATTTATTACCATGGTCTTGGAGCCTTGCATGATCTAGCCCCGTGCAGCTCCCTGACCTTCACTGCTACCAAGTACCCTTTGCTCATTACATTTCAGCCATACTCTCTAGTGGGGTTCTTCCAAAAGAAGACCTGGAGACAAGGATTTAGGTTCAAGTAGATAATTTGGAAGATGACCCCAGGAAGCATTGTGAGGGAGTGGGAAAAGTGTAACAGAGAACAGAGGAGAGCCATTGAGAGGAACATTAATGAATGGATTACCTTTGTGAACAATTGAGACTCAGTGTTCTTCGGGAGACCCTCCATGTGGACATGCCTCAGAGTGTCCCAGGATGGGGTAAGGAATCTGGGGAGTTCATCCATCCTGTCCCATCCCTTATTATTGAGGATGATTCTGGGGACACAACTTCCCAGCGCCCTGGCAGAGCACCTATCTGGGGTTAGACAACACTCTTAGAGAGACACAGGAAGCCATGACTACCTGGATAGACAGAGAGGATGTGAGTGGACACCAACAGCCTTTGCTACTTCAGCACTACTCAGTGTGTGGACCTGAGACTAGCTACCACCCTCAAAATATAACCAGTCTCTGGTGAAATGAGGAGCTTGGGCAAGTCCATCAATCAACTACATCACCAAGCTCGCTTCTTAGCAATACTTTCTCAATGAAGGAAGCAGAGCATTCATGTATACTCTGGTGCAAGCTTCTTACCTTGCCATAGGCTGGCACTCTGAATAGCCCTGTATATTGTCCTTTTGTCTGTTGCTGGAACACATTGGACCTATTCCTACCATACGATCTCTGCCCTCATCGCTCCTGCTACCTAAATTGTTTTCCCTGGCACCTTCCCATATTTCCTACGATTTGCATGGTTCCACCTCAGGAAGACTTCCCTAATTCCCTCTCTAAAATCTCCACCAACCCATTATCCATTGTTACAGCAGCTTATTTATTTTCTTTAAGGTGCTAATCACAATCTATATTTATTCTGTTTGTTGGCTGGCGTATTGTCCATTTCCCCCTGCTTGAATATATGTTCCATCGGGTCAGGAAATTGGCCTGGATCCTTTTGGCATTATATCATAGCATGAAGCACAGAGTTGGTGCTCAAAAAATATTGAACCAATGAATGAATAAATTTGTAATAAACATCATTTCAAGTTCCTTATGTGATGCCTTCTCCCGGCAGAAGGTGCTTAGTGCCAATGTGCTCTCCCCTTGGTGTCAAGCAGGAACACAATTTCCCATGCTCACCATTGTGCTCCCACAATAGACCCAAATCACGGCTCACCCCTGTGATGTTCACATCTTTATAATAGTGTTTCAGCACCCACCTTCCCAAGTCCAAGCCTCTGCCATCCCTGAAATTAGATACCAGTTCCTCTGTAGCAATCTGGCTGAGCAGGCAAGAGCGCTTGCTTGGGAATTAGATGCACATAGCTTCAAATTCCAGCCCTTCCACTCACCAGTTATGTGATCCTGGGCAGGGGACCCTATCACTGTAAGCCTCAATTTTATCATCAAAGTTGTAAGAATTTTTTTTTTTTTAGCAGCTGGCCAGTACAGGAATGTTGTAAGATTTAAATAAAATAGCTTGACTGAGCAGTGTTTCTCAATCTAGACTCTACTGACATTTCAAGTTAGATAACTTTTTGTTGGGGATGTGGGCTGTCCTGTGCATTGCAGAATGTTTAGCAGCATTTCTGGCCTCCACCTACTAGATGCCAGTAGAACATCCCCCACCCCCACCATGTGACAACCAAAAACATCTGCAGACATTGTCAAATGTCCCCTGAGGGGGGGCGGGAATCACTGCCAGTTGATAATTACTGGTATAGAGTGTTTAATACAGTGCTTGGCAAGTTATTGAACCACTATGTACTTCAGTTTCCTTACCTGTAAAATAGGCATAATAATGGTGTCCAACTCATGGTTTGGTGAGAGGATTAAATGAGATAATATACATAAAGGGTTTAGCAGAATACCTTGTATATTGTATGTACTGTATGTGTTGTATTTTTTTAAAAAAAGCTGTCTTCATCATTGAAGATTAATGATCACTTGCAATTATTGCTGTTTGTACTTGAGTCTTCCTTTAATCACTATTCTGAGTAAAATCCAATCACCCATGTTAGTTTTCCCAGAAAGCCTTAATATTCACACTGTATACCCCAGAACGGGAGCCCTTTTCCTAATCCCCAGTTACTACTCTAGGGCTTCCCAGGTGTCAAGATACCAGCTGACCCTCCACACCTAGTGTGGCTAGCTGTATCAAATATATTCCACTTACCTTTAGAGCATTTGGTTATTTCATCTTGGCCATCTACAGCTGAACCCTCAACTGGGTCAGAATATTAGATTCTGGTGATTAATCTTCCAGACTACTGTGATTTGCCTGTCCAGTTGAAACTTCCTCTTTTGTAAGGCCTACAAAGGGCATTGTATCCAGCCCCAGTTAAAATATTTTAAAGACATTGCAGTAAATGAGGTCAATGAAGAATTTAAGGATGCTGAGTTCTCATTTTCCTAAGGGCCCAAAGAATAAAACATGGGCTCCCAATAAAGAAAGAAAGACTGGTTGGTCATAAGAAAGAATCACTAGGGAAGTGTAGCTTTTAAAAGGAAAGGGAGGGAAATGGTAGCTTCCCATCCTTGGAGCCCTTCCAGAAGAATTAGGCAGTGTCAGGTTTCCATATGCTGGAAAGAAGGGCTGGTACAACTAATCTCTGCAGGTCCCTCTCAGCTCCAGAGTTCTAAGCCACTTCTCTCCAACCAGCCTGCTTCCCCTCAGGCCCTGTGCATGGGCAGGAGCACACTTCTGGCTACCCAGCCTCCTCTGGCACCTGCCCATCTCCCATCTGGCCACTGATCCTTCTACAAAGTTGAATCCTCTCACCATGGGTAGCTGCTGCCATCGCTATGGAAAAGATAGGAATGACATTCTTCTCAAAAATCATGTTCCACTGCCATATGATCCAGCAATCCCATTGCTGGGTGTATAGCCAGAGGAATGGAAATCATCACTTGAAAAGATACCTGTACTCCCATGTTTATCACAGCTCTATTTCCAATAGCCAAGAGTTAGAACCAACCTAAATGTCCATCAATGGATGACTAGATAAGGAAAATGTGGTATATATACACAATGGAATACTACTGTGCCATAAAGAAGAATGAAATTCTGCCATTTGCAGCAACATGGATGAACTTAAAGAAAATTATTTTAAGTGAAATAAGCTAGGAACAGAAAGAAAAATACCGCATGTCCTCGCTCATAAGTGGGAGCCAAAAAAACTTTTAAAATAAAATTTAAAAAAGAAAGAAAGATACAACAATCGCAATAAATCATTGAACTTTGCAAAGGAGAGAACAGGGCTGGCTACGTAGCTCAGTTGCTTAGAGCACAGCCTTATAACACCAAGGTCAAGGGTTTGGATCCCCATACCAGCCAGCTGCCAAAAAAAAAAAAAAAATTTAAAAGTAGAGAACAGAACTGAGAGCACCATAGGTGGGAAAGGGAAAATGGGAGGGGGAGTTAGCAAGAAACTGGTAAAGGGCCACAAAAAATGATTATATTGTGTAATGTTGAATATACTGATTACCCTGATTTGAACATCACATATTGCACACAGGTATTGATATTCAACACTGTACCCCACAGATACGTAGAATCAATAATGTTTCAATTAAAAAAAAAGAAAGAAAAGAAAAAAAATCAAGTTCCAGATTCATTCATTCAGCCAAGCAATATTTCCTACGTGCCTATGCCGTATTCTAGGATGAACCTTCATTAATCTTGCCCTCAAAAATTTCATAACCTAGTAGATTTAGAAGTTTCTTGGTTTACACGACAATTTATGTGACTATGAGTTTATACATGTATTTTTATTTTAACATTCTTGGTGGAAACCTTTCTAAGGTTATTATAGATGTCACTATTTCAAACAGTGCAAGTGGCAGCACAGTCTACCTTTTGCCTGGAGCTCCAAGGCTGAGATTGAGAACTCCAGATCCTATATGGCCCCATGGGGCAGAGCAACCCTCTACAGTCCCTACTGTGATTTTTATTGCATTCTTATTGTTCCTTTTCCTGTCACCTACCAACAGCAAGATTCTGCCTGTTCATAACAGGCCACCATGTTCAGCAAGCACACATAATTCTTCCCCACCCCTCTGGCTCTCCAGATCTGCCCAGGACACCTTCTTCCAATCATGAACTCTGGGAAGTGGATCCTATTATTATGCCTATTTTAAAGATAAGGAAATTGAGTCTCAGATAGGTTAAGTGACTTGCCTGAAGTCACAGTAGCAGAGCCATAACTTAAACCTGGACTGATTGACTCCCAAGATCTATCTTATTCACTACACTATACTTCTGGGAGTTTGTCACCAGTAGCTGGGAGATGATCAGAGAGTTGCTCGACTCTATCCAAATCTAGATGATTTCAAGTCTTAAAACAATTACAATTGGATAACCCACAGGTATTTCCTGAGCAATCAGTGCTGTCAAGGATATGAAAGAGTATACTGAGGCCTTGAGCAGCTCATAGTTTGATTAGGAACATGGGCAGGAGACAGTCAATGGACATCACCAGTCAGCCTGCAAGAAGGGTGCTGGAAGGGTTTAGCATACATGCTTGAGCAGGACTGGACAACCTTGACTCAAGGTTCTGCTTTCCACCCGGGGTGTGCTATCAGGCCTGAATCAGAACCACCTGAATGAGGAGTGGGAGATAATGAGCTGCTTGTCCAGCAGGGACAGGGGTCAAAGGTGCTATGCTATGCAGAGACAGGATATGTGGTTTCAATCAATCCTGCATTCATTCAGCAAATATTGATGGATCACTTAGTACTGTACATGCCAGACATTGTGCTAGGCACATTGAACAAAACAGACAGGGTTACTGCTCTCGTGGAGCTTTAGTTGGGGAAGCAGTCTACAATTAAATGAACCAGATAGGGACAGTGAGAAGCAAATGGGAAATGAGCTACTTCAGATTGGGAGGGGAGGGGGCAGCAGTCTTTCCAAAAAGGTGACATTTGAGTTAGGACATAAAGGGATGAGAGGAGTCATGTAAAAAGAAGAGTGTCCAAGCATATGGAACAGTGTGTGAGAATGCTCAGAGGTCCCCCCAAGGTCGATGTGGATGAAAGCTATCTTCCACCCAGCAGGCTTTGCATGTGGAGCTGTCCATGAGAAAGAAATACTGAAAAGAGCACATGAAAGAGAGTAATTAGGCAGCTCTCTCCCATGTGGCCTTAGTGTTAAGAGCTGAAAAAGGAAGAAAGATGGAAGCAAAGGGAAACTCTACATGACCTGCTACAACTGGGTAATTCTGAATATTTAATGATAAATATTAATATAATGGTTATTAATGATGATGATATAAATGACAAAGAGACCAGGCTGTCAGAGGGCAAATGCTGCCCCTGGCAAAAGTATGTGGACTTTCTCAGCCCAAATAAAGGACAAAAGGGAATGTACCATCCTTCATTCTTTCTCCTGCCTGTGACATGCCTGAAAATTCCAGGGATCATTCTCAGTACCTGCAGACATTCAGCTGGATTTCAAGTTCCTGCTGGGATCCTGGGCATAATGATGTTCAGAGGCTTCCCTGTCTCTAGAAAAGTATGCTGCAGTTGAGCCCTTGTCGATAACATGCTTGACTATGAGCATGTTGAGAGCAGAACCAGGTCTTAACCATCACTGTGGGCCCAGCACCTTCCCTGGGGGCTGGTGCATAATAGATGTTCAGTATGTGTTGAGGGAAGGAGAGGGGGAGGAAAAAAGAGAGAGGAATGGAGGAGCGGAGGGATGGATGAATAGAGAAATAGTCAAATACCCACCTCCAGTCAGAGCTAGGCACTTAGCAGCTGAGTAAATAGCTGATTGATTTTGATAGGCAAATGGTAGTTCTCAATAAAATACTCATTGTTGCTGATAATAGTTGGGCTAAAGTTCGGACAATAGTTTCTATAAGATACCAATTCAGATACCAACCCAGAACACCTCCTTTGACATTTTTATCAAATGAAAGGACATTGTGGTATAGTGCAAAAAGCATAGGGACTGGAATTGGGGCCCAATTCTACCACTTCCTAGGTTGGTGATCTTGGTTATATTTCCTTAAGACTCTTTCCTCTTATGAAAAGTGGGGATGAGTGTACCTACCCAAGAGGTAGGATAAGAATAAAATAGGATACTGTTTTTGAAAGCACTTTGAGTTTTTTGGTTTGGTTTTGTTTTTTCAAATCAATAGGCATTTACCGAGTACCTGCTATATGCTCATTCCTGAGTGCAAGAAAGAAAGATAAAAGTCCCTGCCCTGAGGATCCCATACTCTTATCAGTTAAGATAGACCCAGGAATGGGGATGCAATGGTTAATTTTATGTGTCAACTTGGCTAGGCCATGGTGTTCAGTTATTTAGTGAAATATCATTCCAGATGTTTCTGTGAAGGTATTTTTTGGATCAGATTAACTTTTAAATTGGTGGACTCTGAGTAAAACTGATTGCGCTCCATAGTGTGGGTGGGCGGGCTTCATCCAATCAGTTGAAGTCCTGAATAGAACAAAGGCTGACCTTCCTGAGCATGAAGGAATTCTGCCAGCAGACTGCCTTTGGACTTGAACTGCAAACTCCTCCCTGGGTCTCCAGTCTACCTGACTACCCCACCAGATTTTGGACTCACCTACCCTCTACAATCACGTGAGCCAATTTCCTAAATAAATCTTTCCATATACACACATCCTGTTGGTCCTGTTTCTCTGGAGAACCCTGACTGATACAGGGGACAATAACACAATAGTGAGTTGGATGCTCTAAGAATCCAGTGCCACAGAGAACTGAGGAGCAGCAATTAGCTCCATTTGGAGGGGTGTGAAGGAAAGCTTTGGATGTAGGAGCTGGGCACTCCAGGCCAAGTTTCTGCTAAGAGATGAGAAAAGGTCTCCCAAGCATCACTTGACAGGGACATGCTCACTCCCTCTATTTCCTTAGTATTGTGTCAACTTTGATCTGATCTTCTGCCTCAAAAATTCTCTTTCCCAGGCCATTCCAACCTACTGTCTAGTTTGAGCACCCAGCTGTGGACCTAAGCAAATCTCCTAACTTCTCTGAGCCTCAGTTTATTCTTTGCCGAAAGCCTATTTCAAGGGGTCCAGGAAGGAAATTCTCACACTTAAAGGACCTTATAATTCTCTATTGTTATTAAAGTATCAGGTAGATTTATACCCTAAGGAGCATCAGTCAGTTTCCTCAGAACTCTATCCAAGGAAGTAATGGAGAAATGGGCTTACATTACAGCATGCATTATTTAAATTAGCTGTGAAGAAAGACAAATATTTAACAAATTTAAATAATCAAATGCTACGATAAAAGAGATTGCAGAATCTTATACCCTGGAGTTTCATTAAAAATAGAGATGCCCCTGGTACATTAGTGTGTAAGGGGCAGGAGAATGGAAGAGACGGCATCTTGCATCCCCGCTAGGGCACAGTTGGATGCACAGCCTAGATGTCTGGACCTGAAATTGGCATCAGAGGGAGGACAGCCAGGCAGGGTGTTCTCTGAGATGGGGAAAGTATTAACCAAGGAAGGATAAAAGCCTTCTGATCCACTCTCCCCAGTATGCAGAAAAGCAAGAATTAATGAAGATGGCATCTGCCTGGCCAGACATCAGGATTATCCTGAGACACTTGGATGACCCTACAGAAAGCCCCACACAATCATTAAATCTGTAGAGCCTGACCACTGGCTCCTGAGAATCAGGGTGGTCCAATCAAGGGGACTAACTGGGGATCCACCAGCGGCCTGTTGCAGGCCATTCAGGGGATAAACTTCCTTACCTGGGGCTCTTACTTACCCTGGACCCTGCTGGACCAAGACTCTCTTTCAATAACCAGTTTTATTGTTCAAGGATAAGGGGAGAATACTCCATGGACATAAGAAACTAAATCCCTACAGAATTCAGCTGGCTGCTGCATCCATTTCGAAGATTAAAAATATACCGAGCACATATTGTTTCCTGCTTAGGAGGAGCAAGCTACTAACTAGGCTACTCCAGGGGTGCTCCTAAAGTCTCAGGCCAAATTAAAGTCCAGACACACATTAGGGAATTGAAAAGTTCATATGTCTAGAGCCTCAAACTGGAAAAGGAGAAAAACAAACCCAAAAAAAGGAAGAAGGGAAAGGCAAAACAGTATTCAGAGCCCAAAGTGGTATCGTGGCCAGACCAGGGGCCTTCTGAGTCCCTAAGACCTGGGTTCAAGTTTTGATTCTACCCCCTTATTAGTTTTGTCACCTGTCTTTCCCCACATGACCTCTCTTTGCCTCAGTTTCTTTGCCTATCAAATCTAGGATAGCTAGTTTTCAGGAATATTATCAAGGTTACAGAATAAAGGATGTCATTAGCTAATATGGTACCTGACATACAACAGGCTTTCATAAATAGTCACAGTTACTGTTATTCCAAGAGAAATGGTTCTTTATGTTTGCATTAAAACATGTTAGATAATTGTTTTGTCATACAGACAAACAGCAACTAAGTTATCATCAAAGAAACCACACAGCATGCACCATGTAGAAACTATATCCATGCTACCATTTGGTTTATAATTCAACGTTTTCATCTTTACTTTATGCCCAATGCAGAAATGCCTCAAGTTTATTTACCAACTAGACACTAATGTGCATTCCAAAGGAAATTACCCTCACCAGGATCCAACGATAGTTGTAAAACGTTTAAATAACAAATCACTTAAGAAAGAAAAAAATTTTTTTTGGCTTTTCAATAAAGATGAGAGGGATAGTGGAGTTCATAAAATAAGTCGGTCAGATCTGTGCTTTGCTCTCTTCAACACATCACTAAAATCAAGGGTCTGCCTGTCTCCATTTATCTTAAACTGAACTGAAACTCCTAGCACTTGGAAAGGAGACTGCAAATGATCAATTACATCTTAGTGCAGCAAGTCAAAGGTTAAATGTATTATTGCTCACCACAGGCTGAACCTAACCTCAGGATTAATGCCATAAACAAAAAAGGAGATATATAGTTAGGCTTGTAAAGTTACCAGCTTTAGTCTCCAAAGAATTACAAAAGGGAAACGATGACCCCTACCGTTAAGAACAAAAACAGACAGCCTGCCTTGGGAACACAGGGGCTGGTGCGGAGGAGGAGGAGTATTCTAAGAGCTGGAGGGACACAGGTTCCCACAGTCGTGTGTTTTCATAGTGAGGCCCCGGAGCAGGAGGGCCTGGCTTTCCCTCCTGATAGGGAAGCAAAGGACCCCATGAAGAGTTGGAGCTGCATCTGTATTCGCAAAATAGAGACCGAATGAGAGGGAATGTGTTAGCCTGAGTGTGACCCCAAGGCAGAATCCTTATGGACACAGATGGGTTCCTCCTGCCTCCAACTCTATACGATCTGCCAAGGCTGGGGTGAGGGCTGGGGGTTCTGCCATCCACCATTCCCTCCCCTTACAAGTCGGCCACTCCTGATCTCACCTTCCAGTTCAGAGGCTCCATCCCCAGTTACAGATCCCACTATAATGAGTTTCTTCATGGGCAGTTGACAGGGACACATCATCCCTCCTAGTGCCTTCTTACAGGAGGAAAAACCCATGATCCAATGACCAGTCCCTGGACAACTGTAGAAGGGGGCATCTGGAACAAACGGAGTGGATAAAGCTAAGAGTAGCTGCCACCAGGGCCCCTCAAAGCAACCACCTATGGAAGTCAGTAGTGCCGGTCACCAAATAGTTCTGTCCCTCCACTGTCTGGGCACACACTGGGCTTGTGCTTACTGGCCCCTGTGATTAGGTAGGACCATGGGAATAGTTCCTGCCAGTGCTTTCTGAGCAGAAGTCAGAGCATTTAATTACAGGTGTGAGACCTTCCAGAGTTCTTTTTCCATGATGAGCAGAGCTCCTGCAACCCCCAACCCACAAGTGCCATGTAACACAGTGGAAAGATAAAACCTGATATTTGGGGGTTTTTGTGATGCAGCACAGTCTAGTCCATCATGACTGATTCATCACCCAAGGTCACAGAGTTGAGAATCTTGTACTCAGAAGAATATTGAAATCCAAAGAGGATTTGTGAGGCTGTATCAGGTAAGCCAGAGCTTACCTGCTTCTCGAATTGAGAAGATCCACTGTCATGCTGATGCTGGTGCTGGTCTAGAGAGCACTTCCCTACTTTTTTCACATAATGACACTTGTCAAAAATGTTAATGTATGTTATGGTGCCCTGGGGTAAATTGAAAGGGAATTGATCTATATAGGATTTGGTGAAAATTATTTATTTTCTTAACATTTAGCATTATGTGACTATAATATGAAAAATAAAATGCAAAGTTTTAGGGAACATATTAATTATTAAATTTGATAAGCCTTTTATTTAAAACATTTTTAATTTTTTTTTTTTTTAAGATGACCAGTAAGGGGATCTTAACCCTTGACTTGGTGTTGTCAGCACCACACTCTCCCAAGTGAGCTAACCAGCCATCCCTATATAGGGATCCGAACCCATGGCCTTGGTGTTATCAGCACCACACTCTCCCAAGTGAGCCACGGGCCGACGCTTAAAACGTTTTTAATTTTTTAACTGAGAAATTTGGGCTTGCTTTGGTGAATATGAATTTTTGCATTACATTTTATGCTTGAAATGGCCACATAATTCCTGATAAAGACTTCTTATTGATGATCATTTCAAATTCCTGGTAGTCACCCTCCATGAGAAAACTTGCATGCATGGGTAGTGGCAAAATATTTTTAATATTATTACAACAATTCCAAAATTGTTGAAATTATACTTTAAAAAATGTAATGGCTCTTTTGAATGTTGAAATTTCTTGTAATCATGTAAATGTCTTTTAACTCAATTCAACTTTTTCATATCGAGTATTTCAAAATAATGATGAAACTCTAAGTTGCAAAACACATATGAATTGTCAGAGCAGTCATCCGGTAGCTAACTCGAACACCACTGAGAGAGCTCGTCAGCCACAAGTAGACAGGAATAGCCAAGATCTGTGATGTTTCAGGGCTTCCACCTGGAGCTGTGCCTTCATAGCAACCCCTGCTTAACCTCCTCAATGCCATCCCATTCTTCCTGGTGATGGCCTGGCTTCTCCCTGCTGCACCCACAGGGCCCTCCATTGCCAGCCCTGCCCCTGACTTCATCTCATTCCTCTCCATGCCCCATTCTCACTGGCCAACTTTGACTTTCTGTGTGGGTCTTTCCTGCCCCAGGATCTTCACACAAGCTACCCATGACCTCTGCCAAGAACATTCCTCTCCTCAGCTTTCACCTGCCTAAGCCCTGTGCACGTGTGTTCCATGCATAGGAATAATCCTTCTCTGACCCCCTAATCCAAATCAAGTCCCTCCATACCTATTGATTTTTGTTTTGGGTTTGTTTTTGTTTTTGTTTTGGCAACTGGCCAGCACAAGGATCCGAACCCATGACCTTGGTGTTACAAGGCTTCACGCTAACTAACTGAGCTAAGGTGTCAGCCCCCATACTTATTGCTTTGTATTTCAGTTTTCTCATCTGTAAAATTGGAAATAAAAATAGGCTTGTTCTGAGGATTAAATGAGTATAACACATGGAAGCACCTAGAACAGTACCTGGCTTACAGTGAGTGTTTAATAATCATCATCATGCCTTTTCTTTTGTGGTCTGTATCACAATTATAAATGTGTGTAGACTTCTGGTCAAGATGGTGGAATAGATGGTCCCCAGCATCACTCTCTCCCACAAATCAACTAATTTACAACTATAAAAAAGCAATGACAGCCAAGCTGGGGCTGCTAGAGCTCAGGGGAAGAGGAGGAGAGATCTACAGAGTGCATGAAGGCAGGAGAAGCCACAATGAAAGAAAGAAAAAAATACTCCAACCGTTTCAAATCCCAGCCACTTCCAGGCTGGAGCTGCTGAGTGCACAGAGCAGGAGCTGGCAAAAGCTGCTACTGTGCTCTTCGGATGAAGTTGCTTGGAGGCGGCAGGGGAGAAGAGGGCCTTGGTGGCCCCTAGGACAGCAAGAACACTAATAGTGTTCCCATGGACCCACATAGGAGCAAGGAGCCACAACTGAAAAAAAGGAGCCACTCAGGTGAGTCATCGCAAGGGACCAGCACACAGCCCACCCCATGGGAAGTGTTTGGAGTACAGGGGGTGAGGGAGATGGGCCCACTGGGGAAACATTGGGGCACAGCAAGGACAGCTGATTTGCCCCCCAATCAGCACAGGACCACTCAGAGGAGACTGGTCAGGAATATTGAATTGCATGGGGTGCAGTTTGATGAAAAGACACAGGCCCAGACCAGTGTTTCTATACAACCCAGGTGCACTGGATCTCACTAGACCCAGAAGTACCTACAAAGTCAACCATTAAAACCTGAACTGCACAAAAAGCCTTCCCGAGGGAGTCAGCAGCAAAGCAGCAATTTAGCTCAACCACAGAGCTCAAGTACTGGTCCCCACAGGAAGTTCCCCCTTTTTAGAAGTAAGCAAAGGGCAACAAATTCCAGCACAGAGTTTAATTGGTGGGAACAGCAAATAATCCAACTGAAAGAAAAAACAAAGAACCCACAGCCAGACACAAAATTTGATATTAACTAGTAAAAGTCTCATTTCAACAAAGAACACCTATAACACCTAGAAGGACTGGTAGTCCACTGGGCTACCAAGCCAGAAAGAGGGGAGGGCTGGGGGCCTCAGCAATGCCCCCCAACACCCACAAACAGTCCTGAGGGTAGGGTCCTCGGCCACAGCCCTCTGACATGCACATCCACCCTAGCAACAACCACAGAGCTGCCAAAGGAAGCACTCCAGGCTCTCCTGAGCCAGGGAGGTGGGGGACTGAGGGCCTCAGCCATGCCCCCCTGACACCCACAACCAGCCCAGCAACAACAACGAACCACCACAGGAAGTGCCCCAGGCTCTCCCGAGCTGGGGCAGTGGGGTGCAAGGACTTTTAGCACACCTCCCTGACATCAGCACCCAGCCCTGCAATGAACAAGCCACAGCTGGAAGCCCCCCCGGTCTCCCTGTGGGAATGAGGGGGGTGCCAAAGGCCTCAATCCCACCCCTCCTCCTTTCTCCTTCTCTCATCCCATTTCTTTCCCCTTTCCCCCTTCCCTCCCTCCCAACTGCTCTGCAACAACATTATAGAATGTAAAAAGATAATAATATTAATAAAAAAATAATTAAAAATTTTTTAAATGTGTGGATCTGTTCCCTGCTATACAGTAAACTCCATAAGGCCAGAGAACATATCTTTTTTTGTCTACTACTGTATCCCCAGGGCCTGGCACAGTCCCTGGCACTAATACACATTTCCTGAATGAATAAATGAATTCATCCAACGAGAACACACTTGGCCATGGAAATTCTACACAATAGAGAATCCACAACAAGTAATTGGAGGGTGAATCTGAAAAAGCTTAAAATGCTAGTGTAAAAATACATTTGGCCTAACTCTCTTGCTACCCTCCCACTTCCCTGGCCCACCCTGCATTCTGCCTTCCCCTCATTCCCCTTTATCCCTTACTGTCCCTGAATCTGTTTCTCTGGCATTCCGTGTTTCTCTTTTCTCTGTACCATTCACATAGAGCATCTGCTACACAGGAAGGGCTCAATAAACTTTACTGAATAAATGCTGGAATAGATGGATAATTATGTGAATGAGGGGACGGATGTGATACCCCCTCTCCTTAGCATGGAGGAACTTTCTTCTTATGATTTCAAAAATCTCCTCCCCAATTTCCACCCTGTTGCTCCCCTAATCCAGTGGACACAGAAGTGGCCCCTCTCCTTGAAGTCAATTTAAAACCTAAGCATGAATCTGGTCTGATGGGTCCGTGACACTCGAGGCTCCATCTGGGCACCCTCTCCATTATTCCTAATGGCCAGCCTTGAAATGGAATTACTTCATTCTTCAGAGTAAAGTGCAGGGAGTTTTTCCCCCTCTGAACAGCAAGCACATACTGCAAAGATATTCCGCTTTATAAATATGCTTTTCTAAATGTTAAAGGGTTAGAGCAATTTCCAAAGGTCTCTGCCTCAAAGGAGCCCTCAGATGATATTTAATTGAACTACTTTTGCTTTGAGAAGTGAGGAAACTAAATTGTGAGAAGTGGAAATGCTTCTTGGTTTTATGTCAAAATATAGGCTTCTCAATAAAATAATGGAAAGAGAAAATTCTATTATTAAACCCAGGAAACTGAACATAAACAGCTCAACCAAAGAGACCAAAATATAGGAATTTTGTAGGATAGTGGAGGAAAACTCTCTTCTTTTAAACTGTATTTTCAAATGCTTAATAACTATCGAAGGCATCTTTGCTGATAAAAATCACTAGGAATCTCTCTCCTTCCTTTGGCACTCAAAACTGAACATTAAATATAAACATGTTTACCACAAGTTTAAATATTAACTTCTTTCATAATATCCCCACGATGTTTGCAGGGCAAATCCCTTTGAACAGAGAAAACTGGATTTCGTAGTTTTAAAAGAGAGAGAGAGAGATCACCTAAGTGAAGCAAACTCTCGGAAAACAAGCAAATGATCGATTTGTCATTTTGTATTTGTGAAAGCATTTGAATGAAAATTGGCATACTTTCAACCTAACTCACATCAAGGAGCAGCAATTAAAGCCTTGCTCCTGTATGATGTATTCAGAATGGTGGTGTAATTTCGGATTTGATGTAATGTTCTCTGAAGACAAAGAGAACTGGGGGCTGCTGGGTCAGTATTCACAGAATGCTGAAAACAGAAGGTAAATGCGTAAACCTGTTTTGATTACTGCACAATCACAGCTGCTGTGCCCTGCAGAACCCCCAGTGGACACCTTTCATTTAGACTACAATGTGGATGGTGCCCCCTAGAGTTCTTCACTGAACAACCTGTGCATCTGCACTTGGCACAATTTCAGCTGTGCTGCTGTCTTTTATTAGGGTACGTAGCATGGAAAATCCCTCCAATTTGAGGGGAACCCAGACCACAGCAAGGCAGGACCCAAAATCCCATCATGGTAGCCAAAGGGGATATGTATTTCCCCTTCCCCCACTCATTGGTTCAGACCCATGCTCGGTCAAAGTAAGCCAAATCAGTGCCTTTGCCTAAATCTAAAGAGGGTGACCAAAAAAAAAAAGGCAGGCACAGCGGAGATTATCAAAGACAGCAGTAGTGGTGTTTACAGTTCAGCAGTGGTGGGGTGGGGCAGGGCTGCCACTTACCACTGCTCTAGGGTGACCAGGTAAAGTGGTGGGGAGGGTCGGAATCCAGTCCACGCTCTACTCGCCAAGCTCACACACCTAGCATGCCATAGCAAGGAAGGCACTTTTTTTCAATTCACATAAATGAATAGTGGTGGTCCTAAGCTGGGGTTCAGATGGAGAAATCAGCCACAGCCATCTCTGCAGTCTATTCCAGGGGCACGACACTCGCTGTGTCCTCAGCTACACAGCCTCCTTAGATCCCTGTTCTCCGGCCTTCCTGTCGATTTTGTGCCCTCTCCGTTGTCCTTACAGCACGTCATTTTTCTGCTTAAGTGTGCAGGACTTGGTTTCTGCTGTTTGCGCACCCAACGTCTGCCCAGCAGAGCCCTGACTGTGCACCCCTTTTTGCCAGTTAATCCCACCTTGCTTTGTCACCTAAGGGCCCCTGACAAAGCCAGACTCAATAGGGTGTGCAGAATCAGAAGAAAAAGAACATGTTGGATGAGAATACTATTTCACTACTCAAATAATAGGAATCAGTCTCCACATGCTGAATTTTTAAAACAGGGATGTTAGAGACCATATATCCCACCCTTCATTGGTGAGGGAAAACCAGAGGAAACAGGTGGGTTGTTCGAGGTCACTCCGCTAGCTAATAGCAGCTACTATAAGGCACGCTCTCTCAGCCTCTCAATTGCATGATTTATGTGGGTACCGTGATGTAGCTGGAGTTAAACAAAAGAGGGGTATTAATCCAGCTCACCAAGCTAAACGCTCACAGGATACTTTGCTAAAATCAATTTTGCCTTCGAACTTTAATCCTGGCCCAGAAGCATAACCCTGATTTATGAAATCTTAAGGACAATGTTGTGAGATATTTTAAACATAAAAAAAGTGAATTAAGATTTATGGGGTGAAGATGCCTCTTCTTGCAGTTACTGAAGCAAAGCAGTGAGGATCCTGAAGGTGGAACAGGGATGTACGTGCATGAGAGCGGTGGCAGTGATGAACTGCCATCAGGACAGCCCTGTGTGGCCATCTCTTCTGGAATAAAAAGAAGTCTTTGCCCTGTAAATGCTACAAACGTGAGAGTGGGGCAGTGATGGAAAACAGAAGTGCCTAATTCAAGTAATCTCTTGTTACAGTGACTTGTTTAATCTTGGTCCATAGCACAGAAAACAGCAAGGAAAGAATAAAAACATCATTCATTTCCTCAGTTACAGGGTATGTGTCTCTTAGTGAAAGAACACAAAAATTCATTGAAAAGATTTTCAACCAACATGTCTCACACAGCACTGTAAGAGAACAAGGACCGGAAATTTTAGCTCCAATTTACAGATTGGAAATAGAGGCCTGGAAAGAAGTCAATAGAAGCCACGGCCCCTCTCCTCAAACTCTGTCCAGTAGACCACAGTGTCCCTATAATTCAGGGGTTAGCAAACTTTTTCTATAGAGACAGATGGTAAATATTTTAGGCTGTGCAGACCAAATGGTCGTTATGATTCAACTCTGCCATCATGGTAAAAACAGCCAAAGGCAATATGTAAACAAATAGCAGTGGATGTGTTCCAATAAAACTTTATTTGAAGAATAGGTAATGGGCCAAATTTGGCCCCTGGGCCATAATGTGCCTGCCTCTGTGTAGTTGATCTGAGTGCACTATCCCCACCCTCCAATACCCACACCTTCTATCATCACAGACTCTTTAAACTCAGCCTTGAACACCTTTCAAATTGTAACTTCATCTCTCAGATCCAGAGATGGTAATTACTATGGTAAGAGGCAACATCCCCTGTTTTTCATAAACTGTTACAGAAGGTTAAACCTTTCCAACACATCCACATTGCCAAGACAATCTTCACTTACCAGGAGGACAAAGCCTCTTTCGCTCCACCCATGGATGCCTCTGTATAATATGTATAACATTACAGTTCACCCCACAGAATTAGTATGCAACATCTCATCTCCTTTACAAGCATTTTTGCTTAAAAAAAACGAGACAGCAGTCTCACAGTGACAACACGAGAATAACTTGTCATTCTGGTAATGGTCTAACTGTATATAAGTGTCTGTCATAATGAAAATTGGCCTATTCCATTTCAATTTATTTTGTCAACAATCCAAATGAAGCTCGAATATATCTTCCAACACCACTGCATGCAGACTAAATCGGGAAGAGAACTTTAAAATGAACCTCATCATCATATGACTAAATATTTACATTAAAAAAGATTCTCTTTTCTGGAAGACATCCCAGCTCTACTGTTCTCCCCTGCTAGTACACCTGCAGGTTTTGTAACTAATTAAGGAACTCCAGAAAACACATTCAAAAGGGCCTCAGCAAACAGATGCACACTCCATTAATTAAACAAGCCGGAGCAATCACCCAGGCTGTAATTGGAAAATGTGCTTCTTTCTTCCATTTTCAGGCAATCACAGTTATTTGCAAATGTTTTTTGATAGTTTCTCAAAAGAGAAAATCGGCTAGCAGCAGGCTCTGGCTTCTTCTAGCAAGCAGGGCAGATGTTTGGGAAAGGCTGGAGGTATGAGGCAGTCACCAAGTTTCTCTAATTAGCTCCTCTGCCCCATCCTCTCCTGCCAGAAGACTGTGCTAATAAGAAAAGCAAGTGTAAGTGCTAAAAAAAAAGAAAGGAAGCTTGCTAATGCTACTTAAAGGCACAAAAAAGGTCCCCTGTAGTTCACTCTTCAGGGCTCTCATTGGGGTGTGCACCATTCCAAGCGTGTGCACAGGTAACCAGCAACTGAGTGGTCCACCCCCTAGTGCCCTTAGCTGAGATTACATGATCTGCAGAGCCAGCGTTGGGAGCAGGAGAAAGGTGGAAGAAGCCATTGGCAGTGGGAGGAAGGACACAAAATAGACTATAATCTCTCCTACATTCTTGTCCTTGGTTTCTAGGCAATGTTTTAGCAGAACCCGAGTCTTAAGTAAAACTCCCTTATAGTGGGGTTATCCTAGTACTTCAGCATCCCTGTCAGGGCTCACAGACACCATGCCACAAAGGCCAGTATTCAGGTCATTACACATTGTTTCTCAGCAACGAGCTCACCCTTCTACACTCTCCTCTATGATGTGGGACTGAAATTCTGCAAACTAATTTCTCCTTTACCTGCTGGCTTCCTATTTGCTGCTGGTAGAGAGTACCAGAGGGAGATTGGAAAGCTGGAGGAGGAGAGAGAAAGGACATGCTCTTTCCTGTTTTGCTCTTTCCTGCTGGAATAACCCCAGTGATGGCCCTTCATCCCTGCTGCAATAGTTGGTCCCATTTTCCAGCTTATTCCAGCACTCCCAGAAAAAACCTCATTGCACCGTTCTCACCCACCCAGGATACCAGCAGGACTTCTAGAGTTCTGAGCCTCAGTTTCACAGGGCCCCCGCTCCAAGAATCCAGGTTCTAATAACACCATCTTTTTAACCTTGTTTCTCAAGCCCTAAGAATGTGTGCTTTCTGCAGTTACTACCTATTGATACCTCAGTATCTCCTTTTTGCTTATGAAGTCTCTTTAAAAGAGATAATTTAATATAGAGAAAACTGGTATAATTTTTTCCTCTAGTTTGACTCTAACTGATCCAGTACTTGACACGAGCAGTGATCCCAGGGAACTGATCTTCAAAGATGGGATTCTGGGATTGGTTTGATCATGACCTTGCCGTTGAAGGCAGTAAAGGAGTCCTTGAAAAATGGGATGTTAATAATAGTAACATATAGTGGGCAGTGGCATCATGATTTGTCAAATTTTCATCTGTAATTGATCATGGTGGAGTGCCCACTGAAGCAATGGCCTTTGGGACCATGAGCTGCTGTACTAGACTGTTAAAGGAGTGCAATGACTCCAAGGACCATATAGTGGGATGGTTGTATATAACTGCACTGATGAGATTAAGAAAGTGGCAAACTCAGGGCTTTAAATGCTCAGCTTAAGTCATAGTCAGAGAACTGGAGAGCTTTGATGGCAGCCCTAAGAGAAACTCTTCTTTCTTATAGTTGTATGTCCCATCCCAACAAAAACCAAACCCAAAATTTAATTGCGTGAGTTGCTGAATTACAACTGAAGTTGAATTGTCATCCTCGCCAAGTCTCATATGTAAATGTTAAGGCCCTGATTGGGAAGGAGTGGGACCCTGGACTTAATATAGGGATATCTGTGTGGACCCACGTGAAGCTGAGACTCCGACACCTCTGTCTTTCTGAGCCTCTTTCGTAAAAAGGAACAGCACCTCCCTCTGCATCTAGAAGACTAATCTTCCCTTTCTTGAAGACCTTGTAATAACTTCACCTGGCACCTTGCAAGAGGATGCCTATTTTTCTCAAAACCTACACAGTATTATCGATTGCCGCATAACAAATTCCTGTAAAACTTAGTTGCCTAAAGCAACATGACACTTTTATTATCTCTCACAGTTTCTATGAGTCAGGAATTCAGGAGCAGCATAGCTGATCAATCTGGATCAGGGTCTCTCATGAGGTTGCAGTCAGTATGTCAGCTGGGGGATAAAACCACCTGAAGTACTGATTATGGACTGGAGGCTCTGTTTCCAAGATGGCTCACTCTTACGGCTGGAAAATTAGTGGTGGCTGTTGGCTGGAGGCCTCAGTTTCTCACCACATCAGTCTCTCCACAGGGCTGCTTGTGTGTCCTCATGACATAGTGGTTGGCTTTCCCAAGAGTGAGTGATCCAAGATAGTGAACAATGCAGCCACAGCCCTATCCCCTAGCCACAGGGGGTTGATCCAGGGGTAGACACTCACCCACCAGATGTCCTGATGTGAAAAACTCTTCTAAAAAAGAGAAAGTAGAGAACTTCCAGTCAAGACGGTGGAATAGACGGTCCCCAGTGTCACTCTCTCCCAAAAATCAACTGATTTACAACTATTAAAAAGGAACGACAGCCAAGCTGGGGCCACTAGAGCTCAGGGGAAGAGGAGGAGAGACTTACAGAGTGCATGAAGGTGGGAGAAGCCACAATAGAGAAAGAAAAAGCCTCTCTGACCATTTTGAGCCCCAGCCATTTCCAGGCTGGAGCTTCTGAGTGCACGGAGCAGGAGCCGGCAAAAGCCATGCAGCTGTGCCCTTAGGATGAAGTTGCATGGAGGTGGCAAGGGAGAAGAGGGCCTTGGTTTCCCTCAGGCCAGCAAGACCTCTAATAGGTCCTGTGGACACACATAGGAGCAAGGAGCCACAACAAATGATAAAAAGGAGCCATTCAGATGCCAGTGAGTCATCACAAGGGACCAGTGTACAGCCCATCCCATGGGAAGTGTTTGCAGCATGAGCAGTGAGAGAGACAGGCCCACCAGGGGGACACTGGGGCACGGCAAGGACAGATGATCTGCCCCCCAATCAGCATAGGCCCACTCAGAGGAGACTGGTCAGGAATATAGAATTGCATGGGGTGCAGTTTGATGAAAAAATGCCGGCCCAGACCAATGTTTCAACACAACTGAGGTGCACTGGATTTCACTAAACCTGGAAGTCCTATAAAGTCAACTATTAAAACCTGAGCTGCACAAAAAGCCTTCCCCAGGGAATTAGCAGCAAAGCAACAATTTAGCTCAACCACAGAGCTCAAGTACTGGTACCCACAGGAAGTTCCCCCATTTTGGAAGTAAGCAAAGGACAACAAATTAATCCCAGTGCAGAGTTTAAGGGGTGGGAACAGCAAGTAATCCAACACAGAACTGAAAGAAATAACAGAGTACCCACAACCAGAGACAAAGTTTGATATTAACTAGTAAAGGTCTCATTTCGCCAAAGAACACCTATAACACCTAGAAGGACCAGAAGTCTACTGGGCTGCCAAGCCAGAAAGTGGGGACAACCAGGCACACCACCAGAGCCATGGGGCCTACCCAGGGTCCTGAGGTATGGATCTGGGGACCGGACCCATTCCCACAACCAGGCACAATGCCATCGCCACCACCAACTAGGTAAGGAGCATGCCAAAAACATCACCTCCATGTGGGTGGCCCACCACAGCCACCACAATAACCACAGCTGCTATGAAAAAAGCGTCTAGATGCCACAACCACCAATCAGATGGTCCACTGGCCACTGGAGTGCATTGACACAATGACAGTCACCTGCAAAGACCAAGGAAAAGAAGAGGATGTCTCTCTCCACAAAGCCCATTCCAGAGTGACAGAAGCATCTGCTCTATGATAATATTGGGGGACCTGAACACACCTCTCAGCATTGAACAGATCATCTAGGCAACAAATCAACAGAGTAAGCATTACTCTCTCAGAGGGAGAGAAGATATCTAGGGTAATTAGGGGGCAAGAGGGGATAGAAAGGGGGATGGGGAGAGATTGGACAAGGGGCATAAAGAATAAGTATGATTTGTAACAATGTATAAGCTAGTAATATTGATTTCATCAATATATGTCAACGTTGAACCCCCAAAATATGTATAATCAATTATGATTCAATAAAAATTATAAATAAATAAATAAATAGATAGATAGATAAGAGAAAATAGAGCCAATGAAGCCTTTCAGATTCTCTCTCTCATGAATTTGATCTGGAATATTTGGTGATCAGAGACCAAGTCCTAAGGGTACACACAGCAAGGGTGTCTTAAAGCAGCAATAGCTATTCTATGGTTTGAATATCCCCCCAAAACTCACTGAAGCTTGATCCTCCCCATTGTAACAGTGTTAAGGGGGTGGGAAATCAGACTACGGTATTTGAAAGGTGGGGCCTTTGAAAGGTGATTGGATCATAAGGACTCTGTCCTCATGAATGAATTCATTCATTCGTGGATTAATAGGTTAATGCTTTAATGAGTTAACAGGGAGTAGACTGGGGGCTTTACAAGGAAAGAAAGGAAGTATGTGGATTCGACTCCTGCTCATCCTTCACTATGTTATACCCTACTTTTCCACAGGGACCCTGTAGAGAGCTCCCATCCAGAAGAAGGCCCTCACCAGATGTACCCCTCAACTTCGGACTTCCCAGCCTCCAAAACTCTAAAAAACAAATACTGTTTCTTTATAAATTACCCAGTTTCAGGTGTTCTGTTATAAGCAACAGAAAATGAACTAATACAGGCTATAAGTAACCTGAAGTTATGCAGAAGGAACCATCAGGAAGAGAAAGATACAAGGGGGTGGGAGGGATGTCAGTAACAGCAGGAATGATAAAGGCAAACACTAGGAGATGTTATACTACCTTGAGACAGTATATCTGTAAACTCCAATTGAGGGGCTGAAATAACCTTGTCAGTAGAAAGGTCTAGGACTCTTCCAGTTCCTGACTCATTCGGACTCTTTGAGAGTTTCTGGGACAAGTCTGAGTCTTGTCTTCCTTTTTGCCACGTGCAAACTCACAATAAAACCTCCTCACTGTCATAATCTTCACAAGCTTCTGTTTCTTACAACTAACACAGCCAAATGAGACAGAGCTTGTAATCAAATTATGCACCCTAGAATTTACACATTATATATTTCCACCCATTGAATGCTCATAACAGCACTGTGAGACAGGTATGATTATTATCCTCATTCTTTGGATGAAGCAACTGTGGCACAAGGTTAAGTAACCTGAAGTTTTATACTTAATAAGTAGAGTCTGGTTTGAATTGTCCAAGCTGTCTGAGTAATAATAATGACATACAATGACTGCAATCATGTGTATAAATAAATAAAAATATATGTAATCATTAACAATCGTATATACACCCTGAAGCACTGAGATTGCAGGATAATGGGGTAGGGGAGCCATATGTTAGAATGTAAAGCAAAAAGAGCCATATGTTAGAATTATAAAGCAAAAAGGTAGAAGGATAGCTTTGTGAAGCCTGGATCATTTGCCTCTAGGCTTAATTTACATGAGAAGGAAATAAACTTCTATATTATTTAAAGAATTGTTATCTTAGGTTTTCAGTTATATGTGGTTAAACCTAATTCTCACTGATACCATAAGGCTTCCTACTTCCTCCCTCTCTTCCTCCCCTCTTTACTGGGAAGGAAGTTGAATATATGCACTGACCTTTCAGGTCACACAGCTAATAGGCAGCAGAAAAGCTTCAAGCCAGGTATCTCTGGCTCTGAAGCTTAAGCTCCTCCCACAGTGCCACAGGTATAGTCCCACAGGTATAGTCCCACTAGCATTTTGATAAGCATAGAATGGCACACCTGGTAGGAATGTCAGCATAAAGTACCAAAAATAGGGAAATCCTCTGGGGTTAGTGAGTAGCTTTCCTACAGCCATACTTTACTACAAAAACAGAGGGAACTGTCTCAACCCAAATTCTTTCAGATGTAAGTAAGAAAATCTCAACTCAAACTAGATTAAGCAAAATGAAAACTAATTGGTTTAAATAACTGGAAAGTGTGGGGATTTATTAGCTTCATGCACAGGTGCATCCAGGGATTTACCAATATTTGTTCTCTTTCATTTGTTTTCTCTATTTCTATCTCTCTCTATCTTTATTTTTATCTCTTTGACCTTTTTCACTCAGTGGGTTGCCTTCATTCTCTCCTATAGCAATAAATCTTTCTCCAGTAGGTAGAGGAAGATGGTCCTTGATGGTCCCAATTTCACATCCTCCAATCTTAACACACCCATCCAAAAAAGCATGCCTCTGTCTCAACATCCATTTATCAGTCCTAGAGAAGACTATGATTAACGCTATCTATCTAACCCTGGAACGTCATTATTGCTGTGTAATGAGGTACCAAGATTGGCTAGCCAGGATGGGGTGGGTAGGGTTGTGGCAAGGGTTAGAGACTGACAATTCCATTAGAATGGAATGGGGTGGGGTGGGAAATGGTTTCCAAAGTAAAGAACAAAAGAGCAGGAAAAACAACATGTGTTCACTCCAAGAGCCACTAAATGTTTTTGAGCAAGGGATTAAGAAGATGAAATAAGAGGTAAACAAGATAAAAATAAACATGGATCCTTTAGGCAGATGACTTGGTGGGTAACAGGAGGTGGCTGTTACAATAATCAGAAAGGGGGTGATGAAGAACTTAACCTGAGGGATAATAGTAGAAAACAAAAAAAAAAAAAAAAAAGGTTGAAAAGTATCAGCCCCATTTCCACTTCCAACCATGAGGGAATAACAGTATCTAGACTTAACCCTCCCACCATAAACAAATAGAAAAATTCAAAAAATATATAAAACAACTGTTTTGGACAACAAGCTACAAGAGACTGTGATCCCTAAGACAAGGGAAACAAAGTAAACTCCATGATCACTCCAGCTTTCTAGCTGAAGTCAATTTCTGGTGGCACAGGGAAGGGAACCCTGTGAGTTGAGATGTAGGTACTGTTGAGTTGAGATGGCGATTGGAGTTTGGGGAGGCTAAGGGAGCTGAAATTGTGGTGCAGAACATCAAGGTGGAGAAAGCTGTCGTAAAATGAGTTGCAAATGTCTTCATGGGGATTCATTGAGTCTTTGGTTAGATACCAAACTGAGTATGGTAAAACTCCATAAAAATGGGGAAAGTACAAACCCTGAAGAAAGAATGATTACTGAAGAGCTGTTAGTCAGTTAATTCTCAGAGCTCACCCTAGTCCTAGAGCTTGGTTTCCACCAGTAAGAGTATTTAAACCTCACCAGATTCACTAGGTCTTTAGCAGGGAGCCCAAAAGGATCATTTCCTAGTAGTGGGGCTAACTAATCCTAGAGGAAAGGTTACTCTAGAACCACAATTACAAAACTTAAAAACAAGCCTCAAAGGAATCAAACCACCAGTGTTAAATAAAAATTATAGGAGACCATTATTTTGGACTAAGTTCCCACACTAGGCCCCCAAAAGACCAGACTAAAAACCAAAATGGAGTTATCCTTACTAACTTCCACATCACTTCAGTTGTGATCTAACCTTCTAAGAAATCAGGAGAAAGAGATAACAGCCAATTTCCAAACAGGCCATATTAAATCTTCAGTAGGTATGATAATAAGTTCCCTCTGCTTTAATCCTCACACAAAAGCGGTATCCTGAAGTGACCTGATGTTAACTAGTCAGTGATTATTCTAATGTTGTCTTCCTGTCCTCACCTTAAAAGGAAAGTAACTTTGAAATGACCAATCTGCTTTTTATTCTTTGTTTCTACTTTCTTCCACCTTTTTCTGCCTGTAATATCACCCTCTTCTGCTCAGCTCATTGGAACACATTCTATTTTGTGGAATAATGTGTTGCCTGATTCTAGAATCACGATAAAGCTAATTGAGATCTCCAACTAAATTTGATGTAATTTTGTTCCTTGACACCTGCAAGTAACTTAATTGCCTGCCAGAATAAAGTCCAACACTCTCTAAAAGATTATAGCCAAATGCAGCACTTAGTGATGTAAAATTTACAATGCCTGGCATTCAATACAAAATTACCAATGTATAGCAGTAAGAAAATATGATCCAAAATAAGGAGAAAAATAGATCAATAGAAACAGACCTAGAAATGACAAACATTATGAAATTAATAAACAAGAGGTGTTAAAAGAGCTCTTACAAATATGTTCAAATGTGTAACTAATTAAGGAAAAAATCACAGACATAATGAGGATAGGAGTGGAGGTTGTAAACAAAAACAAGTGGAATTATCAGAGACAAAAAATATAACATCTCAAGAGAAAATTTCAGTGGATAAGAATAACTGCATACTGGATGCCGCAGAAGAAAATAACTATGTATTGAAGACATAACAACAAAAACTAACCAAAATAGAGCACAGAACAAAAGAAAAAGAAGAGTGAAAAAATGAACAGAGCCTAGTAACATATGAAAAAATAGCAAGCAGTTTAATGTACACATAATTGAAGTCCCAGAAGGAGAGGTATATAAAGAAGCATAGAAAAATATTTGAAGATATAATAACTGAAATTTTTTTTACAAATTTGATGAAAACCACAAAGTGGCAGACCCAAGAAGTTCAACAAATCCCAAATGGGATAAGCATATAGCAAAGTACACCAAGACACACCTTAATCGAATTCCAAAAAACAAGAAAAAAAAGGACACGTTATGTACTGAGGAACAGAAATGAAAATAATTTCAGACCTTTCATCAGAAATCCAGAAAACAATGAAACAACATCTTTAAAATGCTAAAAGAAAAAAAAATTGTCGAAGATCCAATCAAGATGGTGGAATAGACGGTCCACAGCGCCACTCTCTCCCACAAATCAACCAAATTTACAACTATAAAAATGTAACATCAGCCAAGCCAGGCCACTGGAGTTCAGGGGAAGAGGAGGAAAGACCTACAGAGTTCATGAAGGAGGGAGAAACTACAATGAGAGAAAGAAAAAGCTGCTCTGAGCATTTCGGGCTGTGGCTGCTTTAAGGCTTGAGCTGATGAGCACATGGAGCAGGAGCCCACAGAAGCTGCAGCTGTGCCCTTCACATGGAGTTACTTGGAGGCAGCAGGGGAGAAGAGGCCCCCAGGACACCAAGACCACTAATAGGGTTCCCGTGGACCCACTAAGGAGCGAGGAGCTAGAACAACTGAAAAAAGGGAGCCACTCAGAAGCCAGTGAGTCATTGCAAGGGACCGGCGCACGGCCCGTCCCATGGCCCATCCCATGAGAAGTGTTGGAGCATGGGCGGTGGGGGAGATAAGCCCACCAGGGGAACACTGGGACACAGCAAGGACAGCTGACCTGCCCCCCAATCAGCACAGGACCACTCAGAGGAGACTGGTCAGAAATGCAGAATTGCATGGGGTGCAGTTTTATGAAAAAACTCAGGCCCAGATCAGAGATTCTACAGAATATAGATCCACCAGGTCTCTGGAGAGCCGGAAGTACCTATAAGATCAACCATTAAACCCTGAGCAGCACAAAAAGCCTTCCCTAGGGAAACAGTAGCAAAGCAGCAATTTAAACAACCACACACTCAAGTACTGGTTCCCACAGGAAGTTCCCCCTGTTAGAAGCAAAGGACAAAAAATTAGTTCTTGCCCAGGCACACCACCAGCGCCTTGGGGCCTGCCTGGGAACCCAAGGTTTGGATCTGGAGATGGACCCCACTCTCACTTCCAGGCAAACAGCACCAGTGCCTCGGGGCTAGCCTGGGGACCTGAAGCATGGAGAAGGGGACTGGACACCCCTCCCACAACCAGGCACACCACGCCAACACCTGGGGCCCGCCCAGGGACCCAGGGCACGGAGAAAGGGACCAGATCTCTCTCCCACAACCAGGCACACTGAGCCAGTGCCTTGGGGCCAACCCAGGGACCCAGGATACAGAGTCAGTGACCAGACCTCTCTCCCACAACCAGGCACAACATGCCAGTAACTCAGAGCCCACCCAGGGACCCGGGGCAAGGAGAAGAAGAATGGTCCTCTCTCCCACAACCAAGCACACCGTGCCAGTGCTTCAGGGCCTGCCCAGGGACCCGAGGCATGGATAAGGGGACTGTACCCCCCTCCCACAACCAGGCACAACATGCCAGCACTTTGGAGCCCACCCAGGGACTCAAGGCAAGGAGAAGGGGAATGGACCTCTCTCCCACAACCAGGCACACTGAGCCAGTGCTTCAGGGCCCACCTGGGGACCTGAGGTATGGAGAAGGGGACTGGACCTCTATCCCAAAACCAGGCACACCACACCAGCACCTTGGGGCCTGCCCAGGGACCCAGGACATGGAGAAGGGGACCAGACTACCCTCCCGCAACCAGGTACACTGAGCCAGCACATTAGGGCCCACCCAGGGACCCAGGGTATGGAGAAGGTGACCAGACCACCCTCCCACAACCAGGCACACTGAGCCAGCACCTTAGGGCCAACCCAGGGTCCCAGGGTATGGAGTTGGGGACCGGACCACCCTCCGACAACCAGGTACAACATGCCAGCATCTCGGAACCTACCCGGGGACCCAGGGCAAGGAGAAGGGGACTGGATCTCTCTCCCACAACCAGGCACACCAAGCCAGTGCCTCGAGGCCTGCCCATGGTCCCAGGGCATGGAGAAGGGGACGAGACCACCCTCCCACAACCAGGTACACCAAGCCAGTGCTTCAGGTCCCGCCCAGTGACCTGAGGTATGGAGCCAGTGACTGGACCCTCCTCCCACAGCAGGCACAAAACATCAGCACCTTGGGGCCCACCTGGGTACCCGAGGTATGGAGAAGGGGACTGGACCCCTCTCCCATAACTAGGCACATGGCGACAATGCCTTGACCAGGCCTGACCAGGGACCAGAGGCATGAAGAAGGAGACCAAACACACCACACAACCAGGCATACTGCCAGTGCCAAAGAGCATACCAAAAACAGCACCTCCACATGGGTGGCCCACCATAGCCACCACAATAACTATGGCTGCTGCAAAAGCAGCTAGATGCCACAACCACCATGCAGAGGGTCCGCCAACCACTGAAGTGCATTCACACAAGAAGAGTCACCAGCAGAGACAAAGAAAAGAAGAAGATATCTCTTTCCACAAAACCCATTTCAGAGTGACAAAAGAAGCATCTTCTCTATGATAATATTGGGGGACCTGATCGCATCTCTCAGCATTGGACAGATCATCTAGGCAACAAACTAGCAGAGTAAACATTATTCTTTCAGAAGGAGAGAAGAAATCTAGGGCAATTAGAGGGAAGAGGGAGAGGGAATGCGGGAAGGGGAGAGATTGGACAAGGGGCATAAAGAATAATTACGATTTGTCACAATATGTATGCTAGTAATATTGATTTAATCAACATATCTCAATGTTCAACCCCCAAAATATGTATAATAGATTTTGATTCAATAAATAAATAAAATAAATTTTAAAAAAAGAAAAAAAAATTGTCAATTTAGAGTTCTATACACAGTAAAAATATATTGTAAAATGAAGGCAAATAAAGACATTTTCAGAAAAACAAAAGCTGAAATCAATATTACTAACATAACTGCACTAAAAGAAATGTTAAATAAAGTGCTTCAGGAAGTGGAAAATTATACCAAATGGAAGCTTGCAGATAAACAAAAGAATAAAAAGTGCTAGAGACAGTAAATATGTGGTTAAATATAAAAGACTTTGTTCATTTCTAAATTTCTATAAAGATAGTTGATTATTTGAAGCAAAAACATTAAAATATATTTGGAGATTTCTAGTAAAATATATACACAAAGTATGGGAGGGGGAGATGGAAGTACATTGTAAGATTCTTACATTGTACATTAGACAGTATAGTATTGAAAGGTAGTCCATGACGTTAATTACGTATATTTTAAATCCTTGAGCAACTACTAAGAAAACTATTTAAAAGATATTTAGTTAATAAATCAATAGCAGAAATAAAATGGAATACTAGAAAAACACTCAATCCCTATGGAGTCAAAAAAGAGTGAGGGGCAGATAAAGAGCAGATGAAGCAAATAGAAAACAAATATCAATATGGTAGACTTAAACCAAACTTTTTCAATTATTACATTAAATGTAATTGGTCTAAATATTTCAATTAAAAGGCAGATCACCAAATTAGATTTTTTAAAGCATGACCCAACTATAAGCTGAATTCAAAAAAATCCCTTTAAATATAAAACACAAATAAGTTAAGTATGAAAGTATAGAAAAAGATATAAAATGGAAACACTAAAGATAATAAAAGTTGGAATGGCTATGTTAATATTAGACAAAGAAAACTTTAGAACAAAGGCTATTAAAAGTAATATTTCATAATGATAAAGGGTCAATCTATCAATACATGACAATACTTAATTCTAATTTTGTATGCAATTGATACCAGAGTTTCCAAATATATAAGGCAAAAACTAACAAAATTGAAAAACAAAATGAAATAATCCACAATCATAGTTGGATATTTTAACATTCTTGTCTTAATAAATAATGGAATAAATAGACAGTAAATCAATAAGGCTATGTAGTACAACACTTTCAATTAACTGGACATAATTGACATTTATAGACAATTCCACCAACAACTGTGGAATTCACATTCCCTTTAAGGGCACTTAGAACTTTCAACAAGATAAACTACATGCTAGGCCATAAAACAAATCCCAACAAATTTTATTTTATATTTTTGGTGGCTGGCCAATATGGGATTTGAATCCTTCACCTCGGTGTTATCAGCACCACACTGTAACCAACTGAGCTAATGGGACAGCCCCCAACAAATTTTAAAGAATTGAAATTATACAGATCTCTGAAATTCTCTGATCATGATGGTATTAAATTAGAAATTAATAACAATAAAATACCTAGAAAATCCCCCAAATATTCAAAAATTAAAAAAAAAACAAATTTCTACATAATACATGGGTAAAAAAAAAAAACACAATAGTAATAAGAAAATATTTTAAACTTAATGACATTAAAACCACAGCATTTGAAAATTTGGGGTAAATAGCTAAAACAGTACTTAGAAGAAAATTTACAGTTTTAAATGCTTAAAAATCAATAATCTTAGATCCCCCTTAAAGATCTGGAATTCTACTTCTTATTTGCTACAGGATTTAAAATGCAAATGCATAAAAATAATTATAAATCTATATTGATGGGTACACAACATATAAAGGTTTAATTTTTGTCATAAATAACATAATGTGGGAGCAGGGTGGAACTGTAAAGGAGTATAGTTTTTGTATGCAACTGAAAGTAAGTGGTATCAATTCAAAATAGATCATTATAAATTTATTATGTTATATGCAATCCCCATTGTAACCACAAATAAATAACTGGAAATATACACAAAAAGGAATTAAAATTTGTCATGACAAAAGATAAACTAAACACAAACAAATAAAAGAATAAAAGAAATGAGAGATGAAAAGCTATAAGACACACAGAAAACAAAAAAAGGACAAAAGTTAGTCCTTCTCTATAGTAATTACTTTAAATGTAAATGGATTAAACTCTCTAATCAAAAGGCATAGAGTGGCAGAATGGATTTTTTTTCATTTTTTTTTTACCATGCTAATAAATTTCAGTTTGTTCTGAAAATGTTACATTTGGCTTTCCTTTTATTTGCTGCTACCTGTCATTGCCTCATCCAGGTTAACCTCACCTCACCCTTGGAGCTGACTTCTCTTGTTTATTCTATTTCTTCCTGCCTTTCTCAGTCTTTACATCTCCACTGCACCACAGAGTCAAGGTTAATACTGGTGTCAAAGATCTTCAGTAGGAGAGGATTCTAGGAAGGTGGCAGAGTAGGAAGCACCAGGAATCCTTCTCGCCACCTACGCAACAATTGCACTGATAAAACCTATCAGTGTAACTATTTTGGATCACTGATGTATACGGAAGGTTTGCAATTTCAAAGGCAAACTTGGTTGGGTCATTTCAATTAATTTCAGTCAATTTTAACTCTTCACACTGTAGCAACTACCTATCCTCCACTCTCAAGACCTGTGGGAGGCAGCCTTGCCTGTGTTCCTGGAGCATCTTGCAAGCATCTCACTGAAGCCAGGGTTTGCAATAAGAACTCTCTTCTCCAAATATCAGAGATCTGTGTCTGATTGCCGAGTGCTGTTCCTAATCTTGGGGAGGAGACACAGAGACAGGCTCTCCCTGCATTGTTGCACCTCTCCCCCAATTGTTGAAAGCCACTCTCCCTTCCTGTCTGGGACTTAAAGGACCAGCACCTTTTTATGTTTTCTCCTCCCTCCATGTAATTTTCTTCTTTTTCCCTTTTTGGGAGCTAAAAATTTAAAATCTAGAACATTCAAAAATAATCACGTATATGGGAAAATTTAGAAAATCACCATGCATACCCAGGGAAAGGTGCAGGCTCAGAAAATCAGCAAACTGGAGAAAGGGGAGAATCTGATTCACAGAGTTACCACATTATTACATTCAAATGTCCTGTTTTGAACAACAAAAAATCACAAGGCACATAAAGAAACAAGAAAGTATGGCCCATTCAAAGGGGAAAAAAAAGAAACCAATACAAAACATCCTTGAGAAAGACCAAATGCTGGATTTAATAGACAAGGGCTTTAAAATAACTCTTTTGATGTGATCCCATGTTTCTATTTCTGCTTTTGTTACCTGTGCTTTGGGTGTTGTATCCAAGAAACCATTGCTAAGGCCAATGTCAAGTAGTTTTCCCCCTATGTTTTCTTCTAGAAGTTTTACAATTCTAGGTCTTACTTTTAAGTCTTTAATCTACCTTCAGTTGATTTTTTGTGTATAGTGGAAGATAAGGATCCAGTTTCATTCTTCTGTGTGTGGTTATCCAGTTTTCCCCAACACCATTTGTGGAGGAGACTATCATTTCCCCATTGTATATTCTTGGCACCCTTGTCAAAGATTAGTTGACCATATAAGCATCAGTTTATTTCTGGATGTTCTTTTCCATTCGATCGGTATTTATGTCTGTTTTTATGCCAGTATCATACTGCTTATCCCCCAGCTTTATTGAGATATAATTGATACAGATAAGTGCACATAATTAATATATACAATTTGGTGATTATGGACATATGCATGTACTTATGTTACTATCACCACAATCCAGATAATAAACATATCCATCAATTCCAAAAGTTTCCTTGTGTCCCTTTGTAATTGTTGCTACTGTTATTTTGTGGTAAGAACACTTAAAATAAGATTGATTCTCTTAACAAATTATTAAGTTCACAATACCTTATTGTTTACAGCAATATGTTGTACAGCAGAACCCTGGAACTTGCTCATCTTGTATACCTGTAACTTTACACCCACTGAACATCAACTCCCCATACCTCCCTTCCCTCATCCCCTGGTAACCATGATTCTATTGTCTACTTCTATACCTTTGACTGCTGTAGATTCCTCATACAAGAGGAATCGTGTAATATTTGTCCTTCTGTAACTGACTTATTTCCCTTAGTAAAATATCTTCCAAGTTCATCCATGTTGTTGCAAATGGCAGGATTTCTTTTTTTTTTTTTAATGCTGAATAATATTCCATTGTATGTATATATCATATTTTCTCTATTCATTCCTCTGTCAATGGACATTTGGGTTGTTTCCATATCTTGGCAAACGTGAAAAATGCTGCAAATGAGAGTGCAGATATCGATATGAGATTCTGATTTCAATTTTGGGGGGTATATACCCTGAAGTGGGATCGGTGAATCATATGGTAGCTATACTTTTAAATTTTGAGGAACCTCCATACTGTTTTTCATAGCAGCTTCTCCAGTTTATATTCACACCAATAGTGTACAGGGTTCCCTTTTCTCCACACCTTTGCCAACACTTATTATCTTTTGGGTTTTTAAAAAAATAATAGCCATCTTAACATGTGTTGGATGATATCTCATTGTGGTTTTCATTTGTGCTTCCTTGATGATTACCGATGTTGAGCAAATTTTCACATACCTGTTGGCTATTTGTGTGTCTTCTTTGGAGAAATGTCTATTAAAGTCCTTTTGCCCATTTTTCAACTAAGAGTCTTTGTTTTCTTTTCTATTGAGTTTTAGGAGTTGCTTATATATTAGCCCCTTGTCAGATATATGGTTTGCAAATATTTTCTCCCATTCCATCTGTTGCCTTTTCACACTGTTGATTGTTTCCTTTGTTGCGTAGAAGCTTTTTAGTTTAATGCCATCCTATTTGCTTGTTTTCACTTTTATTGCCTTTGCTTTTGGTATTATATCTAAAATATCATTGCCAAGTTTAATGTCAAGAAACTTTTTCCCTATGATTTCTATTAGTAGTTTTACAATTTCAAGTCTTACTTTTAAGTCTTTATTTATTTTGAATTGATTTTGTATATGGTATGAGAAAAAGGTCCAAATTCATTCCTCTGCATTCAGATACCCATTTCCCAACACCATTTATTGAAGAGATTCTTTTTTCCTTACTGTGTATTATTCACACCCTTGTTGAAAATCAGTTGAGTATATATGTGTGAGTTTATTTCTAGGTCTCTATTCTGTTTTGTTTGCCTAAATGTGTCTGTTTTTATGCCAGTACCAAAATGTTATGAATACTGTAGCTTTGAAATATATTTAGAAATCAGCAAGTTTGATGCCTCCAGCTTTGTCCTTCTTTCTCAAGGTTTCTTTGGCTATTTACGGTCTTTTGTGGTTTCATTTTTTTTTTTCTGTACTGTAAAAATGTTTTTGGATGTTTTATAGGGACTGCATAAAATCTGTAGATCTCTTTGAGTAGTATGGGCATTTCAACATTATCAATCCTTTCAATCCACAAACACAGAATGTATTTCCACATATTTGCATCAGCTTTGATTCCTTTAATCAATGTTTTACAGCTTTTAGTATACAAATATTTTATCTCCTTTGTCAGGTTTATTCCTAAGTATTCTCATTGGTGCTACAGTAAATGTGATTGTTTTCTTAATTTCCTTTTCAGGTAGTTTGTTGTTGGTGTTTGAAATGAAACTGATCTTCGTATGTTGATTTTGTATCCTGCAACTTTAGTGAATTCATTTATTGGTTCTAATAGTTTCTTTGTGTGATGTCTTTAAAAGGTTTTCTACATATAAAATCATGTCCTCTAAAAACAGAGATAATTTTTTTCTTCCAATTTGAATGCCTTTTATATCTTTTTCTTTCCTAATTGCTATGGCTAGGACATGCAGTACTATATTGAATGGAAGTGACAAAAGTGGTCATCCCTGCCTTGTTCCTGATCTTAGAGGAAAGGCTTTTAGTTTTTTACCATTATGTCATTACCTTTAGGCTCTTCATATATATCCATTATTGTGCTGGGTTAATTTTTTTCTATACCTGACTTGTTGACAGCTTTTATCATGAAAAAGTGTTGAACTTTTTGTTCTCCTTGTTTTTTGTTTTGGGTTTTTTTTTAGAAGCCGGCAGATACAGGGATCAAACCCTGGACCTTGGTGTTATCAGCACAATGCTCTAACCAACTGAGCTAACCAGCCAGTCACAAGGTGTTGAGTTTTGTCAAATGCTTTTTCTGCATCCATTGAGATGATCATGTTTTTTTGTTGTTGTTCATCATTCCATTGATGTGGTATATTGCATTGCTTGATTTGCAGATGTTGAACCTTCCTTGCATCCTTGGGGTAAATCCCATTTATCCAGGTGTATGCTCTATTTAATGTGCTGTTGAATTCAGTTTGCTAATATTTTGTTGAAGATGTTCGCATCCAAGTTCATAAGGGGTACTGACATGTACTTTTCTTTTCTTTTCATGGTTTTTGTATCAGAGTGTTGCTGTCCTCATAAATGAGTTTAGAAGTGTTCCCTGTTATATTTTTGAAAGTCTTTAGGAATTGGTTTTAATTCTTCTGTAAATATTTGGTAAAATTTACATGTGAAGCCATCTGGTCATGGGCTTTTTTTTTTTTTTGGAGAGGTTTTGATTATTGATTTAGTCTAACTATTTGGTATTCATCTATTCAGGTTTTCTAATTTTTTAAAAAGATGACTGGTAAGGGGATCTTAACCCTTGACTTGGTGTTGTCAGCACCACACTCTCTCTCCCAAGTGAGCTAACCAGCCATACCTATATAGGGATCCGAACCCACAGCCTTGGTGTTATCAGCACCACACTCTCCCAAGTGAGCCATGGACTGGCCCTTCTAATTTTTTATAATTCAGCCTTGATAGGTTGCATGTTTCTAGAATCTTATCCATTTTTTTCTAAGTTGTTGAGTTTGTTGGTGCATAATTGTTTATAATTGTCCCTTATGATCTTTTTATTTCTGTGACATCTGTTTTAATATTTCTTCTTTTATTTCTGATTTTTTTATTTGCATCTTCTATCTTTTTTTCTTACATATACAAGCCAAGGATTGGTCAATATTGTTTTTCTTTTCAAAAAAATAATTTAGTTTTTTTATGCCCTATTTTATTTATTTCTGCTCTAAGCTTTATTATCTTCCTTCTTCTGGTAACATTGAGCTTAGTTTGTTCTTCTTTTTCTAGTTCCTTGAGGTATAGAGTTAGGTTGTTTATTTGAAATATTTGTTCTTTTTAAATGCAGGCATTTATTGCTATACATTCCCTTTTAGTACAGTTTTTGCTGTATCCCATAGATTTTGGTATGTTGTGTTTTTGTTCTGAGAAATTTTTAAATTTTCCTTTTGATTTTTTTCTTTGACCCAATTGTTAGTCAAACCATACTGTTTTAATTACTGTAGCTTTGTAATATTTTTCAAAATTAGGAAGTGTAATGCCTCCAGCATTGCATTTCTTGCTCAAAATTTCTTTGACTATTCAGGATCTTTTGTTATTCAATCTAAATTTTAGGACTGTTTTTTTCTACTTCTGTTAAAAAATAGTCACTGTGATTCATAAGAATTGCATTGAATCTGTAGATCATTTTAGGTAGTATGGATACTTTAACAATGTTAATTATTCTAATCTTTGAACAGGGGAAGTCTTTCCACTTTTGTGTAGGGGATCCTTCATAAGATGATCCACAGATTTCTCACCAGAAACTTTGGTGGCCAGAAGACACTGGCCTATTCAGAGTGCTGCAGTTTTGCTTTTCATAGTTTCAGTTACCTGCAGTCAACTGCATCCAAAAATAGTAAATGGAAATCTGTGATTGTGAAGAAAAGTCCCACGATAGGCTATCTATAAACTGGATGCCAGTAGCGTGGCTCAGTCAAAGTCCAAAGGCCTCAAACCAGGGAAGCTGATGGTGTCCTTGGTGTAAGTCCTGGAACCCAAAAGGTGAAGAGTTTTGAACTCTGATGTCCATGGACAGAAGAGAAGAGTGTATCCCAGCTCAAGCGGATAGAGAGAGCCAGAATGGACTTTTTAAAAGCCATGTTCCACATATATTGCACACAGGTATTGATATTCAACATTGTACCTCACAGATATGTACAGTCAATTATGTTTCAATTTTAAAAAAACAGATAAATAAATGAATAAAAAGCCATGATCCAGCTATATGCTATCTACAAGAAACTCACTTTAGATATAAAGAACTCACAGATTGAAAGTAAAAGGATGGGAAAAGATAATCCATGAAAACAGTAAACAAAATTCAGCAGGGTTGGCTATACTAATATCAGGGAAAACACACTTTAAGTCAAAAACTGTTATAAGAAATAAAAGGACACTATATGTTGATAAAAGTGTCAATTCAACAAGAAGATATAATGGTTACCAAACATCAGCCCTCAAAAATATATGAAGCAAACACTGACAAAATCAAAGAGAGTAACAGACAATTGTAAATAATAGTAAGAGATGTCAATGCCCCTTTTTCAATAATGGGTAGAGCTGACAGATTAATTTATTTTAAAAAACAGAAGACTTGAAAAACACTATAACCCAATTGGACCTAACAGGCATATACAAAACACTCCACCCAATAACATAATAATACACATTATTCTCAAGTGTACTTCGAACATTATCCCGGATAAACTATACGTTAGGTATTAAAAAAAAAGTCTTAATAAATTATAAAAGATTGAAGTCATAACACGTATCTTTACTGATCACAATAGAATGAAAGAAATCAATAGCAAAAGGAAAACTAAAAAATTCACAAATAAACAACACACTCTTTTTTTTTTTTTAATGGGCTGGCTGGTACAGGGATCTCAACCCTTGACCTTTGTGTTATAAGATTATGCTCTAACCAACTGAGCTAACTAGCCAGGCCCAGCAACACACTCTTAAACAACCAGTGGGCTACACAAAAAAATAACAACAGAAGTTAGAAAATATCTTGACACAAAAGAAAACAAAAGTGCAATATACCAAAACTTATTCTATATAGTGAAAGCAGTACTAAGGGAGAAATTCATAGCTGTAAATGTTAATGTTAAAAAGAGAAAAGATCTCAAATAAACAACCTAAATTTATACCTTCAGGAACTAGAAAAAAATGATAAATTATACCCAAAGCTAGCAGAAAGAAGGAAACAAAGATTAGCATAGAGATAAATAAAAATGGAGAATACAGAAATAATGGAGAAAAATCAATAAAACCAAAAGTTAGTTCTTTAAAAAGATCAACAAAATTGACAAACTTTTAGCTAGATTGACTAAGAAAAAAGGGGGGAACATTCAAATTACTAAAATCATGAATAAAAATAGAGGTATTATTACTGGTTCTACAGAAATAAAAATGACTATTAAAGAGTACTATAATTAATTGCACAGTAAAAAATTGAATGTTAGATGAAATGGACAAATTCCTACACACAACCTACCAAGACTGAATTGTGAAGAAAAAATATGAACAGCCCTATATAACAAGTAAGGAAACTGGATCGATAATTTTAAATCTCACAACAAAAAAAGTTCCTGAACCAGATGATTTCACTGGTAAATTTTACCAAACAGTTAAAGAACTAACACCAATCCTTTTCAAACTCTTCTTAAAAATCCAAGACAATAAAATACTTCCTAATTCATTCTGAGGATGTCATTACCCTAATACTAAAGCCAGACAAAGAAACTACAAGAAGAGAAACTTACAGATCAATAGCACCTAAGAATGTTGATGCAAAAATAAACAGATTAAAAACAAAAACAAAAAAGAAAAATAAAAATGCCACAACAAAACATACAAACAAAAAGTTGATACAAAAATCTTCAACAAAATACTAGCAAACCAAATTCATCAGTGTGTAAAAGTATTATAAACTATGACCAAGTGGGATTTATTCCTGGAATGCAAGGATGGTTCAATATACAAACACACACACAAAACAAGATATATAATAAATAGAAATAAATAAATATGTTAAGAGAATAAAGTGAAAAAACCACATGATCATATCAATTGCTTCAGAAAAAACATTTGACAAAAACAACACCCTTTCATGATAAAGACACTCAGCAAACTAGGAATAGAAGGAAATTACCCCGATATAAGAATATCCCCTATGTAAAAAACCACAGCTAACATACTCAATGTGAAAGACTGAAATCTTCTTTTAAGATCAGGAGCACTATGAGAATGCCTACTAGCACCATTTCAATTCAACACAGTATTAGAAATTCTAGCTAGAGCAATTAAGCAAGAAAAAAATTAAAAGCATTCAAATTTAAGAGAAAGAAGTAAAATTATCTCTATTCATAGACCATATAATTTTATATGTAGAAAACAGGAAAGATTACATGAAAAAAACTATTAGTACTAATAAATAAATGCAGCAAAGTTGGAGAATACAAAATCAATATGCAAAAATTAGTTGCATTTCTATATACTAAAAATGAACAATATGAAAAGGAAATTAAGAAATAATCTCATTTACAATAGCATAAAAAATTTAAAAAATACTTAGGAATAAACTTAACCAAGGAAGCAAAACACTCATACACCAAAAACTATAAGGCATTTCTAAAAGAAATTAAATAAGATGCGAATAAATAGAAATGAGTCCCATACTCATAAATCAGAAGCTTAATATTGTTTTTTTTAGAAGCTTAATCTTGTTAAAATGTTCATACTACTCAAAGCTATTTACAGAGTTAATGTAACTCCTATTAAAATCCCAATGGTATTTTTTTTAAAATAGAAAAAAATCATGAAATTAATACAGAATTTCAAAAGGCCCCCAAATATTCAAAACAATCTTGAAAAAGAAGAGGCCTCACACATTCTGATTTCAAAACATATTACAGAGCTACAGTAATCAAAACAGTGTGCAATTGGCATAAAGACAGAAATATCAAACCAGTGAAACAGAGTAGAAAGCCCAGAATAAACCCTCTCATATATAGTTAAATGATTTTCTACAAGGGTGCCAATACCACACAATGGAGAAAGGACAGTCTTTTTCAACAAATTTTATTGGGAAAACTGAATACCCACAGGCAAAAGAATGTAGTTGAGCCCTTTATTTATTCTTTATTTTTTATTTTTTATTTTTTTAAAAGAGGACCAGTAAGGTGACCTTAACCCTTGACTTGGTGTCAGCACCACACTCTCCCACATGAGCTAACCGGCCATCCCTATATAGGGATCCAAACCTGTGTCCTTGCTGTTATCAGCACCACACTCTCCCAAGTGAGCTACACTCCAAATGGATCAAAGACCTAAACATGAGACCAAAAACTATAAAACCCCTAGATGAAAACATGGGGAGAAAGCTTTATGACATTGAATTTGGCAATGATTTCTTGGACATAAAACCAAAAACAAAAGAAAAAAAATAGATAAATAACACTTCCTCAAAATTAAAAATTGCATAAAAAGACACTAACAACAGTGTGAAAAAGCAGCCCATAAAATGGAAAAAATATTTGCAAATCATATATCTATCAGGGGTTAATATCCAGAATAAAGAACTCTGTAATATACATTTTTCTAAATGTTCTGCATATTGTGACAGTTTGACATCTTTAAAAAACCTTTCTAGCTGGGGAGAGACTTTCTAGCTTGCCAGTTCTTGGACACAGTAATGGTCCCATCATGTATTTGATATGCAAAGTGCTATGGGTCAAATGTGTCCCTCAGAAGTTCATGTATGGAAGCTTGGTCTCCACTGTAACAGTGTTAAGAGGGTAGGAAATCCAGTTATGGTAACTGAAAAGTGAGACCTTTAAGAGGTGATGAGCGTGTAAGGACAGTGCCCTCATGAATGGATTGATCCTTTCATGGAGTAATGGGCATGGTTCTGGTGACTTTATAAGGATAGCAAGTGAGAAGGCTAGCTCACTCTTGCTCAGCCCATTCCCACCATGTGATACCCTGAGTTGCTATACAGAGTCACCCCACCTGGAAGAAAACCCTCACCAGATGTGTTCCCTGGACTTTGGACTTCCCAACCTCTGAAACTGTAAGAAATAAATTTCATTCCTTTATAAAGTATCCAGTTTCAGGTGTCCTGTTACAAGCAACAGAAACAGACTAATACACAAACTAACCAATTTAAAGTCATACCTCCTCTATCAGGCCATACATCCTTAGAGGCAATATTCCTTTGACTTAATCATCCCAGGGCCAGGTGCCAGGCAACTAGGGCCCTCTTCTATAGCCCAAAGCCTGCCCAATCATGATTATTCAAATAGCCACACCTAAACTGTTCACTCTGTCCTGCCCTGCCTTTCCCAAGGAAGCCACAATAAGGGCTCTGGCCTAGTCTTTTCCCTCAGCCTTGTCTTCTGCCTCGTGACCACCCTGGTGTCTTTCTCATGTGGCCCTGCACAGTATGCTGTGCCTTGCCTCCTGTCTCTAGAACCTGGAGTATAATAACCCTTGATTTTTCCTGAGCCTCTGTCTCCTCTTGTGCCTGCACCTGACTGACCGTATCATAAAATAATATAAAACAAACTCCTACAACTCAACAACAAAAACTCCAATTTAAAAAAAAGGGCAAAGGATTTGAGTAGACATTTTTTCAAAGAAATTATACAAATGGCTAAAGAACACATGAAAGAATGTTCAATATCACTAATTATTAGGGAAATGAAAAAATCACTATGAGATACCACGTCATACCCATTAGAATGGCTATTATCAGAAACAATAATAATAATGTGTTGGTAAGGATGGAGAAAAATTGGAACACTTGTACATTGCTGGTAGAAATGTAAAATGGTACAGCTACTGTGCAAAACAATATGGCAGTCCTCAAAAAAATAACCATTTTAGGGCGGGCCCATGGCTCACTCGGGAGAGTGTGGTGCTGATAACAACAAGGCCACAGGTTCGGATCCCATATAGGGATGGCCGGTTGGCTCACTTGGGAGAGCGTGGTGCTGACAACACCAAGTCAAGGGTTAAGATTCCCTTACCGGTCATTTTTAAAAAATAAAAATATAACCATTTTAGACAACTCATATAAGTACAATGATAGAGTTTTTGTCTTTTTGTGACTGGTTTATTTCATTTAGCATAATGTCCTCAAGGGTCATCTGTGTTGCAGCATGTGTCAGAATTTTATTTCTTTTTAAGGGTGAATAATATTTTGTTGTATGCCTATATCACATTTTCTTCATACATTCGTCTGTTGATGGACATTTGGGTTGTTTCCACCTCTTGGCTATTGTGAATAACACTGAACATGGATGTGCAAACATCTACTCAAGTCCCAGATTTCAATTCTTTTGGAAGTATACCCAGAAGTGGGATTGCTAGATCATATGGTAGTTCTATTTTAAATTTTTCGAGAAACTACTACACGGTTTTCCATAACAGTTGTGCCATTTTACATTCTCACCAACAGTGGCAAAAGGTTCCAATTTTTCTACATCCCCTCCAACCCTTATATTCTGCTTCTTGAGGTTTTTTTGTTTGTTGGTTGGTTGGTCTTTTAGTAATAGCTGCCCTAATGGGTGTAAGGTGATATTAGCATTGTGATTTTGATTTTCATTTCTCTGATGATTAATGGTATTGAGCATCTTTTCATATCCTTGGTAGCCATTTATATATCATCATTGGAAAGATGTCTATTCAAGTCCTTTGCCCATTTTTTAATTGGGTTATTTGGGGGTTTTTTGTTGTTTAGTTTGTAATTCTTTTTACATTCAGGATATAAGATATATGATTTGCAAATATTTTCTCCCATTTCAAGGTTGCCTTGCATGCTTTGATGCACAAAAGTTTTTAAGTTGATGTAGTACCATTTGTCTATTCCTTCTTTTGTTGCCTCTGCTTTTAGTGTTATATCTAAGAAATCATTACTAAATGCAACGTCATGAAGCTTTTCCCCTGGTTTTCTTCTAGGAGTTTTATAGTCTGGGGTTTTAGGTTTAGAACTTTGGCCCATTTTGAATAAATTTTTGTATGTGGTGTAAGATAAGGATCCAGACAGCTATTTTTATAGAAATTTCACCCAAGAGTGAAATTGCTGAGTCATAGTATATTGAGTAACTCTTTAAGAAAATTAAAAAGTATGAACTTAAAATATGGGCAAGCTTATTTTAGAATTTATATGAAAATTAAAAAGACCTAGAAAAACCAAAAAAGAGTTTGGTTTTTTTTATTGGAACATCGTTGGTTGTACATATCTGTGGGGTACAGCATTGAATATCAATACCAGTGTGCAATATGTGATGTTCAAATCAGTATAATTAGTATATTCCTCATTATACAACGTAATCGATTTTCAACCAATACCTCTCTTTCTCCTCTCCCTCTCCCCATTTCCCACTCCCAGCAACCTCAGTTCTGCTCTCTTGTCTTATTGTCAACATATTATTGTGCTTGTTGTATCTTTTTTATTTATTTATTTATTTATTTATTTTTATTAGCTCCCACATATAAGTGAGGACGTGGTATTTCTCTTTCTGTGCCTGGCTTATTTCACTCAACATAATTTTCTCTAAGTTCTTCCATGTTGCTGTGAATGACAGTATTTCATTCTTTTTTATAGCATAGTAGTATTCCATCATATAAATATACCACATTTTCCTTATCCAGTCATCTGATGATGGGCATTTAGGTTGGCTCCAGCTCTTGGCTATTGAAAATAGAGCTGCAATAAACATGGGAGTACAGATATCACTTCAACATGACGATTTCCATTTCTTTCAGTATATACCCAGCAGTGAGATTGCTGGATCATATGGAAGTTCTATCCACAGGTGTTTGAGGAACCTCCACACTGTTTTCCATAATGGCTGCACCAATTTACATTCCCACCAACAGTGTAGGAGAGTTCCTCTTTCTCCGCATCCTCACCAGCATTTGTTATTCTCTTTCTTCTTGATAACAGCCAGTCTAACTGGGGTGAGATGATATTTCAATGAGGTTTTGATTTGCATTTCCCAGAAGCTGAGTGATGTTGAACATTTTTTCACATGTCTGTTGGCCATTCATAGATCTTCCTTTGAGAAATGCCTATTCAGCTCTTTTGCCCATTTTTTAATTGGGTTACTTGCTTGTTTACTGTTAAGTTGTTTGAGTTCCTTATACATTGTGGATATTAATCTTTTGTCAGATGCATATTTTGCAAATATTTTCTCCTGCTCTTTGTTTGTCTTTTCACTCTGTTAATTGTTCCTTTTGCTGTGCAGAAGCTTTTTAGTTTGATATAATCCCATTTATTTTTCCTTTTGTTGCCCATGCTTTAGGTGTCATATTCTTAAAGTCTTTGCCCACTCCTACTCCTGAAGTGTTTTCCCTATGTTTTCTTTGAGGAGTTTTAAAGATTCCAGGTGTATATTTAATTCTTCAATCCATTTTGAGTTGATTTTGGTATATGGTGAGAGGTATGGATCTAGTTTCATTCTTCTACATATGGATGTCTAATTTTTCCAGCACCATTTATTGAAGTGCAGTCTTTTCCCCAGTGTATCCTCTTGGTGTCTTTGTCACAGATCAGTTTGCTGTTGGAAAATGCGCTGATTTCTAGGTTCTCTATTCTGTTTCATTAGTCATGTGTCTGTTTTCACGTCAGAACCACACTGTTTTGGTTACTATAGCTTTGTAGTATAATTTGAAGTCAGGTAACATTATGCCTCTGGTTTTATTTTTTTTAAATAATAAATTCACTTTGCCCCTGGCAGGAGAGGCTGCCTCATTTACAGGCAACAGCTTTGAAGTGTGGAGCAGGAAAAGAACTGTTTCTTAGCTGCAAAAGCGAGTCTCGAAACAGGGAACACGGCGCCAGGGCTGCTGTGGATGCAGCCAGGATCCCGGAGGCCGGGGCCGCGCTGAAGGCGGCCAGCTGCCCTATTCAGGATTTGAGGTTTCAGGCCGGCATTAAAGAAGATTCCTGGGAGCGCCCGAGCCGCGCCGCGACTGAACAGCCCGAGGCGACAGCAGCCGAGAACACGGAAGGCAACAAACCAGAGACAGAGAGCGAGCACCCGACCTGGCACAGCACTGTGAGTGACCCCCTGGTCCAGCTCTGCTCGGGGGGTGGATGCCCACCTGGCTCCCGCCTGCACCACCAGGCCACTCACCGCCCCGGTGCTGCCTCCATTTTCCCAGGTGCGGGCAGCTCCGCCCTGCTCGGCCGTCACTGAGCCCTCCCACTTGCTTGGCCTGGCGCGGGGCTTTCCGGAGCCTGCGGGCCAGCCTCCTCTCCCACTCCCTCCCCAGATCTCTGGCGGGGCTGGTGGCGTGGGGCATCCCCGGCCAGTGTTGGGAGGGCAAGGAAGTACGGGCGGGCTGACTGTCACTCCACCACACCCTGGACTCCGGCCCCCGGTAAGCTTCCTGTTACTGGGAGGCAGATACCATCTCTGCGGCCACCAGTTTGGCAGGCGAGAATTCTACCACTGAACCACCAATGCTTGCGGCCACCAGTTTGGAAAAAAGCCTAACGAATTTCTGGTTGGGAATAGTGTGGTAGGAGAGTTCCCAGGTCCGCTTGAACCTGCCGAAGACCAGGCTGCAGGTGGGCGCTAGACTCGGTTTATACTGGGGGGATACAAAGGTGAACAAGACCCGAGAAAGATCTACATAGTGCTACAAAGGCACCCAGAGAGACCGGTCGTCTGTGCCCAGCAGAAAGCTGGTAGACTTCCTGGGAGAGGCGGTGCCGAGCAGGGTCTTGAAGGCCCAGCTGATAGACGAGGGGTGCAGAAGACACACCCCAGCCCAGCACAGTGTGCACAGAGGGGGGAGATGTGCGGCCAGGGAGGCGGAGACTCGACAGAAACCACACACCCGGTGGGGTCGCCACTGCAGGATCTAACAGCCTGGGCCAGAGCACACGGAACGGGGAGAAGTCCTGCACAGGAAGTGAAAGCTCAACAGAGATCACACACCCTGTGGTACGTGATCCACCAGCCCAGCAGAGTCCAAGCTGACCAGAAAGGTGGCTCCCCGGAGAAGCCCAAGACCTGAGGCAACCACACACACAAGGCACTAGAGGCCAACTGAGCAGTCAAGGAGGGAGCCATACGAAATTGGCAACCACAGCAACATCCTAGTTAGTCATTAGTCTCAAACCGGTGGACTGTGAAACCCCCGGCCACAATGAATAAACGTCAAAAAAAAGATACCAGAAATACAAAAAATCAAGAAAGTACACCACCAAAAGTTAATAAATCTCAAACTCTAGATCCTATAGAACAAGAAGCCCTTGAAATGACTGACAAGGAATTTCGAGTGATAATTCTAAGGAAACTGAATGAGATACAAGAAAACTCAGCTAGACATCATGATGAAATGAGGAAAAGTATACAGGATCTGAAAGAGGAAATGTACAAGGAAATCAATGTCCTGAAAAAAAATGTAGCAGAACTTGCTGAACTGAAGAAGTTATTCAACGAAATAAAAAACACACGGAGAGTTTAACCAGCAGGCATGTCGAAGTTGAAGAGAGAACCTCTGAACTTGAAGATGGGCTGTTTGAAATAACACAAGCAGACAAAAAGAAAGAAAAAAGAATCAAGGACATTGAAGAAAATCTGAGAGAGATATCAGACAACCATAAGCGATCAAATATCCGAGTCATGGGTATTCCAGAAGGGGAGGAAAATGGAGATTCCATTGAAAACATATTCAACAAAATAGTGGCAGAAAACTTCCCAGGTATAGGAAAAATCACAGATCTTCAGATCCAGGAAGCTCAACGATCTCCAAATGTATTCAACCCAAAAAGACCTTCTCCAAGACATGTCATAGTCAAATTGGCAAAACTCAGAGATAAGGAGAGAATCTTAAAAGCTGCAAGAGAGAAGCGTCAAATCACCTATAAGGGAGCCCCAATCAGGTTAACATCAGACTTTTCATCACAAACCCTAAAAGCTAGAAAGGAATGGGATGATATTTTCAAAATACTAAAAGACAAAGATTGCCAGCCAAGAATACTCTACCCTGCAAGGCTATCCTTCCGAAATGAGGGGCAAATAGTATATTTCTCAGACAAACAAAAACTGCGGGAGTTCACTACCACAAGACCACCCTTACAAGAAATCCTCAAGGGAGTACTGGGTTTGGTTCCTGAAAAATAACTACCACTGCCATAAAAACACAAGAAAAATCTAAACCCGCTAGTATAATAAAAATGGCATTCATGAAGAGAAAACAAGCTAAGAAAAACACTATCTACAACCTAAGGAACCAACAAACACAGAAAACAAACAGTAAATCAGAAAGCAAGGAACAAAAGACACCTAAGACAACCAAACAACCAATAAAATGCTAGGAATAAATCAACACCTTTCAATAACAACTCTTAATGTAAAAGGCTTAAATTCCCCAATTAAAAGACACAGACTGGCTGACTGGATCAAAAAGGAGGACCCAACTATATGCTGCCTACAAGAGACCCACCTCACCCATAAAGATTCACACAGACTAAGAGTGAAAGGATGGAAAAAGATTTACCATGCAAACAGAAAAGAAAAACGAGCTGGAGTAGCTATTCTTATATCTGACAAAATAGACTTTAAACTAAAAACCATAAAAAGAGACAATGAGGGACACTACTTAATGATAAAAGGACTGATCCATCAAGAAGACATAACAATCATAAATATGTATGCACCCAATGTTGGAGCAGCCAAATTTATAAAACAAACTCTATTAGACCTAAAGAAGGAAATAGACACTAATACCATAATAGCAGGGGACCTGAACACCCCACTGTCAATATTAGACAGATCATCTAGGCAAAGAATCAGTAGAGAAACACAAGATCTAAACAAGACTCTAGACCAATTGGAATTGGCAGATATCTACAGAACATTCCACCCAACAACCTCAGAATATTCATTCTTCTCATCAGCACATGGATCATTCTCCAGGATAGATCACATATTAGGTCACAAATCAAGTCTCAATAAATTCAAAAAAATTGGAATTATCCCATGTATCTTCTCAGACCACAATGGATTAAAACTAGAAATTAATAACAAACGAAACTCTGGAAACTATACAAACACATGGAAATTAAACAGCATTCTACTTAATAACATATGGGTCCAAGAAGAAATCAAGCAGGAAATCAAAAAATTTATTGAAACTAATGAAAACAATGATACATCATACCAAAACCTGTGGGATACTGCAAAAGCAGTATTGAGGGGAAAATTTATTGCATTAAACGCTCACTTCAGAAGAATAGAAAGATGGCAAGTGAACAACCTAACACTTCACCTTAAAGAACTAGAAAAACAAGAACAATCCAAACCTAAAGTTAGCAGACGGAAAGAAATCATTAAGATCAGAGCAGAACTGAATGAAATTGAAAACCAAAAAACAATTCAAAAGATCAACGAATCAAAAAGTTGGTTTTTTTGAAAAGATAAATAAAATTGACAAACCATTAGCATGGCTAACAAAAAAAAGAAGAGAGAAGACTCAAATAACAAAAATTAGAAATGAAAAAGGCGATATTACAACTGATTCATCTGAAATACAAGGAATCATTCGAGACTACTATAAACAACTATACGCCAACAAATTTGAAAATATGGAGGAAATGGATAAATTTCTGGACACACACAAGCTCCCAAAACTGAACCGTGAAGACGTAGAAAATTTGAACAGACCAATAACAATAAAGGAGATTGAAGCTGTTATCAGAAGGCTCCCAACAAAGAAAAGCCCAGGACCAGATGGATTCACAGCAGAATTTTACCAAACATTCAAACAGGAATTGACACCGATTCTTTACAAACTATTCCAAAAGATTGAAACGGACGCAAATCTCCCAAACTCATTCTATGAAGCAAACATCATCCTGATACCAAAACCAGGTAAAGATATAACCAAAAAGAAAACTACAGGCCAATATCCTTGATGAATATAGATGCAAAAATCCTCACTAAATTACTAGCAAACAGAATACAGCAACACATACGTAAAATTATTCATCACGATCAAGTGGGATTCATCCCAGGGATGCAAGGTTGGTTCAACATATGCAAATCAATAAATGTGATACACCATATTAATAAACTGAAACACAAGGACCATATGATCATCTCTATAGATGCTGAAAAAGCATTTGATAAAATTCAACATTTGTTCATGACAAAGACCCTCTATAAGTTAGGTATAGAGGGAAAGTATCTCAATATAATTAAAGCCATATATGAGAAACCCACTGCCAATATCATCCTGAATGGGGAAAAGCTGAAAGCTTTTCCTTTAAGAACAGGAATGAGACAAGGATGCCCACTCTCACCACTCCTATTCAGCATAGTGTTGGAAGTACTAGCCAGAGCAATCAGAGAAGAGAAGGAAATAAAGGGCATTCAGATTGGAAAAGATGAAGTCAAACTGTCCCTGTTTGCAGATGACATGATCCTATATATCGAACAGCCTAAAACCTCTACAAAAAAACTGCTGGAATTGATAAATGATTTCAGCACAGTAGCAGGATACAAAATCAACACACAAAAATCAGTAGCATTTCTTTTCTCCAATAGCGAACATGCAGAAAGAGAAATCAAGAAAGCCTGCCCATTTACAATAGCCACCAAAAAAATAAAATACTTAGGAATTGAGTTAACCAAGGAGGTGAAAAATCTCTATAATGAGAACTACAAACCACTGCTGAGAGAAATTAGAGAGGATACAAGAAGATGGAAAGATATCCCATGCTCTTGGATTGGAAGAATCAACATAGTGAAAATGTCCATACTACCCAAAGTGATATACAAATTCAATGCAATCCCCATCAAAATTCCAATGACATTTTTCTCAGAAATGGAAAAAACTATCCAGACATTTATATGGAACAATAAAAGTCCACGCATAGCCAAAGCAATGCTGAGCAAAAAAAATAAAGCTGGAGGCATAACACTACCTGACTTTAAGCTATACTACAAAGCTATAATAACCAAAACAGTATGGTAGTGGCATAGAAACAGACACACTGACCAATGGAATAGAATAGAGAATCCAGAAATCAACCCACACACTTACTGTCAGCTGATCTTTGACAAAGGCACCAAGCCTATTCAGTGGCGAAGGGACTGCCTCTTCAGCAAATGGTGCTGGGATAACTGGATATTGATATGCAGGAGAATGAAACTAGATCCATACCTCTCGCCGTATACTAAAATCAACTCAAAATGGATTAAGGATTTAAATATACACCCTGAAACAATAAAACTTCTTAAAGAAAACATAGGAGAAACACTTCAGGAAATAGGACTGGGCACAGACTTCATGAATACGACCCCAAAAGCATGGGCAACCAAAGGAAAAATAAACAAATGGGATTATATCAAACTAAAAAGCCTCTGCACAGCAAAAGAAACAATTAAAAGAGTTAAAAGACAACCAACAGAGTGGAAGAAAATATTTGCAAAATATATATCTGACAAAGGATTAATATCCAGAATATATAAGGAACTCAAACAACTGTACAAGAAGAAAACAAGCAACCCAATTAAAAAATGGGCAAAAGAGCTAAGTAGGCATTTCTCTAAGGAAGATATACAAATGGCCAACAGACATATGAAAAAATGCTTAACATCACTCAGCATCCGGGAAATGCAAATCAAAACCACATTGAGATACCATCTAACCCCAGTTAGGATGGCTAAAATCCAAAAGACTGTGAACGATAAATGCTGGCGAGGCTGCGGAGAAAAAGGAACTCTCATCCATTGTTGGTGGGACTGCAAAATGGTGCAGACTCTATGGAAAATGGTATGGAGGTTCCTCAAACAATTGCAGATAGATCTACCATACGACCCAGCCATCCCACTGTTGGGAATATACCCAGAGGAATGGAAATCATCAAGTCGAAGGTATACCTGTTTCCCAATGTTTATCGCAGCACTCTTTACAATAGCCAAGAGTTGGAACCAGCCCAAATGCCCATCATCAGATGAGTGGATACGGAAAATGTGGTACATCTACACAATGGAATACTACTCAGCTATAAAAACGAATGAAATACTGCCATTTGCAACAACATGGATGGACCTTGAGAGAATTATATTAAGTGAAACAAGTCAGGCACAGAAAGAGAAATACCACATGTTCTCACTTATTGGTGGGAGCTAAAAATTAATATATAAATTCACACACACACACACACACACACACACACACACACACAAACCGGGGGGGGGAAGAAGATATAACAACCACAATTATTTGAAGTTGATACGACAAGCAAACAGAAAGGACATTGTTGGGGGGGAGGGGGGGAGGGAGAAGGGAGGTAGGTTTTGGTGATGGGGAGCAATAATCAGCCACAGTGTATATCGACAAAATAAAATTTTAAAAAATAATAATAATAATAATAATAAATTCAGAAGGTTTCAGTTCTCAAATTCAACACTTATTATAGAGCTACAGTAATCAAGATAGTGCCACAATGACATAAGGATAGACATATACTCATAGATAAATGGATAGGAAGCCAAAAAGAAAAAAATTGATAGGACACAAATTAGAAAAAATTTTTTGATAAATTGGACTTTGTCAAAAATAAAAACTAATAAATAAATAAATAAATAAAACTCCTGCTTTTCTAAAGATATTATTAAGAAAATGAAAGAGCAACTCAAAGAGTGGGAGAAAATATTCACAATACATATATTTGAAAAGGGACTTGTATCAAGATATATTAAAAACTCTTGCAACTCAATAATAAAAAGGCAATACCCAGTAAAAAATGAGCAAAAAATCTGAACAGACATTTCACAAATGAAGATTTGTATAAATGGCCCATAAGTACAGTCATGTACTGCATAACAATGTTTTGGTCAATGACAAACAAGATTTACGATGGTGGTCCCATAAGATTACAATGGCTATACCATATAGCCTAGGTTCATAATAGGCTATACCATCTAAGTGTGTATAAATACACTATATGATGTTTTCAGAGCAACAAAATCACCTAATGACATATTTCTCAGAACATATACCTATCATTAATCGACACATGAAAATGATGATAATATTCAACATCATTAGTCATCAAGATAATGCAAATTAAAATCAAATGAGGAAATACTACAACACACCCAGTAGAATGACTAATACTAGAAAGACTGACCATATCAAACATTGGTAAGGATATGGAGCATCTGGAATTCTCATACATTACTAATAGGAATGTACAATGGTAAAACCACTCTGAAAAAGTTTGACATTTTCTTTAAAGTTTACTCATTATAATATGACCCAGCAATTCCTTTCTTAGGTATATGCTTAAGAGAAAGGAAAGCATATGTCTGCACAAACTATTGAACATGGAATGTTTTTGGCTACTTTACCTATATTAGCCCAAAACTGGAAACAACCCAAATGTTTACCCACAGATAAATGAATAAACAAATCATAGTATATCCATGCAATGGAAACTAGCCAGCAAAAAAAAAAATTAATAATTAAAGAGGACATAAAAAGGTGGAAAGACATACCATGATCTTGGATAGGAAGAATTAACATCATCAAAATGTCCATTCTACCCAAAGCAATCTACAGATTCAATGCAATCTCCATCAAAATACCAATGACATTCTTCACAGAAATAGAAAAAGCAATCTAAACATTCATATGGAACAAAGAAAGACCCCAAATAGCCAAAGTAATCCTAAGCCAAAAAAAAAAAAAAGCCAGAGGCATAACACTACCCAACTTCAAACTATATTACAAAGCTATTGTAACCAAAACAGCATGATAAACACAATTAGTACCTAGCTCAGCATTACCCAAATGTCAGTCATTTCAATATACAGTACCTTCATTATTTTTGTTAGAATGTTTTGACATATTCACTCATCACCTAATTTTCTTTAAATCAATTTTAAATCAGCTAACCATTTCTTAACTTAGCTCTTATAAAAATGTAATAACTATGAAAAGAATGGGTTTATTGTATTAATAATATTTTTTCTAATTTTAAGCATATGTATGTATATACATATATATATACACACACAGGCTGTCCCTAGCTTACAGTGGTTCTACTAATGATCACAATGATGTGAAAGATATGCATTTAGTAGGACTTTGGGGGGGTAGTGGGGATGCAATTTAGCCCATAACAGGGCTTAAGTGCAGGATGGGAGAGAATGGTGACTTTGATATGAAGGGCATGGTTGGTAGAATCAGATTGCAGGGGGTTACAAATGAAAAGTTCAACTTTGAAAATAAAGTGAGGAAGAAAAAAAAAATAGAAAGCAACATGTAAGGAACAGGTTCAAACAACTGAAAGACATTACCCGTGGCCAAGAAGCACTTATGCATAAAAGACTGATGAGTTTCTACAACATCCCAATCCAGTCAAAACAACCATAGAGTAGTCTCATTATGAATGGAAGACAACAACAAACTGAATGGTCCTTGCCCAGAGAGGTTGTGTGTAGGGCAACTCAGGAAGGCAAGGCAGAACATGAGTGCCTGTGTACCTCAGGAACTGTCCAGAAGCGGTACAGGGGTGGAGGGGCATGTGACTTACCCAGACACACAAGTATCTGCAGCCACCTTATAGAGTACAACTGGATGTGTCAGGATGGCTCAGCCTGATGATACTGGCCATTAGGATGATCCACCTGGCTGCCCCTCCCACAAAGGGCTTCTGACCACAGGGAAATGTGCCACTGGTGAGCACAGGAGTCCTGCTAGCTAGATAGGTTATGTTTCTTGCAGTTTATCCACTGGTCTCCTGGAAGCATGGTTGGCAGAGTAGTAATTAGGGCTGACCCCAAGTATTCCAGGTCTCCTCTCCTCCCAAGAACCTGCTAGGATTGCATTTCTCCACACCTTTGAATTTAGGTGAGGCCATGTGACTTACTTTGACCAATGAAAAGTGAGTAGAAAGAACGTGGGTCTCTCTCCTCCAGGGGGAAGCTTTAAGAGACAGTTAGGGATTTGCTGTAGTACTTTTCCTTCTCTGCAATTATTGAGTTGGAGCCTCTATCAGCCTGGATCCCTGAGGGACAAAGATGAGCAGAGTCCCTGTGCTGGCCCACACTGGATGTGTAGCATAAGTGAGAAATACACTTTGTTGTGTGAAGTCACTATAACTGGAGGATTAATTGTTATTGTAGTAGAACTTAGCCCATCCTGACTGTTGCAGTTAAGTGTGAGCTTATCCTGCAGAGTCTGCTCATCTCAGTGAAAAGAAAAGCAAAATTTCTGAACAAAAAAGCTTGGATCCAGACCCTGAGACAAAGTGACCAGTTGAGTGGCTAACTAGCCTTCTTCCTTCTCTTCAACTTGCAACCATTTCCATTTGAGGTGTTGCATTTGGCTTGATTATAGTAGCTAACTATGGGATGAAGTCCACATTCTGTATCAAGAATTCCGTATCCTACACAAACCAGCTGTTTGTGGGCCATACCTGGCATACAGACATGTTCATTTAGCAGTGTTTAAATTTTTTAATTAGTTAAAATTGGCAGATTTCACATGAAAAACCTGGATTTTTCAATGTTCAGAAAAAAGTAGAATGTCTAGCCCCCTTGATCCTGCATTCTCATATTGACTTAAAGCAAAATCAGAGCTACCCCCTTCAGAAGGGAACTGAGCACACCAAAATGCCACAGTCCCCACTATTCCATATTGTCTTAACCTCAGCTAGATCAAGTCATTTATGTCATCTGCCTGAACTCTAAGTGTTTGAGTTTGTGACCTCTGTGTCTACTGCCATCCCTTCACCTTTACACACAACACACACACACACCCTTCCTTCCACTCACTCTATCCATCTTATATTTTCCCAAATGTTCTTTTTCACACCTCTTTGCCTTTGCAATCTATTTCCTCTATCTAGAATGCCCTTCATCATCTCTACTGACTGTAATAAGCTTGTTCATCTGTCAAGACCCAGCTCACCTTTCACTACCTAAGGCAGTAGACACCTACCTCAGCAACCACCTCCTTTCCTACACCTCCCAGCCTTCCTTGGAGTCGGAGACGGTCATGAGAGGGCAAATGAGGCGAAAGTGGAAGTGCACGGTGGATTTCCAGGAGGGACACCTAAAGGAAAATGTCTCTCCTAAAAGCTGGTGTGCACTGCCACCTGCCTCCTCCCTCGGTCTAGCCTCCAGAACACAGAATGTGCCCTCTTTGCTACTCCTCACTTCCTTCAAGTCTCTTCTCAAATGTTACCACTCAATCAGATCTTTTCTAACCACCCTATTTAAAATATTGATTCCTCTCCCTCCCCAACCCTCCTGATCATCCCTTCCCTGCCCTTTTTCTCCACGGCATTTACTTTTTAATGTACTATGTAATGTACTTATTTATATTTATTATTTATTGCCTGCTCCCCCATTAGAATATAAGCCTCAACGAGGGCAGGGAATTGTCTGTCATTGTTACAGTTTTTCACTTGTCTATCCCAAGCGCCCAGAATGGACCTATGGCAGACATTAATAAATATCTTAAATGAATAAATAAACCTCATCCATTTCACACCATTTGAAACTCAGACATTTTTAAAGGTTCAGCGTTACCCCCACTTTCCATTAAAATCAAGCCCTATAGACTGTCCCTGGATACCACCTCCTGGATTAATCATCCTCTTGACCCCCCCAGACACTACCCAAGTGTTAGTCCACATCATCTCCCTCTAGTTATTGCAACAGCATCCTACCTGTCTCTCTGCTCCCAATCCTTTCCCCTCCAACCACGCCTACAGATGATGACCCTACTATGTCACTGCCCTGCTTAAAACCTTCTATGGTCCCCATGACCCTCACGCTGAACTCTAAAATGGCCCACGAGGCCTTGTGTGATCTGATCCCAACTCCTACCACGCATCCTTATCCTCAAATTGACCCCAACATTCCTTAGACCTACAGAACTTCTTAGTGTTGACCCAGGAGCTCTCTGCCCTTTCTGCTGAAAATGCTCTCCCCTGCCTCTTTCATCAGGCTTGCTTCTGCCTGTGCATGGGGACTTATGGACCATCTCCTCTAGGAAGCCTTCCCTAACTGCTTCTCAGGCTGGGTGAGCTGTCCCATCTCTGTGTTCACAGATCAGCCTCTGCTGATCTCTGTCAGCTTTTCTGACTTCACCATGAAATCATGTGTGCCTTGAGGACTAGAGTTTTGTCTTATCCTGTAATCCCAGTGAGGGGACACCATCTACACCTAAGGCAGGAAGAAGGGAAGGAGGAAAGCTGAAAAGAGGGAAGGAAGGAAATCATTGGGTCACAAATGCTCAGCTCTCTTTCTGGACACATGGTAGGACTGCACCTCCCATCCACCTGAGCTCATGCATGGCCATGTGACCTGCTCTGGCCCATGAAGTGTGAGGGAAAATGGTGTGCGTCACTTCCAGGCAGAAGCAGAAAGGCCAGTCTTTGCTCTCCATGCTCTTTTCACTGCCTGCTAGGTCGTAGAAGTGCACATTGAGATGGAGTCTCTGTCAGCCAAGGCTCCTAAATCGCTAAGATGATAAAAGCCCCTGGCCAACCTGCAGTGGACACACAGCATGGAGGCAGGAAGACACTCTTCTTCTGAACTGCTGAGAGTTCAGGGTTTACTGTTAACCTAGCACGATCACATGCGTTCTGACTGATACAGTTGGTTCGAGGGAAAATCACATCCTTCCAACCTTTTATTCCCTGAGAATATCAGACACCACCTTGCCTTTCCCACTGCCATACAATTTTAAATCCAATTTTGTTTTCCAAGGGCTTCCTTTGATCCTTGCAAAGACGCTATAAGGTAAACAGTTCAAATATTATTATCCCCTCTCCTACAAACTCAGAAAAATGACATGGGATTCCCTGGGTAGAAGAGAGAGCAGCTAATATTGGAACCTGGTCCCTGACTCCTCACCCAGGGCTTATTACATGGCTTCAGGAAATAAAATAGCACAGGTCTAAAAAGAGTCTAAAATTAGGGGGTCAACAGCAGAAAGGGGTCCTTCTCTTACTACAGAGGAAATACAGTTGTCCCTCAGTATCCATGGGGCATTAATTCTAGGACCCCTGGGGACACCAAAATCCAAAGACACTGAAGTCCCTGATATAAAATGGCTTAGTATTCGCATGTCACCTATGCACATCCTCCCGTATGCTTTAAATCATCTCTAGATTACTTATAATACCTAACACAATGTAAATGATTTGCAAATAGCTGTTACACTGCCTCCTTTAGGTAATAATGGAAAGAAAAAAGTCTGTACCTGTTCAGTGCAGATACGATATTTTTTCCAAATGTTTTCAATCCAAGGTTGATTGAATCCAGGGATGCAGAACCCACAGATGTGGAGGGCTGGTTGTATATCGAAATGGTTAGGATCACCGACTTTGGAGCCAGGCCACCAGGAGTTCAGTCCTAGCTCCAACTTTTACTAGCCAGCGACCATGAGCAGATTGCTTAATCTCTATCTCTCTTCCCCAGCCCTGTCAGACGGCGATAACAACAGTACCTACTTCATACTCTTGTTGTGAGTTTCAAATAAACTAATCCATGAGGAGGGCTTGGCATGGCATCTGGCATATAATAAGGGCTCAATAAGATGTAGTTATTACTGTCCTATTGCTGCAGTTGTTACTCTTAACCAGCTGCCTTCTAGGCGGGTAATGCCAGGATCTTGCCACAAGGTGGCACTGTTGTCTCTGGCCACCCTTCCTGAGTTTCTAAAGTTTCGTTTCTCAAAATGCCAAGTTGGGCAAGGACGGAAGAAGGACCCTGAAAAAGATGAGAGTCTGGGCACTTCAGCCAAAAAAAGTGTCCTCTTTGTCACATCAAAAGTCCCAAAAGTGCTTCATTCATTCATTCGTGCTGCCTCTTACAGCTGGGTCCCCAAGCCTCAGAAGAGGCCAAAACCCCCACCCCCTACACACCCCCGACCATGGTCATAGATGGGTCTGGGAGTCTGGTGGCCAAGGGTGACTGACGCCGCTGCTGTAGAGCCAAGCTTCTTGGACTTTAACACTTACGAATCACCTGAGCACTTTATTAAAACGCAGATTCTGATTCAGCTGGTCTGGGCTGGGGCCTGGGATTCTGCATTTGTAATGCGTGTTCATTGATGCCCATTCTTCTAGTCCATTCACCATACTTTGAGTACCAAGAACCTAAAGGACCGGGCCCATTGCCTGGCAAATGGAAGCAGCGTGTACTTTCTGAGTGCTTACTATGTGTAAGATCCTTTTGTGTACCGATTCTTTCAGCCCTCACAATAGCCCCATAAAATCCCTATTATTGTCCCCCTTTCATGGGGGAGAAACAAAAACATTAAGTAACTGTCCCAAGGTTATAACCATTAATTATTAGCAGAGCCAGAACTCAAACACAATACACTTCTGCTAAATCAAATAATATTGTTTTATGTTGAATTAAAGTGAACATGATCCACCTTTCTCCCTCTCACGTTCCAGGGAAAAAGGAAAGGCTACTAAGGCAGCATAGTAAAGTGGTAAAGACGGCAAATTCTGGAGCCAAACCTCCTAGATTCACAATCTTCCTTCCACTCAGGAGCTGTGTGACCTTGACAAGTTGCTCAACCTCTCTGTGCCTCATTTTCTTTAACTCAAAACTGGGAATAATACTAGCATCTACTCCAGTGAGTTGCTGTGAGGATGAAGTAAGAAACTGAATAAGGTACTTATCAGTACACCTGGCACATGGTAAGGAGGCAGATATTGCCTGCACTGAGGGCACCCATCTAAGGCTGTGCGAACTGCCGGGAAAAATATTCTACCCTTTGGGCTTCAGGGAGCTCACAACCTAATGAGGGACAGTGAGAGAAGGTGCTAATGCAAGGGCCATCAGAACACATGAGGAGAGATCACCACCATGTAGCACAGCAAGAGGCAGCCCCTCAGCACCCACACATGCAAGAGTTCATTTGTATGCACCTGCTACTTCTCCCCAAATAGTTTAATATCTTGAAGGACTCCACCCACCAACCACTCAACAAGCCCAAAGAGGGCATGAGATGGGGGCTGCGAATGTGCTTGGCCCCCATTCCAAAAGCCTCTTGCAGCATGTAAAGACACTTGGTTTGTACTTCGAGGCCTCTAAATGCACACCCACTACTTCATATGGCACCTCCATTCCAATGCTGGGGGAAATCAGCACCAGATGTACTGAGAGAAGGGGGCCCTGGTGGCCTTGAATGTGGGGCCTGTCCATTTTCAGGGGTGAGCCTATGATATCTTTTACTTTGTAGCTGCAGTTTAAACCCCGGGTAAGTTGAGCCTGCTCATTTGGGTCGTAGTTAACAATGTGTCTTCAAGAGTCAGCAAACAATCTAAATGCCCATCACAGCTCTCTACAATGAGCTACTAGAGCAGCTAAAAAAAAAAAAGAATGTGGGGGCTCTTGATGTTCTGATATGGAAAGATCTCCAAGATATAGTGTCCTAGGAAAATAACAAGGTGCAGATTGGTATGGATAGTTTACTACTCTCTGTGCAAAAGAGGAGAGTAGTATTGTATTCAGTTGTGTGTGCTTTAAAAATGTGTGTGCTCATAAAAATCTAATAGTGATGGTTACCCACCCAGTGGCGGGTATCCACTGGGCAGATGGCAGACAAAGTTAGGAGAAAACCCTCCCACTGAATACCCTTTTTAAAAAATTGTGGTAAAAAACACGTAACATAAAATTCACCATCTTTACCATTTTCAAGTGTACAATTTGATAGTGTTAAGTGTATTCACATTGCTGTGTAACAGCACTGAACACATTTTGATACTTCTGTAAATTTTTGAATCACATAACTGTATTGTCCATTTTTAAATTAATTTAAATATCATTATTCCCAAATAATATATCACCGATTTCTACCTCAGTTGAGTAAAACAGAATCACCATATTGTGAAAGAGTTAGAAAAAAAGAACGTGTACTTTGAAATCAGACTGAATTCATTTCCGTCCCTGCCATTTACTGACCTTGGGAAAGTCAAGTAACTGCTCTAAGCCTTAGTCTCCACGTTCTTTAAAATGCACATAAAAATGGTGCCCCTGGAAGCATTACTGGGAGCATTAAATGAGAATTCCTGTGAAGCACGAAATCCTAAGAATCTAGCCCAGAGTGAGCTCTGAGTTCACAATGACTGTATTTCCTCACTGCGCCTGGAAGAAGACTGGACAAAGGGGGTGCCTTTTAAGCCAGAGCGGTGGTTCTCAACCTTTGGAGCATCAGAATCCCCTGGGGTGCCTGTTAAAAGTATCCATGCTCAGAGCCCACCCCAAACCCACTGAGCCATGATCTACCCATTAAGAACCCTGTTTTAAAACACCCTTCCCCACCCCCTTTAATTCAGGTACAACAAAGCTAGAGAGTAGCTAAGGCTGAGGTGTCCTGTGCTCTTGGGCTTCACCTCTTGACCTCCAGCTGCAAAGCCTTAATCACCCCTGAGCTTGTCATTCACAGTGTCACCATGTGGACGCTGGGGAGCTGAGAGGTGGCAGGGCTGGCCGACTAACAGGAGCTCCGGAGTCATCCCGGGAGAATGTTAAGAAAGAGAGTCTTAGGGCACAATTTCCCCCTCATATGACCTGGGGGTAGGGGGAAGTCGCCTCCCCTCCGTGACATCATATCAGCTTCTCTCCACCTAAAGCAGCAAAAAAGAGAGTGCGGTGTCCTGACTGAATTGTATTGGGCTTCTGATGCAGCGCCCCCCTCGCTGTTCCTTCGCATCCGGGGAAGCAATGGGGATAGGACAGAAAACATGGTTAATCGGGCTGTCGCTGCTTACCAACTTTCTTTCGGTTCCCCCTCAAGTCCCTCCCATCCGTGAGCAGCTTGTTCTGCCAATCACAAGAACATTTACTTTGCATCCCAATATGCCCTTGCCACCTGCCCCCAAAAGATCTGCGTCCGGCGGGTTGACCCGGGGATTCTCACCCTCACTCCTGGTAAAAGGGGTTTGGAATCCACCCTGCCCCGCGCGGTCAGAGGCTGCACTGGCGCCGGGGGAACAGCAGGTGGCGCCACGGACGAAGGGAGCCTTCAGTAGCGGAGTCTTTCCTAGAGAGGGCAGAGGCGTCTGCTGCACGGAGGGGCTCAATAGATATGTGATAAGTGAGCGTCTGTAGTGTCAGTTCTTCGGCCAACGCTTTGGCCCATACACGTGGCTTTTCCAAATGATTTGCCGCTTTTAGCATAAGGGACAGTGTACTTGGTCCGGAAACACCAGCTAGGATGAGTATTTCCCACATTTGAGTCATTTGCATGCCCCTTCATGATTTTTGGACATATCAACACGCAGCCATAATTACTATTCAGTTAATATTTTTCTTAAAATCAACTCGCTTTTTAAAATTAAATACAATTATAAAGCAAACAATTTATTACTATAGTAACTGGAAGCCCAGTATTTCTTACCAAAACAAGAGAACTATAAAAATAAGCACTCAGTATTGCAATGTCTTAAAAGTCTGGCTGTTTACCACAAGAAATCATCTGACATAGCATCAGCGGTGTATTTTCCACGCTTTAGGAAAAACTGGGATTCTAGTACCAGCTTTGGCAGGAATTCTGAATGAAAGGGGGAAAGAGGTGTTGAAGAAAGCGGAGAAGGAAATCAGAGAGAGAAGTGGTGACACTTTTTAGTTGCAAAATAAAGGTAATCCTGAGTGATATTCTGTATTGTGCAGCTAATTCCATGGCCTTCCTGCAGGACCCACAGACTTCCAGAAACTGCAAGGGCTTTTTTTGCTGGGAAGCTGAGGGGGAAGGGTGGAGACCCAGCTTCCTGTGAGCCTGCCCCACCCCTGCAGCAATCATGCCAAGCATGATGGCATCTTAGGGTGAGGAAGTCCTTACGGCTCACCAGCTGGCTCCCCCAAATATCCGATGACACATCTCCTCTCCCACATTCTTGCTGAGAGCTCTTCTTGCCTCTGCCCATCTATTGCCTGCTGTGGATGCAGCCCGTGCGTGGGGCGTGGGCCAGGACAGGGGGCAAGACGTGGGTGTCCTGGGCAGAGAGAAAGAGCCGGTGGCGTGGCCCTTCCCCAGACATGGTGGGTTAGCCTGTTGTTAGAGGTCAGTCCACTCTGGTCTAGGTTGTATGGAAAGATAACCATGGGACTATGGGCAAGGCACTTTCCCTCTTAGTCTTGGTTTCCTCATCTATAAAATAAAGAGGGTGGATCAGACAGGGCCTTACAGTCAGGGCCAGTCCCAATCCCCTCTCCAGCCAGATGCCTCCTGGCCAACCCTGTCTTCTAGTGCACACAGGAGTTTTATAACAGCGTGTGCAGATGGTCTCTTCCATTTCTTCAGAGAACAACCAATAAACTGTGGTCAAGTAGGATGAAGACCTCCTCACTGTCTGTGTCCTGCAGTCCTGGGATGTGGAAAGGTTGTTTGTGCCCTCTTGTCCTAGAGATCTTTAGGTCAAGAAGGCCAATTATTGGTCGTCAACTAGGCTAGTACAAGTTTGGGTGTGGGAGAGTTCCAGGGAACCAAGGCACGCCTCCGGTTCTGCAAGGAAGTTCTTCAGGCCCTTCTGGTTCTGCAGGGAAGTCTTCAATATTGCAGACCTGCTGTGCAAGTTCTGGCTCTGTCCCTTCCAGTGGTGGCGACTTCAGACAAGTCCACCATCCTTCCCAGGCCCACCAGGCCTGCATGCTCTGACCCCTACCCACCTCTCAACCTCAGTCCCTTTCCTTCCTCCCCCCTCACCCAGCTCCAGGCACACAGGCCTCCTTGCTGCTCTTCAGGCACACCAGAACCTTTGCACTAACTGTCCCCTCTTCCTAGGACTGCTTCCCCAGATGTCCAGGCTGTGTAAAGTAACACAAGTGCACAGAACTCTCCTCACTGTTAGGGACATCCTTTTCCTCCATTCTTCATATTCCCATGTGCAGGGGGCCAGCCTTGTGGAGAGCACCATCTCTCTTGGCCTCTCTCACTATCCATCACTCCCTCCTCTCCATGAGGGGATTGATTCGTCTGACTGATAAGTTTGGGAGAAGACACGGAGTGTGCTCAGCTTCCCACTTTTGGGGAGTCAGCTTGCCTGCTCTCTTTCTTACAGAAAGGGGCTTCCCCACCCTCCTGGGAGGGAGGCAGAAGAGGAGAAGGCTTGAGGGTATTCGACAGTGTCATTCATTTCTCTCTCTCTGGTTCACAAGTAAGACGTTAACTATGCACATCCTCCAACCAACTTTATCAGTTATAAATTTAATATGTGTTGGTCTCTCAATCTGTTATAAATTTAAATGCATTTCTTTTATCTATTGCTGCATAATATACCACTCAAAATCCAGTAACTTAAATTAAATTAATATTTTGTTTGTCATGAGTCTGTGAGTTGACTAGATGGTTCTTTTGCTGCACATGGTGTCAGGTGCTATGCTGGACCAGCAGGAAGGTCCAAAATGTCCTCACGCACATGACTGGCAGTTGGTGCTGGCCGCTAGCTGAGAGCTAAGCTGGAGCTGTCAGCTGGGGATCTTGGGGAGCCTTGGTCCTCCTCCACATGACTGCTTGGTCTTCCTCTTGGTACAGTAGCTAGGTTCCAAGTAGAACTGCTCTACAAGTAAGCGTTCCAAGAATAAGGAAGTAGAAGCTGACAGTCTTTCTAAGAACTGATCTTTTAAGTCCAGGAACATCACTTCCACTAATCCTACTACTCAGTGTGGTCACAAAGCCAGCCCAGATTCTTGATGTAAAGAGAAGTATGCATACACAGGGAAGGAAGGAATTGTTGAGTCCCATCTTTGGAAATTACCTAACACAAACAGGAAATAGAATAGAGAGCCCTCTAAATCCCAGCAGTCACTCACAAACACTGCACCATTTTTTCATTTATTCATGTGTTCATTGTCTGTCTTCCCCTCTAGTGGGTAAGTCCATGAGAGCAGACACTTTTCTTTGTTCACTGCTTTATTCCCAGCACTTAGGACAATATTTGGCATATCATAGGTACTCAGTAAACATTTCTTGAATCACTGAATGAATGAATCAAGCTACCAATCATTCAATTGTCCTAACCAGCCACAGGAAGTTGAGCAGGCCAAGAAGATTTCATGGAAAAAGTGAGACTTAAGCTGGGCTTTAAAGACAGGTAGGCCTGGCAAGAATGTGTTCTATAGATAAGCCAATAAAAGCGGTGACAGGGCTGGCCAGTGATTCAAGTGGTTAGAGCATGGTGCTGACAACACCAGTGTCTGGGGTTTGACCTGTACTGGCCAGCAAAACAAACAAACAAATAAACAAAGAAGTAGTGACGGGTAATGGCCGATTACACAGTCACTTGTTTGGTGGACACGCAACTGGTCAGGAACCTCTTAACCCATTGTTGGTCCACATTCAATATAGACAGGGCAGCATGTCAGAAGGAGCTCAGAGAGCTTTCACTAGATTTGGCGTGTGTGTGTGTACATGCATGTGTATGCGTGTTTGCCCCACAGGGACTATGCAGGCTAGCTCAGCCCCAGGGACAGGACTTCTCTGAATTTCCTCTATAAACCCGAGATTCTCAACTGGGGCAATCTTAACATTAGACAATGTCTGGACACATTTTTGTTGTTGTCACATTAGGGCGGTGGTTGCTACTGCCATCTAGTGAGGAGAGGCTGGGGATTCTGCTAAACATCCTGCAATTCACAATACAGGCCCCCACAACAAAGAATTATCTGGCTCCAAATGTCAATTGTTCCACTGTTGAAAAACCCTGCTGTAGACAGTGATAGGAAAATGCTGTGGATCAGAGGCGTGTAGGAGCTAGCAGACAACAGTCAAACTCTGTAGTAGCACTTGGCCCAGAACCTGTGTTCCCACCTAAGATGACTGAGTTTTATATATAGCTCCTCACAATATTGTAGCAGTCGTAGCAGTTTGAATTAATGTGGAGGATTTTCAATAACATGAATAATAAAAATGCAAAGGAAATACAAAGGGAGAGAAATGAAAGGCTGGAAGCAGCAGACACATCAAAGTTTACCTGCAGCCAAGGAGAAATAAGCCCTCTGCACTTTAATTCAGAGATTCTACCACCATAATAGCTCTCAAATTCCTCCTCTCCAACGCCACTCCAACTTCCTCAGTCCAGGCCACCATCATCTCTCTACTGGACCAATACCCACTAAGTGCTCTTTCCTGGCCCCCTCCACATTTTCTGCCCCAGAGAAGAGAGAGAAATCTTAGGGCACAAATTAGACAGCACATTCACTGCTTAAAAACCTGGGAAGGATCCCTATATATGGATGCCAGTTAGCTCACTTGGGAGAGCGTGGTGCTGAAAACACCATGTCAAGGGTTAAGATTCCCTTACTGGTCATTTTTTAAAAACAAACAAACAAACAGAAAAAAAAACCTAGGAAGGCTTTTTTCCCCCATTGCATTTAAGGTAAAATACAAAATCTGTAACTGGCCCACCATGTTCTGAAGGATCCCATCTCACCCTATATCTCAGTGCACCCCTGCTTCGGTACAACCCCACCACAGAGGACTGCATCTGGCCTGCTTTCCGCTCCCAGAATACTTCAAGCTCAATCCAGCCTCAGGTCCCTGTCTCATGGAGCTGACAGGGAATGATGGTGGTCATAGACATGAATCAATCATATCACACAAGCACATGTAAAACTGGCCCTAGTGCTTAGCAAGAGGAACTCAGTGCCTAGATCCTGTGGCAAGGAGATTCAGCTCAGCAGAGGAATCAGTGAATGAATGCCTGCTGAAGTTGCTCTCGAGTGGAGCTCTAGAGAATGAGGAGGAGTCAATTAAATGAAAAGAAAATAGGAGGAAGGAACAGCATGTTTCTGCCCTGAGGTGGTGCAAGCTGGGACAAGTGGGGAGAGCAGTAGAGGTCGGGTAGGCAGGAAACAGCTCTTGCAAGGGCTGACCCAAGGTAAGGAGTTTCAATTTTTCATTCTGAGCCTGGGAGAATGTGGGGGGTGGGGTGGGGAGGGAAGCTCCTGGAGGATCTTAAGCACTGGAAGGGCTGATGAGATTTGCAATTTGAGAAGATCATGCTGACTGCATCATTGATATTTGTAATTAATTCCTCCCAATCTCATATCAGTTATAGCTATTGAAATTTAGAGAAAGGCCAGAAGGAATATGGGGAGACTACGCAGCTGTCAGAGAGAAAGAGAGATGATGGTGACTTGGATTGGTGACAGGGGATGAGAGAAGCTGAATGGTGTACAAGTTTATTAAAACTTGCATGTGGTTGAAGCATGATTGTATGTATTCCTGTTTCTTACTCTATAGCCCTGTATGTGATTACATCACAAGCACAGAACCCAGGAAGACACAATGGCCTAGACACTGCTGGCCAGGGAGCAACCTGAGTCTGTTTACCAGATTGGTTGCGCCTGCCGGGCAACATTCCACGTGCAAGTCTGTCTGGGTGTGACAGCATCCCAAGGCAGGTAGGGTCCAAGTATTAGGGGGTTGGCCATGAGAACACATTCTCTCCTCTTCTGTACTTTTGTCAGGGCAGAAAAGGGAGCCGGTTGCTTACACAAGCTTGTTGTCATGACGACATAGCTCATAAGAGTGTTCAGCAGAGTCAGACTATGGATTGTTCCAGAACCCCTCTATACTTGTTTCCTCATTTTTAAAATAGGGATGATAACAAGCAGCAACCACTGTTGGAATTTTAAGAGGCCAATAAACACTCTTTCTGCCCCCTTCTGAGTTCAGAACTGAGAAATAAAAGCAAATGTCGGACAGGTAGAGATGAAAATGTCATCTTTATTACTGACAAAAGCTGAACCGGCAGATGTGGCTCAGGTGAAAATTCTTCACCCAATCATCAACAGGGTAGGAACTGCAGAGAGCAGATAACACTGCACCATCTCTGGAGGCAGGGTGGTCCAACTCAGTGCCACGCCTTCTCAGAAAGTCACTGGTCATAGAGATGGTCCTCCTGCTCTGAGGAAGAGTGAGTGAGAGGTGGATGGAAGCTAGTTATATGTGTTTAGCCACCCTCTGTCCTGCTGGGAAGTACAGCAGGAATCTCCCAACACCACCACCCCACCCCACCCCCGCCCTTGACAGTATGAGAAGGGGAACTAAGTGCCTCTCTCAACACCATCTCATGGGGTTGTTATGGAGACTAGAAAAAAATATATGTAAAGTGCCTGGAATGTAGACTTCATAAAGTCTCCTCCCTGGAATCAATTGTCCTGGGCTGGAAAGGCCAGCCAGAGGCAAGTTTGGTCAACTGAAGGAAGTTTTGTTTCAGAAACTTCATGAAACAAGAGAGCTCTTGAGGTGGTCTCCCTGTCTCTCTCTCGTTTCCTACACTCCAAAAACTTTGAGAGTTCCCTACAGGGAAATGTTGACCAAGTATAAACTGGCAAGACCGAAAACCTGTGTATTTTTGGTGATACACCAATCCTGTGACTTATGAACACATTTTAATGACTGTGTGTATGCACTACTTCTGTTGTTTTAGGGTGAGGTCTTGGGGGACGTTGGGAAGAGGAAAGGGTTGTTGTATGCTTTTCAAGGCAGCCTCTCTCCTCATCCCTTACAATAAGCAACAAAGAATCACTGGCAGGGAAGTCACAGGAGCAAACAGGAAGCAGCGCTGGGGAAGGCCCTTGTCCAATTACTGAACAATAGCAATTCCATTTAAGGTGGGTGCAATGAGAAGACAGGAAATAACATGTTGTGTTGATAACATGCCTCGCTGATACATTGCAGCTCTGTGTGCAATATATCAGCAAGGGCAAACTCACCACCCGACCTGCCTCAGCCAATCATCTACCTGATGGAGCAAGGCTGCTGGATGTGTGGACATCAAGGGAAAAGCCCAGGGGAGGAGGAAGCTGTTGATCTGTAAGCCTAGTGGTTCCTCTTCCGTGTGCTGAGTCATCTCTTGGTGGGGCACCAGGAGCCACACCTGCCTGCATTTCTGTGATATATGGAAACCCCCAGCAGCCCAGATCCCTGACAGATTTTCTCTAGGGTAATCCCTCTTACCAAGACCATTCCCCCTTGGCATTTCCAACTTCAACATCTTTAGATCCCCTTCTTTCTCCTCAAGGAGGAATCTACCCAGATGAAGTGGGCTCACAGGCCCACAAATTCAGTGTGATTTCACAATCCACACAAAGCTTTTCCATGAAAATTGAGCCTTAAATGTATTGCTAATTTAGCAATGATAATAGCTGATATTTAGTGAGCACTTTATCAGGTACTATATTAACTTTCACAATAGGAAGTAAGTACTATTGTTATCTACATTTTAGAGAGGAGGAGTTAAGACATAGAGACATTAGGTACTACTCCCATGGCCCTAACTACCTACTATATCCACAATGTTTAGCTCAGAGGAAGGAAACCAACACTTTATCTTCCACAATCTTTTCCATGGACTGAGAGAATGTGGGATCTGGAAAAGGCCTTAGAGATAAATAAGTGTAACCTTTGATTTTACAGATGGGAAAACAGACCTGGAGAGGGGTTAGGTTTGATTTGCCCCAATCCCACAGTAAGATCATGAGTGAGTCCCTGAGGCACCCACTTTTTGTGTCTCTTCCATCCCCATCCTTCCCTCCCAAAAGAAATCTCTCCTGAAATTGTCTTAATCATTTTTTTCTTTTCAGTCCTCCATAGTATTCCCATTTTCTTCTCTTCCTGTTACTATTTTGACTGAAAGAACTAAAGAAGAAAAGGAAAGGAAAGAAAGGAAGGAGGTGGAAGGGGGAGAAGGAAAGAAATGTCCCATCTGCCTATCAATTAATTCGAAGCTGGGTGGGTAACTCAATTGCTAGAACCCTGGTTTGGGCTTCAAAATGTCTGAGGTCTAGTTCAATCCCTTGTGTCACACTTGGTCAGTCTCGTCTCCTAGCTCTGAGTCTCAACTTCGTCTGTAAAACGAGAAATCTGCATCCACCAGATCTTCCCCAGGCGACGTGCCCTCATCAAAGAAGGCTGCCAAAGCGTCCCAGGTCGTCACTTTGCCCTCAACCAACATGGCGACTGCGCGTGACGTCGACTTTCGTCGCCTCGTCCTACCCGCCCCACACCCCTAGGAGACTCAATGACGGCGGCGTGCGGAGCGCATGCGCGGCGGTGGGGCCCGGCCCGCGGCGACGAAGGGGTGGAGGGGTTCGCCGCTCGCAGTTGGCAAGCTGAGGCGGCCGCGGCGGGATGGTGTAGCCAGGCCTGCGGGCGGGTGGCGGGGCGGCGGGGCGCCGGCGGGGACGAGGCGGCCCGGGAGGGCCGACGCCGCCTGACGGGCTCGGGTGCAGCGGCAGCACACTGAGGGGGCGTCGCCGCCGCCGGCTCCCGGCGCCGCCGCGGGAGGCCGCGCCCGCCATGGCGGCCCAGGCGGTGCTGGACGAGTTCACGGCGCCCGCCGAGAAGGCGGCCCTGCTGGAGCGGAACTGCGGCCGCATCGAGGGCCTGTTCGGCGTGAGCCTGGCCGTGCTGGGCGCTCTCGGGGCCGAAGAACCTCTACCCGCGCGCATCTGGCTGCAGCTCCGCGGGGCGCAGGAGGCGGTGCACAGCGCCAAGGTGAGTCGGGCCGCCGCCCCCGTTTCCCCGCGCGTCCTGCCTGCCCCGGCCGGGCCCCGCGCCCGCGGCCTCCACTCGGTCGAGGTCCCTGGGCACCTCCAGCTTCTCCTCCGTCTTCCTTTCGGGGACGTGGTTAAGAATGTGGCCTCCGGAGCCCGCGGAACTGCGTTCTCGGCTCACGAGCCATGTGACCTTGGGCTAGCGGTGTAATCCCGGGAGCCTCAATTTCTCCCTCTGTAAAGTGGCGCTGACGAAAGCACCTACCTCAGAGGCCTGTCGCGAGGATGAAAGTAGGGGATGTGTGTAAAGCACAGAGCACACGGTGTCTGGGAGTCACGGAGTGAGCACGCTGCGGATGTTGCTTGTTGTTGTCTGCTCCCCAAGCCCCCGGGACGGTGCGGAGGGCCTGGTGGCTGGGCCCGCAGCCTCCTTGTCCACCATTCTCAGCCTTTATTCTGCCCCCCAGGCCTCCACTGCAAGGGTTCGGAACCATTTTGGGATCTCAGTCCCCTTTGAGAATCGGGAAAAAACCGTAATAGTAAAATGCTCAGAGAATGTTCAAGGAGAGATAGGATATTTAATAACAGTGTTAAGAATAACATTATTCCTTGTATTGATATTATGTATAGGTAATATAGAATGCTTATAGTACATCACACTTTATGCTAAATACTCCAGGAAAAATAATGCAGCCTTAAAAAAAATCCACTGAGGTAGATTTTATTATCCCCGCCCCCTTTTTTAAATTAACAGCTGGGAAAACTGAAACTCAAAGTGGTGACTCAACTTCTGTCTAAATCAGCATTTCAGACTTATAACGTACTCAACGCCTCCGTCTACTTCCCTCCCTTCCCAAGCCAAAAAAGAGTAACAAAGTCTGTACTTCCTCTCAGGTACTCAAGTTTCTCCAGGTTTTCCCATCTCTTATGCAGAGCAGCAGGATTCAGATTAGATAGTTTGTTTCCAGAGCCTTTGTTCTTGATACCTGCTTCCCAAAAGATGAGCTTTCTCTCCAGGGGAGTGGGAGGGGTGTGAATCCTTTTTTTGCATCTTTCTTCAGAAATTTCACAGTGCCCTTGAAGAATCTGAGTAGTTGTATCTACTGACGGTCTTAGATTTAACAACAACAACAAAAAAAGCGTGGATGCTTGCTTTTCACATGTTTAGAGAGATAGGACACTTAGCTGTATGATTCTTCTCCACAGCTTAACTTAAAACATTGTAGATCTTGAATCAAGTTTGCTTTCCTGTGCTTAATTTTTTAAATCAGTTGTCCGATTTCAGCGAACTGGTCTAACTTCTTCCCATTCCTCTCCTTCCTTTCTCCCAGCTGCTCATTCTCCAGGGCTAAAAAGTTTGACATGAGTAAGTCATGTTATTTCTTCTGAGAGTCTCTTACATGCATTTATTCCTCTCCATTGCCTTTGCTGCAATTAAGACTTTCTTGGTGTGTATCCCCTCCCTTGTTTCATTGCTTTTATTCCATTGCTCCGCCCACCGTTCCTGGTTCAACTTGTACTCGAGTAATCCTCTCGCAAAAAGTCATTCTCCTGTCCTGGGACCTCCTGGGGCCACTTGTCACTTATCCAGTCTAAACTCCTCCTCTGACTTACCAAACACTTATTAATCCAACCCCACCTTATTTTCCCAGTTTTCTGTTTTAACACCTCTCAGCTTAAACCTCCACCACTGCCCTTGCTGTGTTTTCTGTCTGCTCCCGGTTCTGTTTTTTGTTTTTGTTATTCCGGTTCTGCTTTTACCCAAGACTCACTCCAGGTCCTTCCTTTGCTCCACAGAAAAGCCCTGCTCGTCCTGCCAGACCCTCCCAACTCCAGTTCTCTTGGTTGTTCCTGACACACACTTTTTAGCATAAGATAATTGGAAAAGGTGTGTCTTACATTATCTTGGTCATATGTCACCTGCTTGTTTATCTTTACGATGTGTATTACTCATAGTACAACCTTCCCGCATGTGAGAAAAAAAATTTTTTGTCCTCGAAACTCACAGGTAAGAGTTGAATGCCACACTCAGTCCTTTTTTGTTCTTGTTAATTTGTTTTGGAGTTTGTTTTGCCTTTTTTGGAAGAAAAGAAAACCGTTAATTTGATTTTTAAGATTAAGAACAGGGGAGCAAACCTGGTTTAATATCTACAGTATTTTAAATTAAGCAGTGGAAGAGAAGGTTGGAGAAGGAAAGACTTAGAGTAAAGAAGAGTTTTTTAACTATAGAGTCTCTAATAAAAATTAGATGAGGTCAACTGCCCTGGATCCCATCGAGTGGTTTGCTGTGATTTCTTGCTTTGAAAATGTTAATTCACTACTTTTTTGCAAATGCTAGAGTAGAGGAGAATGTGGAGGTTTAATTAGTTAGTCCTCCATTTACTGGAGAGAGGCAAGATGGGAGCAGCTGGTTCTCTACCAGTGATAATGCCCTGAGAGGTAAGAGTGGCTACTTTCGTTAAAGGGGAGATTTGTTGGAGAAAGCAGCTCCTCTTTAGCTGTGTTTTGAAAAGCCAGGAAGATTCCCAGGCACCTGGCATCTCAGATGGAGGTGGTTGTGAGCAAAAGCCTAGAAGCCAGAAAACCCATAGAGTGTCATGGTAGAACATTTCAAGGACCCCCTGTGAGAAGCCTGAGGGACCCAAATGCCAGGCCAAGGCCATTGGCCCTTCTTCCATAGGGACTCAATGAGAATTTCGAGAGGGGAAGAATTTGCCTGAAACTCAGTGTAGGATAATTTGGAGGGAGTGGAAGGAGCATTGTTCCAAGTTAGTGTTGGGCGTGAGTGGGATGGGGTGGCAAGGTTTTCACAGGGAGTTGGCGACTGAGTGGATGTAGGGATTTAGGGGTAGGTTTTAAGACCTGGTGGCAGGGATGATGGTTGATAATGTTGTTTGACCTGTTGGTTGGTGAGGCTACCAGATAGTTGACACTTAAGGAAGATTCCTCATGTGGCAGGAAGGGCACTAAATGTTGCCCCTTGACCTCAGAGAACCCACAGCCTAGTAGGAGAGACATACATGGAAACAGTACAGTATGATACATGCAACAGTTGAAGTGTGTACAGGGTGTTACAGTAATACAGGAAAGGAAGGATTGCTCCACCCAACTGGGTTCTAAAGGATGAGCAAGAGTTTTCCAGAGGATGGTGAGTCCCTGGCAACCAGAAGAGCATGTGCAAAATCACAGGGATATGAAAGGTGCCGTTTTATCTCATTTTCCTCAAGTGAAGGGAGACTTTGGAGGAAATAGCCAGAAGTAGATAGGGGCCAGGTCACAAAGTGCTTGGGCTCTGCTGAAGAACATGGATTTTACCCTGCAGGCAGGCAGTGGAGAGTCAGGGAAGGTTATAAGAACATGAGAGATGCAGTCAGATTTACATTTCTAGAGAATAACTCAGTGTTTACACCTCTGGGCTTGTGATACTTGTGATAACATAAATACAGAAATTGAGAGTGTTTAGCAACTTTTGTAGCAATTTGACATTACTGCAAAGGCCCAGGAGGCAGTCTGAAAAACCAGAAAAGGGCATTACCCATAGGGGACGAAGTCAGTGGTGGAAGACATCAAGGAAGCAAAAGAGTTCGAGAATTGAATTTCGGAGAGGAAATGGAGGTACTGACTAGCTGCTGCCTCAGTCACAGAGAAAGAGATAAAGACGCAAAGTGGGAAGGGATGAGGTTGCAGAGATCTCTGCCCTGGGGAGTGAGATGAGGTAGAACTCTTCTTTTTGGTCAAAGAGCCACATAGTTGAAGTACTCCCTGGGACCAGGTAGGTAGCCTGTAGTGAAGTGGCTGGACAGTAGGGAGGGACTGTGGTGAACTAAGGTACTATGTGGACTCACTGGTACCTGGTCTTCTTGTTATCCAAGAGAAGCCAGGAGTCTGAATTTCGTTATGTGAAATCTGTGGTGTTTTGTTTTTTTAAAGTGGCAACTAATTTATGTTTTAAAAACAATGCATGCTGTGAATTATATCAATAAAAGTTTTGTATTGATAATCTTTTTAAAGTACATATCCTAAAAGAAAGAAAGAAAGAAAACAACTAAGCATGCTAAACAAAACATGTCAGTGGACCAAATTCAATTTTTAGGCTGCCTTTTTAGGACCTCTTCTTGGAATAATAGGAGATGGGATTAGTAAGATACACATTTATTTATTTTTTTCATTTGGAGAAGAGGGCGATTGAAGGCCTTAGTGGCCTCCAGTACTGTCTCAGTAAAGTAGGATGCTAGTTCACCCCCAGAGGAGGAGAATGAGAGCTTGCAAGCAGTGGAACACGTGAGGTGCAGTGGGACTGCTGGAAGTGCACTGGAAAAGAAAGAACCGAAAGGACTGGGAGTTTAGACAGCATGAACTTATAGTGCCACTTGACCCAGAAACTCTCAAGTAGGAGATGTTTTCCTTCTACTCAGAGGGTTAGTGATGCCAGCACACAAGAACCAGAGGTAACAGGGTCTAAAGAGCAAGGCAAAGTGGGGCCCAGGAAATATTTCTGAATGATCAGCCTTGTTTGGGCCAGGATAAGGAGGCAGGTGAAAGCAGAAGTAGCATAATGACTGAGAATAAAGGAAGGGAAAAGACCTTAGACTCTGTTCCCTTCTAGACTCAGGGAGTTATGCACGCAGGAACAAGTTCAGTAAGCAGTGGAGAATTCTGGAGGTTATAGTCAGAGTGGAATTTCAGATGTCTGAATCTTGGAAATGAAGGAATTCTGAGGGTCAAAGGGTGCCTTAGTGGAGTGGGTAAAATGAAGTGTTCCTTTCATCTTAGAGAAGTGAGAAGATAGAGCAGATGGAAGTGTGAAGTATCTGGAGTTAATCCAATGCTGAAGGTTCCAAAGTCCATAGCAGAAAATTGGGTGCTAAGGGCCGGCCCGTGGCTCACTCGGGAGAGTGTGGTGCTGAGAACACCAAGGCCCCGGGTTCGGATCCCATATACGGATGGCCAGTTCGCTCACTGGCTGAGCGTGGTGCTCACAACACCAAGTCAAGGGTTAAGATCCCCTTACCGGTCATCTTTTAAAAAAAAAAAAAAAGAAAATTGGGTGCTAAAGTTAGTCAGTGAGCCAGGAGGTTAACAAAAGAGAAGTAATTGGATGTAAATGGCATGGCTACTTGTTGTGTCCGTGAACTCAGGGTGCTGAATTTGCTAACCACAGCTGCCCATCAATTGATATTTTGTTTCAGGCCTTATTACCTCGTGGCTACCTCAGGGCAGTGATTAACCACCATGAAGCATAACCAGTGACCTACCAAGAGCACTAGCCTGCAGGACTTCTCATAAGGAGAGTAATTGGGAGATTAATTCCTCGTAAAACATTGACGTTACAGTACACCCAGGAAACTGCTAAGGTAGACTAACATCCAGTCCATTTTTAATTTGTGAGGAAGAGCAAATGAGAGGGGGGAAGAGAGGGTCTTGAGAGCTGGTAATTGACCTGTTCCCAATCAGATTTTTACTTATGTATTTGTGGAGTAGGGGGAGGAAAAAAGATAAGAATACAAAAGAATGTAATCCATGTACAAGTGGTCTGTTACTGCACTGACTTCAGAATGTTAAAGTTGACCCAGTATTGTTTCCTTTTCTGTTAGAAAAGCTTGCTACCTGGTTTCATGAATGAATTCTTGAGCAATGGGTTTGTTCATGGAGGAAATAATTCATAGATGTAATACTGGGCAGTGACATGGAGTTTTTGTTTTGATTCTACCAGAAGGGAGGTTGGTGGCCTTTTTGCACTTCCTAGAATGATATTTTTTTACTCACTGTGGTTATGAAAATCTTCTTCTTAAGAAATAATGGTTCCGTCTTTTTTATCGTTAATATTTTGGGGTTATATAAAATGTTGAAATAATGGATACTCACACCTAATGCTGGTGTCAGAAGTGATTGCTCATGACTGTAGTTTCCTCTTCCCTATTCTTTAGGCAGCCAGTATTGTAGGATTTGAATTAAACCAAGGACCACATCTTGTTTTGTGTTGGCTTTTTACTAAATTGATGTAATTTAGTTATCAATCTTGAATTTCAGTAACAAAATCATAGGGGGAAAATCTTTGCAGTAATTTAATTTAAAAACTTTTTAAATAATCAGTTATTTCATACAGAAACAACATAAGGAAAATTCTTTTGCTTAAAGAAACAGGGTTTTTTTTTTTTGAGAGCTTTCTTTCAACTTAAAGAAGGTTTTGTTTAGTCTTAGTGCTGAGAGAATTAGTAATTTAAATTAGTAGATGAATAAGAGCTGTATGAATTAACATCTGAATTTTCTGCGTAAAAGACATCTGAAATTTGTGATTACGGCATCTTTTTATTGAGACTACCTAGCAGTCATTTGAGATCTATATCAATTCTTGAACGAACAGTGTTTCATTACTGACCCTGGTATTTTTAAAATTAAGATTATGAAGTTGTTACTTTGTTATAATAGGTAGGTTAATGCAGATTGATATATCTCTTATTAGGTATGGACTTGCCTGCAGTAAGCCGATACAAAATAGTTTAGTTTTCTTTCACTTTAGAAGTCTAAAGATAAGCTACATTCCAAGGCTGAGTAGTGGTTAGGAGCCGTTCCCTCATGGTCACAGAACGACTTTTGCAGCTCCAGCCATCAGGTCTCTGTTTCAGGAAAGAAAGATGGAAGAGGAAAACACCTTTCCAGAAAACCCCAGCAGAGTTCTGCTTACTTTTCATTGGCCAGAACTATGTCATATTGCCACCAGTAGTAGCACAGGGAGGTAGGAGATATTCAGTTTTATTTTATTTTATTTATTTATTTTTTTAAAAAATGACCGGTAAGGGGATCTTAACCCTTGACTTGGTGTTATCAGCACCACACTCTCCCAAGTGAGCCATTGGCCAGCCCTGAAATGTTCAGTTTTAAAAGTAGGCAGGTTGTTGCCCTGAACAAAATCTGGGTTCTGTTATTAAAGAAACAGAAAGTGGATATTGGTAGACAACAGGCAAAGCTGCCAGCCATATCATATTATCTACTTCTTAACATACACCCTCATTGCCCACCTTTTTTTGTTTGTTTTTGTAAATGGGAACATTAAAAATGGATGCTTCTTGTTTTCAATGTATTTTTCTAATTAAACTGTAATTCCTAAAAATATAACATGAGTGTATAACAAAACCTTTATTTAACTCATTTACAAAGGAACCAGCTGGATGGGAAAACTGGTTCAAGGAGCATTAGAGGATTGGATACAAGACTGGTTAATGTCCTTCTGAGAATATAGGAATAACAAACTCAGTTTCTTGTACTGTACTCTCATGACACGCTTCTGACATCAAATTAATGTCAAGCAATTAATTCTGCAGCAGTGGACACCAGCTAGGTGTCCTCCAATTCAATTCCAACACTATCTACCTGGAGATAGCTATGTTCAGGGCCTGTTTCCCTGGCAATCTGCCATGTAGCCATCCGTAGTCTTTCTCCTACTGACAAACAGAACAGTTCTTACTGGCATTTTGTGCCTCAGAGGATGCAAGAGGAATGTCTTGTCTAGGTGGGTTAAGTGTTTCCTGGCCGTATATAACATCCATTTCTATAAAACATTTAGGTAAAGGAGACACAACTTCTTTATGTAAATCTTGTTTAAACATTGCAACTATAATAATCCTATCAACCCTTACATTTTTATGTTCTCAATCTAGTGGTAGCCTGAGTCAGGGCTTCACCAATTGATCTTGGTACCACAGTGTTTGGGGCTCTCATATCAAGGAGTCTCAGGAATTTCTCTTTACCACCCATGAGGTTTTTACTCACTTGTGTACATAAGGCTTTGGATCCCCAGTAGGGGGGTAAGCAAAGGAACCTATGCCCTTTTGTTCAATCTTTGTCTTGATTAATCTGCCTATCACCCCAGGCAATTTCTGATCTTATTTCTCATTGTAGTCTTTGTCTTCTGTCATACAATTTCTCCAAACTGGGATAAATAACAGCAAATTTCTTTGAGACCTTTTAATGTTAGGGGACCAGCAGGGTCTCCTTTTAGTCCACCCAACTTTCCATAGTGTTGTATTAAGATCTTTGTTTTAACCCTATCAGTTTCCATTTTATTCATCCAGTTTCTTAATAATCTTCTAAAGGTTTCCACCCTACTGGGACGAATCCCATGGCTGTCTCATTTTTTTTCCCTCTTAGTTTTGCTCTTATGAGTATTTTCTTTATTTGCCTTATTTCTTAATAACCAAAATTTCCACCTTCTGAGATGAGTCCTTTGATTCCCCCCTCTGCCTCTCATTATTCTCTTGTTAGTTAAAACCTAATTTTTTATTAGCAACTGTAAGACCCATCTGGGGAAGCTGAGACACCAAATTTGATAAACCTTCCTGAACAGTAAGGTTAAATGGGGGCGAGGGAGAGATCCATGTTAAGGGGCACCCTTATCCATAGCATTTACCATGTCCTGGGTAACAGGCATATTCAGCAGGGAAATATTCTGGTATCATAAAGCCAGTCCCATGTGGTTTGTGTACAAGTCATATTAGCTGCTTCATCTGGCGTGTTCCACTTGGTATTATTTTTTAAATTTTTTAAAAAATTATTATTAGCATATTCATTATTACAAATCGTGGTTTTTCTTTATGCCCTTTACCCTACCTGTCTCTCCCCAAACCCCCTCCCTCCCTCCCCGCATTCCGCTTGGTATTGATGGAGTCAGCAGTCACCTTCTCAGGGTAAACAGACTTTACAGTGTCTTTTACTCAGTCCTCTAGGTTGGCCATTCCCTCAGAAGTAACCTCCTGTGTGTCTGGAATAAGTACGGCCATCTGTGATTGTTCCATAGTGTGCTGTGAGGGGGTATATAGGTAGGTCAGTGGTATGGCATTTGACTGTATCAACCCAAACATGCTTCTTCCACTCTGCAGTATTTAAAACCAAAGATACTGCACCTATATTAGTTACTCTCAGAATCCATTTAGAGAAAGCTTCTCAGAAAGCTGATGATACCGATCTGTAAAATGAGACAATTCCTTCATACTGTACCTTCCAGTTTCAGTAGTTTCTTGGTTTTGCTCTTTTTCCACATTGACTGCCTTCTTGGTAACCACAAGTCTCAGAGGTCCTTTCTGCTGTCCCTGCATAATTTTTCCCTTGGAGGCAGGCTTTGAGGCTGGTGGCCAAAGCTCAGACTGACTAAAATCTTCAAGGTCTGACCCAGCACTCTCTTGCTTTCATTTTAGCTATTAGAGATAAAAGTAACAAAGGATTGTATATTTTGCTTTTATCTTATTAGTTTGCATTTTCCTATGCATCCAGTGATCCCACTCCCTGGGAGTTAAATCCATTTCTAAATTCCACTGGTGACTTTCACCTTTAGTAACTGATTGCTGTACAACTGCTGTTCCATACCGTGGGTAACCACGTGGCCACCCAGGAATCAAAAGTTTCTCATCCTCCACCCCTTCACCCTTTTTCTTTCCAAACTACATGTTTCTGTGAGCCAGGGCCATTATAGCAAATCCCAATTCTGAGAACATTGGAATAACAAATTCAGTTTTTCCTATTTATAACACGCTTCCGACACCAAGTGTGTGAGGGTGTTTTCCCCATACATCAAACAATAAATCAGTTTTGCAGCAACAGACACCAGCTGATTATTCTTTGATTCAGTTTCAATACTACCTGGAGATAGCATCAGATCCCACAGGTTGTGGGCTCAGTCCTACAAGACTGCCCTTCACTTCCGATGCCAATTGTAAGTCCCATGTTGTTTTACCTATGCTTCTCACTGACTGAGTATAAATCAGGGTTCCCACGACCCCCTCTATTGGTTCGATTAATTTGCTAGAGTTACAGAACTCAGGGAAACACATTTACTGGTTTATGATAAAGGATGTTACAAAGGATACTACGGATGAACACTAGATGGAGGAGATGCATAGGGCAAGGTATATGGGAGCTTCCATTCCCTTTTTGGGCATGCAACCGTCCAGGAACTTCCACTTCTTGAGTTATCCAGAAGCTCTTCAAATCCAGTCCTTTGGGGTTCTTAATGAAACTTCATTATGTAAGGCATGATTGTTTAAATTCTTGGCCATTGGTGATCAACCTTCAGCCCTTCTCCTCTCCCTGAGATTAGGGGATGGTGCTGAAAGAGCCAACCCTCTAATCCTGTCTTTGTCTTTTCTGCTAACCGGCCCCCATTCTAAAGTGACCCAGGGGCTGCCAACCATTGTCTACTCATTAACATACAAAAAGAAACTTAATATTTTGAATATTCCAAGGATTTTAGGAGTTAATGCAAGGAGAGGAAGCACAGAAATATGTATTTCACAATATGACAGGTATACAGAGTCATGAAACTATTATCTATCTTCTATACCAGACAGAAATTATCTGTATCTCAACCGTACAAAAATTTACAAGTTAACATGTAATTTCACAGATGCTAAGCCTTATTAAATTTAAATAGTATGTCAAACAAAAAAGTACATTCTCCTAGAGCATATGGCAGCAAACTTTCTCTGTAAAGAATCAAATAAATATTTTAGACTTTGTGTACCGCATGGGGTCTCTGTCTCATATTCTTCTTTGTTTTGTTTTTACAACCTTTTAAAAATGTAAGTACAATTCTTAACTCAGGGTATGTACAAAAATAGTCCAAGGACTGGATTTTCACTGTCCAATATGGTATCTACTGCCACATGTGGCTATTTATATTTAAATTAATTAAAATTTAATGAAGTCAAATATTCACTTCCTCAGCTGCATTTCAGGTGCTCCGTGGCCACACATAACAAGTGGCTACCCATTTGGACAGTCATTTTTTACCAAGGTTTTAATTTTTTTGTTCATTGCGTTTTCATTTTCATAAATAATATCCAAAGATTATTCTCGATCACACACACATGCATACAAAATAGCCTCCTTGTGTTTGGGCATGGCAGGAGGTCATGGCAACTAGTAAGTCTTAGAGAATTATTTTCTTTGTAAATTTCATAAGGAATCTACATTTTCAATAGCCAGGTGGTTTTTTGTTTATTTTTGTTCTTATTGACTCTTCCATTCTAAAGCTCGGAAACCATTCTCCATAAAATCAAGAAAATCATCTCTACATATTTCACTTGTAGTATCTACATTTGGATGAATTCCTGTCGTCAAGGTTCCCAAAATCTGCTAAGGTTTCCTGGCTGCCAGGAAGTGACTTTCTTTACACTTCATGTAATGCTGGGGCACCGTACGCCATAGAATAGATATCAGGCCAGTTTTTTGAGCATTGTTTCCACACGTGAACTACAGTCCTGTTCTTCAGTGGTGGCCTTGCCATACCTGATTAAAAGAAATTCTTAAGCATGTCATTCCAGTTACTGCCTGGGTTGTTCCAATCAATTTGTCTAATTCCATCCTGGTAAAAAGGAGGCCAAATTCTTAATGATTCTATGCAAACAACCACATTGCCAGAAAAAGTGAAGAGACTCAGTAAAGTATTTGTAATTACTGAATTTTGAAGCATCAGAAAGTACAAGATATTGTTTTTAAAATGTTTTATTTTAATTTGTAAAAGCATAAGTTATTAAGTTGAAGGTTACCCACCCACCTGACATATACACACACAAAAAGAAAAAGGGCTTCCTCATATACTCAAAAATTAGAACATTTTAAAAAATCAACAGTATTCCAGATAACTACAGTTGGATTTCTTAATTCATTTGGTCTTACTATGTTCTCTTCCACTTGATGTTGGGTCAGCAGACTGCTTTCACAAAGTCGTCTGCTTCACAGAGTCCTAGAAATCCCGACTGAGTCCTTTGGTACAGTCTAACAGTTGTCTAAGAGATGTTGATTTACATTCCAAACAAAGTTTGTATCCATGAGTCAGTTTCTTGAACTATCAGTAATTAAATGTTTCTAGTACAGTTCTTTCCGCTAGTCTCTGAGACTGTCGTGCTTTGTTGTAGACTCAGTTTAGGAAAGCAGAAACCAGCTGATAATGATGATGAGACCGGATTACTATGGATCACTTTATACAGTAACCAACAATATCGGGATGGAGGAGAGTAAAAATCTATTGGGGTACGATACATAACTGTTTCCTAAGATTTGATCAATATTTATCTGAAAAGTAAGAATGTATTATGGGCATTGACAAGTCTCTAAGGCCTTCCAATCCATCTTTTAAAAAAAGTGTGTAGTCTCTAAAAAAAGTACTTACAAGTTTTTGCCTGTACAAAGGTATCAGAAGAAGGTTAAGCTTCCTTTTTGTTCTGACAGAGCCTATTAATGTTAAGCTATTTAAGAAATACCGCACACCCTGAAGAAATTAATTTGTTTTAGCACGTTTGTTATAAGGCAAAAGAACAAATCTTTGTGATTTCCCATGGGCCGTTGGGAAACCTAGAAGATAGTTGAGGTGTAAAAGACATATAAGGTTCTATCTACTCAACAATAGAAAAAGACAAATTACTGATACGTACAGCAATGTGCATGAATCTCAAAAATATCATGCTGAATGGAAGAAGCTTTACACAGAAGAGTATATACTGTTATAATTCTATTTATGTCATATACTAGACAAGGGAAAACTGTAATTATGGTAAAAAAAACAGAATAAATTAGAACAAAACAACTGGAAAAAGACGTTAAACAGACTGGGTATTAGATGATATTAAGGAATTATTGTTCATTTTGTTGGGTAAATAATGACACTGTGGTTATATTAAAAAGAAGGCATATGTATGTGTGTGTTAAAACCATGCTTGGTGTCTGTCTCACTTGGAAACTAACCACGTATTTGAAGACTACTCATTAATTAATTTCATTTAATAGTAGTCCAACCAAGGTCTTAAAGTTAATTAAGGATCTTGGAAATTAGGCTTACACTGACAACTACTGAGCAACATAAAACTTCTGATATTGAAAAGTTCGTCAGCATTAAAAGTCAATTTAGTTGAATATATAAATTTATACTTTTCATGATCATAGTCTATGAGTAAGATTTGCTTACACAGCGAATAATATCTGATCAGTAAGCCAATAAAGTTTAGGAAGTTTAGGTTAATCTCTTTATGAGAAAAAAAATCTTATTTTCTTTTTTTTTTTTTTTTTTTTTTTTTTTAAAGATGACGGGTAAGGGGATCTTAACCCTTGACTTGGTGCTGTCAGCACCACGCTCAGCCAGTGAGCGAACCGGCCATCCCTATATGGGATCCGAACCCGGGGCCTCGGTGTTATCAGCACCACACTCTCCCGAGTGAGCCACGGGCCGGCCCAAAAATCTTATTTTCTAAAAGGCATGTGTGCATTGTATTCTACACTGAAAATCAGGGAAACTACATTTACTTTTATATTAGCATTAGAAACATCATGTCAGACTGATTTGTATTTGTCTAACAGTTATTTTGATTATATGGTTTAGGAGTCTTAAAAATGGTTTTGAAGTTAAGTATCCGTTTCTGTGAGTTGATTTTTGGATTTGTTTTTTTGTTGTTGTCATTAAAAAGCTAACATTAATTTAAAGTATTAGGTGTTTCGTGTCTTTATTTTTTATTAATTCTAGGGGTATAGGTTTATATAAATGCTGGTTATTCTCTATCAACCAATTTAGAACAGAGGTTCTTTAAGAAACCTTATAATCTAATTTATTGATACCCCTGGAGGTAGAAGTATATTTCACATTCATACGGTGAGAAATAAAGGCTTTTCTTATTTATAGTCAGAAACATACAGAGCTTTCTCTGCTTTGGTTTCACAATCTTAGCCACAGGAAAAAAGTAATTCAGATTTCAAAAAGCCTGTTCTTTCATTGGTCCTGAGAAATGTTCTTACACAAACAAAAACAGAGAAGACTAAAACTGGATTTTCTTGAAGTCTCTCATCTGACAAAATTGATCCCTATTTTCTACCTGACAGGTCATCACAGACCATAAAGTCACATTCTTAGCAGAGATAAATTAGCAGCCATACATGGACCAGATTCATGTATACGAAGAGTGCAGTTGAGACTGCCCTAGTGAACCATCTCCACTGGTCCCCTGGCCAGTGTGGAAAGGTACATGTGCTCAAAAACCATAGAACAGAAGCAAAAGATCAGAAGAAAACAGCAGGGAAGCAGCAGAAGTAGAATTCTCTTGCTGCTTGGGATTCACTCTGGGAGCCAAAATGAGACCTATTTGGGCTTAAAGAACTGATAAGTTGCCCTTCTTGGGCCACTCAGTTTAATAGCTTCAGCAGGTGAGTCCACTTGGACATCTCATTTAGTCCAATAAAACTGCCTAAGTGAAATTTTTTTTAAAAAAGTTACAAGCATGACCTTTAGACAGTCAGGTAACTCACAAATGAAGGAACCAGCAGGAATGTAAAAGTGGTTCAAAGAGTATTTGAGGATCTAAGTTGTTTTGGGGTTTTTTTGCAACTTTATTTTCTTTAATTTAATTGACAGATAAAATATGTATTTGTTGTGTGCAACATAATGTTTTGAAGTGGAGTGGTTGAATTTAGCTAATTAACATTTGCATTATCTCACATAGTTACCATTTTTGTAAGAGTTAAGTACATCAAATCTATTAGTATTTTTCAAGAATACAATATATTGTCATTAACTGGAGTCATCATGTTGTAAAACATCTCTTGACCTTATCCTTCTATCTAACTGATTTTGTATCCTTTGACCAACATCTCCCCAACTGCACTAGCCTTCAGTAACCACCATTCTACTCTCTTATTTCTCTGAGATCAACTTTTTTAGATTTCACATATGAGTGAGTTCATGTGATATTTGTCTTTCTGTTCCTGGCTTATTTACTTAGAATAAAGTCCTTCTAGGTTTATTAATGTTGCAAATGACAAAATTTCTTTCTTTTTTATGGCTGAATAGTATTCCATTGTGTATTTATGACACATTTTCTTTATCCATTCATTCATTATTTGACACTTAGGTTGATTCCATATCTTGGCTTTTATGAATAATGTTTCAGTAAACACAAGAGTGCAGATATCTCTTCAACATACTGACTTCATTTCCTTTGAGTATGTAACCAGTAGTGGGATTGCCAGATCATATGGTAGTTCTATATTTAATTTTTTGAGGAACCTCCATACTGTTTTCCATAATGCCTATACTAATTTACATTTTCCCTACCAGTGTTCAAGGATTCCCTTTTCTCCACATCCTCACCAACACTTATCTTTTGACTTTTTGATAATAGTTATCCTAACCAGGAATAAGGTGGTATCTTATTGTGGTTTTAATTTGCATTTCTACCGTGGTTTTTAACCATCGTGTCTGCCTTATATCTGTTTTTTCCCTGAGCTATTAGTTGTCATTTACTCTTATGTGCTCTCTAGGTATCACCCTATGCTGACTGATCCTTCTACACTTACAGTCAGCTGCTTCTAAGAATTTGTAATTTGAGAGAGAAGCTGACAAAGCCCCTTAAGTGTGTGCCCATAACAAGAGATGATAGATGATGAGCAGTGATGCAGAGAAACCTTTCCCCAGATCAAACCTTCAGACTCTTGAGTAGCTGTTTTGATCATTTCTGGTTTTAGCTATCTTCTGAACGGCAGAAGTTACCAAGAGCTTTCCTCTGTACTTGTGAAATGTTATGATAAAGTTGAGGAGAGCTGAGTTTGTTGAAAGTGGAATAGTAGAAATTCCTTTTACCATACAAAAGGGAAGTTATTTTATATGTGTCACCCCCCCCCCTTAAAATCCTGAGTGAGGTAAAACAAGAACATCGCAGGATGGGAGAGAGTTTTTATTTTATTTTTTTTTTTTTATTTTATTTTGTCGATATACAATGTGGTTGATTATTGTAGCCCATTACCAAAACCTCCCTCCCTCCTCCCTCTCTTCCCTCCCACCCAACAATGTCCTTTCTGTTTGCTTGTCGTATCAACTTCAAGGAACTGTAGTTGTTATGTCTTCTTCCCACCCCCCCCACCCCCGGTTTTTATTTTGTGTGTGTGTGTGTGTGTGTGTGTGTGTGAATTTATTTATTTATTTTTAGCTCCCACCAATAAGTGAGAACATGTGGTATTTCTCTTTCTGTGCCTGACTTGTTTCACTTAATATAATTCTCTCAAGGTCCATCCATGTTGTTGCAAATGGCAGTATTTCATTCGTTTTTATAGCTGAGTAGTATTCCATTGTGTAGATATACCACATTTTCTGTATGCACTCATCCGATGATGGACATTTGGGCTGGTTCCAATTCTTGGCTATTGTAAAGAGTGCTGTGATGAACATTGGGGAACAGGTATACCTTCGACTTGATGATTTCCATTCCTCTGGGTATATTCCCAGCAGTGGGATAGCTGGGTCGTATGGTAGATCTATCTGCAGTTGTTTGAGGAACCTCCATACCATTTTCCATAGAGGCTGCACCATTCTGCAGTCCCACCAACAATGGATGAGAGTTCCTTTTTCTCCGCAACCTCGCCAGCATTTATCGTTCAGAGAGCCTTTTGGATTTTAGCCATCCTAACTGGGGTGAGATGGTATCTCAGTGTAGTTTTGATTTGCATTTCCCAGATGCTGAGTGATGTTGAGCATTTTTTCATATGTCTGTTGGCCATTTGTATATCTTCCTTAGAGAAATGCCTACTTAGCTCTTTTGCCTATTTTTTAATTGGGTTGCTTGTTTTTTTCTTGTAAAGTTGTTTGAGTTCCTTATATATTCTTGATATTAATCCTTTGTCGGATGTATATTTTGCAAATATTTTCTTCCACTCTGTTGGTTGTCTTTTAACTCTGTTAATTGTTTCTTTTGCTGTGCAGAAGCTCTTTAGTTTGATATAATCCCATTTGTTTATTTTTCCTTTGGTTGCCCGTGCTTTTGGGGTCGTATTCATGAAGTCTGTGTCCAGTCCTATTTCCTGAAGTGTTTCTCCTATTTAAGAAGTTTTATTGTTTCAGGGTGTATATTTAATTCTTTAATCCATTTTGAGTTGACTTTAGTGTATGGTGAAAGGTATGGGTCTAGTTTCATTCTCCTGCATATTGATATCCAGTTCTCCCAGCACCATTTGCTAAAGAGGCAGTCTCTTCCCCAGTGTATAGGCTTGGCACCTTTGTCAAAGATCAGATGGCTGTAGGTGTGTGGGAGAGAGTTTTTAACTAACATTAAAAATGTTCACATACCAAATACAGCCTAATGCAAATGATGGATATTTGTATCTACAGAATCTCTCTTATCAATACAACTGATGGCCAAACATCTACTAGAAGATATTAATGCTGTATACTTTACTGTAAAGGTTTTAGAACTTTTTAGTTCTAAAAGGTTTATACTGACTCAGTAAGTCACAAGGGTAAATCATTAATGAAAAAATTGAGTGGATCTCAATGATATTTTCTTTAGGGCCATAAAGAAATTGGGTTTTGTGCATGTGAAGCAGTAACAAGATTTTTGCACGACTCTCAAAACTATGCAATTAATCTTGTGACAGTAGTTTTCGTTATTTGGGAGATAATATAATGTCAGAAAACTCTGCTTGTATTTGGCATTTTTCTGCAAGTCTTCCCAGTGCTTCCACACTAAGGAGACACAGGAGCTCTCCTCAGGCCCTCCATACTGTTCTCAGAGGATCTTGACTTTTTTTTTTTTGGTCTAAAAGATAGTAATCTAAGCAGAATCTGAATATATCCCCCAGAATATCACTTTCTGTGGAAAGATTATATATGCTATGGAAAGTAAATGGATTTGTTTGTAAATAATATATCAGTTTGGGAATTTTATAGTATGAATTTTATATCAGTTCAAATGTGAAAAGTTGACTTAAGTTGATAAAAATATTGGAACTTTTGTGATTATCATTAAAAAATTAAAATTCACTAGCATTTGCAGTTATCTGTCTTAGCATCCAATTTAATTTTACATTTTCTTTTGGTTGCAAGGTATTGAGAACATCCAAAGTTACAATTAATTAGTTATAGATGTAGTAGCTTGTTTTGTTTATTCTGTTTTGTTGCGGTTTTTTTGTTTTGTTTTCAAAAGATGACCGGTAAGGGGATCTTAACCCTTGACTTGGTAGTGTTAGCACCACTCTCACCCAGTGAGCTAACCGGACATCCCTATGTGAGATCCGAACCCGTGGCCTTGGCCTTGGTGTTATCAGCACCACACTCTCCTGAGTGAGCCATGGGCCGGCCCCATTGTTGTGTTTTGTTTTTTGGCCGCTGGCCAATACAGGTATTGAAACCTGGACCTTGATGTTATCAGCACCATGCTTTAACCAATTGAGCAAACCAGCCGATGTAATATTTTTTGAACATCTCTTCTTGCATAATATTCTTCAATTAAACTAGTTCAGAAAACTAACAGATAAGTAATAGAAAATATTTATTTCAAGGATGAATCACTCATGATATTTCATAACTGCACACATTTCTTATTTCAAATGTCAGGCAAAGATCAAGCAGAACTGAAAATTAAGATCCAAACTATTAGTAATACAGCATTACAGCATGTTATGCATTTACTTTTTAATTTTTTATTAAAATTAGAAGGTGGGAGTGTACCAAAATAATATATGCACATGGTTAAAACAGAAAATCAAGTAGTTCTAAAAGGTTTATTGTGAACAGCAGTACCTTGCCTTCTAATGCTTCCCAACTTCCTATAGGCAGCTACTTTTTACTCTTTTTAGCTGTTTGTTCTGATTGTTACCTAAATAATCATAAACAATATACTGTTATTTCTTGTCAATTTTAGGGAACTCCATTGGATGCCTGAAACCACAGGTAGTACCAAACCCTGTATACTATGCTTTTTCCTGTACGTACATACATATGATAAAGTTTAATTTATAAATTAGGTACAGTAAGAGATTAACAACAATAATAAAATAGAACAATTATTACAATATACTGTAATAAAAATTATGTTATTTTCTCTTTCAAAATATCTCATTGTACTAAACTTATCCTTCTTGTGATGAAGAAGGGACAGAATGGGACAGCATGAGATTTCATCATATTGCTCAGAATGGCATGTAGTTTAAAACTTATTGTTTATTTCTAGAATTTTCCATTCAGTGTTTTCAGATCAGGGTTGACCACAGATAACTGAAACAATGGAAAGTGAAACCACAGATGGCTGGGGGACTATTCTACTATTTACTTCATCTCCCATATTTTTGGTGAACTTCATTGTCAGATAGTTTCTCAAGAAAAGGATCCATGAAAGTAATTTTCTGAGCCTTTAGTATGTCTAGAAATGTCTTTATTGTGCTTTATATTTGATATGTAACATGAATGACTATAGAATTATAGATCGAAAATCATCTTTTCTTAGAATTTTTAGTGCATTACTGCCCTTTTTTCCTGGTCATCCAGAATTGACGTTAACAAATTGTGACATTCTGATTGTCATTCTTTTGTTGTTGTGTCCTGTTCCCACTGTGCCCCCAGGATTTTTCTGTGGGCCTTTTCAAAGTAATCTTGCTTCAGTAGACTGTAGACCCTTTCAAGATGAGGTCTGTGTCCTTTAATTCCAAGAAAGTTATAATGTAATTTTTTCACTAATTATGCATGGATTATTGTTTATTTTAGTTCCAGAAAATGATTTTGTGTCATGTGCCACATAACGATGTTTCAGTCAGTGACGGACTGCATATATGACAGTGGTCAGAGCAATAGGCTATACCATATAGCCCAGGTGTGTAGTAGAGTATACTGTCTCGGCTTGTATGAGTATACTGTGATGTTTGCACAAAAATGAAATCTCCTAATACATTTCTCGAAACAAATCCCTGTCATTAGGCAAAGCTTGACTATATTTCTTTACTAATTAGTGTTCTCTTTTTGGAATGCCAGTTATTTGGATTTGGGATATCCTAGATGTACCCTTAAGCCTTCTGTCCTCTCATTTTTCTCATTTCTTTGTTTTTATGGAACTTTTGGAAAGACTACTTCCATTTGTCTCTATTGACTTTTATTTTGGCAATCAGTGTTCTTAATTTACCAACACTCATATTCTGATTTCTTTTCTTCCTCTCCCATAATTCTTTCTTTACTTCCCTTCTTTTAGCATCCTGATTCCTGTTTTATGAATTCAGTATCACCTAAGTCAGTTTGAAAGTACTAATGAAAATTTTGTCAAAATTTTGTACCCTGTATTATCTACTTTCCTCCAATTTTTAAAATTTTGTCTTCTACTTACTTGTTTTTGTTTATCATATTCAAGCCTTTCTTCCAACATGAGTGTTGTTTATGTTTCATAATAAATCTGAAAAGCTGATTGGAAGCTTTTCAGCTTTCTGTGTAGAATCTGCTGATATGTTGGTTTTACCGTGGGTCAATTAGTGAATTAGCCCTTTTCGAGGACATATTTGTTTTGAAGGTCTTTTATGTGGAGAAGAAATCTCTCTTCTCCAGCTTGTCTAATTGTTGTTGATGGCCCACTGAGGAGATGTGACCAACTTTTCTTTATCCATGTGTCTGCACAGTAGTCTCAACAATATTTGACCCATGTGATTTGAACCATATACTTAGGCAGTGTCACTTGCAAGGAGGTTCCACTTCTGGGTAAGATAGACTAATCACACTCCACCCTTTTTATCCTACTGAGTACAGCTATAAAACCTGGACAGAATGACTGCAGCAACTATTTGAGGACTCTGAAAAGTAAGTAGTAGCTGGCAGATTGGGAGAGAAGACCAGAATTTAAACTATCACCAAACCATTTTTTTTTTGCCTCTATTATCCTCCAATCTGAATGCAACACGTTTCAACCTGGAAGTGGAAATGGGCACCAGGGCACAAAAAGAGCACCAGGAGAAACCCTTTGATTTTGGTTCAAGGTACAGAAAAGGGAATATCTAATACTTAGAGTACAAAAATCTCCCCCCCCCCCGTTTTTTTTCTTTTCTTCACTGTCCTCTACCCTAGGCCCCATACAATCCTGTGATGGAGGCAATGAGGACTTGTGGGAGCCAAAATTTTGAGGGAGGAGAACCTTTCTCTCTGATTGGTTGAGTGTGGGGCCAGCCTCCATTGATTTTTCTTTCTCTCTTGTCTTTTGGCTGGACCCAGGCACAGTTGCAAAAGTACAGGGCAGAGTGGGGTAATCACAGCCCCAGCTTTCTAGCTGGAGGACAGAAAGAAGAACCCCAGGAAGTCAGAAAGTACCAGGAAGATTGTAGAGAGAGAGAGGAGCTCAGGAAAATGAGCCATAAAGTTGTTTATGATTTCCTAGGCTCATCTCCAAGCTACAAGTGCATGGTTCTGTTTCTAATCAACCTAAGAAAGGCTTTTGAGAACTGAACTAACAGACCACCATCTAAGTCCAAGACTGGCCACATGGCACATATGTGGGACAGATGCTAATAGCATTGCAAAGGCTTTGAAAACTGAACTGAGATTGGGACTACAGCTCACAGAAGACAGGTTGCAGCTTGCAGCCTGAATCTAACTAGGTTAATTATCTGCTAACACAGAAGTATCAATGTTAGTAAGATTTAAACAACACCCAGAGTCTCATAACATAATATTCAGAATAGATACAATACAAAGTTATTTGGCATATGAAGAACCTAGAAAATCTCACTGTGGTGGGAAAGGTCAGCAGACACCAGTGCCTAGATGACACGTGTTGTAATTTTTGACAAAGACTAAAACATCTGTTATAAAAATGCCCCAACAGGCAATCACAAATACTCTTGAAACCAACAGAAATATTAATTTGCAGCAAAGAAATAGAAGATATAAGATGGCAAGGTTTGAACCAAAACAATACAATAATCTAAATAAAAACTCACTGAATGGGCATGATTTTACGATGGAGATGACAGAGGAAAGAATTGGTGAACTAGAAGATAGAAAATAAAAACTATCTATTCTGAACCATGGGGTAGAGGAGGGGATGAGAAGAGGAGAAAGAGTGGGGTGCAGAAAAAATATTTGAAGAAGTAATTGCTGAAGATGTCCCAAATTTGGCAGAAAATGTAAACGTAATGATTCAAGAGGCTCAGTGAACACAAACAGAATAAACTGAAAGAAGTCCATACCCAGACACATCATAAGCACACTGCTAAAAACTGAAGACAATTAAAAAAGTAATAAATTATTCAGAGAAAAACATACTACATGTGTGGGAACAACAATGAAAATAACTACAGATTCTCATCAGACACTGTGGAGGCCAGAGGGAAGATGGCATGATATTTTTAAGTGATGAAAGAAAAGAAATGTTAACCCAGAATTCTCTGTCCAGTGCAATTATCAATCAAGAATAAAAGTGAAATAAAACAATGTCGGTTGAAGAAAACTAAAAGGAAATCATTGTCAGCAGCCTATTCCAAAAGACTTGACAGACAGAAATGGTAAATACCTGGGTAAAAGTAATAGGTTACTTTGTCCTCCTGAGTTCTTTAAAATGACTTTAATCGTCAAAAGCAAAAATTATAACATTGTCTGATGGGGTTTCGAATGTATGTATATATAATATTTGGGACAGCTGTAACGTAAAGTGGGAAGAGAGGAAAAGGGACCAAGGGTAAAGGACCCTGTATGCTGGTGTTCTAAAATTTGTACCCACAGGCACCTTGGGGCCTGCCCAGGGACCAGAGGCATGGAGAAGGGGACCAGACACACCCCACAACCAGGCATACTGCCAGTGCCAAGGAGCATACCAAAAACAGCACCTCCACGTGGGTGTCCTACCACAACCACCACAGTAACCATGGCTGCTGCAAAAGTGGCTAGATGCCACAACCACCACGCAGATGGTCCGCCAACCACTGGAGTGCATTCACACAAGGAGAGTCACCAGCAGAGACAAAGAAAAGAAGAGGATGTCTCCACAAAACCCATTTCAGAGTGGCATAAGAAGCATCTGCTCTATGATAATATTGGGGGACCTGATCACATCTCTCAGCATTGGACAGATCATCTAGGCAACAAGTGAACAGAGTAACCATTATTCTTTCAGAAGGAGAGAAGAAATCTAGGGTAATTATAGGGAGGAGGGGGAGGGAGAGTGGGGTGGGGAGAGATTGGACAAGGGGCATAGAGAATAATTACGATTTGTAACAATATATATGCTAGTAATATTGATTTAATTAACATATCTCAATGTTCAACACCCAAAATATGTATAATGGATTTTGATTCAATAAATAAAATAAATTTTTTTTAAAAAACCCATAAAATTTGTACCCACAGGATTTGAATTTATGGAGGTGACTGGTGACACAGAGAGGTCAATGCTGTTGAAAGTAGAGTTATTATTTATGTTTCCTGAGAGAAGGAGGCATGCCACACCATGCAGGGCCACAGGGGAAGCATCAGATTTTGGTCAGGAGGCAGAAGAATAGACAAGGGGAAAGCCTAGGTAAAAGCCTTTATTGGGGTTTCCATGAGAAAGTGAAGGCAGCGCAGGGTAAACAATTTAGGATTGGCTAGTTTGAATAATTCCAGCATGCTTTAAAGGGATTGTCACTAATTGTCTGGTATCTGACCATGGGTTAATTTAGGGCAGGGGAAATACTGGCTTGGTGTGCAAGAGTTAGATAAAGAGATAAGTAGGGACATGGCACTGGAACAGGTGGTCTACACGGGAAAGGCATACCCCAGGCAAGTTGTCCACCACCCTAAGGCCTTAGCTAGCTCTGAGAGGGCAGTCTTTCCTCAGGTCTGAAAGGCTTCCCAAGATGTCAAAACATAAGATACAGGTAATAAGAAACATGATTAATGCAGGTGGTAACATTTTATATATTCTTCCTGAAATGATAGAATATTGATTCTAAGTGGACCATGGACATTAAGTATGTATACTGTAATTGCAATATAAGTGTGACCACTTAAATGTGTGTTAATGCAAAAAAAAAGTCAGACAAGGAAAACAGGAATAAAATATAGTGAACAAACAGAAAACAAATAAAATGGTAGACTTAAATTCAAACTTACCAATAATTACATTAAAAGAAAATAGTTTAAGTGCTTCAATTAAAAGGCAGAGATTATCAGAATGGATTACAAACATATAACCAAACTATATGGTGTCTTCAAGAAACTCATTTCAAATATAACAATATAGGTAAGCTAAAAGGAAAAGGAAAAAAACATATACCATGCAAACATTAATCAGAAGAAAGCTGGAGTGGCAATATTACTATCAGACAAAGTAGCCTTCAGAGCAAAGAAAATTATCAGAGATAAAGAGAGACATTATGTTATGATAAAAGGGTCAATTTACCAAAAAGTCACTGTATAACAATGTTAAATGTGTATATTTCTAACAATAGTACTGTAAAATATGTGAAGCAAAAACTGACAGAACTGAAAGAAGAAATTGACAAATACACAATTATAACTAGAGACTTCAGCACCTTTCTCTCAACAATTGATAGAACCATTAAATGGAAAATCAGCAAAGATACAGAACTAACATTACCATCAACCAACCATGTTCTAATAGACATTTAGTATACAGCCATACCACCCTGCACGAACCCAGTTTCGTCAAATAGACATTTATGGAACATTCTACCCAACAATAGAATACACATTCTTTTCAAGTACCCACACAACTATCAAGATAGACCTTATCCTGAGCCACAAAACAACTCTCAATAAATTTAAAAGAACTGAAATCACATACAGTGTTCTGACAATGGGACCCTGTAGAGTTCCCACCCAGAGGAAAGCCCTCACCAGATGTGCACCCTGGACTATGGACTTCCCAGCCTCCAAAACTATAAGGAATAAGTTTTATTTCTTTACAAATTACCCAGTTTCAGGTATTCTGTTATAAGCAATAGAAAATGGACTAATACAGTACCAGTTACAGTCACACAGTAAAACGCAATACTTATCTAGCAAAACATGTACAGGACTCATATTAAAAACTAAGAACACTGGTGAAAGAATGCAAAGATCTAAATAAATGGAGACACATGCCAGGTTCATGGATCAGGACACTCAGCAAATGTCAGTTGTCCTCAAATTGATTTCCAGGTTTAACACAATTGATGACAAATCCCAGCAAGATATTTTGTAGACATAGACCAGATTATTCTACAATCTATATGGGAAAGGCAAAAAAGCTAGAATAAGTAAAACAATTTTAAAAAGGAGAATCAGGTGGGACCAATCGCTACCTAATTGTGTAAATTATAATTTATACAATTATAGTAATCAAAACTGTGTGGTGTTGGTGAAGGGGTAGATTGCTGGAACAGAATAGGGAACCCAGAAATAGCCTCACAAGTATGGCCAACTGATTTTTGACAAATGTTCATTTTCAGTGGTGAAGACAGTCTTTTCAAGAAATAGTGCTAGGGCAATTTTATGTCCATAAGCAAAAACCTGAACTTCAACCTAAACATCACACCTTATATAAAAATTACCCAAAGTAAATTGTAGATTTAAATGAAAAACTTTTACAAGATAACATAGAAGAAACCTTTGGGACCTAGGGCTTGGTGAAGGAAAAAAATTGATAAGCCAGCCTTGCTTAATATTAAAATACTTAATAAAAAAATGCTGTTAGGTAGGCTACTACCATTTGGTTAGGTATGTCATGCATTCATGATACCTAATAAAAAATTTTCCAATATATTTATTTTTAAAAATTCGCATGTAAGTCAACCCTCACAGTTCAAAGCCATGTTATTCAAGAGTCTACTGTGTAAAGAACTCTCAAAATTCAACAGTAAAAAAGAATTAGAAAATGGACAAAAGTAATAAGCAGACATTTCACCGAAGAGGATACATAGATGGTAAATACCACATGAAAGAGGTTCACCATCACTAGCCTTTAGGGAAATGTAAACTAAGACTATGATTAAATGTACTATGCTGTTGTTAGAACAGCTAAAATAAAAAATAGTGACAATATCAAATGCTGGAAGGTTGTGGAGAAATTAGATCTCTCATACATCGTTGGGGGAATGTAAAATGGTATAGCCATTCTGCAATATAGTTTGTCAGTTCCTTGAAAAACTAAACACGTACTCTCACCATATGACCCATCAGTTGCTCTCCTGGGCATTTATTCTAAAGAAATGAAAACTTGAGTCCACATAAAAACCTGTATGTCATTGTTCATTATGATGACAATAATTATTACAATTGAGTAACAATTGTTCATTATTGGTAATAGTTCCAAACAGGGACAACCAAAATGTCCCTCAGTAGGTAGATGGTTAAAAAATACTGGTTCATCTTTCCATGGAATACACTAAGCAGTAACAAGGAATGAGCTATTGATATGTGCAATATGAGCATTATGTTGAGTGAAAAAGCCAACCTCAGAAGTCACATGTTGTATAATTCCATTTATATAATATTCTTGAAGTCACAAAATCATAGAATGAAAGCAGATTAGTGGTTCCTGGGGTTAGGGATGGAAGGTAGAAGTGGGTGAGTATGACTGTGAAAGGGTAACATAAGGAAATCTTTGTGGTTGTGGAATAGTTCTGCCTCTTGACTGAGGTAGTTTCACGAAGCTACATGTGATAAAATAGTATAGAACTATATACAAATACTGTGTACATGCATGTCCTGGTTTAATATTGTATAATTATGTAAGATGTAATGATTAGAGAAACTGGTGAAGAGTACACAGGACCTTTATGTACTACCATTGCAACTTCTTGTGAACCTGTAATTATTTCAAAATAAAATGTTTAACAGCAACAACAACAACAAAAGCCTAAAGCTACAACCTAAATACAGCATAAATTCAAATAAGTGGTAGTCAAATGTTACCCATTTGGAAAGCTTCAGGGATATTGACATCAATATTTAATGCTTTGCTTGTGCAATCAGGGGAAAAGGATGATCAGTTACTGTACTTGTGTAAACACAAGTCAATTACCATGTTAACAAAATAGCAAACCTGTCCTATTAAAACACAGAGGGCTCTTGTATCCGGCACCAGTTATCTCCACGCTTCACCACCAAGACCACCAACAACAATCCAGGTGCATTCAAAAGGGCATAGAGCAAAGAAATCATGGCTGAACATCAAACTGCTTAGGTTGAGCTTTTCCTCTGACATCTCCCTTTTATTTCTGGTGTTTCATCTACTCATAGGGATTTTGTAATTCTAAATTGTAGTTGCACAAGGAACGTGTACACATACTTGATATAAATTCTAACCAAAGATGTGTGTCTGTCAACAAAGCAAGCGTATATATGGTAGGTGCAAGCTTGCTAAACCTTTTTGACTGGTGCTGCACAGGTTGAACTTCTAAATAGTACCACTTTTGGTAATGCCATTTTAATTTTAGTTGAAAGTATAGATCAGATATTGCCAAATTCATTTCTCACAAATGTCTATCCAGAAAGTTTCACTGATAATTTTAGGTAACAGTGTTATTATTTAGTAAGCACTTACTGTGTGCAAGGCACTATTGTCAGGGCTTCACATTCGTTGTCTCTCTGAATTCCCTCAAAACCCCTGTGATTACACTATCATTATAAACTCTTTTACAGTTGAGGAAACTAGGCTTAGAGGGGTTAGGTAACTTGAGCAAGGTCATACCAGTCATATGGCTGGAATTTGAGACCAAGATGCTGACTCCAGGGACCCAGGGTTATTAACAAATATGTGCCTGGTGTGTGTGGTTGCTTGCATGCTTGATTCACACGTCTACTTCCAATAGCAACCTAATTGCTAAAGAACCTGATTCCCTTTTTTACTTCAATACCAGTGTCTGAGAACAGCAGTACTGTCCAGCATTCTCTGATTCTTTAGACAGTCTTCCCTTTATATCCATGGGGGATCGCTTCTAAGACCTCCCTCAGACACCAAAACCTGTAGATACTCAAGTCCCTGATGTAAAGTGACGTAGTATTTGCATATAATCTATGCACATTCTCTGGTATACTTTAAGTCATCTCTAGGATATTTATAATACCTAACACAATGTAAATGCTTTGAAAATAGTCGTTAGACTGTATTGTTTAGGGAATAATGACGGGGGGGAAAGTCTGTATACATTCAGTACAGAGGAAATTTCTTTTTGACTATTTTAGATCCAAGGTTGGTTGAATCCACACCCATGGATACAGAGAGCCGACTGTACTTACATCTACATTTAATTTAAACAATCTGGTCTTTCTTAAAAAATAGCCATAAAATTCCGTAGGGTATAGATTGTTCCATCCAGCTGGAAAAAGATTTTTTTGTTAAATTAGTCTTGTTTTTTCTAAATGCCTTCAAGAAATCTGGAAACCAAGGGTAGTAGTTCTTGTTATATATTGAAACCAAGGTAGTAGTGAATCAAAAGTCAAGTTTTGTTCACTAGTGAATCATTTGATTTGGTTATGTTATCTCTTGATTATGTCACGGTAGTGATAAAAGACTGGTAGCAAGCAAAGATCCTTGTTCTTTATAGATGTAAATAAATCAAGCCTTGGGATTATCCACTCAGCAGCTGGGCAAACCCCTAAGATCACATTGCAACAATATACACAATTAAAATGTTACAATACCTGTCTTTTAGATTTAGATGCAAATTTTTCAGTTCTTCTGAAAATAGTGAAGCAATTTATACCTATTATTTTTAATCTTTTATTTAAATTCAGCATTTTACAGATAAGTCATTCATTATTTCTTAAGGGGAAAAAAATGTCATTTTTCCCAAAATTATAAGTGTATTTGAGATTTTTTTTAAACCAGCTTGACATTTGTAATTACATGTGTAACAACATATATGTAAAGAGCTTTTGTAAAATGATCTAATTTCTTGTCTTCTCTTTGCAGGAATATATTAAAGGAATCTGTGAACCTGAACTAGAAGAAAGAGAATGTTACCCCAAGGCCATGCACTGCATTTTTGTTGGGGCACAGAGCCTGTTTCTGAAGAGCTTGATTCAGGATACTTGTGCTGACCTCTGCATTCTGGACATTGGCCTTCTTGGCATCAGAGGAAGTGCTGAGGCTGTGGTCATGGCTAGGAGTCACATTCAGCAGTTTGTAAAGCTTTTTGAGAATAATGAGAACCTACCCAGCAGTCAGAAAGAATCAGAGGTGAAAAGGGAATTCAAACAATTTGTTGAAGCCCGTGCAGACAATTATACAATGGATTTGTTGATTTTGCCCACTTCCTTGAAAAAAGAACTTTTGACACTCATACAAGGTGAGGAGAATCTATTTGAAACAGGAGATGATGTTATTGAAATTAGAGATTCTGAACAAACAGAGTCTACACAAAATGCTGCCACAGGGCTCAATGTTTCCAGAGATGAAAATATTTTGCAGGAAGATGCAAGAAATGAAGCCGGGACTCCTGTTTCTGAGCTTACAAAGCAAATGGACACAGTATTTTCTAGTTCACCGGATGTGCTTTTTGTTCCAATAAATGGTCTAACCCCAGATGAAGAGGCACTTTCCAAAGAGAGAGTTTGTCACAAAAGGAGATTTTCTGATTCTGAAGAAAGGCATACCAAGAAGCAGTTTTCTTTGGAAAATGTTCAGGAGGGAGAGCTTTTGCATGATGATAAGACATCAGCTGGAAATGTAATCATTGACCTGTCTGATCCTTCCACTGATTCTGAAAATTTAAATCCAGATGTAAAAGATACTACTGAAGAAATGGAATACAATATCCTCGTAAACTTTTTTAAAACCATGGGCTATTCCCAAGAAATTGTTGAAAAGGTCATTAGGGAATATGGGCCATCTACTGAACCATTATTGCTCTTAGAGGAAATTGAAAAAGAAAATAAAAGGTTCCAAGAAGACAGAGAATTTTCACCTGGTTCTTTGTCTCCAGAGATCAACAAAACCAAAAATAAGGGTATTTGTGGCAACATAAATGAGCTTACAACAGATTCCACTCCAAAGAAAACACAGACTCACGCACAGCAAAATATGGTAGAAAAATTTTCTCAGTTACCATTCAAAGGAGAAGGTAAACCATGTACCTCAAATTGCAAAATTAATGCTTTCAGAACAGTGCCAATAGAACAGAAACATGAAATCTGGGGTTCAAACCAGAACTACATTTGTAATATAGATCTTGAGACTGATGGCCTTTCATCCTCTGTTACCCCTTCAAGTCCCAAAGAAATCAGTTTTGTTTCAAGGGGAGCTTCAAGTAACCAGCCCAGAATTCCAGTTTTTCCTGAAAATGGTTTGCAGCAGCAAGCAGAACCATTGCTTCCAAATAATATGAGATCTGCATGTGAAAAACGTTCGGGATGTTGTAGCTCTCAGTCGAAACCAAACTGTCCACCCCTTTCTTCACCATTTCCACAGTCCCAGCTGTTACCACCTTCAATTTGTGATGCAAGGTTGGCAGGACCTTCTGATCATATTGATTCCTCAGTTACTGGGGTTCAAAGGTTTCGAGATACTCTAAAAGTACCCTACAAGCTGGAATTAAAAAATGAACCAGGGAGAACAGATTTGAAGCACATTGTCATAGATGGGAGCAATGTTGCAATTACGTAAGTCCATTCTCTGCACATTATTCTTTAGTTTTAAATAGGACTCTAAGCAATGACTCAAAATTACATGTGTATATTAGGAACTATCCTGTGTATCTGTCTAGTGATCTATAGCCTTACCTTAGTCTGGGGTTGGGGGTCAACCATTTGGTTGGAAAGGTGTTGTCATTCCTTCTGGAGTTGTGAACTTTGCTTCACCCTATTCAATTTACATTTCTAAGGGAAAGAGATGACAGGAAATTTACCTTTTCATATTACATTGCCCTGTGATAATGCCGTAAAGAGACTTTTCAATCATTAGGTTCTTAATACTATGAGTACCATTTGGTTATGAATATGAGGATGGAGTTTAAAGCAAAAAAGAAATTTTTATGCTGCGTTATGCCTGGTCTCGAGCCAAGGTTGTGCTGTAGTCATAAGTCTGATGTTCTTTTGTTATACTTCTGTTGATAAGAGTGATTGTAGTTTCCTTTCTAAGGACATTAGTCAGTTTCATTGTGGGCCTCTGCTCTTACTAAAAGTTTGTAGTATTTGTTTTTAGTAAAAAGAGTACAACAATCATTTCTATTTAGCCTGTCTTGGAACCCCTCTTGGGATTCTCACTTTATATTTGTGGTGTGGGATTGGGGTTTCTTCTTTAAGGGGCAGTTAGGGGCTAAGAAGAATGTGAGGTCAGAGTCTCCATCCCACTGTGGACCAGCTGTTTGATCTTGGGCAGGTCATTCAACCCTTCTGAGTTTCAGTTGCTGCCATCTGTTGCCTTTTGACCTGTCTTTAAGGACACTTTTATCATGCTGTTTCAGCAACTTCTAGGTAGTTTCCCTCCAGTTTCCAAAATCAGTCACCCGATTGTTAAAAGAAAAACTTTAGACAAATGAAACTTAGCAGAGTTTATTTGAACAAAAAGTGGTTGATGAATCGGGCAACACTAAGAACCAGAAGAGGTTCAGAGAGCTCTACCCAGCAACATGGGCAGGCAGTATTTATAGACAGAAGAAGGAAGTGAGTACAGAAACAGCTTGATTGGGTACAGCTGAGCATTTACCTTATTTGGGCATGGTGTATGTAATGAGGCCTTTGCCCTGTATGGATGGACATGATCTGATCAATTGGCAGCCTGTAATTGGCTTCTCAACTGCTATTATTGGCTGAGATTCATCTATTTATTAGAAGAATACACTCTTAAGTTGGGTTGCTGTTCACTATGTATAAGCTCAAGATATGCAGGCAGCTTTAGGCCAAATTTATTTAACACCATTGATTTTTGAAGAAGTCTTCAAGGTCCAACATTTAAGTAGTGACAATTTAAGAAACCGATACCTGGACATAGAATGAGGGAGAAGTTGCCAATCTTAAAAATACTTCTCTGAATTGTGGCATGTTTGTTTGACTTCTTTCCTAGGAGTTCTAAAAGATCAGTTAATGCCCTGAGTTTTTAGGAATACCTATTGGGATTGAAAAATAAATTTTACTATTGAAATACATGTTTATTAGGTATTTGTAATTTTTTATTTTGTTAATTTTTTAATTAGAATTTTTAAACAAATACACGAGAAAATATAATGAATCCCCTAGACTTATCACCCAACTTTAATAGCTATCAAAGCATGATCAATCTTTTTTTATCTATACCCTTACCTACTGCCTTACACCTGTATTATTTTAAAGGAAATCTCATATATCATGTCATTCATAAATATTTTAGTATTTTTAAAAATAAAAGAATTCTTTTGCTTTTTAATTTCTGAATGAATTATTGATGCTATGTTTTGCTGTCAAGAAAGAGAAAATGTCAGCATTTCAGATGTTAAAGTTTGAAGACAGGCAGTAAAAATATGTAATGTATTTGTCTTCATTTTCAAATAATACTGTTTATTGTTATTTCACTTTGTTTTGGCAGCCCTATTTGGGGAAACCCAGCAAATGACCCACAGCTGCATAGGATTATCTAAGTGAAAATGCAAAACACAATTCAGTCATAGTCCAAACCCAGCACTAGTTACTTATTGTTATAATTTCTTCAGCCAAATGATGATATCAAATTCAGGTCATGATTGTGAGTAATACTAATTCTTTTTCACTTTTCTCTATGTGGGAAGATTTCCCAAATTAGTGTTCAAAGAAGAAGAAATGCAAATTAACACAGTGAGCAGTGATAACAGGACTTTTTAAAAAACTTTTTGGAGTAGTAACTAGTGTATTTTTCAGAGAGGTCACTATTGGAATTTAGTGTGATGCTATCTGACCATAACAGGTTGTTTTACATATCTGGTCCTTTGCACTTTGCCCATAGTGCCCCCCCTCACACATTGTGACACCCCCAGACATTCCAACATATTTCCTAACATCCTTGGGTACAGAATCATATCTTTTGAAAACCACCGATTAATGTACTCACAGAAACCTGCAAGTTGACTTTAATTTTTTTTGAAAACTGGTTATTTTAGGAGGATTTGAATTTTCTTTGAATTCACAGATGTCTCTATTTAAAAGCAACACTTAACAAAAAGATGTGTTACCCTAAGAAGGCAGACTTCTACATAATTTGATTTAAATTCACTTGAAAATATCAATACAGTCAGCCCTCCCTATCCATGGTTTCTGCATGCACAGATTCAGCCAACAGTGGATTGAAAATATTCAGGGAAAAAAATTGCATCTGTACTGAAATTTACAAAACTTTATTTCTTGTCATTGTTCTCTGAACAATATAGTTAACTACTTGCATAGCATTTACATTGTATTTAGGTGTTATAAGTAACTACAAAATTATAAGTAAGTATTAAGTATTATAAGAGATGATTTTAAGTATATGGGAGTGTGTGCATAGGTTATATATTCAAGTTCTATGACATTTTATATCAGGGAGTTGAGCATCCACAGATTTTGGTACCTGAGGTAGCTGGAACCAATCCCCCACAGATACCAAGAGAAGATTGTAATTAAAATTAATTCCTATTCTGGGAGAGATACTGCTTAATGGGTATAGGGTTCTATTTTGGAATGATGGAAATATTTCGGAAGTAGATTTAAGTCATGGTTGCATGCATTTTGAATGTACTAAATGTCATTGAATTGGTCACTTTAAAATGGTTATTTTATATTATGTGAATTTCAAAAAGTTGAAAAAAGTCAACTCATTCTAAATCAGTTGCTTTAGAATAAAATGTAAATTAGATTAGACTATAAATTCTCTGAAGGGATAGATTTGTGTTTTTTCTGTGCACTGAACTACAAGATACTCTAAAAGTACCCTACAAGCTGGAATTAAAAAATGAACCAGGGAGAACAGATTTGAAGCACTCGATAAAGATTTGTTGATGAATGAATGAGTTAGAGACTTAAAGATTGAAAATTTTTAGTGGCTTTTTATCACCCATGTGTAACTTCATGGTTGCTGTTCCATTGGTAAATTTAGATTAAGTTTTAATGAGGCAATACATTTAAGAAATGTTTGGAATCTTAAAGCTGAAACACTTATGTATCAGGTGTACTCTGCTTTATTTTTAAAAACGTAATCTTCATACCAGTTTTGTGGGGCTAAAGTTATCTACAATACATGACATGAAATGGCCTAAAAAATCCTGTCCAGAGTTACATCAATAGGAGATTTGGGCCCATAATGTCTCTCCCCAGAGCAGTGATACACCCTGTGTTCTCCCACAGAAGTTGAGGTGGAATTTTCAGGCCTTGGCATTATTGAATTCTTAAGTCTCGAGTTGTGTAAGCACTGCTGAGTAAACCTCACTCATTTGACCCCACTAGTTGAGGAAATAATTAAAAGGAAATTTGAGTCCTTAAGTAATAGGATCTGTTTGTGTGAACCCCACTTGAAAGCAGCCTAAGCCCACCCTCCCCTGGGTTTCTGCACAACCTTTGTTTATTTGCCTATCCTGCATGATGTCTGCAGCTCATACACACCCGTGAGAAATTCCAAAATACCCTACTTTATGCCGATGATGTATATCTTTACTTGGTTTTTCCCCCTTGTCACCATGAATGAGTCAAATGCTGAGTAAGTGGAAATTGTTTGTGGTGTATAGCTAGACAGCACAGTGGTAGCCAAGAAACATTTGGGCTCTGTCAGCCTGACACTTCAGCATAAGAGCACCTGACTTACCAGTTGATAATTTTCCATGTAGATGAGGTTTGCCCCTAAACTTGCTAGAACTATGTATTTTAAACATTTTTCATGCTAGTCTTTCTGTATCATTGTTCCATGGCTATTTTTAAGTGGAAGCTATAGAAGGAAATCGCTCTTTTCTGTGTAACTCAGAATAGGTTCTCCACTATTTCCCCACACTGCCCTGCCTGGTTCTGTAACTGCCATGAGTTTTTATCAGTTGTCACCCATCTCTCCTCTGCTTTGGATACTCTTTCCTTTAGTTTACTGCCTGCTATAATATGGAAAACCAGGTGATATAACTTGTTACCAAGTATATAGAAACAAATTTAAGTCTCCCTTCCAAGCCTACACACCTGGTCTCCCGAACCTAACAGTGGTTCATTCTGCATTTGCACCTGCTAGCCCCAGAATCACAGAGATGGCTTTACCAGAAGTAGAGTGGTGATATTATATATACACTTTGTGTGTGTGTGTGTATATATATATGTACACACTTTGTATATATGCTTTGTTTTTATTTTTATTTTTTTTTTTTTTTTTCTTTTTTTTCTTTATTTTTTTCTTAAAAGATGACCGGTAAGGGGATCTTAACCCTTGACTTGGTGTTGTCAGCACCACGCTCACCCAGTGAGCAAACCGGCCATCCCTATATGGGATCCGAACCCGTGGCCTTAGTGTTATCAGCACCGCACTCACCCGAGTGAGCCACGGCCCGTATATGCTTTGTTTTTAGGTCAAAATAGACAGTTGGTCTGGGTTTACATGTCAACAAGCTACTCTAGTTTGAGTGCAGATGGCTGGGAGACAATGATGATTAAGCACATTTTTGCCTGGTCAAGATACTGTTCTTGAAGTAGGTCAGGTCTTTAGTGAACGCTCCATATTATTTTGAGGACAATAATTTGGCTCCACTTGTTTTTTGTTTTTTTTTTTTCAGTAGTTTTATTTTCTTGTTAAATCTTTATGTTCTCCACCAGAATTTTGAACCACTGTTTTTTATTCAGCTCTGGAGATTCATTCAGAGTATCAAAAAAAAAGTGATATGATCTATACCACTGAGAATAACACTTTGGAAATCAGTTTAGAGATGATGTTTCTAGAAACTCCATTTATTCCCCTCCAAGCTTGTGAGGGGTCTAGGGCAGCAGAATTCATCTATCTGCATTTCCCCCCACCTTTTCTTCAGTGACCCAGTGGGGTGGAACTGGGTATTCCACCTCCATCCAGTTTCTATTGTTGCCATCAACACAAGTGTTTAAGGAAAAGTAGGTAGCACACATTTGTATCTATTGAATAATCAAGGAGGCACTTTATAAGCTTTTTTAGTGCATTTCTCTCAAGGGTTATCCTTTTGAGGGCTAAACGTATGCGTTTCTCGGTTTTTCTAGGAACCAGCAGGCCATTCTGTTGTGGATTTTCATGTTAGGGCTGTGGTTGACATTTACTCTAGGCCTATCCTTGCTGTTACACAATTAGAGTAATAAACGATTTATTCTTTTTCAAAGATTTTTAAAAGGCCCCCCCTCCGTGTGTGTGTGTGTGTGTGTGTGTCCGTGTGTGTGTGTCCGTGTGTGCGTCCGTCCGTCCGTCCGTCCGTCCTGTACGGGGATCCAAACCCTTGACCCTAGTGTTACAACACTGTGCTCTAACCAACTCAGCTAGATGGCCAGCCCAAAAAAAGGCACACTTTAAAAAAAAACTGCTGTAGTATTTTTTTTTTTTTCCAGTAACAATAACATACTGCTACATTCTTCCCATATTTGAATGCTTTTAGATAAACAAAACACTGCTGAATTATTTCACCAAGAATGCGTTTGTTTATTTGCATATGTTTTGTGGGGTAATAGCCTCTGCAGGGTCTTATTTATGACTGACTGAAGAAGAGTGGAATTTTAGCCTCTAAAAAGAGGAAGTTATAAGCAGCTCTTCCAAATCTCACACCACGTTGGATATTTGTTGCATGTCAAGAAACGTAGATGCAGTTGGGGTGACAACCCCACTGTGGGGTAGTGGAAAGAGCAGTGGCCAGGAGTGAGGAAGCTTGAGTCTGACCCAGCTCATCTACCCTCTGGCTGTGCAACAGGGCAGGTTGCTCTGTCTCCAAGTGTCTCCTTTTTATCTCTAACAGGAATGTAAATTCCATTTCCTCTCTGATTCTGGCACGCAGTACAGGATAGGAAGTCAGAGAACGGAAGGGGGGCTGAGTGAGGGCCTGTGTCTAAAGACAGCTTCATGAGGAAGAGAGACTAGAATTGAATTCCGAAGGCATTTGAAGGAGCGAGGGAAGGTTGCAAGAGCATTGCACTCAAAGCAGCAAAAGGAAATGGCAAGACTACTTGGCCAAGACTAAGAGCGTGGTGATATATGGTTGTGGGAGGTTCACTTTTGCCAGATCTCTTCTGACAGTCAGAGAAGGAGGGGACCTGGAAGCCAGGCAGAGGATGTGTGTAGAAGAATAGTGCCATTGAAGGCCCTGAGCATAATCAAAGGCCTTGTGGCTACATTTAATGGTCAGTCTAACTGGAGTTTGCAGGATTGGTTGGAATTAGGAGAGCCTAGGTTTAACTTGGGGTACATTATGCCTCAGGTGGTAGGACTTGCAATTGCAGTAAATATCCACGAAGCAATTTGATGTGTGGCACTAGATGCAGAGAGAAGACAGGACTGAAGATGTAGAATTTACTGTCCTTGGTGTTTAGGTGATCATTAAAACAGTGACAATAGAGTTTACTAATCTCATACATAAGTTGTAGCATCACAGTCAGATTTTGATCTTCTTTTTTTCTTTCTAATACCCATGGGTAGACAGATGGATTACCACCTGTAGTATTCCAAACTTTTAAAAAACACTTTTTTTAAAACCTCCAATTTTATCTAAGTGCTGGAGAATAAAATTTAATTTAAATGTTTTTGTCGCTTTCTTTTGAAATGTGTTATCAGTTTGGGGGGGGGAGCATTTTTAAAATCTTTTATACTAGGGGTCAGAAACTGTGGGCCAAATCCAGCCCACCATCTGTTGTAAATGTGGAACACAGCCACATTCATTCATTTACAGTTGTCTGTGGCTGCTTTCACACTATAATGGCAGAGTTGAGTGGTGTAACAGAGACTATATGGTCCTTTTCAGAAAAAGTGTGTCAACCCATGTTCTGTACTGTTTCTTATTTATCTTTTTTCTCTGCTTTCTGCTTCCTTCAACAACATCACCTTCCATGGCCCCCATCTAGTTTCGTTTGAGTCTTGCCCTTGACTTGTTTCCTTTAGGCTGTAAACTGGGTAGGTTTTGCAGTCCCACAGAAAAGGGATGGAGCCTTCTGGGAGCTGGAGGCAGCAGCAACCTTGGATGTTGTGGTGGTCATAACTGTGTCACACCTTTATACTTTTCCTCATCACAGGCAGGCACAGGGAATAGGCATAATCACAGCTACTAAACTGTTTCTGCTTCAGCAACAAATTTCTTAATAAAATTCATGAAAGATTCTCAGAGGCCAATGACCAGACCAGACTTAGAAATAGTGTTTTTTTCCCCAATAGAATGCTCTTTTTTAAAAAATAATAAAAGTGCAATAAACAAATATTACCATGAAGCTCACTGCCTTCTGCCACGACAGCAAACCCAATTAAGTCAACTAAACAAAATACAAGAGAAATCGTAAGACTCTATTAAGAGTTTCAAATCCTACCATGAGCTCTGTCTTGGCTTTACAGAGCAGCAAACTATACAACTAAATGCCAGAAAATGTAAAAGAAAAGGAAATTTTGTGCTTATTTTTGTTTTTTGTGGATTTTACCTTTTTATGTCGAAACTTAATACTGCTATAAATGTGCTTTAAAATGAAATGAATTGTACTTATTTTTTTCTTATAGCCATGGTCTGAAAAAGTTCTTTTCTTGTCGTGGAATTGCAATTGCAGTTGAGTATTTTTGGAAGCTTGGCAACAGAAATATTACCGTATTTGTCCCGCAGTGGAGAACAAGGCGTGATCCTAATGTTACAGGTGAGGCAAGCTGATTTTTCCAGATTTCTAATCAGGTGTTTAATGAGTTGACTTATAATTGCAATACTTGCTACTTAGAATAGCGACACATGCCATGGGCAGCAACTTTAAAAACAAAATTGTAAATCCATTGCACCTAGTAAACTATCAATTGAAGAGAGTTACAGCATGAGATATACTTGCAGGAATAGTATGAAGATAGTTGTTGATACACAAAGTTATGTTAGGGCTTATTACATTTCACAAAAGTTTTCTTTTGACTTTCTCAAAAGTAAAATGTCTTTTCATTAGGCTGGGTTTCCAACTGTTTAGTAGTATTTTTGAAAATGGTCACTTGATAAATTTGGTGCCTGCAACTATGAGAGGTCGTCAAACAGTTAATAGAAAGATTTGTATTGTCTTTTAGTTCCCTTTGTCCACAAACTTTTTGAGGGGCCCTTGTATAATGTCTTTTTAACACTCTGTTTAATAGCTTAATATAAATCATTTCTGATAACCGTGTAGCACTTTGTGGCTGACCTGCAGGCACACACAATTTGAACTTACTATGAATCATGAAATGTTCTAGAGAAATTTAAGGTTGTTTGTGTCTTACTTAAATCTTGATAGGAAGACAGGTGAAAGGGCTGTGCCAGGCAGCTTAACTCATCAGAGTACCTTGAAATAAAAGGAAGATTGGAGGAAGGAAGGGTGAGTTCAGGACTTGCCCAACACCTTAAACAGGAAGTGAAACTTAGTCACTAGTGAGGTAGAAATGGTAAAACCACACATTTCCCACATATTCCCAACTTCTCTTTTGAAGAACATATTGTCCCAACAAGGTACAGGAGGAGTGAAGCAGATCCACTCATTTTGTAATTATTTTTGCAATTGGATCCCTGAAAGAGTCTTACAATTCTTATATACTGTGCAGTGCTAGGAAAATAAAACACTGTATTTGGCATTTCAGCTTAAGTCAGTGGTTAGTACCGTTGTAGGGAATGCAGATGTGGGACTGTCAGACCCTGAGCTTTTAGTTTCTTTTGCCCATTATTAGTTTTCTAGAATGTGACTTTGGTTCTCCATTCTCCTCTGTCACCACCCACCCCCATGAAAATCAGTAATCATTTGTACAAACAACTAAGAGAAGCTGGATAGGAGGCCAACTGGAGGTAGATTTTGACAGACTCTTGTAGTAGTAACCAAGCAGGCCTTTCTTGGGATTGGGGCAAAGCATTTTGTCCTTCCCTGGGCCTCTACTCCCATTGCCCTTCCCTGCTCCCACCCCCACCCTCTCTCAGGAACTCTTATCATCATTCTCTTTGTCTTCTACTGCTTGCAATATGGCTCTGAGAAAGTCCTTGATGGTAGAATTCATTAAATATAGGTTTATGGTTTACTCTTCTTAATTTAAGAAGCAAATGAGTTGAACCTCTTAATGTTTAAAAAATAGCTATAAGTCAGTTCATACATTGCATTTGCCTTAATATGGGTCTTGCTTGATTTTTTTTTTTTTTTTCTCCTTCCCAATGAGTTAGTAAAATTGAGTCAGTAGAAAAAAGGTTTCCTACTGTTCTCCAAGTGAAACATTTGGGTGTACTTTCATTGATTTACACATCTGGGAAGATAGCCTTTTTCTGAATGTGTATTCAACTTATTCCATGAACAGAACAGCACTTCTTAACCCAGCTCCAGGAGCTTGGAATATTATCTTTAACTCCTGCCCGGATGGTCTTTGGAGAAAGAATTGCTTCTCATGATGACAGGTATGAAAGGCTGTTTTCCTTTCTAAGATGGGAGTGGGATGGTAAAGAGACAATCTTCACACTTGTAAAGGACTCATTGACTCGGGGGGTTGAGAATTTTAATATTTATGGTCATTTACGCTTGATGATCTTTGCTGAATGGTTTAGGAACATCACAAAAGAACCCAATAAGTTAGAGGTTTTGTTTTGTTTTTTAATAAAACATGACTATGAATCTGTAAGTAAAAGCAGATATTTAGTTGTGGTCTTATTGTTGCATGCTAAAAGTAATGTTTATCTTCTCTTAGTGTGGCAGCCTTGAACATGGTTTTCAAATATTGTCTGTTTCCTCTGTTTTGGTCCAGTGACTTATTTTGTCATTGTAATGCCTGGGCTCTCAATTTTCCTCCACACAATAGAAGATATCTCAGCTTAGGTTGGTATGTCACTCAGGAAGCAGGTGCTAGAGCATCTGCGACATCAAGATTTAGTCAACAAGTTTTAAAATTTTTTCTAAAAAACTTTACTGAGCACTAACCAAGTCCAACGCATAAAGCTAGGGTCCAGGGAAACACGTGATTTAGGTGTACCTTCTGACCTGAGGAGTTTGCAATCTAGAAGAGAAGGCACACAAATAAGTAATAGAGGGGCGTTTTGCTTTTGCTGAATAAGAGAAGGTTCCAAACTTAACCAGTGGCATTAGGACCAGCTTTTAAAATCCTCCCCTTGTAGTGTAAAATCAGTAGTAGCAGGTCTACTAGTATCTAGAAACCTAAGTGGTGGCTACTTGTTCTTTTATCTTCTGCATTTACACTGTTTATTTTCATCTGGCCTATAGCACTTATAGCTCCCCCGGTGTTTTCGCCTCAGTGTTCCACCAAAACACTCCCCCCACTGAACAAAGTATCTAGCTTGTGACCCAAGCTAGTGAGTGGTGGTCAGAAGGTTAAGAGATAAAAAGAAGACCTTGGCAGAGGGAAGGGGACTTGGGACCAGAGCAGACACTCATTCACCAAAAGGGCCTTCTCATTGAAGACCCCTTGCCCTGCACCAGGCTAGTTTGAGAGACGAAATCTAATGGGAAAAGTCAGAGATGGATACATAGGGTGGGAAGAGCTGAAAGAGGACAGCAAGTGGGGGCCAGGGCATGGATGAAAAGTACTGGGAGGCTGGCATGGAGGGTTTCTTGCTCAGCCCTCTGACACAGGGTTGGGACCTTGGAGTGCTCGTGTCGAAAGGCACGTTGGGCTGCTGGGCTCAGGAAAAACTTTCAGGTCCTAACACTGCAGCTTCATTCTTACACCAGCAGAATTTGAACCCATGTACTAAAGCAGACTAAGCTTTTGCTTGATTTTTATGGCTCTCTGGGTTATTATAGGACATAAGGGTATGTCCTAATTCCTAGTACATACACTCAGCAGCCTTATTACCTATTTTTATTAATACCTCTGGGTAAACGTCACCACTTACAACTCACGCTATTCAGAAATAAGTTGTAAAATGTTTACTAATAAATCCAAAGAACTAAGTCATATTTACTTTCCAGGGTATCCTAACACCTCTGAATTTAATGGTTTTTTTTTTTAAATCCCCTTTGAGTACTTACTACTACTGATAAAAACAGTTGTTTGCACTGCTAATTCCAGTGATTCTCTTAATTTGTTATTTCATTATCTTTGTCTACATTGCCTTAGACGAATGCGATCATCTTGACTAAAGGAATAAAATTCATCTTATCCTCATGATTCTCTTATTAAGAGGATTTGAACATGAATAATCTCCAGCAATGAAATAGAATTCTTTACTATTTAATTTTTGCCCTTTTTCATCATGTATCCTTTAATAACTGCCAGTCGAGTGAGTCTATAACTTGCACTAAAGTGAATGGCAGTTCGAGACATTTCTTCTTAAATCAGGGCAGCAAATACGGACCAGTGAATTAGGGAAAAAAAAAAAAATTGATAGGCTCACTGTGACTGTAACAAGCAGCTAATCTTAGACCCAAAATACTATAACTTAGCAACTAAAAACTGAATGGTTGTCTCAGGCTTGTCAACTCTAATTTATTCTCTGCTCTGCTGTGGTCCTTAGGCATTCTTATTACCACTGTTCATTGAAAATGTATATAGCTGAGATCATCTTTAAAAAGAATTGAATTGTATTAAAAACAGTTCTTCTTTTATGATGACACTAATAATTTCAGAGACATTCATTTCAGATTGATCTTCAGTTGACTGGGGCTTAATTTTCCTACTGCCCAGCCTTGGTTAAATTCTTTGGTGATTTTCCTGTGATGAGGAAATCCTTTTATTTTGTTATAACATGGCTTCTCTAAGGGATGCCTGTTTGTTTATCTTGAACTCTCTTCTATTACCATAGGTTTCTCCTACACTTAGCAGACAAAACTGGTGGCATAATTGTAACCAATGATAACTTCAGAGAATTTGTGACTGAGTCAGTGTCTTGGCGAGAAATTATCACAAAAAGGTAATACGTTCTTCTTCATCTTTGTTCAGAGAATTTTTTTGTTATTGTTTGTTTTTGTTTGCATTTCGTTTATTTTATGTGCACAATGGTCCTGCAGAAGGCAATACAGGGTACCACAGTATAATAAGACTGTGCCATACTCCCAATCTACAGGGTGGTTGGCCTCTCTAGGTAGGTGGAAGGACCCAGCACAAAACAGGGCCAGCGAAGGCCGGCCCGTGGCTCACTCGGGAGAGTGCGGTGCTGATAACAAGGCCATGGGTTCGGATCCTATATAGGGATGGTCGGTTCACTCATTGGCTAAGCATGGTGCTGACAACACCAAGCCAAGGGTTAAGATCCTCTTACCAGTCCTCTTTTGGGGAAAAATAAATAAATAAATAAAACAGAGCCAGCAAGTGATGTGTGTAGTCGTGCTTTGTCTTCTCAGAGATCAGCGTTCGCTTGCTTGAAACACCAGGCAGTTTTGTGGTGCAGTTAACTATGAGGGAGCACAAAGGGCCCCCACCCAATTTAGCCCTGCCCTGGTGCCGTGGGAGACTTTGGCAGGTCATTGGACCTCCCTACATCACTCAGCTGTGCAGTGAAGGTTGGACTTCGTGACAGCTGACATTCCAGCCCCGAAACACTGTGATTCTAGTAAGAGGACAAGACCAAAAGCAATATGCTGATTGGGTTTTCACTTCTTGAGGGTCAAGGGAAAATAATGCTACTTTTAAATATCTGATGCTTTTCTTGAGCTTTTCACAGTCATAACTTTATCATGTATATTGAAAACATGTTTACATGTCATCCAAAGTTAACAGAGTTTGAGAGTATAGCATTCACTGCCATAAGTTTTTTATTTATAGTGGTACTATAAATATGTCCGACAGCTGAAAACTGCCTTAAGATCAGTGAATACTGACTGACTTCAGGACTTTTTGTTAACAGGCATTACCTGATCAGTTATTTAAAACAAAAAGCAAGAGTCTATCTGTAGTAGTGCCGGGGATAAATCATGTATGCATGCCACAAATCTTAAAACATGAAATGAATATACCTCAAGTCAAGAATAACTAGTATATAAGGAGTATGACTTAGATTATTAACTAGCATAACTAGATATTTATGTCTGTTGGGGTTTTCACAAGTGTTGTCTGGTATTTACACTTTCCTAAATCATTAGAGAATTTTAGAAAAAGATTCTTTGGTATGCGTGCCCAGATGAGAGTTAATTACTGTATGCATTTTGAACCCATGTGCTGTTAAAAAGCTTTTGTTGATAGCTGAACAAAGAATCGGTCTTTGACCTTCTAGGAACAGTTAAATGAGCCATTAATCTTCTGGGGCATGTTTCTGGGGGATCTTTGCCCTAGGCTCATTGTCAGTATTTATTGGACACTCATCTGTGTATGCATGGAGGGTTTAAATGCAGTCAAGACTTGAGTTCTCAAATTAACTCATTGCTTTCAGAATTCACAAGATCTGGACAACAAATATGGGAACGTGGACTTGTTTGTTTGTTTGCATTTTCTGGATTCAAACTTGATAAATAATGCTCTACTGACCTCAGACTTTCTTTCTTCTTAGGTCATATTGTTTTCGTTTTAAAAAGGGTTATTTTCAGTGGGGCCTATAGATAAATTTATTACCAGTTTCATTCAAAAATTTGTTGTGTCCTAAGGTGACAGCCTTTAAGTCTTGTTTTTCTAAGTTAGACTGAACATCATATTAGGAGAAGCTGCTACTTCCCATGCCTAGATAAAAATCTGAAAGTCTTGATAAGAAATGTGAGGGCCATCTGATAAACGTTTCTTACACTATTGTATTTGTGTCCAAAGGAGAGAAATATTAAAATGGTTTAACATGGGCACATGTGTGGGATTTTTTTCCCCCTTCAAGCAAATTAAGCAGTCTTAGAATTTATAGGCTGACCATTGGTTTGGAATTAGGTAGCTACTTCGAGATACTTCTGAGTTCCAGCAGAAGTGAAGACAGTTTTTTCTCCAGCATTGTGATTATTCTCTATGTTGTAGATTGCTTCAGTATACATTTGTGGGGGACATATTTATGGTTCCTGATGATCCTCTGGGAAGAAGTGGACCTCGATTAGAAGAATTTCTTCGGAAGGAAGTCTTTCTTAGGTATTTCCTTTTTTAGATTGTCTTGTATTTAAAAGTTTAAGTTCTTTGTGCTTTTGTGCAAGTGCTGTCTTTGAAGACTAAAAATGGCATTTAATTTTTTTTTAAAAAAGCCTTAGATTTAGTGCTGGTGTAATGTATGTAGACGCTAATCAAGTGTGCACCCCAAAATACCAAATTTTCAATTGTGATCCTTTTGGTTTTAATCAACTAGGAGATGGGGAGCCAAATACTTTTGTGAGTCTAAAAAGACAAAGAAGATTTTCCAAGCTGGTGGTTACTTATTAGCAAATGCCACTTAGGTTCATTATGTATGTGTTGTTAATGTCTTTTTACATTCATTTTCTAAAGTCATTTGCTTTGAATATGTTATGCTTATATTAATTTATTTACTATTTAAGAATCACTACTTGGGGGAACTGACAGTTACTTTCTACCTTCACTGAATAGAGAAGCCAGTATTTCATATTTATCTGAAATAGATTTGATAGTTTAGGTTTTCTTTGTTGTAGTTTGGATTTGTTCATTTGTTTTTAAGATGCATTGCTAGTGATTGTTTTTGTTTTCAGAATGCTCAGGTAACAGACATTGTTAACTCAAGTTTTCTATGTGCCTAACTAACAAATCATATAACCCAGTGACAGAACTTTTGTCTTCTTTTAACAAAAATGGGGCTGGCCAGTTAGCTCACTTGGTTTGAGTGTGGTGCTGGTAACACCAAGGTTAAGGGTTCAGGTCCCTGAACCAGCCTGCCACACACACACACACAAAAATTAAAACAGGCTACACTTCTGTATATTTCCCAGCATAGGGATGTTATAAGGGTCTAAATTGAAAGGAAGTCACACAGCTCTCCCAGCTTTTTAAAGCATTGAAACTTTTCAGCTGATCTTTTCCACTTGTAATAGGGGCCTTTGGGGATTCTAGATTTGTATTCAGCAGTGAGTGGTGGTGGGGTTTTCTTCACACAGAGCTATCTTCTGCAGAGGGGACCAACATGATTTCAGCTCCCTGGTAAACACCTACTGCATGTCAGTCCTTCTCATTTTTCTTCCACATATCTTAACTTGGAAATCTTCTTTGGGGCCTTCGGACTTAAGGCATGTGTGTGGGCATCAGGCCTGTGGGTCAGACTTAGCAAAAGGAGAATTCTGTTTCCTCCTGCTTCTTGAGCATGTCGATAACAGGGTCGGTCCTACCTGCCCTTTTTCCTCTCACCCAATAGCTCTTTACAAAGGTGTTAACTAATTTGGTTAAGAAGTCAGTAATCATTTCCTCACAGAGGGACTGACTTTTGAAGTTAGCTGAGCTTTTGAAGTTGGGAAAACTTTTCTGCCAGCCCCATTTCTCGGCTTCAAGCCAGTCAGATGGGAGGCTTTTGAACAACACAGATGCCCTCCCTATACACATACTTGCACACACCTATGTGCATACAAGTTTTGGGTACCAGTACCTCACGTAGACTTTGGTGGAGAAGGTGAGTCCATGAGGTGGTGGGGACTGCCTCTCTGCCCAAAGTTTGGGGGGGGGGGTCCTTCTGATCCCTCTCAGCCAGGGCCCTGTGCGGAGTTAGAACCTTCAGAATAGTAGGACCCTGTTATGCCTGTCTTTTGAAAGCTCCCAGGCACATCCTGGTTTAGAGCCACACAGCTGGAGGGGGTCAGTACAGCAGCAGACATGGGAGGGTGGTGCCAGCTCAAGAGGAGTTCTCATTCCCCGCTGTGACCAGTCTAGAGATGGGATTGTTGGAATCCCCACAGGCTCCAGTACGCAGCAGACATCACCACCTTTACTGTAGTCTTGCACCTTGCCTTTGGAAGCCAGGGAGCAGCATCTTGAGCCTCAAGGTCAGCAGTGGGTATTTTAGAAGGGTTTCTTATTTATCGTACTACCCAACTCACCAAAACTCACTTCCGTTTACAGAGATATGCAGCCCCTTCTCAATGCCCTGCCAAATGTGGGCATATTTGACCCCAGCTTCAGAGTCCCTGGCACCCAGGCAGCCAGCACCAGCCACCAGCCTCTGACCCGGATTCAGGGAGCTCCTCCAAGTCACTGGCTTCCTCAGAAGCCCCACTTCCCACTCCTGCCGAACCTTCCCAATATCCAGCAGAATCTGCCCATTCCAGCACAGAGATCTTCTGCAGAAACCAACGAGCTGAGAGAAGCCCTTCTGAAGATCTTCCCTGACTCAAAGCAAAGACTGAAAATTGACCAGATCTTGGTGGCCCATCCGTTCATGAAAGACCTGAACGCGCTGTCTGCCATGGTGTTGGATTGAAGATCGTGCTGAGAAGCTTGAGCTCAGGGCCAACTGATCAAACTCGAGCTAATGTCTGGAGATGATGGGAAGTAACATAATGTGAAGAAACATACTTCCCAGTGTAAATGCTGTTGTATAGAGAAGAAAAAAAACAAAAACATGTTTTGTGTATTAAAAAAAAATCTGGATTTTCAAAACCAGCTTTTTTCTATATATAAATTATGCTGCTGTTACAGATTTAACATTTTCTGTAAAAGGAAAATCTACATTTTCTGCCCTTTCAGAACTGTTTAATAGCAGTTACTCTTGAGTGTACTTACATTTTTATGTTTTTTAAACTATTTTCCTTAAAGCTGAGAATATTGACAAATGGATATGGTTCACCTTTCTAAATAAAAAAGGGTTGCTTTCTTAAGGAAAGCAAAACCTCTTAAAGTATATTTTCTTGAGATGAATATGTCACATCCCCTAACGTGAAGAGTGCTCATCCCTTCCAGCCTCCTCTCCCCTCAACCCCTGGAGTTATGAGTCCGTAGGAGTTGGTTTGCTCCTGTGGGGTCTTTTGTTGGAGCCATTTGTGAGAGTGGACAAGTAGTGCCACTAGATGGCACTTTGTGCCTAGCCATTGTTAATGACCAGGGCAAAGTTAGACTCAGAATTATCAGGGATAGAAGAAATTTTAGAGTTCATGTAGTCCCACACTTGTTCCCTTTCCACCCTACAAAAGAGCAAACTGAGGCCCAGAGGTTCACCATCAGACATGCCCACAACCACAGCTGTGGGATGGCTGGGCAGGGACCAGACTCCTCAGCCAGCGCTCTGACATGTGCACCAGGCTGGGGCCTCCCTTCACCTGACCTGACTCTAGAAGCCACATCTTTGCCTCTGAAGACCGTGACGAGGTGTGAGGAAGTTCATCGAGCAGCCTCATTGTTGTGTCTATCCTATGTTCACAACCATGGCATATGCCTCAATGTAGAGTTTCTACAGCTTTGCCAAAAAAATGGTTTTCTATTCTCAAGAATGACCCAAGCCGATAAATAGCATTAGTAGCCTCCGTGGGGTCCCAGAACCCCTGTATTTATTTTTCCTGTGTTTATCTCTTTAGTGTCCTCCTAAACAGCCTTTTCTTTCTCCGAGCTGATATCTTGGTATCGACTTTTTTCAGTGTTGCCCAAATTCTGTGTCAATGAAGTTCTTTTCCTGGGTAATTCCTAACATCTTTACTATTTGAACCTTCAAAGGGCTTTGTATTTTATAACTGCTCTCCCCAGGTTGCTCACGGTCAGTTTCCTATCTGCCCTGTGGATCATGTCTCTTCTCCCGGCCTCCCAGAAGTAGTGCCTGAGGACTTGATACTGGTTTGTTCTTCATGGTGAGGAGACTGGATGACATCCCAGGATGCTCCCGCCAGGCATGTTTCCTCTTGGTTTTCTTTGATCCCTACATCCCTTGGGGGATGAGTCCAGAGCCTTCCGGTTGGCCAGACTTGTACTTCAATCATGTTTTCTTTTGGATGCTTGGATGAAGCACTCTAATGTGGAATTGGTTGTCAGCTGTCATTTTTGTTTTGGGCAAGTTGCCAAGTCACTCAGCTGTGGAAGTAGAAGGAGAAGACTGAGGCAAGCCAGAAAGGTGTTTTTCATCACTGCCCCTGTGCCTCAGCTTCACAGCTGGTTGTTTTCAAAAGCAGAGGTGTCAGGACTGGGGCTGTCTTGCAGGAACTCTGACCTTGTGACTGAAGGTTGAGGCCAGCAGCCTTGCCAATCCAGTATTTCTCCTCTGGTTTACAGAAAAGACATAGGGGACTCGCCCTGGTTGCCTAGGCTGAGCCTCCATGATGCCAGGTGGAGCTGGCTAGGCTGAGAAGATCACAAGTTTTCTAGGCTCTAGAAGCAGCTTGACCCTTCACCTTTGAGTTCTGTAAGCCTTTGTGTTCTCAGGAGTGTTTATGAGAAAACTGCCTGTCCCCTGCCTTTTTCCTGGGTATGGGAGTGAAGGATGCAGAAGAATAAGTGGGAGGAGTATAGAAAAGCATTAATTACTTACCTTTACAAATTATAACATGAAACAATGCACAACTCTTCCTGAAATCCATCAAGATTGGTTAAATTTAACATTTAAAACCCAAGTTATCACGCCATTAAAAAAGACTCTTTACCTGTTCTCAGCATCCTCCTAGTACTAGGCTCCATGTTGCTGCTAAGTAAATACTCATAGATAACCTCATGCAGTAGGTATCTCTGCTGCTACCTTAGGAGTGTTGGCAGTAATGCTTCCATGGCTTGTAACTCTTTCAGGCTTTTGTGCGTCATGGCTCTGCATCCTGTGTTTCATGGCATTGCTGTGAAGTAGCTGGCAGGGCAGAGGATGCCACCCTCATTGAACAGGTGAGGTGTCTGATTCCCAGAGTGTGTCCAGGGTCAGAGAATAAGTAGCTGAGGAGCTGAATGATTCCTGGGTGTCCTTTCTTCCCTATGTCCCAGGCCTCCACCTCTGGGAGAGAAAAAGACTCGTTTGACCTTTCTGTCGAGTAGCCTGTGTTTGAGACTATAGGCTGCCAGTCACGAAAACAGAGTTAGAAGGCATCTCAGCCATCCTGGATGATGGGTCAGCATTGTTGGGCAGGCTTGGCTGTGTTTGCCAGGGACTCAGGCCTGACGCAGCTTTGGCAGTAATGAGGATGTATGGTGTGCTTATGTAGGCTTGTTGTGGCACTTGTGGAATGTGGAGGACTCTGATCTACACACAGAAACCCATGCTCTCCACACTGCTCTTAGCCTCCTTCTACCCCCACCAGGTATCCAGCCCCTCCCCCCTACAAGGGCAGTCACTGCAGGCACTGGCCTGCCGACAGTGGGCCTTGGCACCACCCTCCCCGCAGATCCTGCCTGCCTCCCACACTGCCGCGACGTGGCCTTCCATCGGAGTCTCTTCGCACCTCCACCTCTCATCAGCACTTCCTCGTCCTCACCTGTCTTTCCCTTTGGTGTCCCCCTGAGCCCATCTCCTCTCATCTCCTGACTGTGATTTGTTCAGTCAGACACTCTGACTCACCCCCATTTCTTCATTATTTACCTCCCCATTATTGTCCACGTATCTCAGAGCCTTTGATTAAAATAAATAGCCTGATTTCCCCTTATGAATTATGTTTTTTTATAACTAATACTTTCCCTCAATTTCCCACTCTTCACTTCCCAGTTTGCAAACTTGGCTTCCACCCCACCACGTAACAGTCATCTAGAAAAGTCATCGGGGACTATCTGATTGTCAAATTCAGAAGTCTTTTCGCAATCCTTAATAGTAGTGTGCAACTCAATGACCATAGCATTTGACACCATTGACCTTATTTTCCCTATTTTTTGAGGTTTCCATCACTTTCAGACTTTCTTCATTCTTTTTCCTTCTTTTACCTAAAGCACATTCCTTAACACCCTTCTCTTTCTCAACAGGTGGTTGTCAAACTTTGGACCACCTAGAGGACCCATGGTGGGGAGGGCAACTCTTGCTAAAAATGTAGATGATTGCATTTTTAATCCCCCAGAGATGTCTGTTCAGAAGCTCTGGAGTAAAGCCTGGGAATCTGCAACTTCAGCACACTCCCTGGATGATTCCCATGTGGGTGGTCCATGGACCACATTTTGAGATACTGCACTCACGTGCAGGGGTCCTAACTCTACTGTCCCCTCTTTGCAGAGACTTCTAATCCCACCCCTAGCCCTGCCCTTCGGGAATGATTTTTCCATCCTACCTGAAAGCCCTGTGGAATCCTCAGACTCCCCAGACCCTCAGCCTACATCTGTCGTCCCTCCTTACTACCCACCGTCCATGGGGTCCCCTGTTCTGCCCTTGTCCTTCGCTCACCACTGCCCCCCAGTCATGCTCTCACGGCCTCCCTGTGAGCATTGGTCCCTTACCTGCCAGCCACTTCTCCCCTCTCCCTTCCAGACTTCACAGTGCTGCTAGATTTATCTTTCAGAAGCACATTTCCGGTCACCCCTCTTCCTGATCAGTGATCTTCAATGGCTATTTAACTAGAGTATCAAGCTCACACTCCCATGAGACTAGTATTCATGGCTGCCTGCCGCCCAGCCATACTTGATTGTCCCTTTGTACAGCACCAACCCAAATGTTCACTGCAGCCACACAGATCCCCTCGGTTGCCTGCGGGCCTGTGTCTGTGTGTGTATTCCTCTCTGCTAGAAATGGCCTTCTCCCAAATGGCTTCATTCTGCAAAGGCCTAACCCTGAGTCCTCTTTGTACCTTTGCCCAGTGCTGCTGACCAGAAGCAGCCCCTGGTGTTCTGTGACCCCACAGCATTTTGTGTCTCATTGTCAGCACTTGCCACTCTGGCTGATGTTGCCGCAGCTGATTGTGTACTGTGTCTGACCTCCGTTTCTAGACTGTGAGCTCCTCGCGGGCAGGGACTGTCTGTGTTCACTTTTTGTATTTCCCATGGCACCTAGCACAGTGCCTTGCACTTGGTAGGTGCTCAATAAATGTCTGTGTAAGTGAACTGGAGGATAGTCCCTTCTTGACTGCGGCATCTGGCAGCAAGACCCAGTAAGACCTTTAGGAAGCAGGTTTTCAGAGGCCAGGAATCACCTACCCTGCTCTGGTGGACCTGGGGGTGGAAGAGGGAGGGTCTGCTTGACTCACTCCATTCTCCCCTCTCTTCAAGGCTCCACACACCATCCTGGGCAGGCTGGTCCAGGGAGGGACACCTCTGGTGGTGGGAACTATGGGATGACATGCCTGGCTCTGTTAGGGCCATTTCCTGCCATGGGAGAAGCCGGTCTATGGTAAAGAAGTAGAAACATGAGAGACTCCTGGTGGCATGAGTTCTTGTTGTCAGGGAAGCCTTCCTAACGTGTCACCATGCCCCAGGATTCTAACATACTTCCCTTTTTGCTTAAGTAGTTCAAGTTGGATTTACGTCCCTTGAAATCAAGAGACTTCAGTGAAACGTGTTACTATCCTTCGTGAAGACTTGCAGGTTGAATGAGAAAGGTTCATCTGTTTAGAAAGGTCCCAAAGATTTGTGCAGACAGAACTTTAAGAGTGTCCACCACAGTCAGGAAATGGTATAAGAGCCCGACGATTTCTATTTTTTTTTTTTTAAAGATGACCGGTAAGGGGAACTCAACCCTTGACTTGGTGTTGTCAGCACCGCGCTCAGCCAGTGAGCGAACCGGCCATCCCTTTATGGGATCCGAACCTGTGGCCTTGGTGTTATCAGCACCGCACTCTCCCGAGTGAGCCACGGGCCGGCCCAAGAGCCCGACGATTTCTGAGTGCCTTGAAACCCACCCCTTCCTGCCCACAGAAGAGAGCTCCACCCCACCCTCGAGCCAGCTGTGTCCCACCGTTGCTTTTCCTTCTCTGCATCCTGCTTCCTCTGGAGGTTGTCTTAAATTCTCTAATGTGAAGTTCTTTGCTCAGTAACCTTGTTGGGCAGAGACCAGCCCTGTTCATTTGCAGTTTGACATTGCTGTACCCTTCAGTTTCCTCAGCTGTAAAATAGACATAATAAAATGGTGCATCCTACTTCAAGGGTGACATGAGGAGTAAGTGTTAATACCCATCAGATGCCCAGACGGTGCCGACACAGCCTGTGCAGTGACTATTAGTGCGGCTCTGATCGGCAGCCCCACGGAGTTTATGTCACTGTTCACCTCCCTTACAGTCACCACACATCTCTACCACATGGAGCTCAGAGATCTTATTTCCAAATGCTCAGAGTCCCCATCTGCCAGGTTCTGAATGCACTCCTTTTGTCCCTGACAGCCACCAAGAGAGTGTGGACTGGGATGAGGGCACTTAGGTTAGCGCCTGCACCCTTCTCAGAGCCTCGAAAGGGCCACAGGAAGTCCCGCTGTGGCCTAGAGAGGGAGTTGTTCCAGAGCCACTGCCTGCCTGCAGGATGCTGAGGAAGCTGATCCCGCTGGCCAGTGCTGAGCCCTCACCATGTATGTGGCAGGTGTGGCTTTGTCTCATTCCTTCCTCACAGCAACCCTCTGAGTTGGTGCTGTTGCTGGCTCCATTTCACAGAGGAGGAAATAGGTACAGAGATTCTGAGGAACTTGGAGTTCTCAAAGTTAATGTCCAGAATTCAGGATTCAAATTCCAACGGGCCATTCCATCTCCCCAAAAGGCAAAGCTCCCCCAGAGGTGACTAGGCAGCCAAGATGGCACCTAAGATGGGCACGTGCACGTGCGCATGCACGCACACACACAAACACACACACCAGTGAAAAGAATTGATGGCCTACGACAGACCTGGGTCAAGTTTGTCAGCCCGCTGGGCAGGGGAAGGAAGCTGCCTCCCACTTTCCTGTATAGCAAGACCCATATCCAGCCCTGTTCCTTTGTGAGAATGCCAAGTACATTTTTTATTCATTTATTTATTAATTTTTGGCAGCTGACCAGTACAGGTATCGAACCCTGGACCTTGGTGTTAGCACCACACTCTAACCAACTGAATGAAACGGCCAGCCCCAAGAGCACATTTTTTTTTTTTTTTTTAAAGATGACCGGTAAGGGGATCTTAACCCTTGACTTAGTGTGGTCAGCACCACGCTCACCCAGTGAGCGAACCGGCCATCCGTATATGGGATCCGAACCCGGGGCCTTGGTGTTATCAGCACCGCACTCTCCCGAGTGAGCCACGGGCCGGCCCCCAAGAGCACATTTTTAAAAGGAAAAAGTTGACCAGCTCTGCCCCGTCAGGAGTGAGCCCATACGTGCATCACACCCGCCTTTCACTTGATTTAGGGGACACAGGTCAGTGAAATGGCCCTTGATATTTTCTGAAAACTGAAAACGGCCTTTTTCACAGCTCAGGTTCCAGTTGTTTTGACACGTGTGGTGCCAAGACTTGGGGCATTCACTGGGGAAACTGAGGCTGGGCAAGCAGGGATTTGCCCAGAAACAGTGCAGAAATACCCATAGCCGGTGCTGGAGCTGGAAGCCCAGGGGGCTTCTTGAATCAGTTCCCTCCCACCTCCTCCCACTTGGTGGCTTTTGCTCCAAGAGTCACAGGACTCCAAACCACAGACTGCAGCCTTTGGGGCTTTCCTTACCACCGCGTGCAGATCCCCGGGGAGCCCTGCTGAGCCCCACAGCCTGAAATCCAGTCTGAGGTCAGGCCTGGGCAGGCCCTGCTCTGCCCCGCTCCCTACTTCCAGTGAGAGAAAGAGGGGGCCTCCTCTGAAAAGAATGCGCTTGTCTGCCCGCCTGTCTGGCTCCGGGATCAGTCTAAGGTTTCAGCCACCAAAAGAGGCAGCAGGAAGGGGAGGGCCTCCTGCAGCTGACCCCAGGGAGCAGCAGACTCTGTTCTGCTCACATGACTTCCCCTAACCAGCGTGTCACTCAACACTGGCAGGTCCCTATCCCCTTGCCAGCCCCTCAAGAGGGCCCAGCACCTCACACTTCCCCTCAGAGAAGGGCTGGGCACCCACGCTTATTCCCATTTTACGGCTGGGGAACCGAGGCCCAGTTGGTAACTTGTTGCTTAGGGCTGGAGCCGCAAACACCCATATCCCCTCTGGGTGCTCTGCTTTCCCAGCCCCTGCAGGATCCCTCCATCCCCTCTTCACCACCTGTCCTTGACCACCTACTGTGTGCAGGGGCGGTGCTGGGGGGACGCAGAGAACAGCTAGAACGGCCCTTTTCCTGAAGGTCCCACCCTCACCTAGCCCCAGGGTGAGAGTGTGGGCCCTGCTCTGACGCTGCCATGTGACCTTGAGAAAGTAACTCAGCCTCTCAAGACCTCAGTTTCCTCATCTGTCAGTGGAAATGATGATACTGCCCTTAGAGCTAGTGGTCTTCGATCCCGGCTGGGCATGAGATCACCCAGAGGAAGAGATTTTAGAATATTTGGCCCAGGCCACACCCCAGACCTGCGAGATCAGTCTCTGACATCTGGATTTTCTGTTAATCCTCACATGACCCCAATGTGCCCTCAAGGTTGAGAACCACCGTCCCACTAAGGGTTGTTGCTACTGAGACTGAATCCTAAGGAATGGGCCTGGCCCTCAGGAGAGTCCTTCCCTATCCTGCTGTCCCACCATTAGAAAGCACCTTTGAGTCCCGAAGGCCTGTTGGTGCCTTTTGCAATGCATGTGGTTCCAATAAAAGCCCCTCAAGTCCTCATTTGACCCATGGTGGTTTTCACATCCAAGACCCTGCAGAGGCGGGACACAGGGGAGCACTGGGCGGGGGAGCCAGAGGAGCCCTTCCAGCTGCCTCCTGCTCCCTTAGCTCCAGCCTTGGCTATTTCTCCCCAACCCCCAGCCAAGCAGAAGCTGACTCTAATTACATCTGGGTACAATTTCTGAGAAAGAGGGGAGCTGGAGGGGAGCAACTGGCACCCATGGAGCATGCCGGCTTCTTTCCACCAAGCCAGCACCTTCCTACTGCCCATCGTACACCCCCACAGACCCCAGTCACTGCTCCACAGGCACTAACAGGCCTGGGAGCCCGGGGGTTTAGCCACACCATGGAGTAGGGCAGGAGGAGGTGACCAAATGGAGAGCTCCTATTTTACCATGTGTACAGAGTCCGGCTAGCTTGGGTTGCTCACAACAAAAGCCATTAGGTGAAGCAAGACTCAAATCCAGATCTTACTCCCACGTTTGTCCTTTCCACTGCCTCCCCAGAGGATATGGTGTTTTCCAGCTGTCTGAACCTCCAGGTTTCTCCTCCAGCCCAGGGACTTTGGAGTTGAGGACCAGCATGACTCACCTGCAGAGGTGGGGGCAGTGGAGAGTGACTGCTAGTGTCACCTGGTTCCTTCCTTCCAGAACCCTGGCTCCGAGAGGACCGAGGGAAGGCTAGTGGGAAGGGGCCCTGGTCCTCCACAGAGACGTCTCCCAGAGGTGCTTGTCTACCCCAAACGGTCCAGCCTGCAGCCTTATCAGAATTAACATCTCCAGCCTAAACCGTCCCTCAGGGCTTGGCATATTACTGTTAGGGTGACCACCAGGAACATCTGCATCATGGGGCCAGGGTCGGGGCCTGAGAACCAGCCCCAACATGAAATGACTTTAAGACGTGAGCCTCGACACTATTGCTTCTCCACAGCCCCTTTCAGACTGAAGATCCAGAACACATCTGTTTGTTCTCAGATGTCCCTTCAGGGACCCCCAGTTCCAGCTAGAGCTGCTCACCATCTTCTTATTTGAATCAATCTCTAGAGCCGCCACAGGTGAGGAGACTGAGGCAGAGCCATTCTGTGATCAGCAGAGCCAAGACTTAAACTTGGGTCTCCACCCTCCAAGAGCAGCACTCTGCCCTCCACTGGATGGCTCAGGAAACCACAGCTGGGCGTTCATTCATTCATTCCTTGACCTCAACAAACCTCTACTCATACCATCTGAGGATGAAATGTCTGGTGGGATGGGCCACTATGGGAGACCAGAAGTCCCAGGCATTAGCCAGCCTGGGAGGTGGGGGCTGTGGACAGGAGGGTGTTCCTGACAGAGGAAACAGCACATGGGAAGAAAGCCACAGCAGGGGAGCTTTCGAGGAACACACATGTCTTGAGGCTGGAGAGATCAGGGAAGATGGTCCAGCTATATCCTGAAGGATGTGCTCTGTCTTCCTTCCCTGCGGTGGGGGGCCTGAGTGGGGGGCCAGCCAGGGTCACACTCTGTTCTTTGGAAAAGCCCTTCCTGAACCTGTGTCTCTGTGTCTTGGAGACAACTCTTGCTCCAGCCCTCGCTGACTCATAACAGGAGGACGGCCTAAGTTGCTAGCTAACCCAGCTTCATTCCTGTGTATTGAGGGGGTGGCAGGGCAAGGACTGAGGGCCTCTGATGCACAGAGGGACTCACTGCTGAGCTCACAAGGGTCTGTTCTGAGACAGCCAGCCTCTCAGCTGCATATGGTGGCCCAAGGGTGGCACCTGCTGCCTGCTCCTAAATGGTCATGACTAAATCTTCCCAAGACGCCTGAGATGGGCCATCTCCTCTGCAGCAACCCATAGCTTGTCCATGCCTCTGGCCTTTCTTTGTACCCCCTCAAAGGGCCAGGACCAAGGGCAAGTCAGTCCTGCTTCCCATGACTGCCAAGTTCATGGCCTTCCCTGATAGGAGGAAAATGCATCTGGTTCTACTTTGGGAAAAAGAAAAGTTGGCTCTTTTTTTTTAGGGGACAAAGATTTATTCCTAATCATGACTTAATGTATAACCTCTGCTCAAGAGAATCCCTTAATTACTCTGAGTCTCAGTTTACCTTATCTGTACACTTGGTCACCACCCCTTTGCAAGATGATAGCGTTGTCAGTTTGTGTCTGGTAAGCCCTATGTAATCAATGCTAGGCTAATACCTTTTTCCTCTTGTCAACTTTTTTGAAGTGTAATGACACATGGAAGAGTACACAGATTATAAATATACAGCTCGCCAAGTGTTCACAAGCCGAACACACCATGTCACCAGCACCCAGAAGAAGAAAGAACATTTCAGCTCCCTGGGGTACCCCTTGTGCCCCTCCAGTCCCCACGCTCCCCACTCCTTTTCCCCACCAAGGTAACTACTTCCTTGACTTCCAACAGGCTTTAAAAAGGCTTCCCTTGCCTTCCTCCTGTACAGGGCAAACCAGGACCCATTTTTAAAAAGGAGAGAGCATGTATGTGCAGAAAGGCAGGGCTGCAGGGCTCCTGGATGGCAGGACACCCGATTCCCATGGCCAAGGAGAAATTGCCCACAATCTTTGACATATGCAGAACCACCAAGCCCCAGAGCTGGGAGTGGGGGGAGGCACCTCCCCTAGGGCTTTGACCACCTGCCAAGGGGAACTCGAGAGGAACCTCCCAAGAGCAAATCTACAGAAAGCCAACCAGGCACAGCTTTCCAAGAAAAAGAACACTTTTTTTTTCTTCAGAAATTGTATGCCGTATCCCCATACCGGCCAGATGCCAAAAACAGAAACAAATGAAAAAAAAATCATATGAAATTTTCTAAACCATATGTCCAGTTGGTGGACCAGAGAAATGTAGCAAAAAGAAAGCTGTTTCTTTTTTTCTTTCTTTTTTTTTTTAAGTTGGAACATTTAAAGAATGGCCCTGCAGCTGGCCTGCATTCCAGGGCCCTCCGAGGGAATGTGCTCCTTGCCTGCCTGTTCTGCTGCACTGGGTGATTGCAGCCATCTGTCCACAGTGGAAACTCAGGCTTCCAGGCCTAGGCATCGCTGCACTCTGGAGGATCACTGCAGGGTACTGAGGGCAGAAGTCCCTCCTCCTGCCGCCCACAAGTCCGTCTCCTCTCAGGTCAAAGACACCCCAGTTCTGGTTCCGGCTCTGTTGTGGGCTCTCTTGGTCTTCTCCCGTACCCTATCTGGGTGTCATTATCCCATGTTTTGCATATGGGAAATATATGTGAGCGTCCCCACAACTGCTGCTGGACTAGACAGCTGAGACCCCTGGACGTAAGAGCTCTGTGGGATTTGGGAAAGATGTTTCTCCAGGAGTCAGCTCCACGCCCCCTCTCCAAGGAATTCTCCCATGGAGCCCCCACCCCCACCCGAAGTGCATCAGCCTCAAGCAGCTTGTCCTGTCCCTTCTTTCAGCATTCGTTTCTCGGGCAGCTTCTATGTATAGCGCACAGCTAGCTGTGAGCCCTGCAGCTCACATGGTCCCTGCCCTCGGAGCTGTGGCCCCAGTCACTGACCTGGCTGGCATCTCCCATTGCTCCTTCTAGTGTGAGTATATACAAGGTAGTAAGCAGGGGCTGTGTCTTGCACTTCTGTATGTGAGAACAGACACCTTCTCAACCTGGCTGAAGCCAGAGCAGATATATCAGGAGTACCGACAACGTCTGCCAGAAGCCAGGCCTGGCACCAGGAGTTGCTGTCACTGCTATCCATAACCGCCCCCCCAACTCAGCTGGGCCAGAGTCTGTCAGGTCTCACCAAGCTTGTGTGGACAAGCCCTGCCCTCCGTACGCCTGGATCCCCATCTCAGAATGAGGGGAAGGGGCTGACCTCTGAAAGCTCATACGGCTCTAACCTTTTCTGATTCTTGGAAGCTCTTCTTCCCACCCAAAGCAGAGGAGGCCAAGAGCAGGAAGGACAATTGGAGGCTGCCTTAGAAAACAAAGGTGGGGCCGGCCCCGTGGCTCACTCGGGAGAGTGCGGCGCTGGGAGCGCTGAGACCGCAGGTTCGGATCCTATATAGGGATGGCCGGTGCGCTCACTGCCTGAGCGCGGTGCAGAAAAAAAAAAAACACAAAGTTGAAGACATACCTACCCTATGGCCCAGCAATTCCATTTGCAGATATTTACCTAAGAGATGAAAACATGTCTACTGCTGTGGGTTGAATGTGTCCCCAGAAGGTCATGTGTTGGAAATTTGATCCCCAATTGTGATATTTGAAAGGTGGGGTCTTTAAGAGGTTACTGGATTATGAGGACTGTGCCCTCGTGAATGGATTGATCCATTCATGGAGTAATGGGTTAATGGTTTAAGGGGTTATCAGTGTAAGGAGAGCAAGTGAGCCATCCTTGCTGTGATACCCTGCATTGCCACGGGACCCTGTAGAGAGTTCCCACCCACAAAAAGGCCCTCACCAGATTCGCCCTCTGGACTATGGAATTCCCAGCCTCCAAAACTGTAAGAAATAAATTTTGTTTCTTTATAAAATACCCAGTTTCAGATATTCTGTTGTAAGCAACAGAAAATGAACTAATACATCCACAGAAAAGACATGCACAGAAACGTTTATAGCAGACTTCTTCCTGATAACCAAACCTGAAAGCAACCCAAGTGTGTAATAGGTGGGTGATCAGATTATTTGACTGTGGAACATCTTGCAATAGAATACTACTCAGCAGATACTTGACTAGTATACGAGGTTCTTAAAAGTTCATGGAAAAATGGAATTAAAAGATAATAATGAATCTTTTCATGAACTCTTTGAAGACCCCGCATATGTAGTATATTTGGACTATGTAGATAAATGAAACAATATGGATGAATTTCACAGGCTTTCTGCTGAGTTTAAAAAGCCAGACACAAAGAGTACACACTGTATGATTCCATTTCTATGAAGTTCCAGAACAGGAAAAACTACTCTATTGGAATAGCAATTAGAAAGTGGTGGGGAGGGGAGGGGCGTAAAGAAACTTTCTGGGATCACGGAATGTCCTCTATCTTGTTTTGAGTGGGGGTTATGTGGGTGTAAACAATTGTCAAAACATTGAACAATTTGGATGATGAATTTTAATGTATGTAAATAATGCTTTAGTTCTAAAAAATAATTCAAACAAAAAAAGAAAAGAAAAGAAGTCAGAACCCTCAGGGCTGTGCAGGGAGGCTGTGTCCTGGATTTCCAGCCAGGCCCTCCCTCGGGCTCTAAGGAGCTTGTCTGTCTTGTTAGAAGTTAGCACTTTCCAGGCCAGGAACACAATGGTCCTACTTGGCCATTTTCACAGGCATGTCATCAAGCAAGGAGTCCAAAGGGATGGATGTGGGGAGGAGGGGAGGACATGAGGAGTTGCTTAAAGGTTTATTAGCTGCATCCCAGAAAGGGGGCTCATTTATTCTTTCAACATTTATTGAGCATCTATTATGTGCCAGATGCTGTGGAAGGCACTGGAGATACAGCCCTGAGCAGAGGACATGGCCTCATGGAACTCACTGGGAGAGAGAGACACAGAACAAGTAATCACACCAACAAGCACCTCACTCCTGGGTCAGGGACTGAGAAGGAGAAGCACAGGGAGCTAGGAGCTCACACCTCACTTGGCTCTGGGACCTGAGTTCTGAACAATGAGAAGATATTAGCCAGGAAGAGTGGGAGGGAGAGCATCCCGTCCCAAAAGTCGGAGCAGAGAGAGCCTAACACAGGAGCCCCAACTCCAGTTCCTAAGAGGGCCAGGCAAGCAAGAGGAGAGGTGAAGGGGCACATGTGGCAGAGCAGGGGTCACCGTTGGGGACAGGGGGTGGGAGCTCAGGTGCACTGAGCACACAGCAGCCCATCTGGCAGGGAGGAGGTTGTCACCCTCTAGGACTGCAGGCCTGGTGTTGCCCCATCTTTCCATTTGCCAAGAAAATCTACCAATCTGGAGTTTTTAAATGTAAACCCAAAACAGTTTTTAAATCCTGACTCAAAGTTTTTCATCACTTCTATAAATTCAAAGCAATCCCAATGGAAATGGCAGCTGAATGTTTTGTAAAAATTTGAAAACTGATTCTAAAATGTATATGGACGAGCAAAGGACATAGACTGTCCGAAGACAATTTTGAAAAAGAACAACCAAGTTGGAGGACTCACACTACCTAGTTTCCAGATTCAGGATAAAGCTACAGTAATCGAGACATAATATTATTGGCAAAAGGATGCACATGCAGATCAATGGAATAGAAGGCAGTGTCCAGAAATAGGCTCATGCAAATATGATTAACTGATTTTCTTTTTTTACAAGACGGTAATGACAATTCAATGGGGAAATATGAATATTATTTTTTCAACCAATGGTAGGTCCACATAGTAGGGAGACTCTGCAATAGCCCCCATGACCCTTGCCTCCTGGTGCTCACACCTTTATGAAGCCCCCTTCCCTTGAGTGTGGGTGGGACCTGTGACCTGTTTCTAATCAATAGAAATGTGGCAAGTGATAGGATGTCATTCCCATGATTATGTTACATTATATAAGATTTTGTCTCACTACCCGAGTGTTCCAGACTGTCCTTGTTGGCTTGATTAAGTAAGCATTCATGTTTGGAAAGCCCACAAGGAACTGCAGGAGACCTCTAGGAGCTAAGGGTGGCCAGCAGGAAGCCAGGGCCCTCAGTCCTACGGCTGCGAGGAAGTGAATTCCACCAACAATCTCAATGAGCTTGGAAGCAGATTCTTTCTAGCCATGCCTCCAGTGACACCAATTGCAGCCTACTCATAACATACACAAAAATTAACTCAAAATGGGTCATAGGTCTAAATGTAAAATTATAAAACTTATAGAAAAAAACAAAAACACTGAACACAGGTACATTTGGCCAGGCAGTGGCCAAGATAGGAGCTGTGGTGGGGGTGGGGGTGATGGAGGAAGAGCACGGTTGTGGCCCATCAGGACTTGGGGTCCAGAGCTGCCTAGCATGGGATGGGGAGAGCAGCAGCCTTGGCTCTTGGATTTCTGGTGGCATCTCTGGTCCTCTCTGGTATTCTTGTGCTCCTGACTCCCCATCCCCTATGTGTTTTTCAGTCTGGTCCAAATCTGATTGGCTTACTTACTGCCACCCCATGGGTCAGAGTCCTTTGCCTCAGGCTCCTTCCTAGGTGGGCTGACCAACCTTTGGATGCACAGACCATGAGGCAGCTCCTGACCCTGGTCTAATCAGTTTCCACCCATATGCACAGACAGCCAATTGTCACCTCCTAATAAGGGCCTTGGGAGGGACACCAGACAAGGTAGGTGTGATGACAGACACATCAGAAAGATCTCCTCTCTGCCTCAACCTCCTCTGCTGCCCAACAAGGGGCTGAGTCCCCTCTGTGCCCACATTCTGAGGCTCCCTAGAGACAGACACAGGCCGGGGATCCTGTGGCTCTCTGGAACCTCCCACGCCATCCCTGCTGCCCTCAGCCCCTCCAGACTGCTTCAGCTGCAAGCCTAGGCACGCCGAAGCTGCCAGGAAGCCCCACCTGTGTAAGCACGAGAGGAGTTCTGTGAAAGACAGGTGGTAGAGGCAGAAGAGGGGGTCCAGAAAGCTACCTGGGAAGTGGCAGAGCCCATCCCTTTCTAAGAAGAGCCTCCAGAGAAATAGGCAGCGCAGCACTGAGTCATCACAACCTGGGCCAAGGGGCCTCCAGGTGGAGTAAATTCCCAAGCACTATGTATGCCATAGAGGTGGGTAGATTCTCAGATAAATGAATGGAATGGCAGCTTGTGACCTGAGCAGCATTTGTGGAAGGAGGTGCAAAAGAGTCCTGCCAAACCAGAGTTAAACGGGCGTGCTGGGCACCGAGATGAAGGGTGGGGGAGGGGCAGTCCCTCTGCACGCTCCTACAGTCCAGGGCCTTGCGTCTTTTCACACCCACTCCCATGTGTTTCTCCACCAGTAAGCCTCCCAGGATGGAGCCCCTTATGTCTTGGGCTGCCTTGGCTGATTCCTAGATCAGTCACTGACACAGCCCTCAAACAATGCCCACCTGCATTTTTCCAACTGTGGACAGAGCCACCAGGGTCCTGTACTCCTGTGGTTCTTAATCTTTCTAATCTAACACTTCGCCTTCCTCTTTCCTCAGTTTCGTATTTAGGGTTTCAGTACTGCAGCATAAGCATAAACTTGGCCGAGCACAGTAGAAGGATTAGCAAGCCTCCTGAAGGCAGTGGGTGGGACAGGGAGGGATGGGGATTGTGACTCCTGGATTGTCCAAAAGTCACGGAAGCTGTCCCAAGAATTGCAAAATGTAAATCTCAGTTCATCTTGTTCTGTGGCCCTATATTCTCATCAAGCTAGAAAATTAGAATAAAGAAAAACTGGCACTATGAAGGGTGGGGTTGGGAGGGCACAGAGCTCTCCCTAACTGCAAACAAAGTGATCTGCCATCACATCCAACCAATTTATGCTGCATATGGGGGAGAAAACCTCAGAGGCAACTAGACAAGGAGCTGAGTGAAAACCTTTAAGAGCAGATGGGGGCAAGGGCTCCTGTGTCTCCTAACATGCCTCTGCTGCTTGTCACGAGATGAAGACGATAGGTAGAGATAGGGTCCAACTGGGAAGGGGTTGTGCAGATGTTTCAAGGGAAGGAGTTTGGGGTGAGGGTCCTGATTTGTTTGCCCTATGAGCTTTTGTCAACTTATGTTCACTTGAGGTGACCAGAGGAGGTCACAGTGCCTGATCTCTTACTGCTGATGAGGGGCCCAGGGCCGTTAGCAGGAGCCAGTGGCTGCCTGAGCCTTAATGTGACAGGTGACAAGGGTGGCCCAAGACATAGGGGCTCCATCCTGAGAAGCTTTCTGGAGGAGAAACAGGCGGGAGTGGGTGTGAAAGGATGCAAGGCCCCGGACTGCAGGAGCACCCAGAGGGACAGGGCGCTCCTATACCCTCCAGGTAGCCTGCTGGGACAGGGTGGGGTGGGGGTGGAGACCGCGGCCCCTGCAGGAATTAACAAGGTGTGTCCAAAAGAATGACAAGAGATCAAAGGATCATCAGCCTGGAGGGAGAGCTGTCAAGTGGCCCAGAGTTGGGCAGAGCACCAGAGTCTGAAATCCACCCTGCACCAGTGGCCATGAGGATCTGAGCTGAGGACATCAGCTGCCACCCACTCCATCCCCCACCATCCTGATGCACCACCTCACTCACTGTCACCTGCTAGTGCCGAGCTGCATGCCAAGCAGGGGTACTTGCCCCAGCAGGAGCAAACAGGATGTTCCTGGAAGTATTAGAATTCCACCCTGAGGTCACTGGTGCAGGCTGCTGCTCTCGCCAGCTGTGTTCATTCTTTCAAGGCTCATATTTTGAACGCAGAGCCAGGCACTGTGCCCACAGATAGGAACAAAGCAGTGGGCACAGCAGATAAGGTTCCTGCCCTCTGGAGCTTATGTCCTCATGGGGGAATGAGATATTACTCAAATAAACATATAAATGGGCATAACTCAAGGTGATAAATGCAGAAGAATTGTATAAGAGAGTGCTGTGAGCATGTAACAGGGGAGGGCAGGAGGAGTGGTGTGCTGGTCAGAGTATCTACTGTTGCTCAAATGTAGTGCCTTCTGCAACAATAATCATTTATTATCTTGCACATTTCTGTGGGTCAGAAATGTAGGGCACAGTGGACTGGCCTGTCTCTACTCCATGAAGTCTGGAGATTCAGCTGGAAACTCGAAGCTGGGTGCTAGGATCATCTGAAAGCTCATTCTCTCCCATGAGGGCCTTGCTGGGGCTGCCGGGAGCTGGAGCTAGCCAGGCTCCAGGAAGGCATATTCCAGGCAGAGGGAATAGCATAGGGTACAACCGTGAGGTGTAGAGAACGTGTTGGAGTGGGCAGGAATGGATGAGTGAAGACAGACACATCAGTTCCTCCTGGGTCTGAGAACCCACATCCCTTGGAACAGATGATGGTTCCATCAAGGTACATGAGGAAGGCTCCTGGAGAAGGCTGGGGGGGCTGGCAGGGTGGTGCCAGGCGCAGAGGGAGAGGCATCCAGAAGGGGACATGAGCCAAAGTGGGTAAAGCCCTGGCTATGAGAAACCCCCTGACCTATTGAGAGAACCTTGTAAAATATCTGTAACAGGTACGAATCCACCCCAGGCACTCAGGGTAAAAGAAATGTGTTTCTTGGCACTTCAAAACCACATTTCTTGGTCTTTCTAAATAAATTAAATCCATTTGGAGCCCCCTTTTGCCAAGGTTGCAGAGACCCAATACCTGCCATGTTTTTGGCCTTTCCTCTTGCCTGGGGCTGTGACAGGACTCCAAGACTTTGCCATCTAGGCCCTCCAGGACGAAGCCCCACTTCTCAGCTGGGGCATCCTGCTGCTAGGGCTCCTGCTTAGACTGGAGAGACCCTTGTGAAGACAGATGTCTCTTGGGCTCAGGTCTGCCACAGGGGTGCTGTGGAGCTGCCAAAGATAGGATATCCCGACACCACTGCCACCCACAGGCCAGCCACCTCCAGGTGCTGGGTGTGAGGGGTCCCAGGTCTCCACCACAGGGAAGACAGCTACCTTCCTGGTGTCCAGCCCCTTGTGCTGGGCCCATCCTCTCCCCACCTCAGCAGTCCAGTGCAGTTCTGCTGATGGGCCTCCGTATTCATAAGCCACTCTGAGGAATTCTGCCTGGAAAACAGACAAGCCACTCCCTTCCTCCCTGGGCTTAAGGAGGGTCACAGTCCTGACCTCCACATTCTAGGGGGAGTGTTGCCATCCCTGCACAGTTGACAGCAGTGGAAAGCAGACCCCAGGTCACATACATGTTTGAGGAGTCATCCTGCTGCATGCCCTTAGGTGATAGTGTGGTAGGGCCTCAGTTTCCCCAACAGTGGAGGGAAGAATTGGCCTAATTATTCTGAGATGCCATGTGGATGGAGCCCAATGCATCAGTCACCACATCAGCCGCGAGGGGAGTCCCCGCCCCCAGGCCTGCTGGGCATGGCCTGATAGTCCTGACAGCTGCTCCCACAAAAGCAGACGGCCACCATCCGGGAGAGCTCACCTTGCCAGCCAGGGTCAGCCTCCCAGACAAAGGCTGCCTTTTCTTGTCTTCCCACACATGCTTCTAAAACAAAACCCAACATGCTCTTCTCAGCCACCTGATTGCCCCTGCAAGTTGCCTGTATGGATGCCAGACAACTTTCCCTGGCGTCCACAGGTTCCCATAGTGCTGAATCCAGCCAGGAGCCAAGGACCATGTGGAGCTGGAGGCAGGGGGTGGATTTTAGGACCCTTGGTGCAAGGTGTCACTGTCAGATCTCTGACCTGATAGGAATCAGGTCAGCAAATGGCTTCAGCAAAGCTGGTGGAGTTTGGTGGCAAGGGCCACCTCACTATTTGCTTGTCCAAGATAAGGGAGACTCAGCCAAGAGCCAGGAGCACTCCTCTGGGCCCTGAGCTGGAATTCTGCTCCAGACATCTAGCCAAGCCTCATGAGTGGGACTGACTCCACGGGGTCTGAGCCGGCCCTGAGGTTCTGAGTAGGCCCCGCATTAGAGCTAAGGCTTCTCTCCTCTGGACCTCTCGGCTGTCCTCCTCACCCCCTCATAGCGAGTCACTTGCTCCCATGTGCACCCACCACTCCACCTTCAACCAAAGGGCATGCTCTCTTCTCAGTGCCGCTGCCTGCAGTCAGGGGATCTTTCCACCGGGGGACCCTGGAAGTGCTCTGGGTTTTCAGGGCAATGCCAGCATTCTCATATTGGCTTCCCACTTATCAAGTGTCCAGCATGTGTCTCATGATGAACAAAGTGACTCCACATATGTCTTGTTGAATCACCCCATTTCACCTGGAGTCAACTGGGCTCAGAGGGGTTAGGAGTTGTACCCCCGACACAGTCAGAATTCAACTCAAAGCCGTGCACGCCAAAGTCATGCGCTCTCGCCACAGCACACCCTTTCCTGGCACCTGCCTCAGCTGATTCACACCCCTCCCTGCCCCAGCTCGGGCTATTTTGGTTGCCAGGTGCCTCCGTTGGAGAAAACAGCACACCCTGTGGGTTAGGACATGCCTTCCGGGAAGAGCTCTCTTGGCCAGACATCCCTCAACCACCAAGCCTGGGCTGGGGTTTTCCAGGTGACTTCTGCTGTGGGGTTTGGTTCCCTCTGAATGCTGTGCTCTTTCCACCTGCCCCTCGGTAGAGCTGGTGATGGGGAAATGTAGAGCTGGTGATGGGGAAATGGGCCCCACTTTACTCCCTGTGCATTGAGAAACTCCCACCAAAACTCTGCTCCTGACTTCCGTTCCCCAGACCTGGAAACTGGGCCCCTTCTGGGTAGGTTTCTTACCCAGGACCCCAGAAACTGTCAGTGCTTAGGAAACAGCCAGCCAGATGGTAGATAGGGTTGGTTCCCAGGAGTACAGGTCCCCACCCGGGGCCCTCTTGCCTTATCATTCTGTCCTCTCTCCTATTCCCTCTCATGTCCCCTGTAAGGTGGTCTCAGAAGCAGCACACAGTGGATGTTTCACCAAGGCCTGACTGGTGCCTGAAGACATGAAAAACCAAGTGCCTCAATCCCTTCTTCTCTAGTGTGACCCTCCTTTTCCTCTGGGACACTTGTGTGCATCACACGGACTTGAAAAGCAAATGACATCAACCAAGAAATGTTTACTGAGCAACAAGGGACACAGATGGCCCTGCCTCAACTTTTCAGTTAGCTTTGGAGACCAGCAATAAATGCAGGAACAAGTCAAACTCAGAGCTCCTCTCCAGGCCCTTCAAGCCGTTCTCCAAAGTGCTCTCTAATGAGTTATATTCCACCTTAGCTTAAGCTCCTTCAGTGGCTCCCTACTTACTGTAAAGTGGAGTCCCGACTCCTGAGCATGGACTATGGGCCCTCCTGTTGCTTCTGGCCTATGTCCATGCTGTTCTGTGCAGTGAGACACTTCCCCCCTTCACCTGTGATACTCCGACTTCTTCAGACCACTCTCTCCAGATGGCTTCTCCAACACTCTGAGGCCACCTATGGGTCCTCAGCACAGTCACCTGCAGAACTTCTTCATAGGTTGTGTCTGCTTGTTTACAGCTTCGTCTCTCCCACAGTCTTTCTTACCTGGACTGCACATCTGAATCACCTGAGGAACTTTAAAAATTACTGATGCTTGGATTCCACCCTCAGAGATTCTGGTTCAGGTGTCTGGAGTATGGCCCAGGCACTGACTGTTTTAAAGCTCCTCATGTGACTATAATGTACAGCCAGCCTGACAACTGCTACACTAAACTGTGAGCACCCTGGGGGAAGCTGAGCCTGACTTATCTATGTTCCCAGGACCTGGCACTTAGCAGGTCTCCCTGAGTATTGGTTGGATGAATGAGACAACCACAGATAGTCCAGAGAGCTGGATGATTGCTGAGTGCCTTAAAGCAGGAAGGTAAACAGTCTGCCTTTCCTCTGCCTTTTCTTTCTTTTTTTTTTTTTAAATTTTATTTTTAAATGAATACGCTTTATTTCTTAGAGTGGTTTTAGATTTACAGCAAAATTGGGTAGAAAGTACAGAGAGTTCCCATATGCCCCCTTCCTCCACACATGCACAAGCTCCCCCAGTATCAAGATCCCCACCAGAGTGGTACATTTGTTACAACTGATGAGCCTGCATTGACACATCATGATCACCCAAAGTCCACAGTTTACATTAGGGTTTACTCTTGGTGGTGCATATTCTATGGGTTTTCACAAACGTATGATGACAATATCCACCATTATAATATCATACAGAGTATTTTCACTAAACATCCTCTGTGCTCTGCCTATTCATCCATCCCTCCCTCTAACCCATGGCAACCACTAATCTTTTTACTGTCCTCATAGTTTTGCCTTCTGCAGAATGTCATATAGTTGGAAGCATACAGTATGTGGCCTTTTCAGATTGGCTTCTTTCACTTTAGCAGTGTGCATTTAAGTTTCTTTTAAATCTTTCTGTGGCTTGATAGGTCATTTTCTTATTGTTGAGTTTTAAGAGTTCTTTCTATATTTTGGATTACAATCCTTTACCAGATGGGTCTTTTGCAAATATTTTCTCAGTCTGTGGCTTGTCTTCTCATTCTCTTAACACTGTCTTTTGCAGAACAGAAACTTCTAAATTTTAATGAAATATAGTTTATCAATTCTTTCTTTAATGGATTGTACATTTGGTGTTAATTTCTATTCTTTTAAATTTGTTAAGGTGCCTTTTATAGCTTCAAATGTGGTCTGTCTTGGTGCATGTTCCATGTAAGCTTGAGAAGAATTTATAATCTGCTGTTGTTGGATGAAGCAGTCTATAGATATCAATCATATCCAGTTGATTGATGGTGCTGTTGAGTTTAACTATGTTTGTACTGCTTTCCTGCCTGTTGGATTTGTCCATTTCTGATATGTGTCCCTATATCTAAAGTGAGTTTCTTATAGACAGCATATAGTTGGGTCTTGTTTTTTGATCCACTGTGTGACAATCTCTGTCTTCTTCTCTTCTTTTCTGTGTGTGTGTGTGTGTGTGTGTGTGTGTGTGTGTGTGTGTGTGTGTGTGTGTGTCTGGTCTGTATCAATCTCTGTTTTTTAATTGGTTCATTTAGACCATTGACTTTCAGCCTCCACCCAGAAGTAGGCAAGAGAGCAATGTCCAGGGTCCTAGTCAGAAGCTGAAGGCAGCAGCCCCCTCTGCTCAGAAGCAGGCAAGAGAGCACACCAAAAACACCACTTTCATGTGGGTGGCCCACCATAGCCACCACCACAGCCATAGCTCCTGCAAAGTAACTTGACACCACAGCAGTAGCCACAGCCATCATGCAGGTAGTCCACCAGACACTCAACTGCAATGACACAAGGACAGTTATTAGCAGCAGAGACTGGAAAAAGAAGAGGACATCTCTCTCCTCAAAGCCCACACCAGAGTAAAAGAAGAAGCAATTACTCTACCAGATGACCAGACATCAATGAAGAGATACTAGAAATATGAAAACCCAAGAAAATATGACACCACCAAAAGAATACAGTAATTCTCAAATACCAGACCCTATAGAGCAGAAAACCCTTGAATGACTGAAAAGGTATTCTGAGCAATAATCTTAAGGAAACTCACTGAGATACAAGAAGACTCAGTTAGACAACATAATGAAATGAGGAAAAATATCCAGGATATGAAGGAGGAAATTGACAAAGAGATTAATACCTTAAAAAAGAATATAGCACGGGCCGGCCCGTGGCTCACTCGGGAGAGTGCGGTGCTGATAACACCAAGGCCCCGGGTTCGGATCCCATATACGGATGGCCGGTTCGTTCATTGGCTGAGCGTGGTGCTGACACCAAGTCAAGGGTTAAGATCCCCTTACCGGTCATCTTTAAAAAAAAAAAAAAAAAAAAAAAGAATATAGCAGAACTCATGGAACTGAAAAAGTCACTCAACAAAATGAAAAACAACTGATAGCTTAAGCAGCAGGCTAGAACAAGCAGAAGAATGAATTTCTGATCTTGAAGATAGTCTTTTTGACATAAACCAAGTGGACAAAAAAAAGGAGAAAAGAATTTTTTTAAATGAAGAAAATATAAGAGAGCTAGTAGACCACTTCCAATGCACAGACATTCCAATCATGGGTGTTCCAGAAGGGGAGGAGAAAGGAAGAGGCATGGAAAACCTGTCCAACAAAATAATAATGGAAAACTTCCCAGGTATAGGGAGAGACATGGATCTTCAGATCCAGGAGGCTTAAAAATCCCCAAGCAGATTCAACCCAAAAAGATCCTCTCCAAGACACATTATAGTCAAACTGGCAAAGCTCAAAGACAAAAAGAGAATCTTAAAAGAAGAGAAAAGCATCAAGTCACCTATAAGGGAGCCTCTATAAGACTAACAGCAGACTTCTCAACAGAAACTCTGCAGGCCAGAAGAACATGGGATGATATATTCAAAATACTAAAAGAAAAAACTGCCAGACAAGAATACCATACCCATTAAGGCTATCCTTCAGAAATGAGAGACAAACAGTGTGTTTTCCAGACAAACAAAAACTGTGGGAGTTTGCCACCGTATGACCAGCCCCACGAGAAATCCTCAAGGAAATCTTACATCCAGAATCTGAAAAACCATAATCACTAGCACAAATACACAAGAAAGAACAAAACCCAGGGCCGGCCCGTGGCTCACTCAGGAGAGTGTGGTGCTGATAACACCAAGGCCCTGGGTTTGGATCCTGTATAGGGATGGCCAGTTGGCTCACTGGTTGAGCATGGTGCTGACAACACCAAGCCAAGGGTTAAGATCCCCTTATTGGTCATCTTTAAAAAAAAAAAAGAAGAAGAACAAAACCCACTGGTAGAACAAAAATGCAAATGAGCAAGAGAAAGAAACTAAATCTTACTACCACAAGAAACCATAATGACAATGTAATAATGCCCCTGCTTTGTTCCTGATTTTGGCAGTTGGGGTCTTCTCTTTTTCTTGGTCAGTCTAGATAAAGATTTGCAAATTTTGTTGGTCTCTTTAAAGAATCAACATTTGGTTTGTTGTTTTTCTCTATTGTTTTTTAATTCCCTATTTTATATATTTCTGTTGTGATCCTTGTTATTTCCTACTTATATTTACTTTTGGTTTCATTTGCTCTTCTTTTTTTATTTTCTTAAGGTAGAAGTTTACATTACTGATTTGAGATTTTTCTTATTTCTAATATAGGTGTTTAAAAGTATAAATTTTCCTCTAAGCAATGCATGAACCCTGCATCCTATAAATTTTGATATGTTGTGCTTTGATTTTAATCTCAAAGTAATGTCTAATCTCCCTGTGATTTTTTTTTTTTACCCATTGTTTATGCCGGACAGTGTTTAATTTCTGCACATTTGTTAGTTTTCTAAATTTCCTTCTGTTATTGTGGCCAGAGAACATATTTTGTATTATTTTCTATGATCTTAGTATTTTTAAGTGTATTAAGACTTGTTTGTAGGCCGGCCCATGGCTCACTCAGGAGAGTGTGGTGCTGATAACACCAAGGCTGCAGGTTCAGATCCCTTGATAGGGATGGCCGGTTAGCTCACTGGCTGAGCGTGGTGCTGACAACATGAAGTCAAGGGCTGAGATCCCCTTACCGGTCATCTTTAAAAAAAAAAAAAGACTTGTTTTTGGCAAAAAATAAAATAGAAAATAAAGGAAAAAATAGACCATTGACTTTCAAAATGATTATTGATGTAGTTGCATTAATACCTACTGTATTGGTTACTGTTTTCTATTCGTTGTCCTTGTTCTTTGTTCCTGTTTTTGTCTTCCACTCTTTTCCTGCGTTTTGTGGTTTTAACTGGGCATTTTATATGATTCAATTTTTTCTCCTTTCTTAGCATAGCAATTATACTTCTTTTTCACTATTTTTAGTGGCTGCCCTAGAATTTGCAATATACATTTACAACTAAATCAAGTCTGCTTTCAATTAACTCTGCACTTTTTCAAGGGTAGTTCACGTATCTTCTAATAACAAAATAATCCTAATTTCTCCCTCCTCCTTCCGTATCATTGTTGCCATTCATTTCACTCATATATAAGCATATATATATACACATATGGTTTATATGTATACATATAAGCATAAGCATACATAATTGAATACATTGTTGCTATCTTATTGCTTTTTTTTTCTTTTTGCAGCTGGCGAGTATGAGGATTTGAGCCCTTGACCTTGGTGTTATCAACACTGTGCTCTAACCAACTGAGCCAACGGGCCAGCCCATTATTGCTATTTTGAACAACCTGTTATCTGTTAGGTCAATTTAGATTAAGAAGTTTCTTACTTATTATTAATAAATAAAAGTTTTTATTTTACCTTCGCTAATTTATTCTCTGATGCTCTTCCTTTCTTTATGTAGTTCCGAATTTCTGACCTATATTATTTTTTTCCTCTCTGGAGAATTTCTGTTAACGTCTCCTGCAAGAGACATGTACTGGCAAAAAATTCCCTTAATATTTGTTTGTCTGTGAAAGTCTTTATTTCTCCTTCAATTTTGAAGGATAATTTCACAGGATACAGAATTCTAGGTTGATGGGTTTTTTTCTGAGCACTTTAAATATTTCATTCCACTCTCTTCTTTTTTTTTTTTTTTTAAAAGATGACCGGTAAGGGGATCTCAATCCTAGGCTTGGTGTTCTCAGCACCACGCTCAGCCAGTGAGTGAACTGGCCATCCCTATATAGGATCTGAACCTGTGGCCTTGATGTTATCAGCACCGCACTCTCCCGAGTGAGCCATGGGCCGGCCCCCTTTTTTTTTTTTTTTAACATTCCACTCTCTTCTTGCTTGTGTGGTTTCTTAGGAGAAATTGGATGTAATTTTTATCTTTGCTCCTTTATAGGTAAAGTGATTTTTTTCCCTCTGGTTTCTGTCCAGGTTTTTTCTTTCTCTTTGATTTTCTGAAGTTGGAATATGAAATGCCTAGGTATAGTTTGTTTTTTGTTTTTTTGTTTTGTTTTGTCTTGTTTTGGTTTTTTAGCATTTATTCTGCTCAATGTTCTCTGAGCTTCCTGGATCCATGGCTTAATCACTGACATTAATTTGGAGAAATTCTCAGTCATTATTGCTCCAAGTATTGCTTCTGTTTCTTTTTCTTTTTCTTCTCCTTCTGGTCTTCCTACTATAGATGCTCCTCTACTTACAATGGGGTTATATCCCAATAAACCCATTATAAGTCAAACATATCATGTCGAAAATGCATTTATTACCCCTGTAAACCCATTATAAAGTCAAAAAAATTCTAAGTTGAACTATCGTAAGTCCAGATGCTCCTTGACTTATGATGAGGTTATGTTCTTATAAACCCAGCATAAAGCTGAAAATCACTAGTAGAACCATGACAAGCTGGGGACCATCTCTACACGTGTTACACCTTTTGTAGTTGTCCCACAGTTCTTGGATATTCTGTTCTGTCTTTTTCAGTCTTTTTCTCTTTGCTTTTCAGTTTTGGAAGTTTCCATTATATCCTCAAGTTCAGAGATTCTTCCCACAGCTGTTTCCAGTCTACTGATAAGCCCATCAAAGACATTCTTCATTGTTGTTACAGTGCTCTTATCACTAGCATTTCTTTTTGGTTCTTTCTTAGAATTTCCATCTCCCCGCTTACATTATCCATCTGTTCTTGCTGCTGTGTCCTTTAGAGCTCTTAGCATATGAATCATAGTTGTTTTAAATGACACTCTGGTAATTCCAACATCCTTGCCCTATTTGAGTCTTGTTCTGTCTCTTAAACAGTGTTTTTGCCTTTTAGTATGTCTTGTAGTTTTTGTTGAAAGGTGGACATGATGTACTGGGTAAAAGGAATTGCTGTAAATAGGCCTTTAGTGATGTGGTGGTGAGGTATGGGGGAGGAAGACTTCCTATGAATAGGTCTCAGTGTTCTGGTGAGCCTGTGAATTCACCCGTACTGAACTTCACCTGTGCTTCTGTTTTTTCCCCTTAGATGGGACAAAATAGCAACAGAGGCTGGAATTGGATATTTCTCTTGCCCCAGGTCAGTTAGGCGCTGATAAAACCCCAGACTGTTTTGGTAAAACAGTCACCCTGAGGGCAGACCTTTTGAATAATAACAAAGTGCTCTGGGGTATTTCAAAACGATTTCTTTTCCCCTCCCCCTGCTAGAAGCATGAGATGATTTTTCTCTGTAGTCACTGTGTGAACCTGGTAAAGTCCTGGAGATAAAATTCACAGAAACGTGGGAACCCTCAGCGTGACTGGACCCCTGGAGTTTTAATCTTGCAGACTTGTGCACAATGAGCCTGCAGCAATTTGTCAATTACAGTTCACATTTCCCTCCCCCAGGACTGGTTCCCACAGAGGTTTCAGCTCATGGGGCTTTGCTCCAGTAAATTATTCTCTGTATTTGCCTGTCTAGCTCTCCAGATTGGGAGGAAGCAGTTTGCCCTGGGACCTCACCTCTTTGAAGAATCTAAGAAGAGTTGTTGATTTTTCAATTTGTTCAGCTGTTTACTCATTGTTAGAATAGTGTGGTGACTTCTAAGTTCCTCACATGCTGGAGGTGGAAACTGGAAGTCTCTTCCTCTGCCTTCCAGCAACCCTTCCCCACTCATGGATCGACCCACGCAGGTGACACTCTGGGGCTCTAAAGGCCAGAAGTGACAAATATACACTGGGGAGGTTGAATTTGACCAGTGAGATGGACTAGAAGGAGGCATAGGTATGCAGCCACCCTCCCATCCCACTCCCTACTCTCCATCCTTTGGCCCCACTGCCTTCCCCTTGGAGGGCACCACTCAGCCTGGGCTGCTCATGAATGCCCACAGTCGGGAGAACTCCCTCACCACCCACTCCTCAGAATCCCTCTTCACCTTTCTTAGTCAGCTCCAACTCATTCTCCAGAATAACTCAGGCAACCTCACCCCCAACCTAGGCCAGGATTTTCTGATACACTATTGTGGAACAGAGCCTGGCACATACAAGGCCGTGAGTAAATCTTTGTGGCATAAATGAGCTAGTCGTAGAACCGTGTTTCCTTCCATTTGTGCCTGCAGTTCATGCTGTAATCAGATATTCATTGGGATGACTACATATAACATCCATCTCTCCCTCTAGGCCATGGGGACTTATTTTTTCATTACTATTTCTACATTACTTAGCACCATGTGGCATACGATGGGTGCTCAATAAATTTTCAGTGAGTGGATGAATGGATGACAAGAGGTAAGTTGAGTCCCTCACCAAGCAGAGGGGATTAAACATGTTGAGGAGCCTGTGAGGAGCCCATGTCGTGTGATAGGAAGCTGTGTTCTAGGCAGGTGGACCTCATGGGTGTTTCAGGGACAATAGTCAGCAACACAATCTTGCACCCCGAGGCCAGATTCCTTGTGGATTATGCAGAGGCGTGGGGTTTCTTTGGCAGATGCATTGGGATGGCGGGGAAGTGGGGCGTTTCACACCAGTCCACAGCTCACATCAAAGGCAGAGAGACAGCGGGGAAGGCTGGGATGGGAGGCGAGCTTGTTGGGACCAGACGCCCAGGGAGCAGTCAATGTTCCCAGCAGCTCCTGACTCAGGCACAGCCTCTGGGCCAGGGCAGCCCCACCTGTGCCCACTGCCAGCAGTCGCAGACTAAGATGGCTCCCAGCCCAGGGTCTGAGGCCTTGCACTTACTGGGAGGTTAGAATTCTGGTTGGCGCGCTGTAAGATACTAAGCAAGATGGTGGAGGCTCATGGGGGCCTGAGGGAAGGTGAGGATGGGGGTCCCATCAGGGGAGGCTGGTGTCAGGAGTAAGTCCTCCCTGAGTGGTCAGAGCCCTCAGTGGGAGCTAGCCTTAGACTCCCAGCATGCCCTAATGGAGCCTCATGCTGGGAACTAGAAGTTTCTGGCTCCTCTGAGTTGTGGGACCTCAGACTTGTCACAGGAATCCAGAAGGTCAGAGCTGAAAGGACTCACAGGCTTATGGTACAGACTGGAAAATAGTCCCAGAGTGGGGAAGACAATGCCGCAGGAAGCCAGTAGCTGATCTGAACCTGGGGCCAAATGCCCCGTGGCTCCAGGGCCACCCATTTACTGTTTGGCAGATTGCTTTAATCTTTGTGAGCCTCAGTGTACTCATCTATAAAATGGGAATAATAACACCTACCTCGGAGGGTTATTGTGAAGATTACATGAAATCACTTCTCTATTCAATAAATATTTATTGAGGGCTGTGGCAGATGCTGCTATTACTCTCCCCTTCTTGGAAACAGATCCTCATTGTGGGATCACCATTCCATAATGATGGGGTCAGTGATAGGACTCCATACTTCTGGACTTTGTTTACATACGACCAAAATAAATACATATTGTTTTAAGTCTCCATTCTTTTGGGTTTGCTGTCACTCACTGCTACACCAAATCCAAGCTGACATGAGGGCAATTTACATGCCAAGCCCTGGACTCTGCACTGGGGATAAAATGGAGAGTGAAACTGAGGCGTCTGGTCTAGTGGAGGGGAGAGACCATCAGCAAAGCACATTCAGAAGTGAAAAGTCTAAATGTGATGATATATGCTGTAAGGGCAGGCAGTACAGGGACTCAGCCCTGTTACAGGCATGGCAGGTTTCTGGGGAAGCCACCCTAACCTGAAATCTGAAGGGTGAGCGAATTCAACAGGAGGACATGGGGAAGACCATTCCAGGGCAAGGAATCACCCTGTGGCAGGAGGGACGTTGGCACAAAGCAACAATAGAAGAAAGCCAGACTACAGGCCACAGTGGGTTCAGCTTTGCTCCTAAAGCACCATCAACAATAACACAGGTAAGGAGCTCTGCACAGTGCCTGGCTCCGGATAAGTCCTCACTCTGGTAACAACAAAAGTGTACTTTTGCTGTTTAAAACTACAGCAATCCCAAACAGAAAGGCTAACACAGAAGAGACAGATCATATCAAGTGTTGGGGAGGTTGTGGAGCAACTGGAACTCTGCCATCACCTGGCGGTAGGAGTGTAAATTATTACAACCACTTTGGAGAACTGGAAATCGATGCATCCCTATGGCCTGGCTCTTCCACACCCAGTAGAAATTTATGCACATGATCAGCAAAAGTCACCCTCAAGGCCTCTCAGAGTGCAGTATAGATAGCACCCAACTAGAAACGACCCAGACACCCATCAAGGGTAAACTGTGATATAGTTATGATGGAATACTACACAGCAGTGAGGATAGGTATCTACAGCTACACACAACAACGTGGGTGAGTCACAGTCATCAAGGAGCACGTGTGCTGTGATGCCACTGATGGAAGGAACAGAACCAGGCAAAAGCAATCTCTGCTGTTAGAAGGCAGGATAGTGGTTATCCGGGGGAAGGAGGCCAGGAGGGGGTTTCTGGGTGCTGTCTGTGTCCTATTTTTTGGTCAAGGCACTAATTACATGGGTGCGTTTGGTTTGCATAAATTCATTAAGTTACACGCATATATCTGTGCACTGTTCAACGTGTATGTCATACTTCAATAAAAAGTTAAATATTTTTAAAATAAATAATTTAAAAAATATATAGTTAAGTAAAATGCAGCGGTCCCCAGCAGAGGCCAGCTCCTGTTAAGTGAGCAGCCCGGATTTCTGTGCACTTCAAGAGGTTCAGAAAGTAAATATAAGAGCAGGGGCTCAGGAGAGCCAGCGAAGTGAGGGAGAAGACTTTGGAGCTCAGAAATGGTGGGGTGCAGAGCAGGGAAGGGAGGGGAACAAGGGGCAGCAGAGATGGGGAGCAGAGAGAGGACCCAGGAAGTCCTGGAATATTTTCAGGGGCCTGGTGTACAGCCCAGAGTGTGACACTTTCTCATGATGCATCAGACAAGTTCTTACTCGTGAACACTGGGTGAGAATGGCTTTTTTTTTTTTTTTTTTTTTAAAGAAACTGGCCAAGGGGCTGAGCTTCTCCAAGGGTCCCCAAGGTGCAGACTAGAGACAGCAAACCAGAAGAAAGAGCCGAGGTGAAACCAACCCTGAGAAAGTGAGGCCTCTGGGAATCTGCCCAGACCTTGGGAAGATTGGTGGGTATCCCAGGGAAGGGGTGGGGGTTCCAACCTGGCTTGTCTGGACCTCAGGGGCCAGACATGAACCCCCTCGCCCCGACCTGCAAACACACACACAGTAGGTGACACAAGCTGTGAGCTGCTTCTCTTGGGCAGCAGGGGCTAGAGGTGAGTCACTGACTTGGAGAAGGCTTTGGGGAAACCCGAAAAGCCCTGGGCCCCAGCGATGGAATGTTTTGGTCCTCTGGCACTTCTGTTGTCCACCAGCCACTGGCTGGCCCTTGACCCCCTGCCCACCGTGGATTCAGCTTCCCCAGGAAGGTGAAGGAGAAGCTCAGGCCACTGCTGAAGTTGGGGCTGAGATGCTGCAGCTTGGGCCCCTCGGCCCTTGGAGAAGGTGGGTCCTGGGCAAACGTGCTGGGTTTGGGAAGAACCCAGGGTCAGGGGGGCTGAGACACCTCTAAGGTGCAAGAAGGGACCCAGGACTCCCTGCATCCCGCCCCCACAAAGGCTGATCCTGTTTGTATGTTTTCTTGCCCAATGAGTTTTATGACTCTTTCTCTTCACCTTTCTTTCTCCCTCCCTCCTTCCCTCTCTTTCTTTCTCTTTCCCTCTCTCTACTTTTCTCACTCCTTTCCTTCCTTCTTTTCTTTAAATTTTAAAGTTTTATTGTAGTAAATACCAATGTTACCCAAAAGAATAAGGAAGAAAATAAAAACATCTGAACTCCCCCCTTCCCTGAGATAATCACCATTTTGGTGACTATCTTCTCACTTTTTTTCTTTTTTTTTTTGGAAGATGACCGGTAAGGGGATCTCAACCCTTGACTTGGTGTTGTCAGCACCACGCTCACCCAGTGAGCCAACCGGCCATCCCTATATGGGATCCGAACCTGTGGCCTTGGTGTTATCAGCACCACACTCTCCCGAGTGAGCCACTGGCCGGCCCCCTCATTCTTTTTTTTAAAACAGAGATTTTTAAAGTAAACTCTTTAGTTTTAGAATAGGTTTAGATTTGCAGAAAATTGCAAAAGATAGTACAGGGAGTTCCCATATACTACTACCCCACCAACACACACACACAATTTCCCCTGTTGTTACATCTCACATTACTATGTTGTATTTGCCACAACCAATAACCAATATTGGTACTTTGTTCTAGGATCCCACCAAGGACCCCACATTACATTTAGTCGTCATGTCTCCTTAGGCCTTTCTTGGCTGTGACAGTTTCTCAGACTTCCCTTCTTTTTGATGACTTTGACCTTTAAGGAGAACTGGTCATGTGTATTGTACAATGTCCCTCAACTGGGATCTATCTATGTTATTCTCATGGTTAGACTGGGATTTGGGGGTTGTGGGAGGAAAAGGCCTCTCTGGAAGAGCTGGAACCTGCTAAGTGCGGGAAAAGCAAGATATAGGCCTTCTGTTAGGGATAAGGGCTTGTCTGGGTCCAATAGGTCCCCCTGGCACTGGCAGGTTTCCCAGACCAGCAGAGCCAGGCAAAGAGGATGTAGCCTGACTGGGGTCCAAAGGTAGCATTTACCCTCAGGCTTCTTTCCTAAATGACTCAAGTTCATGGCTTTGAGGTGATTATTAATAACGATGACTAGCATGTGTGCAGCCCATCTGAGCTTACCAAAGGACTGTTACTAGTAACAAAAGGAGTCACTGGCTAAGCTGCTCTAGTGTCGAGCATTGAAGTGAGCACTCTTGTTAGCTGTCCTGGAGGGGGCTGATATCATGCCCATTTCTCAGATGAGAAACAGGGTCATCGAAGCTGTGACTTGCTCAGTCATACTGCTAGCTAGTGAGAAAAGAGAGATTTAAACCCAGACCTCAATTCTCTGCTTCTTCTGTTACTCCACCACCCCAGCCTCCTTATTTTACAGCCACTGGTCTCATTTATACAGGTGAAGAAACCGAGGCTCACAGGGGAGACGTGCCTCGGCCCTCAGAGGCCCATCATTAGCCACAAAACCTGAACAAAGCCCAGGTGTCCTGATCCGCCCAGGGCCAGCCAGGGGACTGGGTCCGTGTCGGGGCCCTGGGGTGCAGCCTGAGGACACTGTGTTGCCAGCCCGGCCAGGTGGCATTCCCTGGGGAGGTATGTGTGGCAGAGCCTTTCTAGGCCATGCAAACTAATACACATCTTGTCACTCAGTCATTCAAAGATACCTACTGAGCCCCTGACATGTGCTGGGACAAAGCAGTGAAGAAAAAGAGGAGAGATAAAGAGTTTTTGCCTTCATGGGGCTTACATTTTATTGAAGAAGGAAGACAGGCAGACAGTTCCACGCTGTGATAAGAGCTATGAAGAAATAAAACATGAGCTCCTTTGGCCCTTTCTCAGCTCTCTCCCCCCATCAGCCCTTTCCGTTTCTCCTAGAAAAGGACTCAGGCCTCTCCCGTCCTAGGAAGGCCTTTGCTCGCCCCTGCGGGGGCCCCCACTGAGAAGTCTTTGAGAGACAACTCCCCACCCCTGCCTACCTTCCCTCAGCTCTCCAGCACCCTCCCTCTGATCTTCACCCCCTGCATCCTTCCCAACCCCTCCTTCCTGTACCCACCCGCCCTCCCCTCCCCGGGCTGCTGGGACCCTGCCCCTTTGCTGGCCTCTTCCTGCCCCCACTTCTTTCTTCTTTTCTTTTACTTTTTACTTTGAAAAATATCAAGCCTCCAGAAAAGTTGCAAGAATAGTGCAATGAATATCCTTTCATCTAAAGATTATCTAAATCCACCAGTTGTTGACATGTTGACATTCGATGTATCTCAACGTATATATTTATTATTAGTATTATTTGTTGATCCATTGGAAAGTAAGTTACAGCTGTCATGACTCATCACCCTTAGATACTTCGGTTGTATCTCCTAAGAACAGGACATTCTCTTACATAACTACAATTGAAATATCAATTAAGGAAATTTTATGTTGACGTGCTATTATTATTAAAACACAGCCTATATATTTAAACTTTATCAATTGCCCTTTGTAGCTTTTTTTTTTTTTTTTTTTTTTTGATGCAAGAGCCAATCTGGGATCCCACATTGCTTTGAGTTGTTGTGTCCTGCTCCTCCAGGGAGCCACCATCCCCGAGTGCTGTCCACCCTCGGCAAGAGCCTCTCCCAGACTTCAGTCACCCCCTCTCTGCAGCTGCGACTCTCCTTCCCCTGACTCCCACTGCCACCACCTGCAGCCCTGCTTTGGCCCCCCTTCTGCTGTCTCGTGTTGCCATGGTTATTCGCTCCTCCCTGCACTACCAGCTCCCTGAGGGCAGGGCTTCTGCTTCATCGTTTCCCCACCAGGGCCAGGCCCAGTGCCTAGTGAGTGCACCATGGAAAAGTGGCAAAAACAACTTGCCCAGAGTCAGCCAGACCTGGATTTCAGTTGTGGCTCCAACAGCCTCTGCTGCTGTGACCTCGTCAAGTCATTTAACAGTTGTTGCTCTGAGCAGATAATACAACCTACCTGGCAGGGCTCCTATGAACATCTCCCTAGGTTCCACCTTTGAATGTGTGGCACACAGGACACCTGGAGGGAAGGGAAGGGAGATTTTCTGTGCTGTCCAGTAGAGCTTAAACAACAGGAGAGTGATGGAGCAGCCATCCTCAGCTCCTGGACTCCCTTCACCCCGGCTCTATGCAGCCTGACCACCACCACCCCCGCCCAAGCTTGATGGAGCGAGAGCCTCAGGTTAGGCAAAGCACATTTAATGACACAAAATCAAGCTCTCTTACTGGCCAGATGCCAGAAAAAAGAAAAAAAGAAATCAAGCTGGTCCAGAACGGCTCCCAAGATGGAGAGGTGGGATTCAAGCACATTTGAAGGAGACCCAGCCTATCATGGTGTCCAGACAGTTCATGAACATGATAACCTGGCCATACATTAGGTCAGCTAGGGAATACCTCCACCTCCCCACAGAAGAAACGACCTGGGATCCCATCGGCCTCGGGCTCCTCCAAAACCTGTGCCTGGGCTGGGAGGTCTGAGGATTCCTGCCCTCTTGCGGTAGGAGGGACCGGCTGCCCAGGGAAAAGCTTGTTAATATCAGATTCCTCAGCAACATCTGGATCCAATTTAGCTGCTAACATTGAAAGTGAGGCTTGACTGCCAGCCAGCAGCCTGCAAGAAAGGCTGAGCCCGCCATCCCCTTTATTGTGGAGATAGAGTTGCCAAGGACTCAGCCCTGGCACACCTAGTGCCTTGTTCCTTCTAAGCATCCTGGGAAAGAGAGGTGACTGACACCAGCAAGCAACCTGACCTTGGTCCCCTGCAGACCCATCTCCCTGCCTGCCTCTCTGGTTTTCTGAACATTCAAATGATTGACACCCTGAAATGGTGGTAGGAAGCTGGAAGACTCTCTGCCTACTCGAGTTTTGGGGTTCTGGGAGGAACATCTCCACCTAGTGCAAAGGGCCACACATACACTCATGCTCCCCCACCACACACACAGGTATACAGGAGCATGCACACCCTACCACTCCCTGCACTGGACTTCCATCGTGTTCTGAACTTGGAAATCCCAGGCTCTCAGAACAAGCAGAACACAATGCTCACGGTCCAGAGAGGGACTTGGCAAAGGTCCAAGACCCAAGCAGGTCCTGATTCCAGTGCACTCCACGGTGAAAAAAATATACTTGTTAATGATAATAGTAACATCACATTTACTGGGTGCCTACTTTAAACCAGATCCTCTGATAGGTTCTTTCAAGTTAATCCTCAAGATAACTGGAGACTTGGTTAAGCATTCTGCCCAAAGCCACATACTTAATAAGTCATGGTACAGGGGATCAAACCCAGGTCTGCCTGACATCGAATTATAGGATTTCCTCCACTGCAGGTCCTGATGCCTAGAATTCCACCATTAAGTCTTCCCACACTCTGTTATTAAAAATGTTAGTGGTCATGGAAAGTTCCTACCTTAAGCCATCCCCAGCCAACACCTGAAAGGCAACAGGAATGAAGGACACCAGAAGGAGGCATAGGGCCTCCTATAAAGAGGTAAAAGGGTGTGAAGTTCACATTTTCCAGCCTTCCCAATTTTTCAGCCTCAGAAATTTGAGCTGGAGGTTGAAGTCTCCTGAAAAGAGACCTTCCTGGGAAGAGATCTCTGAGCACTTCTTTTCTGTGGGAGGGCAATTCTCTGGCTGCTACCTTGTATGGGGACCCAAACCATTGATCTTGATGTTACAACACTATACTCTAACCAACTGAACTAACTGGCCAGCCATCCTTTTTTTTTTTTTTTTTTTTAAATAGATTTATGTAGGGCTGGCCCAGGGCTCACTTGGGAGAGTGTGGGGCTGATAACAACAAGGCCACGGGTTCAGATCCCTATATAGGGATGGCCGGTTAGCTCACCGGGTGAGCGTGGTGCTGACAACACCAAGTCAAGGGTTGAGATCCCCTTACCAGTCATCTTTTAAAAATAAAAAATAAAATAGATATATGTAGAGAAGGCCACTGTTCTTGTCTCTCTGACACTCATCCCCCTTCTTCTGGTAGCTACAACCCTGTATGTATTTCAGGTGGGATGGTCATGTGACTAAGGCATGAGCTAGCAGAATCCTCCCACCTGGCCAGCCACAGTGATTGTTACAGGGATGAGCACATGATTCAAACCAAGCCAATGGGATTCTGTTCTGGGACTTTCTGTTATAACTATTGGGAAAGAGAAACTCTTTTTCACAGATTTAATGAAGCTAGCAGGAGATGAGCCTGCTGCTGTCAGCAGCCAACCTGTCACCCAGCTCCCAGGTGAGGGGTGCTTCCTTCCTCATTATGGAAGACAGTATGTGAAATAGGAGCTGAAGTCCTACAGACTCTCAACTACAGTATCTGAACTTCTACCATCATTGCTCCTATGGGTCACATAGGCCTTCCAGACTCAAAATGACATTGCCATTGGGAAGCATTGTGTAGCTTAATAACTAAAACCAGTCAGACTTCTCCCATCAGGCCCCACTTGCTGTGTGGCTTAGTGAAAATAACACTGAGGCAGGAACTAAGACTCCAATGAGGATTGGCAAAATGAGATCACAGAGAGGAAAGCTTAGCCTTCTTGCTCTTGGTGGGAAATCAGGTGCTGATGGCTTTGGACAGCATCCAAGTTCCTCTGTCCATCCCCTGTAACTCTTGAGTGTGTCAAAAAGTTCCCTTAGGATGGGGCGACAGCAAGGGTACATGAGCTTTAAGAAATGAATGCTTTAAGAAAGTAGAAGGATAATGCAAGATGTTATAAAATGCAGGTTGAATGAGATAAGACCTTGCTGGGCCTGAAGAATTAAAAATGCACAGATTCACTTCAAAAGAGTCTTTGGCAGGGTTAGAAACCAGTGGTTTTTGCTCCTTACTTTAAGCAAGCAGCAGTTTGTGCAAAATAACAGGACATAAAAGAAAAAAAAGGAAAAACATTTTCTGGATTGGGTTGATTGATCCCAAAGACACATCTGCCTAGGGATTATGAGAGACTTTTATGTTCCCAGTGTTTGTCCTGTGCTACCCTGGGGCAGGAGGGTAGGAAGCAGTGTGACTATCCAGGCACAGTGAGTGGGTGACCAGAGATAAAATCTCTCTGAGGACAGTTTGGTCATTTATATCAAAAGCTTTTCAAATGTTCTTTTTTGACCCAGCCTTACTGTACAACCTCTGTGCTGAGCTTAAAGAACTATATACACCGCATGCACTTTTGGTACTTAGAGCAGCAGAAGGAGCCAGAAGAGGTTAAATACACTACTAAAACCATTTGCTTTAGATTCTGTTTATGAATCTTGTGGAAATAACAGGGAGACCCTAGCCAGGGTGGGGGTGGGGATGAGACGCACAAGACCCCCATCCCCCACGTTCACTCTCAGCCAGCCAATATTTAACCAGGTGCTGAAATCACAGGGCACCTAATGAAAATGTGTCTGGATTTTTTTTTTTTTAAGTTGTAGTTTCATCTTGTAAGGGTTGAGAGTGCAGATTTATTAAGGATCAGCTGGTTAAAAGTCTGGGATTAGAGGCCTTTCATTGTCATTTGCAGAGGGAAAGAAACTTCCTCGGGAAAATACACTGCCCAGTTGGGAGCATAAACTTCTGTTTTCATAACTGCAGAGTTCTGTCTTTAATGACCACGTACATTTGTCCCCCTGGTTTGGAATTTAGATCTGGATTGATGTGACAGCTTATTGCTTTTTAAAATGCTCCTTCCTTTTTCTTGTCGAAAAGCTCTTAAAGGAATTTAGGGGTTATTTTTGAGTTATGATACTGCTCACTTCTTCAAGGTTATGAAAAACATTGTGCTAGTTATGGGCCTGAAGAATTATAAGTGTGTGATTTTAGTTAAAAATGTGCTTTTAATTTTTCTTTTTTCCTATTTACTTAGAAGCTGGTTTTTACTCTCTGACACCACGTTGGCAGACACCAGCAGAAAAAGAAGGGAATTTAAATTGGCGACCTGCCTGGAAATAAGAGAGAAAAAGTTCTTCCTTACTAGAGTTGCTCGTTTACCCAAGACTGCAAAGAAAGAAATATTCTTATGTCACTTTTTTTCCTTTAAATTTTCTTTAAAAGTAATACAAACACATTCTTTAAAAAAAAAAAATCAAGGGATGATACAGAGGCAACTGTCCTTGTCCTGTCCAAGTCTTGTTCTTGCTCCTAAGAAGTAATTACTTTAGATTTTGCCTATTGGTGGACCCTTCTAGAACTCTAATACTCAGCTTATGAAACTGTTTTCATTGTTGTCGTTTTATTGAGGTATAATTCACATGCAATAAAATTCATCCTTTTAGAGAGTGCAATTCAGTGTTTTGTTTTGTCTTTCGTATATTTATAAAGTGGTACAACCATCACCACAATCTAATTCTAGAACATTTTTATCACCCGAAAAGAAAACCCCATACCCATTAGCTGTCATTCCCCATGACCCAACCCCTAGCAACTACTAATCAACTAATCACTCTCCCTGGCAACTTCTAATCAATTGTATGTTTCTATGGATTTGCCTATTATGGACATTTCATATCAATAGACTTGCACAATATATGGCCTTTTGTGACTGGCTTCTTTCCCTTAATATAATGTCTTCGGGTTCATCCGTCCATGTTGTAACATGTATCAGTATTTCATTCCTTTTTATGACTGAACAGCACTCCGTTGTATGGGTATACCACGTTTTGTTTATCCATTCATCAGTTGATGGATGTCTGGGTTGTTTCCACTTTGGGCCAATATGAATAACACTGCTATGAACATTCATGTATAAGTGTCTATATGCACATATGTTTTCAATTCTCCTGAATACATATAACTGTTTTTTTATTTATTCCTTTAGACTTCCCGTTATGAGAGATGAGTATTTAGCTTGTTCATACTACTCTTGCTCCTCCCCTGCCCCATCCCATCCATATAGTATCTCCTTTTACTTCCTCTCTTCATTACATTGGTAATTATAACGTTGTGATTGCTTTTCACTCAAAAGAAACCTGACTACAGAGGCTTGGACACATGGGGAGATATTTTTGTCACTTAATAAGTTCAGTTTATTGTTGGTTTGATTGTCAGAAACTGCCAGCTGGGGCCAGGCTCTCTATCTTTTCTCTGCTATCCTTAGCAAATCAGCTGTTATATTCATACTTGTCTTCTTTTGATTACAAGATGGCTGCTGCAGCTCCAGACATCATATCTGCATGCAAGAGAGGAAGAAGAGGAGAATGGGAAAGAAGCAGGAGCTATGTCTGTCATCTTTTATCAGGAAAATATAAGCTTTCTAAGACCTCCTTCCTCCAACCCCCCAGCAAACTTTCACTTGAATCTCATTGGCCAGAACTAAGTCACATGGCCATATGTAGCTGCAAAGGAAGCTGGAGAAATCTACAAGAAACAAGATTGACATAATTGGCTTAAATAGGTGGTTCTCAACCCTGGCTGCATATTAGAATCTTTTAGGGGTATTTTTTATTTTAAATGTACTGATCTGAACATGGTCTTATTCTAATCCAGTGGTTTTCAATCAAGGGCAACTTGGCAGTGTCTGCATACATTTTTGAATGTCATAACTGGGGTGGGGTGCTACCAGCATCATGTGGGTAGAGGCTGGGAAGCTGCCAAACATCCTATGATACATTGAATAGCACCCAACAACAACGAATCATGCTTTCCAAAATGTCAGTAGTGTTGAGGCTGAGAAATCTTGCCCTAGACACATTAAATTATAATCTCCAAGGTACTTTCAATGTGCAGCCAGTGTTGAAAATCATTGCTTTATAAATGAATATCCATTATGTGTAGCTGGGCATATTGATACCCTGAACAAAACTGAGGTTCTATTACCAGGAAGTAGAAGGGAATGGATGTTGGTTAGGTAGTGTGTCTGCTCCAGTAACTTTTAGTCATATACTAACAGTTTTACTTCTAATTCTATTAACTGTGCAGTGTCTTTTAGTTCCTTCTTCATGAAATGGCAATATTAGCCCCCTCACTCACTTTGAGCTCTTTTTCTCTCTTCTACCTTGCAACTTCTATGATTTGAATTTTTACTTTTAGATTGACAAAGTTAGCAGCATTTACTTTCTGTTCTGTAATCAAAATTACATCCATATGATGTTTAACCGTAGATTCTAGAAGCTAGAATTTAATAAACAGGATTTATATTATGACAATATAAATGCTCACTGCAGAGCCAAGAAATGTTTTTTAATTATATTCCTTTTTTTAAAATCAGCTCTTTGTTTTTCCCAGAGTTTGTAATTTTATTTTTTTCCCCTTGCAGTATTTGACTTAGGCCATTTTAAAGGGTTGTTCATACTCATATAACCCCATTTCCATCTGGTATAAAAGAATCAGCAAGGAAGAGATAACTAGAACTCGGCCAATTTCCTTGGAAATTGAAAGCTTTTACAATACCCTCTACTTCCAACTAGATTGCAAAAAAACTGAAGAATCTAATTCATGTGTAATTGGGAATATAGAATAGAGTGCTAATATTATAATCCTATGTATCTTGTGTTCAGTAAATAAATAGGTTTTTAGTGAATATTGTTAAATGTTTACATCTGTTTGGGAACAGTCTTACTGGATACTGTTTATTTTATTTATTTATTTATTATTTATGGAAGCTGGCTTGTATGGGGATCCAAGTTCTTGACCTTGGTGTTATAATACCATGTTCTAACTAACAGAGCTAACTGGCCAGCCCCTACTTCTCATTTATATAGGAGAGAAATTTTTTACTGATTTCATTTGTCAGATACAATGTGATTTTTTAAAGCATTTATTTGTACATATTTGTCATGTACAGTGTTTTGTTTCAATACATGCATATACTGCACAATGATTTTACTTAGGGTAGATAGTATAGTTTTGTACCCATTAGTCCACCATATTTTTTCAGTGTAATTTTATATACCAGTCAATGGTGAAGTAGGGATGTAGCACTGTGTAGCTAGTCATGTGGCAATTGTAACCATATTTAGTTGCGATGATGAATGTTTGTCATTATTGGCTGCTGTATAGCTAAAGGACTTATGTGAAATTACGTTCAGACTTCCTGTGACTGGGAAGCAAGTTTCCTACCATTATCAACATCTGGATGCAGATGCAATAGGAACATGCTGTGACCTCCAGGCTGCTGAACACATACCCTGATTGCAATTCCACATGTGAATCCCTTCTAGAATTTAGTGGTAATTCAAATAATTTCATGATTTGCTTCCTAGAGCTCTACAAAGCACTGTAGGTAAATACCTGGATTCTCAGAAGCTGTATAATTCAACCTATCCCATAGGTAATATAATATCACATCTTCACAGGTTATTTTTGTATGTAGTGTAGTTGTACTTTCTATTACTCTTGATTGGCTAATTTTTATTGAGCTAAAATTTACATATAGTGAAATACACAGATCTTAAGTACAATTTGAGTTTTGGGAAATGTACACATCTGTGTGCCCAACATCTTAATTGGCTAATTTTCTCTTTTGGGAATTTAGGATAAATGTTAATTTGAGATAATGCCCAAATATTTCTGAAAAAAAATTTGTTTCTTTTGCTTTCTAGGAACATTTTTTTTTACTGTGGTAAAATATACATAACATAAAATTTACAATTAGTTTTCTAGGTAAAGTATGTTATAAAAAAGGAAAAAAACTATAATTAGTGACATTTAGTACATTCACAGTGTTGTGTAATCATCACCAACATCTAGTTCTAGAACATTTTCATCACCCCAAAAGAAACCCCATATACATTAAGAAATTACTTCTCATTTCCCCTTTTCCCAAGCCTCTGGCAACCATTAATCTGCTTCCTGTCTCTATGGATTTGCCTATTATGAACATTTCGTATTAATCGAATCATACAATATTGGCCTTTTGTGTTTTTCACTTAGCGAACATTTTCAAGTTCCATCCATTTTGCAGCATGTATCAGTGCTTCATTTCTTTTTATGGCTAAGTCACATTCCATTGTATATATAAGAGGGTCTTCCAAAAGTTCATGGAAAGATTCGTATTATCTTTTAATTCTGTTTTTTCCATGCACTTTTTGAAGTACCTGAATATATACCACACTTTGTTTCTCCACCCATTGCGCGATAGACATTTGGGATGTTTCTCCCTTTTGGCTACTGTGAATAGTGCTGCTGTGAACACTCATGTACAAGTTTTATTTGAACATTTGTTTTCAATTCTGGAAAAGATATTATTTGTCACCCAAGTAGCCCAGAGCTGATAAATATCTTCAAGATAAGAGTTGCATTGGGACCTGCTATTTTGTTCCTTCACTGCCTGTTACTTGTTCTAAAAAAACAAAGCAAAAAGAACAAGTCAGTGGTGAAACTGCCAAGGAAAGAAAGGTAAACAACAGTCATGCTGTTTGGCATGATTTTTGACAACATCCTTGGCCAGTGCTCAGAAACGTGAAAATCACAGAAATGGAGGAGTGACTAGTGCATTTTTAGTTATCAAAATCACAAACTGACACATAGCTCCCTACACTTGCCCCTCCTGTCCTTTCTGTGCTGCCACAATGGTGAGCATGAATGTCCTAGCTGGTGCTCTCAAGAGCATCAACAATGCCAAAAAGAGGCAAATGCCAGGTTCTTATTAGGCCGTACTGCAAAGTCATTGTCCAATTTCTAACTGTGATGGTAAAGCATGCTTACACTGGTGAATTTGAAATCACGGATGATCACAGCTGGGAGATTGTTGTGAACCTCACAGGCAGGTTAAACAAGTGTGGAGTGATCAGCCCCAGATTGGATGTACAACTCAAAGATCTAGAAAGGTGGCAGAATAACCTGCTCCCATCCCATCAGTTTGGTTTCATTGTAGTGACAACCTCAGCTGGCATCATGGACCACGAAGAAGCAAGACACAAATGCACAGGAGGGAAACTCCTAAGATTCCTTTTCTAGGAATGTAGTATGTACATACAAACAAAATGCCTCAATGAACAACAGCACAAAACAAATTCTAACACCAAGGTCAAGGGTTCAGATCCTAGTATGGGCCAGCTGCCAAAAAAAAAAAAGTCACAAACCGTCCCGGCATTTCATGCAAGCAGTTTTGATTTTTATGTCTATATCCAAAAAGGAGCATTGTTTGGAACAAACACAATGGCTTCTTTGTGGCTAGTTGCAAACCTGGTTGAAATGTGTAAAAACAGTGAAAGAGGTACAAATTGCCCAGTGAGTAGTCCAGGCAACGGCTAACCTTGCATTGTAGTGGGCAGATTTTAGGAAGGAGGGATGGAACGAGCTAGAGCGAAAATTTGACCTACATAGTAATAGAGTTACCCAGAGCATATGCACCCTGAGAAAGGAGTCCACTCACAATGGAATGCCCCTGTTTGGTTAGTACAGAAAAAGATGGGACATGGGGACTGAGCTAGTAGCATCTCAGCCCAGTAGGGATACAAATACCAGTGTGCTCCTGATGTTGAAAGGCCAGGGAATGTGGGGACAGACTTCCCCTGGGCATTTCCCTCTATCCCTGTACACTCAGATCACCACAGTTTGTCTTCACCTGGCAGAGACTGCCACAGGATACATACATCTTTTACAATTTGCTACTGGCTGTGTGGTCTTGGGCAAGTTACTTAACACATCTCAGCCTTAGTTTCCTTAACTGAAAAAATGGTGTTAATAAAAGGGCCTACCACTTAGGGTTAATGGGAGAATTGAGTTAATCCATACAAAGCACTTAGCAGAGTGTCAGGCATATTGTCAGTGACAAAAAATAATAGTTATTATTATTATTCTGCTGACAAAGTAGGGAGGGCACAGCAGTGCCACAGGTGTGGTATTAGTTGCCTGGGCAACTTAAGCCTCTCCTAAGGGCTCACAAATGGGGAAGCAGCAAGTATTCCCATTCCCAAATATCGTGGGCCACCACCAAGAGAAGCCAGCGTCTGTATCTTAGCTGCAGGCTACACACCCAAGACCTGTCCTAAAAAGCCACTGTGGATCACCCTGGGTAGAAGTGTTCTAGCAGATTGAATGCCTTGTGATTGTACTAATTCTGTTGGCAAGTTTAAATATATAAAAAATTCTGTGATACAAACATTTATTGATTGATCGATCAGTAACCATTTACTGATCACTTACCATGGTTTTAGATTTTTTTTTTTTTTTTGGCAGCTGGCCAGTACAGGGATCTGAGCCCTTGACCATGGTGTTACAAGGCTGCACTATAACCAACTGAGCTAACCAGCCAGCCCACCAGCCACTGCTCTAAATCCCAGGGATACAGCAACAAATAAGACACACAGTGTTTCTGTTCTCAGGAAGCTTATATTTTAGAAGTGCCCTTAACCTCTTGTCATTTAAACTCTCTCTCTTCTTTTTTTTAACTGACTCCCCATTTAAACTCTTTATGACTCAGTTTCCTAATCTATGAAATGGATATGATAATAACAGCTATCTCAGAGAGTTGTCGTGAATTTCAAATTGTTACTATCATAAAGTACTTACAGCAGTGCAAAGCACAGAGTAAGCACAGTATAAGGGCTAACTATTATTATTTTGGGGAAAGTTAATGAGCAGATTTGAGGGAGAAGATCAAGAGTTTCTCTTGAGTGCATGTTAACTCTGAGATGTCTGTTAACATCCAAGTCAAGATTATTGATCAGGAGCTCAGATATACAAGTCTGGAGGTCAAGGGACAAGTTTGAGTTGAAGATATAAATGTGGGGGTAATTGACATTTAGTTGGTATTTAAAGTCATGAAACTGACTGAGATGAGCAAGGGAGTGGAGGTGAAGAAGAGAAACATCCCAAAGACTGGGCCCTGGGACACCCCAAAGTTTAAGAGTTGGGGATCTGAGGAGGAATAAGGAGACTGAGAAGGGGCAGCCAGAGAGGTGGGAAGAAAGCCTAGGGCTGTGGTGTCCTGGAAGCCAAGTGAACAAAAGCTTTGCAGGAAAGAGGGAGCAGTCAGTTGTCAAATGTTCCTGATGGCCAAGTGAGACAAAGACTGAGAGGAGGTCATTGAATGTGACCACAAGAAGGCCATGGATAACCTTGGAGCAGTCCTGGTGAAGTGGTGGAGGCAAAGGCTATATAGGAGCGTGTTTCAGAATGGGAGGACATGGACTGAAACCATAGTATAGACATCTCTTTTATTTATTTTTTTTTATTTTATTTTATTTTTTTTTAAAAGATGACCGGTAAGGGGATCTCAACCCTTGGCTTGGTGTTGTCAGCACCACGCTCAGCCAGTGAGCAAACCGGCCATCCCTATATAGGATCCGAACCCGTGGCCTTGGTGTTATCAGCACCGCACTCTACCGAGTGAGCCACGGGCCGGCCCTAGACATCTCTTTTAAAGATGTATTTCTGTAAAGAAGAACAAAGTATAATGGGAAAGGGCTTTAGTAGAGCTTCTGGACTATCGATGAAATAAAACTGGCTGGTCTCTCTAGGGTCGCCCTATGAGAGCAGTAATCGTAACATGACAGGCACCCCCATGTGCAAAGTTCAGACCTCTGCTGGAACCAGAGCTTCCCTGGTGCAGGGGTCGGGGGGGACCTTGGGGGAAGATAAGCAGCAAAGGCCTGACACAACTTGTGGGAGGAAGCAAGGATGTTTTCAAAGAGTTGGGGCTTCTGGCTGGCCGGTTAGCTCACTTGGTAGAGCGTGATGCTGACAACACAAAGGTCAAGGGTTCAGATCCCCATAACCAGCCAGCTGCCAGAAAAAAGCAGCCGGGGCTTCTGTGGGGATAGGGAAGGAATCTGGGCCACAGGGAGAGCTCCTACCTGCAGAGCTGACCATAGAATGAGGAGTTGAGAAAGAAGATCCATAATCTCAGCCTCTTTGAGGAGCTGAGTCTGTAAAAATCCTCACGTCCCAAAAAGGGAATGTTAACGCAGCATGTTCTGTAACGTAGTTATAATACCCATGTGAATTTTTCAGTATTGTTTACTAGAGAAGCTGCTCTATGTTGATTGAACTGAAGTATGAGTTTTCTTCTAAGATTTTGCTCAATAAACAAAATGCCAAAATAATTAATTTTGCCCTACAAGCCATTTGATCTGTTCACGTTGATTACATACTCAAAATTTCTGCAGTTTCTGCCTGTTCCAGATAGTTTTTGACTGAACTGTAGTGCTAGATCAATGTGTTAGCAAGAGGTGTCTGTAACGGAACTAGTTCACATTCTTAGTGTATACACAAGCTTACCACCTGTCAGCACAGATACCCAGGATGCCACATCCACCTGCCTTTATCATGAGGCAAGCAGGTGTTGTTCTTAACTAAAGAAATATCGATGGTTAGAGTGTGGTATTATAACAACACCAAGGTCAAGGGTTCAGATCCCTTACCAGCCAGCCACCAAAAAGAAAAAAGAAAGAAAGAAAAAAATATTGGAGAAATATTTTAACTAAAGATAAAGGTCAAAGATACATGTTCTGCTGCTCCACTTGTGTCTCTTATTTGGAACTTTTAAGTTTAATTACCTACTCCCTGTACCTGCTTCTGGTTCCAGCCAAACTGCAGAAGCCAAGCTCTAGTCCTAGATTTTTCCCGAGGCCTGATTGCCACCAAAATTGACTTTGCCCCCTGATTGCTGCCATTGGAGCAATTACTTCTCACATTTGGACTGCTCAATAAGTAGTCAAGGGACATTTCTGGAGAAACTAGAAGCTGGCGCAAATAAAGAAGCATAAAGCAGCTGGGGTCAAGACCTAAGCTGCCCAAAGCACCTCATCCTCCGAACCCCTGCCTCTGCTGACTGGGGAACCCAACTGCAATATAATGAAAAATAAATTTGGTCCTTGTCCCTGATTCCTAGCACATAGCTCCTAGAACCCTTGGACTCTCCAAAGCTATAAGTGTTTTTTGTATGCTAATGAGATAACTGGTGGCTGGGGGCTCCTAGGTAGCTTCAGGATAGGGGCTGGTCACCAGAGCAACCAAGGTGTGATTAGAGGGTAGGACTTTCAGTGGTGCTGGAGATTGAGATAATCACCAATGGCCAATGATTTAATCAATGAGGCCTATGTAATGGAACCTCCATAACTGCACCCCGAAATAATAGTGTTCAGAGATCTTTCAGGTGGCTGAACACATTGAGGTGTGGGGAAGGTGGCAACCCCAGAGAGGGTATGGAGGCTCCACACCCTTCCCTCCTGTATCTTGCCCTGTCCATCTCTTAATTTGGTTGTTCCTGAGTTGTATCCTTTATAATAAACCAGTAATTGTAAGTAAAGCACTTTCCTGAGTTCTGTGAGTCATTCTAGGAAATTACCAAACCTGCGAAGGGTGTCATGCTATCTCTCAATTTATAGCCTTTCATCCTGGGTTGCCCAGGATTTGTGATTGGTGTCTGAAGTGGAAGCAGTCTTGTGGGACTGAGCTCTCAACTTGTGGGATATGATGCTAACTCCAGGTAGATAGTGTCAGACAGAATTGAATTGTAGGACACCCAACTACTGGTGTCAGAGAGTTGGAGAAGTGGTGTTGGACAAGATCTCGTGCACTTGGTGTTAGAAATGTGAGTAAAGACAGCTCACCAACCATTGACAATGCTTAGAGGAGGAGACAGGGAGATGCAGGCAGGAGCCATGTGGTGGGCCAGCATAACGTTCATGTTCAACAAGCAATCTTTTGGTTTAAAGCAATAGATCTCATATTTAAGGGACAGATGTTGATGCTTACTATATTTACTTTCTATAAGCTCAGAAGAGGAAAAGAAACCCATATGTTCTGGAAGGGATTAGATCCAAGCACTGAGCAGATGGGCCAAGGACTGGTGCAAAATCATGGTGACCTCACAAATGTGGGGGAGGAAGAAATGAGGTCACGTATCTAAAACTCCTAGCACAATGCCTGGAACATGACAGATTTGTCCAGTCATGGGCCAAGGGAATGAGAGCCCTGGTTTCCTGACAACATTCAGTTTTCTTTTCATTTTGTCGCCTGAAAACTTGTTCATTTGGATGAAACCCTGTGCCTAGAATCCAGCAAACAGGGCAGGAGAAGCTTCATGATAATGAAATGCTGCCGGAGAAATAGAAAATTATAAAATTCCAACCCACTACTTGGCAATGTAAACATATTTCACTTATTCAAGGTCACTGATGTCTTTATTGGAGCTGGAACGTCTCACACATCCAAACAACACATGATCAGTCTCACTAATAGGAACAAAGCAAGCTCCTAATGAACTAATTAGCTAATCACGTTGCAGAGGTTGTTCAGTGCTTTTCTACAACTAATGTGGTGCTCAGTTGGTCCCCTGATGCCCTGTGTTAATGTGCACATGGGGCGTCACTGTCCTGGCACCTGCTGGTTTCAGATGCGTCAGCATCCTCAGTCACCACAGCCTGACACCTCCTGGGTACCGGGCTCAGCTCCAGGCCCTTGGGAGATCAGACCTGATTCCAGACTGTGAGAGATCACAGTGAGCGTGAAGAGTGTTGGCGGGCTTGTTTATGTGATTAAAAACAGAAAAAAACTCCACTGTTACAGAACAAAGAGTGAAAAGCAAACCCCCAGGGCCTAGACTTGTCCCTGGCTCCGTTATTTTACTTACATATTTTTAAATGCTTAGTCAAGATGTAAAATTGCACTATTGCTTAGCAACCAAATTTACAGAGAAAATTAGATCTGAAAGACCCATGACAGCAAGCAGGGCTCTAAAGGGAGATACATTAAAGAGAAAGGTCTAGAATGACAAAGCTCAAGGCTGACTCCCCTCTGAGCCTACACTTGACCCCTAATAATAATCACAGTTAACATGAATCGAACACTTTGTGGGAACATGTTACTGTGCAAAATATTACACATTCATCATCTTATTTATTCTTCACAACAACCCCAGAGGCAGATACAGCAATTACCTCCATTTTCTCGCAAGAAAACAGATGCACAGAGAGGTAAGTATATTGGTCAAGATCACTCAGCCAATTGTAAGTGGTGGATCCAGAATTTGAACTCCAGACCACAGGTTTTTTGGTATAATACAAATTCACCCAGGAGCACAGGTCCCTGTACCCCAAACATCCAAGCAATGCAGTTTACAGAAAAAGGTGTGATTTGGAGCCAAATAATCCAGACAGTGAACTCAATTTTTTTTCTTCACTGAGAAACATAGTCATAGATAATTGACATTGAAAGGTAGCAGAATATGCCACACCAAAATATGCTACTTTGGCATAAGAATTAGTTTAAACTGAAGACAGTTGAGAAAGAGATACCAGAAAAGCTCTCTGCCCTCCCCCTATTTGCTTAAATGCAGGACACAGATTTGCAAAGGTTTCCCCCCTCCTCTCTCTACCAGGAAGGACAGAAGTTAATCACTGGAGAAAACTCTAGACCCTTACAGGCCTGAGACAGCACCAGAGGAATCTACATAACAAGGCTTACTAACTAGCCCTTATCTTCCATTAGCTTTCCCATATATTCATATTTGCCTACCCACGATTTGCTAAAAGATTGAAACCCTTTGTCTTGTCACTTCTCTAAAATTTTATTGCTCTTTTGTTAAGATCTTATATAAGCCCCAAGTTCTAACCATCCCTTGTACTCATCACTGGGAATCCCCATGTATGTACAATGCATGCGTTAATAAATTTCTGTTTGTTTTTCTCTTGTTCATCTGCCTTTTGTCAGTCTAATTTATAGGGCCCCAGCTGGAGAACCTAAGATAAATAGAGGAAAAACATGTTTTCCTCTCTTATAGAGTGATGGGGAAGAGCTTTGTTTTGTTCTGTTATTTTTATAAAACAGATAAAGCACCACTGTTTTACTGATTGTAAAATAAAATATGCGCTTATTATAAAACATGCCAATGATATAGGACTGCAGAAAGTGAAAAACCTCTACCTATACATAGACATATATAACCCCATTGCCACAGATGCCAGAGATGATTGCTATTAATAATTTTCTCTAAACATATATATTTCTTAAAAATAAATGCAGCCTATTTCTGTTTTCAGCCACAACGAACCAGCTTGTATTAGACCAATCCTTGCACTGAACAACTAGAAACACTGGTTTAATAAAAAATAAAAGTAAAAAACTGTTTGAGGGACAAATCTTCCACACAGAAGATTTTCAAATTGAATAAGTAGATACGTGTCTTCCCAGTGGGTGGAGCTTAATTCCTCTTGAGTGTGGGCTGTTCTTGGACACCCACTTCCAAAGAATATAATAAAGAAAGGGAAAACAGTAACTTTACAAGGGAAAAATCTGGCAGACACTAGTTTAAGTGATCAAGATTAAAATCACTAGTAATAAAAAATGTTTACATCATGTACTCTTTGATATGATGTAATCAGAAGGGTGCTTTGCTTCTGTGGTATTCTTCCCCCAAACCCATGATACTATCTAATCATGAGAAAACATCAGACAAACCCTGACCAGTACTCTTCAAAACTTTCAAGATCATGAAAAACAAAAAAAGACTGATGAAACTGCTGCAAGCCCATGAGATACCAGGAGACCTGGCAACTAATCATAATGTGGTTCCCAAGGTTAGACATTGGAACAGAAAAAGGACATATGAAGAAGCTGGTGAAATATGAATGAGATCTGTTGTTTAGTTAATAGCATTGTGCCATTGTTAACTTAGTTCTGACAAATGTTACCAGGTGAGGAAGATGTTACAATTAGGGGAAGTCAGGTAAAGGATATATGGGAACTGTATGCCATTTTGCAACTTTCTGTAATTAGAAAAAATATTCCAAAATAAAGCTTTTGTCAACTTTTTGCTTGTCTGTTTTAATATAGCAAGGACTTAAAGAGCCAAAATCTCTGAGAAAAGGGAAGTGCATTGAAGTGAACTGGCATTATGCCTGGCTCCCCCCTGAAGCATTAGCCAATTCATAATAAGTCCCACGGGGCTAAGAGGCTCAGAAGCATTCCTCTTGGGTCTTAGGTGATTCCTAACTAGTGTGGGTCTGGGGGCTTGGAAGCTAAGAAGTCTCAGCAGTCTCACACTACTAAAAAGACAAAGTTTGGAGTTCAGGATTCACTAACGAGTAGTGCAGACAACAGAGCTCCAATTAAGATCCCCAAAGAGAGCTACACCCTAGGCATAAAGGTGACATGGAAATAATCAGATTCTTCTAAAGACCCAAACTTGGTTTTGAACCAATTCAGGCTCAGACTGGATTAAGATAATCTGCATTTATTCGAACTGCCTGCCGGAAACAAAAGTAAATCCCTACTGAAGGAAAAGTAACATCATGAGAGCCTCAAATTATCTCTACAATTTCTTATACAAAATGCCTAGCATTCAGTAAAGAACTTAAGGGACACACAGGATATGGTGAAAAGGTCAACCATACATGTATTTGAATTCCAGAAGGAGAGAAAGAGAATGAAAAAGGAGCAATATTTGAAGAGAATATGGCTGAGTGATGAAAGATATCAAGTCATAGACCCAAGAAGCTCTATGAATGTCAAGAATACACATAAAGAAAAACACAATTAGTTATACCATACTAAAATTGTGGAAAATTGAAGACAAAAAAAAAAACTTAAAAGTGGCCAGAGACAAAAGAACACACTATTTTCAAAAGAATAACAGTAAGACTGACAGTTTTTCAGCAGAAATTCTGGAAGCCTAGAAGATAATTCAATGGAATCTTCATGGAGCTCAAACAAAATAATGGCTAACCTAGAATTCTATTCTCAATAAAAATGTCTTTTAAAACTAAAAATGTCTTTTAAAACTGAAGGTAAAATGAAAATATTTTCAGCCAAGCAAAAACTGAGAAGATTGGGCTGGCCCCGTGGCTCACTCGGGAGAGTGAGGCGCTGGGAGCGCCGAGGCTGCGGGTTCAGATCCTATATAGGGATGGCCGGCACCGCTCACTGGCTGAGCGTGGTGCAGACCATACTGTGCCGAGGGTTACAATCCCCTTAACAGTCAAAAAAAAAAAAAAAAAAACTGAGAGGATTTATTTCTAGCACATAGGAATAAAAGAAATACTAAAAGAGGGTCTCCAACAGAAGGAAAATTATTAAAGATGGAGGCACAATAATGTAAGAAAGAATGACAATTAGCAGAAAGGTAAGCGCATGATTAAATCTAAAAGAAAACTGACTGTATAAAATAGTAACCATAATAATGTCTCTTGGTGTTTAAAGAATATGTGGAATTAAAATATTAAAATGCAGAATAAGAAGAAGTACTTCCAGAATGGTAGAGTAAGGACCTCCAAAAATTCACTCTTCCATGAAAGCAAAGAGGACACTAGCAAAAATTCAAAAAAAAAAATTCAACTTTTTCAAACTTTGGAAATTAACCACCAGCCTGCAAGAATGAAGGGGTTTTTATTCAAGAAAAAAAGGTTGGAGGGCTGGCTAATTAACTCAGTTGGTTAGAGCATGGTGCTGATAACACCAAGGTCCAGTATTTGATCTCTGTACTGGCCAGTCACCAAAAAAGAAAACAGAAAAGAAAAGGAAAAGAGGTTGAATCTCAGCAAAAAGAGTGAGTTTTGTGGCATTTTAACTTGCCATATCCTCTCCTCCAATGCAAGATAGGCTTGAAAATGAGAAGCCTCAGAGAGAATCACAATTTATAGGAGCAGAAACCCATGAGCTGAAGCCTCCGTGAACCAGTCCCGAGAGAGGAAAACCTGAACTGTAATTGATGAATTGCTGGAGGCTCAGTTGGACAAGTCTGAGAGAGAAAAACTCCAGGGGGACCTAGTTATCAGGGGGCACCCACATTTTTGTGAGATGTACCTCACAGTTCTCATAGTGAATTTTAGAGAAAAATCTCCTTATGCTTCCGGCAAGGAAAGGGGGAAAGGAACCATTCTGAAAGACCCCCAGAGCATTCTATTTTTCTTAACAAAGTCTGCTCTCAGGAGAAACTATGTTAACCAAAGCCTTACGTGCTGGGATTTTATCTGAGCCTAACTAACCTAGAGAGGGGAAACATCCAATTCCAGCCCCCTCTAGCCAACCTGTCCCACCTACAGTGGGAAAAGTTGAGAAGCACTCGTGAAGTTCAGTCCAGGGCCCAGGGTTCGAAAGGCTGAGTCCTAAATCATAGGACTATAGAACACTTCCCTTCCCCCACACCTTATCACCACATCTCTAAAGGCCTATTTACTGCAGTTCCTTTTACCCAGGTCATCACGTCCACCTTTCAACAAAAATTACAAGGCATATTAAAAGGAAAAACACCATTTGAAGAGAAAAAGCAAGCCTCAGAACCAGAGTCTGATAAGGCAGGAATGTTGGAATTATCAGACCAGGAATTTTAAAAAATTATGATTAATATGCTAAGGGCATTAATGGAAAAAGTAGACAGCATGCAAAAACAAATGGATATACTGTATCAGCCAGCTGCCAAAAGCACAGATGGAAAATGGAAGGAGGGAGATGGAAATTCTAAGAAAAAAACCAACCAGAAATGCTAGAGATTGAGAGTGCTGTAACAGAAAGGAAGAATGCCTTGAATGGGCTCATTACTAGCCTGGACACAACTGAGGAAAGAATCTCTGAGTCTGAGGACATACAATTGTTAAATGAAAATTATAGGGGACCATTGTTTTGGACCAAGTTCCCACACTGGGCCCCAAAAGACCAGACTAAAAATTAAAATGGAGTCACCCCTGCTAAGTTTTATGTCACCAAACCTAAACTAAGTTGTGGTGTAACCTTCCCAGAAATCAGGAAAGAGATAACAGCCAATTTCACAAACAGGTCAGTTCAAATCTTCAATAGGTGCAATAATGAAGTTCTCTCTGATTTCATCCTTATACAAAAAGAATAACCTGAAGTAACCCGATGTTATATAACCAGTTGTTTTTCTGTTGTTCTGTATCTCTGTCCCCACCTTACAAGCAAAGAAACTTTGAAATGACCAATCCATTTTCTGTTCTTTGTTTCTGCTTTCTTCAGCCTTTTCTGTCTATAAAACCAACATCCTCTGCTGGGCTCATTAGAAAAATTATTCTGTTTTATGGAAAAACACATTGCAATAAAGCCAGTTCATATTTTTAACTAAATTTGCTGTAATTTTGTCCTTTGATGCAATGGAAACTTCCAAAACTAAAAAGCAAAGAGAAAAAAGACTGAAAAAAAAAAAATGCAGAAGGGTTACAAGTACTCAAGAACTGTGAGACAACTATAAAAGATATAACACATATGTAAAGGGAATACTATAAAGAGAAAGAAAGAGAGAAAGGAACAGAAGAAATATTCGATGTAATAATAGCTGAGAATTTCCCCAAACTAATGTTGGTCACCAAACAACACATCCAGGAAGGTCAGAGAACAACAAGCCAGAAAAATGCCAAAAAAACAAGCAAATAAACAAAAAACTATACCTAGGCATATTATAGTCAAACTTTAGAAAATCAAAGATAAAGAAAAAATTTTTGAAAGAAGCCAGAGGAAAAACCACCCTACTTACAGAGGAGCAAAGATAAGCATTGCATCCTACTTCTCCTCAGAAACCATGCAAGCAAGAAGAGAGTGGCATGAAATATTTAATTATTGAAAGAAAAAAGCCCCACCAATCTAGAATTCTGCATCGTGTGAAATTATTTTTTGAAAGTGAAGGAGAAATAAAGTCTTCTCAGACAAACAAAAATTGAGGAAATGTGTTGCCAGTAGACCTGTCTTGCAAGAAATGTTAGCAGAAGTTTTTCAGAGAATGAAAATAACATAGGTCAGAAACTTCAATCTACATTAAAAAAAAAAAAAAAAAAAAAAAGGAGAGCATCAGAAAATGAATAAATGAAGATAAAATTAAAACTTTTATTTTTCTTAATCTTAATTGATCTAATAGATAACAGTTCATTCAGAATAATAATAGTAATAACGTATTCAATTATTTATGCTTATGCATGTGTGTATGCATGTGTGTGTATTTACACAAACATATATATATACTTATGTATGTTTGTGTATAAGCAAAATAAATGACACCAATGATACAAGAGATGAGGGGGCGAAATTATGAATATTTTGTTATTATAAGGCAGTTGCACTACCTTTGAAGCAGTTCAGTGTTATTTAAAAGCGGACTTGTTTTAGTTGTGAATGTGTACATCAGTTTCCTCCTTATCCTTGGGATATACATTCCAAGACCCTCAGTGGATGTCTGAAATCACAGATAGTACTAAACCCTAGCTATACTATGTTCTTTCCTGTACATACATACCTACGAGAAAGTTTAACTTATAAATTGGGCACAGTAAGTGATTACTATAACAACTAATAATAAAATAGATCAATTATAACAGTGTGCCAGCATCACCACTTTTGCACTTTGGGGCCATTACTAAGTAAAATGAGGGTTACCTGAACACAAGTGCTATGATACCATAACAGTCTATCTGACAACCAAGACAGCTACTAAGTGACTAATGGGCAGGTAGCATATGCAGCATGGATTTATGTTCCTGGACAGGACGAATGGGACAGTGCAAGATTTCATCACACCACTCAGAATGGCCTACAATTTAAAATTTATGAATTGTTTATTTCTGAAATTTTCCATTTAGTATTTTCAGACTGTGGTTGAGTGCAGGTAACTAATATTGCGGAAAGTGAAACCACAGATAAGGGGAGACTACTGTATTGCAAACTCTAGGGCAACCACTAAAAACAGTAAAAAAAGAAGTATTTCTTATATCCTAAGAAAGGAGAGTAAATGGAATCATGCAAAATGCCCAATTAAAATCACAAAAGGCAGAAAAAGAGTGGGAGATAAAAATAGAAACATAGAACAAAAATAGAAAACAATAATAAACATGGTAGATGTTAATGCAAACTGTTTCAATCAATAATCACTTTGAAAGTCAATAGTATAAATGCACCAATAAAAAGACAGAGATTGTCAGTGAATCAAAAACAACACCCAAGAATATGTTGTCTACAAGTAACCCACTTTATAACAACACTCTCCAGCCAACTGAGCTAACTGGCCAGCTAGAGTAACCCACTTTAAATGTGGAGACACATACAGATTAAAAGTAAACGGATGGAATTAACACTAATCAAAAGAAAGCAGGAGTAGCTATATTAATTTCAGATAGAGCAGAATTCAAAGCAAGCAAAATTATCAGGGATAAAGAGTATCATTACAGAATGATAAGGGGATCGATTCTCCTAACAATCCTTAACTTGTATAGTCTAACAGAGCATCGAAATACATGAGGTAATAACTGATAGAACTGCAAGGACAAATACATCAAACACTATATTTGGAGACTTCAACCTCCCTATTCAGAAACGACATATCCAGTAGGCAGAAAATTAGTACAGACATCATTGAACTTAACACCACCACCAATTAATAGGATATAATGGATATTTATAGACTACTTCATCCAACAATAGCAGAACACATTGTTCTCAAGCTCACATGGAACATTCATCAGGATCGATCAGGTCTGGACCATTTAAAAAAAACAGTTTAACATTTAAAAGAATAGAAATCACATAATGTCTATCCTCAGACGGTAGTGGAATTAAACTAGAAATCAGCAACAGAAAGAGAGTTGGAAAAATTCCAGCATACTTGGAGATTAGACAAGACACTTCAAAATAACACATGGCTCAAAGAAGGTATCTCAAGAGAAATTTTAAAATATTTTGAACATAGGTTGCTATGTGGCCAGAGAATGACAATAGGAAGAGTGCTAACTTTCTCACTCACTCTCTTTAAAAAGCCATCAGAACCACACCCATGATAACTTATTAGTTCATGAATGGATTCATCTATTCATGAGGTCACAGTCCTCATGATCCAATCACTTCTCAAAGGCCCCACCTTTCAAATACCATAATTGGATTTCTCTCCCTCTTACTCCTGTTATAATGGAGATCAAGTTCCCAGTACATGAACTTTGGGGGGACACATTTGACCTAAAGCAGCAATCATAGCAAGGTGGCTGGATACAAAGTTAATATACAAAAACCCATTGCTTTTCTATATACCAGTAACGAACAAGTGAAATTTGAAATTTAAAACACAATACCATTTACATTGCCACCCGCAAAAATGAAATACTTAGGTATAAATCTAACAGAATATGTACATGTAAGATGTATAGGAGGAAAACAACAAAACCCTAATGAAAGAAATAGAAGATGAACTAAATAAATGGAGGGATATTCCATGTTTATGGATAGGAATACTCAATACTGTCAAGATGTCAGTTCTTCCCAACTTGATTCAATACAAGCACAATCAAAATACCAACAAGATACTTTGTGGCCACTGACAAACTGATTCTAAAATTTATATGGAGAGGAAAAAGATGCAGAATGGCCAAAACAATATTGAAAAAGAAGAACAAAGTCAGAGGACTGAAACTACCTGACACCAAGATGTCTATAGCTACTGTAATCCAGACAGGGTAGTTTTAATGAAAGAATAGACAAATTGGTGAATAAAATAAATAGAAATCTCAGAAATAAACATACATAGATATAGTCAACTGATCTTTGACAAAGGAGCAAAGGCAATTCAGTGGAGAAAGGATAGCTTTTTCAGCATCAAATGGTGCTAGAACAAGTAGACATTCACATGAAAAAATAAATCTGAACACAAACATTACACCCTTCACTAATTAACTCAAAATGGATCATAGACCTAAATATAAAACACAAAACTATAAAACTCCTAGAAGAAAACCTAGATGACCTTGGGTTTGCTAGTGATTTTTAGGTACAACACCAATTGCATGATCCATGGAAGAATTAATAAGCAGTACATCATTAAAATTTAAAATTTCTGCTCTGCAAAAGACACTGTCAAGAAAATAAAAAGCCAATGCACGAACTGTGAAAAAATATTTGCAAAAGACACATCTGATAAAGAACTATTATTCAACTATACAAAGAAGTCTTAAAAATAATAGGGAAACAATCAGCTAGATTAAAAAATTGACCAAAGGCCTTTACAAACATCCCATCTAAGAAGATATGCAGATGACAAATAAGGACATGAAAAGATGCTCCACATCATATGTCATCAGGAAAATGCAAATTTAAGCTGCAATGAGATACTACTCTACACCTATAAGAATGGCCTAAACCCTAACCATTGACTCCCAATAAATGCTGGTGAAGACGTGAGCAACAGGAATTCTCATTCATTACTGATGGGAATGCAAAATAATGCAGCCACTTTGGAAGACAATTTGGCAGTTTCATACAAAACTAAAGATACTCTTCCCACAAAAAAAATAAAAGACACTCTTACCATATAATACTGCAATCACACTCCTTGGTATTTATGCAAAGGAGCTGGAAATGTACGTCCACAGAAAAACCTGTGTAAGGATGTTTATAGCCGCTTTATTTATAATTGCCAACAAGATATCCTTCAGTAGGTGAATGCATAAATGAACTATGGCATATCCAGACAATGAAATATAATTAATCACCAAAAAGAAATTAATGGGTTGGCCAGTTAGCTCAGTTGGTTAGAGAGCGGTATTGGTAACACCAAGGTCAAGGGTTTGAATCCCCATACTGGCCAGCTGCCAAAAAAAAAAAAAAAAAGAAAAAAAGAAATAAATAAAAACATATATAGATAGATAAATAATTCAGAAGTTGAAATTACAACTTAAAGAATTCCAATCCCCAGGGCATTTGTTGAAGGCAGTCTACAGCAAATGCTCAACCTTGCAGCTATCCAAGCGGGCAATACCAGATGGGGCAAGCAAAAGGCTGGCAAAACAATTGTAATGGGAAAATCTGGGGAATGAGAAGTCCATGAAAGGCTTTGAAAAGCTCCAACATATTCCTGGAGATCTAGAAGACCATGTACATGTGCAGGGCTAAGAAGATCAGGGCCCAGGAAGGCCATAATCTCTCACCTCTGGCTGATGTTGATTTTCTCATTGATTGTTAAAGCTGTAACCCAACACACTTATACAAACAAGACTCTGCCAAGACAGGGAGTGAGGTTTTTTTGATGTGGAAATTTAAGGAAATCTCTGTCCAATCATTAGCCAAGAACTAGGATAACAGATCAGACTTCAGTGGCCACATGACAAAGAATACAGAATTAGCCCAGAAAAGTTACTACACAATCAGTAGCAACAGCAAGTCCTGAGAAGATAAGAACTGATTTCCAGAGTTGTCACATTATGTTACTTTAAATGTCTAATTTTTTTTATTTTTTGGCAGCTGGCTGGTAAGGAGATCCGAACCCATGACTTTGGTGTTATAAGGCTGCGCTCTAACCAACTGAGCTAACGAGCCAGCCCAAATGTCCAATTTTAAACAAAAAATTATGAAGCATGCAAAGAAACAAGAAAATATAGTTCATTCACGGGGGGGGCGGGGGGAAGCAGTCAATAGAAACTGTCCCTGAAGAAATCCAGATGTTGGACTTACTCGACAAAGTCTTTAAACAAGCTATATTAAATATGTTCCAAGAACTACAGGAAACCATGTGTAAAGAACTAAAAGACAGCATGAGAACAATGTCTTGCCAAATAAAGAATAACACTGAGGAGATAAAAAAAAATTTTTTTTTAAATAGGAATTCTGGAGTTGAAAGAAATGTATATAGCAACATAAATAAAAAATGGACAAGAGGGGCTTGTTAGAGTTGGCAGAGAAAAGAATCAGCAAACTCGAAGATATGTCAATGAGATTATCCAGTCAGAGGAACAGAAAGAATTAAGAATAATAAATAGAGCTACAGTGATCTGTGAACACAGTCAAGTGTACCAACACACATATAACAGGAACCTCAGGAGTCAAAAATAAAGACAGGCAGAAAAAATATTTTAAGTAGTAATAGTCAAAAAACTTCCCAAATTTTATTTTAAAAATTAATCTATACATCCAAGAAGCTCACTGACTCTAAATAGAATAAATTTTAAAAGATTTACACCTCAATACATTACAAACAAACTATCAAAAGCCAAAGAGGGCTGGCTGGTTAGCTCAGTTGGTTAGTGCATGATGTTATGACAACAAAGACAAGGTTTCAGATCCCCATTCTGGCCAGCCACACAAAAAAAGAAGTCAATTTTGAAGGCATCAAAAACCAAATAAAAGCTCATCACATACAAAGGATCCACAATAAAATTAATCGCTGACTTCTCATCAGAAACCATGGAGGCCAGAAGACAGTGTGATGGCATATTCAACATGCTGGGTGGGAAAAGACTTTAACATCATCTTTAACATCATATAGAAAGAATTCTGTATTCAACAAAACTATTCTTCAAAAATAAAGGAGAAATTTAGACATCCCCAGAGAATTCATCGCTAGTATTCCTGCCCTATAAGAATTACTAAGAGGTGCTTTTCAGGCTAAAATGAAAGGATACTAGACAAAAAAGTTGAATTCACATAAAGAAATAAAGAGCACCAGTTAAAGAAACTACATAGGTAAATATAAAAGACAGGATAAATGTATTTTTATTTATAACACTTGTCTTTTCCTATCAAATTTCAAAGACAACCACGTAAAGGAACAATTATAAAACTGTGTTAATAGGCTTATAATGTATAAAGATGTAATGTGCATGACAATAAATAGCACAAAGGAGAGGGGAGGGAATGGAGCTATAATGAAGCAAAGTTTTTGTGTAAGATTGATATGAAGTTGGTATTAATTCAGACTAGATTGCTTTCAATTAAGATACTAATCAAAATCCTAAGGGCAACCTCTAAGAAATAACTTTAAAAAATAATAAAAGAAAGATCAGGAGAATTATAATGGTGCACCATAAAATATCTATTCAATGCAAATGCAGCAGTAATTGCAAAATAGTAGAACAAAAAATACCTAAGATATATAGAAAACAAACAGCAAAATGGCAGGCATAAATCCTACCTTATTAGTAATTACATTAAGTGTAAATGGTTTGAACAGTCCAATCAAAAAGCAGAGATTCACATAATGGATTTTAAAAAAATGATCCAACTCTATGCATGTATGAGATACACTCTTTAGATTCAAAGAAGCAATCAGTTAAAAGGGTAGGGGCTGGCCAGTTAGCTCAGTTGGTTAGAATGTGGTGTTATAACACCAAGGTCAAGGGTTTGGATCACCTTACCAGCCAGCCATCAAAAATACAAACAAATAAATAAATAGATAAATAAATAAATAAACGTAAAAGGATAGAAAAAATATACCATGCAAACATTAGCCAAAAGAGAGCTGGAGATGTGATACTAACATCACAGAAAATAATCTTTAAGACAAAATTTTTTACTAGAAACAAAGAAAGGCATTTTATAATAAAAGGTTAAATTCATCAAGCATATGTAACTATTATAAATGTACATGTATCTAACAACAGAGCCCCAAAATACATAAAATACAGGACAATAATGACATAGAGAGAGGGAGGGGTAAATGGAGTTAAGATGTTCTAAGAATGTTATGTGATTCAGAAAATATAAAAGTACTAATTTATATTAGATTCCAGTAAGTCAAGGATGCATGTTGCAATCTCTAGGGCAACCCCTTAAAAAAAGACAAAGTAAGGTGCAACCAACAGGCTAATACAGGAGGAAAAATTATTGAAAAAAATTAATTGAAGTAAAAGAAAGATAGGAAAGAAAAATAAATATTAAACCATTCAGTTATAGAGAAAAGAGAGTAATATGGTAATTTTATTTATTTATTTATTTATTTATAGCAGCTGGTCAGTTCAGGGATCAAATCTTGGACCTTGGTGTTATCAGCACCATGCTCTAACCAACTGAGCTAACCGGTCAGCCCTAAAATGATAAATTTAAAATCTCAATATATCAGTAGCTATGTTGAGTGTAAATGTATTAATTATGCTAATCAGAAAATAAAGATTGTCAGTCTGGATTTTAAAAACTATATGTTTATAACAGATGATCTTAAATATAAGAATACAGAAAAGCTGGATATAAGAGAATGGGAAAATATACATAACATAAACATTAACCAAAAAGAAACTGGAGGGGCTGTTCTAATAGCAGACAAAGCAGACTTTAAACTAGAAGCATTACCCAAAATAAAGACAGACATTTCATAATAATAATAGTATTATTAATTAAATTATAATTTATTTAATTTATTAATAATTTTATTAATATTATTAATAAAAAGGGCAAATCCACTAGCAATGCATAACAATTCTAAATCTACATGTACCTAATAACATCTCCTCTAATAATATATCATAAAATTTATAGACTTAAGGAAGAAATAGACAAACTCACAGTCATACTAGGAGATTTTAACACACTTTTCTCAGTAACCAATAGAACAAAGAGACAAAAAAAACCTAAAAAGTAGATAAACAACTTGAACAACATTATTAGCACCTTTTACCCAATTAACATATATAGAACACTATATTCAACAATTGAATAATATACATTCTTTTCAGGTGCACATGGAAAAATTTTAAAAGTGAATGTATGCTTGGCCATAAAGCAAGTCTCAACACATTTCAGAAAATTAAAATCGTATAGGCTGTGTGTCTCTAACTATAATGGAAAAAAGTTAGATACACATTACAAAAAGAAAACTAGAAAAGCTCCCCAAAAGTTTGCAAATTAAACAATATACTTCTCAATAACTCATAGGTCAAAAAAGAAATTACAACAAAAATTGAAAACATTTTAAAGAGAATTATAATAAAAAAACAACATATCAATACTTGTGGGCTGCTGCTTAGGCCATGTTTAGAGAAAATTTTATAGCTTCAAATGCATGTATTACAAAAAATAAGTACCAAAAATCAATTATCTAAGTGTCCATATCAAGTAGTTAGAAAAGAGCAAATTAAATACAAAGAAAGTCGGAGGGAGGAAATAATAAAGATAACAATAGAGATTAATAAAGTTGAAAATAAATAATAAAGAGCTTCAAAAAGTTCAAATTTATAAGCCCCTAGCAAGACTAATCAAGAATAAAAATAGAGATGACACAAATTACTAATAGCAGGAACAAATGGGATCGTCATCACAGATCCCACATATTAGAAAGATAATAGATGAATATTATGAACAACATTATGGCAGTGAACTTGAAAATTTAAATGAAATAGACAAATTCTTAGAAAAACATAACTTACCAAAAGTGACACAAGGAAAAAAAGAAAAAGAAAATAAATACCATAATTACTAAAGAAATTGAAACTGTAGTTAGAAAATCTTCCCACAATGAAAATTCCAGGCCCAGAGAGCTTCCCTGGTGAGAATACCAAACATTTAAAGAAGAAATAACACCAGTTGTACATAAACTCTTTTGGAAAATAGATGAAGGAACATTTCTCAATTACATAATGAGATCACGTAATCCCCAAATCTGGCAAGGACATTACAACAGAGGAAAATTACCCACAAATCTTTCTCAGAAACATAGATGGGCAATAAAACCCTAAAGAAAGAAAATAGCAAATCAAATCCAGCAACACAAAAAAATAATAACATATCAAGACCAGGTTAGATTTATTTAGGAATGAAAGGTCGGGTGAACAGTTAAAAATCAACCACTGTAACTCAGTCTATTAATAGAATAAAGGACTAACTTCACAACATCAGTAAATACAGAAAAAGCAGTTGTTCAAATTCAATCCCATTTGCAATAAACACATAACAAACTAGGAATAGAAGGAAACTTTTTCTCTTTGTTTTTTACTTTTAAATAGAAATTAGTTTAGACTTACAGAAAAGTTGCAAAAATAGTGCAGAATTCTCATATCCTCTTCACTCCACTTCCTCTTATCTTACCATCTTGAAACCAGGAAATTAATATTGACACAGGATGATTAACTAATTTATAGACATTATGAAATTTTTCTAGATTTCCCATTAACGTCCTTTTCTAATCCAGGATTCAATCCAAGATCCATGACATTTAATTGTCATGTCTACTTACTTTCCTTCAATCTGGGACAGTTCCTCAGTCATTCTTTGTATTTATGGCCATAGCAATGCTTTCTGAGGAGTACTCCATTTTGTGAAATGTCCTTCAACGTGGGTTTGTCTGATGCTTTCCCACAATTAGTTGAGGTTATGCAGCTTTGTCAAGAATATTACAAAGTAATGCTGTGCCAGAAGAAGACTTTCTTAATCTGTCAAAGAGTATGTTCAAAAAATCTACAGCATACTTCATGCCCAAGAGGACAGCTATAACCAAAAAAGCGGAAAATAGCAAGTGTTGGTGAGGATGTGGAGAAATTAGAACCCTCATGCATTTCTGGCGGGAGTATAAAATGATTCAGCTCATGTGGGAAACAGTTTGGTGGCTGCCCAAGACTTACGTGACCCAGCAATTCCACTCCTAGGTACATACCCAAAAGAACTAAAAACAGGGGCTAAAAAAAAAAAAAAGAAAGAAAGAAAAGAACAAACTTAGTACATCAGTGTTTATAGTGTTTATAGCAGCACTTTTCACAATAGCCAAAAGGTAGAAACAACCCAAATGTCCATCAACAGATGAATGCAGAGTAGTTGTTTAATGGGTACGGGGTTTTATTTTGGAGTAATGGACATGTTTTGAACTAGATAGAGATGGTGATTGTACAACATTGTGAACTCCTAAATGCCACTGAATTGCCCACTTCAAAGTAGTTAATTTTATGTGTGAATTTCACCTCAAATTTAAAAATTCTACAGTAAACATCATACTTAATGGTGAAATATTAAAAACATTCCACCGAGATTAGAACAAAGATGGTCGTTATCACCACTTCTATTTAACACTGCAGTAGAGGTCTTAGCTAATGTAACAGTCATAAAGAAGAAACAGAGGAAGAAAAGAGTAAAAGGAGGAGGAGGAAGAAAAGGATAAAGGCAGAAGGAGAGAGAGGAAAAAGAAAATGCATAAAGATCAATAAGGTTGTAAGACACAGATGACGTTATTATATATCTGGAAAATCTGAACAACTCTACAGATAAACTGTTACAATCAGTAAGTGAATTTAGCAAGGTCATTTGATTCAAGGTCAACATTTTTTAAAAATCCATTGCATTTCTACCTAGAAATCGAAAAAAATTAAATACCATAAGCATTAGCATCAAGGACATAAATATCTAGGTATAAATACAACAAAACTGCAGAACCTCTACACAGAAAAGCTTTATTGAGGAATATTAAAGAAGACCTGCAAAAAGATGAAAGTATATACAATGTTCAAGGATTGAAATATTCATTATTATTAAGATGTCAGTTCTCCCTAACTTGATCTATAGATTTAAAGCAATCATAGTTGAAACCCCAGCGGTTTTCTTTGGGGGGAGGTGGGGTGATAAGGAAAGTTGAAATTGACAAGCTAATTCTAGAATTTATAGAAAAATACAAAGAGCCGAGAATAGCTAATATAATCTTGAAGAATAAAAACAAAATTGGAGGAGTTAGACTACAATAAAAATAATTAAGACAGTCTGGTATTAATACAAAAATATGCTAATACGCCAATGTAAAAGAATAGAGAGTCCAGAAACAGCCCACACATATATAAACAATTAAGGCAAAAAGTGACATGCAGTACAGTGGGGAAAAGATGAGTCCTTTCAATCAATGGCACTGGGTCAGCTGGATAACCATACAGAAAAAATAAATTTTGATGCCTATCTTATACCATACACAAAAATCAAACCCAGATAGACTGTAGATCTAAGTAAGAGAGGTAAATCAATAAAACTTTTAGAAATTAGCATAGGAAAATATATTCACATCCTTGTTTTAGGCAAACTTTTTAGAACAAGACACAAAGAAGCACTAATCATAAAAGAAAAATAAATTGAACTGTATTAGATTTAAGAACTTCCATTTATTAAACAACACTGCTAACAGACGAGAAAGGCAAGCTATGGAACAGGAAAAGATTTTTGCAATACATGTAACTGAGAAAGATCTGATATCCAAAACACACAAAGAACTGCAAATTCATAAGAAAAAGACTAACAACTCAACAGAATAAAGCAAAAGACTAGAGCACAAAAAGGGATATCCAAATGGCCAGAAAACTTGTTTTTAAAAGTCCTAATTCTCATTAGTCATCAGAGAAAGACAAGTTAAAACCACAGTGTGATACCCACCCACCAGTATACCCAAAATTGACACGACGTGTCACATGTTAGCAAATATACGGTGGAACTGAAACTCTCAAACACTGTTGGTGGTAGCATAAATTGGCACAACCACTTTGGGAAATGGTTTGGCACTATCTTTTAAGGCTAAATATAAGTATGCCCTATAACCACCTAGGTATATACACATTGAAATGGGCACATATGTGTGTGAAAAGTCATGTGTGAGAATATTTACAGTGGCATTGATTTTAGTGGACAAAAATGGAAACAACCCAAATATTCATGAACAGGAGAACGAATAAACAATGTGTGTGTATTCATACAATGGAATACTGTGCAGAAACGAATACGAATGAATGACTAGGACACCCAGATGCATCTCAGAATGTTGAGTGAAAGCTAAACACGTGGGAGTACATACTTTGCAACTCCATCCGTGTGAGGTTCAAACACAGTTCAAATGCATTTCTGATGTTAGAAGTCAGAAGAGTGCTCCTTTGAGAAGCAAAGTGGCTGAAACCGGCAGGAGAAAAGCTTTTGGGCTTCTGGTGATTTATAGATCTGAATGGCAGTTGCATGAGTGTTCACTTTGTAAAAATTCATCAAGTTGTACGTTCTCTATGTATATGTTCAATAAATAAATTTTTTTTAATGGATGTAGCTTATACATACCAGTCTTTCATAAGTCTATAATAACCTAATAGATGCACAAATAACCCAAGAATCTTGCTGTTGCCCCTATGTACACAGGCCGGAATTCTAGCCTTGCCTGTAAGTTCCTACCACCTTCCCAGCTCCTTCCTGGAGTCTCCAAAGGGAAACTTCACATGCATTTACAAATAGTCTGTCCAACTTTTCAGCGTCTACAAGTATCAGAAAACTAGCTGGGTAAAGAATCAAAATCAAAATCCACATTAGGGCTCAGCCAGGAGACTCTGTTATTCAAAAATAAGATCCCATACTGCAACTTGCTTTTTGAATTTTATCATGGACTTTTCCCCTTATCAACACATGTAAATCCATCTTATCCCCTTTAACAGCTGTATAATAATCTACTCTATAACTTTACAGTATTTTAATTAAATCCTCTTTTAAAAGACATTTAAAGTTGTTTCCAAATGTTTGCTTTTATAAAAATGTTCCAGTGAATATCCTAGCACATCATTCCCATTTGACTAAGTTTTTCTTCTTCTTTTTTTTTTGACTGGCCAATATGGAGATCCAAACCTTTGACCTTGGTGTTAACAACACCACACTCTAATCAACTGAGTTAACTGACCAGCCTAACTATTGTTTCACTAGAATAAATTTGAAGTTGAAATATTAGGCCAAGTAGTGTGCATATGGATAAGGATTTAGATACGTGCTAACCAACTTATCTCCAGAAAAGCTGTAAGCGTTCATCCTGCCACATTCTAGAACATCATCTACGTTGTTGCCAACACTGGTTATTGTCAGTCTTTTTCATCCTTGCCACATGTGATGTATGAAAATCACATCTCCTCATTTTAATTATTTCTTTGGTTCCCTAAGGTTGAACCTTCATTTATTGGCCATTTGTAGTTCTTTGGTAGAATCTCCCATTTTAGTGAGATTTTTAAATAGTTCTTTTCACAGATTTTTAAATAGTTCTTCATATATGGCAAAAAGATTAATCATATTTCTATTACATATGAAGCAACTATTTTTTTTTCTGTTTGCCATTTGCCTTTAGGTTTTGTGCTGTTATGACATCCAGAGGTTCTCAATTGTCATATGTAACATCTGTCCATTTTTTCCTTTGTTTTCTGTCTTTGGTATCAATAACAAAAAAGACCTCCCCTACACCAAGATGATAAAAGTATTTTTATCTGTTTCCTAGGCTAAGGTCACAATTCCCATAAACAGTGAAGCCAGAATTTGAACATGAGTTTGTCTTACTTGTGTGTGTAACTCCTCACTACACTGTTAGTAATAACAGCAATTATCTCTGGATATTAAGAATATAGGTTATCTTTAACTTATTTTTACATACCTATATTTTCACACATGCACAATAAGATGTGTACACAAAAAGACATGAAAGCTTAGTTATTATTAGGAAGGAACCAGACTGCCTGGGCTCATATTCCAGCTCTGTCACTTCTTAGCTGTGTGACTCTGGGCAAGTTACTTAATCTCTCTGTGCCTGTTTGCTTATGCATAAAAAGTGGAAAATAATAGTAGCTGCCTTCTAAAATTATTGTGCAGATTCAATGAATTAAGATGTATTAGAACGGTGCTTGGTACATCATAAGCTCAATATAAGCCTTCGTTTCAATAAACATATATTACTTTTGTAATAAAAACAAACTAAAGTTACTTCTTTTTTTTTTAGGTGGTTGACTGGTATGGGGATCCGAACCCTTGACCTTGGTGTTATAACATCACGTTTTAACTGAGCTAACTGGCCAGCCCCTAAAGTTACTTTTTAAGTGAGATATTAGAAAGAGCAAGTAACTGAAAAGCCCTGGAGAGCTGTTCTGGGGATTCCAGGGGGAGCTGCTCACTGTCCAGGCCTCATGTGCAGCTCAGTCAGATCAAACCCCCACTTTCCTGAGTGCCAGTTAAGTGTGTTTTACCTGACCAGGTAACTATTAACTGTTTATGAGGTCCTACTGTGTGCCAATCACTTAATAGAGATGATCTCATGAAACACTCATAACCACTCTATGAGGTGGACATAACTGGATCCCCATCATACAGACAAGGAAACTGAAGTTCAGAGAGTTAAGTGACCTGCCCCAAATCCCTAAAGCTGGTAAGTCGCAAGGCCAGCCTTGTCTAGAGGTGTACTCTGCCTTGTCTCCTTCCTGTACTCTGGTGACTTGGCTGCACTCTCTGCCAAGGCGCTGCTGAGCCTGAGCCCTGCTGTTAGAAGTCAGTCACTGCAAGGACTTCCTTCAAAGGAGAGAGGTGGGTCTGCCCTAGCTCCTCTGGCCACACACACACACACACACACACACACACGCACACGCGCACGCACGCGCGCGCGCGCGCGCACACACACACACACACACACACTCTCTCTCTCTCTCTCTCTCTCTCTCTCCCCTACTTCCTGGCCTACTCTACAAAGTAACATTACTTGGGAAGAAACTGGGGCATTGAAGAAGCCCTGGCCAGGCAGGCATTCCAGGGCAGCCAGCCAGCTTCCCCTCAGCCTTGGGCTGAGCACCTTCATATGCCTGCAGGGAAGGAAAGCGCCTCTGAGCTGCCCCTCCCTGGGGGCCCGTCCAGCCCTGCTATTCAGAGCCCCACTCCACCAAGCAGAGGGCGTGTCCCCGCAACTTCCTCCGGGCTCTCTCTGCACAGGCCTTCCGGGTGCCGGCGGGGGGCTCTGCTCACAGTACCAGCCTCAGCCTGCACCACTGCCAACTGGGAGCTGAGGGCTCTAGCCTAACTGCATCCTCCAAGACTCTGAAGGGTCATTACAGCTCCCAAACAGAACCCTTTCCTATCCCACATCCTCCTCCAGGAAGCTCTCTGGAACCCCCAGCCCACAGGCAGCACCTCCGGAGCAGGCTGGCCATCCTCTCCCACATCCCAGTGTCGTTCACTCCTCAGGTCTGTCTCTCCTTCACCCACAAGTCTTTCTCCCTCTGAAGCAGGAACTAGGCCACTTTCACCTTCAAGTTCCCCACAGTCTCCAGCCGAGAGCTGGGCTTGTAGAAGGTGCTTAATAAATGTTGCTGATAATGAATGACTACATACCTGGCTTCATGAAAGAATTAAAAAATGAACACACCTCCAGTATGACTCTTTTCAAAGGAACTGGCTTATCAATGGCTGAATGCTTTGAGTTATGGTGCAAAAATTGGAAAATCTGCATTTGAGACCGAGCTCCGCCCTGACCAGTTTTGGTCCCTGGCTTTGGATGAATCATGAATAACCTTTCTCAACCTGGTTTCCCCAGCTGTAAGGAAAAGAAGGAGGTCAAGGCCATGGCAAGTGTACCCCATGTGAAGAGCAGTCCTTAGTTTGGCTTCTCGTCCACTAGTAGATATAGTGATGGATACCTGGGGGCAAGAGAGGGTCTTGTTCAGGTTCCCCCAGCCTGTTCTATACACGGCAGGTTTCCTTTCCTCCACTGGCCCAAGGGGAAAGCCGCATTTTCAGACTTCAGGGAGCCAAACGCTCATGAAAGGGGCTTTGAAATTCTGAGATTTCACCCTGTCCTAGAAGTCTGTCTTCTTTCCCAGAAGCCTCAGCTCCCTCTGGAAGGTCTGAGGCAGGGGAAGGATGAGAGGCCTTCCAGCTCGGGTGACAGGTTCCTGCCAGGAGACCTTTAAATCCGGACAGTGGCCTGCCAGCCACATCCAAAGCTCTGAGGTCATTTCCCTTGATACCAGAGACTTGGCACCTGCTGGAATCCTTAGTGGATTAAAATGCCAGGAGTGCCCCAGATCTGACACCTCACACCCTGGCGCCTGGGAGAGAGGCCAGGGAGGAGCAGGCCACTCTCTGGGTGCCCAGACCTCAGACCCTGCTGCAAGGGCAGGGTCCACAAAGGCCAGGGGAGTGGGGAGGACACTGAGCAGCCCAGTCCCCTGCCTGTGCCCTACAAAGCTGACCTGGGGCTCAAGGGCACCTAACTGGCAAGAAAAAGAGCAGACCCCTTCTGCAGACCTCAGAGGCTCTGAAACAGGATCCAGTCTAGCTCTTGCAGCCCCTTTACTGTTGACTCCACCAGCAGTTGCTAAGAGACGAAGCAGGCGCTGGCAGGAGGGGATCTCAGGGTGCTGAGCAGAGCCTGGCCCACATCCTCGGCCCTCCACAGGGGCCAGAGGGCTCAGCCAGGAGCCAGCAGCTTCACAAAGAAATCACTTGCTTGGAGCATGCACACTGTGCCTGGCAGTCCTCAGAGAGGAGGCAAGGGCTGGAGGGGAGGACACGGGATCAGGCTGGCAAGTCACATCACCTCTTTGAACTCAAGTTTCCTTCTCAATAAAATGAGGATGATTAGACAACATAGACTGACCTCCCAGAGTGATGGTTAGGATTAAAAAAGATCATGGCTGGAGAGGGCTTAGTGAGTTGTATAGGGAAGTTCAATGCCAGTTGTTGTCATTATAAATAAAAGAACTGGGGTTGTGGTACCTGGGAAAGGAGAAGACACGCCCATTCTCTACTTGGCCAAAGGTTTACCAAATTATGTCTAGGGTGGGTTCTTATCCCATTCTGCTATAAATACGTAAATGGATATATTATCAAATGATACACAAACAATGATAAAATGGAATATTTTCAGTGATATAAATTTTATTAAATATACTTTATAAATACATAAACTATACGAAGACATTTATTGTCTCATATATAGTCTGTAGTCTGAAAGGTTATTCACAATCTCTTAACTACCTCATCAAGAGGGGATTATGGGTGGTTTATTATCTTATTCTTTTTGTGTATCTATTTGTATTTTCTGTCTTTTCTGAAATGATTGATTGCTTGAATGCTTTTCATAAACAAAGCAGATTCTGGCCTGCAGCTCTATAGAGGGGACTACTTCAACACAGGCCTTTCCTACGGGGTTGAGAACACTCATGTTGTCCAAATCCTCCAACTGAATGACCCAAGGCCTGATGAAGTGGCCTCCCTGTGGCTGCTGTTTCTCAGTAAAACCTTTTTTTTCAAAGAAATCACACATGGAAGCCCACTGTATAAACAGGAGGGGAAGGCAGCCTATGCAATGGAAGAGACTCAGACTCAGAAATCAGAGAGACCTAGGGCTATGTGGCTTTAGACAAGCCCCTCAGCCTAGATCTCTTTATCTGTAAAATGGGATCCTGATACTTGCCCCACAAGGTGGCTGTGGGAACTCAGTGTAATCTTCCTGTAAACAATGCTTGGCACATGGCAAATGTCCAAAAATTATTAGCAATTATTCCTCAAAAATTTTTAACAAAGTAAAAGCAGAACTGCTCTGGTTAAAGGGTATGGTACTTCCCTGACCCTCTGCAGTAGTCCTGAAGGGACCTCCAGGGAGTCCTGCATCAAAAGAGCAGAGTCTAAAAAGCTCTGGTGGAGGTAGAGGCACTGAGCCGACGTCCGGAGGTTGGAAGCCAGGGCCAGGCTTGGGCGTTGGCAAGATGCATGGCCTTGGGGGATCACTTTCTCTCTCTCTCTCTGTGCCTCAGTGTATTTGCAAACTGTACATCAGTGGTTCTCAAACTGGAGGTTTGAAAATTTTGGTAGCAGGGAGGGGCACATTTTGGTTTGTCACAGTGATGGTTTCTCCTCGCCAGACTTTTAACTGCTCCTCCAAGCTGCCTTGTAGATTAAACAGCTGTTAATAATTCTCTGTTTAATGATCCATTTTGCATACATTTTGTATGTTTACATATAAACACCAAGTATTTTTTGCAGTTGTAACCTGTACTACATTTTCTAGGATTACAACTCCTATATAAATCAAGGGGACGTGCATTCTGCTTAATTTAGTACTTTACCAAGAAACTTCAGAGAATCAAACTACTGATGTCAACACAGCTCACGGTATTTGACTCACCAAAACATCACATTGCAAAAAAACCTAAAAGTATGTGAGATAATGCATATGGTAATTAGCTCAATTTAGCCATTCTACAATGTACAGTAATCTGCCCTTATCTGCAGGGGATAAGTTCTAAGACCCCAGTGGGTGCCTAAAACCGCAGATAGTACCAAACTCTATCTGTACTATGTTTTTTCCTGTACATACATATCTACGATAAAGCTTAATTTATAAATTAGTCACAGTAGGAAAAAATTAAATTAAAAATATTTTTTAAAATAAAAAAAATAAATTCGGCACAGTAAGAAATTAACAACAATAATAAAATAGAACAATTATGCCAATATTCTGTAATAAAAGTCATTTGCATGTGGTCTTTTTCTCTCAGAAAATCTTATTGTACTGTACAGTATACATGTTTCAAAACAACATGTTGTCCGTGATAAATACATACAATTTTTTTCAATTAAAAAAGTAAATCAAAAAGAAAAACAAAAAGAAATTACATTACAAAACAACACATACATTTACAATGATTCCACACAGACATGCAAGCACTATGTCATTATTTTTACTGGTATAGTTGGGCCAGGTCATTTACACATTTAAAAGCTTATCATATCAAATTATGTTATTATAAGTTGGTTTTTTTTAAATACATAATGCATATAGGTCAATTATATTATCTATACGTATTATTTCACAGCAGTAAAGGGGGTTTTCAAAATATTTGTTATAAATAGGAGACATTGGCAGTTACATCAAACTGTGGAAGAAGGCTATAAAAAGGGCGGGGGGTGTTGGGACTGTGGGTTGAGAACCTCAGATGATAGCCACATATTAGATTTTAGATATTAACTCCACCCTGCCTTTCCCAGTTGTTACGTGGAGTTCAGGAGCCCTCCTCCAACACACACCCTCTGTTGGGGCTGGGGAAGCTGAGTTAGATCCAATAGGCCCCACCCAGCAGACTCTCAGGTCTGAGGCTCCAAAACCGAATGAGATTGACCAGCTAAGAAAATTCCTTGTTGGGCCGGCCCGTGGCTCACTCGGGAGAGTGCGGTGCTGATAACACCAAGGCCGTGGGTTCAGATCCTATATAGGGATGGCCGGTTGGCTCACTTGGGAGAGCGTGGTGCTGACAACACCAAGTCAAGGGTTGAGATCCCCTTACCGGTCATCTTTTTAAAAAAATAAAAGAAAAGAAAGAAAATTCCTTGTTAAACTTCAATTGACACACCACACACTGGGAGTCTCCTGACAATATTATTAGCCTCATGGCTTCCAGTCAGATTCATCAACCCAAACTGAGGCAAGGGGGGGAAGGGTCTCAGGCAGCATCTGAAGGGCATCCCCTTGCTCTGGTTGCCAGGGAAACCTCACCTGCTGGAGCTGTGATCGCACAGGCCACCAGGCACCCCCACTACAGTTCATGCTCTAGGATAAGGGGTCCCAAAAGTTGGTCCCCACTCTGTGGCCTGAGGGAAAATGAGAAATGTAAGGTCAAGATGTGTGTATATAAATTTTGAAGCTGTTGAGATTCCTTTCTTTGAAGGACCATCCTTAATTCTGAGGTCATGACCTTTTATATTAATATGACCTTGCTTTTATATTCATATGACCTTGCTTTAACGGTGATGGTAGAGGAGCTGGGGTATTTCACACCATTTTTTGCGGCAAAATAGTTAGCACATTGATGGTCCCTTCCTCCTTGACACCCCCACCCCCCTTTCTCTCTTTCTCTCTCATCCTGAAACCCAAAAGTCTTGTGAGCGAAGGAAAAGACATAAAAATAGCTGAGTTCACTAAAGCAGTGCCACCTGTGCCTGGCACAGTGAGGTCACAGAAAAAGGGTGTGGTTAGCTTTACTTGGGAAAACTTCACAAAGGAGGTGATGTCTGAGCTAGTCTTAAAGCAGATCGGTGGATGAGGGTGAAGGATGGAGGCAGATACACGAGGGAAAGACATGCCGGCCCAGCCGTGATTGGGATGTGGCCATCAGAGTGTCCTGTCGGAGAGGCACCATGCCAGGCCATGAAGCCGGGGCAGTCAGTGGAGGCCAGGTAATGGCAGGCCTTGGGAGAGGGGTGGGGGTGTCAAGTGAAGACCCATGAACTCCAGCCTCTAAATTGATGCCCTCAGCTTTAAATGTTTACTGTTTGGGGGTTGAAATTCCAAACTGAACGTAGGGAGGTGGGTGAGTCAACCCGTTGGTGGGGCAGACACCATTCTAGAACAGGAAGCTTGTTTGTGCCGAATGCACATAAGCTGGCCTGCCCAGACTACAGGGGGATTGTGAACCCCTGAGCTCTCCAAAGTGACAGGAGACCTATTATTGTGTAGAACACTCCCTTAGAGACTTCATGAAAATACAAAAACAGGAAGTTCGCAGAGAGCGATGGTGCCCATGCTCTGTAAGGAGAACAAAATGTCATCTTACATGGCATAGCAAGCGTGGCTCTCAGTCTGCAAACCCGGGGGCTTTAGAGGACTCCCTACTAGAGTAAAGTGGGGCTTACTTCTATTTTTTTTGTAACTCGATTTAATTTTATTCTGAGTCCCTGTTTTGCCAGATGGCAGAAATGTCATCTCAGGCAACTTGGGGTGCTTGCCCCTCTCCTCAGGGCTTCTCTACTTTCTGGAAACTTATCAAGGGCTTGTTATTGAGGTCCCGGGGTGCCATCCGTCCTTGCAGCTTGCTGTTGGGACCCTCCTCAGTGCTGTAGGTTGAGGGTCTACTCCGTGTGGATGCCTGGCAGCATGTTGCTGCTCCCCACTCTTGGAAGCTGCCTGTGGTTCCAGGGTCAAGCGTTCACTCTTAGGGCCCCATCAGTGTCTCTATTCCCACAGCCCAGGGAATCCCACTCCACCTCACTCATTATGTATCCCCCTCCTCCCCATCTTTAAACCATTAGATGAGTCCTTTCTATTTGCCTAACGGCACAGGCTTTCAAAACTGAAAAGCCAGAGAAATAATCTTTTTCTTACACTTTCATCACACCCTTGATACCTTGCTGAGGTATCAAGCAAGTCAGCTTAGCTGCTTGAACGGGGTAAAAGGAACCATGGTTGGGTCTGGATATTCCCTAATTATTAAAACAAAACAAAACAACAACAAATAAGCAAACCAAACAAACACCTCTGACTCTTGCTTGCTGCAGCCCTTGCTTGGAGTCTCCGGCTCTCAGCAGGTGGCCTCGCTGCCCAGGCTGCTCTGTGATATCAGGGAAGCTGGAGAAATGCTGCAGGTCCGTGCAGATCCCTCCAGCCTCTCACTCCCGAGCTCAGAGACTGCATGTCCTTGGCCATTATGTGGCTTCAGTGTCCTGCGATGATGGAAGATTACAAACGAGAAAAGCTGTCTCACTTGTAATTGGAACTAAACATGAAGCAGTGTTTCAGGTACATTTTTGACATTAAAAAACGTTAGAGCACAGTATTATAACAACACTATCAAGAGTTCAGATTCCCATACGCGCCAGCCACCAAAACCAAACCAAATGTTTCCTCTAACTACCAACAAATATCTTCTATCACATGCAAACTAACGGCTTTTTTTTTTTTTTTTTTTGTCATCTTTACTTTTCTTTCAATACAAGTTCCAGAAACAGGAGCTGCCTTTCTTGGAGATCTAAGTGTTGGTGGTTAAGAGACTGGGTTCTGTTTTTGCCACTTAACACCTGGTAACTTTGGAGAAGTGATTTACATATGCTGTGCCTCAGTCTTGTCATCTGTAAAGTGGGGGTGCCAGTAGTACCTGCCTCAGGATTGCTGGGAGAATTGAATGAGTAAGGGCCGGCCCGTGGCTCACTCGGGAGAGTGTGGTGCTGATAACACCAAGGCCACGGGTTCGGATCCCATATAGGGATGGCCAGTTAGCTCACTTGGGAGAGTGTGGTGCTGACAACATCAAGTCAGGGGTTAAGATCTCCTTACCGGTCATCTTTAAAAAAAAAAGAAGAATTGAATGAGTGAATCTATATAAAGTGCTTAGACTCGTGCCTGGTGTATAGTCAGCCCCCAATATATGTTGACTTTAATCATTGTAGTGGATTGAATTATGTCTCCCCAAAACTGCCTGAAGCTTGAATTGTGTCCCCCAAGTTTGATGCATTAGAAGCTTGGCCCCCTTTGTGACTTTTAAGAGGGTGGGAAATCCTATTATGGTAATTGAAAGGTGGAGCCTTGAAGAAGTGATTGGATTGTAGGACCACACAGTAGTGAATGGATTAAAAATGGTGCTCAGGGGTGTGGTTCTAAGGGCTTTAAAAGAAGAGGAGAGTCTGCCTCTCTTTCTCTCTCTTGCTCTTTCTACTTCCACCATCTTGCAATGTAAGACCACAATGTGAGGTCACTGTCACTATCACCAAGACCCTCATCAGCTGTGTTCCCTAGACTTTGGACTTCCCAGAAACTGTAAGCAATAAATGTTGTTTTTCTTTATAAATCACCCAGTTCCAGGTATTCTGTTACAGCAACAAAAACAGACTATTATAATCATTATGTGGCTGAATTGTTACTTGCCTGTGGCCCGTGGACATTGAGGGCATCAAGTGATCCAAGATTTTTGTTTGGTTTTTGGAAGCTGGCCAGTACGGGAATCTGAACCCTCGAACTTGTTTTATAACACTGCACTCTAACCATCAAGATTTTGAACTAAAGAAAGACTATGCACAGAGAGCAAGTGAGAAATGCTAGAGATTTCAGGCCACAGGAACAAGGCAAAATGATAGCATTTCAACTATAAATATCAGCAGAGCTAGCAATTCCTCCATCATCCTGCAAAACAATGAGCTTCTTCCGTCAAGTCACGTGAAAGGTAGAGGTCCCACCCCCTCTCCCAACATACACACAAGGAAGTAACTTGAGAACCATGTCCACCAGGAAAGGGGGACCTAGGAGTGCCCTGGTGGCCCTGTAGCTCTGGTCCATTGGTGTTTGCCATTGCCCTACAGACTTTCCTCTGCAACCCAGAGACTGGGAAGCAGCTATGAGCTTCCAGGGTCAGTCCCACCATGACAAGCTCCTGGACAATCCTGCGGTGTGGATTCCCAGGATGGGGTATTTAGACCCTTGCCAGCTGCTGGCCCTGGGCCACTCTGACAAGGGAGAAGCAGAAAAATGTCTTTGTTCATGAATTTCAGAAACATCTCTTAGGATTCCAAAGCTGGGCGCATCCTCAGAAACCCGCTCTGCCTTCAGATGGCCGAGCTCTTCGGTCACACGTGACTTATCATTGTCTTCAACATCACCTCTAATGTTTCTTTTGAGCATTTATTCCACACCTGGCACTTTTCTAAATATGAGTGCCTCCCCATGCCAACACACCAAGGCCCCTCAGACTTCCCCCAAAACCCTGCTCAAAAGGCCCCCTTTTCCAGAAAGACTCCATTACTTGGTGAAGCTGGCAGAGGTCATGCCACAAATATTTATAGGGTGCCTACTATGTGCCAAACACTGTTCTGAACAAATGCGATATGGGTGAACAAGGGGGAAGTACAGGCTGCCACCAGGGAGTAGCCACCAAGGAGCATCAGCCTCCTCCGTGGTCCCCAGGGCCAGAGCCCAGGCCAGTCATGGAGTACCTCACTGGTCCATGGCCCACTTTTCTGGCTGTTGTTTCAATCCACACGTGCACCCTCATTCTCTCTGGTGGATGGATGGTGGAGGTTCGTCACAGTGACAGAGCTGGGAAGGGATTCTGGGCTGTGTCCAGCCTGTGAGCTCCTCGAGGACAGGGAAATACCTCACACCTGCATCTCAGTGCCGGTAGTCGACATTCAGGAGTAAATGTGCAGTGCACTAATACAGGAAGGGACAACTGAAGAAATGGAGCCTTCATTGCCTCCTATCAGGCGACATGGTAGGGGAACACGAGCTGTTTCCCATTCTTCCCAGTCCACCGCCTCAGCCAGTGCTTGGCTTATAGGAAGCACTCAGTAATGTTTGTTGAATGAATAAATGGATGCATACATGGATTAGCATAACCCTGGTACCTATCATAGCTCAGGCAGTGTAGTCTCTAGTACGCCCTCTGTAAATGTTTGATGAAGAAGTTAATGAATGAAATTTTTAACAATATGCATTCGACTTAGAAAGTGGCCAAAAATGTTTTCCCTATTATCTTCCATTAATATTTACTGATGGTAGATTTTCTACAACCACACAACTGTTTACTCTTTTTTTTCTTGAATCTCTTAATGAATTAAATTTAAAAAACAAAACAAACAAACAAAAAACCACTGGAGAAAGGTAGTCTGAGTCTACATCTAAAACTCTATTCTTCCGATCAAGATGGTGGAATAGACGGTCCCCAGTGTCACTCTCTCCCACAATCAACCAATTTACAACTATTAAAAAGCAATGACAGCCAAGCTGGGGCTGCTAGAGCTCAGGGGAAGAGGAGGAGAGACCTACAGAGTTCATGAAGGTGGGAGAAGCCATGATGAGAGAAAGAAAGAACCGCTCTGACCATTTTGAGCTCCGGCCACTTCAAGGCTGGCTCTGGTGAGTGCACAAAGCAGGAGCTGACAAAAGCTGCAGATGTGCCCTTCAGATGGAGTTGCTTGGAGGTGGCAGGGGACAGGAGGGCCTTGGTGGCCCCCAGACCAGCCAGACTTCTAACAGGGTTCCCATGGACCCACATAGGAGTGAGGGGCCATAGATAATGGAAAAAAGGAGCTACTCAGAGGCCAGTGAGTCATCACAAGGGACCAGCAGATGGCCCGTCCCATGGGAAGTATTTGGAGTGTGGACAGTGTGGGAGATGGGCCCACTGGGGGAATGCTGGGGCACAGCAAGGACAGCTGATCTGCCCCCCCAATCAGCACAGGATCACTCAGTGAAGACTCGTCAGGAATATAGAATTGCATCGGGGGCAGTTAGCTGAAAAGACTCAGGCCCAGACCAGAGTTTCCACACAACCCAGGTGCATCTGACCTCACAAGACCCAGAAGTGCTTACAAAGTCAACAATTAAAACCTGAGCTGTACAAAAAGCCTTCCCCAGAGAATCAGCAGCAAAGCAGCAATTTAGCTCAACTACAGGGCTCAAGTGCTGGTTCCCACAGAAGTTCCCCCATTTTAGAAGTGAGCAAAGGACAACAAATTAGTTCCAATGCAGAGTTCAAGTGGTGGGAATAGAGAATAATCCAACACAGAACTGATGAAAAAACAAAAAACCCACAGATCAGAGACAAGGTTCTGATATTAACCGGTAAAGATCTAACACTAGCAAAGAATGCCTATACAACCTAGGACCAGAGGCCTGTCTGGCTCCCCAGCCAGGCTGGTAGGGGGCCAGGGCCTCAACCATACCCCACAATGTCCACATCCAGCCCAGCAACAACCACCAGGCTGCTGCCAGAAGCACCCAGGCTCCAGGGTTGGGGTGGGTGGCCAAGGGCCTCAGACATGCCCCCCCGCCCCAAGTCCACATCCAGCCAAGCCGTGACTGAGCTGCTGCCAAAAGCCTCCTGGGCTCCCCACCCAGAATGAGGGGGGTGCCATGGGCCTCAACTATGCCCCCCTCCTCTTCCTCCCACCTTATTCCCCTCCTCCTTCCCCCACTGCTTTGCAACATCTTATAATGTAAAATTAATTAATTAATTAATTAACTAAAAATAAAATAAAAAACTCTCCATGTGAGCATTCAAATAGACTACGGAGCCTTCTGCTGAGGCTGGGACTTCTCGGAGTGAGAAGACAGGGACTGGGGGGGAGGGCGAGAAGGTGGGGAGGCTGTTAAGGAAAGCACAGCTCTCTCAGCCACGCTCTCTTTGGGAAATCACTCTTTTTCCATTTTCAACATTTTTATCTGATTTTCATATGACTTTACAAAATGCAAAGCAAATATTAGTACAGGTACTTCTTCCATTTAATCTGATAAAATATGGCCCACAGTGATGGATAATGTTTGGACAAGCCGACTTCGTACAAAGTCAACATTTATGGTACTCTGCCAGCTTTTTTCAGCATCCCACCTCTGCCCATCTCGATCATCCATCAAAGAGGGTCAGAGACAAAAACAGGAGACAGAGAAAGGCCCATCCTTAAGAAACTCAGAGTCTGAAAGGCCACGGCTGAGAGAAGAGGCTCCTGGCTGAGCACCCTGCAGGCTTCCGCATGGTCCAGCCAGTCCTCCAGGGTGGTCACTCGGAGCTCACCTCCATTGCCAGACACTCCTCCTGCTCTCCACTTGCCTTGGAGGGTGAGGCAGGGCTTGCCTTGCCAGCCTTCTCAGTAACCGGAAGAGGTTACTTCTTCCTTTTGCCTCTTTTGCCAGGCATATTTGCTTAAAAAAAAAAAAAAGAGAGAGGGAGAGACTCAAAGATCAGGAAAGGTGTTGATATGCAAAGGCAGAAGTCCTTTCTACTCCACCTGCCCACCCTTTCCCCCAGATGTCTGTATCTGTCCCAAGCATCAAGCCTGAGCGTCCTGGGTCAGGGAGCATCATTCTGCTTCTCATGGAGCAAACTCTGAGGGCTCCTACCCATGTCCTCTGCCCCAACCCTAGCAGTGTCACCCAAGCTTGTCCAGTTCCTAGGTCCAACTTGGTGAAGACTTGGAACACTCCCTCTGAGATCTTGCCACCTTCATCCCACTTCAGCTCTTCTCCCACTATCTTCACAATGTCTCCTGTACCCACATGCAACCTGTACTACTTTTTAAAGATCAGTTTTATAAGGTAGAATGTATGCACATTAAAACTCACCCAGTTAAATGTATAGTTTGATATGTTTTGATAAATGTGTATAGCATGTAACCACCACTACAATTATGCTATATAAAACATTTCCATCACCCAAAAAGTTCCCTTGTGCCCCTTGGCAGTCAGTCCCCTCCCCTCACTCCCGACCCTTGGTGTTGCTAATCTTTTTTCTGTCCCTATAGTTTTGCCTTTTCAAAGTTTTATATAAGAGAAATCATACAGTACCTAGTTCTTTGTGTTGGTTTCTTAGATGGAGCTCAAAAGGCTCCATCTAAATTGTTGCATGTATTAATAGTTCATTTCTTTTTATTGCTCAGTATGGATTTACCTCGATTTGCTTATTCCTTCACCAGCTGAAGGACATTTGGGTTGTTTCTAGTTTTTGGCTATGATGAATAAGGCTGTTATGATGTGTACAATCTGTAGGATTTTTTTAATTTAATATTTTTCTTTAAATTATACTGAATTTTAAAAATAAAATTACGTTAGAGTGAAACTTAATATTACTACCATAAATGGAAAACCTTTATAGCTTACCATAAATCAACCAGGTAAACATTTTTAAAAGGATAATAAAAAAGATATAAAATTCCAGCTAGCTTCTATTGCCTGTTGTCTACATTGCCTAGAAGTAAAGACAGGACTGGAAATTCTTGGGCAGATGATTTACTGAGGGAGGGCTTCTAGTGAAGGAGGGAGGAATACAGAGGCAAAGCAAAGATATAGGGTGAGCTGAAGTCTAGCCTTAGTCTGATCCCGAGGGGAGCTTTGGAACATAAATGGTACCATGGAGTTGAGCCATCCTGAAGCATGAGGGCTGGGCTTTTGTCTCCCACATCGGTCAGTCATTGCCTGCAGACTGTCCCTGGGGTGATGGCATAATCGCCCACCTATTTCCAGGTGAGGCAATTCCCAAGAGAAGGGTGTAGCTGTAAACTGTTAGCAGCCAACACTCACAGCAGCTGGGAGGTGAGTGTATCAACTGGATAAAGGGGATTAGGCGGGGCCAACAGCATCTATTACACCAGCCAAAGGCTTTGACCTGAGTTCTGTTATCTCTTGAAGTTATTTTAAAAAAAGATCAGCATGTGTTAGAGTGGTGTTAAAGACCTGTTAGTACCAAGTAGAGACTTTCTCCTTAATGCCACCCGATGATTGGAAAGAGAATTGAAAAGGGACTAGTTTTCTCACCCACTGATAAATTGTTCCTTAATGCCCTGTCTGGTCTGTTTGCCACTTTCCTCAGCTCAGGTATCCCAGTAGTGGGTCCCACACTTTGGGAAACACTGCCAGAAGACTTTAAATGAAGCCCAGCCTCCAGAATGCCTGCTCACTCCCCTTCTCTCTGTAGTGCTTTCTTATTTCCCAGCCATTTCATCCAGCACCCTTGGTTTGTTGGGCAGTCTGCCCATTACTGGTTCTCAGATGTATTCCCTGCCTTTCCATTGTTCTGCTCTGTATTGCAGGAAGCTACATTTCCCAGGATCCCTTGCCGAGTGGCTTCCAGATAGCTTTGTGCCATGGGAGAAACTGGTGGAAGACTGAAGTACAGGAGGAGGGGAGAGGTGGGGCATTTCTCCCTTTTGCTCTGCCTTGGGTGGCAGCAATGGTCCAGCTTCCATAGGATGCCCCCTGTGTGGGCTAACTCCTGCAGGACAACCTTCATCTCCACGGTGTCAGTCTCCAAGGCAGCCCCTGCCACGGTTGTAGCTTCTGCCAACCAATATTGGCTTCTGGGCTTTAACTCCTCAGCCTTGGGATAAGAGGCTTCCTGCTGTAAGCTGTGTTCTTCACTATCCTCAGTTAACCTTTTATCTCTTCCATTATTTGTATAACCAATTCTTTGTGTTAAATTCCCTCTATAGAAAGGCCTAATTTCTTGATGTTGACTGATACAGAGAAGAAGCAAGATATCAATGAGCTAACCAAGTATTTACAGTCACCAGTGAGAAGTTCTGCATAAATCAATCAGTCGCTAAGGTCATTTGGCTGTGAAAGTTGCCCAAGGCCAAGACCTCAGCCTTACCCACTTGAAAACCCAGATAGAATGTAGAAGGAGGTGGCGGAGGAGTAATCAACTATTCACTATTCACATGCCTCCAGAAATCCAGGTGTGTGTGTTAATCACAGCCTTGGCCCTGAACTTCCCTTCCTCTATCCTCTCAGAGTAGTGCCAGCCCTTCCTGGCTTGATTACTTAGCAGGACTAGTGCCTTATTGCTGGCTCATCGAAAAAATTGTTTTTCATCCATCCAGTGTGCCTCTCATTAACAACCACAATGTAAAGAACAAGAGAAAGAGAGAGAGAGAGAGAAAGAGATCACAGTGGGACTTAATTTAGAGGAACTTAAATAGATGGTTTTATGAGACCTAATTCCCTCTATTATTTCTAAGTGTGCCACTGAGAATTTGAAGGCGTGTGCACAGCTCCTACTTTCAACTGCAGGTGGTAATTGCCCCCTAGGTGGGAGAGTCAGGGAAGGATGCAATCAGTCCCAGGAGGTTAAGGCCAAGTCTGGGACGCCAGTGCTTTGCTTAGGACTTTATTGCCATTTTTCCTTGGAAATGGGACATGATTAAAGAGAGGGCCAGAAAGGAGCTCTGGGGTGGCGAGCCAAAGAGCAGATCAGCTCCATACTGAAGCAGCCATGAGTGCCTGGGGACACCACTTTCTTCTGAGCATCCTAAGACTTTCCATCAGTTTCCCTTGCTTGATGGGACTGACCCCACCCAGGCACACACAGGGCCTCCCAGAAAACAAGACCTGTCCCTCAGAGTCTTCCCATCAGTGACATACTACATCTTTAAAAAAAATAATAATAATATTTTGTACATCCGTTACTGTATATAGATTTCACACACAGTCTGAGCAAAGATGACTTGATTCAGAATCCTGCCAGAACCTCATCTTTCCTGGGTCCTAGTTTTCTGAAGGGCATGGCTGATCAAATGAGTGATGTTAGGAGCTCTTCTGACAGGGGGCAGCTATAAAATTGCTCCAAGCAGGATTTACCAAACAGCAAAGTAGAGAAATCAGGTCCAGGAGCAGGTTTCCATAACAAGTGACTAAGTGGATTTGTCTCCTTTCTTTCCATCTTTGTGAACACTTATTGAGTACTTAGTATGTGTCAGGCAAGAGCTAGGCACTTCCCACACCTTAGCTCCTCTGATCATCATTGCCACCTCAGGAGACAGGTGATATTTTTAATTGCTGTTTTATAGAAGAGGAACACCAAGTCTCAAAGAGGTAAAGTAACACGCCAACGTCCCACAGCTGCTTGTGGATCATGTTGCAAGAGCAATGTTTAAGCTCCTCAATCAGGGAGGCGAAATAAATCTCTGGCAAGGCCAGGACCAGCTGCTGGAGAGGCAGAGAAGGGAAGGTCCCACCTTTGGGAAGATGGAAAAGTGCTGACATGAAAATTAGGCCAAAATAGCCAAATGAGAAGCAGGGAAATAAAGGAACCAACTGAGTGTTTGCTGTATGAAACAGATCACCAGTATGTTTGGAAGCAAGTGCAGTGTTCCTGTTTCACCTAAAGGCTCTGCCTGGAGTTGGTCTTCACTTTGAGACTGACCCAGGGAGCCCTTATTTCTTGTTTATCACACATGTGATGGAGCAGCTATGCACTGGAGCTTACTAAATGCTGTGGGGGACAGGATCTCTGCCCTCAAGAAACCTGCAGGGTAAAGGAAAGAGGGACATTCATCCAAATGGAAACAACCAAGACATGCCTAAGGAGAATGGTGTACAAACTGTTAAAGACACAGAAAGAAGGGCAATCAGGGAAGACTTCTAAGAGGAGGTGGTCTTTGAGTTGGACTCAGAAGATGGACTGGGGTTGCAATTGTTGGATTAAGAGGAGAAGCTATCCCAGGCAGAGGAAATAACATGAAAGCAAAGGAGCAGAAGGGGAACGTACAGGGAATGACCAGGATGAATGAGCAGCTGGATGTGTCTGGCCTGTGAGCTGTTTGGGCTGGTGTACGGGAAGATGGTCCTGGAAAGGTAATTTGGGCCAGATTATGAAAGGTCTTGACCAAAAAGGAAATATCTGCCACACAAGAGAAATGTGTGCTATTACAAGCTTTTCCTTAATGAGACTCTCAGCATTTATACGTCATTATCTCTAATCCTTAGAACAGCACTCGCTCTAGGGCAAGGGTCAGGCTCCCCTTTTCACACATGAGGAAAAAAGGATTGTAGCAAGTCTTACTCTATACTTCCTTCCTCCTCCACCATTAGCAAGAGGGCTTTCGAGGAGGGTCCCTCTGTTCCCTTGAGGATAACCTATGGCACCCACGAGGTCCTTGTGGCTAAATAAAATTGTCATTTCCCCAAGAGGAATGCTGCTCACAGAAGCACGGTGGAGTACCTGGCACAGGATCAAGAGCAGGAGACCTGGGTTCTAAACTGTACTCTGTCACCAACCATAAACCTGGGGCAAGTCACTGTCTCTCTCTAGGTCTTGGTTTCCTCATCTGTAAAGTGAGGAACTGAACTGAAGATCTACCAGCTCCCAGAGTGTGTGAGAAGTGAATGGGGCCCAGGCATACAGACGGGGAGAACTGAAGGAGCATGCATTCATTTCTAGGCATTTTTTGAGGGTCTACTGGACATTAATGCCTTATGCCAAGGACAGGACATAGAAATGAATAAGGCTCCCAACATCCAGTGGGAGGAAAATGCACATGAAATGAAAGAGACAGAGGTATTGAGAGCACCTGGAAACAGCAGGGCTCAAAGTTAGGCTGGAGGGGGTCAAGGAGGGCATCATAGATCTGAAGCTTGAGCAGCTTTGTGAAGAAAAGATGGATATGTGTTGCCAGGTGGACAGGCCAGCAAGAGCCTTCCAGGCATGTGGAGCTATGGGGACAGAACAAGGAGGAGGTGACAGCATATGGCATTCGAGCAAGCATGACCGTGGAGGAGTGTGGTTAAGGAGGGAACAGGAGAGAGAAATTGGGCTGCAGAGGTCAACCGGGCCTCACAGCCAGGGGAGAAGTTCTGACCCAGGGGACATGGCCAGGTCTGTCTGCCGGAACCATTGGTCTGACCAATGACTGGTGACAGGCTGATTAGAGCACCCCATGTAGATCCCTAAAGAGGCTCCCTATCCTCCCCGTGGTCCTCGCCTCGCAGTGGAAGCAGCGGTGACCCACTACAGACTGCTTCCTGCTTGGGAGCTCAAGGTGGGAAACAGCTCCAGGTGGGAATCTCAGAGGGCCTTGGTTGGTGCAGGGTTAAGACAACTAGGACACATGCTGTCTTCCTGTTGTAACTCTCCCCACTGTAGCCTGAATGCACATGGCCTCTAAACCATTACCTGAGCCAAGGAGAATGAAAGATTGGACAACATGGATTCAGGACTCAGGGCGCTCTCCCAGGGAACATCCCTCCAGGCTAGATGTAAGCATTCAATACATATTTTAATTTTTTACATATGAATGCCCCATCCTGTCAATAAAATTGACAGCTTGATGAGGGCAAAGACAGTAACTTTGCCCTCTTCATGGTCCCCTTCACCTTTGGCCTCCTGCTTAGAAGTTACACAGAACTGGGTTCTCCCCCCAGCTGGGCTACTTCCTGCTATGTGACCTTCACAAGTCATTCACCAGAGTCTGTGACTCTGGAGAACAGGGATGATCACGTCCGGGCCAGAGTGCTGGAGGGATGATTGAGGCTGCTCTGTCAAGTGACTCCCACTCCCCAATCACTCCACTGAGGCAGCTAATGCGACTACTGTAATGGAGATGTGGGAATGAATGAAGAAGTGGACCTTGGGTAAGACTTCCCCTCTCTGGGTTTCCAGTTTCCCCATCTGTAAATAAAAGTGCTCAACTACTTCTCTTTACTTCTACTTGGAACATCTCAGTACCAGGTGCTTCCTGTAAGAGGAGGTTCCTGGTCTCTGGCTTCCCAAGAAACTCCCTTGCCCTGGGACCCACGGAAGCAATAGAAATGTGGTGGCCCTAAGTTCTTAGACTCCAAGACTTAAAGCGAAAGTTCATGGATCCTTCCATCGATGGGGCTCAGGGGTGGCCCAGGAGCCTCCTAAATCGGGTGCAAAATGTTATGAGAGTACATCTTCTGGGGAGAAGGTCCATATTAATTGTCATTTTAATTTACAAAATCAGCCTACTAACCTAAAGGGTCCTTGAGGATTTGCACTGAGTCTCCAAGTACTTAACACAGTATAGATTTTGGTGGAGTGCAATAAATGAACATTCGTGAGTTGACGTCATCCTCCAGCTGTGTGTTTTATCCAAGATATGAAAAAGATCTGAATTTAAGGTAACCGTGTCCAAGTCCATGTCAAACTCCAATAGTTGTTAGATTACAACACTCTATTGCTTATCAAATTTTATGCAAGTTCCCATACTCCTCCATATTCCCCATGCCTCATGGTTTCTACAAATGCTGATGGGTATACATTGCTTTTTAAACCATAAAATATATTAAAATTTACTTTGTTTGGTGCATCGTTGAGACTCTCTTAGCATCCTTATAGGTTGTTAATGTTTTCCTAAAGGTACTAAAAAACCAGGGTTTGGGGACATCATCCCCTTCTCCATGAACTAAAGACGATTAAGGGAAAATGCCTTTCTTTCTTTCTCTTTCTTTCTTTCCTTCTTTCTTTCTTTCTTTCTTTTTTTTCTTTTTCCAGCTGGTCACTACAGGGATGCCAGCCCTTGACCTTGGTGTTATCAGCATGGTGCTCTAACCAACTGAGCAAACCGGCCACCCCCAAGGAAAAATGCCTTTTATAGCCTGTATCCTAGGAACGTTTCAAAGCCAGAGGGTCCTTTAGACTTTCTATGGGTCCTGGTAGCCAGGGTGAAGAGTTGTTCTAGCCTTGAAACATCAAAATTCCCTTCTGTGCTCCACTTCAGCCCTCATAGACTGTATCATACAATTCATCACTTTTTATTGTCTTGTATTGTTTTTAAGGCTTATATTATTAAAATAGAAGGTACTGTAAGATTGGCTCGAAAGCATGAATCTTACTTGTTGGGAAGGCTCATCTCGCAAAGACCAGGAGACAGAGATCACTGCAATCAAGCAAGAGGTTTTTTTATTCCAGCATGCTGGGGTCGCTCCACCTTCAGGACAGAAGCGGCCCCGAGCTCTTAACACAGGTACTTTTTATACAGTTTGGTAGGAAGACTTTGGCAACAGGATGAGTTGTACACAGCTTATTGGTCACCTGAGGTGACTTTTAAATTCATTGGTGGCTTTCAGTGGGGTGGTATACAGACGAGGAACTGGGGAATTGCCCAACAGCCCACCCCTTCTGTGGTTAGGCCCTTCCCGGAACTGGGTGAACTTTGGGCGGTTTGGGAAGTCCTTTATCTGCCCTTACCAGAAAGTCCCACCCGCAGGGGCTTGTAAAACCTTGCGCAAGCTAATTACAGAAGCAGAAAAGCTAGTCAGTTAATATTTAAGGGTGGGGGAAGGGGTTCAGGTCCACAGTACACATGGTAAGAAACTGAATAGGTTAGAAGTACTGATGACAGCAGTCTTCCATCCCATTCCTCCCCACCTCAGAAGCAGTCTCTTTAACCACTAGGGATTTTAGTCCTTTGGGTGGTTATTTCCACCTTAGAGGACATGTATTGCCTCATGCTGTGAAACGTGGGACCCAACTCACACTCTTTACCTCCCCTCCACTAGTCCTCTCAAAGTTCCATAGTTCTAGTGTTACTTTTACCTCCTCTAGTGGTTACCATCGTAAATTTAGATATTCAGAACTATTTCATTTCCATCAACCTGACACACTCCTAACTCCTTACTTTGTAAGACAGACCTTTATCATCTCCTCCACTCCTTCCACTACCTTCTGTACTTTATCTTTTGTCAGCTACACCTAAAAAAAAAATAGAAAAGAAAAAAATAGCAAAAACAACTTTTTCTCTGAGTACAACATAAAGTGTGCATGTCACAAGAGCACAACATGATAAATTTTCATAAATGGACCATGCCTGTGTAACTAGTACCTAGATCAAGAAATAGAACGTTATATCGGTCTCCTAGAAACACCCCTCATGGTGCTAGGAGAGTCTCAAAAGTGTCCCAAACAAAACTAACTTTAAGGCATATTTTTAAAGACAGTTTATATCCAACAAAATAATGACTATATTTGCATAATAGTTATATCCAATAAAAAATGATTGGGGTTTGCCATGGAACTGAACATAATCACCTTAAATTCATTTTTGTTTGTTTCCTATTTGGAACATAATTTTCTTGTACAACCATTCTTTTTTTCCTGGAGTTGCTAATTCACTTAGTTTTCCTATCCTTGCATTTTATGTCTTCATCACATTTTTACATTTTTTTTTTTTAAGTCTCAACCAAAGTCCTTTATTTTCCCAGATGCCTCTATCCTAAACTACTCCATGTTTCTGCTCTAAGACAAACTAATTCCTTCTTGGCAACACCATGTCTTCCTATCACAACTCTCGAGTTAGATCTGTTTTCTAGGAACTCATTTTTTCAATTTATCGATTTACACAAGGGTACTTCAAAAAGTTCATGGAAATATTTGTATTATCTTTCAATTCTATTTTTCCATGAAGATTTTAAAGTACCCTTGTACATCCTCAAGTAGCTCTCATGTGAGAGAGTATGGGAGCTAATTTTTCTGAGACCTTGCCTGTTTGGAAAAAGTTTATTTCACCCACTTCCCTGCAGATGTTTAGCCGAGAATAGAATTTCAGATTCAAAATAGTTTTTTCTCATAACTGTGAAAGTATGTCCTCACTATGTTCAGAGTTGCTACTAACTAGTCTGAAACCAGGCTGATCCCTGTTCCTTTTTGGCTGCCTTGTTTTTTTCTCTCTGGAAACTTTTGGAATTTTCTGTTTCCTTGATATTCTGACATTTCACTGAGACATGTCTTTTTCATTCATCATGGGCCCCTTCAATGTAAAATTTTGGGTTCTTATTCAGCCCTGGCAAATTCTGTTCCTCCTCCTTCATTATTTCTTTCTTTCCATTTTTTTTTTTTTCTGTTTTCTTGTTTTCTCCTTTCTCTTTAATTTTTTATCTTTTCTGTCACAGCTTGACTCTTTACCTTAACTTTACTTTCCATCTTATAATGCTTTATTTTGGCAATAATTTTTTAATACTTAAAAAAACTCTTCTTAAACTTCAATTGCTCCTTCTTCATTACATCCTCTTCTTGTTTTATTGCTGTAACATCTTGAATCTCTGTTAGTGTAATAGACAGTTTTAAAAATAAGGTTTCTTTCTGATCCTTGAATTGTCTTTTTTTTTTTTTTAAAGATGACAAGTAAGGGGATCTTAACCCTTGACTTGGTGTCATCAGCACCATGCTCATCCAGTGAGCGAACCAACCATCCCTATATGGGATCTGAACCCATGGCCTTGGTGTTATCAGCACCACACTCTCCTGAGTGAGCCACGGGCCGGCCTAGAATTGTCTTTTTTTTCTGTTTGGGTTTTCCACTTTTGGCTATTCACTTTCATGCTGATGCTTTCTCAGAAGCCTAGTAATCAGTGATTGTCCGTTCATATTTAAGAAAGAATCACAGGATGGCAGGGGTGGGTTTCTGTGGTGATTGGGAATGATGGACTATTTCACTACATTTTCTCCAGAAATGATCTTTTTGTGAAATGGCTGAATGTATTAGTCTGTTAGGGCTGCCATAACAAAATACCACAGAGTGAACTCTTAAACAACAGAATTTATTTTCTCACTGTTCTGGAGGCTAGACGTCCAGGATCAAGGTGCTAGCTGGGTTGGTTTCTGGTGAGGCCTCTTTCCTGGTTTGTGGACCACTGCCTTCTCACTATGTCTTCACGTGGCCTTTCCTCTGTGCACATGCACTCCTGGTGTCTCTTCCTCTTCTTATAAGGACAACAGTCCTATTGGATTAGGACACCACTCTTATGACCTCTTCAAACTTAATTATCTCCTTAAAGGTCCTATCTCCAGTCCCATGGGGGGGTTAGGGCTTTAACATATAAATTTGGGGAGGACACAATTAATTCCATGACAGTTGGGAATACAGACAGGCAGACTTTGCTTCAGAGTGAACAGGAAGAAAACTAACTCTCAGGTAGCTGGATCCCAAATGATGAATGAGCAGGTCTTTCCTCTGAAACACTGTGTCAGTTATGAATGTTTTAAGTAATGCCTTTAAAAACACTCATTAGCAAGGGTTTGTTTTATTTTTCCACATAAGACATCTGGAGGTAGATAGTCCAGTATTTGTGCAATAGCTTAGTGAGGTCTTCCATCTTCCCTCCCTGCTGACTTAGCATTTTGACTTTTCATCATCAGGATGCAAGATGGGCCCACAGCTCCAGGCATCATACATTTGAGGCAGGAAGACTGAGGAAGGGCTGGCACTAGCCAGGTCTGTTCAATGGATTAGGGAAGCAAAGCTTTGCAGAAGCTCTCCAGCAGTGTTCTTCTTTTACCAGAACTGGGTCATGAGCCACACCTACAAGGGAAGGGGACCTGGGAAACAGTATGTCTGGCAATAGAAACAGAATCAATCATGAGCCAGTGCTTAGGAAGGGGACATGGGCAGTCTCAAACAAAATTGGGGTTCTGTTAGGAAGGAAGAAGGGGGAGAATCATTCTGGGGTAGATAATGTGTCTGCCATAGACACCCACATCTGTACCACAGGCACGCACACTCCTCCTGTGAAACTCATACACCTGCCCTTGCATCTGCCTGGGCAAAGTTAAGAGACTCTCCTCTCTGCCCCCAAAGCCCCTCTGGATACCTCAATGTTAGCATTAATTGCCTGGTTTGGTAGTTATTTGTCTTCTCTGAGGACTGTAAGCTCAATGAAGGAGGGATCGTGTTGGTCATCTTGGAATCTCCGCGGCCTGACAAAGAGCCTAAACTAGAACAAGGCATTTGACATCTATTGATGAAGAAAGGGAAGGAGGAGGGGAGGGAGAGAGGAAAGGAGGATGGGGAAAGGGCAGGGGAAGCAAGGGAGTAATCTGTAGGTATCTTTTGTATTATTCTTCTGGCTCCTGATAGTAACATCTGTAGATTTTGGATTCTGGGGTTTTTAGTACAGTGCGGTCTAACTTGGGCGTCACAGAACACTCAGAAGTGCAAAGGAAATGTGGCAGTGTCTGGCAACCCCATACTCTGCAGAGACATGTGGGTGAGGAAGGAAAGCTATGTTCACTCCAGCTGTGTCTGCATCAGCAAACAGGAGTCCAGGGCAATGATTTCACAGCTCCTTTAAGACAACCCGCTTCACCTCCCCAAGATGGTGCCTTGGGACAGAGGGTCACTGAGTTCTGGAGATGACAGAAGGGCCACTTCAATCCGGGCAGTTCCCTGTGGATGCTCACTGGTCTCAGAAGCTGAGTATCTCCTCTACCTGCCCCTGGGAGTGGTGACCACTCTGGTGTCCATCCAATCTCCACTGCCAATGTCCATGGTCCTAGCCATGCACTCTTTCTGCAACAAGAGTTAAGAGTTGGTGGAAATGTGGAAATCCAGCCACACGGGAGATTCATTCAACCTAGGCCTCTGATGGTCCTCAGGCTCTCTCAGGTTCCCCACATCTCCTCAGTGGGACATGGGCAAACCTCTGGGTCCCTGAAAGTAACACCTTGGACAGCCAAGATGTTCTGCCATAGACTAGTTTTTGTAGCTGCCTTTGACACCACATTCTTACCATGTCTCTTCTGCCATGTTGAAAATAATGCCAAACCATGGTCTAGCATTCTTCTCAGGGTTGGTAGCCTCCCCTAGACAGTGTCCAGGAAAGTGGATCATGGCCTCAGTGTTTTTAGGCTTCCCCACACCCAGCTGGATGAGCCTAAAGTTCCTTCCTCCTCACTTGAGGCACAGCCCCAAAGGACAGAAAACGTGAAGGGCCCAACCTTCTCACCCTACCTCAAGTTCCCTTTTTCTCACAATTCTTCAAGGAGGAAAGAATAGGCTTTTTATGTTTTCCCCTGCGTGACTGGGAGTTCCACACTTCCACCAAGCCATACCCTGCTGTCTGATTCCAGTCTCATAGCTTAACTCTGGTTGCAAAAAGCGTCTCTTCAGGGAGAGAAACCAGCCCACCAATCTGGGAACGTAAATATTATTTCAAAATATCATATTGGCACAAAATTAACCCAGATATACTTGAAAAGAAGAAATATTTACCATAAAGGTATATGAATCTCACATGGACCCAAGGACACGGAGTGAAGCAGAAGTCTGTATAAGGCTACCTCACAATCCCCGAAGGTACCAAACACAGCATTTCTCAGTCTCACCTACAGATTCTCAGGACAGAAACAGGTTGCCCAGCTTGGGTCCTGACCAGGGGGATGGGGTCAAACATGGCTTCCATTATGGGAGAGGATGTTGCAGGGGGCAGTCTTTTTTATTTATTTTATTTTATTGAAACAGAGTTGATTGTACATTATCTGTGGGATACAGAGTTGAATATCGATACCTGTGTGCAATATGTGATGCTCAAATCAGGATAATTTGTATATTCAACATTATACAATGAAATCATTTTTCATGGCCCTTTACCAACTTCTTTACCCCTCATACCCTCCCCCTTTCCCACCTCTGGTAACCTCAGTTCTGTTCTCTCCTTTTGAAAGTTCAATGTATTATTGCGCTTGTATTTTTTTCTTTTTTAAAACTTTATCTGCTTATTTTTCTAGCTCCCATTTATGAATGAAGACATGCAATATTTCTCTTTCTGAGCCTGGCTTATTTCACTTAACATAATTTTTTCCAAGCTCATCCATGTTGCCACAAATGGCAATATCTCTTTCTTTTTTGTGGCAGACTAGTATTCCATTGTGCAAATATACCACATTTTCATTATCCAGTCAGCTGTACATTTAGGTTGGTTCTGAGTCTCAGCTATTGTAAATAGAGCTGTGATAAACATGGGATTGCAGGTTTCCCTTTGACAGGATGGTTTCCATTCCTTTAGGTATATACCCAGCTGTGGGGTTGCTGGATCATATCTTATCTGTAGTTCTACCTGTAGTCATTTGAGGAACCTCCATACTGTTTTCCATACTGGCTGCACTGATTGACAGTCCTTCCACAACAGTGTAGGAGGGTTCCCATTTCTCTGCATCCTCACCAGCATTTGTTATTCTGTCTTTTTGCTAATAGCCAGTCTAACTGGGGTGAGAGGATATCTCAATGTACTTTTGATTTGCATTTCCCTGATGCAGTGATGTTGAAAATTTTTTCATGTGTCTGTTGGCCATTTGTATATCTTCCTTTAAGAAATGCCTATTCAGTTCCTTTGCCCATTTTTAAAATCAGGTTATTTGTCTTTTTACTACTGTCAAGCTGTTTGATTTCCTTGTGTAGTCTGGATATTAATCCTTTGTCAGATTCATAGTTTGCAAATATTTTCTCCCACTCTGTAGGTTGTCTTTTTGCTCTGTTAACTGTTTCTTCTGCTGTGCAAAAACTTTTTAGTTTGATATAATCTTATTTGTTTATTTTTCCTTTTGTTGCCTGTGCTTTTGGGGCCATATTCATAAAGTCTTGGGGGCAGTTTTTTTTAGAAGGAGCAATTGTTTCTGGGCTAGGCAGACACCTTTCAAATTGTCCACTCTGATGGAGACTCAAATAACTGATGAAAATGAACTTAGAGAGGTTCTCAGAGAAACATAAACATATCTCATTAATTATAAGAATTGTCCAATAAAAAATAAATGTCATTTTTGGCCAATATTCAGTGTATATATGTGACCTTGCAAATATTTCCTGGATAGAAAGACAGTCAGTTGACCTGCCACTTCCAGCACTGTTAATTCTTTTGTGGGAAATTTATATCTCCTGCTTCTTTTGCATAAGAGTCATGAGGTAGCAATGGTCTCTCAGATATGACATCAAAAGCACAAGGAACAAAATAAACAATAGATAAATTGGGCTTTATCAAAATCAAAAGCTTTTGTGTGTCAAAGGACATTATTTAGAAAATGAAAAGACAGCCTGCAGAATGGGAGAAAATATTTGGAAATCATATATCTGATAAGTGTTTAATAGTCAGAATACATAAAGAACTCCTACAACTCAACAACAAAAAGACAAACAACCCAATTTAAAAATGGGCAAATGCTTTGAATAGACATTTATCCAAAGATAAACAAATGGCCAATGAGCACATGCAAAGATAATCAACATCATTAGTCATTAGGAAAATGCAAATCAAAACCATAATGACATACCATTTCACATCTACTAGAATGGTTATTTTTTTTAAAGTTTTTATAATAAAAAAAGTGTTGGTGAGGATAGGGAGAAATTGGAACCTTTGTACATCGCTGGTGGGAATGTAAAATGGTGCAGCCACTGTGGAAAATAGTTTGATGTTTCCTCAAAAAGTTAAACATAGTCAGGGGTTCAGATGCCTGTACCGGCCAGCTGAGAAAAAAAAAAAAGAAAAATTAAACATAAAATTGCCATATGACACAGCTATTCCACTCTTAGGTATATACTCTAAATAACTGAGAAGAGGGACTCAAACAGGTACTTGCAGACCTGTGTTGACTGCAGTGTTATTCACAATACCCAAAAGGTGGAAAGAACCAAAGTGGCCATCAACAGAAGAATGTATAAACAAAATGTGGTATATCCACACAATGGAATGTTATTCAACCATAAATGAGGTTCTGATTCATGCTATAACACAAATAAAACTCGAAAACATTATGCTAAGTGAGATAAACCAGACACAGAAAGACAAATATTGTATGATTCTGCTTAGGTAAAATATCTAGAATAGGCAAATTCATAGAGACAGAAAGTAGATTAGAGGTTACCCATGACTGGGGAGAGAAGAGAGCGTAGAGGTGTTTCTTAAGGGGTTCAGTATTTCTATTCATGGTAATGGGAAAGTTTTGGAAACAGGTAGTGGTGATGATTGTGCAATAATGGGAATGTAATTAATGTCACTGAATTGTGCACTTAAAAATGGTTAAAATGGCATATTTTGTAATTGTATATTTAAGCACAATTTTGTTTAAAAAGTCTTGAGGATATTGGATGAGAATTCTCATACTATTGGTGCCAGGCTGCACTGAGTGCCCCAGAAGTAGGAGCCAGGCCTGCTGAAATTACTGTCATTACTTCTGTTCACTTCCTTTATGAAAAGCAAACAAGCATTCAAGGAAAAGGAAAAAAGGATATGGTTATCTGTACCTCCTCTCATCTTGATTTAGAAAGAGAACTATACTGTAATTATCGTGAAACGTAATTAAAAGATATGGGGAGATGACTGCGTGGCAAGGTTTTCCTTTAAGACATGTTAGTGCTATTGTGCATTTATCTCTGGTTATAAATGATAGCTGCATTAAGTAGGTAAGCAGAGTCTTTCACCATGTGTGTATCTGTATCTAAGGATGTGGTTATTTGAGCAGCTGAGCTCCTTGGACAACAAGAAATTCATCATATGACACTTAGAGTCATTAAATTCTGAGATCTATTTCTGTCGAATGTCTAAACTAATACCATTACTATGATCTTATAAAATGACTACGTTTGATCCAGCAATTCCAATCCTAGGTATGTAGCTAAGAGAAATAAAAATGTACACCCATACAAAAACATATACACATTCAGCAGTTTTATTCATAATAACCAAAAAGTGGGAACAACCAAATATCCATCAACTGATGAATGGATAAATAAAATATGGTGTAGCCATACAATTATATACTATTCATCATAAAGAGGAATGAAGTACTGATACCTGCTACAACACTTATGAACTTTGAAAACACGTTAAGTGAAAGAAGCCCATCACAAAAGACCATGTGTTGCGTGACTCCACTTATGCAAAATGTCCAGAAAAGGCAAATCTATAGAGTCAGAAAGTAGATTAGTGGTTGCCTAGGGATGGGTTAATGGGGGAATAAAAGATGACTGCTAATGGGCAAAGGGACTCTTTTTGGCATGATAAAATGGTTTATTATTTTTTTAAAAGATGACCGGTGAGGGGATCTTAACCCTTGACTTGGTGTTGTCAGCACCACACTCACCCAGTGAGCAAACCGGCCATCCCTATATGGTTTCCGAACCCGTGGCCTTGGTGTTATCAGCACCACACTCTCCCAAGTGAGCCACGGGCCAGCCCAAATGTTTTAAAATTAGATTGTGATAATCACTGAACAATTCTGCAAATACACTAAAAACCATTGAATTGTGCACTTTAAATGGATGTGATGTATGGTATGTGAGTTATATCTCAATAAAGCCATTACCACACCAAAAAAGCAAACCGTAGAGGTCTCCATGGCTCTCTGGATGTGAAGACTAAGAAAAAGTGAGGCAAGGCTCTTTCTGAATCTGTTCTGCTACATGTATAATTCCCTACGGGTTACAGTGTCCTAGTTTTTTAAAAAGTGGTTATTAGAATATCATTCCTAAGATGTAAACATATGCATTGAATTAGGTTAAACACAATGAAGAAATCTAAATTACAAAAACCCGCGTGTATCTGAAAACCAATGAGTGGTTTAAATTGCATTTAACAGATAATTTATTTAGAGAGAGGCAGAGAGAAAATTACATTTCTTGAGTTACATTAATGTAATTTTTAAAAACAGCTTTATTGAGATATAATTCACATATTATACATTTCACACATCTAAAGTATACAGTTCAGTAGTTTTTAGTATATTCTCAAAGTTGTGCAGCCATCACCACAACCAATTTTAGAAAGTTTTATTCACCCCCAAAAGAAACCGCATATCCTTTAGCAGTCACCCCTCATTCTTCCACCCAACCCCCAGTCCTAGGCAACTACTAATCTTTCTATTTGTATACATTTGCCTGTTCTGGACATTTCACATAAATGGAATCATATAATATGTGGTCTTTTGTGACTGGCATCTTTCCTTAGCACAATGTTTGCAAGGTTCATCCATGTTGTAGGATATATCAGCACTTTATCCCTTTTTCCTGATGAATAATATTCCATTGTATGGATAGGCAACATTTTATTTATCCATGCATCAGCTGATGGACATTTGGGTTGTTTTCACTTTTGGGCTATTACGAGTAATGCTTTTACGAACGTGCACGTGCAAGTTTTTATGTGGACAAATGTTTTCAATTCTCTTGGTATATACTTAGGAATGGAATTGCTGAGTCAACGGTAGCTCCCTTTTGAAGAACTGCCAGATCATTTTCTAAAGGGGTTTCACATTCCACATTCTCACCAACAGTGCATAAGGGTTCCAATTTCTCCACATCCTTGCCAACATTTGTTATTATCTGACTTGATTATAGCCATCCCAGTAGATGTGAAGTGGTATCTCACTGTGGTTTTGATTTACATCTCCTGATGGCTAATGAAGTTGAGCATCTTTTCTTGTGTCCAGTTTACTTTTGAATTATCTCTCCACTCTAACTCCCTGTGCCTGCTTGTTTAGGCCCTGGTCATCTCTTCTCTGACTAGTCCGCATGCCTCCTAACTGGTCTTTCCATCTTCCGTTCTCCCTAGGATGCAATCTCAGAGCACATCACTTTCTGCCTAAAACCTTGAATGGCTCCCTACTGCCAACAGGACAGAGCCTGCACTTCCGAGTGTGGCATCTGAGACCCTTCACAGTCTATCTCCAATCTATCTTTCTATGTCCCATCTCCCTGTGTCCCATCCAGTGCAGCTGGCCTGTGCCTTTGCCCATGCTGTTCTCTCTGCTTATAAGCACTTCCCCAAAGTATGCACCTGGTCAGCACTTACTTATCCTTTAAAACCTAGCTCCAATAGAATCTTCCGAGTGAAGCCTGCTTCATATCACCTCCAGACAGGGCCCTCACACTGTACAACTCCAGGGGAGGTCATTTTCATGGTGATCTATATCAGGGTCAGCAGAGTATGGCCTGACACCTGTTTTTGTACTTTGCGTGAACTAAGAACAATTTTTACATTTTGAATGGTTGAAAATAATTGAAAAGTAGAATATTTCATGACACAATTTTGGTGCCCATAAAAAAAGTTTTACTGGAATATAGCCATGCATATTTGTTATTATGTTATATTAGTCTGTTGTGCTACAAGAGCAGAATTAGCAATTACAACAGACATGGGATGGTCCACAAAGCATAAAATATTTACTATCTGTCCCTTTACAGAAAAAAAATTGCCAAATCCTGGTGTATGTGAATGCTGCCCTGGAGTTGTGCAGTGTACAACCTATGCCGATGGACTCCAGCAGCCCTGCCTGTAGGTTCCCCTGGAACTTTTTTCATACCTCTGCTCTAGTATTTACCATATGTGTAATAATCTGTCTCCTTCCCCCATGGACCTTGTGCTGCAAAACCTGAGACTGACTCTCTGAGTCTTGTTCATCTTTGTATCCTCAGTGTATAGCCCATGGTCTGGCACAGAGTGGGACCTCAACAAATGTCTGTGTCACAGCATTGAATTAAATATCTCCTGGATACTGAAGAAGAACTAATAAAACACTATAGATGTTTTAGTATTAATGAAACTCATAAATAAAAATGACAGTACTACTGCTGGCAAAATTCTGGATCTGTTGTTTCTGATTTTAAAAGCATTCCATACTCCAGCATAACTTGTTTGATTTGAACCTCTCCTCTCCCAGAGGAGTCCTTATTGGGATATTTCATTGAATCAAAATCGCTGTGGTTGGTGTGAAATGTTGGAGATGTCTTTTCTCTCTGTTAACTGTTTCTCTTGATCTGCAGAAGCTTTTCAGTTTGATATAATCTCATTTGTTTATTTTTTCTTTTGGTGCCTGTGCTTTGGAGTCTTATTCATAAAGTCTTTGCCCAGTCCTACTTCCTGAAGTATTTCCCTGTTTTCTTTTAGTAGTTTTATAGTTTCAGATCATATATAAGTCTTTAATCCATTTTGAGTTGATTTTGGTATATGGCGAGAGGCACAGGTCTAGTTTCATTCTTCTGCATATGGATGTCCAGTTTTCCCAGCACCACTTATTGAAGGGGCCGTCTTTTCCTCATTGTATGCTCCTGTTGCCCTTGTCAAATATCACTTGGCTGTAAGTATGTGGGTTGATTTCTGGGTTCTCTATTCTGTTCTATTGATCCAAGAGTCTATTTTTATGCCAGTAACATGTGTTTTGGTTACTATAGCTTTTTAGTATAATTTGAAATCAGGTAGCATAATGCCTCTGCCTTTATTTTTTTTGCTTGTGATTGTTTTGGCTATTCTGGGTCTGTTGTTGCTCCATATGGATGTTAGGATAGTTTTTTCTACTTCTGTGAAGAAAGTCACGGGTATTTTGATGGGGATTGCATTAAACCTGTAGTTCACTTAGGTTAGTATGGACATTTTCACAATGTTAATTCTTCCAGTCAAAGAGCATGGAATGTCTTTCCATCTATTTCTGTCCATTTTAATTTCTTTCAGCAATGCTTTGTAATTCTTGTTGTAGCAATCTTTCACCTCCCTGGTTAAACTGATTTCCCAGGCATTTTATTTTATTGTGTGACTATTTATAATTGGGCTTGCTTTCTTGATTTCTTTTTCTGCTAGTTCATTATTGGAGTATAAAAATACTATTCATTATTGGGTCTTGATTTTGTATCCTACAATTTTACCAAAGTTATTTATGAGCTCTAAGAGGTTTTAGGTAGTCTTTAAGTTTTGCTTCTTTTCTCTCTCTTTTTTTAAAAATTTTATTTTGTCGATATACAGTGTGGTTGATTATTGTGGCCCATTACCGAAACCTCCCTCCCTCCTCCCTCTCCCCCCTCCCTCCCAACAATGTCCTTTCTGTTTGCTTGTAGTGTCAACTTCAAGGAATTGTAATTGTTATCTCTTCTTCCCCCCACCCGGTTTTTTTTGTTTGTTTGTTTGTGTGTGTGTGTGTGTGTGTGTGAATTTATTTATTTATTTTTAGCTCCCACCAATAAGTGAGAACATGTGGTATTTCTCTTTCTGTGCCTGACTTGTTTCACTTAATATAATTCTCTCTAGGTCCATCCATGTCTTTGCAAATGGCAATATTTCATTCTTTTTTATAGCTGAGTAGTATTCCATTGTGTAGATATACCACATTTTCCGTATCCACTCATCCGATGATGGACATTTGGGCTGGTTCCAACTCTTGGCTATTGTAAAGACTGCCGTGATGAACATTGGGGAACAGGTATACCTTCGACTTGAAGATTTCCATTCCTCTGGGTATATTCCCAGCAGTGGAATAGCTGGGTCATGTGGTAGATCTATCTGCAATTGTTGGAGCAACCTCCATACCATTTTTCATAGAGGCTGCACCATTGTGCAGTCCCACCAACAATGTATGAGAGTTCCTTTTTCTCCGCAACCTCGCCAGCATTTATCGTTCAGAGCCTTTTGGATTTTAGCCATCCTAACTGGGGTGAGATGGTATCTCAGTGTAGTTTGATTTGCATTTCCCAAATGCTGAGTGATGTTGAGCATTTTTTCATATGTCTGTTGGCCATTCATATATCTTCCTTAGAGAAATGCCTATTTAGCTCTTTTGCCCATTTTTTAATTGGGTTGCTTGTTTTTTTCTTGTAAAGTTCTTTGAGTTCCTTGTATATTCTGGATATTAATCCTTTGTCAGATGTGTATTTTGCAAATATTTTCTCCCACTCTGTTGGTTGTCTTTTAACTCTGTTAATTGTTTCTTTTGCTGTGCAGAAGCTTTTTAGTTTGATATAATCCCATTTTTTAATTTTTCCATTGGTTGCCCATGCTTTGGGAGTCATATTCGTGAAGTCTGTGTCCAGTCCTACTTTCTGAAGTGTTTCTCCTATGTTTTCTTTAAGAAGTTTTATTGTTTCAGGGTGTATATTTAAATCCTTAATCCATTTTGAGTTGACTTTAGTGTATGGTGAAAGTTATGGGTCTAGTTTCATTCTCCTGCATATTGATATCCAGTTATCCCAGCACCATTTGCTAAAGAGGCAGTCTCTTCCCCAGTGTGTAGGCTTGGTGCCTTTGTCAAATAGCAGATGGCTGTAGGTGTGTGGGTTGATTTCTGGATTCTCTATTCTATTCTGCTGATCAGTGTGTCTGTTTTTATGCCAGCACCATACTGTTTTGGTTATTATAGCTTTGCAGTATAGTTTAAACTCAGGTAATGTTATGCCTCCAGCTTTATGTTTTTTGCTCAGCATTGCTTTGGCTGTGCATGGTCTTTTGTTATTCCATATAAATGTCTGGATAGTTCTTTCCATTTCTGAGAAAAATGTCATTGGAATTTTGATGGGGATTGCATTGAATTTGTATATCACTTTGGGTAGTATGGACATTTTCACAATGTTGATTTTTCCAATCCAAGAGCATGGGATATCTTTCCATCTTCTTGTATCCTCTCTAATTTCTCTCAGCAGTGGTTTGTAGTTCTCATTACAGAGATTTTTCACATCCTTGGTTAACTGAATTCATAAGTATTTTATTTTTTTGGTGGCTATTGTAAATGGGCAGGCTTTCTTGATTTCCCTTTCTGCATGTTCACTATTGGAGAATAGAAATGCTACTGATTTTTGTGTGTTGATTTTGTATCCTGCTACTGTGCTGAAATCATTTATCAACTCCAAGAGTTTTTTTGTAGAGGCTTTAGGCTGTTTGATATATAGGATCATGTCATCTGCAAACGGGGACAGTTTGACTTCATCTTTTCCAATCTGAATGCCCTTTATTTCCATCGATGTCCCGCGCAACCGTCTCGCCAGCAAGAACGACGCGGCACACACAGGATCCTTCTGCAGTAAAGCTTTAATGCGTCTTGAGAGGCAGAGCACAAGCTTATCGGGGCGGAGACCCCAAGTACAGAAACCCGTTCCCTTTTATAGAAAACTGTCCCTCGCCTAGGACGTGTCCCTCTCTGACTGGCGGTCGTGCATCAGCCCAGATGACGCCACGGGAGAGGCAGAGACTAGAGGTGGGGAAATTCCCAGCACATGCGCTCTAGACTTGTTTTTGCCGATTGTCAGTGTTGGCCGGCGCCATCTTGTAATGGCGATTACAGTGTAACGTGGGCAGCTCCCCACATCTCCCCCTTTCTTATTACATTAAGAGGCTGGAGCAAGCTCATTGGCCACAACATGTCTAGCCAGTAGTCCTGTCTTAGGTCGACCCACCTCAGGCCGTGACCTTACCCATCAAAGGTTAACCCTATCGCCACCAGGCACCATGTCTTAGGTCGGCACACATCCGGGGGGAAGTTGCCCGTCTCTGGACCTACTGGAACGGACTCTGAATTGTGAATTGTGGGCCAGCACGAGCCAGGGCGAACCCCACTGACCAGTTTTCAGGGAGGCCAGCCGAAAAGAAGGGGGACTAGTCTTTGAGCATAGATAGCCAAATATCGGGATTGGCTCCTTGCTCCAGAGCCACAAGTGCTTGGGCAACGACCACCTTGTCTCTTTGTGTTTGGGCTTTCAGCCTACAGACCAGCCACAGAAGGAACACTAGTCCACAGCAAAGGGCCGCCCCAAACAATCCCACCCCCACCCATTCCTTGAAATGTGACATAGCAGTTGTGATCCAGGAGGACAATCCAGCTGCAAAAGAGGCATCCACTCTTGTCGAATTCACAGCCACGATGGCAGAGCGCAGGTCCCGCATCAGGCCGTCAAAGTCTCCTGTCCAGTTTCCTAAAAGATACTCAGACAAGCGATGAGACAAGTTTGCTGCCCTGGTATAATTTTCATATTGGATGCTAGTTACACATAATCCTGAATATTTCCATTGACATCCCAGTTGTGCAATTTGCCATAGAACCTCTATTTGTTCTTGGACTAAATCTACCCTTTGATTGACCACCATCAATCCTCCCCTTAACTGAGAATTTATTGCAGTTTGTGTGTTCAGGGCCTGAGCAACAGAAGAAGAGGTTTTAACTCAGCAGAGGGGATTTTTAAAAATGGTCTCAGCCAATTTATATCTCCCAATAACTTTTGAAGCATTTTGTAAGGCACTTTCAACGACCTGTAAGGCTTGATCTGCTGCAGGAGTTAATACTCTCCGGGAGGAGATATGAGCTATTAGCCATGCCCTGAGGCAAGACCTTCCATTGAAATCTCTTATCAGGCTCAGAGTAAACTCAACAGGGGCATGGACCCGTCCTCCCTCGGAAGTCTCAAAGACCGGAAAGGTCATGGTCAGTCTTTTCCTCACCCTTTCAGGGATCAGCGAGAAGGCGGATGAGCGTGACGCATAGGGAGGCGGCGCCGTGGGCGGCGGCCGCGTTAACCTTTCTGCGTCACTTCTCCAATATTCATCAGGGTGATATCTCTCTTCCTCATATCTAGCCGCTTCTTCCTCTAGTTCTGACTCATCACTAAGACCGAGGGAATCAGAGCCCGAATCCCCTAAGTTTAGGGCTCCCAGCTCCCTCAGGGGATAGAGGCTGTCCCTTTTTTCCTGAAAATCACTTGGGCGCTGACTTTCTCCCTCGTTAGCAGACTCGCCAGGAGGGCCCTTTTTCTTTTTCACTCCCTTGTCAGCAGACTTACCGGGAGGGCCGTTTACCTTTTTGGAGACGTCTCTCCTTTTGCGGGTACCCATCCTCTCACTCCGTTCAGTTTCTGACATGCTGTCTTGGACTTCCTCTAATATATTTTGTCCTTCTGTCACTACCGGTTTACAGCCTTCATCCTCCAAACAATTCTTAATGAACTTCCAAATGGTCTTGGTGCCCTGACGTAGGTCTCCCTCTGCGTACTTGCGGTCAAGGTCTTTGCCCAATTTGTTCCAAGAGCTCAAGGTTAGGGAGCCGGAACAGGCATACCATGGCGCCACACGATCTACCTCTTTCACAAAATTTCTGAGTACACGGCCCCCTACTTTGATCTCACGTTGTCTCAGCACAGCCTCTAACGCGGTAACCATAGACTGCGTGGAACCCATAATGCGCCCTGCTTTAGGAGGCGCTGTGAGACACACCGCTCCCTTATGTACGAGAGGCTCACACGGGTCTCAGGTGCAGCTGCGTATCTACGTCAGTCTGACCACACCAAGGGATGAGTCTAAAACCTTGTAATCTAACCGAATTCACCCCAGACCAAGAACAGACACACCTCTCTGAACTTACCCTCCTGCAGTTCTGAATCCTCCCTGTCACCAGGGGGTCTCCGAAGGTGCTGACGATGTCACAAATTTCCCGGGTTTCGGCACCAGATGTCCCGCGCAACCGTCTCGCCAGCAAGAACGACGCGGCACACACAGGATCCTTCTGCAGTAAAGCTTTAATGCGTCTTGAGAGGCAGAGCACAAGCTTATCGGGGCGGAGACCCCAAGTACAGAAACCCGTTCCCTTTTATAGAAAACTGTCCCTCGCCTAGGACGTGTCCCTCTCTGACTGGCGGTCGTGCATCAGCCCAGATGACGCCACGGGAGAGGCAGAGACTGGAGGTCGGGGAATTTCCCAGCACATGCGCTCTAGACTTGTTTTTGCCGATTGTCAGTGTCGGCCGGCACCATCTTGTAATGGCGATTACGGTGTAACGTGGGCAGCTCCCCACAGAAAAGCTTTCAGCTTTTCCCCATTCAGGATGATATTGGCAGTGGGTTTATCATATATGGCTTTAATTATGTTGAGATACTTTCCCTCTATACCTAACTTTTAGAGGGTCTTTGTCATGAATGAGTGCTGAATTTTATCAAATGCTTTTTCAGCATGTATAGAGATGATCATATGGTCCTTGTGTTTGATTTTATTAATATGGTGTATCACATTTATTGATTTGCATATGTTGAACCAACCTTGCATCCCTGGGATGCATCCCACTTGATCGTGGTGAATACTTACACGTATGTGTTGCTGTATTCTGTTTGCTAGTATTTTAGTGAGGATTTTTGCATCTATATTCATCAAGGATATCGGCCTGTAGTTTTCTTTTTTGGTTATATCTTTACCTGGTTTTGGTATCAGGATGATGTTTGCTTCATAGAATGAGTTTGGGAGATTTGCATCTGTTTCAATCTTTTGGAATAGTTTGTAAAGAATCGGTGTCAATTCCTCTTTGAATGTTTGGTAAAATTCTGCTGTGAATCCATCTGGTCCTGGGCTTTTCTTTGTTGGGAGCCTTCTGATAACAGCTTCAATCTCCTTTATTGTTATTGGTCTGTTCAAATTTTCTACGTTTTCATGGTTCAGTTTTGGGAGCTTGTGTGTATCCAGAAATTTATCCATTTCCTCCAGATTTTCAAATTTGTTGGCATATAGTTGTTTATAGTAGTCTCGAATGATTCCTTGTATTTCAGATGAATCAGTTGTAATATCGCCTTTTTCATTTCTAATTTTTGTTATTTGAATCTTCTCTCTTCTTTTTTTTTTTTTTTAGCCATGCTAATGGTTTGTCAATTTTATTTACCTTTTCAAAAAACCAACTTTTTGATTCATTGATCTTTTGTATTGTTTTTTGGGTTTCAATTTCAATAAGTTCTGCTCTGATCTTAATGATTTCTTTCTGTCTGCTAACTTTAGGTTTGGATTGTTCTTGTTTTTCTAGTTCTTTAAGGTGAAGTGTTAGGTTGTTCACTTGCCATCTTTCCATTCTTCTGAGGTGAGCATTTAATGTGATAAATTTCCCCCTTAGTACTGCTTTTGCAGTATCCCACAGGATTTGATATGATGTATCATTATTTTCATTTGTTTCAATAAATTTTTTGATTTCCTGCTTGATTTCTTCTTGGACCCATATGTCATTAGTGGAATGCTGTTTAATTTCCATGTGTTTGTATAGTTTCCAGAATTTCGTTTGTTATTGATTTCTAATTTTAATCCATTGTGGTCTGAGAAAATACATGGGATAATTCCAATTTTTATGAATTTGTCAAGACTTGATTTGTGACCTAATATGTGATCTATCCTGGAGATTGATCCATGTAGTGACGAGAAGAATGAATATTCTGAGGTTGTTGGATTGGATGTTCTGTAGATATTAGCCAAGTCCAATTGGTCTAGAGTATTGTTTAGATCTTGTGTTTCTCTGCTGATTCTTTACCTAGATGATCTGTCCAATATTGACAGTGGGGAATTCAGGTCCCCTCCTATTATGGTATTAGTGTCTATTTCCTTCTTTAGGTCTAATAGAGTTTGTTTTATAAATCTGGCTGCTCCAACATTGGATGCGTACATATTTATGATTGTTATGTCTTCTTGATGGATCAGTCCTTTATCGTTACATAGTGTCCCTCATTGTCTCTTTTTATGGTTTTTAGTTTAAAGTCTATTTTGTCAGATATAACAATAGCTACTCCGGCTCGTTTTTCTTTTCTGTTTGCGTGGTAAATCTTTTTCCATCCTTTTTCCACTCTTAGTCTATGTGAGTCTTTATGGGTGAGGTGGGTCTCTTGAAGGCAGCATATAGTTGGGTCCTCCTTTTTAATCCAGTCAGCCAGTCTGTGTCTTTTGATTGGGGAATTTAAGCCATTTACATTAAGAGTTGTTATTGAAAAGTGTTGATTTATTCCTAGCATTTTATTGATTAGTGTTTGATTGTCTTAGGTGTCTTTTGTTCCTTGCTTTCTGGTTTGTTTTCTGTGTTTTTTGGTTCCTTAGGTTGTAGATAGCCTTTTAGTTTGTTTGTTTTCTCTTCATGAATGCCATTTTTATTATACTATTGGGTTTTGATTTTTCTTGGGTTCTTATGGCAGTGGTAGTTATTTTTCAGGAACCAAACCCAGTACTCCTTTGAGAATTTCTTGTAAGGGTGGTCGTGTGGTGGTGAACTCCTGCAGTTTTTGTTTATCTGAGAAATATACTATTTGCCCTTCATTTTGGAAGGATAGCCTTGCTGGGTAGAGTATTCTTGGCTGGCAATCTCTGTCTTTTAGTATTTTGAATATATCATCCCATTCCTTTCTAGCTTTTAGGGTTTGTGATGAAAAGTCTGATGTTAGTCTGATTAGGGCTCCCTTACAGGTGATTTGATGCTTCTCTCTTGCAGCTTTTAAGATTCTCTCTTTGTCTTTCAGTTTTGCCAACTTGACTATAACATGTCTTGGAGAAGACCTTTTTGTGTTGAATACATTTGGGTATCTTTGAGCTTCCTGGATCTGAAGATCTGTGACTTTTTGTATACCTGGGAAGTTTTCTGCCACTATTTTGTTGAATATGTTTTCAGTGCAATCTCCTTTTTCCTCCCCTTCTGGAATACCCATGACTCGGATATTTGAGCACTTAAGGTTGTCTGATATCTCTCTCAGATTTTCTTCAATTCCTTTGATTCTTTTTTCTTTTTCTTTTTTGTCTGCCTGTGTTATTTCAAACAGCCCATCTTCAAGTTCAGAGTTTCTCTCTTCAACTTCTATAAGCCTCCTGGTTAAACTCTCCATTGTGTTTTTTATTTCGCTGAATAAATTCTTCAGTTCGGCAAGCTCTGCTACATTTTTTTTCAGGGCATTGATTTCCTTGTACATTTCTACTTTCAGGTCGTGTATACTTTTCCTCGTTTCGTCATCTTGTCTAGCTGAGTTTTCTTGTATCTCATTCAGTTTCCTTAGAATTATCAACTCGAAATTCCTTGTCAGACATTTCAAGGGCTTCTTGTTCTATAGGATCTAGAGCTTGAGAGTTATTCCCTTTTGGTGATGTACTTTCTTGATTTTTCATATATCTGGTATCTATTCTTTGATGTTTATTTATTGTGGCAGCGGGTTTCACAGTCCACAGGTTTGACACTATTGTCTGACTAAGATGTTGCTGGGGTTGCCAATTTGGTATGGCTACCTCAGTGAGTGCTTGGTTGGCCACTAGTGCCTTGCGTGTGTGGTTGCCTCGGGTCTTGGGCCTCTCCGGGAAGCCACCTCTCTGGTCATCTTGGACTAGGCTGGGCCACTGGGTCACGGGGTGGTACCGCAGGGTGTGTGGTGTCTGCCGAGCTTCCACCTACCCTGCTGGACATCTCCCTGCTCCGTGCATGCTGGGCCAGGCTTGTGATGGAGCAAAGTGGTGGTGGTGAAGCCTACCTGCTGCTGGATTGCACAGCAGCGGCCCCCCCACAGGGTGTGTTGTGTCTACGGAGCTTCCGCCTTCCCTGCTGGATGTCTCTCTGCTCCGTATGTACTGGGCTGGGCTGCTAGGTCTTGCGGCTGAGGTGTGGTCTCTGCAGAGCTTCTGCCTCCCCGCTGGACATGTCCCCGCTGTGCATGCACTGGGCTGGGCTGCTTGATCACGTGGCAGTAGTGTGGTCCCTGCAGAGCTCCTGCCTCCCCTTTAGTGTGATATGTTAAGCAAGAGTCTGGAATGTTTCCTGAGGGAGACAAGCCTTCTGCCTAGACATAAAGGATGAGTCAGCATTTGCCAGGCAGATGGGAAGGAGGGACATTCCGGAAAGAAAGACAAAGTGCCAGCCTAGTACATTCCATAAAAGAGAACAGAGCAAATTCAGGCTTGAGAGGATGAGACTGGAGGGAGGTTTTTCTATACATAGGGTCATATCATCTGCAAACAGGGACAGTTTGACTTTGTCTTTGCCTATTTGGATGCCCATTATTTCTTTCTCTTGCCTGATTGCTCTGGCTAGTACTTCTAGTACTATGTTAAATAGGAGTGGTAAGGATGGGCATCCTTGTCTTGTTCCTATTCTTAAGGGAAAAGCTAAAAGCTTTTCCCCATTCAGAATGTTTTTGGTGGTAGGTTTGTTATATACGGCTTTTATTATGTTGAGATACTTTCCTTCTAAACTTAGTTTGCTGAGAGTCTTTATCATGAAGGGATGTTGAATTCTGTCAAGTGCTTTTCTGCATCTATTAAGATAATCATATGGTTTTTGTCCTTGATTTTGTGATGTGGTGTATCACATTTATTGACTTGTGTATGTTGAAACATCTTACATCCCTGGGTTGAATCTCATATGATCGTGGTGTATAGTTTTTTTGATTGCTGTATTCTGATTGCTAATATTTTGTTGAGAATTTTTGCATCTATGTTTATCAGAGATATTGGCCTTTAGAGGGGTTTTTTGTTGTTGTTGTTATATCTTTGTCAGGTGGTTGTTGTTATATCTTTAATATCAAGGTGATGTGGCCTCATAAAACGAGTTTGGGAAAATGACCTCTTTTTCAATTTTTTGGAATAGTTTGAAGAGAATTTGTATCAATTCCTCTTTTAAGGTTTGATAGAATTCAGCAGTCAAGCCATCCAGTCCTAGGCTTTTCTTTGTTGAGAGATTGCTGGTTATTGCTTCAATCTCTATGCTTGTTATTGGTCTGTTCATTTCTTCTCGGTTCAGTCTTGGTAGTAAGTGTCTAAAAATTTATCCATTTCCTCTCGTTTACAAATTTGTTGGCATATAGTTGTTGATAATAGTCTGTAATGATTTGTTGTATTTCTGTGGTATTGGTTATAATGACTCCTTTTTCACTTCTGATTTTTATTATTTGAGTCTTCTCTCTTCTTTTTCAGTTAGCCTAGCTAATGGTTGGTCTATTTTATCTTCTCAAAAAACCAATTTTATGTTTCATTGATATTTTGTATCATTTTTGGGGTCTCTATTTCATTTAATTGTGCTCTGATCGTAATTATTTCTCTGCCTGCTAATTTTGGGAGTGGATTGTTCTTGCTTTTCTAGTTCTTTGAGGTATAACATTAGATTGTTTATTAGAAATCTTTCTATTCTTTTGATGTAAGCATTTATGGCAATAAACTTCCCTCTTACTACTGCTTTTACAGTCTCCCACAGGATTTGCTATGATGTATCTTTATTTTCATTAGTTTCAGGAATTTTTTTGATTTCCTGCTTAATTTCTTCTTAGACCCATAAGTAGTTCAGGAGCATGTTGTTTAATTTCCATGTATTTGTATAATTTCCAGAGTTTTGCTTGTTATTGATTTCTAGCTTTAATCCACTGTGGTCTGACAAAATACTTGAAATGATTTCAACTTTTTAAAATTTGTTGAGTCTTGACTTGGGACCTAACATGTGGTCTATCTCAGAGAATGTTCCATATGCTGATGAGAAGAATGTATATTCTATAGTTGTCGGATGAAATGTTCTATAGATATCTGCTAGGTCAAATTGGTCTACTGTACAGTTTAAATCCTGTGTGTCTCTGTTGATTTATTGCCTAGATAATCTGCCTGTGCTGAGAGAGGGGTGTTCAGTTTCCCCTACTATTATTGTACTGGGGTCTCTTTCTTTAGGCCTAATAGTGTTTGCTTTATATATCTGTGTGCCATGGTGGTGGGTGCTTATATATTTATCATTGTTATGTCTTCTTGATGGATAGATCCTTCTATCATTATACAGTGGCTATCTTTGTCTCTTCTTACAGTTTTTGGTTTAAAGTCTATTTTATCTGATATAAGAATAGCTATTCCTGCTCATTTTTGGTTTCCATCTGTATAGTACATCTTTTTCCATCCCTGCACTATTAGTCTGTGTGTACTTTACAGGTGAGGTGAATCTCCTGAAGACAACACATTGTTGGATCTAGCTTTTTAATCTAATCCATCAGTCTGTGTCTTTTGAGTGGGGAGTTTAATCCATTTACATTTAGGGTTGTTATTGAAAGGTTTTGTCTTACTCCTGCCATTTTGTCAATTTTCATTTGGATGTTTTAAATATCTTTTATTCCTTTCTTCTGCTTTTATTTTATTTTGTTTTGTTTTTTATTTTATCGTTACACAATCATCCCCTTTTATTGTTTGTCTTTGATGTTTGTTGTTTTTTGAGGTAGTGAGATTTAGTTTCTTTCCCGTTCTTGTTTCCATTTTTGTCCTACCAGTGGGTTTTTTGCTTTCTGTGTATCTGTGGTAGTGACTATCATTTTCTGATTCCAGATGCAGGACTCTCTTGAGGATTTCTTGCAAGGTCAGCCCCATTTTATAGATAAGAAAGCTGAGCCCGGAGAGGTTAAGTAATTTGCCTGAGGTTACAAAGGCAGTAAGTGGTAGAGTTAGAATGTGAACCCAGGTAGTTTAACCAATATGTTTTTCACCTCTTGCAAATACCATTTCTTTTAGTTTTTTTAGTGGGCTATCCTCTATCTGCCTTCCAGTCTTTGCACTTATAGTTCCCTCTTTCTAACACACTCTCCACCTGCCTGACTAACTCTACTCATCCTTCAAATCTCAGCTAAAATATCACCTCATCTAGGAAGCCTTCCTGGATTCCCTGGTCTGTTTGCACTACTATTGCTCCACAGCACCCCCTGCTTCCCCTTCATAGTACTTGTCACCCTTGATTTCCAGAGCTGTTTACTGGCCTGCCTCCCTCTTTAGACTGTAGCCTCCATGAAGCCAGGGAACATGCTTGTCAGGCTCATGTGAATTGTGTTCCCTGATCTAACGCTTGACCTGACCTGAACTGGGTTCTTAACATATATTTGTAGAATGCATGGACTTGGCAGTGAATTTCTCTGCAAAATCTCTACTACAGCTCAGCCTGGAAAGCAACACTAAAATCAGGTTTTCATGCTACATGTTATAAGATCTATGTGTATGGGGGCAGAGGGCAGGAGAAAGAGAGAGAGCAAGAGCAGGAGTCCCTGTATTGTTGGTGGTGCTCACATATCAGCCCTTTCTTCCTCTCCCATAAATCACCAAGTATTTGTTGTATTAAATTTGTATGTTGTTAGTACTGATCTAAATCACTGGTCCTCACTTACAACAACCCAACAGCTCCAAGAGCCATTCTGTCCAGGCTTTTAGTCAACACCACTGTGATCAGAAGTGCTAAGCAGCATGGGTGCTCCTTGATGTTGAAGCAACTGTGCCATAGATGGCTTTTGACTGTACACTAGATGTCAGGTGAGGGGTGAGGGGGTACAGGACAAAATGAATGATATGTCATCATTAGTGCAAAAAGGAAGGGGGATGAGATATAGCCATATAGCCTGTGTTTCTAGAAAGAAATAGGACACTTAGTAGCAGAGGTTGTTGTGGGAGACTACAGGGCAGGGATGGGAGGGAGAATTCCTTTTTCCTCAAGATCCATTGAAAATGCTGGAATTTGACCTTTTTTTTTTTTTTTTTTTTTACCCTGAGTGTGTATTGTCTGTTTAAAAATAATTGAAATGTTGATATTTTAAAATGAAAGTAAGTAGAATAGCTACAGACTTCCTAGCTGACTCCAGGGTTCTGTCCTCAGATGTCTGAGGAGGCGGTCCTGGCTGATGGCCCTGAGTACATTTCAGCGGGTTGGCTAATTGGACCAAAGAGCAGGCTTTCACCTCCGTCCTCCTGACACTGCAGTTCCTACACCTTCTTGGAATTTCAGGCCATCTCAACTTTCCCCTGAGTGATTCACAGAAGGGTGTTTCCCAATGCAAGGCTGTTTGCTGGCAGTCCACAGGCATTATTAGGGAAGAACACACCACTTTCAGATCCCAGATCTGGCCAATCAGACCAACTTTTTAAGAGCAAACATTGGTGTGGGAGGGAGATTGGAGAGACTCTCATTTTCTGTTTTGCTGATTTTTGTTTTTTGGGTTTTTTTTTTTAACATTTCTGTCTTATTTGAATTTTCACAATGTGTATATATTAGTTTTGCAAACAGAAAAAATTAAAGGTGTAAACAATGCCTGAAAAACTACCAGGTGCTACCAGTCCACTGAGGGCAAGTTCTGTGACCTGCAGGAGAGGCCCCTGCCCTTAAGATGAGTAAAAGGTGGTGCACATCTAGAGGGCTCCCATGTGATTCAGAATAACAGCTAGGTTAAAACCTGTGCTTTAGGCAAGAGGGAAACACAGACGGTTTAAGCTGGAGAGTACAGTGTCTGGTCCGCAGTGAATATGCTTGTTCTTGAACTGTTCTCTAGGCTCACCCTAGGCATAGTGTGAGCTTTGTGTAAACTTCTTATAAGTATTCTAAATTTAACTTTTAGATTTTTCCTGCTTCATCCTGAGCACACTCTCTGTCCACCTCCATCCGTGTCCCCACCTGCCCAGTCTTTACCATCTATCTTAGTTCCAGCTGCTGACAAAGTACCATAGACTGGGTGGCTTATAAACAACAGAAATTTTTTTTTTTTTTTTTTAAGTTTTATTTTGTCGATATACATTGTGGCTGATTATTGCTCCCCATCACCAAAACCTCCCTCCCTTCTCCCTCCCCCCCTCCCCCCCAACAATGTCCTTTCTGTTTGCTTGTTGTATCAACTTCAAGTAGTTGTGGTTGTTATATCTTCTCCCCCCCCCCCCGGTTTGTGTGTGTATGTGTGTGTGTGTGTGTGTGTGTGTGTGTGTGAATTTATATATTAATTTTTAGCTCCCACCAATAAGTGAGAACATGTGGTATTTCTCTTTCTGTGCCTGACTTGTTTCACTTAATATAATTCTCTCAAGGTCCATCCATGTTGTTGCAAATGGCAGTATTTCATTCTAAACAACAGAAATTTATTTCTCACAGTTCTGGAGGTTGAAGTCTTAGATCAGGGTGCCAGCATGATCAAGTTCTGGTGAGGGCTCTCTTCCAAGTTGCAGACTGCCGACTTCTCATTGCATCTTCAAATGGCAGAAAGAGGGCTGGAGAGAGCTCTCAGGGATCTCTTTTATAAGGGCACTAATCCCATTCATGCGCCTCCACCCTCATGGCCTAAGTACCTTTCAAAGGCCCCACCTCCTAATACCATCACACTGGGATTAGGGCTTTAACATATGAAGTGGTGGGGATGGGGATGCACAAACATTTGGTCCATTGCACCATCTCAATAAGTGGTACCACCTAACATTCAAGCAAGACATTTAAGTATTATGATTTTCATTTTCTCTCTTCTCTCGTACCCCATCAATAGCCAGTCCTGTGGATTTTATCTCTGGAATATAACTCCTGTTTACCCTCTCCTCTCTATACCTAAGCTACAACTAAAGCACAGACTATCCCTTGCCTTGGTCACTGCAACAGCCTCTCTCTGGTCTCCCTGACCATTGGTGCCCTCTCCACCACCTCTTGGACTTAGCAGCCAGAATGCTCTTGCCCAGACAAAAATCTAGTTACTCATTTGCTTAAACTCGCTGATAGCTCCCCAACACCATAAAATAAAATAGAAACTCTATAATATGACCTACAGATGGTGTCATCCTGAACTCACTCCTGCTATCTCTGTACGTGCATTCCCATGCACTCTCCACATGGATTTCTATCAGCACTTTGATGCTTCGGTGTCTTTCTTTGCACGTGCTTGCTCCCCTGGTATCTGGATTTCAGCTCCTTTTCTGTCCCCTCACCTTCTCCCAAAATTGTATCTACCCGAGCCTGTCTGCAGTTACTAACAGAGGAATTATGATTTCAGTTCCTGACCAAACGCTCTCCTATTCATTGATCAATTGATCAGTTTCACCCAAACCTGATGAATCATCTGGCTGATCTTTTTTTTTTTTTTTTTTTTTTTTGTCTTTTTCGTGACCAGCACTCAGCCAGTGAGTGCACCGGCCAGTCCTATATAGGATCCGAACCCGCGGCGGGAGCGTCGCTGCGCTCCCAGCGCCGCACTCTCCCGAGTGCGCCACGGGCTCCGCCCAGTTGATCTTTTTTTTAAAAATTAACTTCAGAACTTACCGCATTGGGGCATATCCCTTGAATACTCTCAAAGGGATCTAGGAAACAGTGCCACACAGGGTGGGTGCCTTGGTGCAGCACTGACCTCCACTGTCTGAGGACACGGCCACACAACCACTGTGCCGGGCAGTGGAGGAGGTATTTTTCCTGAGTTATCTACTCATTCTGGTCACGGGCCTTCATGATTAGAAGTGTGTAGGGCTAGGAAATTAGTAATGCTAGCTAACAGACTCACAGAACATCACATCTACCACCCCACCTTCTCTGATCAGCTAATTTTGTTTGCCACAAATATATTTTTGAGCTGTTTGTTCCCTAATCCAGCTCCTGCGTAAATTATCAACAAATAACACTCATTGCTCCATTATAACGAACCCACATTTGAAGACCAGCAGACAAGACCAGTGGTCACAGACTGTTTAGTGTACTGTTTGGGGGTAAGTGATTTTCTGAGCTGGACCAAACTGCTTTGGTTGAAAATAACAATTCATTTTTAGTGGAAAGATTGGCTGAGGTGAGGGTTGTGCAACTGTGTCCTCCCCTGACTACCTAGGGCACTCCATCAGCAGAAGCTGCCCTGTGTGTGTGTGTGTGTGTGTAGACACACGTTTGTAATTAGCATTTAGGAGGTGTGGAGGAATATCACAAAATTCTTGTGTGAGTGCCAAGGAAGAGGTTGGACTAGAGAGAGGAGCCTCCTGGCCCAACCCATGAGCTGAAGTTAAGGAGGAGAGTGCAGCAGCCACTGGGCAGCCTCTTCTTGAGTATGATTCAAGTGTGTGCACCGTGACCCTTGGCCTACTTCTGATGTGTTGTTACATGTTAGGTAATTAGTACGTGGAGCAGCCTGGCTGACTCACCAAAGTAGCTGATAAATCCTCTTTCCACAGCAAGTGCAGATTCTGGGATTTACATCCACTTTGGGAAGAATGGCATGTGAGGTCAATTTAAGAGTATTCCAGGCCATCTTGAAGGCCTCTCTTGACAAGGTTCTCATAAGTTCCATCTAACAAACAGGTTTGTGTTTGTAGGGAAGATAGAGAGAGAGAGAGAGAAGGGGGAAAAGCTCTTATTTTTCTCTTGTAGGATTATAGGAATTGTTGCTCCATCTTAAATTCAAATTTTAGAAGTTAGATATTAAATAAGGGGTTGTAGAGATTAGACCCCATAAACATAAAAGTTTCTCCAGCTCTAACATTTTAAAATTCCATGAATCTCAGATTGGTATCACTCACATATATTCAGCCAAGTGGGAATAAAGTAGGGCCAGAATTCACCAAAATGAAAAGACTGAAGCTGAAACTTTGCTGACCTGATGTTCTGAAATAGGAAGACAGGTAAAAGACTCCTGTTAATCCTGCCTTCTGTAAACACGGGCGCCTCACAACCGCCTCTCCTTGACTAGGGCAAAGGCAAGCAGGTTTTCCGAGGTGGAGTCATTTTGCAGGCACCCTGGCCTCCACTCTGCCCTGTTTCCTTTCTTCTTCTGTAGATGCCTTCCCTTCATCATGACTTTCAGCCCTCCAACACATCCCCATTCTTCCATTTGTCACCGACTTATGGTCTTCCTTCTCTACTTAACACTTTGATATCCCACACACCCATAAGGGCACACCGATAATCAATATAGTCCAAATTTCTGAGGCATTCAAGACCCACTCTGACTCCAGTTCATGTGTCCAGATTTAGCTCCCCTCCTCCCCAGCATGACCCCATTTGCCCAGCACCTATTCCTCTGTGCACCTCCAACATGCTAACCCCCATGGACTATGCCCTACTCCCCTCCTTCTCCGCTCTCCTGTATCCAGGTAGATATCCTTTGAGATGTTCCCCCCACACTGAGATCCCCCTTCTTCTAAGGAATGCCTAACCTCTGCTTTCACTCAGATGACTTGTGCACCAGTCACCTCCCTAGAGAGAGGTAGATACCCTAAGGGTAAAAACAGGAACACACATTTTTCTATTTCCCACTGAACTTAAAACAGGCAGAAAAACAATATTTTTTAAATGAGTGAATAAACTTATAAGAAACTTCTCTTTGCTTTTTTTTCAGTCCAATTATTAACCCCCCCCCCCCCAAACGTAGTAACTAATCTCTTTATAAAACAAGGAGAGGAGGAGAAGGGACTAATATCTGAAATGGTTACCAGGTCCTGTAATTTTCTTTCTTTTTATTTGATACTGAAACTAATTTTGCTATAATAATCAATTATATATTTTTAGTTAAAAATATTTTTATTATAAAGTCATACAGCTAATTATAAAAAATTATACAAGTATGTGGCTGAGAACAGAAGTCCCCCTGCCCCAGGTTGCTCATCAGGATCATGACAGGGAAGCACCAGGTGCTGCCCAGTGCCATGGAGGGGGCAGTGATGTTGGCAAACACCGATGCATAAAAACTTAGTGCAAGGTACAAGATAAGCCCCACGCTTTTTCTCTTTTTCTGAGGATGATGTGAAATTGGCAACATCTTTGTACTGCGAAGCTTATAAACATTGCAATGCTAATAAGGTTCTCTTTTGTGCAGCTGTATAGTGTTATGACAGCTTCTAAATAAACTCCCTGGCAACTTTATACCCCAGAAATAGAAGAGACTTGAGGGTCACTGTAACTCTGTGCTGTCCTGGATGCTGGGAGCAAGAGTGAATCGAACCTGTGTCATCCAAAGCAAACTTGGTTGTGGGTGTCAGGAGCTATGTAAGTAAGGTCTGGGTGGACAGCAGAAGAGATGAGACTCCTGGGTCAGAGGCAAAAGATTTTATTACTCACAGCAATAACAGTAGCAAAGTATCAGCATTTCCTTGTGTCAATTCCTCCAGCCCCAGTTTCCGCAGGGTGTTGTGAAGATATATGCACTCACAGTGGGTTGCAATATAGGAGAGGAACCCCGAGCCTAAAGAACCCAAATCTTGAATAATGGGCACTAAGCATGCTTTCTCCTTGGTGTGGAGCAAGGCAGTGTGGGTTCCCATCTCAACCTACGTGTACAGCTTCTGACGCGACTCTTAAGTTCTCTAGGTCTGTTCCGTCCTCTGTGAAGTGGGAATAACAATGGTGCCCATTTCACAGGCTTGTCATGAGGGCCACGGGAACATGGGAAGGGCTCAGTACATGCCTGGCCCACAGTAAGGGTTCAACCCATGTTTGCAGTCAAGAGAAGGAATGGCCCAGAGAACAAAGATGTTCGTGAGCAAAGACGGTACCATGCAAATAGAAAACAGAAAACTGAAGTTCTCAGGGGAGGGCAGCATGGCTTTGGTTTTCAGGTTTGTCAGGGTTGGAGACTTGTAATAGAAAGTGGTAAAGAAATAAAAGGCAAAAGGAAGGCCAAGTGATGGGAAAAAACAGACTTTGGACCCAGATAGACCTCAGTGTGACGGCTGGCTATGTGACTACCTAACCGTCAACTGGACAAGTTTCATTTCTTATGCCTTATTTCCTCATTTATGAAATGGGGGAAACAATATACCTACTAGGTGGTGAGGATTAAATGAGTTAATGAAGTGGCTGGCATATGGTAGATGTCCAGATGTCCAATAAAGATGAACAGTACACCTAGAACTTTTTTAAAATAAAGTTTGCCTATACACAAAGACTTAGAGTTGAAAATGAGCTTCTAGGCCTTCACCTCACAGATGGGGAACTCAGAGAGAAGGTACTTGGCTTGCCTGAGAGCCCTGATCCAGCTCCCAGGCCACTGCTGGGCCCTCATCTCTTTGGGGATGCTATGACCCAGCTTTCCTGAGATGGAAGAGAGGTGATCTGAGATCCTCATCTAGGGACTGAGTTGGAGAAACTTAACCCTGCTGGGAGTTTTGTCAGTTCTCCAGCAGACCCTGCATCAATTAGTTTAATGGATTCTTTTGTGCAGGCCCCAGCCAGGGAGCAAGAGAGGACAGTATTTATTTGCTTTTTCCTTTCACTACATGGGTTCTAGAAATGTGCATCCTTATATTGACTTTGAGGCCCTCAGTGTCAGGAAATCTCTGCTTTCCCATCCCCGTTGCCATAACAACAAGGTCCTGTAGGGTGCCAGGTGCATAATGTCCTGCCTTGTTCCTTAATACCCAGAAGAAAAATGTGACCACTCAGATCTTATACTCTTTCCAAAGGAAAAAACAAGCAAACAAATAAAAAACACTGTAATTAACATAGTTTTAAAAAATCACGCAAAAAATTATTTGAAAGTTGCTGAAATAAAGATTTGCCTAACAAGATGCCTACCTACCCCTGGCTTTTGCTTCATGTCCCAGCCTTGGGCACACTCTATCATGGCCTTCATGTCTTGCAATACATACCAAGCTGGCAAAGGACTTCTAGAAATCTGACAGACCTGCCTGAAATTCATGCCCCCTACCCCCAACTCCCACTATCAAGTGTCCAGGTTTAGTGTCAAGGGCTCAGTTTTTTGCTATGTGGATATCTTATCTTCTTATGCCCCAAATTTAGCATCTAACAGTGAATTAAACACCTCCAAATCTATTTTCACATAAATATCTTGCGCTTTTCCACCAAATTTTATTCTAACAGATGAGGGTGAACAGAAGAGGGTTGCACCATTAGAAATTAGAGACAGAAACACTTAAACTGGGCAGAGAAACCCAGTATTTTTTCTCTTTGTGTTCAGAAAATCATTTTGGTTGGCATATTCAGTCAGCAAGAAAGAGAAGATCAAGGAATTGTCTACACATTGGAGCCTTCTTAAATTCTAGAATCTCTTAAAGATATCTCTACCACGATGACCTCTGGTTTTCTATTTCTAATGTTTTCATTGTATAACCCCCCTTCAAGGACTCCAGAGTGTGTCAACTCAAGGTGGGAAGAAATGGACACATACGGTAAAGCAGTTGCCCAAGATAAAATGAAGATGAAGGAAATTTCCTCTGAAGGTATACGCGAAGGTGTGAGAGAGGTAGTTGTTCCAACACAGCCCTGATCATATAGATGGCCTCCTGACAACTCTGCTTTAATCCCAGCCACATCACAAAGGAAACAGACACATTCTGCACATCACCAATCAGTGTGAAATTACCTGTACAACTTTGGAATTAAGTCCTATCTGCTCCTATTCTCCATTATACCTATCGTCCTAAAAAAGTCTCAATCACCTCTGCCGTCTGCCATGCGGAAACCAAACACAGTACTCATGCAATTTAGTTATCGAGATAAGCTTGTAGACATTTAACAGAGAACAAAAATGAGGGGTTGCTGGCCAAATTGTGTCTCTTGTACCTATCTAACAATAAAGGGGAAATTAACATAAGGTTCATCACAAAAAAGCTGGGAAGATTTTCTGAAAGGATATTTTTTGGATTGGCTCTTGAAATGATGAAGTGGACGGGCAGAAAGATGGCCTTTCTGGTGGGGAAGACAACAAGGTCAAAAGGAAGGAATAATAAACTGAGTTAGGAGAATCTGAGGGGCATCCAAGCTGTGTTGAACTGGGGTCTGCATTTGCGGGGGAAGTCCAGGGTCTTCAAAGGCTATGGTTAGTCCATGATTCTGTGATGGGTTAGGAATACAGACAGTCAGGCCTTTGTTCCTGATGTGTGTTACATCCTTCTGCACCCCAGTGAGACTGTGTCAATGGGACTACCTAGACCTTTGCATGTGCCTTTTCCTTTGCTTGGGATTCATTTGCTCTGAATCAAGCTCTGTTCAACAGAACTTTCTGGGATGATGGAAATATTCTATTAACCTGCATTGTCCAATATGATAACCGCTAGCCAAATGTGGGTCTTGCACACTTGAAATGCGGCTAGTGGGACCTAGGAATAAATTTTTAATTGTATTTAAATTTAATTAATTTAAATTTTAATAGTCACATGTGGCTAGTGGCCCCCATGTTGGACAGCGCAGCTCATGGCTCACTCCTTTGCCATGTTCACATCTCAGCTGTCAATCACCTCAGAGAAGCTGTTCCTTAGGATTGCCACCTGTGCTGGGCAGAAGACTGGGTCCCCCAAAGATGTCCACATCTTAATCCCTGGAACCTATGGATATGCTACCTTACATAGCAAATGGGAATTAAGGTTGCAGATGAAATTAAGTTGCTGACCAGCTGACCCTGAAATGGGGAGGTTATCCTGGATTTTCTGGATGGACCTAACCTAATCTTATGACTCCTTAAAAGTAGAACAAGTAGGTAGAGAAGTAGAATTAGCTACAGAGTTGAGATGGATGAGAATGGAGGAAAGATTTGAAGTGTGAGAGGAGGAAAGATTTGAAGCGTGGCACATGGCAAAGTCCCAGTTCTGGCCCCGCCTCCTCCCAAACAGATGCCCCTTGGCAGGTTTCCTCTCAGGCCTTAGGGGAAGTCACCCAAGGCTCTGTCCACTGGAACGAGGGAGAAAGGGCACATGGGCTGTAAGAGCCGGCCCAGGGCCATTGAACAGGAACTCCAATGTCCCAGGTAGCTGAAGTGTGGTCTAGAAGGGCCCCCAGGTTGGCACCCCTCCTTGGATCCTCAAATTCCTCACTCTTTAGGGGCATTGCAGAGGAGGGCCAAAGCTTGTCTAGGCTGATGTATTAGTTTCCTACTGCTGCCTAAACAAATTGCAAGAACTTAGTGGCTTAAAACAACACAAATTGCATTGTCTTATAGTTGTGTAGGTCAGAAGTCTGGTATGGGTCTCCCAGGATGAGAATCAAGGTTTTGGTGGGCTATGTTTCTTTCTGGAAGTTGTAGGAGAAAATCCGTTTCCTTACTCATTCATGTTGTTGACAGAATTCAGTTCCTTGCAGTTGGAGGACTGAGGTCCCGATTTCCTTGCTGGCTGTCACTGAGAGCCATTCTCACCTCCTAGAGGTTACGCACATTGCTTGGCTTGTAGCTCCCTGCCTCCATCTTCAAAGTGAACCACGGTTCTCTCAGTAATAGCATGTCGGCACCTCCATTATTGCACTCATTTAATGGTTATTTGGCTACTTATATTGTTTGAAACTATGCTTCTTGAGGTCTGGAGCCTTATGTCATGCAGAATCCCACAGTGCCTGGCACATAGCAAGCACTCATAAACTTGAATTTTGTTTCTTGGAATTGAAAATGGTATTTCATGTTATTCTGGTCACTGTGTAATTGACATAATGGAGTGGGAAGAGATTGGCTAGTAGAAACTGCAGTAAACGGAGTAAGTCTGGATGGAAAGGGGCGAGGGGTAATAGGCTGTGAGGAGAAAGTCCATACCTTTGGGGCACAGCTGGGGGAGAATCCCGTTTGGTTTTCAAGGTGGCATGGCTGGTCTATAGCAGTGATACTTTGGCAGGAAGCAGGTCTGAATAGAGAAAAGTAGGGCTTCCTAGAGCTTCCCATGCACAGAAGAGGCTCAGCAAAGAGCACAGTGAAATTCAGCTGCTGATTCTCTCTGGGCCTCAGGAGAGCAGAGTTCTGAGAAGGGCCTCATGATACGCATCGTGCCCCAGTTCCACGGAGTGAATCAGGCTCTGATGCAATTGGCAATAAGCCTTAATCACGAGCCCCATCTCGCAGGTTTGGTACAGACAAGCTTTGTCATTTCTCTGAGGGAATCACTGCCATTTCTACTCATCTCAAAGCAGCTCTGCATTCCCTGTCTAAGCCCTGATGAGAAGGCAATTTAAACAGCTCTGATACCAGGTTTCATTAGGTAAGGAGGACTGATTAAGCAACAGTGGCCCAAATAACCTTAGTGGTACATACAGACACTATTTTTCAAAGCCAGTGGAAGTCTTGCCAAATTAAAGGATGTCAGGATGAGATACTATGAATATCAGTTTCCTTCTCTCTGGCAGTGGAGAGGATTAATTAAATGCTTTTGAAGTGCTTTGAAAATTTAAGCTGTTAAGAATTATTGTTCTGTGTAATAGGGAAAAAATAGAATTCTTGGCTCATTAAAGCTGTAATGTCATAAGCCTGAGCACTATTTTCAGGATATTGTTGAGAGCTACATTTTTATTAAGAGAAAGAGAAGAAATGTGTCTATGAATATACTTATAATCATGCTGGAAAGTCAGCTGGGTTAATCAATGTTTCTTTTGATTAAGAAGTGAATTGAGAGGAGATATTTCTTATCAACTACCAAAGAGACAGTTACTAAGAATCAATTGCTTAAATGTGTAGGGGTAGTTTCGCTCAAATATTAGCAGACAGGCATTTGCTTTCTTTCAATAGGATCAAGGGACTAAAAGACTGAGGTTTTAAAAGACTGAGATTTTCCATATGTAAACGTGGAGTCCAATGAGCTTTGATGGCCTCTTCTCTCTTAATATGTGATGCGGACAGCCTTTTGCCTCCACTTTGTTGACAGATTTGCCCAGGGTCATTTTTGCTTTGTTTCCAGTTGGTCTGTGATATTTGAAAGAGGCTATCCACAGTGGAACCTCACTTCTCTTTCAATCTACATTGACTGAGGACTTAGTTTCTTATTGCTGCTGTAACAAATTACTACAAACTTAGTGTCTTAAAATACATGTGTATTATCTTACGGTTCTGCAGGTAAGAAGCCTAAAATCAGTCTTACCTGGCTAAAGTCAAGGTATCCGTAGGACTGGTTCCTTCTGGATGCTCCAGGGAAGAATCTGTTTCTTTGCCTTTTAGGCTTTCTAGAAGCCACCTGTCTTCCCTGGCTCGTGGCCCCTTCCTGGATTCTCTGACCTCTGTTTTCATTGCCACAGCTCCTTCTTTCTCTCTGACTCTCCTGACTCCCTCTTTCCTTTACAAAGACCCTTGTGATTACACTGGCCCACCAGGATGGTCCAGGATGGTTTCCCCATCTCAAGATCCTAAACTCAATCACATCTGCAAAATCCTTTTTGTCATGTAAAGCAACATATTCACAGGTTCTGGGGATTAGATTGTAGACATTTTGGGAGGGCTATTACCCTATCTACCACAGTAACCATCTTCCAACCCACTTCCTTTTTTTTCCTGTCTACTCAAGCCAAGTCTTGTTTTGAAGGTTTTACATGTATGAATTCATTTAACCTTCACAATAACCCTAGAAAATGGGTCTGTTATTATAGATGAGGAAACTGAGGCAGAAAAGGTTAAACTACTTGCCTAGGTTCACTAATTTAGTACTCAAGCCTAGACAGTATGACTTCTGAGCCTTCATTCTTATTCAAAGATCACACAGACTTTGTCTCTGTCCTTGAAGACTTTTTAATGTCCTTATTATTTTTAATTTTAAAAGTAACAATGTATGTGGTTAAAAATAATTCAAATGAAAATCAATCTCCTTTTCCTCTACCCCATCTATCCCTAGATTCCCCCTTCTAGTACCCTTCGCCAAAAATAACCCTTTCAGCTGCTGCAGCTTTAATGCTTCCAGTATTACCACTGGTAAATGTTATAACTTAATTTTTTGATTAACATAGAGTTGTCCAGATAACGTAAAATATATTTTTATCCATTCTTCCAATATGGTTAAAATGACAATCCTGAATTTAAAAATTCTCAAAAAGTACTTGAGGGCCCTTGAGAATTCATCATAGATCAATGTACCTTAGTTGAAAGACACAGGCACTGAGCAAAGAGCAAAGGCTTTAGAGCCAGGCAGACCTGGATGTTTCTTTTACTCTGCCACTTATTAACATGTGCCCTTGGAAAAGTTACTTATCTTCTCTGAGTTTTAGTTTCCTAATCTATAAAATGGGGATAATAATGCTCACTTCATACATTTGTTAGTTTTAGATTAAATAACCCATAAGCTTAAGCATGTGTTAGGAGTTCAATAAATGGTAGTTTCTCCAAGACACTTTGGAAAGAGGATCAAATATCTGCTAATAATGAATGAAAATATGTAAAAGAGAAACTAAACAGATTTCATAGCTGACCTGAGTTTTTAAGGGCATGGTCCTTGTCTAGTATTTCTTTATTTGCTCAAGAAAAATTTTGAGGGGTCTTTATGTACCAGGTACTGTACTAGGCCTAGACGGAAACACATGGTGAATGTGACATGCCCCTGCCATCAAGAGGCTGAGTGTACCTGTTGGCATGTAACAGGAGCTTAACAAATACTTAATTTTGAAGACTAATTCTGACTACTCTGAAGAAAAGATATGGATCCATGAAAATGAGTATGTGTGTGTTGGGAATAGGGGCAGGGATTATATCTAGTGTGCTGGACAGATACTAACTACATTCCAATTGACTGCAGACTGACATTTGGAAAGTGATTGTCAATATCACCTACCTCCACAGACCACCAGATACATAAAAACCTAAATGATTATCTAACATCTTGCAAAATCTGGTGCCAAGCATGTTACCTGAAGAAACGTGATTACATTGAAGGAAAACTTCAGTTATGGGCTAATGCATTTCCTGACCATTTGGGCTTTCGGGAACTTTCTGCAAGTAATTCCAACTTCATTCCTGAATGCTTGTGTTTTATCTTCAACTTCTCTACCATGTTTGAGAGAATTTGTTTTGGGTGCTATTTAATGCATTCACCAACCTCAGGCAGTGCATGACTGGCAACAGGTGTGTCTGGTAAAGAAAACATGGGTTCTGCTCTGTTTTAGGCATGTCTGACATGTTGGGGACCTGCTTTCCTTTACAAAGCTGATAGGAATCTATTCGGGAGGGAGGAATGCTTCCCAGTTTCAAGCCAAGAAAGGCTGTTTGGCTAGCAGTAGTGCTAAACTGGGAAGGAACTGCTCATATATCTCTAGAGCTATCCACCTAAACAGAATGATAAAGGGGCATCAATAGTCTAACGTAAGAGTAGTTTCCTGGGCAAGAGACATTTATGTTGCCTGGAAACAAACACAGACCATATGTGATCTAATAGATGAGTTTGGTCTTGCGAACTGGTCTGTTGTAAAACAATTGTATTGACATTAAGACTCTTGGAAATCATCTGTGCAGTCTTAACTGGTTTAGCCAACTTTGACAGTGTTATTAAGGATTGCTTTTTAATTCATCGTCAAAAGACAACTTGCTTTGACTATATACAGGACAGCCAGAGTGCTTTGAACAGCAGTAACACACGTTCATCAAGTGAGTCAGTGAACTAGTAGATGTTTGATGGAGGAGAAATTGGAGAAACGGGCTTTCCGAAAATTCAGAGATCGCAGAGACCCACACAAAAGGCTACTAATGAGAGCAGCAGCAAGACAAGGATTTAACAAAGGCAGGATTTGTGCTTTGGGAAAAGGGCACTGGTGACTGTGGGGGCTGGGGCGGGTAGGTCATACTAAGGGAGAAAAAATGCTTGAGCTTTTGGGAGCATTTGAAAAGTTACTATAGCTTTATATTGTATTGGAGGAATGATGTAGAGTTAAGAATTTTACATATCTGAGACATATATATATATATATATATATATATAAACTTGAATTTATGTTTATTAAATAAGTACTCTGGGGTGCCCCAAAATCTGGATAGTTAGGTGTGTCCCAGTGCTCTTAATTTATGGTACAGTGTAAACATAGTCATATAAAAGAATGTGGGAGAGGGAAGGAATGTGTGTGTATGTATCGTTAGAGAATCCCCATGTGAAATAGTGGTATCTAATTTTGAAAACATAGTTCAATTGTTAAAAATCACGAACGAATGCAAAAACACTTTCTATTTATTCCACTCATTCCTACTTGATCTCTTAATAAAATCTGACCAGGCATCATAAAAAAGAACAGTTGTTTTCGAGAAGATGCCAATGAGTTGGTATCTAACCTTTGTTCAATATCAAGTTAACATGAATTCATATAAAATCTCCAAATAAAGATACTATCATCGGTGCCTGTTTTATTCATAAGAGGAAAGTAAAGTTGTTTGCTATCACTGGAGCATTTACCATGGTCAGCTACAGACTAGTGCTTTACATTTCATTGTAATAGATGGAATTGCTATTTAATGTGATTTGAGGGGACCAGGAAGCCTCCCTACCCTGAAATAGTTTGGCCATCTGGCCTGAAAATATTTGCCACTCATCCTAAAATCCTATCAATTTCAGCATTATTTGGGTTGGCTTTACAGTTTTCAAAATGCTTTTCTATAGATTAACTGTCATGGAAGCAGAGTTGTCTCCCTTTTCAGAAAAGGATGTTTAGTTATCTCACAGTGGGGCTATTTACCTTCAAACAGAAGGTAAATTAAGTCTATGATAGTGATGTTCACGTCCCACTGAAACCTATCAACTAGAATAAATTCAATCAGATTGAGTCCCTCCTAAATCTATTGAAGGTTTGCTGAGATGAAATTAATTGGATGAGATTAGTTTTGTATAAAAAGGAAGTGGGAGAAAGAAGGAGAAGTAATTTTGACTCTTCTAGAGAAGAGAAGGCACAAACCAAGCCAAGAAAAGCAACTGCGAGAATTCCAGAGGCAGAAGTTGCTTCTGGGTGGCTGATGTAAAACCTCCAACACTTCGAGCGAGACTGGCGTGCAGAACTTTCTGTCCTGGCACTCCTGCAGCTTAAAAGAATCTACTAGTTCATAAGGTAACCCTGACTGTCAGCAGTGGGCCAGAGAGATACTATTATTTTCAGAAGGACGAAATGCTTTTGGGCAGAAGAGGGGAATGGGTTTGAGAACAAAGTCCGACTTTGGCAAAGCAGCACGTTAGACCATTAATTGCCACATTGGCAAGTTTTCTTTAGTCCATGTCAATTTCACTGTGGCAGAGAGGCCCAGATGTTCTGTGGTCAGGCAATACCCCATCTCACCCCAGAGTTGCTCCTCGCCCAGATCTTATTAGGGCCAGGACATGATGTCCCTATTCTTTAAACCAAGATTAAGGCCACATGGCTATTCCCTGTCCATTGCCTGTGAAAACAGAAAATTTACCGCTAAACTGGGGCAAAACTCAACTCTATTGACCTTCCCATACAGAGAGGAGTTACAACTTCCCCCCAAAAATGTGAGAGGAAAATTGCAGTTTAAATAGTGTAATTAGGAATACTGTAAAATTGTGCTTTGCATATGTAAACTTTATCATGTGTTGGGCATTTATACATACATGTCCAGATAAGATTATGTAAACAAAATGATGTATATTGTAATTTATGGGCAACTGAAGAGATTTTCAAGGGTAATTCTGATTACGCTAATTTTTTCCCCTTTATGGGCAGAGTTTAGAACCTAACTCTAGTGAGATGTGACACCATTAAATGTATGTATCATGCGTTTGCTCCATGTCAACCTTTCTTCTTTAGCCTGGCAGTTTTTTGAGATCGGAATCTATCTTGCTGCTTAAAAATATGAGGGTTCTTCAAAAAGTTCATGGAAAGATTTGTATTATCTTTCCATTTTTCCACGAACCTTTTGAAGTACCTTGGTATGTCCCATAATTTCATTTCATAATGTCTAGTTATGCCTTAATTGAATAGAAATCGACAAACTTCAAAATGCCTGCTCTAAAATGAACTGTTCCTGGTTTCCCTCAAGGCATTCATTTATATTAGTTCACCTATTAGGCACTTATACTCTATGTAAACCTGCCTCCAGAAAACCAGCATGCATGGAACACAGAGCCAGGCCCCCAAGGGGCAGTGACCTGTGCCTCCTTCCTGAGTTCTGGGCTCCTACTTCAACTGCTTTCTGCATATGCCCCAGACACTTCACACCTAATGCCAGCAAAACAAAAATTTATCTTTCCTCCTGAGTGGCCCCCTATCCATCATGATTTGCCAAGCTAGAAATCTCAGAGCAGGCCTTCGAGCAGAGCAAGGAAGCTGGGTTTGGGTTTGAATCCTGGCTCTGCCACTTAGCACCTGTTTGACCTTCGGCAAGTTACTTGAGCTCTTTTTTCCTCAGTTTCCTCCTAGATCAAATGGGAATAATCATAGTAATTACTTTATGGAGTGTTTATGAGGACTAATGAGGTACTGCCCGTGCTTGGCACATAGTAGGTGCTTAATATGGCAGCTAATACTATTTCTACTATGCCATTGTCATTATCATCAGCCTTAGCTCTTCACTCTTCACCTCCAACCCTCCTGAAATCCATTTGATTCCATCCCAGATCCATCTGTCTCTCCAAGCCCCTCCTCTGCAGTTCTGTTAATACCTCTTCCATTCAGGCCTTCATATCTTACCTAGACTTTTAGAAATGTTTTCTCTGGCCTTCTCATTCCTATCTGTCCTTGGCACTCCTGCAGCTTTCCGACCTATCACTCCCATTCAGTCTTGCACACATTATTCTCTTCTGTGATCGTCCCATCTCACATGTTAACTCTGCTTGGAAAGCTTTTCCATCTTTATCTCCCACACCTTAGCCAAGACCCAGTTCAAACTTGACTGCCTTTTGTATCCTTTCTTGGCTTCGCTAGCCTGAGAAGTACTGTCCATTATGTAACTGGGCCCACAAAGCCCAGCACTCTCTGAACCGCACTGCCTTTTTCAGCACTACTGTCTATACCATATACAGTGCTTTATGCCCTCCCACTCTCTCCCCTGAACCCTCACCCCAAGAAAAAAATCCCACAGTAGAGGTTTTTTTCAGTTCCTGGAATTGGGCAGTCTTCTTACCACACAAGGCCTTCCTCAAAAATGCTTTCCCCCTTATTCAGGTTCTCTACTCTCTTCTACCCCCAAACCCAGTTAATTCCCTCTAGTCCTTCTGTTCTTTTCTCAGTCATCTGTCCTATTATATACCTGGCCTATCAGACATCTTCTTAGTCCCAGGCACCTATGTTTTTTTCCAATTTTTTCACAGCTGTAGTGATATATTTATTTATGAGATTGATTAACTAGATTGGATGTATAAATTCTATGAGTTCAGGGCCAGTGGCTCTGTATTTATTCCAAGAACTTAGCATGATTCCTGGAATTTGATGAATGAATGAATGAATATCTTCCTCACTTGGTAAACTCCATGACCAAGCACAGTGTGTAACAGTACATCTTAGGATCCCTCTGTAAATACTTGATGTTGAAGAAATGAATGATAACAGCATCAATAACTTCATAGACCTATATAACTCACCCAAGTTCTTTAACTCACTTTTGGGCTTTGGAGACCAGCATATTAGTAGTATACGATACTTGCGGCTAAGAACACGTGTTTTTTCACTCTCCCAACCTCAAGAAACACTGTTTGGATGTGCTAATGGTCCCAGAGGAAGAAAGCAGCCACAATAAGCAAAGTAATAGGCTGAGAACAGAAGTAGAAGTATCAACACAGGCACAGACTACAAATTTGCTGAGAGGGAAACCGGAAATTAGCAGTTTGTGTGAGTAGCTAAGGTAACTTTGATTTTCTGCGTTCAGGTTGAGAGCAGAAACTTGTGTTCTCAGTGAAGTGCTTGCATAAAAACTTCCCACCAAATTTGCTGATGGTAGGGAGGCTGGAGATGATGGAGAAGAGACTATTCCCTGGTTTCTAAAATCCCATATACGAATATGTCTTCACACAGAAAACCATTCTCTTTGGTCTTACATGGAAATCCAGTGAAGGTGTGTAAATGTCTCAGACACTGGCGTTTGCTCACAGCATCCATCAAAGAACTGTAAATGACGTCTTCCTTTAATTTTTACTTAAGGAAGCGGAACGCAGAGTCCCTAAGTGAGGACTCTTTAGACGACTGAGGACACAGAGGAAAAGGCGTTTCCCACTACCCACTTTTCAGTCACCATAAACCTTTGAAACTCGTCCTGCTTTTGCTGAAGAGTGGCTCAAACCTATGGGACGAGACTTGGACCTTTTCCTCTTTAGGGGTGGGGTTCCCGACCGCTGGCCACAGCAGCCGGTTTTTTTTTTTTTTTTCTTTGGGAATGAGTAGAGTTGGGAAGGGCCCATGGAGGCGCTGTGGGAAACCAGCAAACAAAACAGGAGGGGCCGTAAATAGCAACCGGCAGCCTCGCCGAGGGGGGCGGCCAGCCCGGGGTTCGGATTCCCGGTTGGGCGCGGGATGACTCCTCGTGCCGGGGAAGGGTGGTCACGCCGCACCCGGAACAAAGCTCTGTCGTGGGGGAGGGCGCGAGGCACAGAACGAGCAGTCTCAAACCAGCAGGCAAATGACCGTTTGGTGGGGGCGAGAACGGTTGCGGGAAAGAATGTGACGTGCCAGCGTTTGTTGGGCTTGCGGTGCGCGGATGCAGCAACGGTAACGAGGGGCCCCGGCGCCTATCGGCATCCCTTCCTTACAGACCGGCACCAGGATGCCAGAGACGGCCGCCACCGGCCGCGCCACCGCCTCTGCGCCGGCGCGGCCGCGGGAAGCTCCGCCCCCTCGGGGCTCCCAGCGCGCGGGGCCGCGCCTCCTCATGGCGGCCGCCGCAGTGTGTGGTATTTAGCGGGAGCGCGCGGCGGGCTCGAGGACGCGCGAAACGGCGGCGGCGGCGGCGGCCAGGGGGGAGCCGGGGCGGCCGTTGCGGGGCGCGCTCTCGAGCGGCGGCGGCGGCGGCGGCGGCCTAGTGTATCCTGTCTGTCTCGGCGCCGGGTAGAGGCGGTGGCGCTGCCCGTGGTGGCGGGGGTTGGCGACGGAGCGCGTTTGAGCCTGGACCGGGGTCCGAGGCGCGCTCTCCGCCCACAGGTAAGTGGGGCCCGGCCAGGAGGGAGGAGCCGGAGGTGAGGGGCTCTCCGGGAGTAGGGTTCCCAGACCCGGTAATGGCGGCGGGCGGGAAGGGCGGCTGGGCCGGGTAGCGCCGCCGGAGCCGGGGCGCGGGTAGCCCCCGGCGCGGCGGCGCCTTTGTCTCGGCCGGAGCCGGGCCGCCGGCCGAGCGCCGCCCCCCGCCCCTCCCCTGCCCGCCGCTGTCGCTAGCTCGCCCCCGCCCCCGGCGCCCCGGGCCCGGCGGGGCGGCGGTGGGGGTCGGCCCCGCACGGCCCGGCCGAGGGCAGGGGAAGGGCCTCGGCGGCGGCCCGGCCCCCGCGCACTGGGGAGGCGGGCCCGGTCGGGGGAGGTGCCCGGCGCGCCCCGCGCCCTCGTGCCGGCCTTTGTTGTGGAGGGTCCCGGGGTGTGCGGCCAACATGGCGGAGGTCAGCTGAGTGCGGGCAGCGGCCGGCCCTTCCCTCTTGCCCCTCCCCGCGGCGCCCCGAGGCTCGGGGCCGCACGGGGCGACTCTGCCGTCCTTGGCCTCCGCTCCCTGTCCCCGACCCCAGGCAGAAGCCGCCCCCGATGGTGTTGCGTTCTTGCTCTCGCTCCGGCCTGAGGCTTCATTGTGCAGTGGGAAGAGTGCAGCCTCCTCCCTTGTTTATGTCGTTAGAGAGGAGAGCGCGTGAACGGCTTGCCAGGGAAGCTCTTGTTTTTTATTATGAAACTTGCATTTCCTAGGCTTCATTTGTCCGGTAGTTTGGGGTCCCAGATTTATGACTTACGAATGTGGATAACCTGAGCCATAGCGATGCGCAGATTTTTCTTTGCCGTCTGCCCGTTCCTGGAAAGATGTAAATTTGTTTGCTCTGACATTCAGAAGAGCCCAGCTTGCGCGTTCGGAAAATCAGATTGTGTGTAGCTATTTTGTCAAAGTCATAAAAGTCATATAGGACAGTGATCAGACTGCCCGTAGCCAGCAGTTGAACATTTACCATTTCTTGATAAGTGGCTGTCAAGGATAAATTGTTAACTCTTTTCAGCTGTTCGCTGTTGGGAGCACAGGCTCTGAAGTCAGACCGCCAGCTTTGGTTCCAGTCCTGCCCCACCGGTTTGTGACCTTGGGCAAGATACTTAACCTCTCTGACTCCTTTTCGTTATCCGCAAAATGGGTGAAATGACGGTACCTTCCTGAAGCATTGTTGAGAAAATTGATGAAATGATAATAGGTGAAGAGCTTAGAGCAGGCCCATAATAAGTGCTCAGTAAGTATTTACTGCTAAGGCTGCTGTTGTTTAATAACTTTAAGTTTACGAGCTTATTTTGGCATGATATATTGGAAGTGCATAGGTTATAATTTGTGAAGTCACATTATAAATCGTTAGTGCTTGGGTGTTTCTTTTAGTGCATTTTGTTAAAAAGGAAAAGAAGAGATTTATATGATAAATTGTCAGGCATTCTGAGATGATGGTATTTTGGACATTTCTATGATAGGGATTTTAATGGATAGATCTTGTGTGGTCTGGAATTTAAAAAATCAAATTGATTGATTTAAACGAGATTTCCATTTAGCGATTTTATATTTGTGGATCAGTTCACTTTCAAGGACCTGAGTTAACTGACTTGTAAAAGTAGGACAGTGAGTCCCTTTGAGTGTTAGGTCGCTATGGTGTCACCATCTCTTCTATAAGTTACTGAAGAGCAAAGTGTAGTGTAGTGACAAATGTAATGGTCTGGTAATTTTACCTGGGAGATGCTGGCCCAAATTATGGTGGAGCAGATTTTGGTTAGCTTTTAGAACTTTGTGACTGGTAGATTTTGAGACTAAAAAGTGGATTACACAAATAGGTTGGTGTAATTTTTCATTCTGAAAATTTAAATAAAGATACTGACTTTTGTAATCTGGAGTGATTAGTTGCAATCCTATCCAGAATTTTTCCCCTAAAGTTTGCTTTGCCCCAGTGTTTTCTTTAGATAATTTTATAGAATTGGTTTAAATGGAATTTTTCCAGCATAACTTAGTAATATTTAATAATATTTTAAGCTGAAGTACAGTATAAGTAATAGATATGGAACTGTTAACTTTTCAGGATACGTATTGTGCAAAGTACAAATTCAGGTACAAACGTAATTCAGTTTACATCTGTTCCATTTATATCTTAGTATCTTTTCCGTCTAAGCTTCAGGAAATTCTTATAAAATTCTTGTAGAGCAGCATTCTTTCTTAATATCTGTAATTATAAAAAGAAGAATTAGGTTAAAATTAATTGGAGTTACAAAGGAAATATCTAGCTATGTCAGTAGTGATATAATATGATGAATAGGATTTTATTTTCAGTGAGTATGGTGTTTTGAAAACAGATCCTTCCATTATGATGGCAACAAAGTAAGTTTAGTAACTGCAGAGTTTTAGGTGGCTGCTTAAATTGTATTTTAAAGCAGCTGATTTACACAATTTTTAAAGATTGGTTTTTTCTTTGCTTAAAGAGATCTATTACAGACGTTTTTGTTGTAATTATGGAATTTCCTTATACACCTTGAAAAATGGTTAAATTCTGGATATTTTTGGTATAGACCTAACTTTCAACAAGTCTATACGGAAACTGCAGAATCCCCCCACTCTCAAAAAAAAACAAAAAAAAACTGGGGATGAAATTTTTCTTTTTACAATAAGTACCCTTAATAGCAGTCTCTTAAATAACAATATTTCTTTTTTAAAAAAATTTTAACATTTACTTGTACTTATTTGTGGGGTACAGTGTGTTGTTTGAATACATGCATATACTGCACAATGATTAAATAGCAATGTTTTTAATGCATTTTAAATGATTTGGTTTCCATGGCTGTAGTTACTAGAACATCTGCTGCATAAGGATAGAAATTGTTTTTTTTTAATTCCTATATCCTCAGTACCTAGCGCTCAGTACATATTTTTTCCTTACCTACTGGTGTCTATATGTTAATGACACTCAGATCTCTTTGCTTGCTGAAAGGTAGACCATATACTCTTGTGCAGATGTTTTTTCAGAGCATTTTTAGGTTCACGGCAAAATGGTGTGGAAGGTACAGAGGTTTCCCATATAACCCTTGCCCCCACACATGCATAACCCCCCCTCATTATTAAAATCCCCCACCAAAGAGGTACATTTGTTACAATTGATGATTCTACATTGACACATCATTATCACCCAAAGTTCATAGTTTATTAGGGTTCACTCTTGGTGCTGTATATTTTATGGATTTGGGCAAAAGTGTAATCACATACATGAATACATGAATGAAAAGTTTCACTGCCCCCCAAATCTTCTGTGCTCTACTTATTCATCCCCGTACCCCCAACAACTGAATTTTTTTTTCTGCTGGCTGGTACAGGGATCAAACCCCAGACCTTGATGTTATCAGCCACATGCGCTAACCAACTGACCTAACCGGCCGCGTGCGTGCGTGCGTGCGTGAGGGCGTGTGTGTGTGTGTGTGTGTGTGTGTGTGTGTGTGTGTGTGTGTGTGACTTTCTTACTATCTTTATAATTTTGCCTTTTTCAGAACGTCATATGGGTAGTTGGAAGCATACTGTACATATAGCCTTTTCAGATTGGCTTCTTTGATTTAGTAATGCATTTAAGTTTCCTCCATGTCTTTTCATGGCTTGGTTAGCATTTCTTTTTAGTGCTGAGTAATATTCCATTTAATATCTAGATGTACCATAGTTTATTTATCCATTCACCTACTGAGGGACATCTTGGTTGCTTCCACGTTTTGCCTATTATATGTAAAGCTGCTATAAACATCCATGTGCAGGTTTTTATGTGTACATGTTTTCAACTCCTTTGGATAAATATCAAGGATTGTGATTGCTGGATCAATGTAAGAGTACCTTTAGTTTTATAAGAAACTGCCAAGCCGTCTTCCAAAAGTGGCTGAACCATTTTGTATTCCCACCAGCAATGAATGAGAATTCCTGTCCCTCTACATCCTTTCTAGCATTTGGTATTGTCAGTGTCAAGATTTTAGCCGTTGTTTTAGGTATGTGGTGGTATCTTATTGTTTTTAATTTGCATTTCACTGTTGACATGTGGCGTGGAACATCTTTTTATATGCTATTTGCCATCTATATATTTTCTTTGGTGAGGCGTCTGTTAAGGTCTTTGGCCCATTCTTTTAGTTGGGTTGGTTGTTTTCTTACTGTGAGTTTTAAAAGTTCTTTGTATATTTTGGATAACAGTTCTTTATCAGATATGTGTTTTGAAAATTCTTTTTTCTGCTCTCTAACTGTCTCAAAACTGGCATTGTTTCTCTCTCTCAGTACTTATATTTAATCCTCCTATCTTTAAGTGGTCTGTGCTTTTGGTCTCTGCATTCTCCAGTCTGCATCCTTCAGTCAGTTCTTCCTACTGCAGTTTAAGTTAGCTTTCGAATGAACTTGACTTAAAAGGCCTTCATTATAAAGTCCCAAGTTCCTTGATGTGGTTAGTAAGTACAGAGCCTCTCCTGAGCTGGCTCCTCTTGTTACCCCCTTGCCATTTTGGGCTATGTACTTGTAAGTCCTTCTCTTCTACTAAGCTCTGTTACCTCAGCCTATGCATCACTAGCTGAGAAGCTCTTCCTGAACTTCCACATTGAATTAGGTGTCATCTCTGTGTCCCATAGCACTCTCTACTTGGCTGCACTGTAGCATGTATCCTCCTGTTGTAATTTTTCTTTAGTTCTTTGCCTCCCCAAGTAGATGTAATCTCTATGAGGATATGGTCTTAGTTACTCTTGTTTGTCTAGAGTTTAGCACTGTTTCTGGTACATAGTTGATGCTCAGTAAATATTTATTGAATGACTAATACTTTCACACTATCCTTAATACAAGTGTACTTAAAAGTTCATGGAAAAACAGAATTAAAAGATAATATGAATCTTCCCACAAACTTTTTGAAGACCCCTCGTATACTTTTCCAGCCTTATCTCTAGCATTTTCTCTTTGCCCTACCTAGTTAAACTGGATTCTTTTGTTCCTTCAACACTGTACTTTAACATCTCTGTGCCTTTGCTCATGACTGTATTTAATCTCCTAGATGTCTATCTGTGTTACTTTGGGCAGATTACTTAACATCTCTAAACTTTAGTTTCCATTAGCACATGAACAGATATTAAGTATATTGCTGTTCCCCCCCCCCCCCCCCCCCCCGCTTCCCCCTGCCAAATGCTAAGGTGGCAGTGTGTTGAGTGGTTAAGAGGGACAGGTTCTAAAGAGCCAGACCTGGATATATCCCTTGGTTCTACAAATATCGCTTATTCGTTATGTTTGTGACTTTAAGATCCATGAGAGCAGGGACACTGCCTGCTTTTTGCTTTTGCACATTGCCTAACACATAGAAAGAACTTAAATAATTTTTAAAATTAGTTGAATATTTACTTCTGTAAATATTACCACTGACATTATAGTGAGGGAAGAAATAGAATTACACATTATGATATGTACTATTAAGGAGTCAAAAGTGCTGAAGTAGAGAATGGAAGTGGGAGGGAGACCTGCTGTCTAAGGTGGAGGTAACAGGATAAGGAATTAGCCCGGAGAGGGGAAGAGGGAGAACATCTTAGAAGGAAAGAGCAGCCCAGTAAAGGCCCTGGGGCAGGAATGAACTTGGATTGTTCTCGGAGCTGAGAGGAGAGTGTATTGCTGGAGCAAATGGATGAGGGGGAGCAATAGGTGAGGATCAGATCCTGCCTAATCAAAGTAAGGAATGTGAATTTTAAGACTACTGGGAAACTATCGAAAGGTTTTAATTAAAGGGGTGATGTAATCCCCTATATTTTAAGATTGCTTTAGCTGTTGTTTGGAGACTTGGTTGGTTAGAAGGTTGTTTCTTTAATTAGGCAATAGTTGATTATGAACAGGATTAAGATGGTGGTAGTAATGATGAAAAGTGGATGGATTTGAGTTATGTTTTGGACCCAGAATTAACAGGACTTGCAGATGTATTAGATATGAGAGGTGAGGGAAAGAAGGAGTTAGGTTTCTGGCTTGAGTAAATGTGTGGATCATGGTGCCATTTACCAAGATGGAAAAGACTGGAGGAGGCAATGAGACAGAAGGATATAAGTAAAATTCAAAGTTCTTATATGTTGGATTTCAGATGTCTTTGAGATATCCGAAATAATCTAGTGAGGCAGAAGGAAAATCAGGGATGTGGTGTCACAGAAGCCAGATGGGAGATACTAGAGCATGTGCTGGAGGCATTGACCTGGTAGAAAAAGAGAGGGAGAGAGATTGCAGGAGGGAGGGGAAGGAGTATAAAGTCACAGGAGGTGAGTGCCCAAGGTGCAGGGTCACTTCTTCCATTGTAAAGGGAGGGAAAGAGATGGTAAGTAGGCTTGCTGGTGGGAACATAGGATAGTTTGCATTGGTGGCTTCTATTATCTTTTCTAAAGGAAGCATAGGTGAAGCTATCAGTTGAGAATAGTGTTTATAGTTAGTGAATACTACACCATGGTAGATGAAGGGAGTAGCAAAGAGAGACAGGTTGAGAAACTGAGCAGAGGGAAAGAGAGGAGAGATGCTGTGAAGTGTTAGCTGATGATGACACCTGATTGCTGTTTAAGGAGATTCTAGAATACCTAGAGCAATGGTGTGACTTTTTCTTTCCAAATGTAAACTTTTTTGTTGATAGTTTCACATAAATACCTACAGAAAAGTGCTCAAATCATGTGTATAACTTGATGAATTTTCACAAAGGGAACAGGCTCTTATAACCAGCTCTAGCTCCCAGATCAAGAATTAGAACATTACCAGAACAAGAAGCCTCCTTCTTTTTCCCCATCTAATTTTCAACGTCCCCCTCCTACCCCCAAGGAAACAACCTCTTGACTTTTAACATCATAAATTGGTTTTGCTGGTTTTGAACTGTATATGAATGGAACGATGCAGCGTGTACTCTATCCTTCCTTCCTTCCTTTTTTTTTTTTCTTTTTTTTTTTGGCAGCTAGCCATGTATCATTTCTGTTTGACTTTAACTCAGCATTATGTTTGTGAGATTCAGGAGTATTACAACAGTACTTAGTTTATCCCTGACAAAGTTACCAGCTAAATAACCATGTGTCCCAGTACTTCTACATTGATTTTTTTTTTTTTTTCTTAAATCTTCAGGAACTCCTTGCTGAGTGATAAAGACAAGGTATGACCAGAATGATACTGGCAAAGACCTTTCATTAGGTTTGAGGTTGCCCAATAATGTTGAACTTATCTGCGGTTTTTGTTTGTTTTGTTTTGAACAGGGGGCTTGAACACATATGGAAGGAACTAGAAAGATAAAAACCTTTAGCGAACTAAAATTTATATTTATAAAGCAGATACTGCCAGTGAGTATTTTCTTAAAAAATTAGAAGGATTTAAGGCCCTCGAATTTTATAGGAAATATTACATTGCACTTGTTACAGTTATTTATTATTTTCACATTGGCAAGGGTAGATACAGTGAAATATAGTGAATATACACGTACAGTAGCTTCTCTACAAAAGCTCTGTCTTGGAAAGATTACTTCAATGTTTGGTTTAACTAAATGAAGTAATCCTCTAATTGTTAAAAACTTCTTGCTGGTTTCCCTCTTGTATTCCACCTTTTGTTCCTTTGAATTTGGCCAAAGCTTGGGCTTGGTTAGGTAAGGTAGCTTTACTTCAAAGATTGCCAAGGACCCTGATTTAGCCTTGCTTTGGATGTTTTGTCAATACAGATGTGAGTTAATTTCTGCAGGCTGTATTCTTTTGAGTTTGGGGGAGTGGGGTAATCAGATAAATTTTATTTCGTCTTATTAACTTTTAAAATGCAAAATTTAAGGTTTTTATAAGTACAAAATAAAATGTGTGCAATATGTATCTTTTTGTGAATAGGCTGGTTTTTAATATTTTCCTTATAATGATCCATCTACCTGAGTCATTTTAACGAAAAAAGAATTTAAGGAAAAAAAGTGAAAGCGGTGAATAAAATCAACTCTTGATTTCTATATTTTGCATAGGAAATCACCAGCAATTCCTTAGCTAGGGAAAGTGTGGGGACACGATAAAATATGCACTAAAAGTTTTTAGTGTAATCCTTTTTTATCACCGAAATGGTTTGTGTTTTATGAAATATTTGAGAAATACAGAAATGTGCCTCCCCTGCCATGATCATTCATAATCTGATTATTAAAATAACCATATGAAAGGTATGACATTTTGGTGTAGTCTGTGTGTGTGTTTCACATTTTTTTTTTTTTTTTGTCAGCCATAGATATTTTAAAGTTAATTTCTTTGATCTGACTTAAATCTTGTAGGTATTTTCCCACTAAATGATTGCCCTCTGTCAATTGTGTAATTCCAGATGATGAAGTTTGTGCTTAAAGTCTCTGTATCTTTCAGTTCTTGATACTTTGTGTGTGTGTGTGGTTCAGTGGTCCCATCTCTCTTTTCTTTGATTTTTGATTCTCGACTTGCTCTCTTTTTCCCCTTTTCTACTCCTGCATCTTAAACCTTTAAACTACTTTTGAAAGCCCTTCTAGTTTTTTTCTGTCCCATTACATACGTGCATTCGTACATAAAGATAGATAGGTATATCAGTGTCCATAACTACTACTTATTTGTTTTCTAGCATAAATGGGATTGTAATTTGTATATTCTGTGGCTTGCTTTTTTTTCCCACCTATTTAAACAGACAATTTTTATATGTTAGTAGGTATGGATTCATCTTATTTAAAAAAAATTAGAACGCAGCATAGTATTCTCTTGTATACACCATAATTTAACCACACTCTTAAGATAGGGTTGTTTTCAGTTTATCTGCTTTTACAAACAGGATTGCTATAGGCATTCGTATACATACATATACCTTTGTCAACATGTGCAATTAAAGGATAGACTCTTGGAAGAAAAATTGCTGGTTTTAAGAGTGTATGCATTTTAAATTTTGATACAAACTGTCAAATTATAGGAGCGGCCTTCACAGTAGTGTAGGAGAGTCTGTTTCCCCACGTTTTTGCCAATACTTGCAATCAAATCTTTGAAAACAAATTTACATGTGTCATTTCCTCACTAATGCATGCAGTCTGTGACAATCTCATACCAGGTTTTTGAACTTTTTTCCTTTTTTGTAAGGAGTTTTACCTGTACATATAGTTCACAGTCAAATAATTATACAAGGTTTGTTTCTTAAAAGAAAAATTGCTGGCCCCTACTCTTCTCCAGATGTCCTTTTCTAGAGGCAACTACTTTTACTTCTTTTAGCTGGTTATTTTTGTGTTTACCTTTTGTCTCTAAGTAACATGCTTCTGTTGTTACTTCTGGATTTCAGTTTTTGTCTTTTTCTATTGATCTATTGTGGATTGAACTCTTGTTCCAGCCCCCAATTACATGTGTATTCTCTTCCCATTCCTACACTCTCCTAATTTAGTAACATTGCAATTTTATGTTTGCATTGTCATGACTAAAAGTTATTCATAATTCAAGCTATGTAGTAAACTGTGATTACTTTTTCTCTGCAGTGTTTAACTTGTATTACTTGTAGCTAATCTTTTTTTTTGCTTTGTCTATGTGCTTACTGCTAATGCTACCCCACATTCCTTGCCACTTGTCTAAATGTCCAGTCAAGTTGCTTTGATACCTTAAGTTGACTTAAGTTGTCATTATCCTCAGTGTTCCCCTTACCTATCTCCTGAGTTTAATCTTCTGTTTACTATAGCCACTGTTCTCCTCTTTCTTGGTTTGTTCCCTTGTGTTTGAAGAGCTTGTCCACCAGGAACTTCCTGAGAACATATCTGGGGGAAGGTAGTGTTTGGAACCTTGCATCATTATTCTGCCCTCAACACTTTTAGGGTGATTTGTTTGGGTATAGAATTCTAGGATGATAACATTTTCTTTGAGAATTGTAAAGAGCATTGCTCTATTGCTTTCTAACTTTTGATGGTGCTCCTCAAAATTCCAAAGCTCTTTTGCTTTCTGATTTATTTATTTATCCAACAAATATTTATTGAGCCTGTGCTGTATGCCAGACACCATTTTAAGTGTTTGGGATACATCATCGAACCAGGCAAAAATCCTTCCTTCCAGGTGAGGGCTGGGGAACCTACAGCAACAATCATAAAAATTAATAAGCAAATTATATAGCTTGTTTGAAGGTAGTACAGTCTATAGGAAGGAAAAGTAGAGATTGAGAGGAGGGAAGGGAAGGGAAAGGAGTGGGATAGACAAAGATTTAGGAGGGCTTAGTGGAGGGATCATCAGTGGGCAAGGCACCAATTGCTGTTTTAAACAGAAGGACAGGGTGGGCCTTGTTGAGAAGGTAGCATACAAGCAAAGATATGAAGGCTGAAAGGGAGTTAGCTATGTGGGTGATCCAGGAGAAGAGTATTTTAAGGTAGAGGTCCAAAGAAGTAACCTAGCAATTACCATGGATCAAGGAGGCCAGTGTAGTGAATAAGGGGGAAAGAAATGGGAGATGAAGTCAGAGAGTAAAGGGAACACTTCACTATATTGTGTAGGGCGTTATGGGCTGTTTTTAAGATTTTAGCTTTTATTGTCATAGGGGTAGCCAGTGGAGAGTATAGAGCAGATATATACATAACCTGGTATAAATTTGAATTGGATTAATCTGATTTCTGTGCTCAGAATGTATTGGGTGAGGGTGGGAGACAAGGATGGAAACAGGAAGACTGGTTAAGAGGATATTGAAGTAATCTGGGTGAGAGGTAATGGTGGCTTTGACTGGTAGTGGTAGAAGTGATGAGGAGTAGTTGGATTCTGAATATATTTTTTAAGGGAAGGCCAATAAAATTTCCTGGTTGTTTTAGATAAGTGGTGTGAAAGAGAAGAATCAAGGATGACTTCAAGGCTTTTGACCTGAGGAAGGATGGAGTTGCTGTCAATTGAAAAGGGGAATGCTATGGGTAGAGAGTCTTTGGGAGATGATAAGGAGTTCAGCTTTTGCCATTCCCCCTATAGGGATATCTAGGAGGCAGTTGGATGTACAAATCTGGGGTTTAGGACAGATCTGGAGGGGGTTTTGTTGTTCTTTTTTTGTTTGTTTTTTGGCAGCTGGCTGGTCCAGGGATCAAACCCTGGACCTTGGTGTTACCAGCACTTTTTTAAAAAATCTGGGCTGGAGATAAAAATTTTGAAGTCCTTGGCATGTTGATAGGATTTAAAAGTACAAGACTGAATGAGATCACCAAAGATACCGGTGTAGGTAAGAGGAACATGATCAACTCCAAATTTCAGGAGTTTGGGGAGAAGAGCAGGAATCAAAGGAAACTGAGGAGTGACTATTGAGATGGGAAAACCAAGAGTATGCAAGTCTTTGAACAAAGTTTTATCAGGCAGGAGCCAGTGCTCTATCAACCCTGTCAGGTGTTGCTGACAGTTCAAAACTTGCAAGTTACATACAAACAAAACTATAAAACCATTGAAATTCAAATTACTGATTTACTAAAATATTGGATACTGTCTGCTAATTTTAAGACTTGAAACAACACTTAAGGAATGAACTTATGGTTTTATGTAATTGACTGTTATTGTGCAGATTCTTACAGGGGAATTTAGGTATGATTAACTTAGTATCATGTGATCACCATGTGATGCAGTTTTTCACCAACATATAAGTGCTTTAATAAAAACCATGATGTCATTTGAGCTTTGCTTCATGCAAGTGCATCATTTATATATTAGGTCCACCTTGGCTTTTCTCTTTAGCCTGCCATAGTTAGATTACTAGAGAGTACCAACTTGGAGCCAATGTGACCATAAATGTGAATAGTGGCATTCAGTTATATGTTTAAAAAGTGGATTCAGGTGATTCAGAATGTACTCATACTGTTTTAGTTTATTAAAAAACAGGAAGATGAAACATTTAATTCTTGCAGAGAAATGCGAACTCCTTGAGTAAAGAATCTTAGTTTGAGGAAAATTAGAGTACAAGTTAATTCATGTGTTATATCCTTAGTTGAAATAACTAAAATGGTTTGATTAGAGTTTAAGATGTAATGCTTATATGGACACAGATTGTAACTGTTTCAGCTGAATATAATTTAGTTTTAATAAGGCTTTATGAATTTTTTTAATATGGTATTTTCCCCCATAAATTCTGTTACTTTTCTTCCATTTTACTAGTGAAGAGCCATCAATCATAAAATGGATTAGACTCTCTAATGTGACATTTTACTCTGTTTCTTTAATTCTTCTGTCTCCTAAGTAATTTTATGTTAAAATTAAACATAAATTATGTGTTTAGCTTAGTATCACTTTTTTTCCAGCGAGACACGAGACTTCTATACAGAAAAATTTGTTGCTTATAAAACATATTGCCAAAAAAGCATAAAAAAAAGAGAGTCCAAAAGCATCATCCTTGCTAATTTTCTTCTACATTAAAAACTCATAACACTTTTTACTTTTCTTTAAAAAAAAATAAGGCTGCTTAGGCACAATTTGCTGGTGGCTTTTGAAGAACAAGCCAGAATTACACAGCATCTTCCTAGCATGATGTATTTTGATTCTTCCATGTCTTGTAGTTAAGGCTTTTTGGGGGAGGGGGATAAACAAAGTCAGAAAGCAAGCAACAAAATATACACTTTGTCAGAAAAGGAAAAAAGTGCCTGAAGTATCGCTAATTCTATAGGTTACTACTGATTTTGATCTGTAGTTTTTGTTCTGAGTGTATGTTGTGTGTGTTTATGTGTGTGCATGTGTGCATCTACGTACCATACCTGTCAGATGGAATGTAGAGTTGAATGTGTTATGTGTTACAGTATAGAACTAGGTATAATGTATTTTATAAATAAGGTTTAAATGCCAAGATGGAGTAAAAGAGCAAGAGCATACCAAAACAAGAATGTACCGGAATATTTGAGAATTTTGCATCCTGAGAGAATATAAAATATAATCAGGTCAGTAAATAGTTGTATTCAAACTTGGACACAAAGAACTGTGTAAATAGTATTTGAATGCTTTTATCTAGGCACTGAGACTCGGTTATATTGCAGCAATAATTGTGTTGTAATCATGACTGACATAGTTTCAATGATTTAATTTCAAGTGTGTTACCCGGAATTTTTAAGATTATTTTAAAATTTTAGCAATGTCTGGTATGAAATAAAAAGTTGAAGAGCCCATTTGATCACCCCTCAGCTTCTGTTGCTTATTTCTCTGATCTTACCTCTCTTCTTGATACTTGGCTTTGATTTAATGACTAATGGTTTAATGACAAACTCAGATTGATGTCAAATTATGCCACTTTGATAGAAAATAAAGGTTTAAGAATTTAGAGGAATTTTTTGATTTTGGGGGCAAATATTTATCAACATTGAAAAAGATGTGTTGGATGCTTAATTAAATGTTCTATACTGGGGTGAGAAGCGTGTACATATCTGTTTTTTAGGGTTATTTTAAAGATGAGATTTAGAGACAAAGCAGACAATCTGGCTCTACTCTTATTCTTAGTTTTTCTGATCTTCAATTTCCTAATCTATAAAATGGGGATAAAATGCTACTTATGAGGATTAAGTAAATAGCGTCTATGAAGCTGCTGGCACAGTGCCTTGCAGGTCGGTTAGTGCTTAGTTAATATAGCCTCTTTCACAGCAAACTCTGGTCTTTATCAGTTTTCAGACAAAATCTCAAATTGAAGTTATGAAAATGAACACAGAAGATTGAAACAGCGGTTTTTGAGTATAATCCTATTTGTGTAGTTCAAGTCTTTTTATTTAATGATTTAGTATAGGGATTTTAGTAGGGCTCTATAAACATCACTAAGTCACTTGTTAGCAATATACCGAATGTTCCCACATCCTTGATCTGAGTTAATGTTCAGAAATCTGTTGGTGGTGGTAGTTCTGTTGTTTCACAAATAAGAAACTTGATGCCCAGGAGATGGTAATTTTGCCCAATATAAAAATAATTAGTAAGAGCTAAAGTAGGAATTCAGGTTTGAGCTTCTAATTTCTAACAAATTCAGTATATTACGTAGCTGCCTTGTCAAGGTATGCTACTGAAAAATGAGATTTTTATCTAGGAGTTGGCAGACTTAATGGAACTCTGTCACAAACAAATATTTTGAAAACTTAGAGAACTGGTATGGAAATATATCCTTTTTTTTTTGGTGGCTGGCTGGTATGGGAATCCTAACCCTTGACCTTTGGTGTTACAAGGCTGTACTCTAACCAACCAACCAGCCCTATCCAGTTTTTTAAAATTACATTTATGGTGATAACATGATTTACTTCACCATGGTGTTTTTTTAAAATTAATTTTAAAATTATATCAAGCAACAAATTTATTCTACTTGCAGGGGCATTCGGGATGAGTGAATACTAGTTATGTATATGCTTTTACTTAGAATCCTTCACACTCTTGTATTTGATTTATTTGTTCCTTCCAGAAATTTTTTAGTATCTGGTGTGGGCTAGGTACTGTCCCTAGGTGGTGGAGGTACAGGAGTGAGTGAAACAAAAACTGTCTGTTCTCATGAAGTTTATATCCTAGTACATCAGTTCTCAGAAAGTATGGTTCAGGGGTCCTGGGAGTTTTCAAGACCCTTTGAGGTTCAGAAGTATTTTTTACAATGAGACATGAGAGTACAATGGTGTTTCCCAGAGGCTATATGACATGTGGTATTGCAACAGGTTAAATGTAGAAACAGATAATGAGAATTTGACTGTATTGTCTTGTCAGACATGAAAGAGATTTGGAAAAGTGTAAAACTTTGACACTTCTCACTATTACAGAAAACAGTTATTTTTCCCAAACGTTTAACATGTAATGGGTTTTTACATGCTATATAAAAAGGAATAGTAATTTAAAATAAATATTTAAAAAACTTCTTGGCTTGAATTTCTAATATGGAAAATAGTAATATAAATAAACCATATTAACAAAAGCTCTTTGGGGTCCTCAATAATTTTTTAAAAGTATTAATCAGTAAAGACAAACTTTTTTTCTAAAGGGCCAGATAGGCTTTAAAAGGTTTAGGAGTCATAACTATTCAACTTTTGCCTTTGTAGCTTGAAAGCAGTCAGGGACAATATGTAGATGAATGAGCATAACTGTGTTCAGTACAACTGTTTACAAAAACAGGCAGCTGGCCTGCGGGCTGTAGTTTGCCAACCACTGGTGTAAGGGTTTCCTGATACTAAAAGGTTTGAGAACTGCTGTTTTAGTGAAAAGCTGGTATTTGGGCGGGTGGGAAGGAAGAAAACAGTTAAAATAAATAAATATATAAATAGTCAAGAGAACTAAAAATAGTAGGAGGTGATATGAAGACAATAAGAAGGGTAGTCTGGTCTTTGGGTAAAGTTTATGATCATGAGAGGACTCGCTAAAGAGTTGACTTACGTTAACTCTTATTTAGGACTTAACTAGGTATCTCCCTCCTTTTCTGATCTCCCCTGGCTACATTAGGGAGAGGGAAAAGCAAAAGATAGTTTAATTTACATTTTTCATTTTTGTTTATTTTGAATCTTCTTATTAGACTTAAATTCAGAAGAGATTAATTTTTTAGGTTGAATTAGAATATCCAAAGTGTATCTGCTTTAAAAGAATCTAGGAAAGGGGCCGGCCCGTGGCTCACTCGGGAGAGTGCGGTGCTGATAACACCAAGGCCCCGGGTTCGGATCCCATATACAGATGGCCGGTTCGCTCACTGGCTGAGCGTGGTGCTGACAACACCAAGTCAAGGGTTAAGATCCCCTTACCGGTCATCTTAAAAAAAAAAAAAAAAAAAAAAAAAAAAGAATCTAGGAAATGATAACATAAAGCCTAGGTTAGTGTTGCCTAATGCTGATAAAAAGAACGTTGATCTAAGTTAAATGACATCTAGCAAGTTACTTCTCTATTTATCATCTTTTTTCTTCTGAAAATGAGAAGGTTGTCTAAAATCTCTTCCAAGTTCAAAATTTCCTATATGTTTGTTTGCTTTGCCTAAGATGCCTTTTGCCATCCCTACCCCTTCTAAGTCTTCTGTGATCAGATAGCTCCAACTGTCTATATCTTATTACTTCTGTGGTCTGAAATATGTACTTTGTCTTTGAAATGTTTTCCTGTTTGTAAGGTGAGGGATAAATGCCTAACTTGGAGGGTCATTGAGTAGGCTAAATGAGAGCATATGTCAACAGTTGAGGATAATACCTGGCACATATTAGGTGCTTACTAAATGTTTGGGGAGGCTGTTTATTAATGAAAATGGAGTAATGTCTCTGCTTTGCCTCAGTATTTTTAGCTTGTTGAGCCTGGAACTATTGAGATTGTAGCAACAAGAACAAAACCAACAACCAATAATCATGTTCCATTGAGAGACCTGAAAACTTACATAGAAGGGTTAAGGAGGTAGAAGGGCAATGCAATCAGAATTTATGTGCCATCCAACTTAAGGGAAAGGAAAGAGAAGCAGCCATTCCTGCCATTAAAGTCTCTGTTCCTTTGTTGGAGATTGAGGGTATCTATATATTTTGAAAAATGCCTTAGCATATCAAAAAAGTAATTTTTAGCAAAACCACATTCATGGATCAGAATTTGAATTTCTCTTGGAATGCAAAGCAAAACAAAGATTGAAATTATGAGAAAAAAAAGTGACTGGAAGATGAGTCCAAGAGATTCAGTAACAGAATTATGTGAAGAAACGAACTGAATAGATGGAAAAGAATCAAAGAACAATTCAAAGAAAAGTCCACTGAGGTAAGAGACTTGAACCTTTGGACTGAAAACACTCATGTGGTGTTTGGCAAGAAGGTGTATACCTGTATCTTCTGGTAAAAAATTCTTCCAAAGATAACGAAGAGAGTCCTACAAGCATCTGAAGGCTGGGGGTGGGTGGCTTGGGGGGAATTACCTGCAAAGGAATAAGAATAAATATGGCATTAGACTTTTCATCTATATCACTAAGCATCAGAAGACAGAAGAGTTTACATAGTTCTTAGGGGAAAAGGTTGTGACTAGAATTCTAAACTTGTATAACTTACACAAGAGTTTCAGACTGCTAAGATGGAGAGTTATTCACTTACATACCCTTTCTGAAAACTTTCTTGAGGTACCGTGGTTGTACCAAAAAATGAATCATAATTAAGGATTCAAGGTGTGTGTGTGGAGGGGATCTGGTATATGTCTTGTGATATAGTTGTAAGAAATGAAACCAGAACAGTTGTAGTTAGGTTTAAATGACTATTTTGACAGAGTTAAGCTGAGTACGATCTTTATACTGTCAGGTGGGAAAAGGAAAGCTTTACTATTGGCATATTTAAAGGAATTGCATTGTTTTGTGGATGTTAATACTTTAATTCTTGATGTTGATAAAAAGTTGTAGATTCAATGTATAATAAAAACATAAGGATAATAGCCAGTAAAATAGAATTAGGATATAGAACAGTACTGTCCAGTAGAACTTTCTGCAGTGATGAAAATGTTATACTATTTGCATTCCTACCAGCAAAATACGAGAGTTCCAGGGCTCCACTTGCTCGGCGGCACTTGGTGTTGCCTGTTAAATTTAGCCATTTTAGTCTAGTAGGTTTTGGAATACTGATACTAAAGTTTGGAGAACATAGAGGCAAATTATTTCTCCTTTGTCTTAAGAAAGGTGATAGGGATTCAAGATGGTGATGTATATTATGTATTTGACTTGTTCTCAGTGCCCTATTGACATGACCCAACTAATTCATAAAAAATACTCTATTATAGTTTGGTGTTTAGAAGGGGGATCCCTTCAAACCTATGACATCTTCCTCTCCTTATCCTCTCCCCTCTCCAAAGGATGATTATACCTCCTCTACAGAGAAAGTGTTAAACTCTCTGATAGAATCTTCCTTAAAAACTGCCACAGCTTGAGCTAGACATCTTGTCTTCTTTCTGTGTTCTTAAAATGGAGGAATTATCTCTTCTAAAAAAGTCTAGTCCCTTTGTCTGAGTTTTAAAACTGTCCCTCACCTTATCAAGAACTTTATCACATTGCTCCATTTCTTGGGTACTTTCCATCTTTCCCTGTTTTCTGGAGTCTATCAGCATTCAGTATATTCTGGTCTCTACCATTTAAAAATTTTTTTAAAAAGAAACAAAAAACTTCTCTGGGCCTTCCAGCCACCACTTGATTCTTCTCTTCACAGTCATACTTCTCAAATGATAGCACCACACAGCATTCCCTTCAGCCTTCATTAGTGTGACTTCCACCCTAGCCATATCTACAAGGTTGCTTTTGCAGAGGCTTCCCGGTCACCTCCATATTGCCAATCCAGGAAACTGCCATTACTTTTACTACTTCCTTACCATATGATTTTTTTGTTATTTATATAGTTATTTGCACCTTGCTGTGTCTGGAAGGAAAAAACTGTTTTCTCCTACCTTACTCTCAGCACAACACTTCTGACACCGTATGTGTAGAGGTTTTCCCCACACCAAGCAGTTCTCCAGCAGACACCAATTGGGTATCCTGTAACTCAATTCTGACACTCTCTCTCTGGAGTTAGATTCCACAGGTTAAGGACTCAGTCCCACAAGACTGTCCTCTCCTCCCCCTTCAGAATGCCAATTGCAAGTCTCAGGAGGTGTAACCTGTACTTCTGACCAACTGGCTATAAATAGGTTTCCAGGACCCTCTCCTTGGGTTCATTAATTTGTTAGGACGGCTCAAAGAACTCAAGAACACACTTTACCTAAGTTTACCCATTCATTATAAAGGATCTTACAAAGGATGCAGATGAACAGCCAGATGGAAGAGATGAATAGGGTAAGGTATGTGGAAGAGGTGCAGAGCTTTCATGCTCTCTCCAGGTTTGACACCCTCCAATCACTTCCACATATTCATTCAGTAGTCTGGAAGATCGCTGAACCCCCCCCCCCCCCCCCCCCGGAGGTTTTTGTAGAACCTTTATTATGTAAGCATGATTGATTAAATCATTGGCCTTTGGAAATCAACTCAACCTTCAGACCCTCTCCTCTCCCTGGAGGTGTGTGTGTGGGGACGGACTGAAAGTTAGTCCCTTTAATGACAAGGTTGGTTCCCCTGGTAACAGCCCCCATCCTGAGACTATTCAGGAACCCTCAATCAGTCAATCACAGTCAATCATTAGCATACAAAAATATTACTTTGGAGATTCCAAGGGTTTGGGGAGCTGTGTGTCAGGAAAGGGGATGAAGACCAAATATATATCACTTGCCAAGATTCATAATATTTACATTCTAATTTGTAATTATGGTGCCCATAGTTTAGTATTTGTTCTATATTTAAATTGGGTCACAAAATTTAATCCTTTTACAACAAGATCACCATTTCTAGATGACTTACTTTGATTCATCACTTGATTAGTTTGATTTCTTCATCAAGCAGTTTTCTTATGAAGGGTTCATGGGCACTGTATTCTTTGAGTTCTTGCGTGGTTAGACATGTATGCTTGTTGCCTTTTTTCTTTACTATAGGATTTTCTAAATACAGCAATAATGTATGTTCTCTGAAGAACATGATAAAGCATAATTCTAATTTTGATGTATATGTGAATTTTTCCATACGGTCAGCCCTGTGTACCTGCAGTTGCGGAACCCATCTGTACTATGCATTTTATATAAGGGATTTGAACATTTGTGAATGTTGATATCTGAGTGGGTCCTGGAACCAGTCCCCTGAGGATGCCAAGGGAGAACTGTATCTATCTAAGTCCCCATCTTCCCTTGGCTTCTAAGAAGCTACCCTCTTCTGATTTTCTCTTATCTTGTTCTCTTTCTCAGTTCTTCAGGCCTTGTTTACTCAGTGTGGGCTTCTGGGTGAACCAGCAGCATTGGCCACAAATGGGAGCTTATTAAAAATGCAGAATTTTGTTGACCCAGCTACAGACCTACAAAATCAGAATCTGCATTTTTCACAGAATCCCTACATGATCAGTAAGCACAATAAAGTTTGAGAACTATTGCAGTCTAGAGGCTACTACCTCTTCCTTTAATGAACCCTTAAATCTTTAAGTGTTGGGATCTCTCTTATTTTTACTTTAGGCAAGCTCATCTCTGTGACTCCCAATAGCATCCTAATCGCTAATCCTAGTTCATGTACATCAATTGCTTTTATGATGGCTCCTTTCAGGCATCTCATTCCTACTTTGCGTTCATTGATTAATCATATTTCAGTATCTAGCATAGTGCTAGATAGGTTCTGATTCAGAATATGCTATTTTTTACCTGGATGGAAGCCTCAAAATATAGTGATTTTAGCAAGTAAAAAAGCAGATGTACTTTGCTTTATACATTTGAGTTAGGATTTGTATTTCCTTTCTATTTACTGTGTCATAACCTTTGGTCAGACTTCTATTTTTATAGCAATTCTCTATCAGGTCCTTTTCCTGGGCTTTCTTCACTTCAGATCATCAATCTTACTAGACCTATAACTATTTTTCTATACCTACAAAACTTTCAGAATTATCTTCAGGAAAAATGGAGCTTTTAAGAAAAACATGATTTTTAAAAGTTCCTCTTATCTCTTTGCTACAGTTCTGGAAACTAAAATAAGTTCTGTTTTCTGCATTATTGTTTTATAACAACATTTGATTTTTAACTTTTGGCATTTTAAGCTGTTGAATTTTTCAGGAGACTTGCCTTAATTTTGTTCATGTGTGAGAAGCAAGTAAATCTTTACAGTAGAGGCAATGTTTAACATTGTAACCTAAGCATTTTCTACATAATACCTATCACAATGTCAAATAAATGTAGAAAGTGCCTTTTTCACAAAAAGACATTCTGGGAAGGAGAAAAGCCCTAAATATTTTGAATGGAAGAGTTTTATTTAACCAGATTCCTAATGCAAAGAGCAACTTTTTAGTGTGATACCTGTAATATTATTTTATAATAAATATTATGTAGTTTCCACGAACTATTTTTGTATAAGTAAAGGAGGGGTAGCAATATTTCCATCCTATCTCTTTTACTAAATTAAGAACGCGGTGCATATGTTTTACTTTTTTCTCCTTTTGGTTTTCACAGTTCTCAGTCAGCCTAATTTGTATAAAGCATTCTTTTATTGTCCCTTTTGCAGGAAATATAGATAAAAATCACCAGTATGCTAACATAAATAATACATTGGTCCTTTTTCCATGTGTAATCTTCCTTATTTCTCAAACCAATTTCTCATGTATGTTCTGTTTGTAACCTGTTTTACAATATATTATGATCCTTTTTCCATATCCAACTACATTCTCTGCTTGAAAGTTTTATTTTGTAAGTATTTATAAATAGAAATGAAGGTTGTCACATGCAATTGAGAATAAAATTTAAGTCCATCTGCTTCCTTCTGTTGTTAAGTATGTTAGTGTGGCAAAGCAATGGTTAAATGCTCTGAAATTTCTAAGACAGCATTAAAGGCTGACTCTAAAATGTTTTGATTTAGATTAACATCTGCTTTGGCTGGTTAACGCAGTTGGTTAGAGCTTGGTGCTGATAACACCAAGGTCCAGGGTTTGTTCCCTCTGGCCAGCCACAAAAATGAATAAGAAAAAGATCAAAACCAAAAAACATCTATTTATATTTTATACCAAACTGGCTTGAGTTGTAGGCTTTAGAAAGTGTAGGTAACAGTGCACTCTTGCTAAATTTTGGATTTTCGCTAATTTTGGATTCTATGGGCTTGTCTTAGTGAAATGTAGTTTTTGTGAAATTTTCAGCTCTTTATAAAACCAGTGTAAATAAATATTTTACCTAGTCAAAAATTAAAGTTTATTGTGCTAATAATTTGTTAAATGGTGCTTGATCTTTGGCAGACATGTTTGATCACCTTTACAAGCTTAAGGCATCTTTTTAGAGCATTTATCTGGAACCAACAAGGCCTAGGTCTCTAACTAGTTGATGACATATCAGGCAATTGAGTCAGGTGTCTGGTGAAAACGTTTTGTTTTTTTGTTTTTTGGTGGCTGGCCAGTAAGGGGATCCTATCAAGTGAATACTTAAATATTCTGGAATATGTGCCACCTATGATATACATAAATTACCCATCCCACTTCATCCAGACAAACCTATTCAAGGCTGGAAATATTCTGGTTTTACAGCTGAACCAAGTGGTGGAGGCAGGGTTTGAATCCAAGTGTAGATGACTCCCAAACGCTTCCACTTTTACTGTCCTGACTCAGTTGTTAAGTTGAGGGGTTTGTCCATTGATTAATGGTTTACAGACTGTCCTGTAAGGCTCTGTGCAGACTTTTGGGAGTTTGGCAAACAGTGAACTATCTTTGCTTGAGGATAATTAGTCTTACCTTGTTCTATGCTTCTTAGTTCTCTTGGTTCTGTTTGGAAGGGTTTCTCTGCTTAAAAAATTTGAAGAGTCCTACTCTGGAAACCTAAGTCCTGTTTAGAATGAATATGTATGTATTAGAAAATAAAAATATAGGGAGTAGAAATGTATATTTGTCTGTGGGGCAGGCTGTATCTATTTTCAATTATATTTCTGTTTCTAATGATGTTTTGGGTAGCCTAGTATTAAAATGAAGTTGAGGTGATTGAACACACCATTAATAAAATGGGGAAGTGATTAGAGTTAAAATTTGGTGCTGAAAATTGGTAATCTACAATTCATTGCTTTGGGTTCACTAACAGCTCTTGCTGCGTTTAAAGGCTACCCTAAGCATGATGTAATGACAGGTTAAACCTGTGAATGCAGTGGCTGACGCAATGGAAATCTGAGGCCCAGGACTTTATTGGGGCAAGGGTAATGCTGTTTAAAAACAAAATAAGCTACTCTACGTCTAATGAGACCATTTAAGATAGCTTTCCCAGAGTGAGAAGAGAATATAATCTAAATTTGGAGGTTGAAGTATGAGTTTTATGGCCTAAGTGTGTTTAGTATTCACACTCCAAAGTCTATTCGTAGGGGGTAGGGGGAGTTTAAAATATGGTACCAACAGGAGTAGAAATGGAGACTTAAGTTAGAATTGAGGGAATGTGGTAATTGATTCCTGATAAACAGTTATTGAATGAATGGTGGAGAACGCTTTCACTCTGAAAAAACGTAAGCGTTCGTTCGCATGATTATCCTGGAGAGTGTAACTGCAGAGAAGAGCGCCTGTCTGGCTACACATTTCCCATATACACTTTGTAGCTCTTCGATTGAAAACACGAGAAACTACCGATATTCGACCGTTTCAGCCTATAGAAACGGAATGGTTCAACCTAAATTTAAACTTGTGGAAATGCTGAGGAGGGCATGTTGTCGCGGGATTGGGGGGGTGGGGTCGACGACAGGGCGGCGCCGGTTCAGAGCTGCCCAGGCCTGCAGGGAGCCCTGGAGCCGCCCTGGGCTGGGGAGCGGGGCTGGCTGGCGTAGCCCCGCCCTTTGCTGCCCCGCCCCTGTTTGAGGGAGCCGGGCTGCCGCCTTGGGCGCGGCTAGCCCTGGGCCCGCCCTGGAGCTGTCGGCTAGAGCAGGATTTCCCAGCTGCGTCCCCAGCTTCGGCCCCAGCCCTGGGCTCCAAATGGCTCTCCTGGCAGAGAGACCCCTGCGGTAGCTCCAGAGCCGGCTGAGAGAGCGCACCTCCTTCTCTAGCCACCACCTCGTATCGTGCAGCCCCGGCCTTCACGCCAGATTGGAGGGATCCTAGCCAGTGAATCTGGGGAAGACAAACTTGTGAGAAAGACGAAGGCTTAAGGCGCAGCGGAGGACAGCTCAGCAATGGCTCTCGTTTTTGGAGACGCAGGCGAATTTGAGCTCATAGGGAGGTGTGGTCGCCTCCTGGGGGGACGGAAAGGCTCCATTTCTCCGCCTCTCTAGCCGGTGCTTCTGAGGAGTGAATGGATGTTTGGAGCCTGACTTCAGACAGGAATTTGGGTCTTTTGTGCATAGCAGCGGAAGGTGTCCAGGAAGGGCCTCTGCTACAGATTGTCTTTGCTTCTTGGGGAAACGCAATGCGCTGCCTGATTTCTCATGACGGGAAAGCCTACCGTACCTTTTCTGTACTCCTGGAGGGGAGTCTTGCTTACATGTTTACCAGCGGCTAGGACAAGGAAGAGAAAAGGTATTGACATTAAGAGACTGGGTTTCTGAAACAAACTGGAAAGCTGTAAGTCAGTATAATCTAATGGGTTTAGGGGAATGGCTGTAGCATATAATTTAGCTCTTTCCGAGGTTCACAGTGATGTTTCATTTGAGCTGCTGTACTTTCCTCTGTTTAAATCGAACTTTAGCTTACGTCCTGACTTTTGCAGGGTCATCTTGGTTTCTGCTGCAGGGCTGCTATATGGTTGGGCATCCTTTTCTGTTTCGAGAGGGAGCTTTGGGAGGTTTTAGCAGTTGCTGTTCTATAGTACCTCCGCTCACAAGAAATACCGGCCACATTTCACTTGTTTTTCGCACTTTTAAAAGGAATTAAACTGTACTTTCTACAATGTGCAAAATAATAAAGATATACTGTGAGCCTAAACTATTGATGATAAATGTATAATTGTTTTGCTAGGTCAAGAAATTTAACAACAGTGTTTTCTTGCTTAGTAGGTAGCTATGTTAAATACAAAGTGAAATACAAACTGAGTTTACTGCCCTTTGTGATTAGCTGTTTTGCTTTAGTAATTTGGGAAGGCATTGATTGGTGGCTTAGATTGTTTTGTACCCAAGGAAACACTTTTCGATTATTATGTTGCTTTCTTAAGTGAGCCGCATAAAATGGACCATGACATAGGCATATAGCATAGACAGGGTGTTTGAGCAATGCTGAGTCCGTAAAATTGGTCATCATATTCACAAAGAATCTACTCAGAGGGAAACTAGATTACAGAACTCCTTTACAATCTTTTTGTTGGGACAGAACACCTGGATTATACAGGATTTCAGATGATGAGAGTTGATTCATGTTCTTCTAAGTCCATATGATGATGAACCACATTATAATGGAATTCTGTTGCACTTTTGTTTGCCCTGAACTTCCTTTAGTGACAGTGGAATTGATTTCTTTTTGGTACCCTCAGCCCCCATTTAAGGTGTCTGTTTGTAACCACTTTAATGTAGAACCCAGATTGCATTTACTTGGTAACGTTGGTAACCAACTTGTTTCTTATAAGTTAAATTCTTTGTAAAAGAATAAAGATTATAATTGAGAGAAAACATTAGAATTTGTAGAAATATGGCTTAGTATTTACTAGGAGTGCACTCTTAGAACATCAGCAGGTTCATTTTTTTGTCACTCACAAGACAGACAGTGGCCTGCCATATCCCAGCAAAGGTAGATTCCTGGGAAAAGGTGCTTGTTTTGTTTTATTTATTTATTTATTTATTTTTTGACCAGTAAGGGGATCATAACCCTTGGCTTGGTGTTGTCCCCACCACGCTCAGCCAGTGAGCACACCAGCCATCCCTATATAGGATCCGAACCCGCGGTGTCAGCGCTATCAGCACCACACTCTCCCGAGTGAGCCACGGTTTATTTTTAATTCAGCCTGACTAGTTACATTGTTGATCATTTCTTCCATAAGACATTTATCTGTTAAATAATGTTTATTGTTTGCTGATGAATGTTTTAGCAACACTGGTGAATCCCATTGTGCAAGCAGTTCTCTCTACCTGTTGACTCCATCTCCCATCCCCAATGACATGTGTGTCTCTATGGTGCTTTTTATCTTCATTCTTCTCTTTTTTACCTTCTTTTTCTGACTCTCCTTCCCCTTTGTACATTATATCTCATTTATATTGTGAAATGGAAGTAGAGTAAAATGATGTACTTTCTTTAAATACCAGACAAAAAACTTGAGGCTGGCCCTCCATTTTTTCCCTTTGTCTCCTCACTTTTGAAGTGGGCACTGATCAGTAGGGAACAAGATTAATACCTAACTGATGATAACTTTTTGTGGCAAGACATACTAGAAAAAGATGTATAATGAGACGGCAGCAGACTCTTCCTCTTGTGTCCCCCTTACCCCCAAAATATACCTATAGAGCAGATACTGTCCACCATTAGGAAGAATTACTTAAATTTAAAGTCAATAGTCTGATTCTTTGGCATTTGAGCTATAGTCATTCCTTGGTATCCATGGGGGATTGGCTCCAGGACCCCCTGCAGATACCAAAATCCAGAGATGCTCAAGTCCCTGATATAAAATGATATAGTATTTACATATAACCTACACATATGCTCTTGTATAATTTAAGTCATCTCTAGATTGCTTATATCTAATACAATGTAAACACTTTGTAAATAGTGGTTATACTGTTATTGTTTTTTGGTTTTTTGAATGTTTTTGATCTGCGGATTTGTGAATTCACAGGGCCGGCTGTGTAAAGGGTGCTTACCCGTAACTCCCTGTAGCTATCAGCAGCTGACTCAATCAGAAAGTAGATGGAGTAAGGGAATAAGAGAGGCAGGAGAAAGTCCCATCAAAACTGATTCGATTAAACTTAAGCTACTTACACAGCATCACTTAGTTATTTATAGTTTTGTTTTTATTTTAATATTTCTTGTTCCATGTAGTTCATCCAAAATGATTTTTAGCACTTCTTTTTTTAAAAATAAAAGGAACACTAAATATTCTGGAACATTTTGAAAAGAGGGCATATCCAGTGTACAACCTCTAATAATCTAAATGGACATTTAATGTAATTTATGTTTCATTTTTGTGTATGTTTTGTTTTTAACCCTATTTCTTTTATTCTTTTGCTCACTGTAAATTTTGCATCAAACTTAAAGTATTTCTGGCATGTAAACATTTGTAAAATAAATTATAGTTGTAATTGTTTTTCTCTCACCTCTTTATTTATTTATCTTTTATTACAGAAATGAGCCGTCAGACTGCTACAGCATTACCTACTGGTACCTCAAAGTGTCCACCATCCCAGAGGGTGCCTGCCCTGACGGGTACAACTGCATCCAACAATGATTTGGCAAGTCTCTTTGAGTGTCCGGTCTGCTTTGACTATGTGCTACCACCCATTCTTCAGTGTCAGAGTGGCCATCTTGTTTGTAGCAACTGTCGCCCAAAGCTCACATGTTGTCCAACTTGCCGGGGCCCATTGGGATCCATTCGCAACTTGGCTATGGAGAAAGTGGCCAATTCAGTACTTTTCCCTTGTAAATATGCCTCTTCTGGATGTGAAATAACTCTACCACACACAGAAAAAGCAGACCATGAAGAGCTCTGTGAGTTTAGGCCTTATTCCTGTCCGTGCCCTGGTGCTTCCTGTAAGTGGCAAGGCTCTTTGGATGCTGTAATGCCCCACCTGATGCATCAGCATAAATCCATTACAACCCTACAGGGAGAGGATATAGTTTTTCTCGCTACAGACATTAATCTTCCTGGTGCTGTTGACTGGGTGATGATGCAGTCCTGTTTTGGCTTTCACTTTATGTTAGTCTTGGAAAAACAGGAAAAATATGATGGTCATCAGCAGTTCTTCGCAATTGTACAGCTGATAGGAACACGCAAGCAAGCAGAAAATTTTGCTTATCGACTTGAGCTAAATGGTCATAGGCGGCGATTGACTTGGGAAGCGACTCCTCGATCTATTCATGAGGGAATTGCAACAGCCATTATGAATAGTGACTGCCTAGTCTTTGACACCAGCATTGCACAGCTTTTTGCAGAAAATGGCAATTTAGGCATCAATGTAACTATTTCCATGTGTTGAAATGGCAATTAAACATTTTCTGGCCAGTGTTTAAAACTTGCATTCAGTTTCACAGAGAATAAGGCACCTGTCTGCCTGTCAACCTGAAACTCTTGGTAGATGGAAGCTAGACACATGAAGGTAAATAAAAAGAAAGGCTGTTAAACAATACAGGAAACAGTTGCATGTAGTAACACTAATATATTTAAAAATAAGTCAACAGTAAACCACTGAAAAATTATATATATATATATACACCCAAGATGGGCATCTTTTGTATTAAGAAAGGAAGCATTGTAAAATAATTCTGAATTTTGTGTTGTAGATTGATTGTATCGTTGAAAATATTGTTTTGTTTTGGCGCGTGTGCGTGTGTGTGTGGTTTTTCTTCCCTTTAACTGACAAGCCATCTTGAGTGGTCCTGGACCACTGCTTTTCTTTCCCTTTGTGAGTCAGTACATAGTGCTGCTGTGTGTGTGTGCGCGCGCGCGCGTGTGTGTTTGCTAATTTTTATTAATTCTAGTTTTTCATTAAATAAATTTGACTTTCTTTTCTGTAATTCAGGTTTTTCCTCACTTTTTTTGTACCATTTTAAAGTTAGTATCTTTTTGATAAGCATAATTGTTTATGGTAAAGTTTTATGTGTTCAATACATTTTCTTTTCCCCCATTAATCAATTCATCAGAAATATTTTTAAATTCAGCTATTTTGTGAAGATATGAGTTCCAGAAAGGAAAGGTGACATCAGAAAAATTATCAAAAGCTATTTTAAAGCAGCTATAAGATGGTCTCTCTCTTGCTCTCTTTTGTACTGTTTCTCTTCATTTGAGTTATACCTTCAGACTTACTCTCTGAAAGGTTAGGGAATAAATTCTCATTTTTCATAAATATTGAAGAAAATCAGGCTTTTTTTTCTCCAAATACTTTGGACAAACCACATATTTAAAATTTGTCCTTGTATTTATTGGTTTTGCAAAATAAGGCATCGTTATACACAGTATTTGTAATTAAAAGCAGATCATTTGTTTAAAAACGGCAGTTTGCAAAAAAATGTTTTTGGTCTTTTATAATTCTCATTAAAAGAATATCTGGCAAATTAAAAAACCTTAATGTGTCTATTTTAGTTCTAAGTTTGATAAAATTGAAAGTTATTTTCTTGTTCCATTCTGTACTTTAACTATATAAACAGAAATCAGTGTGCTGTCATTCTGAGGTGTGGTAGTGTTATTCTAAAGTGTAGCAAAAGACAGTATATGTCCTCTGGACCATACAGTCTTATTTTTTTCCTCCCTTTTGCCAATATTTTGATTCTCACAACTCTCTGTTAGGGGAATGAACAAATACCACTTTTTCCCCCCCTTTAAAGAAAAAAAAAAACCCCACAATAAAAATGAGTTAATTTAGTATTTCATAGCCTAGTGGTTGAGAGCCTTGGCTCTGCAGCCAGACTTTCAGTAGGTGCCAGTCTTGGCTCCACCCCACTTATCAGCTGTGTGACCTTGGGCCCTAGTCTCCTAATGTGTAAAATGGGGTTAAAATTATGATCGCTACTTCAGAGGGTTAAATGGGGGTAAAAGTACATTACCTAGAAGAATGCTTTGCACATAATAAGAACCTAACAAATCCTATATGCCTTTAGTACCATACAGTTATCAGTCGTTAATTATCATGAGGCACATGGCAAGATTTTGAAATTGCCTTCTGAATGGCCAGAAAGTTTTATTTTGTAAGGTTTTTATGGGTGCCCTAAACCTAGAAAGTCAATGAAAATTAATTTGGGCATCTCCCTTATCCCACCAGCAATTATGGACAATTCTGGATAATAGAGTTTACTTCTGCTAATTATTTTCAGGAAAGAAGGCTGTGGTCTTTTCCCTACCTATGCATTGCTTTTTAAATTGGTTATAATATGTGTTTGTGTAGTTATTTTTGAGGTGAAAGAGAACAGTTCAATAGCAAATTTATATCCAGGTCTATTTCTGTTGGCATGTGTGTTTAGAAAAGCAGCATTTATTCCGCATTTAATAAACAGATGGTGCCTGATTTATGATGGTTTATTGGGATGTAACCTGTCATATAAGTTGAGGAGCTCTTTACAGCTTACAATGGGGTTATGGTTTCTACTGGATGTTTACCACTTTTGTAAAGTTGGAAAATTGTTAAGTTGGACCATTTTAAGTCAGGGACCATCTGTGCTCTGTTGGCAGCATTAAATGAATTTCTTCTTAATGATGTTTTTGATTTACCATGGCTTTATCCAGATGTACCCCATCATAAGCTGAGGAGCATGTGTATTGAGTATATTTGTGGGGGTATATCATTTTGTGTTTTTAACATTTTTAAATGTTGTTTTGGTTATAAAAGTAATATATGCCCATTGCATAGACATTGAAAATTACAATATGGCATGCACAATAGAGATCTGTAATCTTATGATCTACTCAGAGGTAACTAACGTTTTTATTTTTTTCAGTCTATTATGTGTATGAATATGTGCTTATACACATTTTTTTGGAAAAATATTAGGATCACATAATTATGTAACCCTCTCAACTACACAACATGATCATCTTAGCATTTCACCACTTTAATAATCTTGGAAAAATATCATTTTTGGTAAACTGTGAGGATTCACTGTAACTTTAGCCAGTTTCCTGTTGTATATTTACTTGGTCTAGGTAAATATTTTTTTGGCTATTTATAAATAACCTGTAAGCATTTCCATATGTTTTCAGATTATATTCTTGGGATTTTTTAAAGTCTTGATATGTTTATTATTGCTTTTTAGAGAGGTCCCAGTGGACACTTATGAGTAGCAGCAGTGTGAAGGATTTTCCTTTTCATTGCTAATTTTTCCATTTTGCAAATTTAAGCAAGTTAAGATAGTAAGTTTTGTGTATATTTGACAGCTGATAAGGTTGACATTTTAATATTTGTTAATTATTTTTATTTCTTTTAAGTCATCTTCATAATGTTGGCCTACAGGGATGAGATCTATAGTCACATTTCTTGGCCCACTTAAGATTTGATTTATAAAGTATAATTCTTTTTCTTAAGTTACTTTTTTTTATAATGTATACTTTCTCCTATTAATGCCCCACCCCTTCTTTTGGTGTCTTCTTTCAGGAGATTGCATAGGGTAGGTGTGGGTGATACTCTTTGTTCTTTTGCTTTTGTACTCTTAAACTTGAATTTGACCTGTTGAATTGAATCATGGGCCAGTTTAGTATATTAACGATCACTGGAAAACAGTTTATCCTTTTGCTTTGAGTAATTTTTATTGTAATATTTATGACTTTTTTTAAGGTCCACATTTCTGCAACTTTTAAAGTTTATGTGAGTGGTTGTAGATAGCTTAGCTCACCAAAAGTGTGTCTCTCCCTTCCCCCCCAGAGCTCAAGAGCTCTTTATATTCAGGAACATCTGCAGTGATTCTACTAATGGTAGAATTTTATTTCATTCAGATTCCTGAGTGGAAGAATTGGTAATCCAAATAAAAAGTACTGGATCAAACTAAATATACCTGGGGTCTACTCTGTGATTACTGCGTTAGAATGGACATGATGAGTAAGATTAGAACATAATAGGGTGAATGGTGTGTGTGAACTACCAACTAGTACTGTGGTCATCTGTATTAGTTGTACAAGAAAGGTACAGGTAAGTGTTATGGAAACGTGTAGACTGAATGCACTGCTGGAATCTCTGTCATTCCCCTCCCCACTTAATCCAGTGTGCATGTTCAAACAACAAAGGATTATATGGTGGTTTACTGCATATGATCTTAAACTAGTTAGATTATTTACCAAAAGAAATTCATTTCTCTAAAAATGGCATTATCCAAACAAAATTCAGTTTAATACTTACCAAGTACCTACTAAAATTTGGTGGTGAACAGGTGGGCTGTGGTTCTAACTGCCTGGGTTGAATTTTGACCCTGTAACCTACTTGTATTTACCCTCTTTCTGCCTGGTTTCTCCTCTGTAAAAGGGTCTAATGGTATCTACTGCATAAGGGAATGAGGAAGGACAAATGTGCTATCATTATGCCTGGCACTATATCCCCACTGTCGTGCTTAACCAGACATTTTCCCTGTACTTATATAGATCTAAGAAATTTCTTTGATAAATTTATTATTATAAATGTAATTTTCATAGGCCTTTCTAAACTCTGAAAGGTGTAACAGATTTGCAGACATGAATATATAAACAGTGGTATGAAAGAATACTCAGTTTTGTAAAGTCACATTTTGACAGGCTTGCACTGTCATATAAAGATTAGGATTTATGCTAAAGGGTTTCAGGATCTATTGTGTAGAAAAGTGCTGACAGTATGTTGAACTTATTTAAAAAATTTTAAGGGGTTGGCCCGTGGCTCACTTGGGAGAGTGTGGAGCTGATAACACCAAGGCCACGGGTTCAGATCCCTATATAGGGATGGCCGGTTAGCTCACTTGGGAGAGCGTGGTGCTGACAACACCAAGTCGGGGGTTAAGATCCCCTTACCAGTCATCTTTTTAAAAAAAAAATTTTTTTTAAGATAAAATTTCTTATTAGGTCCAAAAATGTTAAACACATAATTGTTCTTTATTTCATTAACAGTGCAAACTATAGTGAATTTTTATGACAAAGCTTTTCCTAGAGAATTTTTTAAAATCATTTTGATACAACTGTTTTAAAACATCTCAATGGCCATTTATTGGATTTGCCTGTTGTGTCTATTCAGATCTTTTTAATATTTCCTTCCTGTTTTTGGTTTTTTTAAAAAAAATAACGAGGGCTAGGCCGGCCTGTGGCTCACTCGGTAGAGTGCGGTGCTGATAACACCAAGGCCACGGGTTCGGATCCTATATAGGGATGGCTGGTTTGCTCACTGGCTGAGCGTGGTGCTAACAACACCAAGCCAAGGGTTGAGATCCCCTTACCGGTCATCTTTAAAAAAAAAAAAAAATAACGAGGGCAATTTTCATTAAGGATCAATAAATGTTAGTAAAACAAGACAAAAAATAAGCATTAGTATTGGACTGTCAAATTGGATAATGACTGTTGTGGCAGTCTGCTAAGGCTATGGCTCTTGTTGCTCTTTTAATCCTGTTCATGACGCCAATTGTAAAGCTAGGCCACCATGCCAGTTGTTGGGCTCTTTTACCTGCTGGTAATCCTGCACTGACTGGGCCAATTGTCGAGCTAGGGCTGGGTCTGGTCCTCACAAACCCTTCAAGCTCATTCACAGACTGGGTCACAAACCCTTCACATGCCAGGGTGGGTCCCCAGACCCCTTCACACAGGTCGATGTGCTAGGTAACCGGCCAAAAGGTCTTTGGAAGCTGTAGGTTTGGAAAAGCATGGCTGCGTAGGGCAGACTCCCGAGGCCGACACCCACCTGCCTGCTTCACTAAACTCTCTCTCTCTCTCTCTCTCTCTCTGAAGAACACAAGAATAGCAACAAAACTAAAAAAGATACATTGGTGCGCATGTGCACTAACTACATGCGCGCGCGTGCACACACACGCTTACAAAAATAGCTGAACCACACCCAACTGGACCCGAGGCGAGGTCCCTGACCAAACTATTCTATTTTCTCAACAACTGTAGGTCTATTTCTTTTTTTAAGTTGCTGAGTAAGATTTTCATGGGGATTTGGGCTTAAGTACAACTAATCATTTTGGCCAAAATAATGTGATCTTTAAAAATAATGTGATCATTAAAAAAAACAAACCCAAACTTCTTGATGTTTATATCTAATAATCCCAGTTAAAATAAACTTGAGATTTGGAAAGGGAATTGGCAAAATTAACATTCTTTGTGTCTTAGTGTCAGGTCCCTTAGTAATAAGATTTATCTCATTTCAGTAGTTCATAAAGGAAAATACTGTCAGCCCCCTTTACCTCAGCAATTGATTATGTGACACCATGGTTGATTTTGGTAAATGTCAATGTGAACCAATCACCTAGTACAGGAAGCTCATGGTGGTTGGAGATCACTAATCACTGTGTCCAGATGGGAATCAGAATCCTCTGCATTTCAGGCATCCATTAGAGATGGCGTTGGAAATGAACCCCATTTACATCCCCATTCTTCTTATGAAGATGATTGGTGGTATGGCCAGAATGCAAATCTTGATGTCAGAGGAAGAAAAGGAGAGAAGGAAACCTTGTATTTCAAGTCAGTACATACACTTTTCCCCTTACGTTTTTTAAAAAATTCAGATGTTTAATATCTTTTGCAATCGGTAAACCCTGACTATGATCACAGATTTATCAACTTAAATATTTAGGAACAATCACTTAAACAAATGGCATTTTTCACTATATTTGCATAGAAGTAATAAAGTGACTAAGGCTCTCTATCTCTGACACATGGTTCAAACAGAAGGATCAGTAAAGGAGCAGGGCCAAGTTAAAACACTTGTACCCCTCAAGTGGACAAAATAGCATTTCTTGATAACCAAGGCACTGCAAGCTTTACTTACTTTTAATAGTTGAGTTGTAAAAGCCTGTGCATAAAGAGCCTGTGTAGGGCTGGCCAGTTAGCTGAGTGGGTTAGAGCATAGTGCTGATAACACCAAGATCCCAGGTTTGATCCCTGTACCAGCAAGCCACCAAAAAACACACGGGAGTACTGGTTTAATACATAGATCCTGAGGCCTCACCCCTCTGAATTAGAATTTGAATTAATCAGCATATTCAATTAAAAACCCAGCTGACTGTGTGACACACAAGGTGTCTTTGGGTAACATTTTAAAAAACAATATTAGAAAAAGATGCTTGACATTACTAGTCATTAGGGAGATGCCAGAGTACTATGTCACACCCATTAGAAGGGCTACTTATTATTTAAAAAAAAAAATGTCAGCAAGGATGTGGAGATATTGGAACTTTTGTACATTGCTAGTGGGGATGTCAAATGGTACATCCCCAATGGAAAACAGTCTGGCAGTTTTCAAAGTTAAACATAGAATTATATTGTCTTAGTTGTTTGTGGTTCTATAACAAAATACTTGAAACTGGGTAATTTATAAAGAACAGAAATTTATTTCTTACAGTTCTGGAGGCTGGGAGGTCCAAGAGCAAGGTGCCAAAAGACTTGGTGTCTATTGAGGGCCGGGTTTCTGCTCCTAAGTTGGTGCCTTGTTGCTGTGTCCTCACATAGTAGAAGGGATGGAAGGGCAAAAAGAAGCTAGCTTGTTACCTTAAGCCCTTTTATAAGGGCATTCATGAGGGTTGAGCGCTCAGGACCTAATCATTTCCTAAAGGCCCCACCTCTTAATACTATCACATTGGCAATTTAATTTCAAAACATGAATTTTGGGGGGTATTCAGATCATAGCACATATGATCCCGCAATTCCACTTCTGGGTATATACCCAAAAGAACTGAAGAGGGACTCGAAGAGATGTCTGTACACCCACATTCATAGAAGATTATTCTCAATAGCCAAGAGGTGGAAACAACCAACAGATGAATGGATAAACAAAATGTGGCATATGCATCCAATGGAGTATCATTCAGCCATAAAATGATGAAATTCTGACACATGCTACAACATGGATGAATGCTGACAACTTGCTAAGTGAGACAGGCCAAACAAAAGGATGACTATTGTATAATTTGACTTACATGGAGGCAAAATCTTAGAGACAACGTGGACCAGTGGTTACCAGGGTCTGGGACAAGGGTGGAATGGGGAGATATTTTTCAGTGAGTACAGAGTTTGTGATTGAAAAAAAGGGTGTATGTAGTTAGTGGTAACACTGTGAATTAACTGATGCCCCCGAATTATACACTTAAAAATGTTTAAAATGGTAAATCTTATGTATATGAGTATTTTGCCCAATAAAAAAAAAAAAAAAAAAATCAGTGAAAAAGCTTAGATTTCAAAGCAATACCACCATCCCCCCACAATCCAAACAAACCAAAAACAGTGCTAGAGAAATGGTCATTCTGTTAGGTTACACAGCAAGGGAAAATAATGCACCCAGGTTTTTTCAGTAGGCTCTTTTAAAAAGGAAAGGCATTGTATTAGTCCATTTCTGTTGTTTATAACAAAACACCTGGAACTTGGGTAATTTATAAGAAAACAAAATTTACTGCTTACAGTTTCTGAGTCTGGGAAGTCCACAGTCCAGGGAACACATCTGGTGAGAACCTTGGTGCTGGTGACAGTGAGTGATGGCAGACTATCACATTACAAAAAATGGTGGAGCAGAGACAGACAAACCTCTGTATTCACTTTCCTTTTAAAGCCTTACAAACCATGCCCATTACCACCATTTTTAATCCATTCATTATGGCATGGTCCTACAATCTAATCACCTCAAGGCCCCACCTTTCAGTTACCATAATAGGATTTCCCACCCTCAACAGTAAACAGTGGGGATTAAGTTTTGGGGGAACATTCAACCCAAGGCAGGCATGCTTAAAACCAGAGGGCACAGAAGATGTCCTAATGCTGCTTTATAGATGAGTACAAAGCTGCATGTTCAGGACTCTAGAGGAAGAATACAGATAACCCCAAGTTTTAAAAATGTTCTCTGTTGCCACGTTGCTGGGTGGAACAAAGTAGAGCAGTTTGGGTGTGGATTAGCTCCCTCTGATTGCTGAAAAAAATTAACAGTCGTAGTTTTATTTCTTTTACTCCCCCCATAAAATGAATACAAATAATATTACAATAGTTGATAAGATAGTCAGTGAAATGTTTTCAGATGTCCTGATGTTCTTTTCTGCTGTGCCATAACTAGTCCTAGGTCTCGATTTTTCCTCCCAGAACACATTTGGAGATTTTACTAGCAGGTCTGAGCACCGTAATTTGGGTAACTTGCAGACCTCAATCTCATCCAGGAAATTCCAAAATATCTCTACATATCTGTTCTTATATTTTGTAATATAAGATTCTGAAATCCATTACTGGCTAGAATATTAGAAATTGCTTAATGCTATTTTACACTGCGTTATAACTTAATCTTCACAACAACACTGAATTAGGTAGTACTATTTGCATTTCCCAGATGAGGAAAACTAAGATCCACAAAGTTCACTGAGCTTATAAGTAGAAGAGCCTGACTTCACAGTTGTCCATAGCCTACATGGAGTCACAGAAGATAGTCAACATAAAATCTACCAGATTTGGGAACTGTCACAAACAAGAAACAGAAGGGGAGGTACAGGAGTCAGGATTCCAAGCTTAGGGACCATCCCAGGATGGGTGGCTGCCTTGTTTCTGGGGACTGGACTTTTTTGAGATTACAGGCATCAGGGCAACATGTTTTTGTGAGGTGTGCTAACACATACCACTCTATCTGATACAAATTATCATGTTCTGAGTGCTACCTCCCTTTGCATAAGAAGGGACCTATATTGGGATATGCACAACTCATCATAAGGTGCACTTGAACACTTTTATTTTCCAAAAGAACAAACAGTTGGCTGTATTTTCATCTTTGCCCAGTTCCCCTTCTAAGTCACTGGATTCAGGATCCAGTAAAGTCCTGGAGGGCTTTGTAAAATACAGATTTCTGCCCCACTCCTCAGAGTTTGTTCAGGTAATCTGCCATGGGGCCTGAGAATGCATTTCTAACAAGTTCTACGTTCTGTTGTGGGGATCATATTGAGAACCACTGCTCCACATTTTTCCAGGGACACAGCAATCATTCCACTAAAGACAAGACAAGAATTCTATTTTTATCAATTTATTAAATTAACATATTTCTGTAATAAACACTAGCCACTACTTAAGTGAGGAACATTACTGTTATGATTATGTTCACAAATTAGGGAAATTTTGCTTTAATGGTGTGAATAAGATCATCTTTCAGTACCTTTTTGGCACTTCATAACTTCTAAAAGGTTGAGATTCGGGCCTACAGTTTGCTATTTAAGAGACCAGGTCTGACAGTAAAGCCACCATCAAAAGCTGCATTGAGAACTTCATCCAGGCAGCTTGCTGTGACAAAACTTAAATCCTGTCGTACATTGCCTGGGATTCCTTCAAGGTCTTTTTCATTCCTCTGAGGAATAATGACTTGCTTCAGTCCTGCTCTGTGTGCTGCCAGCACTTTGTCTTTAATTCCACCCACCTGTAAGGAGAGAAGAACGTTTTCAAAGTTAATGATCATCCTCAAGCTGTGAAAGAAACCCTGACCCACTTTTCTTTCCCTGAATTTAACCACCTGTTTTAAAACATCCAAGCCATCTTCTACTTTGTTATAGTATGAGCTAGGAAAGCCACTAAAAAGGTTAATAAATAGTAACCTAGACTTTTTCATGTTTCAATTAGTGTGATGTTAAATCCTTTTAATGGGAAAAATTTTTGCTAGGTAAGAGTAACTTCTGTTGAAGATTCCTTTTTAAAATATCGTCAAGGTTAACATTTACATTCCATTCTATAATCATAACAATCTTATCTTTTGGTTGACTCTGAAAAAGCATTACATTATTTTGTCCATTAACACTGTTCTTACAGAGCCACTTTAACCACTTTTTCCTTCACTACAGGCTTAAAGCCATGACCTCCCTTGCCATTTAATGAACAAAACATATCCCAAAACTATCTAGGCTCTGTGGAAGTTTAAAAATATGTCCACAATGGTCCCTTCAAAAGATGGACTCTAATTACCCTCACCTTGAATGTGGACCAGGCTTTGTGACTTGATTATAAGAAAGAGAGCATGGCAGAAGTGATGCTGTATGGCTTCCAAGGCTAAGTCATAAAAAATAAGCTTCTATCTTGATCTCTCTCTTGGATCATTTGCCCTGGAGATAGCCAGTTGCCATGTTTGAGGCCACCCAAGCATCCTATGCATAAGCCCATAAAGAGACCGGGGCCTTCTGCCAACAACAGGACCAATTTGCCAGTCATGTGAGTGAACCACGGTGGAAGCAGATCCTCCAGGCCCAGTCAACCTTCAGATAACTATGACCTGGCTATCTTGACTGTAAGATGAGACCCTGAGCCAGAAACACCCACCTGAGCCTCTCCTGAATTCCTGACTCACAGAAACTTTGAGAATAATAAATGTTATTGTTTTGGGGTAATATGCAGCAACAGATAACAAATACAGCCCTCAGTCATAGCACCTAGAACATGTAATCCCTGGAGAAAGCCCTCTTGGAGCTCTCCAACCATCTGCTCCAATCATGCCTGGCTGTTCTCTGGGCCTTCCTACACAGCTGCAATACTATCCCATTGTCATCCTCTTTCAAGGTTTTCTCCTTCATGCTGATGAAGTACACCCTCAATGTACCTTCTTTAGAAAGAGTGTAAGATAAACTCATTTCCTGCACGTAGGAAAATATCTATTTTTCTTTCACACTTGACTGATAGTAAGGCCACGTATATGAGACAAAGTAGATTTACAATCATTTTCCCTCAGAGTTTTCAGGGTACTGCACATCTAGTGTCACTGATGAGAAAGCTTTATTCTTGGTGATCTAAAAAGTCGAGAGGATGAAATCTTTTTTCTGGTTGGCATAGGCCCTTCCAATCTAAAGATATCTTAAATCCTAGGAAATGTTCCATTGTTTCTCTGGCCATTTGTTCTATTCCATTTTTCTGTTTGCTGGAACTCCTGTTAGATGTTGGATCTGCCAGACTGTTTTTCACTATTTTTTTTCTGAATTGTTCTTCGACCAATTCTAAAGCCACATGTTTAAATCCAAAACCTCTGTCTTATTCTCTGTTCCTGAATTATGTTTTCTCCAGTCTTAGCAAGTCCTTCCTTTAAATGCCACTGCTTTCCTTCATGTCTCTTGTAAAAAGCTTAAAACTGAAGGCTTACTAAAAGCTGTGGTGGGTTTCCTCTGCTGGGCATGGGGAGGCCTTTCCATGGGCTGTTATTTGCTCTGCGAGTAGGGGACAAAGTAGAAGTCTCCTTTGTTTTACAGAGATTTCACATGTCACTCCCATTCTCTTGGTCTATACCTTCTGGTTCTGAGCCAGCACTTATCCCAGATTTCTGTTGGGAAGATCACCTCCACCTCCAATTCTGTTTCATCAGCCAAGACACTTGTCTTCTCAGAAATTGGCTGAACTATCTTGATGACCCCCTCATTTTTGAGTGTTTAAATTTATTCCTTGCTTAGTCTACCATCTTGAACCAGGACACTGAAGTAAGAGTTTATGGTCAACAAAGCATCTGCTCATTTCCTTTTAGTAGCACAGCTAGTATGAACCACTACTGTCACTTGAAATGCAAGAGTTCCTGGGTAAGGTTAAGAAAAGAGATCAGTCATTCCTTTTGAGTATAGATCTACAAATATAATAAACAGAGTTTAGAAAATATGACTTTCTGACTTTATGACTGAATTAAAAAAATCTGGGAACTTAAAGCATCTGCAGTGATCTTTTAAAAAATTTTAATAACATAGTGATTGCGTATTTATGGGGTACAGTGTGATATTTCGATTCATGTATACAATGTGTAATGATCAAATCAGGATAATGAGCATATCCATCACCTCAAACATTTATCATTTCTTTGTGTTGGGAACATTCAATATCCTCTCTTGTAGTTATTTGAAAATATACATTATTGTTAACTATAGTCATCCTACAGTACTGTAGGACTCTAGAACTTATTCTGCCTATCTGGCTGTAATTTTGTGTCTGTTAACCAGCCTCACCCTGTCTCTCCTACCCCAATCCTCACTAGCCTCTAGTAACTATTATTCTACTCTACTACTGTGAGATCAACTCTTTTAGCTTCCATATATGAGTGAGAACATGCGGAATTTATCTTTCTGTGCCTGGCTTATTTCACTTAACATAATATCCTCCAGGCTCATTCATGTTGCCAAGAACGACAGAATTTCATTCCTTTCTTTATAGCTGAATAGTATTCCATTGTGTATATACACCACATTTTCTCTATCCATCTGCTATTGGACACAGGTTGATTTCACATTTTGGCTATTGTGAATAGTGCTGCAGTAAACACAGGAGTGCAGATATCTCTTCAATTACTGATTTCCTTTCCTTTGTATATATACCCAGTAGTGGGATTGGTGGATCATATGGGAGTTTAGTTTCAGTTTTTTGAGGAACTTCCATAAGATTTTCTATAATAGCTGTACTTATTTACATTCCTACCAACAGTGTGTTTTTTAGTGATCTTAATTTGCGATTCTATGATGTACTTTCACCATTACTTCATAAAATAAGGACTTTTTCAGAATAAAGAACATTCTCCCCCCCTGCCCCCATTTTTGCTATGAACCTGCAAAAATAGTGTTGCAGACTGGTACTGGTAACTAATGACTTCAAACCCAAAATACTCTCTCAAGCTCTGTGCATTCTATCACTGTTTCTATAAGCAGCTTAAGACATGGAGAGAGCCCCAAGACCCCGCATGTGTAGAACTTTTTCAAAAATTAACAATTAGATATGGTTAATCTTTACTACAGTTTCCATTCTATACTAGTTGTTTTTCTATAAACCTATCAACTATAGTAATCTAAGTTTTCTATAAGAGGATAGGAGGTCTCAAAGGAACTTCAAAAAAGTAGAATTTAGCTTAAAGCTTAAAAATAGCCACTATCCTATTTTACACATCTGCTATATTTTTAACAATTTGTTAACTAAAACAAGGCCTCAAATCTTCATGTTAACTGCTGATATTTCTGATGACCACACTAATGTTCTTTCCCTTAGCAAGTCTTCTCAGAAGGGAAAACATGGGGAAAATTGTCAGTTTTTCTTTTATTTGATCAAAACTTTAAAATATAAATTAGTTACAGGTATGAGGTGGTCTTCAAAAAAGTTCTTGGAAGGATCTTTCTTTTTTTGGCGGCTGGCCAGTATCATACTATCTTTTAATTCAATTTTTCCATGAACTTTTTGAAGTACCCTCGTATAAAAATTTAATATCTGTTTAAAACCAAAGTTTTCATAGAAAGAAGGCAAACTAGTATTAATTTAAATTTTAAAATACAATTGATTTAAATTAAAAAATTAAATTAAAAAAAAATATATATATATATATAAGAATAGTTTTTTCGTACTTACTGGAAGAACAAGACCTCTCAGTGTAATCTCTCCAGTCATGGCTACATCTGAACGTACCAGCCGCCCACTAAAAAGTGAGGCGAGACAGGTTACTATGGTAACTCCAGCAGACGGTCCATCTTTTGTGACAGCTCCAGCTGGGAAGTGCAGATGGATGTCTGTGTTGTCAAGAAGATCAAAACTTCCAAAAGCTTTAAAAAGGAAAAAACGACTTTAATGTAGAAAAAGTAAACCTGTTTTTTCTCCTTAAAAAGAAAATCAAAGACAAAAATGAATGTTTTGGGTAACTGAATTCTTTAAAACATTAATGAACAGTACGATTAGAGTAAGGGTCTGGAAGAATAATTTTATTCTATTCTAAGTAGGATTGAAAACAAAACAAAGCTTTTGAATTAGTTCCTAGTTTGGGCACTAGGCAAACAGTCCTCAATGGGAACTAGAATTTCCACAGAGGTTCAAAAGTGAAGTTTGTACTTTACTGAATGGTGTAACTAATCATTTAGAGCTCATCTAAATCTCTGTCACAGAATGCTGAGATGCCTCCTGGATCAGGACCCACATGTTCTTACTCACTCACAGCCATGTCCCAACTGTGGCTAGGTCACGTACCATTAGTCAGATGGTATTTCTTTGCGTTGCTACGGAGCCAGCTAATAGCAAGGTGAGCAGACTCCTTCATGACATCCCCTAGCTGGCCAGTCAGAGTTAGCTGACCTTCACCATCCATTCGACTTGCCTCCACGAACATGATTTCCCCACCTAAGGGCGTCCATGCCAAACCTATTGCCACTCCTGGTTGACTCAAACGCTCAGATACCTTGAAAGAAAGAAGAAAATGATCAGAGTTAGGTCAATGAGTACCAAATTATTTTCAGGCAGACTAAACTAATCACACAATCCTGTAAGGGTCTCCTTTCTGCATAGAGAACTTTACTTCACATGATTCTGAGTCACACCACTTACTGTCAGGCTCTCTGCCAAAAGAAATACCTAAACTTCCTCTTTGGTATTTATCAGAAGCAATTCTACCTTAAAACATGTGTGGATGACTTTGATTTTTAAGAGCTAGATCTAGTTACACATGCTCTAATATTCAAGGAATAAACCCAATAGTTTTATCTATTTAAAGTATCTTTATTAGACTACATATTTATACATACTCCAGAACCTAACTTCATTTTAGGCAATCATGAATTTGTTTCAGAAAGTAGAACCCCTCTTACTGACATACACGTAAGAAGTGTTAGCTCCAGAGGCCAAGTGTGAAGGTATGTATTATAACCCCCTGAATTTTACTTCTCTGCCACTTACCTTTACTTTCTCTGCTGTTGCTGCATAGACACTATAAAATACTGCTTTATGATGCCTAGGTTCCTTCCTATGTGATCAGAGGCCCACTGTGCTGCCTGGCTGCCATTTTAAACTGAACATGCTGCCCACCTGAGAATATGAGCCCAGGTGATGAGACATGTAGGTTAACACATCCAAGTTATGAAAACACAAAAAAAGGAACAGCTGAAAAACAGTAATGATAACTTTTACTGCACCCTTTGAGTCTCCAAATTTCCTCTCCTATAGAAGTTATCCATGTCAGAGGAACTGAGTACAATATGTCAGCCAAGCACTAATCCAAATGAAAGATTTTTCTCCAGAGAGGAACCTTTCTCACTAAAGAACAGCAGAGTCTGTAGCCTGAGTTTCTGGTTACAGGGCTGCACTGCTGATGCTTATTCCTTTTCCAAGGGGCTTTTGGACAGTAAAAATACTGATTTTAAAATTTGCTCCAAAATCATGTGTGGCATCCACTGAAGCTATTGGGTACTTATTTTCAGTAGCAAACTTAAAAATTAATTTTAAAAAATTAATTCTAATTAACTCCATATGATAGGTTAGAGATTTGGAAGGCCAAACTCCAGCATCAGCTGCATCAGTACCATGTACCACAGATCACACTTCCCTCTGGCTTTGGTACTTGGCCTGTTCTATATTTACTTGAGGAGAAAGACATGAAAGATCAATATGCAAAAAATCAGTACTATTTAAGGAAAACATAGAAACGACTATTTATAAAACAGTTCACAAGTTTGTTTTTCTAATATAAAATCACTTCCCTATACCTGAATGACATCTAGGTTGGGAGGGAATTTGCCAGGGATTCATTTCTTTTACTACATGGTTCCTTTCTAGGGCTGGGTCAACTAATCCTGGAGAATCATCCTCAACATACTGAATCATGTTTAATTTAACACAAAAAGCCATTTGTTATACTTTTGTTAGCTATAGTAATATCCTTTTCTTACAGCTGAATCTCAAAAATCATTTGTCAAAATAATAATACTAAAAGTATCACCAAAGAAGCAGTAGTAAGATTCTTGTTGATTACCTACCATTTTGCTTCAGGAAACCACGTCTGTTTCCAACACTCCCCATCTGCTGGAGAGTCTTGGTGCTCTGGGTAGAAGTAATTGGTAAACTGCTCATTGGATGGGCAAGCAGTGTAAATAAGTACATTTTGGCCAAACCAAAAGCATCCACGCTTACAATCACTGTTCTGACTTGATACTAAGTAAGTGTTCTACTATTAGCCTGAAGATGGGACTAATGTCAAATGTGTGTAAATTAATGTCAACATACACAGGACAGCTGAAGTTACTATCAAACCTGGAATGTCAGTAATCAAGGCTAACAGTGATTACCTAAGGAGTAAAGAAACTTTAATTCTTAGACTTGGAGTCAGTCTTTGGGAGCATGTGTTCTGAAACTGTAAGAATCAAGCATCCAGTTGCCTGAGAAATGATAGAGTACAAGTAAATATGAATTTAACAGATAAGATACATTCTCCTTTCTTGCTCTTGAATGCAGGCAGTTTTCCAGAACAATGTGTATCTTATAGCATTCCTTAACAATTGACTCAACATCATAATTTCTAAACAATGTTTATCTACCAGTACTTTCCAATCAGCTTCTGTCCCCATTACTGGTTTGTAGAATCATCAGTTATATTAGCCAAGACACACCTAGGCTTGAAGTTTGGAATGTTTTTCCCACTAGACGTCAAAGTGGGATGTGGGTATCTCAAGTTCATTTTTGTCATTCAACTTCCCACTCATACTATTATTATGCTACAGTTTCCTTATCTGTTAAATCTTGTTCAAAGAAATGGTGTTTCTTTTGTAATAATTCTGTCAATAAGGTAATATGCAGATAGCAGAAGTATTTAAAATATTTAGGGAAAAACCTGATTAATAATAGAACGTCTTATAACCTGTGGTTGCATTTTTAATACTGCAATACGAGTGTTTAAAAAGCATTTGAGTAATCACTGCCAATTTCACACTGCACTTCCCACTTGGTTCACTAAAAATTGTGATATTTGACTGAAATAGTAAACATGCACAATTCTTTGTGACCCTTCCAAGCCTCGACCAACACTTACAGACCCATCAAAAGGACCAAGATTTTACATTCATCTAACAGGCCTTTTACCAAGTGTTCTGAGCCAGGCTCTATATTACAGGTTATACAGATATAAAAATGAATACCTTGTGGAAATGACAGACTACATAAGAACATCAGACAAAGGAGCAATTATACTCCAGTGTGGGGAGCTACAACAAGATATCTATAAGTGCTTTTATCTACAGGGAGCCCTGAAAAGGCAAGGGTCCCTGTATGGAGAGATGGGACCAGTGTCACAGAGAGGCTGAGCAGAGTCTTAAAATGTGAGTAGTAGTTTGCTGGGCAGAGAAGGGCCAGCAGGTGCCAAGGAATGGAGACGTGAATAATTCTGTGGGCCTTCTTTCCAGGGACAAGCATGGTGCCATGCTAAATGCAAAACCTGAGCTGTCAAATTTCTGTGGCATGTGTGCAAATCTGTTCTGTAGTGAAGTTTACACCATCAATTGGTTTCTTTTATAGCTCATATAGCATATTTTATGTTCCTCCTAGGGCTGTCACCACAGTAGCTCATCCATCTGGCAACTTCTTTAAAGTCTCTGTACTGAGATCCTAAGCCTTGAATTCATGAATATTTGATTTTTCTAGTTGTAGATTTGTTTCAGCAGCATTTAGAAAAGCAAGGGCAGATTTTGTTTCCTTAGGAGAGGTGCTGGGGTCTACCACTGTCATCTCTTAGGGCAGTATTAAATAGCTCCAGTCTGGCTAGACGCTCGCACTGCTGAGAACCAGTTGCTTTCTGATCCTTGCAGTAGGTAGGACCTTTTCTTGGCACCACTGATTCCTGATGGGGCACTGGACCAACCTCGATGTGCAGAGTCAGCTGTCTTCAACAGGGCATGCAGCATGAAGCCAGGCTGTGACACAGCATGCTTAAATGGAGGGCGATGGAGAAGGAATCTACCACCATGATTCTCTGGGGCATTTAGTGTTTACTCTTTGCCTGTTTCTCTCTTTTATTTTTTTGATGGTGGGGGAGGGGTCCTTTTGTTTTGTTGGCTGGCTGGTACAGGGATTGAACCCTGGACCGTGGTGTTATCAGTACCATGCTCTAACTGAGCTAACCAGCCAGCTCCTCCTTGACCATTTCTAGCTGCTGATTTTGTTTGCTTGAAAGGCAAGCATGATGATGGAATCTCCTGGAATTCACCTTTTGATGCATTCTATTCAAGATGCTTTGAAAAATCTGCATTCTATCTTCTTCCTTTTACTATTTTCTAAGGGCAGTCACCATTAGATAAGGGCTTTTCATATACCATGGTCAGAAGCCAATACTAAGTCTTTAATACAACGTCGGGGACTATCTTAAAAAGATGAAGGAAGAATCAAATGACAGAATCCTGTCCCAAACCAGGTATACTAGTCGTTTGTCACTTTTGGGGGTACCTAATGTCCATTTCCCCTCTTAAAATCAGCCTGATTTCTTGGTGACCTACTCTTTTCACGTAGTCTCTATGAGGCAGAGAACCCAGGATCTTGTCTGCCCCCCAGAGAAAAAAGGCATAGCTAGGGAGGGGGCATGTGGCCCAAGCCCACCTGATCAGATGGTCCCTCCTCGGACATGGAGGAAGTGTTCCGAGCTAAGTCTGCCCTGCGAAAGCACGTGTGGCATGAACCAAGTCTAGGCTCCTCGGGACAACTACTCTCACTCCTGCTCCTTCCATTCTTTCTCCTACAGCACAGGGAAACTTCTTATTTTATTTTATAAAAGTGAGTTTAACTGGTCTTGTTTCTTTAGCAAGCTTTACCATATTAGAAAAGGTGACCTATGATACTGTTCCTAAATTTGAAATCTAGACGAAGTTCCTAGAACCCATTTTTCAACCCACTAAGAGAATTCTGCAGGGATATAACATTAATAAAAGGGTACCTTCTTGCCTTTCTTCCTAACCGCCAGTCTGCTAGGTTAGTAACATTTTTTGTTAGCAATATATTTTTGTAGACTTGTCTTCAGTCAAAGGAAAGAACAATAAGGGGTGAGGTTATTCAATGAGGATACAAAATGAGGATTATAAAAACAACAGGTGTTTTTTAGTGATTGGGGATAGGTCTGTTTTTAGGGAGTATGGTTGTTGCAGGAACTCGTATTTGTTCATTTTTAAAGCATGTATTGGGCACTATGATGGGTGCTTTATACACATTAACTCACCAAATTCTACTTTCTAATAACATACGTATAATTATCCCCATGTATCCGAGGAAGACATCAAACTCAAGGAGGTTGGGTTTATCATGGAAGGCCTCCTTGCTACTTTCATACCTTATTCTTCCTCCCTTCTATTAAACTCCTGCTTATGACAGCTGGCTTTTCCATCCTCAATCTCTCCTCACTATCTTCTACATTCAGAAAGACTCTTCTCCTTCCTTAGACCCTAACTCCTGCAATTATCCTGTGTGTCTTCTGTGAATACATAATGCCAACCCAGAACCTAGCTTCTCGGTTCTTTAAATACCTCTTGAACTCAGCTGTACTCTCTTCCAGGTCCTTATCACTAATATAAACCATACTACCTCTGAAGCATGAATTTTAAACATCTCCCTTCCTGAATGTCACTTTCTTATCCTTCTAGCTCACTTGTACTCATGCCACAAACTATTCCACTTTCTCATTATATACCAGCTCTGTCTGAGCTTCGCCTCTCTCCTTGTGCAGCTAACATACTTTGCTCCAGCAATAATCTTTTCCTTGTAAAAAAAAACTCAAATTCTTGCTCCTTTCTTTATAATATCCTGCAAAGGATATCCTTTCTCCTATTATAAACCATTTCCTCCACTCACACCTTGGATCCCATCCCTTCTCACTTTCCCAAAGGCTTTGTTCCTATCGTACCTTCTGTCCCTCCAACATTAGTCCTGCTCTCTCCACTGGATTATTCTTAGCAGCAGCTACTATCTTGCAACATTCTCCCTTTGACATCCATATTCGCTTCTAGCTACCTCATTTCTCTGTAATCACAGCCAAACTTCTGAAGAGTTGCCTACGCACTAATTCTATTTCCTCATCTCCCATTCTCTCTTCAACATACTCCAACATCTACCATCCCCACCACTCCTCGTGAAATTGCTCTTTCAAGGTCACTAGAAACCTCCATGCTGTCAAATCCAATACACATTTTACAGACCTTTTTCTATCTCAACATGCAGTAAACACATTTTGATGTTCTTTCCTTGAAATATTCTCCTCTCGTTTTCATGGCAGCATAACATACTTGTTTTCCTCTTCCCTGATTGCTTGTTCCTTTTATTCCCCATTTTTCCCCTTTATTTTGTCCTTTTCCCCATCTTTTTTGATGGCTCCTCTTCCCTCTACATCATCCCTAAATAATGGCCTTCCTCAGGGCTTGCTCCTAGGCTACCTGCTTTTTTCTATGTACACTTTTTCCTTAGGTGATCTCAGTATTTCCGGGGCTTTACATATCCCCTATTTTCTGACAACTCTGTAGTTTAAATCTCCATCTTGGATATCTCTTTTGAGCAACAGATCTGCATATCCAAATGTCTCCACTTAGATGCCACAGAGATATTTCAAACTTAACATGTTCAAAAGAGCTCTCACTTTTTTTGCAACATGCCTTCCTCTCTTCCCTCCACCAGTCTTCCCCATCTCAGTAAACGGCACTACCAAACAAATACCCTGAACTCTCACAGAAACCTGTAAGTAACTTTTGATATATTTTCTTCATTCCCCCATATGCAACCCATCAGCAAGTCTACCTCTGCCTCTGTTAAACCTATCTCTAAAATATATCTCAGATATAGCTAGAGCAGTTACTTCCTATCTCAGTACCACCCTGTTTGTTTCCTTTATAGCATCAGTTTCAATTTGTAGTTATGTGTTTACTTATTTTTTTCTACACTAAAGCTCCATGAAGGTAGAGGTCATACCTTGCTTATTTACTACTGTATTGCCAGAAGCACGTTAGGTCCTTAATAGTATTTATTGAGTGAGTGAAACTCTATCTAGAAGAAATGACAGACCCTAGACGTTTACCTTCATGGAGAATACAGGCATTTAAACAAAAAAAGGTACCTTACAATATATTGGGAACACCTCAACATGTATTCCAAAATTCCAAAATCTCTCCCTTCAGATTCTTTACCTAGGAAAGCACAAAGAAGGAGAAAGACAAGACTGGCCATTGTGAATTCTTTGCAAAGAGCAGAGGACCTGCTCAGATGTACCTGTGCTATGTTTCTCTAATGTAATAAACAGAGCACAAGCTTTGGAAATCAGTCAAGCCTGGGACCAAATCTCAATTCTTGCATAAGTTGTGTCTTCTTGAAAGTTACTAAAACACTATAATCTATTTCCTCATCTGTTACTGGGAAGACACCATGACTGAGGATTAAATCATTTGTAGACAGCCTTCCTTCCACAGCCCTAATGTCTATCAGATATACAAATGGGAGTGGCAAGAAGTCGAGCCCAACTTCTCCCATTCTAAAACTGAGCACTACAGTTGGTAAGAATATCAATGAAAGGCCAAGCCCGTGGCGCACTCAGGAGAGTGCGGCACTGGGAGCGCGGCAACGCTCCCGCCGTGGGTTTGGATCCTATATAGGAATGGCCGGTGCACTCACTGGCTGAGTACCGGTCACGAAAAAGACAAAAAAAAAAAAAAAATATCAATGAAAATCTGATGTAGAGCAGAAGCCTTTTTTTAAAAACTGCCACATGTGCCACTCCCTTTTGGCAGGAATTATCTGGGTCTGAGAGAGTACTGTTGAAGAGTGGAAAGAACACTGGACTTGGAGTTAGCTGATCTGAGTTTGAATACTGACTCTACTAACTGTGCCTTATGTGAATTTGCGTATTTCATTTAATCTCTTTAAGCTTTTCCCTTGTGTATAAAATGAAAGACTCCTGGCACAGTGATGGCTCTCAGGGACAGTAATGAAATGTTCCATAAATCTTAATTTTGGATGAAAAAGCTGAGACAGAGTGTGGTTAATTAATTTGGGGCTGATGGTCATCAGACTGCTATAGATGGAGAAAGAAACCCCAGGCTACAAGGTGGATTCTTTCAAGTGTGAAAAAGATGAAGAAAATGTTCCAACTCTCAGACACCAGAACTACTATTCTAAGATGCTGTTTATAAAAGGCAAAATGGCTACCGGAGTCTTCCTATCAGATTCATTTTGGTGAAAAGTGTCCACATGTAATAGCTCAGATGCTACAAGGAAAATGATGATATCAAAGAGAGCTGTTAAGCAGTGTTTAAAAATATCTCATTTCTGTTCTTTTGGCTCTTTCTTTGCCAAAACTGTAGGATGTCGGCAATGCTTCCAAACCTAACATCACCAGAAATGGCTGGGAGAAAAGGATATATGCAACAGAAACATGCAGTAATCTTTGTTTTTATTTGTCACTCTAGTTTAAATTCTCAAAGAACTCCTGGAATGTACGTTTTCTGGAAAGTCTACAGAAAAAGGCCATTGGACATGCAGGAGTCAGAACCTGTTTATGTCTTCACTCACAAAATCACTGGATTCTCTCAGAACAAGAAGTCAGATTTTGTTCACTTTCTCAACCAACGAAGTTTTGCCCAAGTTCTTTCAAAACTTCGAAATCCAAATCCAAGTTGGCTGGTTAGAGTATGGTGTTGATAAAACCAAGGTCAAGGGTTGGATCCCCATACCAGTCAGGCACCAAAAACAAAAACAAAAAAAACAACAACCATTCAAATCATGATATCTTAGGAATTCAAATAACTAAAATAATGCCTCTGGTTCTATTTTTCAAGTCCAGATTTATTGTCAAGAGTAAACAAGTTCTTCCGTAAAAGGCTCATTAGCGTTAATGACCACCTCAGAGTCAAATAGATAAGATGGATTTGGGGACTATAAGAACTTGAGGAAAACCATATCTACTAGTAATGATTTCAAATGTTAGGTGGAGAGATTATCATCTGCATAATTTATCAGATATATTTTCTGAAAATATTTTTTCTTTTAACTGACAAGAAGGAGGTGATGGTAAAGCTAAATTCAGTAGTATAATGCAAACTTTTTCTAGTAACTGACCTTTAAAGCTCATATAAGCACCCTATAAAATATTTCATAATGTCCTCAGCAGTCATATTCAAATACCAATTTCCACCAGATGCCTCAACTCGGTCCTGGGGCCCAGGCCTTCAGCTGAGACACAGTTAGGGAGAAAGATGGAAATAGGGCTAGATGTGTCCATGGGGTTAAGTTTCTAAAGAAATTATGCAGTAAATTACTGAAAAGATATTATCTTGGTCTATACCAACAGCAGCCTGAAGCTAAAGCTATGCTCATGTTTTCAGACATTTTTTGGGGGCCGATTCCCTATCTCCTCCCTCAAACATTTGACAGCACGAATAAATCCTTAATTGAAGTACATACAATAGGAATGTAGAATTTTTCTAAAGAGGAAAGTCAGAGAAAGTCAGAGACCCTATTCTTAAAATGGAACTGGATGGCAGATAATAAGATAAGACTGGGTTTCTAAAGGAAGAAATGACAGGGTCTCTGGTTCATCACATTAAAGAGTAAAACACAATACCATACAGAAAACAAGTTTCCAAACTTAAGATAAAATTCAGTCTCTGGCAACACCCAATTCTACTTCTCCCCCGATCTATTAAGCAAACAACAGAGTGAACCAATGTGTACCAACAAAGAAATCAGAATTATTACCTCCATTTCATACATCGGCGGCCCAAGGATGTCTTTCAGAGCATGAAAATCAATCAAAATCGGCATTTCAGGTGGTAGAGCCAGGTCTGTAGTGTCATTAATAGATTCAGGTTTTGCATCTTCTAAGACGTGTTCTCTGCAACCTAAGAGAGAAAAATTTATTTAGAAGATCTAACAGATTTGCAGAGTTGAAAACTCATTAGCAGTAAATAAATATCAAACAGAAGCACAGTGGACTTCAACAAATTCAGTCCCTTTTATGCATTTATTAAGCCACAAAAACTTACCTTGTGTATCTGTGGAACACAGGTGAAAGAATAAGTCTTTCAAGAACCCCTTGAAGGTGATATTTGCAATTGCCTTGTTCACTGACTTTATTCACTGTCTATCTCCCCCACTAAAGTGTAAGCTCCAGGAGGGCAGCAACCTTGCCTGTATTCTTTTAACCATTATATTCTTAAGTCAAGAAGAATACCTGCCACTATTCAACTAATGGCCCTTAGAGGTCAGATACCAAAGAGTCAAAAGCAATAGATTTACTTTGTGCAATTCTCATAACTCAGGGCTTGTGGCAAACTTTTCAATTCCCTTTTCAGAGGAGTTTGATCAGATATTCCATTTTGTAATGGGCAACATGAACTTGGAAATAATTGAACCCATATAAGCAATGCCTCTTTTGTAAGCATATAGCTCAACTCTAATATCATTTTCCAATAAATAAATAAAATTGGCAGTGTGAAGGTAAGAGAATACAAAGCCTGGTTTGAAAGCCCTATAATAATGGACTATTTCTTTTATCCTCCTGAGAGCTCTGGTTGGTTAAAATCGTGTCAAAGTATTAACTCATTTTGGTTTGATTCTGGACATACAGGGAGCAGGACCCAATTGACCTGTCAGATGACATTCTCTATTGGTCTTTGTCATTCCAGTTCAAGTAAAGAAAAATATTACATAATCTGTGGCTAGAAACCTAAAATGAGTAGAAGTTTAAACATGTACAAAATATCTGGTTCTATTCTATATCATTCCTAGCCTTTTCTTTATTTTAGTTTTGCCACAATTATTCTACTACTTGTACTATCTTATGAAGTGTTTTGATTTAAAAGCTTTCTTTTATGACCTTTTTTTACATACTCCCTTCCTTCTGCAAGTGGTTACTGTATATACTAATACACAACATATAGTAATTATAGTTACCTAACATTGTATATCTATACATGACTTATTTTAGTTTTGCTATGATTCTTCCATTCTTATATTTTGTGTAGTTAAAAGAATTTTTTTCACTACTTTCCTTCCAAAGTGATTACTGAATATATTTAATAGTAGTAGACCCTAATTTTAGACTCTAGCAATAATACCTAGAGACATCCTGGGGTGTCACTAAATGATCCTAGTGTGAGCTTTAGGATGAAGGGTTCTACTAGCCTGCTGGGCTCTACTGGGCTCCTCTTCAAGACTGAATCATGAATGATACAGGAGAGAAAACACAACAGTTCACATTTTCTGCCATTTGATGGCTATTTGACAGTGCAAATTATGCTATGCAAAGAATTAAACCTCTCATTATCTATTTCTGCAGGACTGTTGTGAGAATTAAAAAGAAGATCCTTTGCAGACAGCAAAATGCAATATACATGTTGTATCATAAGTGTAAGTCTTGAGTTACACATGTTCTTCTAATCATACCTCTGTAATTTCATTTGATCTTCCAAGGTTTGACTCAACCATATTCTAGGAAGTCTTCTTTCACAGCACTTACTTGTTTCACAAAACCTAGCTATTTCTGGGTTACTCAGTAGCCTGTGGAAAAAGGAGATTTTTCTGCCTGCTGCTCTATTTGCAGTGTATTCCAAGCAAAATCAATGACCAAGGGTGGGAAAGCACTCAAATGATCAGTTTAACTACATGTAGATCTCAGAACAGAAGAGAAAGCAGGTGTTGCTTAATTAAAATTAACACACAGAAAGAAAAGCACTAGCTGTCTAAGGTTACTATACTCTAAAGATGCAAGGTAGTGGTACTCTGAAACTTCAGCCAGTGCACAAAGAGGCAGCAAGCTTCTGTACTCTGTAGTGCTTTGTGACAAGCTTTACTGAGATCTAATTACTGTTTCCAGCCTGTATTTCACTATCACAGGAGGAAGTAAAGCTGGATGGGTGAAAGCCGATCCACAATTATGTAACCAATGCTTTGGGACATCCAATCCCTTTCCAAGTGTAGTACTGAATTCAGTGCTTTGAGTGCTGAGGGAGTGGGGGCGAGGAGAGCTATTTCTAATGTAACTAGACCTTTTAATATAAAAGATGGCACTTTAGGCACAGCAGCTGTGTTACAAAAAGTTCAATAAACTCGGAACTAATTTGCACTTCAAAATGTTCCATCATTAGAACACAAGCCTAGTCAAGAAAATGGTGCCAACTAATTGGGAGAGATAGGATAGCACTGGATTTTAAGAATCATCCACTGGACCTTGTGTGATGCAAAATGAAGAGTAAGGAAATATTGGGTTTTCATAAAATACACACTTTGATTCCTCATTAAAACAAAGAAAACATCATCTCACAAAGATGCCACTCAAGGAATGAGGCCCAAGTTCTATCAGAACCTTTTGAGTCCTGTGCACAAGTTTTCAAGCATTCAGCTCTGGTATCATTTTCTTCCTTGTCAGAAGGGATCAGCACCAAGAGGAGACAGTGGCAGAGTCCCTAGGTTTAATTGCTGGCCTTGCACAAGATTGTAACATTCAAGCAAGATGGGCTTTTTTAAGGCAAAGAAAAAAAATACAACAAAAAAAGGTTCAACATTCCAATATAACATGGATCTTGTCCCACAAATCCTTCCTACTGGAATTGGGCAGTTTTCTTCTTATGTGCCCTTCTCTTGGACTAAAATAGTGGATCTTAACAAATGGAAAAACCAATTATTTCACTGAGAAGCAAAAGTTTAAATTATAAAAGCAAGATACCATTTTCTGGTTACAAAAATAAAGTGACTAGTAAAGAAGTTTAAGAAATGACAAAGGCCAGTGTTAAAGAAAGTGAAGAGATCTTCTTGAATGCTTGTTTTTGAAATATAAACTGCTTTCATCTTTCAGGAAAGCCATTTGGCAATATACTGAAAGCCTTCCAAATATTCATAATCTCAGACTCAGTGATTCTTTTTTGTGGCAATCTATGCTTAAGGACTTACACAAAAATACAGACAACAGTTTATGCAGTTACTCACCACAGCATTACATATAATAGCAAAAACTAGATCCAATGTAAATGACCAACATTAGGAACAACGTTAAATAAACTTTTGTATATCCATCTGACAAAACACTGCACAGTCACTACAATTTTCTAAGTATTTTGAAGTAATGTGAGACAATTCTTTTGAAACAGGTTAAATTGGGCAAGGAGGAAGGTATAAATTTCACACAGCATGATTTTTACATATATAAAAAATGATATAGTCCAAAATATTAAGAGAAGTTATTCTTTAAAGTTATGAGATTAACATTATATGAAATAGTAAATAATTGTCTCCAATCCTGGCTCTGGCTTCTTAGTTGGCCTTGAACAAAGTTATTTTACCTCTTTGTATCTGGCTTTCTAGTCAGTAAAACCAGAATAATTATAGTGCCCTTGGAGAGTTGCTAGGAGAATTTAATAATGCTTTTAAAAGCTTTAATATGTACAGATGAGAGGTACTGAGTTATAGTATTAGCTCCCTTTTTAGAGTCGTATTTACTATATATACTTCTAAGACACATATTCTTACTCCATAACCCTTTTGTTGTAAGAAAACAAAAAGTTCTCTACACCTAATTCTACCCAAGGGCCCACAGACAGGGCTCTCACTACAATGGCATGACTGCTGGGAATCATGTAAATCAAATATGTACAAGAAAAAAGAAAAAGACATCAAGCCTCAAGACTCGCCCCTATGCTATACCATACATACTACTTCACACAAAGACTACCTTATTAAAACTCTCTTTACAAATAATTTCGAAGACTATTCTTAAAAGTAATAAAGCACTATTAAATAGAGGTTATAAGGACATGGAAAAATAAAATGAGTAGGATAAACTAGCTCAACCTCACCTACTTCAACTATTTTTCTCACTTAAAAGAAATAAAACTGTTCTGAAAGTAGGAGGGAGTTAAAGTTTTCTTAGTTGATTTACTCTGCTCAGAGAAATCTCCCAGCCCTTCTTTCTAGGTATTATCGGCCTGTTCTGAGCCTAAATCAGGACATAGCCTAGATGGTCAGGGCATAACCAAGGAATTTAATGCATTAAGGTAGCAGACAAGCAAACAGCACCTGGGGCAGAACCAGCAGCGCACTCTCAGTATGGACTGCGGTGACGGCGGCTGGCAGAAAGGGAAATGTGGGTGTACTCCCCAAGGGGACTCAGCCATACTCAATAGCTGATGTCACCACAGCTATTAAAAAAGTAAATTCTATAGCTACAAGTAACTCGTCAGCCTCCTGAGGATTAAGTTTTTACTAAGCATCTGTCACTAGAAAATGACCAAGTATTCTTTCCACCCATTTTTTTCCCTCCGCCATAGGAAATCATTGAAATGTCTTTCCTGATTTCAATGAAAGCAGGCCCAAGAGGCAAAGAATCATGGGGATGGGGTTTGGGGGGAGATGGGAACAAAGATATTGAAAGGGGAGGAAAGGAGGAAGGATGAAGGGTGTAATACCTCGAAAGCTCCAATAGCTCTGTAAAAACACACACACAAAGAAAAAGTTCCTTGCCTTCTGAATAAATCTTACAGCAAAAAACAGTATCTCTTGGCAGGTGATCCAACCAATAGAAAGTAGCAGAGAGGTCAGGAATGTAAAAAGCCTAACACCAACAATTCCCCAGAATGTAGCAGAAACTGCAATGTATCTAACCACAGAAATCCCTATAAGATCTATAATCTTTACTCAAGACAGAAAATTTTAGTTATCACTTCTTAAGTGCACATACTGCACTTTTGAGCCCAGTCCCATGAGTTCAAAAGCTACATACATTTTGTGGTATAGGGGTATAACAGGAACCCATTCTTCTAGATTATGAAAGAAGTGTTCATTTCCACAAAGAGCCAGCCAGTTTTTATTTATTTTATTTTATTTTTTGGCAGCTGGCTGGTACGGGGAAACGAACCCTTGACCTTGGCGTTATAGGGTCGCACTCTAACCAACAGAGCTAACGACCCAGCACCACCACCCCCCTTTTTTTGAAGAGCAGGTTTTTAATGCATGTGGGGTAGAGATGGAAAAGAGAAAGATGGGTGTACAATACTATTATTGCAGCCAGTATTAAAACAGTATCCAGAAACAGGGGGCTAATTCCCCCCCCAAAAAAACTACTACTATTTGTCATACTAATATGATGTCCTTGGGAAACAGTTTCTTGAGAATATCTAGGTTGCATTCTGAGGCTTAGGAAGAATCAGGAATTCAAGAAGCACAGAGAAGAACCATGATACATAAAATTTTATTTTATTTTATTATTTTATTATTTTTTAAAAGATGACTGGTAAGGGGATCTTAACTCTTGACTTGGTGTTGTCAGCACCACGCTCTCCCAAGTGAGCCACGGGCCAGCCCCGATATATAAAATTTTAAAAGCTGAACAGAAACTGAAAGATCTGGTGCAAATCTCCATTTTATACCCAAGGAAAACGAGACCCAGAGAGGTTAAACAAATTTCTTGAAGTCCACAGTAGTCAAAGACAGTACCAGGACTCCTGACTCCCAGCCAGAGATGCCTTTTGTCTCGGCCTAAAGTCCAGTCTAGAAAGCTACCTTTAGCTCAGGAGTTCCTTGACAAGGCCAGGCAATCTGGTGATAAATTTAGAAATTAGATTATTTTTTTCCTGACTGAAAATAACGAACAAACTGGTATTATAAACATAGATTAGATTCCCTTCTTCTATGACTGTTGTCAGGAAAAACTGCACTAGACTTGGAAATGAACAAAACTAGATTACTGGATGTATTGTCTAGTGTTCCCTTCTGGGCTGTCTGTGTCTTAATTGCCTTTCATCTATTTTTCATTTCTGCAAGATGTATAAAACTGTTAGAAATGCACCAAAGATTCTTGTCCATAGAAATGAAAATGAATTTTGTCCAGTAGCAGTACAATTGAACCCTCTTCCACCTGTCCCCACCTTCAGGAGGCCCTGGGGTCAGACAGCCTGGGTTTGAAGTCTAGCTTTCACTGAAAAACTGTGTGACTTTGGGAAAGTTCCTTAACCTCCTTTTTTTAAAGCTGCTTTTATTATGGCAGAATACTCATATATATCTATAACATAATATTTATCATTTCAACCATATGTAAGTGTATAATTTAGTGGCACTAAATACATTCACAATAGTGTTATAATCATCACCACTATCTATACCCAAAACTACTACTACATTTCTTACATAAATTCTGTACCCATTAAGTAATAATTCCCCATTCTCCCCTCCCTGCAGCCCTGGTAACCACCATTCTGTTTCTATAAATTTTACTATTTTAGATACCTCATCTAAGAGGAATCATACAGTGTTTGCCCTTCTGTGTCTGGCTGATCTCACTTGGTATAATATTTCAAGGTTCACCCATGTCGTAGCATGTATCAAAATTTCATTCCTGTTTAGGGCTGAACAACATTCCACTGTATGTATATACCACATTTTGTTTATCCACTCATCTGTTGATAAATACGTGGATTGCTTCCACCTTTTGGCTGATGTGATTAATGTTGCTATGAACATCAGTATAAAATATCTGTTCCAGTCCCTGCTTTCAATTCTTTTAGATCTATACTTAGGAATGGATTTGCTTGATTATATTTTAGTTCTATGTTTAATTTTTGAAGAACTGCCAAATTGTTTTCTACAGTGGCTGTACCATTTGACATTCCTGTTAGCAATATACAAGGGTTCCAGTCTCTCCACATCCTTGCCAACACGTGTTATTTTCCATTTTTTTGATTATATCCATTATACTAGGTGTGAAGTAATATCTTATTGTAGTTTTGATATGCATTTCCCTAATGACCAATAAGGCTGAGAATCTTTTCATGTGCTTATTGGCCATCTGTATATCTTCTTTGAAGAAATGTCTCTTAAAATCCTTTGCCAACTTCTTTTTTTTTTCATTTTTTTTTTTTTTCCATGTTTCAATGTAGGAATTCTTTATATATTCTGGATATCAATACCTTATCACATATATGATTTGCAAATATTTTCTCACATTGTGTAGGCTGTTTATTCATTTTTTTGATAGTATCGTTGAATGCACAGAAGTTTTTAATTTTGATGAAGTCCAATTTATCTATTTTTTTCTTTTTGCTGCCTATGCTTTTGGTGTCACATCCATGAAATCATTGTCAAATACAATGTCATGAAGATTTTTCTCCAATGTTTTCTCCTAAGAGTTGCATAGTTTTAGCTCATAAGTTTAGAGCTTTGATCCATTTTTAGTTAATTTTTATATATGGTGAAAGGTAAGAGTCTAAGTCCAATTTCATTCTTTTGCAAGTGGATATCCAGTTTTCCCAGCACGATTTGTTGAAAAGACTGTCCTTTCCCCACTGAATGGTCTTGGCACCCTTGTTAAAAATCAATTGACCATATACGTGAGTGTTTATTTCTGGGCTCTCTATTCTACTTCATTGGTCTATATTTCTATCCTTATGCCAATACCATACTGCTTTAATTACTGTAGCTTTGTAGTAATTTTGAAGTCAGGAAGTGTGGGTCCTCCATTTTGTTGTTGTTCTTAAAGACTGTTTTGGCTATTTGGTGCCCCTTGCAATTCCATGTGAACTTGAATACTGGCCTTTTCATTTCTGTGAAAAAGCCTGCTGCGAGGGATTGCACTGAATCTGTAGATCATTTGGGGTAGAACTGACACCGTAACAATTTTAAATCTTCCTTTCCATGAACACAGGATGTTTTTCCATTTACTTATACAAGTCTTTCACCTCCTTGGTTAGATTAATTCCTAAGTACTTAATTCTTCTAGATGCTATTGTAAATGGAAGTGCTTTCTTAATTTCCTTCTCAGATCATTCATTTCCTTAACCTCTTTAAGCTTCCATTTCCTCATCTGAAATGAGGAAAACAGTACCTATACTTCAAACAGTTGTTATAGGGATAATGTTTATAGGATATAGGGACAATGAAAGCAATATTGTAGCTACTGAGTTTAGACTTGGAGCCAGCCTCCCTAGGTTAGAATCTTGAGTCTGGCATATACTAGCTATGAACCCTGGCCAATTTATTTAATCTTCTGTGCCTTTGTTTTCTATCTGCAAATTAATCTAAAAATAATACATATCTTACAAGGTCATCAGAAGATTAAATAAGTAAATACATGTAAAATGCTTGGAACAGAATCTGGCACATAGCAGGAACTTTCTAAATGAGAGCTATTCTTCCTGCCAGGATTATCACAACAGCCTACTAATTGGTTCTGCTTAGTTTTTCTACTATCCATTTTATTTACTACTTGTAAATGAATCTTTCTAAATAACTGTTCTAATTATATTATATCACTTGCAGACTTAAACATCTTTATGAGTTTTTCACCACAGATTAAGGAAATTACTAACTCCTGAGAGTTGCATTCAAGATCCACCACAGCATAGTGCCAAATTAGCTTTCTAATCCTAGCTCCCACTATTCTTTTTTTTATTTAATCATAATTGATCATACATATTTTGGGGATTCAGTGTTGACATATGTTGATCAAATCAAAATTACTAGCATATATATTGTTACAAATCATACTTATTCTTTATGCCTCTTGTCCAGTCTCTCCTTATCCCCCTCTTCCTCCCACTTCCCACCTCTGATAACCCTAGATTTCTTCTCTCCCTCTGAAAGAGTAATGGTTACTCTGCTGACTTGTTGCCTAGATGATCTGTCCAATGCTGAGAGGTGTGATCAGGTCCCTCAGTATTATCACAGAGCAGATGCTTCTTCTGTCACTCTAGAATGGGCTTTATGGAGAGAGACATCCTGTTCTTTTTTTTCTTTGGTCTCTGCTGGTGACTCTCCTTGTGTCAATGCACTCCAGTGGCTGGCTGACCATCTGCGTGGTGGTTCTGATGTCTAGCCACTTTTGTGGCAGCCGTGGTTACTGTGCTGGGCCACCCATATGGAGGTGATGTTTTTGGCATGTTCCTTGGCACTGGTGGTGTGCCTGGTTGTGGGGGGGGGGGGGTCTGGTCCCCAGCTTGATGCCCCAGGTCCCCAGGCGGGCTCCTGAGGTGCTGGCCGTGTGCCCGGTTGTGTGTGGGGGGGGTCTAGTCCCTGGCTCCATGCTTTGGGCCCCCAAACAGGGCCCTGAGGTGCTAGCGGTGTGCCTGGTTGTGGAAGGGGGTCCAGTTCTCAGCTCAATGCCCCAGGACCCTGGGTGGGGCTAGCTCCCACTATTCTGAAATGCCTTTTCATTTGAAGGAGTAACCACCACCCAGACAGTAATTCAACAAAAATTTATGAAGCACAACCTTGAGAAAGAAATGAGGCCCTAGTTTCCTTACCTGTAAAATAAGAGTCTACTCGCCGTATACCATTCACCCTAGTGCCTTATAATAAATAGGTAATTGATTATGGTCTGTTGAATTAGACAGAATTTGGGCTATACAATTCATAAATTTTAATAACACCTGTGAACAAATGACAAATCACTAAAATACTTAAACTTACTTTAACTTGCCAAAAATTACTAAGTTATAATGTTAACTTTGTCAAGTAAACATTTTTAGTCAGTGAAAATTATGTAACAAAATTATTTCTGAATGATTAAAAATTTTTCTTGAGAGGTGAATGCCATCACACTGGGTTCCTGAATTGTGGAGCAGAAGCAAAATGGAACTTGGATATCGGTGTGATGAACTGTCCTTGTGTCAGGGCATTGGAGGTATGTTACTGGGTGTATAAACAGCTAGTTGGCAGAGAGGTCTACATGAATCAGTAAGGGGAATACTGTTTACATCTCAACTCTTTAGCATACATGAGTACACATGGCTTCAGACCCTGTTTATGGCTGCAGTTATAAAAACCAAGTTTTTTTTTTCAATCAAGCCTACTTTAAAAAGTGAGATGAGATGTTGAGATTACAAGTGGCCTTGTTATTTTACAAGACAGTAGAAGTATGTGCCTCGAAAGTAAACTGACATGGATATAATGCATGAATGCCTTCTCATGGGAAGAGAGAGAGGGGAAAACAAAGTATCTTTTTAAAAAATCAGAAAAATCGGAGTATTTCCAACTGTATAATTTGTGCTGTCAGTTTCAAGTTAATCTTTTCCAGAAAACCATCTTCCCAGCCAGAGGAAGTATGCTAAATGCAACTGAGATTCAAGGTACGACCAGGTTGCCAAGGCATTTGGGCCTGCATACTTTCAATCTTTTTTTTTTTTTTTTTTTTAATAAAAGGAACTAGCTATAATAGAGAAATCTGCGGATCAAATGCCCAGAAGAACCTTCATGCTAGCAATACAGTCTTTACTTTTTTTCTGCAAATATTTTCTTCATTATTTTGGGTATGATAATAAAACTTAACATTACCAAATAATGTTTTATTTCAAGTTTACCCACTAAGCATTTCTACATAGCAACCATTAAGATACAGATGGAAGTTATGATTGAGTCACTTCTCAATCTTAGTGGCAGTTATCTATCCATGAAAATAAAAAACAAAAAAAAGAGTATCAGCAAAAAATTTTTTCCCATCTATTTTTTCATTCAAATGAATTTACAGATGTAAGCAAATACCCTTTTTGTTTCAATTTACTGAAAGCAATTTTTAAAAGCTACAATACCTATAATAAATAAAACAAAACTTTCAATGACCAATACAGACAGTGCCTCCACAGATGTTAAAAAAGAGCATTTAGCCCACATTTAAAAATTGTTTGTTTATAAATCTACCTACCCCATTAGACTACACATTTATTAAGAGTTATCTTTAATCAGCTTCCCAGAATCCAGTTTAGAACCAGGCAATATAGTAAGTATTTAGTAAATGCTAGCTGACTCAGTGATTGAATGAATCTGTATATACAAGGCCCCAAGACACTGGATCTTATCTTTAGTGCCAGACAAAGGAGGTTGCACTTCTATTTCTCAGTGGGTTTTATGTATTAATAACTCTTATTTTTGGTATTAGAGATTCAGAAAAATATTCTTGAGAATTATTTGGATTAGTAGCTAAAATGCGGAGACCATTTGAAATATTTAAAACTCCCCTTAAGTACCCTTTAGTACTCTCATAGCTTACAAAGGCTGGTTTTGATAATGTATAACGATGACACCCAAAGGCCACTGTATTTTTTTATATGATTCATTAAATGGAACATAACTATCTGACAATATTTTATTTTCCTGTTCCAAAACAGAGTTTAAATAGCAAATATTTGGCTTCGATTATAGTTAAGCAGAGTTATTCCTTCACTGAAGCTTCCTTCCAGTCTGTATAGGCAAACAAATCTCTCTCAAACCAGGCCAATATTGATGAAAGAAAATCAGTAAATTGCTGTAAATGCCACACTTAAAAGAACATTTGAGATATATCTTCATGATATTGCCAGTATGTACTAACATGATATTTTCACTTCAACATCAGACCACCACCTGACTTTAGATGTTTACAGCATACTGCCCAGCTATCCCTACTTGATGAAAAGGATTTATCACTGAAAGTCTTTCTCTAGATCTGACTTTTTAAATGTTGGTTTGTTTGCAAACAATTACCTCTAACAGAACCCTATAAACCCTCAAAGCTTTAGTACCAGCAAGCCAGGTGCCCTGAAACTAAAACTCTGTCTCTGAAATCAATATTCCTCAACAGTAACCTTAGTCCCTTTGATAATTATAAATTTTTACTTGTCCCAAGCCACTAATACAATCAAAGGAAAGATAAGTATAAACAGGATGAAGCAAGATTTTACACACTGAAAGTGCAAAACTGAATTCAAACTTCTAAGCCCTATTTGGGAAACCAGGGTCTTTAATAAGAAATCAGCTCAAGTCTGACGGTTATCCAATAGCATAAACTTCAATGTTGGCTTAGAAAAGTCCTTCTGATAATAACATATTTAAAATTTTGATGATGGTTGTACTGCTATAGCCTTTGCTAAAGCAGAAATCTTCAAAACTATGCTACCTAAAGATTAGAAAAATGTAGGTCAATTTTAATTCAGCCCCCCTAATAATACCATAATTGTGCCTTGTCATACTGTGCTCAAAGACCTCTTACCCTAAGACCCTGGCATTTCTTCTGAAACTAAAAAATCTGACTTCTGAGTATTATAGCAATCCAAAATAAACAGCCAAAGCATCTGGTCTGTGGTTTTTGGGTTCAGAAGCACACACACAAATTACTTTCTCTTTATTGTTCTAAATCCAACCAGAAAGAAAGATGAGATTTAGGTTAAAATGCTTGAGGACTTTAATATGCAACTGGAACCAAGTAATAAGGAACTTCTCAATAATCCTAACTTCGTTAAAAACAGCTAACAAAGTTTTTATGACCAAAAACAAACAAGAACATCAACAGAATCCACACTAAAAGCTGATAAAGTTATTTCAATTGTCGCTAACGAATCATTTGTTTATGGGTCTGATGAGGCTTTTTTCCCCCTGAAGACCAACCCAGCACAGAAATTTCCACTCTCTACTAACAACCTAAACCATAGGTTTTGTTTAGAACTCTAAACTATTTCAACCCTGAGAGGCAGGGGTTGTGTTAATAGAAATGAAATGTATAAAAACTTTCTTTAAAAAAAAAAAATAAAAAATCAGTGAGAGTCAGCCTTTAAAATGGCTTGCAAATATCCTATCCCCACCTCTTTGTATTCACACTGTTATGGAGTCAGTCCCCTCTCACATCGTACCAGGGTTGGTCTGCGTGACCAATACAGTATGACAATAATGATGGTTAAAAAGACTGTGCAGCTTCTGTCTTGGGCTATCTCTGTCTCTCCCTCTCCCCTACTTCTCTTACATATCACTCCGTCTGGGCAAAGCCAGCTGCCATGTCCTGAGTCTAGGGAAGCCCCATGTAGTGAGAAACTGAAGGCTCTAGCAACAGTCAGCAAGGAACTGAGGTCATCTAACAACCATGTAAGTGAGCTCGGTAGCAGATTCTTCTCAAGTTGAGCCTTCAGCTGGCCGACAGCTTGCCTGTAACCTCACAAGATGTACTGAGCCAGAACTACTCAGTTAAGCTGCTCCTAGATTCCTGACCCACAGAAACTATGAGATGATAAATGTGTGTTAAATGCTTTAATCTGCTAAATTTTGGGGGAATTTCTTACATAGCAACAGATAACTAATGCAAATCCAAAAGATAAAGAGACAGATCCTGTAACAAGTAGACTACTCCAAGAAGACAAAGACAGGAATTTAGCAAAAAGTTTTACACAAAGTACAGGAGTTACTTCCTAAAAACATTATATATAGTATTTTCCTTTAATATAAGAAATGTACTCATGGCAGTAGACAAGTGAATGAATAAGCTTCAGATTTGGAGAAGACTAGTAAAAAACAAAAAAGCTAAATGATCAAAAGACTTGATTCTCCTGCAGGGACAGCTTCCTGTTTTGGTTAGGAAGGAGCCACTCTTAAAATAACTAGCATAAGGCATGCTTAGGGCTTGAGAAGACAATGGCAGGAAGCTACAACAAAGAACTCTGAGAGCAGCCCATCAGAAGACTGATTCCTCCTGGAAAACTGGATCCTAAGTGAGGCTGAGAGAGGAAGGGCTGGCCTGGACAGTGAGTGGGGTGGAGAGTGACCAAAGCATAGCAATAAGCAGAGGAGTAAACACAAACCTGTCAGCATGCAGCTCTCCCCTATGGCATTCACACCTCTTGGCACTACATATACTTGCTTAAGTGGCAGGATACCTTTCCCCCACCCACTACATTCTTGCCAATAGTCAAGAGTGTGGTAAACTGGGAGAATTAAAAGTCAGTGAATGAGGAGAACTAGGGCTGTAAAATTCAAATCTTTTATTTTGGTGCATTTTTAATAGTGAAGTTGTTGGAAAGGATATAATATCTACCTTCTTCCACTATATTAGGTTGATTTCACCGTCCTATATGAGGAAAACATGCCAGAGAAACAACACATGTCAAAATGCAACTCTGGCAAAATGGGATCCAGATTGAACTACAGAAACTGTCATAGAGTGAGAGAGATTTGTGGTCTAGCCAGCCCAATGTTTTGTGGTCAGCAGGGAGCTCAGGGAATCTATCATAAGAGGATAGGCCTGTCTTCACTGACATCAAATCTTATTGCTTATGACTCATACCACCCAACCACTAGCCCTTTTTCCAATTTATAGCTTCTACTTTCCGACGGACTAGGAAATAGCCAAGTTTACAAAGACACGCCTGTTAACTGAGTCAAACAGGCAAGACATAGTGTTTACCGGGAAACGTTGGGAAGGGATTTATGAATCGAATCAAGGTTAAACTAGACGGCTACTGAAGATCCTACTCAAATGAGATTTTAGAATAATCAACTACATGGTAAGTGGTGGCCTAAAGCTACAAAACAAACGCTCTATTTCTTCATAGTTTTTTTTTTTTCTTTTTCCTTACTTTGGATATGGGGTAGTATCACCATAACTCAGAATGAACAGAATATGTCCCATGTTTAGAATCACAAAATGACTTAGTCAAAAGTAACTCTGAGAATTAAAGATTGTCAAAGCAGCTGGGACTTCATTGGCAAAACCCTAGGAAGGACGGAACCAGAGAGATGGAGCTCAAAAATCCACACTCAAATCTCCCTTAAGTCATTGACTAAGATGCTCCTAAACTGAGCAAAACTCAGGTGAGACTGACCCAAAGACCTAGGAGAACAGAGCAGCTAGGAGGCTAAAGACTTGACTGAGCTTTCAGGAGAGAACTCAGAAGGATCATGCCCTAGAAGTAAGTAAGGACCACTCCCTAAAGAATAGGAACCATATCCTGGGAGTACCACATCCTAGAAGTAAAGACTACATCCCAGGAATAAAGCCAAAACTGAAATAGACCAGTCCTAACAAAGCCTAAAACTAAGCCTTGAAAGGATCAAAGCAATCTACTGGTATTCTAGCTACCTGTCAGAAGAAAATCTAACCCTTTTTGGAGGATGATAATAGCTAGAGAGTTTACGTTTTTCATCTACAATGTTTAGCATCCAGTAAAATAATACAAGGAATGCTAAAATACAAAACAAATGACTAAAAACCAAGAAAAAAACCCCCAGGTAATAGACTCACAGGTTAATCAGTTTATGGAGATCATGGGTCAATTAAGAAAAAATAAGAAAAAAATTTTTCAGAGACACATGTAGATTAAAGGTTAGCAGAAACTGGGGGGAAGGTATAATGGGAAGTTATTGCTTAACAGGTACAAAGTTTATGTCTGAGATGATGAAAAAGTTTTGGAAATAGAAATAGTCATGCAGCACTGTGAATGTAACAAATTCCACAGAATTGTATGTTAAAAATGGTTAAAATGGAAAACCTTATGTTACAAATATTTCACTAAAATAAAAAAAAAAAGACAATGAAATGTTTTAAAAAAAAGATAAGTAGGTCCAAGAAAATAGAGAAAAAGATGGATTAGATAAATGAAAAGATGGAAAATTTCAATAGAGAATCTATCAGGGTCTATATAAAGAATCACATGGACATTTTAAATGTAAAAAATACAGTATGTAATATTAAGAATTCCATGGTTTAATAACAGACTGGAAATAGTAGAAGACAGCAATAATAAGCTGGAATATAGGTCAACAGAAAATATCCAAACTGAATTAGAAAAATTAATGGGGGGGAAAAAAAAAAAGAACAGAGGATAAGAGACAGTTATAAGGTCTCTTCTTGGAGTCCCAGAAGGAGGAGAAAAAGAATGGGAAGAATATTTGAAGAGATAATGGCCAAAATTTTTCTAAAACTGATGGAAGAGTTTAGTCCAAAAATTTAAGAAGGTCAGTACCATGGTATGAATGTTTGTCCCCTTCAAAACTTATATTGAAACGCAACTGCCATTTTAACAGTATTAAGTGGTGGGACCTTTAAGAGGTAATTAGGCCATGAGGGTTCTGCCCTCATGAGTGAGATTAATGTGTTATAAAACGAAGAGTTTGTGCCACTTTCTCTCTCTCTTTGCCCATGTGATACCTTCCACCATATTACGATACAGTAAGAAAGTTCTTGCCAGATGCCGGCACCTTGATATTGGACTTCTCAGCCACCCGAATTGTAAGCCAATAAATTTCTGTTGATTATAAATTTTCCAGTCTATGGTATTCTGTTATAGCAACACAAAATGAACCAAGACCGTCAGCAAAACCCAAGATGAATAAACATAAATAAAATCACACCTAGCCACACAGTAGTCTATCTGATATGTTTGTTCACAGAGTCAAACAGGCAAGGAATAGTGTTTATTGCAGAATGTTGAGAAGGGGTTTATGAATCAAATCAAGGTAAAACTGGACAGTTTCTGAGATTTCTATTGAACTGAGATTTTATAATAGTCAGTTAGGGGATGACGGGTGACCTAAAGCTACAAAACAAGGACTACCTACCACAATTCATGAATAACTGATAAATCTGTACTGATTTTGTCTCCTTAAAAACTCATTTTCCAGGTGATTTCTATGAGGATAATCAGAAACCATATCTACTGAGGTTCTTTCAGTTTAATGTAGCTTCTACATTAAACATGTTGCTATGTAGCTACATTAAACATGTACATGTTGCTGTTTTCAACTTTAACCTTCAAGTTGGAGAGCATGTTCACATCTTCAGTTCCAGGCCTTAGTTAACAGGCAAGAAAAGCAAACTGTTCCTCTCAGAAGAGGCCTCATGTATGCAAAGAGTATATAGATCTTCATCTTCAGCTTTAAAAACTGCCCTCTGGAGCCGCCCGACCTGGCACAGCCCTGTGAATGACCCCCGGCCCGGCTCTGCTCGGAGGGCAGACGCCCGCCCGGCTTCCACCTGCCCCACCCGGCCACTCACTGCCCCTAAGGCTGCCTCCATTTTCGCAGGTGGTGGCAGCTCCGGCCCGGCTCAGCCAAGCCTGTCCTCTTTGCCCGGCTCGGCTCCTCACTGAGCCTTCATACTTGCTTGCTCCAGCGCAGGGCTTCCAGGGGCCTGCGGCCTCCCCCTTCCACTCCCTCCGCGTTTCTCTGGAGGGGCTGGTGGCATGGGGCATCCCCGGCCAGCGTCAGGAGGGCAAGGAAGTACGGGCTGGGCGGACTGTCACTCCACCACACCCTGGGCTCAGGCCCCCAGTAAACTTCCTGTTACCAAGAGGCAGATACCATCTCTGCGGCCACCAGTTCGGAAAAACGCCTAACTGATTTCTGGTTAGGAATAGTGTAGTTGGAGAGCTCCCAAGTTCGCTTGAACCTGCCGGAAAGCTGACTGCGGGCAGGCACCGGAATTGGTCCGCGCCAGGGGGATTCAAAGGTGAACAGTGTGCTGTGGGCTCCTCCCCCGAGGAGCTCACGCTCTGGTGTGGGAGATAAGACAAGTACACAAATAACCGCGATACCAGGAGGAAGGTGATAAGTCCCGAGAAAGATCTACACAGTGCTACAAAGGCACCCAGAGCGACCGGTCGTCTGTGCCAACAAGAAACCTGGTAGACTTCCTGGGTGAAGCGGTGCCGAGCAGGGTCTTGAAGGCCCAGCTGATAGACGAGGGTTGCAGAAGACACATCCCAGCCAGCCCAGTGCGCACAGAGCAGGGAGACGTCCAGCTAGGGAGGCGGAGACTCGACAGAAACCACACACTCTGTGGGGTCGCCACTGCACGATCCAACAGCCTGGGCCAGAGTGCACGGAACAAGGAAAAGTCCTGCACGGGGGAGTGGAAGCTCAGCAGAGACCACACACCCTGCGGTACCGCCCTATGATCCAGCAGCCCAGCAGAGTACAAGCTGACCAGAGAGGTGGCTCCCCAGAGAGGCCCAAGACCCGAGGCAACCACACATACAGGCACTAGAGGCCAACTGAGCAGTCATGGAGGTAGCCATACCAAATTGGCAACCACAGCAACATCTTAGTCAATAGTCTCAAACCGGTGGACTGTGAAACCCCCTGCCACAACGAATAAACATCAAAAAAAAAGATACCAGAAATACAAAAAAATCAAGAAAGTACACCACCAAAAGTTAATAAATCTCAAACTCTAGATCCTATAGAACAAGAAGCCCTTGAAATGACCGACAAGGAATTTCGAGTGATAATTCTAAGGAAACTGAATGAGATACAAGAAAACTCAGCTAGACATCATGATGAAATGAGGAAAAGTATAGAGGACCTGAAAGAGGAAATGTACAAGGAAATCAATATCCTGAAAAAAATGTAGCAGAACTTGCTGAACTGAAGAAGTTATTCAGCGAAATAAAAAACACAATGGAGAGTTTAACCAGCAGGCTTGTCGAAGTTGAAGAGAGAACCTCTGAACTTGAAGATGGGCTGTTTGAAATAACACAAGCAGACAAAAAGAAAGAAAAAAGAATCAAAGACATTGAAGAAAATCTGAGAGAGATATCAGACAACCTTAAGCGCTCAAATATCCGAGTCATGGGTATTCCAGAAGGGGAGGAAAACGGAGATTGCATTGAAAACATATTCAAAAAAATAGTGGCAGAAAACTTCCCAGGTATAGGAAAAGTCACAGATCTTCAGATCCAGGAAGCTCAACGATCTCCAAACGTATTCAACCCAAAAAGGTCTTCTCCAGACATGTTATAGTCAAATTGGCAAAACTCAGAGACAAAGAGAGAATCTTAAAAGCTGCAAGAGAGAAGCATCAAATCACCTATAAGGGAGCCCCAATCAGGCTAACATCAGACTTTTCACCACAAACCCTAAAAGCTAGAAAGGAATGGGATAATATTTTCAAAATACTAAAAGACAAAGATTGCCAGCCAAGAATACTCTACCCTGCAAGGCTATACTTCCGAAATAAAGGGCAAATAGTATATTTCTCAAACAAAAACTGCGGGAGTTCACTACCACACGACCACCCTTACAAGAAATTCTCAAGGGAGTACTGGGTTTGGTTCCTGAAAAATAGCTACCACTGCCATAAAAACCCAAGAAAAATCTAAACCCGCTAGTACAATAAAAATGGCATTCATGAAGAGAAAACAAGCTAACAAAAACACTATCTACAACCTAAGGAACCAACAAACACAGAAACCAAACAGTAAATCAGAAAGCAAGGAACAAAAGACACCTAAGACAACCAAACAACCAATAAAATGCTAGGAATAAATCAACACCTTTCAATAACAACTCTTAATGTAAAAGCCTTAAATTCCCCAATCAAAAGACACAGACTGGCTGACTGGATCAAAAAGGAGGACCCAACTATATGCTGCCTACAAGAGACCCACCTCACCCATAAAGATTCACATAGACTAAGAGTGAAACGATGGAAAAAGATTTACCATGCAAATAGAAAAGAAAAACGAGCCGGAGTAGCTATTCTTATATCCGACAAAATAGACTTTAAAAACCACAAAAAAATACAATGAGGGACACTACTTAATGATAAAAGGACTGATCCATCAAGAAGACATAACAATCATAAATATGTATGCACCCAATGTTGGAGCAGCCAGATTTATAAAACAAACTCTATTAGACCTAAAGAAGGAAATAGACACTAATACCATAACAGGGGACCTGAACACCCCACTGTCAATATTAGACAGATCATCTACGCAAAGAATCAGGAGAGAAACACGAGATCTAAACAAGACTCTAGACCAATTGGAATTGGCAGATATCTACAGAACATTCCATCCAACAACCTCAGAATATTCATTCTTCTCATCAGCACATGGATCATTCTCCAGGATAGATCACATATTAGGTCACAAATCAAGTCTCAATAAATTCAAAAAAATTGGAATTATCCCATGTATTTTCTCAGACCACAATGGATTAAAACTAGAAATTAATAACAAATGAAACTCTGGAAACTACACAAACACATGGAAATTAAACAGCATTCTACTTAATGACATATGGGTCCAAGAAGAAATCAAGCAGGAAATCAAAAAATTTATTGAAACTAATGAAAATAATGATACATCATACCAAAACCTATGGGATACTGCAAAAGCAATATTAAGGGGGAAATTTATTGCATTAAATGCTCACCTCAAAAGAATGGAAAGATGGCAAGTGAACAACCTAACACTTCACCTTAAAGAACTAGAAACACAAGAACAATCCAAACCTAAAGTTAGCAGATGGAAATAAATCATTAAGATCAGAGCAGAACTGAATGTAATTGAAACCCAAAAAACAATACAAAAGATCAATGAATCAAAAAGTTGGTTTTTTGAAAAGATAAATAAAATTGACAAACCATTAGCATGGCTAACAAAAAAAAGAAGAGAGAAGACTCAAATAACAAAAATTAGAAATGAAAAAGGCGATATTACAACTGATTCATCTGAAATACAAGGAATCATTCGAGACTACTATAAACAACTATACGCCAACAAATTTGAAAATCTGGAGGAAATGGATAAATTTCTGGACACACACAAGCTCCCAAAACTGAACCGTGAAAACGTAGAAAATTTGAACAGACCAATAACAATAAAGGAGATTGAAGCTGTTATCAGAAGGCTCCCAACAAAGAAAAGCCCAGGACCAGATGGATTCACAGCAGAATTTTACCAAACATTCAAAGAGGAATTGACACCAATTCTTTACAAACTATTCCAAAAGATTGAAACAGACGCAAATCTCCCAAACTCATTCTATGAAGCAAACATCATCCTGATACCAAAACCAGGTAAAGATATAACCAAAAAAGAAAACTACAGGCTGATATCCTTGATGAATATAGATGCAAAAATCCTCACTAAAATACTAGCAAACAGAATACAGCAACACATACGTAAAAGTATTCACCACAATCAAGTGGGATTCATCCCAGGGATGCAAGGTTGGTTCAACATATGCAAATCAATAAATGTGATACACCACATTAATAAAGTCAAACACAAGGACCATATGATCATCTCTATAGATGCTGAAAAAGCATTTGATAAAGTTCAGCACTCATTCATGACAAAGACCCTCTATAAGTTAGGTATAGAGGGAAAGTATCTCAACATAATTAAAGCCATATATGACAAACCCACTGCCAATATCATCCTGAATGGGGAAAAGCTGAAAGCTTTTCCTTTAAGAACAGGAACTAGACAAGGATGCCCACTCTCACCACTCCTATTCAACATAGTGTTGGAAGTACTAGCCAGAGCAATCAGAGAAGAGAAGGAAATAAAGGGCATCCAGATTGGAAAAGATGAAGTCAAACTGTCCCCGTTTGCAGATGACATGATCCTATATATCGAACAGCCTAAAACCTCTACAAAAAAACTCTTGGAATTGGTAAATGATTTCAGCACAGTAGCAGGATACAAAATCAACACACAAAAATCAGTAGCATTTCTCTTCTCCAATAGTCAACATGCAGAACGAGAAATCAAGAAAGCCTGCCCATTTAGAATAGCCACAAAAAAATAAAATACTTAGGAATTGAGTTAACCAAGGAGGTGAAAAACCTCTATAATGAGAACTACAAACCACTGCTGAGAGAAATTAGAGAGGATACAAGAAGATGGAAAGATATCCCATGCTCTTAGATTGGAAGAATCAACATAGTGAAAATGTCCATACTACCCAAAGTGATATACAAATTCAATGCAATCCCCATCAAAATTCCAAAGACATTTTTCTCAGAAATGGAAAGAACTATCCAGACTTTTATATGGAATAATAAAAGACCATGCATAGCCAAAGCAATGCTGAGCAAAATAAATAAAGCTGGAGGCATAACACTACCTGACTTTAAGCTATACCACAAAGCTATAATAACCAAAACAGTATGGTACTGGCATAAAAACAGACACACTGATCAATGGAATAGAATAGAGAATCCAGAAATCAACCCACACACTTACTGCCATCTGATCTTTGACAAAGGCACCAAGTCTATTCACTGGGGAAGGGACTGCCTCTTCAGCAAATGGTGCTGGGATAACTGTATATCCATATGCAGGAGAATGGAACTAGACCCATACCTCTCACCATATACTAAAATCAACTCAAAATGGATTAAGGATTTAAATATACACCTTGAAACAATAAAACTTCTTAAAGAAAACATAGGAGAGACACTTCAGGAAATAGGACTGGACACAGACTTCATGAATACAACCCCAAAAGCATGAGCAACCAAAGGAAAAATAAACAAATGGGATTATATCAAACTAAAAAGCTTCTGCACAGCAAAAGAAACAATTAACAGAGTTAAAAGACAACACACAGAGTGGGAGAAAATATTTGTAAAATATACATCTGACAAAGGATTAATATCCAGAATATATAAGGAACTCAAACAACTTTACAAGGAAAAAACAAGCAACCCAATTAAAAAATGGGCAAAAGAGCTAAGTAGGCATTTCTCTAAGGAAGATATCCAAATGGCCAACAGACATATGAAAAAATGCTCAACATCACTCAGCATCCGGGAAATGCAAATCAAAACCACACTGAGATACCATCTCACCCCAGTTAGGATGGCTAAAATCCAAAAGACTCTGAACGATAAATGCTGGCGAGGTTGCGGATAAAAAGGAACTCTCATACATTGTTGGTGGGACTGCAGAATGGTGCAGCCTCTATGGAAAATGGTATGGAGGTTCCTCAAACAATTGCAGATAGATCTACCATATGACCCAGCTATCCCACTGCTGGGAATATACCCAGAGGAATGGAAATCATCAAGTCGAAGGTATACCTGTTCCCCAATGTTCATCGCAGCAGTCTTTACAATAGCCAAGAGTTGGAACCAGCCCAAATGTCCATTATCGGATGAGTGGATACAGAAAATGTGGTACATCTACACAATGGAATACTACTCAGCTATAAAAACGAATGAAATACTGCCATTTGCAACAACATGGATGGACCTTGAGAGAATTATATTAAGTGAAACGAGTCAGGCACAGAAAGAGAAATACCACATGTTCTCACTTATTGGTGGGAGCTAAAAATTAATATATAAACTCACACACACACACACACAAACCGGGGGCCGGGGGTGGGAGATATAACAACCACAATTACTTGAAGTTGATACGACAAGCAAACAGAGGGGACACTGGTAGGTTTTGGTGTTGGGCAACAATAATCAGCCACAATGCGTATCGACAAAATAAAATTAAAAAAAAAAAAAAAAAAAAAAACATGTACATGTTGCTTACTAGTATATTATTTAAAAATAGAGTACTTGACAGTGTTCCATATTATGAGAAACTTTAAAAGGATTGGTTATAATACAGATCCTTCTTTGCTGAGGATAATTTTTGAGGAAAAATCTTACTAGATATTAATTGGACATAGGTGGTACAGGAAACTTGAACAAATAGACATTTGCCTAACTTTACAGAGAAATACCCCGTATGCAAAATTGAATACATGGAACATTTGTATCCTGTCTAAAGGCAGACAAAAAGCAGAATAAAATGTTAGTCACGTACTTTTATCCCTCAACCCAACTAATATCCCAGAAAGGAAAAGGGCAATTCAGAAAACACCAATAACATGCAGAGAAACCTAGGCAGCACTGCTTTTAAGAAATAGTTCCTTTACTTTATAGTTTACCCGTAAATGTTCCTCCTCTAACACAGATCAGCTATAAATCTCATCTGCCTTTTAAACTCCCTGATATTATTTGGTCTGTTTAAGTGCCAGTAAAGATTCCACAAATACAAAGATAACTTCACAGACCAGTGCTTCTGGGCCTACTCCAGAAAGTTTGTTCAATACACTGGAGGTTTCTGCCTGTTTTGAAGCTTGTGGCCTGAAATTACTTTTCTTCCTGGCAGTAATTCTAAGTCCAGCATTATTTTTAACATTAAAAATAACTCCCACACTGCGTTACTTGAAATTTCTAAAACAACTGTTTTTGTTTTATACTCTAATTTTAAAAAATTCATTTCTTAATGAGTAACTTTTAGTTACTGATTAAAATGGTTATTCTACTTAAACTTTGTGGCATGAAAACCTAATGTAGACTCTTTTGTAGAAATTTTTCTTTTGGCTTGGTTGAGGTTATAAACACCAATTCAGGATACCTTATAATTATTCTACTAAAATCTGGAGGACAGTCATTTACAGTAACTCAAGGGTATCTTACAATATTAAAACCAACTTGGAGTTCATATCTATGCCTCTAATAAGGACTACAACCAAAACCATCCTCAAGAGACATTTATCCTAATAATTTATTCATCTGGATGTCCTCAGTAATATCTTAACTACCCAAATCTGCTTAACTACATGATTTAGGAGATGTTCTGTGAATCATGAATTAAAAGAAAAAAACAAAAATAGTTACCATGAAAAACTGTATGTTCCAACACAGTTCACGAGCTATTTGAACAAGCCCCTGAATATTTGTGGGTTGTTTTGAAATAGCTAATATGTTCACAGATATTATTAGAAATATTCCAATGGATGTATGTATAAACATTAAGCAATGTGTAACTATGGAAAGTTTCCCTTGACATCGAATCCTTCTGAATGTGTTGTTATAAGTTCTAAAATACACCATCTAAACATCAAACACAATTTTCAAAATGTGTTAACTAGATAAACTCATTTCACCCTCTACCTTTCTATCATATCACAGACAAGAACAAAAAGACATAGGCTCAGTTGCTTGAGGTTAGAGCACAGGGTGTGCTGTAAGAATAAAAAGGGGAAATTCAGGAGCAGCTAGATCTAGGTCTTACATTTAGAGAGTGGAAAAAAAGGAAAAATGGCTAAATACTCTAAAAAAAAAAAAAAGGAAAAATTCTCCACTGTCACTATGAGCTACACCAGTGGTTTCCATTCCTGATAGGCACTCACTCACCTAGGAAATTCAGATTCCTAAGAATGGTAGTCTGAATATGTGTTAATCTCTACATTTTCCAAATCCTATTAAAAATGACAATTAAGAAATAAAAAATGAACAAACTCACAAGAACAAAAAGAATGAGAAAAGCGGCAACAGCTGGTAAGAGATGCAGATAAAACTTTGGAAAACAGAACGTGGACAGACAAAAAGTAATGCTTAGGCTAGAGAATGCAGAAGCCTCAATGTCTGTGGGGTTATGGATGAGCAATCAATAATAGCAAGCTGATTTGAGCCAAAAATCCTACAAAGGCTCAGGAATTTGAGGTGCCCGTGAAAGTATGGGTGAGGAGAGGGACTAAAAGCAAAAAGTTTTAAAGTCTGGATAAGAAACAGAGCTTAATTATCCCACCCTTCTACCACATAATGAGGTGATACTCCTCTCCAATTCAACAGAAAATGGGAGGTTTCCTCTCTGGAGAAAAGATTCCAGGCACAGTGGGAGCAGGGGTGAAGCACCATAGTGGAAACAGGAGGATTATGTGAAAGTCTACTCTTTGACGCTTCTGCTGTTCAATGCACTATGCTCCGCAATAGAAGGAAAAACAAGGAAGATTTTTAATTGCATCTGTTCCACTAAGCCTACCACAAATTATGGTTCCTTCATCATATTTATCCAATTCCCTTCTGGAAAAAGCTATGGAGATGGTAGAACATCTAATAAATCTCTTTGCTATGAAAGATATTTTCAATTACCTACTACTCGAATAATGTTTGTTAAAGCAAGTTTTGGCAAACTGTATAATAGCATTCTGTGATGAACTGAGACCCCTTACAGTTCTGGGGTGAGAAGTGAACATTTTAACTGGGTACCAAAGGAAATATCCACATTTGGTTAATTCCAGCAACAGAACCCTCCTCATGTTACCACCTCCACAATTATTTTTTTAAGAAAAAGTAATTTAAATCACATTTGATTGTATACCTACAAAAAAAAAATATGTGAGAAAAACAAATTATTACAAATGGAGCTATTCCAGAGTATCAAGATCTGCCCTTGCAATGCTCAAACAGCTTGGATTTTTAAAAATACTGTTAACAACTTTTTATGTTATAAATTCTTTTCTTTTTTTTTTGGTGGCTGCCTGGGGATCCAAACTCTTGACCTTGGTGTTATAACACCATGCTCTAAAACCAACTGAGCTAACCAGCCAGCCCCTTGTTATAAATCATTCAAAGACTTAACAGCTGTCTGGGTAAGAAAGAAATAAGAGAACACCAGATCCATACATAAAACATACCATCGTTATAAACTGGAGAAAGTTACTATAACCACAAAGCATTAACACTGAGTATTATTCCAGTTAAAACACCGTACTATTTGTAAGAGAGAATACTCTTGATAAAATACAACAAACATTAAGTTATTACTTACTCACTGGATGCATTTACTAGTGGAGTAGTGTGTGCCACTGCTCCAAGGACTACCTGATACCATCCCTCCGTACCCAACTTCATTTTGGCATTCACCCCTGGCCGTCAGGCCTGCGAGCACCAGCACAAGGTCACGGACCTTCTCCCTCAGTCACATCAGAATGGTCCAATTTGTGTTCTTTATGTTGTCCTTCTGCCACCTTCACAGCAACAGCTCGGCAAATGGCCCCAAGCTTTCTATCCAGAGAGCGAACCCCTGACTCTCTGGTATACCTGTCATCAAAGAAAAATATTTTACTTTTGGCTAAACACCACCTTTAAAAATAGACAGAAGTAATGTGATTGAACATGGTAAATTTAAAAATTTATTACCTTTTCTTAAGTACTAACTTCTCCACACTTAAAACTCATTAAAGTACTGTAATTTTTTAAATATTCAGATGACTTTTCAGCCACAACTATTTCCTTTATACAGATTATCCTGAACAATTACCGTATACCTAAAATGATTCTTTGGTTCTTCAATTTATGTTGCCAAAGTAAATTTGTCAGCATATAAAACACCATTTACTCCTTGATGATACATTTGAGAGTTTTAAACAAAATTTATCAATATAAGAAAATTATAAATTTGTTATTACACTTGAAATATTGTTGAAGAAATCAGAGAAACTGCACTCTTTGTCTAACTAAAGCAAAAAAGAATGAGACAGAAACCTAGTTTCTACTAGAAACTACGCTAATCACCTCTGTTCACTGTATTTTCATTGTGGAGACTTCTAAAGGAGGAAAGTATACTAAGATGCAAGCACTGCGATTTTATAAAAAGATTCTACATGTGGTTAAGCAGAGCTTAAATTCCATAAGCCATTCCATAAACCATTATGTAGTGCAACCATTTTGGGCCACTCAGCTTTGGATGGATCTGAATGAGCAGCATAAGACAGAGAATGAAGTTTTATCTAAAAAATTGGATTTGATTAGGCAGTCAGACATATATTCTAGACTTTAGGGAAGCAGATTTTAAAAGTTCTGAGAAAATAGAGATAAATCTTTTGGCTAAATACTCTAAAATAAAACTCATTTAAATCAAAGGGATAAAAGGATATAAAAATAAAGTCCCCATTATACAACTGCATATAATTCCAATGAGGAAGAAAACAAGGAGGGACCTTTAATATAAACAAGCCAACACATAAAAACAACAAAAATAAAAACCCAATGTAGCTTCCTAGACAACTATTAGATCAGCTCAGTTTAAAGGGACTGGACAAATAAGACCAAAGGGACTGAGGAAGCTTATGAAGGAATGACATGAACATGAGGAACTGATGCCAGAAAGTTCAGAATGATCTGGAGCTTGCCAAAAATAATGAGAACAACAACAAAAAAAATACTTTTTTATGTGTTTAGAACAATAATGGGCTAGGTACTAATGCAGATAGTATAGTAGTAACAGCTGACTGAAAAAAATAGACATACCAATCCTTATGTGATAAACTGCAAACGTCTACACTTGGATTTTAAAAAATTCAATTCTGTAAAAACAGAATGGGACATACTAAGCTTAGCAGAAATTCATTGAAAAAGGCAAGACAATAGTATAAAAAAAGCTAAAAATCTAGAGAGACAGCCATAAAATAATACAGTCGGAATAAGAAAAGCATGTCTTTCTGTACCATGAATTGTTTAGGCTACATCTAAGTACTGTGTCCCACTCTGGGTGCTTTCTTCAGAGGACTGAGAAGGGAAAAAGTCTTGAAACCGGGTCAAAAAGAAGGGTACAGAGAATAGGAATGTTTAGCATGAAGAAGAGAACATTTAGGGGGTGTGGACCTGATAGCACTTTTTTTTAATGTCAGAAGAACTGTACAAGGGAGGAATTATACTTAGATTCCAGGTGCTCCTAAAAGGCAACAAGTAGAAAATCATAGGAAAGAATACAGGGGTACTTCAAAAAGTTTGTGGAAAAATAAAATTAAACATAATATGAATCTTTCCATGAACTTTTTGAAGACCCCTCATATCTTTATAACAATTAGAGTTACTTACCAAGAGGTAGTTAGCAATAAACATCCTAGGACTGGAAGTACACAAGTATGCTAGTTACAGTTCAGAGGAAAGTAAAACTAGAACATTAAGGGTCTAAGATTATGACACACCCCAAAAGATGAAACCTCAAATATTGGTACCCTATGTCCTAAGTTTGGTTAACTCACTAAATATCCAAAACTTGCCTGGAGCAGCATATACTGATGCTGTTTTTAAAAACAATATTAAAACTAATAAACTGTTCAGAGAGGTTTCCTAACATCCACAGTTTTTAAGATCTGTGCTTTGAGCTAATAATTATATAAAAAAGAAATAGTTCTCCAAGCAACAACTGGGAAATACAAAACAAAGAATGAGTACTCTTCAGAATCATTATTATTCAGATTCAGATAAGCTATGGATTTCTGTCTATCACTTATATTTTATAGATGAGGAAGCTATCAAAAAGGTTGAACAACTTGTTGAAATTTACCCAAAGGCATCATGGGTGTTATCTGGAGTAATAAATTACTAGAAGACTTTGGCATATAAATCATCTAACTTATTTCTCCTAGCATTATCCACACAGTGAATCACAAAACACGTTAAGTAAAGGAACTCCCAGGTCAGGCCCATAAGAAGGCTGACATAGATCACAAGGCAGTCTGACTGGTCAAACACTAACTCAAAGTTCAAAATGGACTTCATATCTCTTGAAAAATAATAGTTACTAGAAAAAGGCTGCATGAGGAGTGCCTGCAAGCCTGATACAATGTGCTGGATGATGCAACAGATCTGTAATACGGAGCCAGGAAAACAGTAAGAGGCTATAGTAGATATAAATTCTCAACAGGGTATATTTTCCATTCAAACAGACAATCTATAAATTAGACTAAGCAACACTCTGCTCAGATAATCTATACACTACTTGTCACAGGCATAAGCACTAAGTAACAAACTTGGAAAGTTACCTTCTCTAGTATTCCAATAATAATTCTGAATATCAAAACTCCAAGGATTTTAAAATCTCTCAGTCAAAGAGAAGAGAATCTTAATAACTTAAAACACATGTCTGCGAGTAGCCTCTCACCTCATTCTCTTCTTGTTGAAGAGACTTCAACAACTTTCAAGGTCTTGGGCACCAAAAGTGTTTGTATTTTCCATGTGTTTGGTTTTTAATTTATCAAATTGATCCCTTATATTGCTATTGTGGCAAAGTAGAAATGCTGGCTCAGCTAAGGTGCTTATTATGAAGATAGATTCTAAAAGCTTTCTCTATGAATTTCTGCCCAATATAGAGCCCTGTGTAAATCAATAGCTATGGCAATGCTTGCTGGGAAGTTGTTGGAGAAAGAAATGGAAGCTATTGGATGACAGTCAAATAATCTCCTTTTCAGACTCAAATATTAATGAAGCCTCAGGATGGCTGACTAACCTGGTGATGATGTCAAGAGTAGTAACCTGAGGGATCTGAATCTGATGAGGAGTCAGCCCATGTTGTTCCAGTTGCTTTGGGATCAAGTGCCTATGGGCAATCTCTATCTTCTCCTCTTGTGTATACCCTGGAAAAGAAGTGTTTTGTTTTGTAATTCACGTGGCTCCCACAATGCCATGCTTTTTTAAAGAATCAAATGCAGATTCAATGGATTTGGATTTAGAATGAATTTAAACATTACTTCAACTGAGACTATAATCAAAATAATGCATTCTAAATCAACAATTGTTAAACTGTCCAACTTTTTCACAAACAAAACAAGCATTTGCTAAGCATAGTGTCTGAAAGTCTTTTGATTAAATAATATATTTCTCAAAGAAGAGAAAAAATATATCAGTTAAACCTTAGAGATAATTATCTCTTTGTCTTCAAATGCTCTGAAATTTTAAATAGGAAAAATAAATGTATCCCTTTTCTTTGGAAGAATTTAATTCATACTTAAAAAAACTTATACACACACACACTTCTTCAATTAAATAAGCACTGGGTTCCAAGAAAAGGGCTCCAAAGAACTATTTCCAGAACTCTGACTATAAATTTTAGCAACAAGACAAGACAAAAACTAGGATGTCCCTATAAACACCCCCCACAACATGTCGGAATATATAGAGAAAATTACTATATCTGAAAGGCTTTATATGCTTATTTAATAGCCTCAATGAATATAGATTTACTTTGTCTTTAAATTCTGTAAGATAAAATTTCACCTCAATTAAAATGAATTGATATGACATCTTTTGAATAGAAAGAAGAGGTTAAAAAACATCAGAAAAGCTGGAAGACAGGATGACCAAATCTGTCAAAGGAAGAAGGTGGCATCATATGTCCACCTCTGCAACGACCACCCTGATTATTTCATTTCACATTAGCGTGTCTTATATAGATTTTCTGCCTTAATTTGGAGTTTCCAGGTAATTGGGTCTCATTAGTTATTTATTTTAGTCTTATAAATACACAGAGGCAACTTTTTACATCACCATATTTAAGAACTGAATATAGAAACCTGCAGGTTTTCATTTTAACAAATACCCACTAATATTTGATCTCTTCAAGGGAAAAATAGTTGAGCAATTAAAATAATATGAAAATGCTAGAATTTATTTAGTGTTAGTAACTAAAGGACTTTATCTGCACATTCCAGTGAAGAAGACATGGTAAAGAAAAAAAAAAAATGTAACTACTCAACAGATCCAACTAAAAAGAGGAATTTAAAAGTACCGTGCCCTAAAATGAGGCCAGATTTAATAAGGGGAAAGTTCGGTTACTCTTCAGGAACCACCTCTTATTGAGAGTGAATGCTTACACAACACTTACCCAGAGAGATGGTAAAGACTTCAAAATCTGGTTGATAGGAAACTAAATTGATCATGTGATGATCTATATTTCTTTTCAGACACTTACTTTGAAGAAATAAATTATTTTTATCTCTAATTTTAGAAACTGCTTCAAAGAAGAAAGTTTTGTTTTCCATAAAAAGCAATCATTCTTTAATGCTAAATTAAATCTGAAATCGTCAACATATACTCTTGATGTCTTACAGAACATATACATACTTTTATCTGCCATGGTTAAAACAAATGAGTTTTACTGTTCCAAACTTTTGAGTGTACATATAAGCTGGTTTATACACCTTACTCAGAACTTTTGAAGATTCTATGTTGGCAAATGAACTTCTTTACTTAAAACTCCACAGTATGGCCAATTTTAAAGGGTCATGCTCAGAAAGGCAAGATGTATCAAATAATGATTTTACTTATGAACTGAGTACCTGGAACTTGAATGATCTCCATTCTGTCCAACAAGGCAGGTGGAATAGTAGCAGTGGTGTTGGCAGTAGCTATAAAAAGAACTTGGGAAAGGTCAAAGGCCACATTTAGGTAATGATCTGTGAAGTTATGGTTTTGTTCAGGATCCAACACCTAGGGGAGAACAATGAACACTTAAAAAACTTGAGTAGTTCCAATAGAAAGCTGTATAAATTTAAAAATACCTGATGTATTAGTAAGGTTGATATTTCTGCTCAATATATCTAGTTCGGAAACACAGGGAAAACATTAAAACCCGAGCATCATTCTTTGCATTCCGCACTTTCTAAATACTTTTTTTTCAAATGAAACATGTTCAATGTCAAAATTTCTGAAAATACGTAAAGAACAAAGAAGGAAAAATTACACTCAAAAGCTTTGTTCTTAAATCTATTTATTAATGACTCTTGAGTGACCATGATAACTGGTTCCTGCAGAACCAGTTTTCCTCTTGGTAACACACTCTTTTTTTTTTTTGGTGGCTGGCTAGTATGGGGATCTGAACCCTTCACCCTGGTGTCACGCTCTACCTTAACTGCTATAGGAATATAAAGTAAATATGTAGAATGTCCTAAAACTGTTAGATAACAGGTAAAATAACAATCAGTATATTCCTCCTCAAACATTATCAGGAAGTACGGTATAAATTCTTTAACTAAAAGGTAAATTCTAAATAAGAGTAAACTAGCAAAACTTATTATGCTACTATATTCTGATACAGCAGAGTGAAAAATTCACTTATTTTTTTTACTTGACCTTGGTGTTATCAGCACAATGCTCTAACCAAGTGAGCTAACCAGCTAGCCTCCAAAATTCACTTTTTAAAGATGCCTTAAAGCAAAACCTTTCTGCTTATAACAAGCAAAACATCAATAGGTCTTAAAAATATTTTAACTGAATATATTAGCTAATGTACCAACTAGATTATTAAAACAAGCAACTGTGTATTAAAGAGACTATATCTTCTTTAGTTTGCTCCTCAAATGCTTTAAGTAGCAGGCACTCATTGCTAGAGGCTTACATAGGTCTTTAAATAAGGCACCAAGTGCCTTCCACATGTTTTAAACCTTAAACATATTATTACTTTCACTTACACCAGATTATTATAAATAGGGTTGATATACATATTCAAAAACTGTCATCTTTAGGTATGATAGTTATGGTTATGGTCTTTTAAGAGTCTATACTTTTAGAAATAGATACTGAAACATTTATGAAAAGATACGATGTTTACAGGAAGGTGAACAAGAACACATCCATGTGCCAGGAGGATAGCACACCCCAACCTGACAGGGACAGGAGCTCCTGTGCTCGGGACCCTTCCAGACCTCAACCCTCCTCCTCTTCCACATGAAGAGATGTATCTGGCTGTTCATTTGTATCCTTTAAAATATCCTTTATAATAAACGAGTAAACGTAAGTACATTGCTTCCCGGAGCTGCCCTAGCAAATTAATCAAACCTGAGAAGGGGATTGTGGAAACCCCAATTTATAACCAGTAAGCCCAGACTTGAGACTGGTGTCTGAAGTGGGGGGGTAGTCTTGTATCTGTGGGATCTGACAGTGTCAGATCACTGCCCCCAGATAGTGTCAGAACTGAATTGAATTAGAGGACACACAGCTGGTGTCTACTGCTGAAGGACTGCATGCTTGGTGTGTAGGGAAAAACCCCAACACATCTGGTGTCAGAAGTACTCTGTGTTGTGACAGTACAGTAGGAAGAAATTAGTTTGTTTTTCCTCTATGCCATCAACTATAGAAATTAAATCAGTGACAATGCAAAACTCGAGGAAAATGTCCAGGATACAGAAGAAAAAGACATGTAGGGGATAGATATAGAAAAAATAAAAAGATTAAATTAATAGCTAGTTGATATTTCTAAAGGAGAGGTCTCAACAAATTAATATAGGGAATAATTAAAGAAATAATCCAAGAAAATATTCTAGAAGACCTGACTCTATAGATAAAAAGGTTTAGACTCTTCCTGTGCAATAAAAAGTGATGACATGTTATTAGAATAACACCTACAGAATTTTCATGCAATAATCTGAGGAGCATTTATTCAAGGAAAACAGCTTAACCTAGGTAAATAGAGCTAGCTTTGTGATATTTTAACTTGCTTTACCCCCATCCCTTCTCCAAGGTTCACAGTAGCCCTGAAAACCAGCAACCTCATAAACACAGTAGCTATGATAACCAGTAGCCTAGCAACCACCTTAGGGGGCAAAATAGGATTATATCTCCCCAAAAGCCCCATCCTCAGAGAACTGTCACTATTTGACTTGTCTGGCAGTTCCTTGGAAAAGCTCCACGTCTCTATTTTACCTGACACAGAGAACACTGTATGAACATCTCTATCCCCAGAACATTTGTCAAAAACAATCAGTGGCAAGTGTTAACATTGCAGCTGCTTGAGACAGCAATACCAGTTGGGACTAACAAGAGGCTGACCCAAAAACTTAAAAAGAAAAACTGGGGAATGAGATATTCATGAGGGGCATTGAAAAGCTGTGATATATCCCTGGGAATCTAGAAGGCTGTGTGAATGTGCAGGGCTCTAAGCATGACCAGAAAAGACCTGAGAAGGACTCAGAAGCTCATCTCTGGCAGACAATGAGGCTCTGCAAAAGCTGGAAGTGAAGGCTAAGGCAGAGTTGTAAACTATCTGCCCATGTGTTAAAGGCATGCCTCAACATACACACGCAGAGCTCCTTGGCAAAGAGTTATTGTTTCAGGGACTTAAGGAAAAGTCTGTCTAATCATTAGCTGACCACACAACAAAAAGAGCAAATTTAGTGGCCACCCATTTACAAAGAACACAGACTGTACAGAATGAAGCCAGGAAAGTCATTGAACAAATGGCTACAACAGAAACAATGGCATAAAAAACAACACACTCTTGTGGGTGGGAGAATATGAGCATATTATTTAAATATAATTATAATACTTTAAATGTTCAGTTTCAACAAAAAAATTATGAGACACCTAAAACATACAAAAGTATGGCCTAAACACATTTAAAAATAGCAGTCAATGGAGACTATCCCTGAGGAAGACCAGATGTTAAACTTTTTAAACAAAGATTTTAAATCAGCTATTATAAATATGCTCAAAAACCTAAGGCTACAACATGGATAAACCTTGAGGACATTATGAGAAGCAAAATGAGACAGTTATGAAAAGGCAAATACTGTATGACTCCACTTACAGGAGGTACCTAGAGTAGCCAAACATGAAGAAACACAAAAGAAAATGGTAGTTGCCAGGGGTTAGGGAGAAGGAAATAGGGAACTGCTGTTTAATGGGTATATAGCTTCAGTTCTGCATGATGAAAAAGTTCTGGAGATTGGTAACATAACATTGTGAATACACTTAACATTACTAAACCATACACTTAAAAATAGAAAAGATGGAAATTTTTATGTTATATGTATTTTACCACAATTAAAAAAAAACCCAAAGGAAATCATGTCTGAAGAATTACAGAAAAGTATGAGAACGATGTCTTGACAAATAGAGAATATCAACAAAAAGACAGAAATTATAGAATAAAAGCAAATATAAATTTTGGAGTTTGAAAATACAGTAACGTGTTAAACATTAATTTCAGCTGGCAGAAGAATCTGCAAACTTGAAGACTGCTCAACTGAGATTATCCAGTCTGAAGAACAGAAATACAAAGATAATTAACAGCACTTCAGAGACCTAAGGGCACCATAAAGATTACCAACATGCTGTAATGGGAGTCCCAGGAGAGAAAAAAGAGAGCAGGGCTTAAAGAAAATTTGAAGAAATAATAGCCAAATACTTCTTCTTCTTCTTTTTTTTGGATGACAGGTAAGGGGATCTTAACCCTTGACTTGATGTTGTCAGCACCACGCTCTCCCAAGTGAGCTAACTGGCCATCCCTATATAGGGATCTGAACCCATGGCCTTGGTGTTATCAGCACCACACTCTCCCAAGTGAGCCACAGGCCAGCCCCTAAATACTTCTTAGATTTGATAAAAAACATTAATCTACACATCTGAGGAGCTCAACAGGTGCTAAGTAAACACAGAAATTCACACTTAGACACATCATAGTCAATCTGTCTAAACCAAAGAGAAAATCTTCAAAGCGGTAAGAGAAAATGCTTCTTTCATTAGGTGCAAGGGATCCTCCATAAGATTAACAACTCACTCAGCACTAGAAACCACAGAGACCAGAAAGCAGTGAGAGGACATATGGAAAGTGCTGAAAGAAAAAGACTGTTAACCAAGAATTCTATATCCAACAAAACTATACTTCAAAAATGAAGGAGAAATTAAGACATTCTCAGATTACAAAATCTGAAAGAATACTAAAGGCTGAAGTGAAAGGACACTAGATAGTATCCACACTAAGAAATGAATAAGACACAGCTATGTTGCTAAGTACATACAACAGAGACATTTTAGATTCAAAGTCATTAATAGTTGAAAGTGAAAGGATGGTTTAAGATATACCATGAAAATAGTAACCAAAAAAGAGCTAGCAAGACTGACTAATTATTAGTAGTAAAATATAGATTTTTAAGACAAAAATTGTTACTAGAGACAAGGAAGGACATTGTAGAATGGTGAAATGATCAATCCATCAGAAAGGCATAACAAATCTAAACATATCTGCACCTGACAACAGTGCTCCAAAATACATGAAAGCAAACACTGAGAGAATTAAAGGGAGACAGACAATTCAACAATAAGAGCTGTTGACTTCAATACCTCACTTTCAATCACAGTTAAAACTAGGCTAAAGATCTACAAAGAAATAGAAGACCTGAATAATGCTATAAACCAATTAGACATAGCAGACATGTACAGAACAATCTACCCAGCAACAGAAGCAGTATACATATTTTCTCAAATGCACATAGAACATTCTTTAGGATAGACTACAAGTGAAGTCATAAAACAAACATCTAAATTTCAAAGGATTGAAATCATACAAAGTACAATCTCCAACAACAATGGGATAAAAAAAATAGAAATGAATAACAAAAAAATTCTGGAATTCACAAGAATATGAAAATTAAACCCTAAATAATCAAAGTGTCAGAAAGAAATCACAAGGGAAGTTGTACAATACTTTAAAATGAATAGAAACAAAAATATAACTTACTGAAATTCGTGGAAATACAGCTAAAGCAGTGGTTACAAGGACATTTATAGCTGTAAATGTATATATAAAGGAGATTTCAAATCAATAACCTAAACTTATACCTAAGAAAGTAGAAAAACAAGAGCAAAATATACCCAAAGCAAGTGGAAGGAAGGATATAATAAAATTAGAAGGAAATAAATGAAACAATGAAGAGAAAAACACTTGAGAAAAATCAGTAAGTAAAAATTCGATTCTTTGAAGAGATTGAAAAAACTGTCAAACATTTGCGTAGACTAAGGAAAAGAATTGAATTGCCAAAATCAGGGATGACACAGGGCACATTATACCAAACTTACAAAAAGAAAAAAGGTGTAAGTATATACTAAACACAACTGTATACCAACAAATAAGATAACCTAAATGAAATGGACAAATTTCCAGAAAGATACAAACTACTGAAACTAATTCAAGAAGAAAAAGAAAATCTGAACAGACTTTGCCATTTCTACTCAACATTATACTGGAGTAGAGTTCTAGCTAGGGAGGGGGAGGGGGTTGGAAAGAGAGAGAGAAACATGGTGGAGCGGGGAAGGAAAGAGGGGGAGAGGAGAAAAGAGGGTGGGAGGGAAGACACCCAGATTGGAAAGAAAGAAGTAAAATGCATCTCTATTTGTATATTACATCATCTTGTACAGGGAAAATCCTGATGAATTCACATTAAAAAAAAAAAAATTAAAACTAATAAGTTCTACGAAGTTGCAGAACACAACACTAATATAAAAAAATCAACTGTATATCTATACAAAAGCAATGAACAATCTGAAAAAAAATAAACAATTCAATTCCCAATAATATCAAAAAGAATAAAATACTTAGGAATAAATTTAGCAAAAGAAGTGTAAGACTTGTACACTCAAAACACTGCTGAAAGAAATTAAAGAAAACCTAAATAAATAAAAGGACTCCCATGTTCATGAATTAGAAAACTTAATATTATTAATATGGCAATACTCCCTAAAGTGATCTACAGATCCAATGCAATCCTTATCAAAATCATAGCTACCATTTTTGTAGGAAGTGACACGGTGATCTTAAAACCCACATTAATGCAAAGTGCTAATAAAAGGGGAAATGGAGGAGGAGGAGGGAGTGTGAGATGTTATATGGGAACTCTCTGTACTTTCCACTCAATTGTTCTGTGAAACCTAAAACTGCTTAAAAAGTAGTATATTAACTTACAAAAGAAAGAATATGAAAGTTGAAGACAGTTTCTGATAATGATACATGATGTAAAAAACCAAAATCAATTAACCAAGTAATGAGATGTGAATGGGGTGGAAGAGTAAGGTGGATGAAATGATTGTGTCATTTCATACAAGGGAGGGACAACAGATCCTATTTCATTCATGATGTTGACAATCCCAGAAATAGAGATGTAAATGAGATTTTTTTTTTAACTTACAAGTATCACAAGTAGTATAAAAAACAGGATATATATCTTCCAAACTAACAAATTGTCCATACGGTTAATGCCATAACTCAAAGGAAATAACTAGGACCCTAAAAGGGGACAGAAAACAACCAAACCACAAGATAACAAATGTCCAAACATACCAGTTAGAAAAATAATTTAAAAAACTGTACTAAATACCAAATACTTCTAGGTAGGGTCAAAAAGTAATTTGACCAAAAGCTGTTTGTAGAAAAATACTAATAAAACAGAATGATATAGGAAGGTCAAAAATCAAAAGATGGAAAAAGCTATGCCTGGAATATAACAAAAAGAAAGGAAGAATGGTAAAGTAGTATCAACCCAACTAGAAGCCAAGGTAAAAACATTGAACAGAACAAAGAAAATGGTTGTGCCTAGATAGCAGGAAATATCCACAATGATGACATAAAAAATAAGTACTATTTTAGAAATTACAGTGAAACTTCCAGGAAAAAAACATAGTGGGCAAGTTGAATATATTTTGCATATCTCAATCTATGTGCAGGAAAAAAATTAAAGATATAAACCAAGAGAATAGCATTATTATAATACATAATACTTGCTATAATATTGTTATTCTCTAAGTATATGTATATATAAATACATATACACACATTTACATATTGAAGTCAGCATGGTACAAATAAACTGTCTTTCTTTGAGTCTATGAAATATTTATAAAAATGGATCCTCAAAAAACCCCAAAATTGAGAAACTATTTAAGTAGCATTTTTAGATAATACATTAAACATTGAAATTACAACAAAAATATAAGTATTTAGAAATTTAAAACAACACACTTCTAAACTCTCAAACTCTTCTTAGGAGATACTGACTGTTCCAAAACATAAAATCTATAGATCTAAAGATCCTGACATTTGGGGGCAGCCTCCCACCCCCCACCACTTATCACCATATAATGAAGTCAAGCCTTCCATGTATACACAAAGCTTTTGATAATGTTAATATCACACATTATATGAAGGTACTTCAAAAAGTTTGTGGAAAATCGAATTAGAAGATAATACAGAGCTGGCTAGTTAGCTCAGTTGGTTAGAGTGTGGTATTAATAACACCAAGATCAAGAGTTTGGATCCCCTTACCAGCCAGCTGCCAAAATAAATAAATAAAAAAATAAAACAAATCTTTCCATGAACTTTTTGAAGCACCCTCATATATATAAAGGGACAACCAAGAATTATCAAACGCTAGAGGAAAGCCCTAAAGATAGGAACCACAAAAAAGGGGGGGGGGGGTTACACAGAGTAAGCTATGAGAAGTAACAAATGAGGTTGGCAGGATTGTAGGATATAAGTACAAATGGTACTTTTTTTTATACTGCCAACAATCAGAAATTGAAATTAAAAATATTATGAAGAAATATGACATACGTAAGGATGAATCTGACAAAGTGCAACACCTCTACAATAAAAATAAAACACTGCTGAGAAAAAGTAAGAACAAATAAACGGAGATACACCATGTTCATGGTTCATGGATGAAATGACACAATATTTTTAAAATGACAATTCTTCCCAAATGATCTAGAGATTCAATAAAATGCCAGTCAAACTCCCAGCAGAATCTCAACAGACTCTTTTATACCAATTGACAAGAAACTTCTAAAATTTACATGGAAATGGACATTGTAACCTAGAACCTAGAGTAGTCAAAAACAATTCTGGACAATAAAACCAAAGTTGAAGAACTACCACAATACAATATCAAGGCCTATTATAAAGCAACAGTATCAGCTCAGTGTGCTACTGGTGTAAAGACAAATATATAGATCAATGGAACAGTATAGAGAACTCAGAAATATAAAATATACTCACACAATCTATTTACATGATGAAGATGTTCAAGGCAAGTCATGGGGAAAGGATACTTGCCAATGAGTAGCACTGGAACAACTGATTATCCAAAAAAATAAAAAGAAAAAAGAAAATAAGGGAAGGAAGAAAGGAAGGAAAGAGGGAAGGTAGAAAGAAAGGAAGAGAAACTTGACCCTTATTACACATAATATACAAAAAAAAAATTCACTCAGCATGGATCACAGACCCCAATGTTAGAGCTAAAGGAAAAAAAAATCAATAAATTAGACTTCATAAAAAAAACTTGGCCTTCAAAAAACACTATTACTAAAATAAAAAGGCAAGTCAGATATTTGGAGAAAATATCTGCAAAATGTATGTCTGACAAAGGAAATGAATCTAGAACACATAAAGAATTCTTACAATTCAATAATAAAAAGACAACTCAATTAAAACATGGGCAAAAGAGTTTTTTATATAGATATTTCATCAAAAGAGATACGGGATAGCAAAGAATCACATGCAAAGATCCTCAACACATCATTAACATTAGGGAAATACAAATTAAAACCACAATGGAGGGAAAAAACCCACAATGATAATATGACACACCTACTAGAATGACTACAATTACAAAACTGTATCAAATACTGATGAAGATGTGAAGCAACCGCAACTCTTACACACTGCTAATGAAAACAGAAAATGATACAACCACTTTGAAAAACAATTTGGCAGTTTCTAAAAAATTTAAACATATACCACATACCGTATGACCAAACCATTCCACTCTGAGGCATTTATGAAAGAAAAATAAAGTATATGTCTATACAAAGACTTGTACACAAGTGTTCATGGCAGCCTTATCTTTAATAGCCAAAAACTTGAAAAACCCAAATGTCTATAAAATATGAATGGATATACTAATTGTGATATTTCTTTTATTTATTTATTTATTTATTTTTTGTCTTTTTCGTGACCTGCACTCAGCCAGTGAGTGCACCGGCCATTCCTATGTAGGATCCGAACCCGCGGCGGGAGGGTCGCTGTGCTCCCAGCGCCGCACTCTCCCGAGTGCGCCACAGGCTCGGCCCTGTGATATTTCTAAATAGTGGAATACTACTCAGAAATAAAAAGGAGCAAGTTACTGATATACACAACATGGAAGAATCTTTATGTAAAATTAAATAATTATGCTAAGTAAAAGAAGCTAGATAAAAAATGAACATATTATCAATGATTTCATTTATATAAAATTCTAGAAAATGTACATCATCTGTAGTGACAGAAAACAGATCACTATTTGCCTAGGGATGGGAAGGAGAGATTACAAATGAGCATGTGGATAATTCTGAGGTAACATGTAAGTTCATTATTTTAATTTCATTTTTGGATTGTTCATTCCAAGTGTATAGAAATACAATTGACTACTGCATATTGATCTTTTATCCTGCAACCTTGCTGAACTTTTTTTTAGCTCTGTGTTTTAGTAGATACCTTAGAATTTTCTAGATACAAGATCATGCATGTCATATGCAAACAGACATATTTTTACTTCTTTATTTCCTCTCTTGTAGTGGATTGAATATGTCCCCCCAAAACTCACTGAAGCTTGAATTGTGTGCTTCAAGTTTTATGTAATTAGAAACTTGGCCCCCACTGTGACTGTGAAGAGGGTGCAAAATCCTATTACAGTAATTGAAAGGTGGAGCTTTGAAGAGGTGATTAGATTGTAGGACCATGTCATAGTGAATAGTTTAAAAATGGTGGTCAGGGGCATGGTTCTAAGGGCTTTAAAAGAAAAGAGAGGAAAGCCTGTCTTTCTCTCTGCTTCTGCTATCTCACAATGTGATACCCTGTGTCACTGAAAGCCACCACCAAGACCTTCACCAGAAGTGTTCCCTGGACTTTGGACTTCCCAGCCTCAGAAACTGTAAGCAATAAATTTCATTTTCTTTATAAAATGCCCAGTTCTGTGTATTTTGTTATAAGTAACAGAAACAGACTAATACATCTCTGTATTCCTTTTATTTCTTTTTCTTGCTAACTATCCTGGTTAAAACCTCCAGTACAATGCTAAATAGAACCAGCAAAAGCTATATCCTTCTCTTGTTCTTGATCTTAGGGGAAAAGTATTCAGTCTCTTGCCATTAAGTATGATGTTTGCTGTGAGTTTTTTGTAGACACCCTTTATCAGGTTGACTAAGTTAGCTTCTGTTGCTAGTTTGTTGGGTGGGTGTTTTTTGTGGCGGAGTGAGGGGCAGCATGGGGTGGGATGGCAGTTGGCCTTGTTCAAACCCTTGACCTTGGTGTTACCAACACCACACTCTAACCAACTGAGCTAACCCACAAGCCCACTGAGTGTTTTTTTTTTTAATCGCAAAAGATGTTGGATTTTATTAAATGCTTTTTCTGCATCTATTGACATGATCAGGTAGTTTTTGCTTTTTAAACCAGTTAAGAAAGAAGAAATATGCACTTACACTGTTTTTTATAATTACATAAGTACCTTCACTTGTGCTTTTTTTTTTTTTTTTAAATTTTATTTTGTCGATATACAATGTGGTTGCTTATTGTGGCCCATTACCGAAACCTCCCTCCTTCCTCCATGCATTTTTTTTTTTTTTATGTAGTTCTGAATTACTGAGGTCACTCAATTTCAACATGAAGAATTTTCTTTTGTGTTTCCTGTAAGGTGAGTCTGCTAGCAATGAATTCTTTCAGTTTTCATTTATCTGGGAATGTCTTTATTTTACCTCCATGTTTCAAATATGGTTTTTCTGGATATAAGATTCTTAGTTAACAGATTTTTTTCCCCATTTTTTGACTCTCTTAAAAGGATTTTTATTTTAATTGTAAATTAACAAATATTAGTTGTATGTATTTATGGTGTATAAAGTGATGTTATGTTTTATGAATACAATGTATATTAAATCAAACTAATTAACAAATCCATCACCTCAGACTTTTTTCTTTTAGCACTGTGAATATGTTATCCACTTCCTTCTATCTTTCACTGTTTCTAATGAGAAGATAGCTGTTAATCTATATGACAAATTGTTTTTCTCTTACCACTTTCAAAGTTTTCTCTTTGTCTTTCAGCATTTTTACTATGATGTGTCTGTTTGTATTTTTCTTTATGCTTATTCTACATGAAATTCATTGAGCTTAGAAGTGTAAATCTGTTTTCTATCAAATTTGGGAAGTGTTCGGCATTATTTCTTCAAATATTTTTTCTGTTCATTTCTCTCTCTCCTTGTCCCATTACCCATATGTTTATGTACTTAATGGTATCCTACATTTCCCTGATGCTGTTTTTTTTTCTGTTCTTCAGATTGCATAATCTCTATCACTCTATCTTGAAGTCCACTGATTCTTTCTTCTCCCCGTTCAAATCTACTGCTGATCCTCTCCAGTAAATTTTTCGTATCAAAAGTGATACTTCTATGTTCACTATTATGATTATGGTTATGGTTTCATGATTATACATGTCAAAACTCATTAAATTGTACATTTTAAATATGCTGACTTTATGTCATTTATACCTCAATAAGACTGCAAAAAATAAAAATAAATCACTGAAATATATTTTTAAAAATTTTTTTAAAATGTAAGCTGCACTGGTTTAATCAGAGGTGATCAGCTTACATCCCACTGTAAACACTCATCTCCATTGGTTTTTTGTTTGTTTATTCTTTTGGCAGCTGGCTGGTACAGGGTCCATCTGTTAACTAAACTGCCCAAATCTGAGAATACATTCTGTTGAACATTCGAATTTTTTCATTTATTTTTAGTGAAAGAAAATCACCAATATAAAGGGGGTTACTCGGGCCGACCCCGTGGCTCACTCGGGAGAGTGCGGTGCTGGGAGCGCAGCAGCGCGCCTGCCGCGGGTTCAGATCCTATATGGGGATGGCTGGTGCACTCACTGGCTGAGCGCGGTGCAGACGACACCAAGCCAAGGGTTGCGTTCCCCTTACCGGTCACGAAAAAAGAAAAAAAAGGGGGGGGGGGTTACTCTATAATTTTTTGAATATTGTCTACATGCATAAAATAAGGATACATAATCTTTTAAATACTAATAAAATATTTCCCTAATGTATTAGTCTGTTTCTGTTGCTTATAACAAAATACTTGAAACTGGGTAATTTATAAAGAAAATGAAATTTATTGCTTACAGTTTCTGAGGCTGGGAAGTACAAAGTCCATCTGGTGGTAGTGACAGTGACCCAGGGGTCTCACATGACAAGATGGTGGAAGCAAAGAGAACAGAGAGAGAAAGACAAACTCTCCTCTCTCTTCTTTCAAAACCCTCGGAACCATGCCCCTGACCACCATTTTTAATCCATTCATTATGGCATAGTCCTACAATCTAATCACCTCTTTAAGGCTCCATCTTTCAACTACCATAATTGGATTTCCCACCCTTTTAACAGTTACAGTGGGGGCCAAGTTTCTAACACATGAAACTTGGACACAATTCAAGCTTCAGGGAGTTTTGGGGGGACATAATTCAATCCACTACACCTAAAGAAACAAAATATTTCAAAAAGGGCTTGCTCTTGAAAACTGGGAATATACAGCAAAAACCCAACCCATAATTATTTCTCAATTTACTATGTGAATTACTATTTCTCACTTTATTTTACATTTACTATCTATATTTCTCTTGGGTGCTTTTCTTTTTCTTTTCTTCTTTTGCTAGGGAATCTATTGGTAGATCCTTACAGAGAAAGATGGCAAAGGCCAGGATTTGGGGCAAATATTTATCCAATAATTCCCTGACACAGCATCCTTGAGGATGGTAGGAAAGAGGGAATAAAAGCCTTGGAGATTAACTAGTCTCAGATTCATAACAATAATTCCCCCACTCCACTCCAAGGTTTGCAAGTAAATTAATCACAGAATCTAATCACCACCAAACTTTAGTAATAGAACTGTTAATAGGGTGAAATGTGAAATAATAAATTTGGTTGGGAATATAGCTAAGAGATAGAGGGCAGTAGATAGCCAGGTGGGAGTGGGGGGATAGGAAGAGTAGTAAAAGAAAAGAAGACAAAAAAATAGGGAATGATATAAAAAGAAAAGCATAAGACTAACAAAGATATTAAGACACTTTTGTCTAATTTGCTAATACGCCTTGACCACCAGCAATAGGGTGTGACAGCTAGCTAGCACAGAGAAGTAATAAGTAGCAGGTCTCAGTTTCCCTAATTTAGTTTAGTTTGATCATTGATCACCATCTTCCCCATAATTTGAGATGGTGTGGAGAGAAAGGAAGGGAAAAAAAAAAAAGAGTATGTATCTTCATCTACACTTCTACATATCAGTATTTAAGGCATTTTTTTACTCTGCTTGATTTTTGTAATTTATATTGTAAATATAGCATGTAGCACAAAGAAAAATTAAGATAATATCCTGGGCCTCAAGTTTTCCATCTATATAAGGATGGAGCTAGAGTAGATGATTTCTAAGTCCCTCTCCTCTGACATTTTTTGACAATAGTTGTACAGCTAAGATTAGAGGATCATGTCTGTTGTATCTAAGTACACAAATATACTACTTGATCTAATTACAAATTGGATCTAATTCTAATTAAGATCATCAGTTTTAAAGAAAGAAGTTTACTGCACTTTAATGCCTTCTCTATTTTGGGGGAAGATATATGTTATATAAAACAGTAAATATTACTGCCTATATATAAAATTGGTAAAGTATCCACACATTTTATTTGCCCATTCACACAAAAATGTATTTCGGAAATGCACTTATATTTTTAAAAGTCTGAATATGCATCAATTATAAATATGATAAAACCTAGCTAATAAAATAATTCTGTAATTTTCTTTCGAGCCTATTAATTACATAAAAGCATTTTCCTTGCATCTAACATTTTAATGACTCAATAACAAACTTGGCCAAATTCTACTGTCTACAATCATTGGTTTATCAAGTAGTTGGACCTAGTTTTATGTTCTTCCAGTAAATTTTCAAAAGAAGCTATCTAAATTGTGAAAATTCCTTTTCTGGACAACAGTAACTGAAAATACATTTGATTTTACATAAGCAATAATTCCATAAAAGCTCAAACAAATGAGCATATCCTTCATGAATAAATAGAAAGGCAAGAAGAATGTACAGGCAGAACAAGTTTACTCTGTAATTTATCCAGAGTAACCGCTCTAGTTTTATATCTACTATTATGTTCTTCATATCTACTCTAAATTCCCTTAATAATATAAATAGCTGTAAATTAAAATAATCTTGTACAAGTACATTTTACAAATGGTATCTAGATGTCATTTTTTAAAAGTAGGTTTCTATGTGGAAAGATTAAAAAAAACATACTCTTTGATTGATCTTTCAAACTCTCAGTAATACTCTACTTTAAATACAAGGTGTTGAGTAATTAAATTTGCTCTTTTTTTAATTCAAGTGGGTCTACTGGCAATGAAAACAGCAAGCTGCTTTTAAAATGGACACAGAAGAAATTTAAGCAGATATTAAACTAAAATAATGTCTATAGAGTACTTTACAGTTTATAGTTTTGACATATTGTCATTTAACTGTCTCAACAACCTGTGAGGTATAAGGTTTTTACCCAGGATTTGGGCAAGTGGGGAGGAAGAAGATGTCAGATACCAAGATACTCAGTTCTTCCATACCTATATGTTGCTTCATTCTGTGACCACAGTCTTTAAGGAACTGATGCTATTTATAACTAAACTACAGTGATAAGTATATAGCCCCAGATGGTGTTTACTTTGAGATATCATTTGATGCTTTCATACTTTTAATTTAAAATGCTAGTAAACCAACTGCCAAAAAAGTAAATGCCAAGGTCTACATCAGACAAAATACATTATGCTAGCTGCTTGTTATCAAAGATCAAGTCAGTAAATATTGAATCATTACAAAGCTATAGGTGAAGACCTAAAATATATTGTGTAACAACTAAACAGATAGGGGACTTAATCATTTCCTACTACTTGTAAGGCTATCTTTGGCAGACTTGCTACAGGACTCCCCAAAACAGTCTGTTGAGAAACGTAAGTATCAGGGAATTACTCTTAAATTTTTTTTCAACAGAATAACTATGTATCTAACAGGAGAATGTCAGATTATCTGAAAAAATGTCCAATGTAAACTGAAAGTCTAAAGGTATTATCTAAGAAATTACTAATATCTAAATAATGTTCACTATTTTACAGTTCACAGTACTGCAGAGTAAGTCAAAGTTACTAAGCCAGAAGATAATTATGATTAAAAACAAGCAAAACCAAATCAAACCCTTACCTCTAAGTTCTGGGATTTTTAAACAGGGTAAACTGTATTTTTTATTGTCCAAACAGAACCTACTTCTGAGACTAAAAGGGAGTACAATTAATAGTTAGGTATAAGCTGGAACTGTCCCAGGCAAACCAGAATGTAGGCTTGCTTCTTGCTTCTAAGACACGTGTCCCAGTCATCCTGTTCTAAGAATATCACAAAAAAAGAGAAGAAACAGGAAGCCTGAAACAGAGAACTCAAAGCAAGGAAATAAATAAGGAAAAAATAAAACCCTTCGCAAAGTAAGTTCTCCCTCAATTTTACAAATACATTTGAATTTAAAACATTGTATTTAACAAGAATAAAAGGGGATGGGAGTACAGAGGTGCTAAAATAAGGAGGATTATTTGAAGTGAATTTTTGAAACAGTCAGGTTCTCGATCCCTTCTCCCACCCCAACAAAACACTAGAAACACTGGAGATTTATTTTCATAAGAACATTAAACAGAGGACACTGAGTATAGCTAAGAATATGTACTATGCTGAAAACAAGGGCTTAGGAGAATGCGTACATATAGATGTTGAATTCTGTTATACTCCCCCCTCCCTACACTTCTTCCCCTACTTCGTTTCCAGAATGTTGGCTGCCATGCCTCCATTCTCAAGGCAAGAAGCTTGAAGAGTCTTCTCTGAGTAATTTGACCAGCCTAAGAAGAAAGACCTAAAGTTATTGACACAAGAGGTTCCTCAATCAAATAGCCCAACTAGATGAACCTGTGAAACTCAGTCAATAAGCTCTACTCCTATGCTCATGGTTTCCAATCAACTTTTTTGTTCTTCACTACTAAATATGAACACACACAAAAAAACTTCCAGACATCTAATGAAAGACTGTAATATAAAAGACAGAGACCAAAACAAATATACAATAGACAAAAGCAGCTTAAAGAGAAGGAAAATTTTAAGTTATCTATTAGTATGTTTATCACAGACATAAGAGGACATATTACAATTATGTAACAAGAGCAGGATACTATAAAAGAACATGTGTAGAAGTTTAAAAAAACATTCTTGAAACAATAAACTCATAGAAGGGTTTTTAAAAAAATAAAGCCAAGGAAATCTTCACAGAAGGGAAAACCAAAAATATAAGAGATGAGTAATAGGAGAGAAAAGATAAGAAAGTCAAAGATTTAACTTCTAAGTAACAGAAGTTCCAAAAAATGGGAGGGAAGGAAATCATCAACAAAAGAATTCAAGAAAAATTTCCAGAACAACAGGAAAGGAAGAATTCAAAGATTCTTCAGAGAATCAGCAAAAATGGATGAAAACAGACTCATGCCCAGCAGATTACTGTGAAATTTCAGAACACTGGGATAAAGGGACAATCCTTAAAGTTTTCAGAGAGTAAAACAGGTCACAAAGAATAGGAACAGATGGCTTCAGTCTTATCAAAAGCAACACTGCAAATGGAAAGCCATGGAGGCAAAGTAAGATTCCTAAGGAAAATTACAACTAGAACTGTATACCTCAACTACCAATCAAGTATGAGAAACATAAAGACATTTTTAGATACGCAAAGTCTAAAAACATTTACCACCAGTGCAAGCTTTCTCAGGAAGCTATCAGGGGATTAACACCACAAAAATGAGGGAATAAACCATGAGCAAGGAAGACAGAGACTACAGGAGATGGGAAACCCAACATGGCAGGAGGTGAAGGAAGATCCTAGGAGACAGCTCTATACCAGATGGGGAAAAAGAGTTCAGACCGGAAACTAAAAAAGATAAAACTGATGGAACATCTAAAATGTCTGAATGTCTTGAAAGAAGAATTAGACAATTGGTGAAAGTAAACAAAAGAAACAAGATAATTATTAATTGGAAAAGATTTTGAAGAACATGTACAGAAAAACAAAAAGAGGAATAGGAAAAGTACAGTGATCACAGCTGACCACATGGCCCAGCTGTGAAAAGTGTGTATACGAGTATAATCACAATAATGTAAATACTCAACGATGACTTAACAAAAGCAAGGTAAAATTTATACTGGAAGATTTGGGGTATAAAAATGACAGAGTGAAAGGAAAAGGGAAGAAAAAAGCCAAAATCCTCATCTCCTATAGAGAGGAGTCTACAGAAAATGCTGAAACTGAAAAAAATCAAGAAATAGCAATATAGCTGTGCTATTTTGAAAATGGAGCTAATCAAGTGAAAGTTAAAGAAGTTAAGGTGCAGAAGAGGAAATGGGGGACCCCAGAGAGAAGGGGATTTGCTTGCTGTTTTTTATAATATCGGTCTCTAAACAACAAGCAGGCATAAAATTTTGTTAAACTATTTGATTTTAAAAAAAGGAAAAGAAAAAAGAAATGAGGGGATGTATCAGAAAAAGAAACACTTTTCAGTAAAAGAAAGTCTGTATCAAACTGTTCTTCCCATCACTAAACCCACACCAATGTGTACATTACTCAAATATGAGTATACTTTTATTCATACTCTTCAAGTGTGATTATAGACAGGGAATCTTCTAAATCTTACCTCAAGCAGAGCTGCTGCAGGATCACCCTGTAGACTTTTTCCCAATTTGTCAACCTCATCTAATAGGAACACTGGATTGTTAACCCCAACAGTCTTCAAGCCATTGATTATACGGCCAGGCATACTGCCAACATAGGTGCGCCTATAGAAAGCAAGCAGCAAATTCACAACAATGAGATGTCAAGAGGCAACAGCAATATCATTTAGAAATTGAACCTTAGGATTGCAATCATTCAGCTATCAACATAATATACCAAATGAAATCATTTAGCTATCACTGTAATACACCAAAGAGGTATTATATATTTAAAAGGTGCTATGAGACATCAAAAAGTTATTAGATTCCATTTTTGTTTTCTGCTTAATTCTGACAGCAAGTAGCCCATGATATTGGAAGAACTGTATCTCATTTCTGCCATTTAGTGAAATGGAACAACACTGCACTTAACTCCACAGTTATGATTCTTACTCTCTGAGATTTCAAAATGTCCAAACAATGCTATGAATTTAATTCCCATGTTTTTCATGGTTTTTTGGAGCATCCCATGCCAACACAACCACCTTTTTTACATACTGAAATGGCTGCCTCAGGGCTGGTTAAAACATCACCATCATCATCTTCATGAAGGAGATTAAAATTGATTCTAAGGGCCACTTAGAATGTAGACAAAAAAAAATCCCATATCCTTTTATTTTCAGAGGCAATAATCTGTTATTACCTAGAGTAAGAATATCTAGTGTCAACAATATTTACATGAAAATTCCATTATTCTGGCCTTTTGAATAAGACCATATTCATCACATATGCACTAATTAGCATGACCAAGGTCAGCCAGATATTTTGTTGAACATTAAAATGTTAGAGGCTGCTTTATCACATTTGAATGAGAATCATCTACATAGTTACGACAGATGTAGAGTGTGGCATGAAATAAAAACAAATATATATATTAAACCAAAAAAGAGCCTTTTTTTACAAAGCTGGCAAAACTATTTTAAGCAGCAGTTTACTAATTTTAATTACAACCTTACTGCCTAAGTCATGCACAAAGCAAATGCTATTTCTGAAAAGGTATAAAGGCTGACTGCCTAGAAGAAAATGATCAACGATAAGTGGAACAGCAGCAGTTATCTCATGATCTGCACAAAGCCGATTCACAGAGCAGGCCTCAATTCTGCCACATGACTGGTATAAAGTAGGACAGAATAAATAGAGTGACCTTTGAAAAGACAAGAAAGCCTTAAAAATATCGTGGGAATGCTTTTCATTAAGGGAAGGTGACCAAGGCACTGGAACCACATACAATAAACACTGTCCTGTTACAATAAGGAATCAACACATTCAAGATTTCAGAATGGGATAGAGGAAGGACAAGCCTCAAAATTAATAAATTCTTTTAAATTATTTCTCTAGAGAACTTACAGATTTGCCATTACTCTGATTTTTTAAGAGTGGTAGAAAAGGAAAATGTTTTTAAAATCTCAAAGCTTCTATGGGTCATTTCTTGCTGCATTAATTTCTTTCTTTTCCTTTTTTCATGAGCAGACTTCAAAAACAGGTACTGACAATTCTGGACCTAAGGTCACAGAGAGAAAATAAAATTCTAGGCAGGCACCCTTTCTAAAGAAGAAACCTAGATATTAGTCACTGTATATAAGCAATTCCTCCTAAATTTTCCATTGCTTCCCACAGGCTACAGAACAAGGTCCAAACTCCTTAGTCTGGAGTTCAAGGTTCTTCACAATCCAGCCCCCATCAGCCATGCTAACTTGGGGCCATAACTCTCTTGCTTCATTCACAATCAAGATCCTATCACACCCTTATGCCTTATCACCTTTGTTAATATGGTGCCTTCCTGACTTTAATATTCTCTCTGACTATGTGAATCCCAGAAGTTCTAAGAAACTTCCTGATCACCTCTCACAAAGTTATTTTTCTAGTAATGCAATGCCTACATTTACTGGCCCTATAATCCATCTGATGCTTATTTATGACCTAGTTTTTATTCATGGGTACTGTAACCTCCTCTAAAGAGCCAGTGAGTACTTTGATGACAGAGACTGGGTCTTGTTACAGAGTAGATGCTGGATACAGATCTGCAAGATTGTACCCCACCAGATAAACCATGCCAGCACCCAAAGTATCTTTCTATCATCACTGTAAAGGTGATATAAGCCTCTGAATACTATTTTGGGCAAATTACTTGACCTAAGTCTCAGTTTCCTCATCTATTAAATGGCGATAACAACAGTGCCAACCTTATGGACTATATAAGGATCATTGAGAGAACTTAACTAAAGCACACAGCATAGTGCCTAGCTAGCATATAGTAAGTTTTCAAAAGATGTTAATTGTTATCAGTAACAGCTACTAAAAGTCTACTTCTGGTTTTCTAGAAAAACTATAAAAGCAGAAATCAGTACACTTGAATTTGAGTCTCATTTCAATTTCTGCCTCATGAAAGCAACTCTTACAAATGTCTTTTCATAGAACCAAGCATACTCGATGTCCTTAAGGTTCCTCAATCACAGTTGACATCTCCGAAAAGTGTATCACTAGTTTAGAGATCAAGCCGAGAAGACAACCATTACCACAGAGACCACAGACTACTGAAAATGTCTACAACATGACTTCGCATCAAAGTAGAGAATACCCACATTAAGCAATACCTGAATTTGCCACCTTTAACTGACATTTTGAGTATAAACAAGGTGGTGGGTTTGCCCTAATGGCCAGTGATCTGGGCTTCACTAGAAAGTATATTTCTTTCTAAGATCAAAAGAAATAAAAATTATTGATCTAGTATTAACTGGCTATATAACTGATTATTTAATGGAAAGATTTAACACCTTTTCTAGCTATTAAAAGAAAAGAACTCCTAATTTACCAGAAACCACTCTAGAAATGTAGCATTCAATGTCATATAGGCTGAATTATTTGAACATGTTTTTCTTTTCAGGAATGTCTTTTGGCAGAAGTTATGGTCACATGCAATTGGCTGACTGAAGATATAGGCTATACTTTCAATAAGCCTGTGAAATATGAAATCAGATGGTAAAAAAATATAGCAATACACAAAATAAAAATGTTCTTTTGATACTACCAAATAACTACAACTGTTTCAACCATAACATAATAAAACATCCTCCAGAGAAACTATATAGGTAGGAAATAAATAAAAGTAGCATGCTTTTACAAACTGTAATTTTCCTAAGGGCAAAAAATACTAGTCTTTGCTATATTCTGCTTCATCATGATATAGCAGCTGGAAAGCAACATAGTATAATACAGTAAAGTCTGCAAAGAATAGATCACTTCAGTGACTTCTTATTCAGCCTGAATACATGATTACCTAGAATTTTTTCATAAAATTGAAATAAACATTTAATTTTATAATTATTTTAAATTATTTTTAATAATTTTAAAATATATGAATTCATATTTTTCTTGGAATTGCTGCCAGCAATCCATGGGTTTATCAGAACTATCCAACTAGTATATAAGATACACAAAATTAAAACTGTCTATATAGTTCAAAATTTAAAGTTGTAAGATCAACATTTTTGATTTTCCAAAAACTAGTCTGGTTTATGCTTCAAACAACAACTACAGAGAACCACAATATCATCTATTTACAGCCCCATGGTAATCAACTGCTTTACTATTCTGCCCCATACCTAGATATCTTTAAATCTAATGTAATCCAAAAGAGTGGTCAATCTGTTATTGCAGATGACATCTAAAAATCAGGAATAAGACATGTCTTTATTTACCTCTTTTCCAGTATGTGGAGAAGAAAAACAGGCATTTCACCATCAATTTTTCCTGCCTAGTCAATTAAAGGGCTCTCATAGGCTATAATGCAAACCACCAAAATGATATTTACAAGGAATGTGTAATATTTAAAAAGTTTGTGTGTTATAATGTTCAATGGAAAGAGTAGGATTACAATTCTGTTGCTTAAAAATATGGCAAAAGCTGCCCAGTGAAAAATCTAGCAGGAAAGAAACAAAATATTAACAGTGATTATCTTTGCATGGTAGAAAAACATGAGGACTTTTTCCTTTGTTTCCTTATTTTTCAAATTTTCTACTAAGGGTGTGTATGTGTGTTCAAACTGGGAAAAGTAATAACCTTAAAAAAGATCCTAATAATCTCAAAAAGAAAAAAAATCGGTAAGGAACTGGGATTTTAATATAGCGTGTCTAAAATCCAACTGTTTTTCTTCTAGCAGTCATTCCTCAATCCTTTTATAGGCTAATTTGCATGGATGCAGTCATCTAAAGGACTGCATGACTTTCAAAATATAATTATGTTGTAATCTTACATGAATTCACAAAACAGAGAGCATTTACCATGTTTAGCACTGTGCTACATAAGCATCATGGGGTGATAAAAAAGGAGGATAAATATAATATAAAAATATATAAATATGCAATAAATCATACATATTTACATTTTGTTCTGGTTTTGGTGGCTGGCCCATACAGGGATCCAAACCCTTGACCTTGGTGTTATAACACCACACTATAACTGAGCTAACCCACCAGCTCTATTTACGTTTTATCTCCACAGTTGTGTGGTAGAAATACCAGAGGCCTATATTATTTAATCATTAAAGGAGCACAATAGACAGTAAGTGGTCAGATCAGAGAAGAATAAGATCATAACTGACTTCGCTTATATTAATGGAGGAAGCCTTGGTTCAAAGTCTTAAAAATAAACCTAAGTTTTAGAGAGGCAAAGAAGAGCTATATGCAAATATAGGTTGTAAGGAGGATAGTGAGCAAACCATAAAATGTCTGGTATACTACGCTAAAAAAAACATTAACAGCTTAATGCTTCAGTTATTTTCCCTTTATAGACTAATAATAAAACAACTAATTTATTTATAACTTCACCATTTCAGGTTGCATATGAAAATTTATCAACATAGAAATTTCAAATGTGTTTGTTTTCTTCTCATCTTGTTTGAAAACTGATCCAAGAATTCCTTCCAATGATATAACTTTATTGTCTGAACAAACAGCTGGTAAGTACTTCCAAAGAGTTAATATCAACAGTGACTTGAGAAACATTATAACAATAAGCACAAGAGTACTTCAAAAGTTCATGAAAAGATTCGTATTATGTTTTAATTCTGTTTTCCACGAACATTTCTAAAGTACTCTTGTATATTATTCCTTTTTACCAAAGAATAACTAATGAAAAACAGATTATGTAAACATGATTGCATAAAGCTTCATCCTAAGTTATTTTATATTTTATATCTGTGAACTGATTTAATTATTTAAATATAAAAATTTAAGTTATAAAAACTCATAAATAAGAACAGGTATTTTGTGGCTTATAAAGTGAACAGAAAAAATCCCAATGGAGATAAACCCATATAAGAAGTGTTGAGAAGACTGAAAACTTGCATGAGTTAACATGGAGCATAAATATCACTCCATTCTCCCTTAAAGCCCCTAAAAACAATATGAACAAAAACAATGGGCCAATGTTTAGTCAGATCATTATTTTCCCAGTTTTAAGATTTAAATGTAAACCAAGCCCTTCTTCCTCGCCATTTCCCAGCTCATTAACATTTAACTCTAAAAAATACATCTTTGATTGTTTTTAAAATAAATTCTCAACCTACTGGCACCTTCCTTCACATAAACAGGCACTTCTAGCAAAAGGCTGGAGTTCTGTGCATGGGAAACTGGGGAGAGTGAGTGACAAAACCGAGAGAAGAAGCAAGGAAGGTAACATAAAGAATCTCTGTTTTACTTGGCTATTTTAAGACTGAAAAACAGTGGTGCCTACTCAGAGGCTGGGGAAAAACAAAACTTTTCATGAACTCTAATTGTGACCATGTGACCAGCACTCAAATGCCAAGACCTGGGTGTTTCCCAAATGCCTCAACTGTCACATGGAACCACATGGTCCCACAAACACTACCCATCGTTGTGCTACAAAGCTCTACTGTTCTTTCTCTCCTCCTCTGCATCTTTCAATTCATAATTCCAATGTAAGCACATACTCTCTTCTTGTTTCCTTAACAACCATACCTGCTTCCAGGTTTTCAAATAAAAATTTTCACCAGGCTTTTTAGGGGCTAGGTTGGTAATACATCCCCAATAACACAAGGGCAGGTTGCTGTAGTGTTTAATAAAACATCTGGTACAATGATGGCTAGGGAATACTTATCAGCAAGGTATATCTAAAATCAGTTTTAACAGAATGAATCACAAACAATTCCAGATACCTTTTATTTGGCAACAATTACAGCCTCTATAGATGCCATACATTTATTCTTATTTTTTATTTTTTTGGCAGCTGGCTGGTATGGGGATCCAAACCCTTGACCTTGATGTTGTCAGCACCATGCTCTAACCAAGTGAGTTTACTAGCCATCCCCATTTATAAAAAGCTTCTACTTACAAATATTTTAGGCAGTGGTGATTGTAACAAACTCCTTTTGCAAAAGATTCACAAAGTAAATTCTTATTTTCTTTAGATTTAATATTCTTAATATAGTCACACACGAAAGTATACTCACTTGAAAAAAAATAAACAATTTTATGTCAGTAAAGATTTAAAATAGATATCTATTTAAACCTAACAATATTCAAAAGAAGTGGTGAGAACCATTGTCTACAACTAGGCAACAGAAAAATAAATTTTTTCACAGTTCTGCTACATAAAATAATAACGCTGGGAATAGGATAAATATTTTAGAATGCAATTTAAAAATCAGATTGAGGGCTGGCCCATGGCTCACTCGGGAGAGTGCGGTGCTGATAACACCAAGGCCACGGGTTTGGATCCCTATATAGGTATGGCCAGTTAGCTCACTTGGAGAGCGTGGTGCTGATAACACCAAGTCAAGGGTTAAGATCCCCTAAACGGTCATCTTTAAAAAAAAAAAAAAAAATCAGATTGAGGTTTACAAAAAGTCGTACTGAAGCCTGTAAATCTAAACATGTCCTCCTGAAAATTTAGAATTAAAATAATAACAGTGAAAGCTAATTTGTAGTCAATGTTCACTGAGTGCCAGGCACTGATTCACTGAGTGCCAGGCACTGATTAAGTGCCTTACAAGCATTACCAAAAAATCAATACCAATGTGGAAAGAAATAAGGACAGATTATCTACATGTCATTTGCCCACAACATCAATTCCACATAACATTAATTCCACAAACTAACTCTCTAAATCTCATCAAATACTCATACAATGCTACACTATAGATAAGAAAATAACTAAACTAAAACAACTCAGGGTACAAATCAAGTCACCTGAATGGGGAACACCTCCCAAAAGCTCTGCAGCTAAAATAAGATTAGGCCCCAGACCCAGCTTTTCCAGGGGTATTCAAGAGTAATGATGCCAATTTCTTTACGAAAGCAAACTACAGCCTCTAGTGGCACATGTGAGAATAAGAAAGTGTGAGCAACAAAAATATCTTAAGAAATCGCTAGAAAGAATGACCCAAATCAATTCTCTGCCCTCATTGCTTAGTTATTAAAATCTTGGAAACATTCATTTTTAACACATAAGAATTGTAAGTGAGGCTGGCCAGTTAGCTCACTTGGTTAGAGCGCAATGTTGTAACACCAAGGTCAAGGGTTCGGATCCCCATACTGACCAGCTGCCAAAAAAGAAAAAAAACAGAAAGAATAAAAAAAAAAAAGAAGTGTAAGTGAGCAAATTAAAGAGAATAAAAGTAACCATTTCTCATAGAAAAGCTTCTGAAACAGTTTCCCATCCCTGCCTAAGGTCAAAGATCCCTGTGAATAACTGCCAACGGAAAATAAGATGTCAAAAAAGTATCATGTTCATTTATAAGCAGTTCACAGTTTCCACATTTTTAAATCCTCTACATTTTAAAATGTTTTTAACACATACACTATAGGTATGTTAGGCTGGCTGGTTAGTTCAGTTGGTCAGAGCATGGTGCTGATAACACCAGGGTCCAAGGTTTGATCCCTGTACTGGCCGGCCGCCAAAAAAAGAAAAGGTACGTTTTCTCACAATTAGCAACTGCTATGATACCCTTAAACTGTGAAACAGAGGTTTATGCTTTACCAAGGCATCTTCCAATCAGATCAACACAGACCAGAGAACAAAACAATGAATATAGCATGCAAACCTGATTCTAATAATGTCAGATCAACCAGAGACATAGTTCTTACAGTTTCACATATTTTTTACAGACAGCAAGTCCAAAATACAAGGATAAGCCTTAATAATTATGCTAACCATTATCCTTATTACTCATATTCATAATATAAACCAGCCTTCATAAAAGGAACTTTAAGCTGCAAGCAGAACAAGTTTGTTATCAAAGATTTATTATCTTCTCCTATATGCCTTAGCTTATTGCAGTTATATTTTAAACTCTAGGAGTTATGAGTCATTATTTATGGAACGCTACTGGGCCAAAATGAGTGTAAAGACATTATAATATCCAATCACAAATAATTTATGATTACATTTAATTGAGATTCCAAAGAAGCTGAAGCATATCAAGGTTTGGGTATACCGTTATGCTTAGAGACTACTGGTTAGCTAGTAAGTCTTCTAAATGTCCCTTCCATTCAAGGTATCACAAATAGCCCTTAAAGAAAAATAGATATCTATTACACCTTAGCTTTTATTTATTTATTTATTTATTGGCTCTAGTCAATTAAAAGGGAAAGAGGAAATCAGAGATTAAACTCAGAGAAGTATTCTACCTGTGTCCTCGAATGTCAGACTGATCACATACTCCTCCAAGTGCAATCCTGTGGAACTCTCGACCTAGAGTCTTGGCCACTGATCTTCCCACACTTGTTTTACCAACTCCAGGAGGGCCAACAAAGCAAAGAATTGGGCCCTTCAGGTTGTTTTTCAGCTGTCGGACAGCCAAGTATTCCAGCACTCTTTTCTTCAATTTTTCCATGGCATAATGGTCATTATCCAGAAGAATACGGGCTGCCCGAATGTCCAGGCGGTCTGTCAAGTAACCCAACAGAAATCATTTGAGCCTAAGAAATTTTTAAGTGAAAGAACTCCTTTCAAGCCTGGCAAGAGCCAAAACATTTTTTAGAAAAAAATGTGATAAGAAAAGACTTGGATCCTCCTAAATGAGTCAAGAAGACCGACACTTGGTCTGGTTTTCCGCTTAAGATTTAGTGTCTCCAGAGATAGTGGGCACTACACAATTAAAAACTCAATGCTCATAACATTTCATTTGGAATGACTTTCTGATATAAATTATTTTTTATGGAGACATAATTTCTACATATTCTATTTGTACTGGCCTATTTGTTCCTTAAAGAAAAAAAAGGGTTTTATTTATTTATTTTTTTGTGACAGTAGTAATATATGTTCATTCAAGAAAACCTGAAGACACTAATAAAAAAAGAAGAAAACAGTCACCCATAATCTCATGCCCTCAAGAGATCATCACAACCTTCATTTTGGTATGTGTTATTACAGAGTGTGTGTGTGTACTTACATACTTGTTTTACAAAATGAGATTTTATGGGGCCTTCAAGTTTTGTAAAATGTTTTTTCACTTAACATATTACGGTCAACTTTCAGCGTGACATGTATTTTTCAGTAACATTTTATGGCTACTTAATATTCCATTATTTAATTATCCATGTTCATTTAACTAATTCTCTATTAGGTTGCATTTAGGTTGTTTACAAATATTCACAGTTATAAAGAATGCTTCACACTGTGCATCCTTGTGACTAAATCTCTGGATACATCTCTGATTATTTCCTTCAGATAATTTTCTGTAAATGAAAGTGCTAGGTCAAAGAAACAAAAAAGACATTGTAATGAGTTGCTTAACTGCCATCTAGGAAAGCTGTATTGATTAAAGTTTCACCAGAAGTGTATGAGTTAGGTTTTGTTTCTAGAGCCAAGCTTTCATTGGGTTTACTGATGTGCTTTAGTACTTAAAATACTCAAAGATTAAACACCAGGTGATGGAAGCCAAAATGACTTCACAGCTGGGTGGCTGCCAGGAGATAATATACAGCCTCATGATCACACTGACAGTGAAAGATGAGGGCAGGAGAGAGAAACACAATACAAGTCTCTTTCAATCAGTTATATGGAATTTGCTGTTCATTTTTCCTAAAGAAAAAAAACACAGCCTTAAGCGGTAGTTTTGCTCCCAAGGTAGTCCATAAAAACTTAGCTAAGCAGTAATATATACATAATTTAGTTACAGTACTACTGACTTTAGCCAGAGTCCTGGGTGAGTGATATGGAAGGGAATTTCTTTTCCCTTTTCTGGCTTCAAAACCCAACCAAAGAATGTATGAACAAGTGAAAGAAAGTTTCCCATTGTTTCACAATGCTAACCCTGACACTAAAACCTACCACAGTAAACACAAAAGAAAACTTCAGACCAATCCCATTTTGTATGGCTCTAAATATTAAAATGCCAGTAAATCAAATCTATTAAAAGATTAATTTACTAAGTCCCAGTGTGATTTTAGTTATGCGAAGATAGTTCAATGTTAGATTATCAATATACTTATTGATATATTCATCACCATGTCCAAGGAGAGACACCTTCCACCAACATTATCATTTTGTACCTAAAAAGGTACTTTTATAACAGATAAATAAATTATGGTATATCTATACAAGAGATTACAACTCCAGCAATAAAAAAGAACAAATTACTGATTGTATTAGTCCGTTTCTGTTGTTTATAACAAAATATCTGAAACCGTGTAATTTGTAGAGAAACAATATTTATTGCTAACAGTTTCAGAGGCTAGGAAGTCCAAAGTCTGGGGAACACATCTGGTGAGGTGACTTTACAGCAATGCAGGGTGTCACGTGGCAAGAATGGCAGACCAGAGAGAGAGCTAAGTCCTCACTTTTAGATCCCTCAGAACCATGCCCATGACCACCATTAAACCATCAATTTATTAATCCATTTACTAGGGTGTGGTCCTCACAATCTAATCACCTCTTTAAGGCCTCATCTTTCAATTACCATAACAGGATCTCCCACCCTCTAATACTGTCAGAGCGGGGCTTAAGTTTCTAATACATGGACTCTGGAGGACACAAATCAATCCACAGCACTGATAAATGCAGTAACATGGATGAACGTCAAAACAGTTATGCTGAATGAAAGAAACCAGAAAAGGAGTATACATGATTCAATTTATATAATATTTTAGAAAATATGGATTAATCTATAGTGGTTGCTTACAGACTGGGAGGCACAGAGGAAAGGGAGGGAGGGAAGAAGGAAGAGATTACAAAGGAGTATGAGGAAACTTTCAGAGGTGACGGATATGTTCATTATCTTAACTATGGTGATATGGATGTACACATGTGTCAAAACTCTTAAAAATATACACATTACATAGGTGCAGTTTACTGTACACGGATACTTCAAAAAATTCATAGAAGAAAAGAACTGAAAGATATTATGGATCTTTCCATGAATTTTTTGAAGTACCCTCATATGTCAATTATACCTTAATGACACTGAGAAATAAATTGACCAATATTGCTTCTAAACAATTCCTTCTATAGTTCACTGGTGTAACCTGATTTAATCTGATGAAAATTTAAGAATTCCCAGAATTTAAGAGAAAACAAAATGTGAATTAGTCTCTTAACTTGAAACACAAACATTCAAACAGAAAGAGACACTTAGAATCTAGGGAATGATAGGAGGGTAAATTGACAAAGCATTCATGAACAAAAACAGCATAACTTAGATTATACTTGCTTAGATTATTTTGCCAGAACAGAAACCTAAGAACTGTAATGGGGATACAATCCAAAAGTTGTCAAAACAAAGAAAGATGGTGAGGCCAATTTCATCTTAGTAGCTAGCCATACCCATTCATAAATGTGTTAAATGATCTTATCAGGAAAAACCTAAAAAGGAGCTATTATTAACCCTAACTTTACCCCAGCATAACTAATTTCACACAAACATGCTTTGTTCTGGGCCCTCTTTGGGAATAAATAAATAAATAGATATTCTCAATGCTAGAAAGGATGATCCTCAGTAGGCCAGAGGACAGACAAGTACTTTTTAATATTAAAACTCGACATCCTGATATCTGGTATGTGTAGCCATATCTTATGTGGGACATGAATGTATGTTTTAGGGCTAACATTTTTTTTAAATCTCTAGCACTTTTTTAAATGTAGGAATTTATCAGTGAGGATAACATAGCTATTCGATTTTTAAAAGTCAACCGTACAACTACTCATGTCAACAGTAGATTAGGCAATCGGTCCACTATTGAACGCGATATCTGGTATGTAAATTTAGCAAAGAGTGTCTAATAACAGAAACAAATGCTAATAAAATGGTTCTCAAAAGTACAAAAGACAACTGAATATATCTTATCCCAAGAAAAAATACATAGCCAAAACAGAAAAACTGGTAACAAATTCTTTTTTTTTTTGGCAGCTGGCTGGTACAAGGATTGAACCCTGGACCTTGGTGTCATCAGCACCATGCTCTAACCAACTGAGCTAGCTAGTCAGCCCTCAAATGGTCTTGACAGACAGCAAAATTCTATTGAAGGATAAAAAGAATTTAAACTCTTTAAACAAGCTCTAGTAGGAGAAAAAAACAATTCAAAATGGCAATGCTGTTTTATTGTTACCCTGTCTGTATAGGTAATCATTTTTTCTGTAAAACATAAAGAAAAGATTTACCATCTATAGTAAGGATCTGGCGGCATTTATTGTCAACTTATGTCAAAGTACTAGGTCTTCTTATGTTCCTGACAAATAGTACATAAATATAAACATTTACTGTCTGATTGACTACTGGTATTGAGAAATACATATTTCACCAGTTATAGAAGTCTTCTCTCCAAAATCAGGCAAAACATACTTTTGTGTAGTATCCTCTTTCCCTGTTTGATCCCAAGATCTAGAGGATGGAAGTTTGACCTCTGAATACTTTCCATCAAGAAGTAACGTAGGGCATGACAACAGCAAGACGGTTGAACAGGACGTTCCCGCTTTCATCCCCACCACAGAAACACTGATTTAGGCAACTACCCAACACTCCCTAACAACCAATGGATCAAGGTAGAAATCAAAAGAGAAATAAAAAAAAATCTTGAGACAAACAATTATGGAAATACAACATAACAAAACTCATGAGATGTAGCAAAAGCAGTTCTAAGAGGGAAGTTTATAGCAAAATTGCCTACTTTTTAAAAAAAGAAAGGTCTCAAACAACTAACTTTACTAGAAAAAGAACTAAGCCCAAAGTTAGCAGAGAAAGGAAATAAGAAAGATTCTAAGCATAAATAAATGAAAGAGACTAAAAAAACAACATAAAAGATAAACAAAACTCCCATTTGCAACAACATGGATGAACCTGGAGAAATTTATGTTGAGTGAAATAAGCAAAGCACAGAGGGATAAATACCACATGTGCTCATTCATGCGTGGGAGCTAAGAGAGAAAGGAAAGAAAGACCACAGTAGTGTGCGTTGGTCTTACAGAGGGAGGAAACATTCCTAGGGCTACAAAGTGGAGACGGGGGGGGGGGGGGAAACGGAGAGGGGGAGAGAGGTTGGAGGAAAATTGAGTAGGGGACATGGGGTACAAAGGTAATTTCTGGTGGTGGGTATGCCCCCAGTATGAATCTGGCCCTCACATAATGGGAACGAGGGGTGACATATAGTTTTGTATCTCATGAATATTCATAATTAATTAATTTTTTTAAAAGATAAACAAAACTAAGAGTTGGCTTTTTGAAAAGATAAAATTGACAAACCTTTAGATAGACTAAAAAGAATGGAGAAGATGCAAATACAATTATAAATGAAAGAGACATTACAACTGATACCGCAGAAATACAAAGGATCACAAGACACTACTATGAACAATTATATGCTAAAATGCTGAATAACCTAGGAGAAACAGATAAATTCCTAGAAACATACAATCTATCAGACTGAATCAAGAAGAGAAAATCTGAACAGACCAATAATGAGTAAGGAGATTGAATCAGTAATCAAAAACCTGCTAAAAAAGAAAAGCCCATGACTAGACAGCTTCATTGGTGAATTCTACTAAACATTTAAAGAAAAATTAACACCAATCCTTCTCAAACTCCTTCAAAAAATTAAGAGGAGGGAACACTCCCAAACTCATTTTACGAGGCCAAAGCCAGATAAAGACACTACAAGAAAAGGAAATTATAGACCAATATCCCTGATGAACATAGATGCAAAAGATCTTCAAGAAAATACTAGCAAAGCTGAATTTAGCAACATTTTAAGATACTCATACTGCATATTCAAATGAGATTTATCACTAGGGAGGCATGGAGAGTTCAACATATACAAATCAATAAATGTGATACACTTCATTGACAAAACAAAGGATAAAAATCATGTGATCATCTCACTAGATGCAGAAAAAGCACTGAACAAAATTCAGTATCTTTTCATGATAGAAACTCTCAACAAATTAGATAGAGAAGGAATGTACCTCAACATAATAAAGACCATACATGACAAGCCAACAGCTAACATCATACTCAATGATGAAAAGCGCAAAGCTTTTTATACAAGATCAGAAGCAAGACAAGGATGCCCACTCTTACCACTTCTATCAACATAGTACTAACCAGAACCATTAGGCAAGAAAACTAAATAAAAGTCATCCAAATCAGAGAGGAAGAAGTTAAATTGTCTCTGTTTGTAGATGACATGATTCTATATATAGAAAATCCTAAAGACTCTACCAAAAAACCATTAGAACTATTAAGGCTGCAGGATACAATGTCAACATAGAAAACAATTTTCTTTCCATATACTAAGAACAAACCTAAAGAGAAATTAAGGAAAAAATCCTGTTTACAATAGCACCAAAAAGAACAAATACTTGGGTATAAATCTAAAGAAGGAGATGAAAGATCTGTATACTGAAAACTATAAGACATTTATGAAAGAAATTAGGCATGAACAAATGAGAAGATATTCCATGTTCACAGACTGGAAAAATATTGTTAAAATGTCCATACTACCCAAAGCAATCTATAAATTCAATGCAATCCCTAACAAAATACCAATGGCATTTTTTACAACAATGGAGAAAAAAAATCCTAAAATTCATGTGGAATTACAAAAGACTCTGAATAGCCAAAGCAACATCATGTAAGAAGAACAAAACTGGAAGCACTGTATTTCCTGACTTCAAATTATATTACAAAGCTACATAATCAGAAAAGTATGGTTCTGGCATAAAAACAGACAAAAAGACCAATAGAGCAGAGTAGAAAGCCCCAAAATAAACCCACACATATACAGTAAACTAACTTTCAACAAGGGTACCAAGAATACACAATAGGAAAGAACACTTTCTTCAAATAAATACCATTGGGATATGCACATGCAGAATGAGGAAACTGGACCCTTATCTTACACCATACACAAAAATCAACTCAAAATGGACTAAAGACCTGAAACCGTAAAACCCCTAGAAGAAAACATAGAAAAAGCTCCTTGACATTGGTCTTGGCAATGATATTTTGGATATAATACCAAAATCAAAAATAAACAAGTAAGATTACATCAAACTAAAAAGCTTCTGTACAGCAAAGGAAACAATCAACAAAATGAAAAGTGACCTATGGGATGGTATAAAATATTTGCAAACCATATGTCTGATAAGGAGTTAATATTCAAAATGTACAAGAACTCATACAACTCAATAGCAAAAAAACAAATAGCACAAGTAAAAAATGGGCAAAGGACCTGAACAGACATTTCTCCGAAGAAGACAAACAAATGGCCAACATTTATATAAGAAGGGGCTCGACAGTACTAATCATCAGGGAAATGCAAATCAAAACCACAATGAGATATCATCTCAAGCCTGTTAGGATGGTCATCCTCATTAAAGAAACAAATGATAACAAGTGATAGCAAGGATGAGAAGAAAAGGAAACCCTTATACACTGTTGGTGGGAATGTAAATTGGTACAGACATTATGAAAGCAATACGGAGTTTCCTCAAAAACTTAAAAATAGAACTACAATATGATCCAGCAAACCTATTTCTGTGTATACAGCTAATGGAAATAAAAACATTATGTCAAAAAGATACCTGCACTCCCTCCCATGTTCACTGCAGCATTATTCACAGTAGCCAAGATACAGAAACAACCTAAATGTCCACTGACAGAAAATGAATAAAGAAAATGTGGTTTTACATATGCAATGGAATATTATTCAGCCTTTTTAAAAAAAACAAGAAATCCAGGCTGGCCAGTTAGCTCAGCTGGTTAGAGTGTGGTGTTAATAACGCCAAGATCAGGATTTGGATCCTAGGGCTAGAAAACCATCAAAAATTTTTTTTAAAAAATGTATTCAAACGTAATTGATTATATATATTTGTGGGGTACAGGGTTGAATTTCTATACCCATTTACAATGTGTAATAATCAAATCAGGATAATATGTTCATCATTACAAAACATAATCATTCCTTGTGTCTATCAACCAATTTCTCTCTAATCCTCCTCCCCTTTCCCACTTCTAGTCACCACAGTTTTGTTCTCTCCTTCTGAAGATTCAACTTAAAGTTCCTTAAAAAAAGGAAATCCTGCCATTTGCAACAACATGGATGGATGTGAGAGCATTATGCTAAGGGAAGTAAGCCAGACAGAAAGACAAATACTGTACAATTTCACTATATGTGGAATCTAAAATAGACAAACTCATAGAAGCAGAGAGTAGAATGGTGGCTGCCGGGGGCTGGGGGCAGAGAAAAATGGAGGGTGATGGTTAAAGGGTACAAAGTTTCAGTCATGCAAGATAAAGTTAGGCAAGTTCTGGAGATCTGCTATAAATCACAGAGCCTACTGCTAGCAATACTGCATAGCATACTTAAAATCTGCTAAGAAGGTAGATGCTAAGTGTTATTACCAACACCATCAAAAGAAAAGCCAATAATTATAATAATGAAAGGGGTGGGAGGAAACTTTGAAAGGTGATGGATATGTTTATGGCCTCAACAGTGGTGAGGGTTTCATGGGTGTATACTTATACTAAAACTCAAGATGTATTCATTAAATATGTACAGCTTTTTATATGCCAATCATACCTCAATAAAGTGGTTTAAAAAAATTAAAAATAAAAATAATTTAACAGCTCTAATCAGTGGAAAACATTTGATATGAGAATTTTGTATGAACTTTCTGAGTGACAATTAGACTGCAAAAAAGGTATATTTTGTGGCTCACCAGTTGTACTTTTATTCCAAGGAAGTTCCACCATAAGTTCCAAATAATTTCTAGTCAGAGCATATTCTGGCATTGACTGAGGCATTTTTTTGAGTCTGTGGGGAAAGAATACATAGAAACATGTTCAAGGACATAGAAGAATTCCATAATAACAGAAAAATCAACCACATCTCCTTTTCTTGATTAGATACATCATGAACACTCTGTTCAACAAATCTGAAGTTTTAAAATATCTAGTTAATGAAAAGTATATTTTGTTTTGCAATGTATTTACAAAACAAAATAAAACAGATACTTGCAAACTGGGCAGGGAAAACTATCTGATTCTATCCTGGAAATATGACCTCACCAGTATCTGCCCCTACTGAGCTCACAGGGAGAGGCTCAAGTTACACATGTCCATTGATTTACTTATCACAATAAACTTTAAGTGCCTAACCACGCAGAACACAATTATGTATATTTCTTGTATCAGAGATGAGGTCTGCTCATAAAAGCAAGGTAACATGAGCTATTTAATTTAAAAAATGCAACTTCCATAACATATGCAGTGCTTAGCAAAGTGTTCTGCACACAGTAGATGCTCTTCATCTACTAACTAATGTCAGTTAGTATTAAATATCCCCCAACTACATTTACTAAGGTTCTTAATTATGAACTTCAGAAAGTCAGATCTTTACTTAGTATTCATGCAGGTTCATTATAATAAAAGAAAATGCAACACAGTTATAAAGTCGAAAGTATGTAAAGGAAAATATGGTTTTCTTTTAACGCTGAGGTTATCCAGAAAATGCAATCAACCCATATGTACTGGTTTGTCATCAAGGTTTCCCTGTACTTTTTCTGGTACAAGGAGAAATTGACAGTCCCTGCCCTCTAGAGTTTATCCAAAAAAGAAAATAGTGACATGTGAAGAACATAATGATAACTGAACAAACATTATGTCTAAACAAAGAAATACACTCTATTCTTTCAGACAATGAAAAAGCAGCTACAATAGTTATAACACTTAACAGCATACTATAGGTGAAAGCTGTATGATTTGTCCTCAGTATTTGAGAAAAAGATTAGCGAAAGTGGTGTTGTTAATTCAGGATATTCAGAATGTTTCAAGAATTTGATTGAAGGAATATGTTTCAAGGATTAGATTGAAGGAAATCTTACTTGAGGAAATAAAGTAAGAGGGTAAAGCATTCCACAGATCAAAGGTATAAGCTGAGAATTAGAAAAGCCATGAAAGATAAGAGGTGGCAATGGAAATGTACGATGTAGTTAGAGCACAGCCTTATAACACCAAGGTCACAGGTTTAGATCCCCATACTGACCAGCTGCCAAAAAAAAAAAAAAGGAAATATAAAATGAATAGGGTGGTCCATGAGTATATTAAGCATAAGAGAAGCAGAAAGATCAGCGGATATAAAACAAATGACTTAACTTTTGCTTTGTGATCCAAAAGTAGCAGAATCAAATTTCCATGAGCAACAATTTTTAATAAGCAAAATGAAAACACTTATGAATAAATGCTTCTAGAATTTACCTTTTTATCTCTTTGACACAGACTTTATGGGCCTGCTCTGGCATGCTGGATGTTCGTATTTTTTTCTCTAGCATGACAATGTCATCATTATCTTCCTCCTCATCCTCATCTTCTAAAGTACCTGGGATGTGTGTAATCCTCTTAATAGGGCGTATTGCTATTACCTAAAGTAGAAAGTAGAGGTGCAAAACCATAAGTCAAAATAAATTGGAAATGAAGTACCTAGCTACTCATAAGGTTATGACTGGTACCAAATAAACATTTTATTGCTACAATCTACATCTTTAGGAACTAAAGTTCAGAATAATGAAGAGGCAGATGCACATATGGAGGAAGCAGAATTTAAAAAGTAGCTCAACTTAAGGGGGACACGATTCTTTGGCATATGCTTATAATAACACTTGCATGAGAAAAAAAAATTCATGAAACTGGCTACTACAAGTAATTAAAACATCTAGGAATTATCTTTCTTTGAGCTACTACTACAGCCACTATTTTCTTGATATACATTATTACTTACTGATTTTCTTGATTTACATTACTATTTACCATTTGGCAATTGAGTAAATTCCATTTTTCTTCCTACATTACAAAATTTCTTTCTAGCATCTTCAACTTTTCCACCACTGGCTTTATCCTCTCTGTCTTCAACACATAAAAAAGTCTTCCTCCTTTCAAAATATTTTATCTTACCAAGAGTCCCTTCCAGTTAACTATCACATTATTTACTTTCCCTTTTTAAGTTCGGCTTCTCCAACGACTGCCTATAACGACCACTACACCTTCCAAAGCAATCACTTCAGTGAGCCTTTGGCTTCTGTCCCCATAATGCTGAAATTGTTCTTTCAAACCTAACAACCATCTTCTGTGCCAAGTCATGTGGCCTTTATTTGTTCTCTTTCTCCATGACCGCTCCACCATATTTTAAAACTATGTGCTCTTTAAAATTCTCAACTAATTAATATCATGAATGAACTTCAACCACTACCAGAACATGATGATATATTGGTATTTAACTTAAACACCTCCAGAATAAATTTTTTTTAACCTGTAAAAATAACTATTCAAGACATTCAAATATAAAAAGTTTAAAACATAAAGCAGTAAATAAAAATGTAACTTTATGAAAGGGAATTTAAATATACACTTTTATTCTTATACGTCATTAGTAGATATAATTAATAAAATATTTTAAAGTAAAAAAACCTGAAAATAAATTTTTTAAGTGAGATTAAAAAAAGCACGTCAATGATTTCACTGGTAAGACAAAAGCATTCTTTTATGCGTTTTTTTCCCATGACTGCTAAAATAGCACTTTTCAACTTAGTCAGGAGGTAACAAGGAGACAGTTTAGGCTAACTCCAAATATTATCCTCTGATTTCTACATTTTCAAACGACCATCTCTTGTTTGATCATCTTCTAGAGTACTTCTGAACAACTTTCTTTTTAAGTGATGGTAACCTTTACTGATAATAAGCTGCAGTTTTCTGTGACTCCAAATGCATTGTACATGGGCTTGTCTTTCTGCACAAAATGAAAAACTGAGTTACTGATCTAATCTCAGGCCAGAAATAATTCAGATTTCTGGGTTTTTTTTTAAATTCAATTTATCAATTGATTGATTATGAATGAATATTCGTGGAGTACAAAGCTGTCACAACTTGTGCCCAAGATGTGATGGCCAGATCCATACTGGCAGCATGCCCATTACCACAAATTGCGATTATATCCCGTGTCCCACACCCAATTAATTGAACATATTTATGGGATAAAGTGTAATGTATCAATACACGCATACAATGCATCATAAATTAGGGTAATTGCTTTATCTATCACCTCAGATATTATCATTTCTCCGCGGTGAGAACATTCAAAATTCTCTCTTCTTGCTATTTTGAAATGCACAATGTATTACTATTAGCTACAGTCGCCCTACTGTGTAACGGAGCCTCCTGCCTAACTGTGACTTTGCACCTGCTCCAAACTCTCCCCATTCTCCCCCAGTCCCCTCCCCAACCTCTGGTAACCACTATTCTATTCTCTACTTCTATGAGATCATCTGGTATTTCTCTTTCTGTGCCTGGCTAATTTCACTTAACATAATTATCTCCAGTTCCGTCCTGGTTGCTGCAAATGATAGGATTTTTTTTTTTTTAAATGGCTGAATGGTATTCTATTGTGTAAATATACCACATTTTCCTTATCCATCCATGTCTTGATGAATACTTTGGTGGATTCCATGTTTTGGCTATGTTTAAATATGGGGATATCCAAAGGAAAAAAATAAGTAACAAAAATTAGCAAATAACTATGATGAGTGTCTCTGAATATAAGTTTTGTTTACTACACGTAGTATTAAGAACATAATACAAAATTACTTCCTAAAGGGACTGTATACTGTGCTGTCCAGTAGTGGGACTGCTGGATCACAAGGGTGTTCTACTTTTAATCTTTTGAGAAACCTCCAAACTGTTTTGCATAGTGGCTTATACATTGCTGGTGGGAATGTAAATTAGTACTGCCACTCTGGTATTGGTTTTGAACAGCACGGTGTCCTGCAACATTAAACACCAGCATGGTGATCACTACTCCTCCCTCCTTCCTCACTCTGCTCAGCCTATTTTACTGCCCTTTCTCTAGTCCCACCAGAAGGAGTCCTTCACTTCCGCTCTTCTTTCACTACACTGTGCTCTCTTTGATGAACAAACTTGTTCTGTGCTGATGACCACCAAATCTCTACCATTATTCTCAAACTCTGACTTAAGTCAGAGTTCTGGATCTCCAACAGCCTTTAGACAACTGCCATTTCCACATCTTGTCCACATCAAATCTACCTTCCTAATCTTAACTCTGCCCAGATATAAAAACAATAAACTCAACAGCTCAATACAGACTTCAAACAGACCCCATCATATACATATCTGTAACGTGTGATAATGGAGAAGGGAAGGATTACTTAATAAGTGGTGTTGAGTCAAACATAAAGCTGTTTGAGGAAAAATAAAACTGTTGTCTTCACCTCATTGACTGGGCAAAATAAATAATATATGGGTTAAAGAGTTAAGCTCTTTTTAAAAAATCAACTAAAGAAAAACTAAAATGAAAGTGGGTATTTATTGAACCACTAGAGGATAGAAGACAGGAAAAGACTAAGAATTTTACTACACGAAAATTAAAACTTTTATAGGTTAAAAATAAAAATGTCAGTCAAATTACAGCACAACATACAGTCTCTTTAGGAAACAATTTTGTATTACATTCTTAATACTACATATAGCAAAAAAATGTTATATTCAAAGACACTCATCATAGTTATTTGCTATTTTTTTAAATATGAAAAACACTGGAAACAGCACACAATATTTAACCAAAAGGGGAATGGTACAGTAAATTATCCCTTTAGAAAATGATTACCAAAACAAAAAAATGAGAAAATGCTTACGTGCTAAAAAAAAAAATAAGTTAATTAAAAAGAAAAAAAAAAAAAAAAATCCAGGCATGGAAAGGAACAAGAGAGAAACACACCAAAATTTTATCAGTAACTTGAGTGGTAAGAGACAAAGAACTTTTTTATTCTTTCTTTATTCACCTCAATTTTCTTCATAAAAAAACTGAATCTCACAGCACATAAAACCTGAAAAAATGGATTAAAATATGTTTACCCGCTTATCATCATCTTGCTTGGGTTTTCTGGTTTTTTGAAGCAATTTCAGGCCTTCAATTTGTCTAACAAGCAGGGGTATAGTCATCTTGAACCGCTCTTCCAGGCTCACAGCATCTAAAATCTAAGGAAATGTGAGTCAATTAATAGAATTTCTCTGAAACACATGCTCCAAAACAGGCAATCAGAGCCATGACAAACTGTTCAGCAAAAAAACCCCAAACAATAAAATGAAAACAATTCCTATCAGTAGTCACAGCTACACTATGGCTGACACAACCAAATTAAGTATCTTAATCAGCAGGATTGTTTGAGATGAATATGAGAATACTAAAAAAGACATAAACAAAGGGATCTTGGTTTTTCATTTAAAAATGAAGCTGTGTGTTCCAAGATCCAGAACCAAACACACAGTTGACATCTATAAAAATAAATGTGTAAGAAAACTTATAGTTTTATAGTTTGGAGATTAAGTCATGAAAATCTAAGATTCTACAGTTGGATCATTTTTCAAGTGTCTTTAAAACTCATTTAATTTTAAAGGAATAAAAACTGAAAATCATACACAATGCATCATAGGTGTGATTTATATAAGAAACACCGTGAAGGATTCTAACATAGCAGGCCCATACACAAGGGAAATAATATAACTCCACATGTTTAAAAATGGTGAGACAAAGTATGTTTACATATTTAACTTAAATTAAATATTTACCCTTTTTATGATACTCTGCTTTAACTTTTTCTATAAGTTGGCCAACTATTAATACTGATTGTGCAAATAAAAGAGCTACTTGTGTAAGCAAAAACATAAAATACTCACTTTTGAAAGTCAATTTAAATGTAAAAGCATTTTAATTACTTCTTTGAGTCTCCAGTATCTCTTTCTTGAAGATACTCACTATCTACTCTAAATAAAAAGGGATAAGGCAACCGCATTCAAGAAGAGAACACTGTACCTGGAGCTTCTCTTTGTTGCTTGTTCGGATAATCGAGGTCAGAATGTCTGGTAAAGCTTCCCTTGGAAGACTATCTAAAAGACGTCTCAGTTTAGCAACTGCGGGTACAGACATATCCAACATTTCAACCAACTAGAGAAAAAAAAAACCTTTAAATAAAATCTGGCATTATCTGTAAATTTAAAAAATCATATTTGCACGTAGGTTTAATGTTTGGGACTCAGTCTTTATTTCTGAAAGATCACTGATTAAAATAGTCGAGCCATTTTACAGGCTTTGGAGGAAAAGAGAAGTACTTTCAAAACATCAATCACAATGAAAAGCAAAAGTGGTAAATACTAACATTTATAAAAGGCTCTGCAAATTTTGCTATGATTTTATTTGTAATTTTATACTAAAAAAATTTTTAATTTATAGAAAGTTTCCAAGAATAGTACAATGAATTCCTTTATATCCTTCTCGATTCACCAATTCTTAACATTTTGCCACATTTGCTTTCTCTCACTCTACATACACACACAATTATTATTGCTGAATATCTGAGAGTGAGTGGCATACATTATGACCCTCGTTCTTAAGAACAAGGATATTCTCTTACATAATCACAATATAATTATCAGATTCTGCAAATTTAACACAGTTGATGCTATTATGATAACCCATCAGGAACTGAAATACTGATTTTTAGTATAACATTTGGACTAACTAAAATCTGAGAACTGCCTGCATGTGATTTTTAGAAAAACAACTTCCAGGGTACATCCTGGAATTAAGAGAGATTAAGCCTAAGGTAAGCTTTCAGTAACTGTGATAGTTATTAGGGCTATTCACAAACATGCCCCTTTTCTCCTGGGCTCATGGCAGGACTGCTCTTTCTCACCTCCTTTGAATATAGATATGGCTATGAGTCTTATGACCCAAGAAATAAGAGGGGAAGTAACAGTTCCTTCTGGGAAAAAGCATTAGAAGTCATTGAAAGATTTGCCACATTTCCTTCTCCTGCCTCAGTGATAAGGGAAGCATGTCTTGAGATGAATTGCTAATCTACCTGGGTCCCTAAGTGACTCTAATAGGCAGATCACCACATTCATGAGTTTTACACATGAAGCATGAGCAACAGATGTTATGTTATGTGACCGAGATTTTGGAGCAGTTAACACAGAGAAACTTAGCTTATACTAATTCACAAATGATGCGCCAAATCCCATTTAGTTAATTCTAAGATTTCATATGCCAGTAATAATCAAATCTCTCTAAAAACATTGTAATTCAGGAACCTACCCATTGCTGGCTTAGAATCAAGGGAATTAAAGTATATTATGAAGCTGTTCAGGTGGGAAAAGTAAATAATAAAATTTGAAGACCCTTGCTCCTAGGAATTCATCCTGAGAAAATGAAACAGTTCAAACTCATTTTCCTAACACTTATTGAATACAAACTATTTGCCAGACACAATATACTGCTCAATACAGGATGGCTAAAGCAGGGATAAATTCAAGTTTGGTAGGGAAAACAGATCATAAAATAAATTTCAATACAATATGATAAACATTATAAATGACATGTATAAAGGACTGTGAAGGCACAGAGAAAGGAGCACTAACAGCTTACAGGAGTTGGAAACCACATGAAAATTCAGAGAAGGAAGAGCACTTCCAGCAGAGATCAGAAGGCCAAAATCAAAGAGACATGAAATAACAAGATGTGAAGTCTTTGACACAGTTGAGGCAAGATACACAGGCCTAAGAAAAGTTGCAAAGAACGTTAATGTTATACAAGAAATCTGGACTTCATCCTGTAGCCATTAAAGTCTTTTATTCAAGGGGAAGGCACCCCCAACCTTTTTTTTTTTTTAGAAAGGCTTAGTGAACAGGATAGCTTAAAAATAGAAGAAAGTAGAAAGAGATAGGAGGCTACCAAAGACATCTACTGATGAGGGCTGTAGAAGTAGATGTAGAAGGGAATAAAAGAGAAGAATTAATTGGAAACAATCTTAATGTCTAGGGCTGTCTTGTTAGCTCAGTGGTTAGAGTGTGGCATTATAACACCAAGGCCAAGGGTTTGGATCCCAGTACCAGCCAGTTGCCAAAAAAAAAAAAAAAAAAAAAAGAAAGAAAATCTTAATGTCTAAAAAGAGAAATGATAAAATTATGATATTCTGGAGGGAAAGAGGGGGTTTGGGGAGGGACAAGTCAGGTAAAGGGCTTAAAGAAAAATGATTTATAATAATGAATATGCTAATAATAAAAAATAAATAAATATTTGCAGAACGTTTAAAAAAATTATGAATTTTTTCATAATTCCAACTCGATGAAATTTTTTAAAATACTTAATTAAAAGTACTTAATATGAAAATTAGACATGGGCATGAAAACAAAATATCAAATTGAATATGGACCAAGACCAGAAGACAAGCAAAAATTAAATTAGATATATGATGGTAGTAAAATTTATGGTGATTTCGCTCTAAAAATTACTTTAATGTCATTACAAAATCTTTACATGTTTAAAAAGTTTCTGTTGATTCAAAATGGGAAGAAGAAAAGGCAAAGTGAAAGAAGCCATGAAGCTGTGTCCAGCAGAAATACAAAGACATAGGGAGCATTACCCAGGAAAGGGAAAAGAAATTCTATGTCTCCCTCTATCTCCTTCATTCCTAAATAGTATATGTACTTATTCCAGTTTTCAAACTACAGTTTCTTTCTTCAGAGTAAATGCTTTCAGTCCCCATAGAAATTCCAAGTTTTCCATTTTTCTATTATTGTTCACCCCACTACAAATGTGTCACTTCAAACGATATACCAGGTTCAAATACCATAGGCTGTGAACACTTGCTCTACACACTTTTCAGTGATCAGAGATGTTCATAATCAAGACCTTTACATACCTCCTGATACTCACTGACCCAATTATATCAATGGAAAAGTAGAAGACTACATTTTATAATATAATCTTATAATATATTTCATTAAGGTTTGAAATGAAATGGGGAGGGTACGGGAGCTTTCTGTTCCATCTAGAGTTAACCAAAAACCTCAAACCTAGAATTAAGGAGTCAAATATTTAATGTATGCCTAAAGTGTGCTTCCCTCCCAGCATTCTAGCTAATCCAAGTTTTAACCACTCTTGAAATCAGTCCATCATGGGCTTCATTTTCCATAGTTATCACTTCTCACAGTGTGACCCTGACTTCTGAAGGAATACAACTTATATAATTTTGGCGCGGTCCACGCCATGGCAGGATTCTAAAGGAATCAGCATGGGCTGCTCTCTCCGAGTTGGCAACGCTGCCGGAGGGAGAGCTATCAGCAAGGCCACAGCTACGAGCACTTGCTGCAACCAGAAGGGCTGCCTGCCTTGGCTTCGTGGTACTGCTTTTGCTTTCTCTTTCGATGTTTTGGTTAGCATGGCAGTTCTCTGAATTCCCAAAAGATTTTAAGAATAACACAGATGTTTTTGTGGTCATTGAATTAAATACTCCGACAGAGGATCCGAGTAAATTGGATAATTCTTAATTGTTCCTTTATGACAAATTGACCACACCAACATATGCTTCAAAAGCACCGCTCACGACTAAATATGAGCTGCAGCCTAAATAGGCGAAGTTATTTCAAAAAGGAAATTTCCATCCTCTCCCCACCATCTGGGTAACAAAATGGGGAAAGGAAAAATTTGGTATCCCCCTAGGGGACGTCCAAAATATGATGTAAGTTGGCAAACATCATTTACTGGAGATTATATTAATGGCAAGAGAATGGTTGGTATTAATGGGAAATTATATGATTGGGATAAATTAAGTATATGGGATAAAACCTTAGAATTCCCTTTACTTGGTGGTATCCAGTTTTAAATAAATCATTAAGAATTAGATATTGGGATAAAAATACATGCTGTAAAATTATTAAACCTGCAAAATTAGACCTAAGAGGTAAATGTAACTGGTTTTGTGAGGGATGGTGCTGTGCACAATGACACTTTGACATTTAGATCAAGATTACAGGGCCACAGCCAATGCATAACCTTAAAATGTGCATGATAATGCTGCTCAAATATCCACTGTTCTTTTTACATTTGGCTCCCACCCTGTTAACAGGGTGGATATTAACCACAGCTTGCTAACAGAAAAAACGTCACAAAATAACTTCAAGATAATCAAGGGATGGTTTGAATCTGATAACCTGATTCCAGGAAAAAGAAGCAGGAGCTGATCACCTAAGACGTGCTGACCTCTAAAAAAGTTTCATCCCTGCTTTATGGATTATTGACTTGCCGATACAACAAAAATAGTACCCAAAACCCCCCTGCAGAGAAAAATCTAAATAAAAGGCATTGTCTCATGCTCTACTGGGCTCCAGCTGCAACACGCTGACAGCCCACAGAGAGAGAACGTGCATATTGATGCACTGAGGTCTCCGTCTGTGTTTGTTATTTTCGCCGACCCTCTCCCTCCCTTTTCAGGTACCCACCCCTCGCTGAAGCTGGACTTCGGCATAATTTGGTGCCTAGACATTTTAGTGGCAAACAGCTTCAGTGCAGTATTTTAGTTTTTAACATTATTTAGATTTAATAGCTATCTGGTTTGGAGACACTGGAAGTTAAAAGGAAAGCTCTAGAAACACTCTTTAGAAAAACTTTAGAAAAGGTTTGCTAATATGTCCTGGAATGCTTTAGGTACAACCCCAGACAAAAGCATGTTGGAATTAATATAGGAATGGTCCCTTACTTACGACGGTTTGAACTACAATTTTTTGACTTTGCGATGGCGCTTTCAGCTGTGTATGTTAAGGGTGAGGATCCATACAACCATCCTGTTTTTCACTTTCAGTAAATTATTCAACAAATTGCATGAGATACCCACACTTTGTTATAAAATAGGTTTTGTGTTAGATGCTTTTTGCCCGACTGTAGGCTAATGTAAGTTTAAGGTAGGCTAGGCTAAAAACTATGATGTTTGGTAGGTTAGCTGTATTAAATGCATTTTCAACTTCTGGTAATTTTACCTTACAATGGGTTTATCGGGATGTAACCCCATCATCAAGTTCATCAAGGAGCAGCTGCATTACAAAATATTACAAAATTATTTAAATATATGCCACCCTAAAACTTCACCGCACGACAGATTCATCATATCTTAGGGAAGCAAAAGAACCAAAGAAAAAAAGGTTTTAAGGAAAAAATAAAAGTAACTCACTTGTACTGCATACTTATAAAACTGTTCTGATAGTTCTCCTAGCTCCTCCCTTGTTTTGCAGGTGTTGGGAAATTCCTCAAGCCGGTCCAACTGTTCCACTTCAGCAACGGGATATGGCTTCTCTTTTAAGACCTGCACAATCTGGAAACGGCACAGGCCTGTAATCAACAAAGTATAGTGGGGCTTGGGCCAGTTACTGCCTACAACCTGAACCACCAGTGCAGCTGTCCCAATCCTGAAAAACACAAAACATCGGAATTACAAACAATCAGTAAGGCAGAACAGAAACTCACTTCAAAAAGTGTCAGCTTTTCCAAGAAATTCATTAAAAACAAAGAACATCTAAAGTGTAAGTGAGTTACTTCTCCATTTAATTTGGCACCCAGTATGTGTTCTGTTAAGTTACTACCATCAGCCATGTGACAAAGCAGGCCATCTCACTATAATTAGCACCTATTCTAAAAATTGTGTAGAAGTTCCTAAATATTTGGATTATTTAAGCATAAAAACATAAGAATAAAAGTAGCTGACAATTATATAGCTTAATTTTGCCAACTAGGAATAAGGCAATCTTATACCAAAATAAATATTAACATTTTAAATAGATGTAAATATAAACAGCATAAACCAATTTAAGAAATCTCTGTTCCAATACCAGTTTTGCTAATAATCTCAAGCCAGTTTTCTTACGTAATCTATAAAACTTCTACATGTCCACCTTATCACAAACTGCCATCACAATCTGGGAATCAACATATATGCCTTTGATACTAAATTTCTAAATGCAGGGGCTAAATATTACAGATCACACACTGTCACGGACTGAGGAGAGCTAATGTCCTCCATCTCAAGAAAATATAGACCTACTTCTAAGGGGTAATCACCTCGCCTAATAGTAGTTGAAAAAGTTTTATTTAAGTCTCAGCTCCTTATCTGAACATACAATTCTAATATAAACTTAATTTCAGATTAACTGTCAGATACAAACTTTATTCACAGAAAGGAAGTCTCATCCAAACTAAGCCAAAGTTATACAAAATACAAAGATCAACATTCAGAAAATGCTTCCAGAGCCCAAAATTTAAAAATTTTCTACAGAAAATTCAGAAAAGAAACATAATAAAGTGACCACAGCCTTCAATACCCTGGGAAAATGGTAATACTAGAATACTATACCTGCCCATCTCAAACATATGAATCACATACAAATATAGGATGTGAATATTTCAGTGAATTTGCCTATATTTATATACAGTGAATTCTTGATTACTTCCTCATAAATTATTCACTCTGTGGATTACATGTAACCTTTGGCATCCTTCTGCCACTCAGCTTATTTTGAACTATATCCATCCTTCCTTACTACCTTTTCAGTCATATCATTTGTACAGGGAACAAAAACTGATTTAAACAATAACTTAAGCTAAATAATTAGGAAGATAATTTGGTGATGAGAGAAAACATCACATACTTTAAAAACCTGAAATGATTTCACAATTATTGATCACTTTGATTTATTTGTGTTATGGCTTCTTTTCTTCAATCACTAATCAATAGTAGGTTATTGATCCCGTTTCCTGAAAACCAACCAGATTTCCTGAGAAAAACAGCAATATCTAAAATGATTGCAGATCACCACAGATTATAATTCATTGCAGATAATATTCACCAATGTTTACACAATGCTGGAAGAGTTCACAGTTCTGTTTGCATACAGAAACATCCAGACAAGAAACCGGATCCCTGGCCTAAGGGGTTTACAAAGTAGAAACCAAGGAGAAACCAGAGATGAGACAAATCCAAACCTCTAGATTAGGAGATAAATTTAATTATTTGGGCTACATCACTGATTAAAAAGTGATATTAAAAGTGGGTCATCTTACAAAGCAAACAAAATACTTTTGCTAACTGTGAAAAGATGTTCAAAACTGAAAAGATTAAGTTGGATTTACACTATGCCTCTTCTAATGAGAAAAATATATAAAGGTTTTAAATGTGTTAACTGGCTCTTACTTGAAATCACTTATAGTTAACTAGAATGTACCTCTTTTAAAGAAAACTAGATCTGTGAAATAATAGATGGCTAGAAACTGAGTACCTGGTGAAAGACATTTTGGATGAAACACACTGTGAAAAAGGACCATGTTTAATTTTAGTAGACAAGTTCTATTGCACGTTGGGCTCTAGGTTTTTATATATAAAAATAGGTAAGTAAACAAAACATTCAATTAATCTAATACTTTTCCTTCCATGATACAGAACAGGCTTCATATCAAGTTAGTCATCTTTCTAAATACTCTAGCTCTTCTATTATAATATGCATTATTACATATGACCAAAAAGCAATGTTTTGACTTTGTACAGACCCAAAGTTATACATCCAAATGAGTGTGTCTTTCCCTTTAGGTAGTAGCTCTGTAAGTTTACACCTTAATTACTGTGATATTGTTACAGCTCAAAGAATTTTTGAAACTCCCAACTGGAATCTATCTTCAGAGTTTGTAAAGTATTATTTTAATCCAAACAAGGTCTGATTACAATGGGTATGATTCATGTAATTTGTAAATTGCCTTATATAAGAGTTTCAAAAGTGTTTGAGGACCATCAACTATAGTTGATAGATGTTCTAAGTGGGAATACCTAAAAGCAGCACTACAGGAAAAGAGCAGTTTTCCAAAATGAGGATGAGGATATTATGTAAATATCAAAACTGGTCTATATGCCAAGCACTTCCCCCAACCTTTTTTTTTTTTTTTTTTACTTTAAAGGCCTCCATTTTCTTGGAATCCTCAATCTTCTAAGTCCTTTCTGCAATGCTGCTACTTCAGTTCTGCCCATTTTGGAAGAATATGGAGCTTGCCCTCTCCTCTCCTAAGCCCCTTCTGTGAAATCTACGTTTAAAACTACTCATTTGGGGACTAATAATACCACTAGCATATAGGTTTAGAATGTCTGTAAGTTACAAAAGGCTTTCCTAAGTATTACTTCATTATATATCCCCTTCCTCCCCTATGAAGAAGGTGGTAATATCTCCTTATTACAAATGAGTAACTGAGGTTCAAAAAGGTACAAGTTACTTATCCATGGTTACAAGTATATTTAATAGCAATAGTGTTTGTAAGTTAGATTTTATGACAAAATTTTACTCTTTCCCACCAAAATGAATAATATGAATTTGTATCTAAAAGAAGTATAAAAATAAATACTTATTAACATAGCTTCTAAATAGCTGAGATAATGGAAAGCCCAGCTATTATTTAATATACAATAAACTCTTTAACAACACAGGTTTGAACTGCGCAGGTCCACTTATATGTGGATTTTTTTAAATAAATGTATCGGAAAATTTTGCATTCATGACATACCTAACTAAACAGTTAATTAGCCTAGCTAACAGTAGTCTATTAGTTAAGTACTTTAACTACATAACTACTACTTAAGTAAGGAAACGTCTCCCACCCCAACCCCAGGTCTGGGTGGTGGGTACAGTGCTGAGTCGGGGTTGTGACACCAGGGAAAGCACTCAATGAAGTCAAAAGTTATACATGGATTCCGGTCAAACCTATAATGTTTACATCTTAGTGACAATGAAGACATGTACTTCTACCAAAGCTCTGGAAACAAAAGAAAATTTACACATATCTGAGAAAGAGCCACTGAAACATCTTTTTGGTTTTGTCTTGTGCCATACTACTTATCTTCTTGAATACTTGATGATTTTTGGCAAAATTTATCATTACTGACAATGATTTAGAAACAAGGAGTCTATTGGGAGAGCACTAAGCTCTACAACAGAAAAGGCTCCTGTTGCTAAGGATTTTTGATTCTCATCCTTTCTTAAAACTCCATTTCTGAATTTAAGAAATGCCACTTGTAGATAGACCCTCCTTAAGAGGAATAAATGAAGATTTAGGAAAATCTAAGTAGAGCTATCTATCTATCACATACTTGCAATATAAAAGATTAAATTTTAAAATTTTACTATTATCAGGTAATATTTCTTGAATGCCTAAGAATGCTAATAGATACAAATAGTAGTAATACATGGACAAAGAATCAATCCAAATTATGAAGCTCTGCGTATATAAAGCATTACTACTTTGTTAGACAAATGCCAACGAACCTGATTTGGGGTCTCACAGATGAAGAAGAAAGCCAACCAAGAACGAAGAAGTGGGAAACCAGCAATGCGAGGAAATGAAGCCATGCAGTTAGGAGAATGTGAGGTTGGCACAAGGAAATGCATGAAAGGATGTTGTACAGGGAGTGCTAAATTATTACCCATTTTCTCTAAGAAAACAATGGGTCACTCAGGAGCCACTAAAAATACAGTTCAGTTAAGCAGAGCAATGAAGGATGTCTTGACATGGTATGGAGCCAAATTCTACACTGCAGGGATCATACAAAGCTCTTCCTTTAAAAAGGATCCTGTCAGGCCATATGCCTGCACACCAACAGAAGAAAGGGACGGCACTGCTCAAAACAGCAAAGGAAGTGGCACAGGTAAGTCAACATCTGGCCCTGCTACTTTGTATGGCAAGGAACACAGGGGAGCAAATTACTTCTGCTGCTCCTTGAAGACTGCAGCCAGTGTCACCTGGATGGTGTAAAGGAAACAAGAGACAGGAGCAGAGCTCTTCACCTTCCCTCTGGGCCACTACCACCTTCTGGAAAAGCAGGTAACTGGGAAAGGAGAGATTTGTATATAGAAAGAGACTAACACTATGGATAACTCAATTTTTGTATCATTAAAGTTTTTGTTTGTTTTTAAGTAAAGAGTGTTTTAAAGGCCTTGTTTAGAGAAAAAAGACATCAGGACCTATTACCAAGGAATATGGTGCAATCTTTCTACATAGACTTTTCTAGTAGCAAACAATATTTCTAGGACAACTAGCTTGTCTGGTGAGTCCTTATAATGCAGGAATTCCATGAAGACTTTTCAGTGTATGTTTTCTAATTTAAACGACTACATTTTAACATTTGCTACTCATTTAAAACAAAGGCAACAATATGAACATCAAGGATTAGATTATACATTACCTAGATATTAGTGATTGATTACTTCCAGGTAAGAGAATTTAGGTGTTGTTGTTTTGGAGGGATTTACATAAAAGAAATTAAAAACACTCCAAAATCTTGCCAGAATAATATCAACAAATAGTCACTCAAACCTAAAATATGACTAAATCTACTTTTAAAATTCAGTGTACCCATAAGTAATCAATACATATGCACAATAGAAATAAAACAAAAAAATCTAATTATGAGCACTCTTGCCTTAAAATGCAACTAAGTGCCTGCGCACAGAAGGCAAAAAATTATGGGAGAAATAAGCAGAGTAAAGTTTAAGGAGTGGTGTCATATGAAGGGAAACCAGAATCCAATAAGAAGTGTCTTCAAAAAGTTTATGGCAAGGTTCATGGATCTTTCAATTCCAGTTTTTCCATGAACTTTTTGAAGTACCCATGTACAATTTATCAAGGAGCACTGGAACTTGAAAAGTGTCCAATTCCGCTCAGTCAATAACCAAAGCAAATCAGATGAAAAAGCAAGGCTTTTACAATGTGAACTAATACTGGGCTGTTGTGGGAGTTTTTTGTTTTGTTTTGTTTTGTTTTTTAAGAAGAGCAGGGGAGAGGTTCCAGTTTCCTTTGATAATCTGAAGAAAGCTATGGACTCTCCTCAAAAAAATGCACACAGACACAAGATTTTGAATAAAAATAAAGCAGTTCTAACCTTTCCCAAATCCATTCAGTGTCAGCAATCCCTAATTTAAAAATAAGAGATAAATGGCAGGGGAAGGAGAAGTTCTAAATTGGAAAAACACCTCAAGTAGAGGTAGGATGGGAGGCAGGGGCTTGAGAGGTGAGTTTGAAGTTAAATTAACAGTTTTTGTTGAGAGCATACTATATACAAGCATCGTTCAATAAAAATATAATGTAAGCCACATAGGTCATTTTAGTAGCCACATTATAAAGTAAAATCAGGTGAAATCTTAGCATTTTATTTAACTCCAGTCAAAATACTACCATTCCAACATTTAACCTATATAAAATCTATTAATCAACAAAATATTTCACACTAAGATTTTTCAGAATCTGGTATGTATTGTACAGCTGCAGCCACACATTTAGAGTGACCAAATACCCTTGTTTGCCTGAGACTAGGGGCTTCCTGGAACATAGGATTTTTGATGCTAAAACTAAGACTGTGTGGGACAGTTGGTCACTCTAGCATCTCAATTTGGACGAGCCACACTTGAACTGCTCTGTAGCAACATGCACTGTACAGTACTGGACAGCACAGCTATCTGTGAAGCATGGTGCAAAGCAAATTATAACTATGATTTAATCTCCATAACGCACCTAAGATCTCTTAGGATGGATGTTGTTAGTTTTCAAATTACAAATGAAGAAAAAAATAGACATAGATTAAGTATCTCACCTATAGTCACACATCTAGGGCCAAGGTGTTAGGTAATCTAGTGGTAGGTCTGGGGCCTAAGAAAATAAATATTAAGATATGAGAGAAGGAACAAAGGTGAGAAGCTAGGAAAGTTCCAGAAAGGAAGACAAGGGAATATATGAACAGGAAAGACCCTTTAAGAAGGAAAACAGAAGTACTGGGGGGAAGAGGGAGAGGATGGCAGGGAGTGTGGAAGAAAGACACCCAAAAGTTAATGGAAGAGCGATGCAGTTTAGGAATGAGACGGGAAAAGGAGAAAACGTGTGGGAGTAGAGAATGTCTCGGAGAACAAAAATGATATGAGGGAGACGGGGAAGGAGGAAAGGAAAACTGAGGAATGAAGGGAAAAGGAAGGGAGAGATCACCCAGGGAGAAAGCACAGGCCCAGGAGAACTGGGGCGGAGGCAGGGGGGATTCAAACCAAACTGTCAACATGTCAACGGCAGCAGATAATTGTATAGTTTTCGCCAGGTGTCAGCCACTACTTCTTGAATTGTCTCATTAATGGTTACTGGGCAGCTATCTGTCATTCCAATTTTCCACGTGAGAAGGCTGCAGTAGCAGAACTGAACCGCGGAGGCCGCCCCTAGCCTGGGCCGGGCTCCCGAGAGGAGGCCGCGCCGCCCGCCGCCGCCGCTGCGGGGGCTGCCAGGCCTACCTGTGCAGCGGCGGCAGGTCCTGCGCGTCGCTGGCCGGGTCGGGCGTGTTAGGGATGACGCCCAGGATGGTGCTCTGCAGCGACGTGCCCTTGAGCAGGCGGCTCCGCACCAGCTGCAGGTTGCGCGCCGAGTCCACGCTGGTGCGCATGGTGGAGCCCGGCAGCAGGACGCCCTCGTGGGTGAGCAGCAGCGGGAGGCGGCTGGGGATCTGGATGGGGCTCACCGACGACATAGCGACGGCCGTCCGCACTGGGGGCACTCAAAGGGCTTGGCAGTGCCGCTCGGTTTGCGCGGCCGCCACCGAAACTCTCAGCCGCCTGCGCGCCGCCGCTTCCGGCCCGCGCTACGGCCCGCCCCTAGGCTCAAACCTCGCAGCTTCGCGCTGCCCCCTCCCGGAGCCTCCTGGTAGGAGCTGCGCGTCGTAGACACGCGAAAAGAGGCGCAGCAGGTAAAGCCTGCTGCGAACTTCGCCTCCACTTAGCTTCGCTCGCAGAGTGTGTTTGGAAGGAGGATTGTGTCTGAACTGTAAATACGTGAAATATCTTTAGCTTTTTATTGGAATTGATTTGTGATTTACAAAAATGTTGCAAAAGTATAGCAAAGAGTTTCCCTTATCACCTTACATATTTATAGTTAGAGTATTAAAACCAGGAAATTAACATTGCTGTTATCTAATCTATAGACTTTACCCAAATTTTGCCAGTTCTCTCACTAATGCCCTTAATTGGATCCAGCCCAGGTTCCAATCCAGGATGCTAGTCTTCATTTTGTCATGGTATCTCCTAGGTTTCCTCTCAGCTGTGACAATTTCTGAATCTTTTTTTTTTTTCTCGTCCTTTAAAATCTTGATACTTTTAAAGGGTATCGGCCAGTTATTTTGTAGAAGATCCCTCAATTTGGGTTTATCCAATATTTTACATGATTAGATCAATGGTATGTATTTTTGGTTCAAATACCATCAAAGTAATGAGTAATGATATGGCCTTGTGACACCTGAGAGTAAAATGTCTTCTTAATGGTAATTTTAATCTTGATTACTTGATGAAGGTGGTATCTGCCAGGTTCACAGTAAATTACTATTTTTCTCGTCATAATTAATAAGTATCTTGTGAGGAGATAATTCTACATTTATTAATTGGAATTCTACTGTAAGAAAAAGCTGTCCCATCTCGCCCATTTATTTACTTATTCAACTGCTTATTTATGTTAGTATGGACTCATAGATATTTATTTTGTATGGGTTATAATTCTATAATATTATGTATTTCTTTGCTTGAATTATTTCAGATTTAACCATTGGGAGTGCCTTCATATTGGGATTTGACTTGGGTTTGGCTATTAGGGGAAAAATTTTCTCCAAATACGAAGTCCAGCAATGCTCTTAGAATTCATGAGGGAATTGAAAGTCCATTCAAATCAACAGGCATTTGTTGATAGGGACTGCTCAGTGCCAGGCCCTGGGCTAATAGCAAAGGAGTAAAGAAGATAACATAAACCAAGGTCCTACCCTCAAGCCTCTCTCGGCCAGGGTAACAGACCCATAGACAGCTGAGTCTGGTACAGAGCAGACAGAACTGTTTGTTTCTATGTGTGCACCAGATAAGGTAAAGGAGATGGTAGTTTACTAAGTGCTGTGGTAGACATAAAAGCAGGAACTTGGAAGCTCCTGCCTAAAGCTCTTTCTCTGATACGATACCCCTTATTTTATTCATTCACTAAGCAATATTTTTATATTGTTTAATATTTATCTTAATAACCCTTTACTAAAAAATGCTTTCTGAACACTTACTATGTGCTGGATACTATCCTAAGTGCTGGGGGATACATCAGGGAGCAAGACAGACAAGGTTCCTGCTTTTGTGGAGCTGACATTCTAGTGAGAGAAACAATCAATAAGCAAGGAAACAAATAAGGAAAATATTTTTGGATTGTGGTAAGTCCTTTAGATGGTCAGAGAAGTCCTCTCTAAAAAGATGACATTAGAACTGAGTCCTGCACTATAAGAGAGCAGTAAAGCAAAGATCAGGGGGTGGGACCCAGGGCTCCATTCCAGGCAGAAGAAACAATGATTGCAAAGACCCTGTGGCTAGGGTGAATTTAGGATCTGTGAGGAACCTGCTCCTGCAATGTACTGAGCATAGGGCCCAGTGATATCTGATGAGGTAAGAAGGTGGGCCTGGTCAGATTGTGGATCTTACCCTAAGCCTGATGGAAGCTATTGGAGATTTCCTTTACTTGAATATCATTATCTGGCTTATGTTTTCAAAAGATCATTTGGCTGCTGTGTGGAGAAGGGAATGTAAAGATTTAAGATCAGAAGCAGGAAGGTCAGTCAGGAAGTGGTTGCTATCATCCTGGCAAGAGGTGACAAGGACATAGACTAGAAGCAGATGGATTCAAGCTGTGTTTGAATGTAGCTTCAACAGAATATGCTGATGGATTGAACATGAAGAATGAAGGAAAAACAGTTGTCAAGGATATGTCCTAGATTGGGGCCTGAGCCACTTGGGCCTAAAGAGAAGTTGAGGTGCTAGCTGAAGATCTTGGGTATAACCAGCAGGCCCCAGATCGTTTCTCTGGATGTGTACTATGTGCCCTACCTTGGGGTGATATGGAGGAAAAATATACATGGCCCAGGTCCACAAGAGCTTACCTTTCATCAAGGGTCTCTCCAAATGGAAGCAGGGAGAGGGGCTGCATTCTTTGAGGCTCCAATGTCCTAAAAAAGAACTTCTAAAACCATCTGACAAACTTTGTGGTATAGTTTTTAAACACTTATATTTAATGCTTTTAGCATACACACATACCCCAACAACAAGAACAAACAATGTAAGTGTTCTGTTCACATAATAATTTCTGGATTTATTTTTTAAAATACAAATGAATATTCATATGGTGCTATAGGAGGTATGGTGTAGCGTGGGAATGGGCCCAAGTTTAAGTGGCTTGCATGATGAACACCTTTCAACGCTGTCAGTATATCTCTGTGACAGGATAAGTCAGCCCACTTGGAATCTAAATTTAGAATCTAAATATGATGTCTTTAGTAACGTATGGCTTTCCTTCTCCTTTTTTGACAGGCTCCACATGTACTTCATTCACTTATCCATCAAATATTTACTTAGCATCTACTATGTGCTGGGTACATATTCTAAATTCAAGCATATATCAGTGAACAAGACAGACAACGTCCCTGGTTTCAAAAGCTTATATTCTAGTGTGATAGTAGGTAGAAAATAAATAAGCCAATAAAGAAATAAATGGCAATTTCAGAAGGTGATGAGTAAAAAAAACACAATAGGAAAATCTGTAGAAGGTGATAGAGAAAAGCGGACATTAGATAGGGAAGTCTGGGAAGGTTACTCTGAAGAGGTGGCGTTTGAGCTGAGACCTGGATGACAAGAATGGGCTGGGTCTGCAAGGAGCTGGGAGGAGAATGTCCTTGGCAGGGAGTAGGATGAGTGCAAAGATCAAGGTGGGGAGGAGCTTCCCAGTTTCTGGAACAGAGGAGATGACCAGGCACTGGGATGTGGAGATTCAGCAATAAAAAAGATGGACAGTCACTGGCTTCCAGAGGCTGTTGGAACTAACAGAAAGAAATAAACCTAAAATCAGGAAAAGTTAAAGAGCACAGAGGAGTAAGGTCTAATTACTTAAACTTCCTCAGGGCCTGGCTTACAGGTACTTCCGTCTGCTTGCCCGGGGCGCTTTCATTACCCTCTGACACACCTTCCGGTCTTGGACACTAGACCCTGCTGGGTAAATGGTAAGAGCAATGAGGAAGTAAATCAGCTCTTCCAGAAAGCTCTTGGCATAGATTACCTGGCTCCAGCAACCCCCCTCCTGTCCACAGGCTGTTTCCCCATATGCAAATAGCCCACGTCTAAACCAAGTGTGCAATCATGACTTTTGCCCCAGGGGATAGAGAGAACACAGAGCAGTAAGCATCTATTTCCTCTCTGTTTTATTCCCAGGCATGTCCTGGTCTCCACCCTATCCATAGCGATGGTCTTGACACTGATTACAGTGAATAAACTTCAGCTCCAACTCCTTCACGAGAGGAAATTGGGAGGCCAGCAAACTTTTCAGGGACTGCCAAAGGAAGCTCTGGAGGGAATTCCCCTGGCTGGTTCAGGCAGTGGAGGTGGACTTTGTAGAACTGGAAGGAGGCCCAAGCTAATGTGGGGCTGAGTCCCAGTTTCGTTGGGATGAGCAATTCATATGCGAGCATATCCATTGAATGAGTTTGCATTTTCTTAATTTTCATTTGGTTTAGTTTTCCCTGTTACTAGTTTCCTGGACAAATCTGTACAGGAAGGAATCACAACTAGGGAACTCTCATTGCATCTTTCTGCAGGTGTGTATGAATAAACCACGTTGGCAAATCATATTATAGCTGAAAGATGAGAGAGAATCTAATTTCTTTACTTGGTCTCTAAGAATCTCGTCTTCCTCATGATCCCGCACTTGCTGGTTAATGAGTGAAAAATAAACAGTTAGGCTTACCATTTTAAGATCTTGTTTGATACAAAATTTAAATAGTTCTGTTAAATAGTGCTCAGTAAAGGCACGATCTCAAAATTGTTGTCTAGTAGAGGAAGAGTAGGGATCCTGGGCACAGTGTCCTCTCCTCCTAGGCTTTCCCAGGTGATGTCTTTTGTTCACCTGGTCACTGCCTGTCCTACTGTCATTGGAGGCTGACTGGCTTTTGTGAAGTCCTTCAAGTCATGATTTTTGGCTCGCTCACATCTATTTTCCACTCATTAGCCAGCAAGTGGAGGATCATGAGGAAGATCAGATTCATCGAGACCAAGTCAGGAAATTAGATTCTCTCACCTTTCAACTATAGTATGATGTGCCAACCTGGTTTATTCATACACACCTGCAAAAAGATGCAATGAGAGGGCCGGCCCATGGCTCACTTGGGAGAGCGTGGTGCTGATAACACCAAGGCCACGGGTTAGATCCTCTTACCGGTCATCTTTAAAAAAAAAGGTGCAGTGAGCGTTCCATAGGTGTGACTGGTGGTGTTCCCTGGGTCGCTGGGCTTCACCTATCCTGCCTCTGCTAACACCATACTCCCCTCCAAGATCTTCCCATGATTCCCAGCTGTTTGCAGACTGGGTTGTCCACTATGCCACCTCTGGCAAGCCTCTCACCCAGATTTTTAGCTACTTCTTGTTCCCATCTGCGCCATAGGGGAGCCAGGAAAGCTAACCCCCAGGCACGGCCAGCAGTAACCCGTGGAGCACTTGTGAGTCAATTGGAAAAATATGTCCTGGATGGGAGGAGGATTTCAAGATGGATACAGCAGTGGTCTGCTGGAGCCTATTCATACTGGCTCATGAAAGTCAATTGTCAAATTTTCAGGAATTTTGAGGGCCTAGTTAAACACAAACATTATTAAAAATTAAATGATATAAACTTATAGTTAAATAAATTATATCAAAACAAAGGTAATACTCAAAGTTTATCATTTCTGAATTATTTTACTACCTTTTACTGTTATTTATACTTTCAAAGTTGCTCACATCTATTGTATCTATATGGTAGAAATACTATATTACGATTTTGTACTGAGCATTTCTTCCCAACTCTGCATTCAGTGGAATTGTGCTGGTATCTTGAAATCAGCTGTGGTGGAAGTATTTATACCACAGAAATCAGCAAAGGCTATAGGTCAGGGCTTGATTTATTATTTTGTTGATCGTTTAGTCTTAAGAAAGAAATGTAGGAAATGTTAATAATGCACATTAAATTTACAAGTGCGTGGTACCTGTAGCCATTACATTGTGAGTAGTAAAAAAAAGCGGGGGGAATGTTCTTTCAGTGTTTAAAAACTATTCAGCAAAGTTACTCAGGTCATTGAAAAATGAGTGAGGACCCAAGAAACATAAATCTTTGGGATTTCACTTTTCCTCTTACTGATTAACATAAAATGTCAAGCAACGTTCGTATTGGAACTACATTTATTTACCGGTTGCAACCATAGGTTAGTTACAGATACAAACATATATCAACGCACCACTGATCCAGTCCCTTGCCAGGGTACATGACTTGCAATCTGGAGTTTGCCACCTCCGTCCCTGCTCCATTTCCTCCTTTGAGGATCTTTGTGTGTGAATGAACTATACAGCAGTATATCATGACCCTACCCCCAGTGACTTATTCTATTGAATCATTGCTAATTTTACTTTAATGTGTCTAATATCCGAAGGTGGTTCATGGCAGCAAGGAAACTGGCCTCTTTCCAAAGTCTTAAACAAAGAATGTGTGGCACCCTCTCTTATTTAATACACCTCCTTCTCTCTCTTCCATGATCTCTGAAGGGTACATTCTACCATTACATGGCAAGTAAACCTCATGGCCTGGTGCCGTGATGGGAAGTCTATCTTATATGGTCTATAGGATAATTTCAGAAATGGAGTCCACCAGATTTGGCTGTGATTTGGTAAAAGGAAGTGCCATGGGAGGGGGTTGGATAAAGGAATTTAGAGAATCTCCTTCCAAAACAATGGGTTAGCTTGCAGTCTATTTACCTTAAGCACAATCTAATACTTGAGTGTCAAAAGCTGTATCTGAACACCAGTACAGACTATATACTTTGCAGAGCCCAATGCAACATGAAAATGTAGGGCTCCTTGTTCAGATTTATTACGAATTTCAAGATGGCAACAGCAGAACATTAAACCAAGCCTGGGGCCCTTTTGAGTGTGGGGCACTGTGTGGGACAGGTCGTGGCTAGGGTCAGCTGGCCCAGCTGCACACTTCCTTTCTCTTTCCATCTCTTTCAAAATATTCCTAAATACTGCCCCAGGCATGAGGATGTTCTGGGTTAACTGAGGAGCTACTCACATACTCAGAAAGGCAAAAATGAAATGCATATATATATACATATATATATGTATATATATATGTATATATATATATATTTTTTTTTTTTTTCCCAAAAACAAATGCCTTTATTATTTAAGGTTTCTAAATTGTGCCAAGATTCCCCCTGGAGTGTGTAAAAAACAAAAGACAAAGAATGGCAAAATGGTGTTTCTTTCGTTTATTTATGCATCCATTCATCATTTATTTATTGAGCACCTGCTATCCTCCCAGCACATCCCAGGGCCCAGAGATTCAACGGTGAGCACAGCAGACATGTCCCTGTCCTTGTGAGACTCTGTGTAGTGCAGGAAATGAAGTCTGAACAAATAATGATTCAAACAAGTGTATAATTACAGACTGGGATAAGACAACAAGCATGGTTTTATGTGCAGGCCTTTGGTAGACCTGGCCCAAGGGTACAGGATTGGGTGTGGGGTGAGGAGGGTGGTTAGAGAAGGCTTCTCTAGGTGATCCTGGGCTGATGCCTGAGTAGATGGTAAAGAAGAGAGACCACACATATTTCAGGCAGAGGGAAGAACAGGTTCTGTGGCAATGACCTAACCCTCTGCAGGACCACGAAACGCTTCCTGCAAGGTAATGCCCCCTCTCCTGGCTGCTCAAGGCTGGATGTAAAAGCTGCTCCTACCTGCTGCTTTTTCAGATTGTCTGATTCTGGGAAACGAAGAATTGGGAGCACAACTTAAAATGACCAGGAGGAGGATATACTGGGTCCCCAAGTCTTCTGGTGGCCTTGTGAACCTCGGCATTGACATAGGCGATGACATGGTTTCAGGACTTAGCTATGTAAGTAGATCTTCTTAGCATTGAAACATCAGGAAACTGAGTTGACAAGTTATTCTCAATGGTAATAAATTAGGTAAAAAACATTTGCCCCATATTTATTTACTCTTGATTTTTTCAAATGGACCCCCGGCTTCCATAGTTACATGAGTCATAGTCCTTGGTCATGACACACATTTATGGTTCAAGTATATCTCTATCTATCTGTCTATCTCATCTCTGTATCTATCATCTATTAACCATTTATCTAGCTATTTACTTATAATAATACAGAAAGCACCTGTAAACCCATCACCAACATACCAGCTTGCACCTTGACAATCACATCCAGCTATCAGACTTCCCCCCATTTCATTCCATAACTCTCCCTACCTGATGTAACCACTGTCCTGAATCTTTTTCCATCAATCCCTTTCTGTGCTTTTGAAATAATATTATTTATTCTGTTTGAAGTCTTAAAAATTACCTCTTTTTGGCTTAATTGTCAAAATGATAATATAGTATTTTGAGGTTTACTTTTTTACTCATTGCTTTTTTTTTTAGTAGATTTACCTTTAGAGGGTGACTTGGTCTCACATTCTATGGGTAACTAACTAGAGTACTCTTTGTTCCTGTCTACATTGTTTACTGACAGATTAAAAACCCAAGGAGGTGGAGTGACCTGAGCAGAGTCACCAGTGAATGCAGGGCAGAGCCAGGACTGGGACCTCCTTGTCCTGACTCTTGGTCCAGTGCTCATTTCCTGCCTGGCAGCCTTTCTTTAGGAGGCTAGATGTGGAAAGATCCATCTCTCCTTGGGCAGGTGGTCCAACTTTCCCTCAGGACAGTATTTACGAGATATGAAATTGATGCCCTTTGGGTTTTTCTTTCCCAAGAGAACTTACACTGTCCCAGATGGCTCCTGGAGCCAGCAGAAGCCTGAGGCACCGGGGAGCATAGATGTTCCCCGCTGGGAGAAGTACAATGCTGCCTGGAAAACCATGATTCCTATCCGTCCCAAGCCAAGGTGAGTTGAGTGGGAGGAGGGCACGGTGGTACCCACTAGGGCAATGACCCTCAACCCTCAGTGCCCAGACCTCTCCCAAAGATTGTTACATAATGATGTCTCTACACAGTCATGTCACCCACCACAGCCAAACACCTCCAGAGCAGCCTGAGGCACATTGGGGAAGCACAGTCATCACCTTCATTCATTCATTCATCAAAGATCATAGAGCCATGTGCCAGGCACCGTGCTAGACCACAGGGGAAGAGCATTGAGCAAAACAGCCATGATCTTTGCCATCATGGACCTTGTAGAGGGGAGGAGGAAAATAAGCAAGTAAACTCATAAATAAATGTGGTTACAAGCTGAGTAGGAAAGAGTTACAAAGAAATGTGAGGGTGTTGAGGGACAATAGGACAATGACAACTTGATAAGTTCGGAGTGACTTAAGCTGAGACCTGGAGGATGAACAAGAACTTATGAGGCAAGAGTAGGGGAAGCATGATCGGGGCTGGGGGAACAGCTTGTTCAAAGGCCTTACCTTGAGGTGGAAAGAATACAACGTGATGTGTCCAGGAGCTGAGCAGGAGGCCAGTGTTGCTGGAGAGTCACGTGTGGTGTTGGGTGTGGCGAGGTGAGGCTGTAGAGGCAGGCAGATGCCAGAGGATCACACACGTCCTCACAGGCCACTTTAAGGATGTTAGTCTTCATTCCAAGAGGAATAGGAAGCCATGGAAAGGCTCCCCGTTATTCTATTTTAGTGAAAGCCTTATGATGTTAGTTTTAAATTTAAGAATTAAAGAAATTCAATGTGTCCGTCTCTAATACATCATAGTTTAATGTAACCATCCCCAAATTGGTTTCTGACTAATACAGCCCTGCTTGGGGGGCCTTCCACGGTATTGCACTCCCCTAAGCAAGCACACATTCATTTATTCATCATTTATCGACAGGACTTTAACACTCTTCTAGTCTGGTTCCTAAGCATTTCACCATCAATTCCATTTTGTATTTACAATTCCCTCATCTGTCCAACTGTTTTCTAAGATTTTATCTATCAACAAACTGCATTTGTTTTCCCATTTTTAAAATCTGAACTTCTATCAATACTAGCTGCATTGTTACCATACCAAATTGATGTTATCTCTGCCAAGAACAAAGAACCTTGGTACTTTAGTTCACCTAGGCAACCTTATTTTAAATAAACATGTTGTTTCTGTTGGGCCTTTGGGATATTGGCACTAGCTCATGATTCTTGCTCTGCCTTTGGTGTTACAGATGGCCCCACGTATCTGGTGCATTCTTTGACCCTCCCTTCGCTTCCTCCTCTCTCCAACATCTCTGGCAAGGGCATGGCCATCCTGGTCCAAATATACATCCCTAGTGGGCTATGAGCATATAAAGGGCCAGAGAGTGGAGAAAAGAGGCCACAGCCCACTCCCAGTCCAAAAACAATCTCATGAGTTTGTCGTTTTCATCTTCTCATGTTTCTCCCCAAATCTTTGTTCGAATTGAATTTCTTTCATATGGAAACAAATAACAGTAAAGGCAATTTTAGAAAAAGACAGAAAAATTACACATAATTCCAACACCCTAATCCAATATTTTTTTCAGTAATTGTGAATCATTCTTAAAGATAGGACCTATCGTCTTTATTTATTTACTTTTAATTTCATTTTATTGTTTTTGTAAAAGTTACATAGAAAAACTGAAAAACAATGAGGATCTCTTTTCCTGTTCCTTTGTCAATTCTATTCCTTCTTCAAAGTCAACCACTATTAACTACTTGAAATAAAAGTACATATTGTTTTGTCTTCCTTTCTTCCTTTTTATATGTAAGTAAAAAAATTCTGAATTTTTTGATCTGCAAGTGACTTTTTTCCTTGCTTAAGATGCTTAGAGTTTGTCTCATGTTACACACATATATCAACCCTATTTATAAAAACTTTTGCATTGCCTTCCATAGTATGGGTATATCATAGTTTCTTCCTGTTCGCATAATTCTTTAATTCATGGGTATTTTTGTTATTTCTGGTTTTCAACTTTCAAATAATAGAGTCAAGAAAAAGTACTTGTGTGTGCATCTGGATGGCTGCATTATGGTTTTTTACGTGGTTATAATTTATCCTTTCAAAATCTTGAACTTGACTTAATTTTCCTCTCTGTAACTTCTCTGCTAGGGTTCCTGGCCCTAACCCCCTGGATAATGCCGGCCTGTTCTCCTACCTCACATTGTCATGGCTCACACCACTCATGATCCGAGGTTTCCAGAATCGCTTAGACAAGAGTTGCATCCCTCTGCTGTCAGTCCACGATGCCTCAGCCAAAAATGCCAAAAGGTAAAGCTTTGGGCAATCCATTGGATTGGTTATAGACCATCTCTTGGTGGGATGGAGACCAGAGATGCTTAAGGCTGGTAGGTAGGGTCCGCCCTCAGACAATTTGGCTCTTCCCTTTGTAGCAAGAGGCCCCACTCTAGACTGGGGGTTCTTAACCCGGAGTTCATGAATCTCTTGAAGTAGTATTCATATTTTATATATTTGGGCTGGAGATCTTTTTGTGGAGTGAGAATTCACATCTTTTATCAGATTTGCCAAAGGGCTCATGACCCCAAGAACATTAGAAATTACTGCTTCGGGCCGAGCCCGTGGCGCACTCGGTAGCGTGCTGCGCTAGCAGCGCAGCGACGCTCCCGCCGCCGGTTCGGATCCTATATAGGAATGGCCGGTGCACTCACTGGCTGAGTGCCGGTCACGAAAAAGACAAAAAAAAAAAAAAGAAATTACTGCTTCTAGTCCTTTTTGATTTTCTCTTCTGGATCAAGCACTTAACAGTGGCATTGGGTATTACATTTTGGGTGAGCAACCCAGACTTTTAATCCTCAACCACCACTAACTGGTTGTGTGATTAAATTTCCTGTACTACTCACTTCACAAGGTAATACAAGGATCAGATGGGGGAAAAAATGAATAAGTGATTTAAAATGTCCTGTACTCATATTCGTACCTCTTGCTCCTTCAGTGAGAGACACCAGGTGGAGAATGGCAGTTTCTAAATGTGTTCTAGGAAATTATAGTCTGATAAGAGCTTCCCTGAGAAGAACATTCAGTGGTTGGGGGAGTTTGTGAAATGTCGTATGCTGTAGCCAGGTCTCAGAGATTTCCAAAGCAATTTAGTGTATTCAAGGCATTGAGAAAACCTGCAGTACAGAAATTGGTTAATCTTTGACCCATTGCTTCTCAGACTTATTCAGTAAAAGAAAAAAAAAAAAAAAGATTCCAGGGAACACCTTTTAGATAATTCCAGATATTGGTCAGAATTTCACCTCTTACCCACTATGATGTCAGACAAGTTGACCTTTTTTTATGTTTTTGCACATAAAGACACGTGTATGTCTTTATGTATAAAGTAGTGGATCATAACATTTATCTCATTGTCCTTCATAGGATTGTTGTAAGAATCAAAAGAAGTGATGAATTCAGTTTAAAGTACCTGGAAAAATGCTTGATGCATAATAAGTCTGCTTGTTCTTTTCTGACCATTATGAGTACAAGATCTCCTGATTTACTTTCACACAGTTCCAATTCACTGATTTTGCCTTTTTGTTCCGTTACTCACAGTGTCTGTCCACCAACACTTTTGCAATCACTCCATATTGGGATGTTTATTTTAAAAAATAATTATCCATGCATTCACACCTTTAGAGAAGGAAGAAGTTTCTTTCTATATGTTTACCACTTAATAGGCAGAGTTCTGGGGTGCATCTTTCCTGATCCTTCGGAAGAGCTGCTCTGTTTGGCTTCTGTGAAAATTTGCTGACGAACTGTCAACTGTCATCACCACCATCATCATAGTCACCATCAGCAGCAGCAGCAGCATTATCACCACCATCATCACTATCACCTTCGTCATCATCACCATCATAATTCTTCATATTTTTTATTGTTCTATAATTACAGAGCATTTCCTCACCCATTATCTCCTTTGACCATCACAACAGTGTTATGAAATTAACAGGGCAGATATTGAGTCCCCCGTTTTACAGATGAAGAAACTGAGGATAAGAGAATTGAAATGATGTTCCCTGAGTCATACAGCTAATGAATGGAGCAGCTAAAATTTGAAGCCAAGTCTTTTGACTCTAAGAGTAGTGATCATGGCCAAAAATTGATAGAATTGCTAGGAAAGCTGTGGGCAGGCTCTAAAAAACATGGTTTTGTTTAGTCAAATAAATAGCTTTAGAACTTGTCGTCTCTGTAGATTGTGCATGTGTGGGGGTGGAGCTGGAATGAGGAGAGGTGGCCCCATGGTTTGGCCTGAGTAATATCATCCAGAAGCAAGAAAATCCACCTATGTACAGGTGTAACAGGGACATTTTTGCTTTGCTGAGGTAGGACCTAGGCCCAGCAAATTATCTGGGTCATCCATTGGTGGGCATGGGATGGGAGTAGTTGTTTTGTAACTCAGGGAGGAAGAAAGAGCCTGGAGTTTTGATTGAGTGAAGAAAAAAGTTCTGATGGTGTTTGCTCCCTTCTGATTTTAGGCTGGGCATGGGTGTCCATGGCTGGAGGAGTAAGGGGTAGAAAAGACTAGAACTGTTTGTAGTGAGAGACTTGGTGAGATTCTGGGCAGGGATGAGAGCCAGAAGTTGATGGAGCTGTTTGAGATCATGCACAAACAGTGCTGCTGTCAGGCCCTGGTGACAAAGGGTGGCCTAGCAAGGGAGGCTGTTCTATCCACTGTGCTCTTGTTCTGTAAGGAGTTGATGCTTCAGGGAATACCTAGAGTCCCATGGCATAGTCCTTTATGTTCTCATCATGGGCACTGGTAGCCACTTTTCAGACAGTGGAACTGCACATATGGGAGCAGGAGCCAGGAAATAAAAGGGCATTTGCCGCACGGTGACTGCAACCAGCTGACTGGATTGTGGATGCATGGGAGGCATCAAAGGGCTGGATTAAGACATCTGGAAATCCTAAGCAGCACAGTGACTATTGTCCAGTCCCCTGCCCTTGTCCCTGCCTCAAATAAAATTCAAAATAAAAAGTGCAAGAAAGTCAACATTTTTTTTTCAGGATAACTTCTTTCATGCTTTTTTGAAATATTGTGTATCAAATTTTTCTCCAAAAAAATGTTTTTGATGTTCCTGTTTTGCTGGTGTAACACAACCTTTGGAGACTTTGAAATAATTGAGGACACTTTTTGGAAGTCAGAGTTCTGGGTTTTGTGAATCTTAATTTGTGTATTAAAAGGAAGAGTGATATTATACAAATTCCTGGGCTATTTCCTGAACTAACTGTATTTCAGGGTCACAAAATAGTTAGTGAAGCAAAGTGATTTTTTGTAGAAAAAGGCAATCTACTAAGTTCAGAAGGAGTGATAGAATTAGAAAAATCATCATTTTGCCAGCCCTGGTGAAAGCAGCTCTAGGCAATGGTGACCAGTGATGGGAAACTTGACAATTAATGAGTCAGGCTAACTCACCATAACCCACTGATCCACCTTAATGTTTCTAACAAGGGGACACCAGGCATTGTGTGTCTTCTGATGGACGGCAACAGGAAATATATGACATCACCTATTAAATATTTTTGCCAAACGGCTGACATCTGAATTTTATTAAGTCTCTAGGTCTAACTACCAGTTTAATAGGATATACAGGGGATAGAAGATTATGTTAGACAACACCACAGTTCAATCCAGAGTGTGGGACATTCTACAGGATAAATAACTCAGTTTCTCCAACAAATAAATGACATAGATATGCAGAGGAGGGCAAACAGCTAGAGATTACAATGAAACTCGAGGCCTTTCATATTTGTCCTTTAAGTGCAATGTATGAACTTTGTTTGGATCTTGATTGAGACAAACTAACTGTCAAAACATATTTTTGAAATAATTAGAGAAATCTGAGTATAGACTGGGCATTAAATGCCATTAAGGAATTATTGTTACTGTGGTTACTACAGTTTCAAAAAAAGAGGCCTTATCTGGAAGAGACCCATAATGAAGTAGTTATAGATGAGATGAGATGATGTCCAAGATTTGCTTTACATACTCCAGCAAAAAAAAAAAGTGGAGGAGAGATGAAACAAAAATGTCAAAATGTTGATAATTCTGGAAGGTGGAAGATAGGTGCTTGGGAGATTCCCTATATTGTTCTCTCTACTTTTGTTGTGTTTGCCAATTTCTGCAACAAAGCTCCTGGCTAGCAAGAACTAGGACGCTTGGATGACACATGTGAAGGGATTTCACTTGGTTCAATTTTTCTCTTTTCAAGGCTTCAACGCCTTTGGGAAGAAGAAGTCTCAAAGCATGGGATTGAAAAAGCTTCAGTGCTCCGAGTGATACTGAGGTTCCAAAGAACGAGGATTATTTTCGATGTACTTCTGGGCTTCTGCTTCAGTGTTACGAGTGTACTGGGGCCAGTAAGTGGCAGACTTGGTGAGGTTTGGGGGACTCCAGGATTTAGAGATTACAGATGGTACTGGGGGCATGTCAAGTCCATACCAGGAGTTGGGGATGTTTTTGTCTCTCAGCTGTTGCCCAGAAAATGAGGACCTTCTGGGGGCAACAGAGCATAGGAGTTAGGAGTGTAAGCTCTGTAGCCACTGCTTGGGTTCAAACCATGGCCCTGCCACTTAACTGCTGGGTGACTTTGGGCACTTTAATTACCCTCTCTGTAGGGCCAGCCCGTGGCTCACTCGGGAGAGTGTGGTGCTGATAACACCAAGACCGCGGGTTCGGATCCTATATAGGGATGGCTGGTTGGCTCATTGGCTGAGCGTGGTGCTGACAACACCAGGTCAAGGGTTAAGATCCCCTTACCGGTCATCTTTTAAAAAAAATAATAATAATAATTACCCTCTCTGTGCCTTGGTTTCCTCATGGAACCCCATGACACTCTCAGGGGTAGACCTTATGAAAACCCTATGTATAAAATGGAGAGCATTATGTTATCTTCCTCAAAGGGTAGCATTAAATGAGATAAGTATATAAAGCCCTTAGAACATGGCCTGGCTCAGTACATGTTAAGGGCTTTGAGAAACAGCTGAGCAGCTCTGGGAATATAGGTAGCAGGAACTAATGGTCTCCTCCATGTACCATGATTGAGATGAATGGGCTCTATCTCCTGTCCTCCAGTTCCTCAGCCCAAGAATCTGATTTCAGAGGAAGAGTCTGATTGGCCAGCTGGGGTCACCTGGTCACCGGTTGGCCACTGGAGGGTGGGGCACTTTGAGTGACAGTCCAGCCTAGACTGCATGCAATGGGCAGCTGAGAGTCTGCCCAGAAGAAAAGTGAGGCACTGTTACCAGCTAAGGGGACAATGAATGTAGGTCAGGAAGAAGTAGCAGTTGATGACCACAGAGATAACTGACACCCGGGACAGTTAGTATACTGCGTGTTCTCCATTTGTCCCTCCAGGTCCACTGTCCACCATTTTCCACCCTGTCCTGTGCTCCTAGTGTAGGATCTGTATAGTTCACATGAATGGGGCCCCCTGCCCTCTGGCTTCTAGTTGGGTTTGACCAGTGGGAGACTCCAATAGACGGGAAGGAAAGAGAACGGTGAGATCGCGATATTTATCTCCCTGGCTGCTTTCCTTTCCATTACTGGAGGTTGGTGACCAGAGCTCCTGTCAGGGGCCCTCTCTGCATGGCTGCCCCCTCTGGGTCCATTAACCTCACCCTCCCCTCACCCCATAGGTCTGGGGAGGTAACAGTTCCCTGCTGTTGCTAGCTCCATGGTGCCCCACCATCCCTTGCTGAAGTCCCTAAATTCTGCCCACACCTTTGTAAATAGTCACTTTATTAATTCCTAAATCACCCTAAATTACTAGCTCCTAGGGGGAAGAGCTGGGATTCAGATCTGGATCAGTTGAGCTCCTAAGTTTCCCCCAGCTGGACTTTGACCTTGAGGACAGCATTGGGCTTGACTCAATTTGATCCTTCAACAAATCCCCAATAGTAACCCAGGCTTTCCAATCCTTTCAGACAACAAATATCAAACGTGTGTCTGAAAAGATCCAGAGGTCTGAATAATCCAATCTCCTATTTCCTTCTAGTCGCTGATTATACCAAAGATCCTGGAATATTCCGAAGAGCAGTCAGGGAATATCATCCGTGGAGTGGGGCTGTGCTTTGCTCTTTTTTTCACTGAGTGTCTGAAGTCTCTGAGTCTATGCTCAAGTTGGGTTGTCAACCAGCGCACAGGCATCAGGTTTCGTACAGCCGTTTCTACCTTTGCCTTTGAGAAGCTTATACGATTTAAGTCTCTAACACACATCTCCTCGGGAGAGGTAAGTTACTGGGACTACACCTCCCAGGCCATACTTCCCTACCACTCCTCCAGACATCTCTGCCCTGGGGGCCAAGGGAGGGGGAAAAGGGGGTTAAGAGAGAAAGAAGAGAGAGAAGGAAGATAATTCCCAGGTTGAGTGTTGATAACCATCACAACTGCCTCTGGGTCATGCAAGCAGGTCAACAGTAGCCCAGGAAGATGCCACTTGTTTTTAGAGGATTGAGAGGGTTCCATCATTCCATTCAACAAAGAGTTACTTAGGCCTCCTCTGGTCCAGATCCTGTTCTAGGCCTTGGGAATAGAACTGTGAACAAAAAGACGCAAATTCTTAGTAGAAGCACATTGGAAAGCATATCCCCTAAGCCAACTTGGGGATGTGGATATGGGAGGACTTGATAGCTTATGGAACTCTTCCAGGGGAAAGAAATCATAGACAACCTCTCTGAGTTTTAATTTTGCTACATGCAAAAGAGGAATATTTACACCTGCCTTGTTATTTTTATTGATTCTCAGTTCTTGTTCTTGCAACATTACACAAACAGTGACAGAGACTGGGGGAAGACATCCCAACTTATGGCTCATAGTCATAGGGCATATCAAAATTTCATATTCCTAATTTCAATTTCCCTATTTTTCAATTGCTCACCAATTACCTTGAGGAGCATAGGTTACTTTTATATTGAAACAGACATTTTTAATTTTTGGAAAAGGCAGCACTGCCTTGGCTCCTTACCCTCAAGCCAAATCCCATTGTGATCTGGCTTCAGCTCTTTGCAGCCTCATCTCTTCTCAATCCTCTCCTCCAGCCCTGGGTTGGCTTTCTCCCTTCTATCCAGGCTGGGCTAACCTCTAGTCCCCCAAATACACCAGGCATGTCTGCCTCCTGGCAACTTTGCTCACATCAACCCCACCCCCTGCCCTTTAAAAGTCCCTTTCATCCTTCAAATCCCAGTTTAGACATCCTCCCCTTCCCAGTGGTATCTCCAAACCCCACCCTCTACCACCATTCTCCACTAAGCATTTATAGTTCTTTTTGCACAAATCTGGCTGCCCCACTAATATGAGCCCCCCTCAAATACATGAACCATTTTAGATTTACTTCTCTATCCTTCAAAAGACCCAGCATCTGAGTTACACAGGACAGATGTCTAAAAAGCATCTGCAAAATTAACCATTGCCATTAAGTAGAAGCTTTCTTTAAACCCAAGTGATAACAAACATTAGCAAACATTATTTATTGTTTGTACCCATCACTACTATTGTTATTCTTCACTGTTTTATTTGTTCTGAGACCTTAGGTAACTTGTTTGGCCTCAATGATGCTGTGGAATAATAATAATAGCAGAACCAACCTGATAGTGTTGTTGTCTCGTGGAATTCAATGAGTTTGTACATGTAAAATATGCAGAAAAGGGGCAGTGATTCATAAATGTTAAACTGTGTATTATTATTAGTTTCTGTTAGGCCTTAAGCTTGGAAGCTACCCTGTCCTCTTACACTTGACCTGCAGTTAAAGGATCCAGGCAGCCCTTCTCCCTGTTTATCTCAGGAAAGCTATAACAGTCACTAACTTATTCTAAGCCAGACATTTTCCCAAGTGCTTTACTCACATTTGCTCCATCAGTCCTCTGACATCCTTCTTGTGTGCTAGGTTCTGTTATTGTTCCCTTTGTCATTGAGGAGGAAACTGAGGCGAGGAAAGGGTAGGTAACTTATACAAGGTCTCATGATGGGTTAGCAACAGAGCCTAGATTTGGACACAATAGTGTGGCTGCATAGTCCAGGCTTTTAACCACTGTACTTACCTGCTTTGGGAAGGAGACCCATGCTGCAGCCTGCCTTGGTTCATTTCTATATGTCCCTGTTCTGAGCACTTGCTGTATGCAAGGCCCTATTTCCCCAGACATTTTAATAGAAGGATAAAACAAAATGACCATTTGTAAGTGAAGATGAAAGTAGTTACTCAAGTGAGGATTTCTGGAGAGTTGCTGCCATCAATTTTATTTTAAAATTAATTTTTAAAAAATAGCTGAAGGGCCGAGCCCGTGGCGCACTCGGGAGAGTGCGGTGCTGGGAGCGCGGCGACGCTCCCGCTGCGGGTTCGGATCCTATATAGGAATGGCCGGTGCACTCACTGGCTGAGTACTGGTCATGAAAAAGACAAAAAAAAAAAAAAAAAAAAAATAGCTGAACACATTCTTCTTAGTGTAGAAGATACCCTGCTCATGGTTACTTCCCAATGCCCAGAGGTAAGCACCATTATCAGTTTGGTTTGTGTCCTTCCGGACCTTTTAAAGTGCATTTAGGACCACATGCAAGTTACTCGTAGAAAACGTATGGTATTTTGTGTATGTGCATTTTTACATAAATTTACTACATTTTACATAGTGTCCTGCAACTTGGTTTTACCAACAGAAAGTGCACAATGTAGTTTTTCTGGGTGAGTTTTTGCATCAGTGGTACTACATCTTTTGTGTTGTTTTGTAGCTTTTCTCCCCTCTTTTTTTTTTTTTTTTTTTTAAAGATGACCGGTAAGGGGATCTTAACCCTTGACTTGGTGTTGTCAGCACCACGCTCAACCAGTGAGCTAACCAGCCATCCCTATATAGGATCCGAACCTGCGGCCTTGGTGTTATCAGCACCACACTCTTCTGAGTGAGCCACGAGCTGGCCCTTTTTCCCTCCCTCTTTATCATGTCTTAGTTTCCCATGTTAGCACATATAAATCTTTCTCATTCATTTTCAGTGATGCTTAATCATAGTTATACTCCTTTCAATGTGCCCAAATAAAGTGCTTTCTATACATTACCTCACTCAGTCCTCAAATCAACACAGTGAAGTAGGTTGTATTATTATTCCCATTTTACTGATGAGGTGACAGAGACACAGGGAGAGACTAAGTTGCTTGTCTGTGATTCCATAGCTGGTACATGACAAGTTTGGGACATGAGCTGTAACAGTTTAGCTCCAGGAATATTACCTAACACGTCTGGGGTGGACTTTTTAACCTTTCTCCACCAGTGGATATTTAGGATGTTTCCAGGGTCTGGCTGGTATAAGCAGTGCTGTGACGAAATTCCTTCTGTGTGTTTCCTCCAACATGTGTGAATGTTTGTCAACAGAGGAATGAAACTGGCAGGTCATAGGATTTGTGCAAGTTTTAAAAAATTATACTGTGAAATTGCCCACCAAAGTGGCTGTACCAATTTATGCTCCCTGATATATATATATACATATATATATATATATATATATATATATATATGTATATATATATGTATTTCTTTTTTAACTGGCTGGTACAGGGATAGAACCTCAGACCTTGGTGTTATCAGCATCACACTCTAACCAACTGAGCCAACTGGCTAGCCATACTTTAAAATTTTGTAAAAAGTCAGGCTGAGGCACATCCTGAGAACTAGAAGGAGATCAGTTTAAAGATAAAAGGAAACCATTTCCTAAGGGATTTAGATTGGTAATTCTAAAAGACATTAATGAATTGGTTCCTTAAAGATTTCTTGATTTGGAATGTCAGCTTTTATGTAGCACTGAACCAGGTAGTGTACATGTGGGATGGAAGTAGGCGGAAGAGTGTACAGCATCAGAGAAGAAGGAAAAGGCAGAAGAGAAGATGACTCGGTCTCTGCCGAGAAAATTTAGTTCATATTCCCACCTCACAGTCTAGGAAAGAGAGAAAAAAAATTCAGTTTATATTATTATTAGTGTAGAATTACTAGAATACAATAGAAATAGAATGGAATAGTGGAATCTGGATACTAGTAGCAGTAGGAGTAACAGAGTAGTAAAATAAATATACCTTTTATCGAGCATATTTTTTGTGGGCAGACACTTTATATCTCATTAAAATTCTCACAAAAACCATATGAGTATAAAGTAGGTATCATTATTCCAGCTTTACGGATGGGGAAGCTGAGGCTCAGAGTGGTATAGTAACTTGTCAAGGATCACACAGCCAGTCAGAAGAGAGTTGTGCCCCTGGGGTGTCTGTCTCTACTCTGTCACCCTGCGTCTCTAGCCTTCTTGCTAGGAGAGGGTGTGGGGAGGTCACGTGCCATCCCTGCTGGGTAGCTGGAGATGTGATACCTGTGCCCATGGTTTGTTGTCTTCCAGGCCATCACCTTCTTCACTAGCGACATAAACGACCTCTTTGAAGGGGTGTACTATGGGCCCTTGCTACTGCTCGCGTGTTTGTCACTGGTTTCCTGCACCATTTCCGCCTACTTAGTTCTGGGACCCACTGCTCTCCTTGCCACTTTTTGCTATCTCCTGGTTTTCCCGCTGGAGGTAATGTCTTTCTCTGCCACCCGTTTGATGTTGGGCATTCCCCAGGACTCCCAGGGCTGTGGAATCTGGGAGACCTCTGAGTGTAAACGTTGACTCTTGTTGACTATTCTTTCCGGTGTGGTTCACATTCAGCTTCAATGCCTACCTCATTCCTATGTCAGACCACACGTTTGGTAAACAAACAAGAGGTGGATATCACGTGCAAGGTCCACCTTGCAAATTTCTATGACGGATTATCTGCCTCACAGACTTTCCTCGGAAGACAATCTCTGTGTAAAATGTTTATTCCATCTCTTCTACCCTGAAGGTGCTGATATAATAAAGCAGATGGCATTTAACTTTTAGCTGAGTATAGTATAATGGAGGAAAGGAAGCAAATTTGCTGCCAAAGTTTCAGTGAAATAAAATTGGGCAAAATAGGAGTGACTCTTGGATGATGTGTGCTCTGAATTATTGAAACTGATAGTTTTCTTCCCTCAGTACAGTTATTCTGATCAAAAGGTGTTTATAATTGTTAGAGGGTTTAGGGTTCCAGTAGGCAGAAGAGACATTTCTGTTGAGTTCCCATTTAGTTAGTCATAGCCTGGCTTAGGATCCAGTGGAGAAAGGCCCCCAGGATGCCCTAAGGCATGATATGGCCTGGAGAGGCTTCCACTGGAAAATTTTCCACAGGGACCTGGAACAAGGGGCCCCAATGGATTCACTCAGTACAGGATTAAACCCCAGTATTCAATCCACATCTGGAGCTGACCTTTGGAAATACTCCTAGCTGTTCTACTTATGCCAGGCTGAACTCTCTCACCCTTGTCAAAAGAAGTTCTTGCACATCAAAAACTTGCTGCATCCTGATCCAGGCATTCCTGACCAGGATGGCTGTGAAGATACAGGGCCACGCTTCAGAGATCGGAGACCAGCGCATCCGCGTGACCAGCGAAGTTCTCACGTGCATTAAGATGATTAAAATGTACACGTGGGAGAAACCATTTACAAAAATAATTAAAGGTATGGGAAGTCTGGCTTTCTGCTCAGAGCCTGGTGATGTCACGGTGGGCTAAGCCTCTCACCTTTTGGGGATTTCTTTCATGTTTTGGGGATGAAAACATGTGCTCTTCGGAGAATCTTCTTGTGATTTTCAGTGTATTTCTTTTTTGTCTCCCAGACCTAAGAAAGGAGGAAAGGAAACTACTGGAGAAGAGTGGGCTTGGGCAGAGCCTGACCACTGTCACCTTGTTGATTTCCCCATTGGTGGCCACAGTAGTCATGATTCTCGTCCACACAGGCTTAAAATTGAAACTCACAACTTCATTAGTAAGTGTTGGGCTGCTTTGTTCTCCACGCCCACCATAATGATAAGGGAGTTTTCTCATGGGCTCCAGGGAATGAAGGAAGCAGAAAGGGCTGTGAATCTCAATGCCTCCTCCCCCTCTTTATCCAGGCCTTCGCTGCTGTGTCCTGCATGAATCCCCTTCGGCTGTCAGTGTTCTTTGTACCCTTTGCAGTCAAAGCCCTCACAAATTCCAAATGTGCAATGGAGAGGTTCAAGGTTAGTGGTCAGAGGGCTGGCTGTAGGGCCCTCTACTTGGGTGTTCATTTGCCTTCAGCCCACACAATGTTCCTCCTGAACATGTCCCCTAGCTAAGGCAGAGTCCAGCTTAGGTAGGGAGAGGGATCGGCTAACTTAATGACCTCCTGTGTCCATGCTGGTGTGGGGGCTGGGAAGACATGAATGAAGTTGGGTCCCAGTCCCCAGGGAGATCTTAGGATAGTATATCCTGACCAGGTCTCAGACAGGGGGTCTTCAGCCCTTATCCGGGTTTGCATAGGGTTACCCTGATAGTTTTGCTTTTTTTAAAAAAATCATATCTGTTGCTTGCATTTAAAAACCTGGAAATTGGGCCGGCCCGTGGCTCACTCGGGAGAGTGCGGTGCTGATAACACCAAGGCCCCGGGTTCGGATCCCATATACGGATGGCCGGTTAGCTCACTGGCTGAGCGTGGTGCTGCCAACACCAAGTCATGGGTTAAGATCCCCTGACCGGTCATCTTTTAAAAAAAAAAAAAAAAAAAAACCTGGAAATTTTCTATGAAAACCCAGATTTCTGAATTCTCTTGAATAATCAGAAGATTTGGCCACACTGGACTTCATTCTCCTGTGGCCAAAAGCTGCTGGAGCTGAGGGATAGCTGCCCAGTTTAGACAGGGTATTTAGATGCAGTCTGCTGCAGCCACCACCGTGCCCTGTTGCACCTCCAACACCGGGGCTGCATTTTTCTGTCCACTTCTCATCTTAGAAATGGTCCGCTTCTCTTACTTACATGGCTGGTCTTGCCTCAACAGGCATCGGTGCTTGAAAACCCTAATCTTAACCAACTTTAAAAAGACATTTTGTAGTCATCCCATTTTAAAATACATGCAGTTGCTGACCTATATCATTCATTCACTCATTCATTCATTCAGAAAATATTTATTGAGCACCTACCACATGCCAGTCACTGAGAATACTACATTGAACATGCCCAACAGGGTCCCTGCTCCCTGGGAGTTCTGATCTGGTGTGGGAACAGACAATTAACAAGTAAATTAATGATCAAAGAGGATTATATCAGATCACAGGAAGAACTATGATTCTAATAAAACAATGTGATGTTCTAGAGAGTGTACTGGGTTCTAGAGAGGGCTGGGGGCTGCTGTGCATAGGCTGGTCTGTGAAGGCTCCTCTGCCGAGGTGGCTTTCAAGCTGAGTGATGTTGACTAGGCAGAGCAAACAGCCAGCGCAGAAGCCCTGAGGCTGAAATAAACTTGGCTTGTTTGCGTAACACAAACACAGTCCTTTGCTTATCCAAAGCCCGGGACCTCCCCTGACTTCTCAGCAGCTGCGTTAGGGCCCCTGCCACTGCCTTCCTTCCCACGGGCACGCTAGGCTCTCCTGTCCATCCCCCGCTCTGTGCCTGTTTTCGCCTGTGGGGTGGACAGAGATGAGGAAGCTACAGTCTGGGCTCACAACAGTGGGTAAGAATGTCCAAAATATCACTAGGTATCGTTCCAAATCACTTTCTAAGCATATCTCCAGATAGAGATTCATGAATATGACATGACTTCAGTGGGATCAAACTCCACACCCACATTTTTTAATGCTAGAATTTCTGTAGCTCAACCCTTATATTTTACAGACAGGGAGGTGGAGACGCAGAGAGAAGTGACCTGCCCATGGTCACGTTTTGAAATGTATGATCCAAAACGATATCTTTCACAGCGTGGACATGGGCAGATCTTTTTATTTTTAATAGTTATAAAGGAAATTTAATTAGAAAAACTATACATCAATCCTGTGAACCCATGGCTATTCTCACTTGGGAGGAGGCTAGTGTACATTAGGTCTCAGCCAAGGTCGGTGCAGGTGGTAAGCAGATACGGGAGAGGAGCCCCATGGTCTGGAATTTGGAAAACACGAAGCTAGAATTTTCAGCAGCAGAAACTGGCCTCCTCCTACTTGGTGGTGGTACTTCAAGCTTTTACAGTTTATCAGAAGTTCACTAAATCATAGCCCTGGCTGGCCAGTAAAATTGGGTACATATTCCTGCTGAACTAAAGGACTGAATTCCTCCTCCCTCCTTTTCTTTTTGTCTTTACAGAGATTTTTCCTCCAAGAGAGCCCTGTTTTATATGTCCAGACCTTGCAAGACCCCAGCAAAGCTCTGGTTTTGGAGGAGGCCACCTTGTCGTGGCGACAGACCTGCCCTGGGGTCATCAATGGGGCGTTGGAGCTGGAGAAGAATGGACACACTTCTGAGGGGATGACCAGGGCTCAGCCACCTTTAGGTGTCCTCGGGCCAGAGGACAAAGGGGACAGCCTGGGACCAGAGTTGTACAAGATAAACCTGGTGGTGTCAAAGGTAGCTTTGTCCAGACCATGCAGGCAGGCCAGCTGCCAAACTTCCAGGGCCTGAGTCTAGGAGCTTAGCCAGGCACTTCACCATTTCTGTGGTTAAAAACTGCCCTCTCTAAGATCTCCTTTTAAAATACAAATTTTTCATGGAGTGCAAATACAGGAAGATTTTCATACTTTAGTGTGATTTAATTGATCGTCTAGATATTTTTTGTAATGAGCAAGACCTAGAATAATATAAGAGTACTCTGTGCTGGTCCTTGGAGGGACCAAGGACACAAAAAGGAGAAAGAGAAGGAGACTAAACAAACATTTATTACATTCCTAGTATGTGCCAAGCACTATGGTACATGTTTTAATTTGGTTATTCTGCGAACTCACCTTATCTGGCTCCTTCCCTGCCTAATGTTTACAAGGTCTAGCTTCCTGCTCTCTCCTGTCCTCACCTCTGTTCTTCTCTTCTCTATTCTATTAATATTAATATCTAGTAATAGATATGGAATAGATATAGTTATTGGTCTATAATGATAAATATACTATGTAAAAATTGATATTAATATCTAATAGTATAGGTGTTAATATCTAATATCTACTATCTCTTATCTATTTACATGTTCTCCTTTGGTAATCATCTCTAATCCTATGGCTTTAAATTCTATTTCTGTGCTATTTTCTCTAGCCTTGAAGTATCCTCTGGGCTCCTGACTCAACTGCCTATTCACTGTCTCTCTTAAATGTCCATAGAGCATGTCAAATGAAACAAGGTCATGATTTTTACACTCTCTGACCAGTTCCCCAAACCTTCCTCATCTCAGGAGATGGCACACCATCCTTTCAGTGGTTGAGGACCTGGAAGTCAAACTTGATTTCTTTCCTTCCGTCTCACCAATCCAATCCAGTTCTACTTCAACATCTCTCTTGACCCAGCTACCTCTCACCATAGCCTTCTCCTCTGCCCTAGCCCCAGCCACCTGTTCAGCAGCCTCTTTGCTTCCACTTTTGCCCTCTTATGACCCACTACTACGCAGTAGACAGAGGGATCTTTCTAAACCATAAATCAGTTCAAGCTACTCTCCAGCATAAACCCATCAGTGACTTCCCACTATCTTTAGGATGGAGCCCAGGTTTCCTCCAAGTGCCCACCTACACCTGTGACCTTCTCCCATTTAGCCCTCCACACCAGCTCCACCAGACTTCTCACAGCTCTTCAGCAGTCAGCCTTGCCATGGCTTCAGGACCTTTGCACCTCCTGTTACTACACCCTGGAACACTCTTGCTCCAGGTCTTCCTCTGTCTGGCCCTTTCTTGTCATTCAGGTCTAAAATGCAATGATGCCTGTTCTAAAGAAACCATCCCTGGCCAACCCATCTAAAATTGCCTTAATCTCCAACTCTCTGTCATAGTAGCCAATTTCATTTTACTTAGGTCACTTATTACCATTTGATTATATTGGTTGTTTGACTGATCTGTCTTATCCCCTCCTCCAACTAGAATATAAGCTCAGTGAGAGTTCTTTTCTTCATTATTTGGCACATAGAAGAAACTCCAATGACAATTTGATGGATGGATAAAGGAATGAACAAATGAATGAATGTATGTGTGAATTCTGTGAGGCTGGCTTCATTTTACAGATGAAGAAACTGAGGCTCGGATAGGTTAAAGGACTTTCCCAGGATCTGAGAGTAGATGCCAATCTGGGATTCAGGATTCTTGCCACCTCTCCATGAGTTCCTCTCAACCACTCCCATGTGACTTCCTCTGAGGTTGCCCCATCCCACCTCTATAGACTGAACTTGAAGCTCTTCTTGAGCTTTGCTTCTCTGGAGGTCTTGAGTGTGTGGTTTTTTGTTTTTTGATTGTCATTTTGTGTTCAAATGATCAACCTGCCCTGTGAGTGTCCCAACACCTGTCCGTTCTCTTTGGCTTTGCAGGGGACGATGTTAGGGGTCTGTGGCAGCACAGGGAGTGGCAAGAGCAGCCTGTTGTCAGCCATCCTAGGGGAGGTAAGTGACTTGTGACCACTGTGTTCCCACCCACAGGCAGTCCAATTGCTCCCAAGCCCGAGTCCCCCCAGTAAGGCTCACCGCTGCTTTCTTCCTCACAGGGGTCTAGGCAGATAGGATTTTTGTAAACTGAAAGCAGTGTGCATGCACCTTGGAGGAGGTGATTTACAAAGGGGCTCCCTCCTCAGTGGCACTTTCTCCCCACCCTGGGGCAACACCGGTTGGCTGATCCCTCTTAGGTCACCTGGAAATCCATCCTTACCTGTCTCAAAGTTTAATATGATCATAAAAATCATTTCATCAAGCCAAACTCATACCATTGAGGAGTGAGATGGCATCAGGAGCAAAGTGTGAAAGGAGAAAGAGGGAGAAGGAAGGAAGGAGGGGGTGGAGGAGAGGAGGCTCTCCGGAGGGGATGGGACAATCTTTCGTACCCCACCAGTGGCATCTACATGCCTGCTGGCTGCCCTTGCCCTTGAGCTCTGAACCCCCCAATTCTGTTGTCCGTGGATGTTTTTGAGGTCTGGTTTTTTTGGGTTTTTTTTTGCACACATATGGCTCAGAACACCCCTTCTCCAGTCTAAAAAATACCCAAACCCATTCCCCCAAATCATTTGGGGTCACCTTGCACACATCATAGTGAACAACTTAAAACACTCACAGTTTACAGCACTTGTTATGCATCTGTGGCCACCTCCCTGCAGGGGTGTCCTAGGCCCTCCCCCACACCTCACCAGCCTCAACACCTCCTGGGGCTTCTCTCCACCCCCTCTCCCCAACCCACCCCACTTCTTTGCCCATCATCCCGCTTCCCACATTGTTGGGAGAACTAACCGTTTTGCTTCCTTTATTCTGTTCCTCCCACATGAACATAGCCAAACTCATCGCCTTGTTGAGATGTGGTTATGTCATCAATAGCAACCCTCTCTTAACACCACAGTCTGGCAGCTTTTCTGTGCTCCCCCAGCTTCTTTGCAAATGGGGAGAAGAAAGACGCCATTTTTTAAAAGATAGTAAAAATAGTTTAAGTACTTACAAGTCAGGCCCTGTGCAAAGAGCTTTCCATTTTTATCTTTAATCCTGATAACAACCCCAAGAGGCAGGGGTTGTTATACTCACTGTGGCCCATTTACAGATGAGAGGACTTGAGGTTCAGAGAAGTGGCTTGCCCAAGGGCATGCTGCAGGTAAGGGGTGAACCCGGGTTAGATCCAGGTGCACCTGAGGCAGGAGCTCTGTCCTTCATCACAATGGCATTGCCCAGCAGCCTCCATTCAAAGCCACCTTCCTACGGGGCCAGTGGTTTGTCAGTTTCTTCTGCAAATGAACCAGCCACTATCCCGCCAATAAAAGAATATAGTAAGATGTCATTTTAAAGTTTTGTTATGAAAATGGCTCCAAATCAAAAGTAAAAAGCACAGGATAAGAAAGAGAAAAGGACAAGGATAGTGAGGTCCTCTGTGGGGCAGTGAAGATGGGGGTACAGTCTCTGTTTGTAATGTGTGTTTTTAAATTTATACAGAAAAGCAGGAAGAACACTAAAGACCCGTATACCTACCATCTAGATTCAACCAGTTGATAGCATTTGCCTATTTGCTTCATCTGTGTGTGTGTGTCTCTTATATGTAAAAGATTTGTATATATGTACGTGTATATATATAAGATTTGTATTATCTTTGAATTCTATTTTTCCACGAACTTTTTGCAGTACTCTCATATATGTTTTGTAGAATTATTTTAAATTATAGAGGTTATAACACTTTCCGTACTAATAACTTCATTATAGTGTCCCCAAATAAGGACATTTTCTATGTAACCATCATAACAGTATCATGCCTAACAATAATAATTTCCGTAATACCCAGGCATGGCAGGCATGGTCAGACATGGCCTGGAATTTTCAGTCTGCACCATGAAGACCACAGAGGCACTAGTTGCTAGGGAACATGGTGCTGGGAAAATAAGATGAAAAAGGGCATGGGGTGTCTTCAACGCAAACCTTGGATTCAGCCCAAGCGGGAACTGCCCTGACTTAGCTCTAACCGCTTTCACATGTTCTAATGGCTGTCCCTCAGGCTCACTGGTGGGTCTGGCAGGGCCCCATGAAAAGTCCCTTTTACACAGGAGAGCCCCAAGGGTCTCTGAGGGCAGTGGGGCCCTGGGCACTATGCCTGCTGAGCCAGGCGGGTTGTCCCTGCCCACCCTGTTTCTGAACCTAGACTCATTCTTCTGCAGATGCACTTGCTCGAGGGCTCGGTGGGGGTGCATGGAAGCCTGGCCTATGTCCCCCAGCAGGCCTGGATCGTCGGGGGTAGTGTCAGGGAGAACATCATCATGGGAGCCCAGTTTGACAAGGCCTGGTAAGCTCCTGAGTGGGGCAGGGAGGGACACAGGGTGGGGGTGGAGAGGGACCTCCAGCTGCAAAGAGTAATTTGACAACTGCTAACACTTGTTGTGTGCTCCTTGTATGCATCACTATATTTCCTCCTCACTGTGAAAGAAATATTATTACCACATTCATTTCCTAGATGAGTCAGCTGAGGCCCCAAGAGGTCAAATAATTTGACCAAAATCTCCTAGGTGGTAGGATATGATCAAGTCAGAATTTGAACCCAGGGCTGAGCCCATGGCACACTCCGTAGCGTGCTGCGCTAGCAGCGCGGCGACGCTCCCGCCGCCGCGGGTTCAGATCCTATATAAGGATGAGCGGTGCACTCCCTGGCTGAGCGCCGGTCACGGAAAAAAAAAAAAAAAAAAAAAAAGAATTTGAACCCAGTTGCTTTCAGAAACTTCATGCTTAAGTATTATGCTATATTGGCTCAAAGTAGTCAATACATCCTCCCCTCCAAAAATGTTACATTAACATTTGTATTAATTCAATCTTGACCCCTAAGTCAAAAGGCAAACAAATGGGGATGATGAGGTTATACGGTGGAGAGGAAATGAGTTTGGATTCATGGCCATGGACCTCCCACCTCCCATCCATATCCCTCCTTCCCCTTTGTGGCCTCTGCCTCCCTCAGAATCCTAAGGTTGACCTGCTTGAGGCAGGCACTTGGATGTCACTAGTAAAGCCTATTATTCAGTGGAGGATCTAGGAAAACTCTGAATGCTACAGCTATGCTTCCACCTATGGCGGACGCTACAGTTATGCTTCCACCTATGGCGGACTCTGACCTTCTTTGACTGTTTGCTTGATTTTGCAATCTGCCCCCAGTAACAGCACTGAGTGGCATATAGGTATATAGATCGGCCATCACCATCTGATGTCCTATGGGCACCCCAAAGTCATGTCCAATACCAACTCATGAGCACCCTGCTTGCCCACCCCACAGCCCCCCTGCTTCTTATCCCAAATTGCCTGATTCAGTTAAATGACATCACCCAAGCTGCACCCCAGCAAGCCCGACACCTCCTCTGATACCTTCCATATCTAATTGGCCACCAACCCTTGGATAAGTTTGTCTCTGAAATATCTCTTCCTCTCCATCTCTGCTACTAGTTCCAGTCTGTGATCTCTTGTTTGAACAATTCCTTCTACCTCTGCCCTTGGGTTCCTGTCTCTAATCTCTCACTCTGTTCCATTCTACGTACTGTCTCCAGGACAATCATCCTAAAATACAGTCCTCACCTTGTCTTGCTCTGCTTTAAGACTGATAAAACTCACGGAGCAGTTTCGAACTATCTGTCTAAAATAAAAATGCACCAAGCCTTGTACAATTCAGCAAATCCGCTGCTAAGTGTGTAATGCATAGATATTTCCTCCCATAAACACAAAGGCCCATACTCAAGAATTTTCACGCTGCATTATCCATAGGAGCAAAAGACTAGAAACTACCCAAATGTCTATCAGTTGGGCAATGGCTTATGGTGCAGCCTTATAATAGAATTACTATGGTGCCATTAAAACCATATAGACCTATATATGCTGCACACATACATATGAGGGTACTTCAAAAAATTTATGGAAAGATCCCTATTATCTTTTAATTCTATTTTTCCACAAACTTTTTGAAGTACCCTCATATATGAATAGATTATTTCTGAATAAATACACAAGAAACTGTAATACTGGCTGCTTCTGAGGAGAGCAACTGAGAGTCAAAGAGAAGACTTACTTTTCACTGGATCTTTTTATTCTGTTCAAATATTTCTTAAGTGCACATATGATTAGTTTTAAACTATTAGTTTCTTCTTTTTTCGGTGGCTGACTGGTACGGGGATCCAGACCCTTGACCTTGGTGTTAGCACCACGCTCTAACCAACTGAGCTACCCGACCAGCCAAAACTATTAGTTTAAAAGAAATGAAAGACAGAATGACATTTTTAAAAGCCTCCAGTGGTTCACCATTAAACACAAGATCAAGTCCAAGTCTTAGCATGGGATTCAGGACCTTTGCCTTCAAAACTGGGGAAGGTTGGAGGGCCTGAGGTCCAGCTGCCTGTACCGTACAGCTCCCTGTCCTTCATAGGTATCTCCAGGTGCTCCATTGCTGCTGCCTGAATCGGGACCTGGAAATTCTGCCTTTTGGAGACATGACGGAGGTGAGCACGGGGCAAGCCTCTTTCAGCTCTGTTATAATGTTGGTGCTTTATGTTTAGCTACTGCCTCCCTGGGCAGAGGCGGGAGGGACCCCAGCTCTTCCTTCTCAAAACAGCATGAGCTTTCCCTGCAGCTGCTGCTTCCAAGCCAAGAACAAAGCCTCCCCCACTGAGGGAAGCTGGGGCTCACCTTACAGTGGGAGGTGGGGAAGAAGGAGGCTACCTCACCCCACAAAGGTGGAGAACTGACCTCAAGCTACCTCTGCAGCAAGAGCAGAGACCCTGTAAAGATGAGAAACCACCCATCCCCCTCTGCCCCACCCAGCTTCCCTGCCCCACTATGGCCACCACTTTCTTTGCCAGTGGGAATATCAGCCACGGCCCCACAGGGGCAATTTGATTTCTGACTATAGTATTTATCTGGTAATTCATTATCTTTAACATCGACAGCCACTTTCAATCCACATAAGACCCCCCCCCAAACACACACCCAAGGTAAAAGTAGTATTGTTATCTTGATGCTACTACCTAGTAATAGCTCACTCTGTTTAGCACTTACTGCATGCAAGGTACTTTTCCAGCAACATGAATGCAGTGTCCTGGGCCTCACAGTAACCCTAGGAGGACAGTCTTTCTATTCTTCTTTTAAGGACGGGACTATAAATCCTTGAGGGCAGAGAGCTCAATTTTTTTATGTAAAGTTGTTTCTTCAATAGGAAGAACAAGGTCTCATCTGTAAAATGGCATAAATAAGATCATGTTGCTTTGAAGTTTAAATGGGTTAATACATACAAAGTTCTTTAAACACTGCCTGGCATAGAGTAGGCGTTAGCTATTATTATGAGAGAAGGCTAGGCATTTAAGAGGTGTTTGTTGAATGAATAAATAAATGAATTAATGGGGAAACTGGGCTTTGGCCAGGTCGAGCAGCTTATCCAAGGTCACATATTGGTGACTTGGAGGCAGAGTAATGACAAGAGTTTGTCCTGCCACCTTTTAAACTCGCTTCTTCTTTCCAGAGACTTCAAGAGTTCATGGTAGAACAGGGACTAGGATTTAGGCTCTGGCTCCCACGTCCCCAGAGCCTGAGGGATGGGCTAGCTGGCAGCTGCCTGGAGTGCTAATCTGATCTACAAGGGGACCTACAATGTGCTCAGTAACTCAGGTTTCCACCTTGACTCCTAACACAACAGGCGCTGTGTGATATGGCCCTTCCCAGCTACCGCCACTCTGTCTGTTCAGCAATTGTACACAGTGCAAATAATCTTAGACCCCCCCTTAACCCAGGCTGACAGTCCCGCCAGTTGACAGTTGCAGTCAATGGGGATTTAAAACCTGAATAAGATGTAAGATGATGCTGTCCCTTGGGAATGAGTGGTTGATTTTATTACCTAAATTCCTGTTAGTTTAATATGCCTCCTGAGAAGCTGACAGGTTTAGAAAAATTGTTTCCAATTAAGAGTCGTAAAATTTTAATTCATTGAAAATCAATTTCTTCATCCCCTCCTAAGCAAATTTTGAAAAATATTTTTTAAGTGCTAGGAGTGCCAGATCACCGGGTGTCCTGGCGTGTGTGCATGTCTTGGTCTGTACTGACAGGGCGCCGTCTACCTCATCTGCCACCAGTTTGAACACACCTGGTGGTGCTCACTCTCTGGACATGGCGTCTTTTGCTGATTGTCCACAGATTGGGGAGCGGGGTCTCAACCTCTCCGGGGGACAGAAGCAGAGGGTCAGTCTGGCCCGCGCCATCTATGCCAACCGTCAGCTCTACCTGCTGGACGACCCCCTGTCGGCCGTGGACGCGCACGTGGGGAAGCACATCTTTGAGGAGTGCATTAAGAAGACGCTCAGGGGGAAGACCGTCGTCCTGGTGACCCACCAGCTGCAGGTGACCACCCCTCCAGGGCTCTGGCCATGATAATATGGAGCCCCAAGTCTCCGTGGTTTCAGAGGGTGATTCAATCACAACCTCACAGCAACTGTTTCTTCATCTCAGACTAGACTCCCCCAAATTTGGGCAGTGTTGTCAGGAACTAGGATTTCCTCACTTTCCACACGGAGAGGATAGGCTGGTGAAAGTTTTTGTGGCTGGTGAAAATTGAAACCAAATTTTATTATTTATTTATTTTTTTTTTTTTTTTAATTTTTTTTTTTTTTTAAAGATGACCGGTACGGGGATCTTAACCCTTGACTTGGTGTTGTCAGCACCACGCTCACCCAGTGAGCAACCGGCCATCCCTATATGGGATCCGAACCCGTGGCCTTGGTGTTATCAGCACCACACTCTCCCAAGTGAGCCACGGGCCGGCCCCTGAAACCAAATTTTAAAGTCTCCTTTATCTTCAAAATTTTATGGATAAACTCTGGCTTTTCAATTTACAAAAAAAGAAAAAAAGAAAGAAAAAAATCCCTTAGAGAAGAAGAATCCCCAAGTCTCACGTTCTTAGACTGAGTGTTTTCTTACAGACAACGGCCGCAGTGCAGTGGCTGTTTCTGGCCCTGCCTCTCCCGTGTCGTTTTCCCTGGATATTTTCAGACGTGGTATTGGCCCCAAGGCCTTAGTATTTTCTCTCTCCCATATTCTTCTGTTTCTTCTTCTCTTACCTCCTTATGTTTTGCTTTACTATTTTTTTTTTTTTTTTGGTATAAAATATTTAAGACCTACAAAAGGAACCTATCACCCAGAAAATACAATAAAACATGGATTTGCCTTTCAGATTGTAGTTCGTTTCCTCCCTTCTGCTGTCCTCACTTTGCTGTTTACTGTTGTATGTCTTCATACTTTTACAATGTATGTATAAATCTCTAGATGCAATAAGCTTTCTTTTGCATAATTTTAATCTTTGTATAATTGATATTTCACTTTCTATGTCCTTCGGTCATTTGCTTTTTTCACTCAACAGTATGTCTTTGAGATCTTCCATGCTGATACATGTAACTTTATTTAATTCTCACTGGAAGAGTATTTCCAATATCTGAATATACCAGAATTTGTTTCTTTGGGATAAACATTTGTTTCCCATTTTTCACTTTTCCAAAAAAATACCTCAGTGTATATCCTTTTATATGTGTCTTTTTATGTATGAGAGTTTTTTTAGGGTAGAGTTTTAGGACTCAGATCGTTGGTTCATAATTCTTCAGAAAGCTTCCATATTACTAAAATATTACTAGACATTGTCAAATTGTTCTCCAAAGTAGTTGTACCCATCTGTAATGCCCCCAGCATTTTATGAGAGTTCCTTTTACCTTGGATCATCACCAATATCTGGGGTTGTCTGACTTTTAAACTTTTGCCAATCTGGTGGTATAAAATAACATTTTATTATTATTTAAATTTACATTTTCCTGATCAATAATGAAGTTGAACATTTTCCCATATGCTTCCTGAAGACCTTATTTCTTCTGACTGTTCAGTACTTAGAGTTTTGTGACCAAATCATTTTGCTAGAAGATGGGAAAATCTGTGAAACTGGAACTCACAAGGAGTTAACAGAGAAAAAAGGGAGATACACCCAACTCATGCAGAAGATGCACAAGGAAGCCAAACAGGTGATTTCCACCCCACCCCCCAGCTCCCTGCAGGTGAGCACCCCTGTATTCATGGCATGTGCTCTCTCCCCAGGACACGTTGCCGGACACAGCAAAGATGGCAAAGAAGCCAGGGTCAGAGAGTCAGGCTCAGGCCACCTCCCAGGAAGAGCATCTCAATGAAAATAATGGTAATGGTGCGGCAAACAGGACGAGGATGCCCGCATGCCTGCCTGGACCCTCCTGAGGTCCTGGCATTTCTTCTGAACCCCAGACTGGGTCACATCTCTCACTGATCAGGATCTTAACTCTTCACAGAAATAGGTTACAGATCCAAATAGTCCAGGACCATGGGGTATGGACTATGGTGATCAGGAGGCCAGAAGGATCCAGCAAGTGAATGTTGTAGGGGCCCAGCTGAGGGTGTGGAACAGAAGCAGGATGGAGGGTAGCTTTGGCCCTGAGTGGTGCAGATTTAAGACTTTGCAAGGCATCTGGACATTCATTCATTGCACGTTCATAGAGAGTAACCTTGCTTTCTTTTGAGGTAGGCTAACAGAAGGGAAAGACCTTCATTTTTCAAGTAAGGCAGTTCTGGATTTGAATCCCAGCTCTGCTGCTTACAAAGCTGTGTGACCTTGGCCAAATAACTTAACCTCTCTGAACCCTCACTGGCAAAGTGGAGATAATAGCATTTACTTTGCAGGGTTATAGTGAAGATTAGATCAGGTCAGGTGTAGGGAAGTCCCCAGCACAGTGCCTGGCACATTGTAGGCTCCTGTCTCCAATAGTGTCTTACAGCTACAAAAGTCAGAAAGTCAGTTTATGGGTTAACATAAACAGAAAATATTTATTGGCAGGAAAGAGTTTAGACCACAGAAGAAAAGGAAAAATTGAAGAACTAGGTCTCAGCCCCTTTGGCCATCTAAGTAGCAGAAACAGGTGCAGTCTTTTTGAAGAAAACCTACTCCAAAATTTTCCATCCTGATGTAATTTCTCTCATGATTAGAATTCCAGGAAGAGAGCACTCTTCCCCAGGAAATATTGGGGTGTTGTTATCAGAAGAAGGGAGAATGTCAGGCAGAAGCAATAGACATTCACCACCATGCTGGCTGCTGTTGTTATTGTTATCATCAGAAGCATCTAACTGGTATCTCCAGGTACCAGTCTGTGGTATTTTTTGAATGGTCAGAAATGTATCACTGCAGAGCATCTTGGCAACCATCTAGGTCTACTATTTTTCAGATGAAGAAACAGAAAGGTTAAGTGATTTGCCAGAGGTTGCACAGTATTGTGATGACAGTTCTGGAACCCAGGTTTTCTGGTCCCAGGTCACTGCTTTCTTCATTCTCTCCTGCTGCCTCTCTCAGCCCATCAAGCACTTGGGAATCCTAGACCCTACAGGGTTTATTGAATGGCCGGGGATAGGCCCCCCTTTCCAGGCTATGGAGTCCAGGTCAAAGATAACCTTCAGCAGAGTCTTCTATGGAAAACTTGCTGGTCAGGGTCAGACTTAAGTGGGGCTCTACTGCTGGAAAGTAAGGAAGCTGGAAAAGGATCGAAGCCAGGAGCAAAGGCTTTTTCAGGACTCCTCTTGACCCTGGAAGGAGATAGGTGATTGTATAGCAAGCAATTTTCTTCTCTTACCCTGACCCAGTGCTGGAACATCAGCTCACAAAGAAGGAGGAAATGAAAGAAGGTTCCCTGAGATGGAGCGTCTACCACCACTACATCCAGGCAGCTGGAGGTACGCTCTTTCACTAGGCCTGGGGTTCTCTCTCATACCAGTCCTGCTCCTGAAGCTGGGTCAGACTGGAACATGTGAGGTCATGTGAAGTAGAGAGGTACAGAAGAGTCATGCCATTCTCGGACTTCAATTGAACAAACCCAACGATATTCAGTTGTAGTAACTCTACCACCATAGTCAGTGCTTGAAGTTATGTTTTTGTGTGTACTCATTATTTCAGTGTTTTTCAAACTCTGGGTCCTGCTCCCCTAGTGGGTTGTGAAATCAACTGAGTGGATCATGAGCAGCATTGAAGTGAAATAAAATAGGCTAGAAATTAGCAGCAAGCATCACATATAGTAACATTGGTGAAACTTCTATTTTGGTGTACAATAGATGTGGTTTAAAGCTCTCACTTATTTGTGTGAGCTAAAAATAAATAAATAAAAACACAAACAACTGGGGTGGGGCGGGGAGGGAAGAAGACACAACAATTACAATTCCTTGAAGTTGGTATGACAAGCGAACAGAAAGGACATTGTTGGGAGGGAGGGAGGAGAGGGAGGTGGGAGGGAGGTTTCAGTAATGGGCCACAATAATCAACCACATTGTATCTTGACAAAATAAAATAAAATTAAAATTAATAAATAAATAAAAATAAAATGTGTTTTTTAAGGCAGGCAGATGGCAATTAGAAGTTTCAAAGCTACTGCTTTATTAAGTGGTGTATATTACCAGGTACACCACTGTACAATGTTGTAAACACAAAATTGAGTATAAGGTACTGTGTTTTTTGAGTAATTTAAGAGATTATGGGAGGAGTAATTTTGACTCCATGAAACTTACTCTTCATTTACTTTGGAGCCTAACCCTTGAATGTGGTGTGTCTCCTCTCTACTTGTCTGGGGGATAACAAGGAAAGCTGTGCACAGAAGGTCACCATCCCTGCTCGTTCCACCATGGGTATCCCTGCGGGGCATGCCCAGAGCAGGGGAACAGCAAATTCTTATGAAATGCATGATTGAATCGAGCAGCCAATCGATCTGTATTTACAAAGTATGTACTATGTGCCGGGCACTGCTGCGGGCCCTGAAGGGGAACAGGTATAAAGCCATCTAAGAACCAACTCTGGAATCTAGCTGGAGAATTAAGACATTGCTTTCATCAGACAGCCAGAGAGATGATATGAGATAACATGGGTCAAGCACTCAACCCAGAGCCTGGCACGTAAGCAGTATTCTAGAGAATTAGTTCTCCTTATGCAGGTCCTGAGGATTCAGTTTTAAAAATAACAATAACAATGGCCAGGAATAGTCTCAGATCTCATCAAAGAAGTGGTGGCTCTTGAACGAAGAGTAGAATTTGGGAAAAAACATGGGCATGGGATAGAGCCTAGACAGGCGGGCAGAGTGCTAGGGCAAGAGGCAGGTGCTAAAGGAAGGAATGCACCCTGGGTTTTTCTGTCACTGACTTTTTTGACTCCTAGCTCCACTACTCACCAGCTCTGTGACTTTGGGCAAGTTACTTTCCATTTCTGAGATTGTTTTCCCATTGTTTTAGTCTGTTTATGCTGCTATAACAAAATGTCGGAGACTGGGTAATTTATAAAGAACAGAAATCTATTTTTCACAGTTCTGGAGGCTGTAGAGTCCAAGATCAAGGTGCCAGCAAGTTTGATATTCAGTGAGAGCCTGGGATCTTCTTCATAGACAGTGCTTTGAATGCTGTGTCTTCCATCTTCTAGAGGGGATGAACGTCCTCACGTGACAAAAGGGACAGAAAAGAGGGGAGGCAGCTCTCTGAAGCTTCCTATAGGGGCACTAATCCCATTCACAAGGGCAGAGCCCTCATGACCTAATCACTTCCCAGAGGCCCCACCTTCTAATACCATCACCTTGGCAATTTGGTTTCAACATGTGAATTTTGGAGGGACACATACATTCAAACCATAGCACTCAGGTAAATGGGGATAGGAATTACTAACTCAGAAATAAGGCATATGTTTAGTACTATGCCTGGCACGTAGAACATAATAGTACATAGTACATACCACATAAAAAGTAGCTGTTACTGTTATTTTTTAAACTGAATCCTCAGGACCTGCATATGGAGAACTAACTTCTCTAGAATACTGTTTATGTGCCAGGCTCTGAGCTGGGTGCTTGACACATGCTGTGTCATCCTCAGCTCAGCCCTGAGGCTACTGCTGCTGTCACCATTTTGTAGGTAACGAAGTGGTGTGTCACTGACATTTGGTACCTTGTCTAGGGGCACACAGCTTGGAAGTTGTAGACCAGGATTTGAATCCAGGATTCTCTGACTTTGGAACCCAGCTCCCCCCAGTCCTTTGAGGTGTCCAAGGTGGATGGGCTCAGGGAGGTCCAAGGATTCAGGGCCTGGGATGGCCAGGCAGCTTTATCAGCAGTTCCTTGCACCTTCTTGTGGCACCCGTGCCTCACCTCCTTCTCCTCCCAGGTTACGTGGTCTGTTTCATGGTTTTCCTTCTCACCATGATGATCATCTTTATCATGACCTTCAACTTCTGGTGGCTGAGCCATTGGTTGGAGCAGGGCTCAGGGGTGAGTGCCGTGATGGGGGCAGGCTGCATTTTGGTGGGCATACATAAGCTGGGGGGACTTCTTGCTTCCTTGGGCCACCAGGGCCAGAGCATGGCTAGGGACTCATATGGCCAGTCTGGAGCCAAGTTGACACACAGTTTCAGAGAGAACTGTCGAGGAGACAGGACGCTGAGGTTCCCTCCTGGTACTGGCCTTGGGTTTACAGAATGAGTGGTCCCCCATGCAGTCTTATTGGGACAAAACCAAGAGGTTTATGTCCCTGAATATCTTCCCAAGAATCTTTACATTCCACCTTAGTGACTTTTTCCTTTGGCCCCAGCTTTGCCTCCTCATTGTGTTTATTTCAAATATGTCTCTGCAGTCCTGCTGTTGGGGGCTGGGAGCCACCATGTGACATGCTCTGTGTCAGGTTATTTCATTAATCTTTCCAACTACATTATGAGGTGGGTATCACAGTCCCCAATTAACCTATGAGGACACCTGCCATAGAACATGAGGGAGCCAGGACTTGAACTTGGTGCTCTGAATTGAAGCCATGCTTTTCCCACAGTGCTCCACGTGGTTCACTTTTGAGTCACGTACCAGCAGGGTTTTGTCAGGAAAAGAGAAGCCACTCTATTTAGAGCTTCCAAAGATTTGGCATAGGGAATCAGAGGCTTTCACAACTGTTGGAAGGGCTGGAGGAGAGAGAGGAAGTGGCCGCCAGCGATCTCAGCTGCAGGCAGAACCGAGGTGGGTGATTCTCAGAAGGATGCCTGCAAGCCACTGGCAAAACTTCACGTCCCACACACCTGCCCACAGGTGCCACCACGGTATGGTGGCTTCTCCTCTTCCACCTTTCAGATTTCTTCTGAGTGCCTCTCCTTGGCAGAATCTAAGCTGAAACCTGCTGGCAAGAGGTCTGGGAAATCAAGTTCCCGAGCTCTTCCCTGTATCACAGTGGAGAGTATAAAAGGGACTGGCTGTTGTAGTGTCCAGGGGATGGACAGTGAGGGCTAAACCAGGGCAGGGAAATGAGAAGAGGATGGGTAATAGCCAAAGCACTGAGCAGGGAGGTTTTAACATATGGTTCCACCTTCGACCAGCCGCTGAGTCTTACGTAGCTCCAGGGAGGAGTTTCCCCACTGAATTTCACTCTGGACTCATAAGGTCTGAATCCCTGTTCTTTCTCGAAGACCAATAGCAGCCGAGACAGCAACAGGACTGCTGCAGACCCAGGAGACATACTGGGCAATCCTCAGCTGCCCTTTTACCAACTAGTGTATGGCCTCAGCATCCTGCTCATCATCTCTTTGGGGATCTGCTTCTCGAAGGCTTTCACCAAGATCACGAGGAAGGCATCCACTGCCTTGCACAATAATCTCTTCAACAAGGTATGGGCCTGGGGGCTGGGCCTGGCCGCGGGCCAAATCCTGACCTTGTCCACTCCCCCCCCCCTTTTTTTAAATTAGCAGACTTTATTTTGTGGGGCGATTTTTGATTTACAGAAAAATTAAGCCAGTTAACTCACTTGGTTAGAGCGTGGTGCTGATAACAGCAAGGTGATGGGTTCAGATAACTGTACTGGCCAGCCACCAAAAAAGTAAATAAATAAAAGTAGAAAGGACAGAAAGTTCCCATATATACCTCCCCCACCTCATCCCCCCAGTTTCTCCTATTCTTAACATCTTGCATGAGTGTGGGACATTTGTTGCAATGGATAAGCCAATATTGATACATTATTATTATTATTATTATTATTAACTAAAGTCCATAGTTTATGTTAGGGGTCACTTTTTGAATTGTACGTTTTATGGGTTTTGGCAAATGTATAATGACGTGTATCCACCATTACAGTATCATAGAGAATAGTTTCACTGTCCTAAAAATCCTCTGTGCTCCACCTATTCATCTCTCCCTTCCCTCCCTTTCCGCAAACCCCTGGCAACCACTGATCATTTTTCACTGTCTCCATAGTCTGCCTTTTCCAGAATGTCACATAGTTGCAAGTGAGTGCACCTGGTCACTAGGTGGGTAGGAAAGGAGGAAGGTATGTTGAGCCTCCTGCTGCTGGAGATAAGATTCTAATACTTCAGTGTCCCTTGATCCAGGGTCAATGGATACACCGATGCTGGCTTTTGTTGGCTGAGTACTGTCACATATAGAGTCACTTACAATTGCCCTAAATTCCTTTTGAAGTGGGTATTACCATCCTCATTTTACATATGAAAAAACTGAAATCTCATGTGTGTTATGGTTAGATTGTGTGTATGGTTAGAATATCAAATTGTTTATGGTATCACACTGCCTCTCAGAAATGTCTTTTCTCGGGCCGGCCTGTGGCTCACTCGGGAGAGTGCGGTGCTGATAACACCAAGGCCCCGGGTTCGGATCCCATATACGGATGGCCGGTTCGCTCACTGGCTGAGCGTGGTGCTGACAACACCAAGTCAAGGGTTAAGATCCCCTTACCGGTCATCTTTTAAAAAAAAAAAAAAAAGAAATGTCTTTTCTCTCTCGCACTTATCGAATATTGCTATGTGCCCAGCTCTGCAGTGAGTGTTAGGCTTACAACAGTAAATGAACCATGCAGGTAGAGTTTGGGTCATCATGGGCTCATAGACTAATGGGGGAGACAGATAAGAAAATATGACATTGCAATATGGTATATAAAGTTTGCCATGAGATGGGGCACACAGGGCCATAAGAACATAAGAGGTACCTAACCTTGGCTTGGCAGTGGGGGAGTCTAAGAAGGTTTCTTGGAGGAGGTGTCCTCTCTGCTAAGACTTGAAGGATGAATTGGATTAAGACAGCTCCAGATTGGGAGGCTGCAGTTGAACAAAACCAGAGCATTTCAGGGAACTGAGTGTAGCTCAGGAAGGCTGGAGCTCGGAGGTTTGGAGTAGGGGTTCCGATGGTGGTTCTCAGAAGATGAGGAGACCATCATTCCTCATATACTGAATACAAATTGTGTTGCCGTTAAGCGTTTCAGTTTTGGTGGATGAGGTAAGGCCTTTTCCCATCCGTAGGATAAAGCAACTGGCTTGGTGGAATCAGAAAGCAGGAGAGGGAAATTCTACCTGAGGCCTGACACTTTACCACCTGGCCTGTGGTGCTGGCACTCGGCAAGATCGTCTCTAAGGTTCTCCTGACTGCACACTCCAAGATTCTAGAAATATCCTGTGTCCAGTCCTCCAAGTGATATATTGTATTTTAATTTTGAGAAATGTTCAAGTTTCTTTCCATTAGACAATGTTTCATATTTCAACTATTTTCCTTTTTCTAGTCTTTTTATGACTTCGTTGATTTTACATTTGCCTTTGAAGTTTTAAATAATCACAAGTAAAGGATAGATTTCTGAGAAAATCGGCTCAACTGCAAGAACAACAAAAACAAAAAAGCAAAAATAACCAACCAACAAACCCACTCCATCCTGAGATTATTTTGATACTCAGGAGGCAAGCAGAAGCCCTTTTCCCCCTGCCCCCACCATTTGTCCCTAATCCTGAGTGATACTGGGCTCCCACAAAGACGCCTTTCTCACCCACAGTGGGACTGAGGTCTACTCCTGTGCTCCTCTCCTCTGCACGCCCCTCCTGAGTGCTCAGAGTCCTGAGGAAGTGACCCTTTCACACTTTGATTTCTCAACGTGATTGTGACAATTCTGGTTGCTTCAGCTCAAGTATTTAACAAAAGGTTCTGGAAATAAAATTAAAGGCATTTTAGAAGCAGAAAAAGCAAAGAAGCTCTTAATTTGTCTCTCCGAACTTCAGTACTCCCTCCCCACTTAGAAAGCACACATGAATGTGAACTATATTTGGTCAGTAGTATCCAGGCATTTGCAATGAGGACACTTCATTGCTCAAATAATTACTATTTATTAATAGTCAAAATGTTCCTCCCTCCTCTTTCTTTTAGTTTTTGGCCTTAATAGATGCCGTTAACTTCTATTCATTTCTTTTTCTTGTCTGGTGGCTTAAGCAATACATGAGAGAATGAAGGTGGTCAGTTCCTTGAGGACTCTGTGAACACCATGGCTGTGCTGGGGTTTGGGGAAGCCTCGGGAAGCCTACCCGTGTCATGGTTTTGGCCTTAACTACGTGGGTGACCTTGAGCAAGTCACAAAGCCACTTCCCCTTCTCTGGGCTTCAGTTTCCTGCTCTGTAAAATGAGGACACCAAATTAGATCCTTTTATCAGAGCCCTTCCAGTGTGAAATGTTCTTTGATCTCCAAAGGGCCTCGTGTCCACTGGCCTCATGATCAAATTGGGATGCCACCTTTGAAAGGGGCAGTCATGGTTACATTTGATCCAAGAGTCCAACTCTTGTGCAGTCACAGTGGAATTGCTGCTACTAATCTTTGGCAATCCTGAAAAAAAATGGCACCATCTGTAGAAAATAATAAGAGTTGGTATTGATGGAATACTTACCAGGGAGAAGGCATTCTCCTGAGCACTTCCAATGTATGAGTTTTATCTCTCTAGCTCTCTTTTTTAATAGTAGCTTTATTGAGCTATAGTTCATATACCATAAATTCACCATTTAAATCATACAACTCAGAGGTATTTTGTATATGTGCAGAGTTGTACAAGCCTCACCACAAATCTAGGAAGCACCATTATCATCCCCATTTTATAAATGAGGACCTTGTGACTCAGAGGGATTAAGTAACTTTCCCAATGTCAGACAGCAATAGGCGGAGGAGTTGGGTAACCCTGGAGCCCAGGCAGATGTACTCCAGAGCCATGCATGCTTTTGACCATTGCTCTACACTGCCTCCCCTAGATTCTCCTTAGGCCATGTGTTAGTCCATTTCTGTTGCTTATAACAGAGTACAAGAACTATCACAAAAGACTTTGCAAAATCACAACCTTGCAGAAAGGCCATCACAACATTATATAAAAAAAATACTTCTGTGAAGACATCTGCCCAGCAACTTCCTGTCCAGCCTCGAACTGGCACCACCCTTCTTATTGATAATTCTCTCAAAACAATTATGTAGTCCTCCTCATTTTTTCTTTAAAAACCTTTGCCTTCTTTTACCTCTCTTTACCATGGCACGTGTATTTCCATTGCAATGCCTATTTCTGAATAAACATCATTTTCTTCTTAAGAAACAAACAAACACCAAAACAGAATATCTGAAACTGGGTAATTTATAAAGAAATAAAACTTATTTCTTATAGCTTTGGAGGTTGTGAAGTCCAATGTCCAGGGAACACATCTGGTGAAGGCCTTCTGGCTGGGAGCTCTATACAGGGTCCCATGGCAGGGTGTGACATGGTGAGAATGGCCTGAGCAAGAGAGAGCTAACCTTCTTGCTTGTCCTCCTTACAAAGCCATCAGAACCACATCCATTGCTCTATGAATGGATCAATCCATTCACGAGGGCATAGTTGTCACAGTCTAATCACCTCTTAAAGGCTCCACCTTTCAAATGCTGTAATTGGATTGCCCACCCTACGTTCAGTTCCCTGGAAATGCTCTGCTTTTGTTCAGCAGTGTGGGTCAAGCGTCAGTGAATTTTGGGGTGCATTCAATGCACAGCAGGCCACATTCTGCACCTCTTCAGAGCCTAAAGGTAACAGGCATCTTTGTCTACTCCCAAGCAAGGCCTGCAGCTACTCTCATGGTCCCGGTGGTTGATTTTGTCCTTGCAGGTTTCCCGCTGCCCCATGAGTTTCTTTGACACGACCCCAAGAGGCCGGCTCTTGAACTGCTTTGCAGGGGATTTGCAGACTCTGGACCAGCTCCTGCCCACTGTTGCTGAGGAATTCCTGTTCCTGGTTTTGGTAGTGATTTCCACTGTGTTGATTGTCAGTTTGCTGTCTCCATTTATCCTGTTGATAGCAGTCATAGTCATCATTGTTTGCCTCATTTATTATACGTAAGTAGATTCTTTTTGCTTGTGAGTGGGATTTGTGACTTGGGGTGTACGGTTGGGACCAATCCATATTGGATGTTCCTGGAGGTGGATGGCCCAGATCACTCACCGTCATTCTCGATGCAGGATATTCAAGAAGGCCATCAAATTGTTCAAGAGACTGGAGAACTACAGCCGGTCCCCTTTCTTCACCCACATCCTCACCTCCCTGAATGGCCTGAGCTCCATCCATGTCTATGGAAAAACTGAAGCCTTCATCAGCCAGTGAGTCCTTCTGCTGCCATCTGAGGATGGTGGGGACCGCGGGGGTGATGATGAGCGGGAAGGAGAATAGGGCATCTGGGAATGAAGTCATCTTCAGAAGAATCAGATAGAATATTATTTTATTCCATTTCTCTGAGCCTCCGGAAACATCTGTAAGATGGTGTTTATAAGAATAAAAAATGTAAGTGATACGGAAAATGTGTAAACTTTAAAGACCTATGAATATTTTTTAAGTATGCATATATGTATATTTAATGATAAGATGTTTTATTATGTAAACACATCTTGCATTATGTTCTTTTCTTCACTTCCAAACAAATATCTAATTTGAATAAAATAATGAGGAACTATAGCTTTCTAAATAACAGAACTTCCTTCACTGTTCACACCCATAGACTTGCTTTCTGAATGTTTGTTAAAAACAAACAAAAAAAACCTGTGATTGTTGCTGAGGCTTACTTTTGTAATATGAAATTATCCATTTGTAGAGAATAATCAAACATGGTCTTCATCTACAAGAAACTCACAGTCTGGTGGAAGAGAGGAGACACAGGCACATATTTTTGTAATAATACAGGATGGAATAAGATGTAAGAGAGGAGCAGATAAAATGCCATGAGAGTTCAAGAGGGGAAAGAGGTGGCCTGGGGGGATCAAGGAAGGCTTTGGGGAAGAGGCAGCATCAGAGCTGGCCTTGAAGCCTGGGTAGGATTTGGGCATGCCAGATGGCGTGTGCTCAGTTAGCTGGAATACCGGATAAGCCATGGCATCTGCTCTCCAGGAGCACTGGAGAGCACCCAAGGATTCTAAGATTAGGGATCCTGGTGCGATGTATTCATTCATTCCACACTGAAAGCCTACCATGTACCCAGCACCCACTGTGGATACAGCAGTGAACCAGACAGCCCCAGCCCACACCCTGCAGGGCAAGTTTGATTCAAACTTCTGAATCACCTTGGAAGGTGGTCAAAAAGGTAGGTTTCCCAGCCCCTTCCTTGGAGTAGGGCTTCTCAAACCTTAATGTGCCAAAGACTTGGAACAGACTGCTCGGCCCCAGCCTGGGAGGTTTTATTCAGTCTGGGCCCAGGTGGGGCTGACAAGGGGAGCACAGCTGAAGAGACTCTGAGTCAGGTCCTCAGTCAGGGTCTTGGAATCTAATTTTAAAAACAGGTTCTCTGGGTGATTCTGGTGTACTGGCCTCTGTACCTCGTGACCTGATACACTGGGGACAAGGGGACCTGGGCAAGGGGACAGAGAGGGACTCAGTTGGGATTGGAGCTGGTTTTAGGGAAGATCTCAGAGGAAGGGACACTGAACAGATGTGTAAATGAAGCGAGAGTTGAGCTATGGGAATATGTGGGTAAGAGCTTTCCAGGTAGAGGGAACAGTAAATGCAAAAACACTGAGATGGGGACATAGGTTTGAAGGATAGCAAGGAAGCTTGAGCTCAGGGGCTACTGAGTGACCAGCATCTATTGCATTTAATCTGGGAAGTCCTCAAGGTGGAGGAGACTCAATCAATATGGAAGGGTAAGGTGGACAGAATTTGGAATGGCTCGTGTAAAGGTTCAGAGGGTATGGACAGAAAGAGTCATAAGGACCACTGTGTCTTTGGTGGTTGCTCACTTGAATGGTGAGTAAGATGGTTTAGGTTGGTACAGAGATGAATACTTTCTATTTCAACAATCAAAGGTTTATTTGAATAGACTTTAGAAAAAATACAACTGACACATCAAACCCATTGTTTTTATAATTTAAGATAGTGATAAAAAGTTTCCTTTAATATAAATTCTACGAGGTACTTCAAAAAGTTCATGGAAAGATTCCTATTATCTTTTAATTCTATTTTCCCATGAACTTTTTGAAGTACTCTCAGAAAATAAAGTAAGGCAAGTAAAATAAAAACATTAATCAAATAAAAGTATAGGTTGCATATTGATATGGAAAATCATGATGGTGTTATGTGAAAGTCAGAAATTGGTAGGTCTCTTTTGGTTGGAAGTGACAGAAAAAACTAATTCAAACTAACTTAAAGACAAATGACTTTAAATACGGCAAAATAAAGCTGTCCAGTTAGTTCAGGTAATTAGACTGTGGTGCTGATAACAACAAAGTCCAAAGTTTGATTCCTGTACTGGCCAACTCCCAGGAAAAAAAAAGGCAAATTATTAACAATTGCTAAATTAGGTAGAGGGTATAAAGGTATTCACTAAATCAACCTTTTAATTTCTTTGCACTTATAGAAATGTTCATAACAAAAGGCTGGAAAAGAGGGGGATGGGGCACTTCTATTGGGTCGGATAAATGGTAAAACTGAAAGGGAGGGGAGACTCACTCCACGTGAGGATTGATCTGGATGCCCAATGTCCCAGGGACCTTGCTTGTCTGTTTTACTGCTTGGCCTTGCATGGTGTTATTTCATCTTCAAGTTCTTGGAGACTTCGTGGCAGCTCCAGGCTCCCCTCATGGTAGCAAAATGGTAGTTTCAGACCTCTATTTTCCTACTGAAAGGGATCTCCTCCCTTCACTCACAAATCCTGGCATTTATTCATTCTCACTGGCTCGGTTAGAGTCCCTCACCCATCCCTGAATCAGGGGCAGAGGTCAGGGGAGGAGTGTGTGCTGATGGGCCTAAGCCAGCAGAGCCCACTCCTCAATCTGGGTCAGGAGTCAGGTCAACTGCCCCCAAACCTACGACTGAGAAAGGGTTAGGGACCCAAAGAAAAACTGGGTTCTGTTGGTGGAAGTGGGGAGCTGGGTGCAGGAGGAAGCAGGTCCACCCTAGGGAAACCCTGGGTCGGACAAGCACATGGGTTTCAGGTTGTGCCTTCTTCCTCAGGTTTAAGAAGCTGACTGATGAACAGAACAACTACCTGCTGATGTTTCTGTCTTCCTCACGATGGGTGGCATTGAGGCTGGAGATCATGACCAACCTGGTGACCTTGGTCATAGCCTTGTTTGTGGCTTTTGGCGTTTCCTCCACCCACTCTTCATATAAAGTCATGGCTATCAACCTCGTGCTGCAGGTGAGGGAGGGACTCTTGGCAGGGCCTCTCCTGGGCTATGATCGTCCTCGGGCTGTGGACCCTGGGCAGACTCTTGGAGTCCTCGGGACTTTGATTACAACTTGGGTTTTGGCCACGCGTGATCTTATGAGCCATGTGCTCGGCCTTCTGAATTCAGCTGCTTTGTTCTGTTTCCTTGTGGTCACTCCTGAACTGGGAAGTCTGTATTTAAAGGTATTAAATGGAATCATAGAACACTGGGAGTGAAGGGGAGCCCACAGGCAATAGAGTCCAACCTTCTTATTGTGCAGATGGGGAAATTGAGGCCCAGACAAGGAAAGGAGTTGTCCAAACAGAGCATTAGAAGCAGAGCCAGGACCAGAGCCCTGGCCTCTTGATTTCCTGGCTTTTTTCTTTGTACATAATTGCTCATACGCTGATGGAGTTGTCAAACTTCTGAATCACCTTGGAAGGTGGTCAAAAAGGTAGGTTTCCCAGCCCCTTCTTTGGAGTAGGGCTTCTCAAATCTTAATGTGCCTAAGACTTGGAACAGACTGCTCGGCCCCAGCCTGGGAGGTTTTATTCAGTCTGGGCCCAGGTGGGGCTGACAAGGGGAGCACAGCTGAAGAGACTCTGAGTCAGGTCCTCAGTCAGGGTCTTGGAATCTAATTTTAAAAACAGGTTCTCTGGGTGATTCTGGTGTACTGGCCTCTGTACCTCATGACCTGGTACACTGGGGAGGAGGCGCATGCCGAGGGAGTGGTTAGTCCAGGTTCACTGTCCGCAGAATCCCGCAGAAGGGCTATTCATGAAGGGCTGTGAGGACAGAGGCCAGCTCAGCAGCCGCCTCAAGGACCTTGGCCATGCAGACGCAGGGCACCCCCTCCACCAGGGGTTATTCATTAACTGTCCCCTCTGTGGTTGTGTGGCTTTCTGTCTAATTGGCTTGGGCTCTTGAGTGTGTCACATTGAGCTCTGTCAGTCCTCAATGCTGAGGTGTTATCTTGGGTATGCAGAGGGGCTCTACCTTGCTCTAGTTGGGCCCCCTGCAGCGGGCACATATTTGCACATACACGCACTCCTCTACATACACACCTGTGTGTGCAGAACATCTGCAGGCACATGGGCTGTGCAGACAGCTGCCCAGCGCTCACACTCAAGACAACTGAGTGCAATACCAGCTGGGCTACCAGGAGCTTACACTGAGCCAGCCTCTGCTAGGCACTTGCCTTGCATCTTCCATTTGATTCTCACTACACTACATGAGATACAGCTAAGTGGTTAAGAACACATGGTTTGGAACATCCAGGTCCAAACCAGGCTCTGCCCATTACTAGCTGTGTGGCTTTGGGTAAATTTGTCAACCTTTCTGTGCTTGGGATTCCTCATCTGTGAAAGAGTCATACTCTGAAATCATAGGCTTATGAAGATTATGTGTAAACCTGAGGGTTAATGCATATTGAACATCTAGAATCATGCCTGGCCCAGAATAAATGAGCAATAAATGTTAGCTATTATTGTTTCTGTCTTACAGATAAGAAACTTAGGGCTTAGAAAGTTCAAGTAACTTGCCCATGTTTCGACAGCTGGTGAGAGGTTTGTCCATAATGACTCACACATTATCTATCTCTTTCTCCCCACCCCCCAACACACACACACACACACACACACACACACACACACACACACGCATGCACACATGCACACACACACACCAGTGCAGAGTTGCTCTCAAGCCTTCCAGAACTCTGGGGGGGAGGCACCAAACCAGTGACATAGGGGATTTGGAAGTCCCTCCTGCTTGTGGAAGGACTTGGACCCAGAGTGCAAAGCTCGGGGGAAAGGCTGTCCAGTGCTGGCACTGCCCTGAGCACAGTCCTGTAGGGAGGGGGCAGAGGCTCCTCTCTCCTGGGCGCACTGTGCGTACGCAGACACTTACGCAAAGGTTTTTCCACCACAGCCTGTTCTGCCTCAGGAGACTGTAATGAGGAACCTGCTTGGAGGGCTGACTGCTTCCATACAGCCCTTGGGGGTCATGCTTTCTTCTCAATGTCCGCTGCCCTGTTTGAGTATCTCATCTCCATCCTGGGCAACAACCTCCTGGCCTCCCCTCCCTCAGCACCTCCCATCCACCTTCCACACTCTCACCGGAGTGACCTTTAATTATAGTTTTCCTCATGTCACTTTCTTGTTCAGAAAACTTCAACCACTCTCTGTCTCCTTGTGTTCCAAACCTAAGCTATGGAGCCTGCCTACCAGGCCCCCGAAATCTGACCTCGTGACCCCAGCATGCACTCTCTACTCCGGTCAGGCCAGTACCTTGCTGACTTCCACGTGCACCCTCCTGGAAAGTTAAAGTCTTAGGAGGCAGGAATCACACACCATGTTGCTTTGCAGCAATAGGAGGATTCTCAGTAAATCCCAGAGATGTTTCTGGCTGCAAGCCAAAGAACCAATTCAAACTGTCCTTGACCGTCTTGGAACTTATTATCTGATGTAGCCAGAAGGCTGGGGTAGTGTTGTTCTCTGTTGGTTGGTTAATTTAGCAGCCCAGCATGAACCCATAATTGTTTTATTTTTCTGCTCTGGTTTTGTCCTCAGGGTTGCTTACTCATGGTCATAAAATGGCTGCTACAGCCCCAGCCAACACATCTTCACACTGTAACAGCCAAAGGCTGGAGAGAAGATAATTTTTTCCATGTGTCCCTTTTTAAGGGCAAAGAACAGTTTCCCAGAATACTCTCATCTGACTCTTCCTCATGCTTCATTGGCTAGGATTGTGTCATGAGCCCACACCTAAAATAATCACTGCGAGGAGGAGTAGAATTCACACGATTGGTTTGGATTAACCAAGCTTCTCTGAAGCACAAGGCTGTCAGACCCTGAACATAATGGAGGGTCTGCTGGCAAGGTGACGCTTTGCTGGCTGATTGCAAGAAAGGCCCACCCCAGCCTTCTTTCCTAAGTGTCATTGCACCGTGGTGTCCACCTTCTCTGACTTTTACAGGACTTTTCCTCCCTTCCCATACTCTTCATTTCAGCCATTGCCGTATGGTTTATAGGTCCCTGGATATATCCTGCTATTTTACTACTTTCAGGGCTTCCACAGGCTGTCTCCTCTGGTTGGAACATATTTCCCATTTTTAGCTTGCTGGATCCTACCTCTCCTTAAAAATGTAACTCCAGTGCTGACTCCCCCAGGAATCCTTCCCTGTGGCCCTTGTCTTAGGTTTGGAACACAGACCTGTGCTTGGGCGCTGATGGCTCTTTGTGCTGACTCCATTGTGGAGCACATCCCTCTGCTCTGCCACTCTCTGTTGACTTGTCTGTCTCCGCGTCCGGCTAGGAGCTCCCAGAGGGCAGGGCCTGTGTCTGTTGTACATTGGGGCTGGAAGCCTGGCTCAGCACCTGGCACAGAGCCTTCCACTGCTGTTGAATGAATGCATGATGAACTTGGTACCCAGCACCCTCTGCAAGTCTTGTTTGCTCCTTTCTTGCGCTAGGTTGATGGAAACCATAAAGACTGGGTCCCAATCCCTGCTCTGCCTCCAGCTTACAAATGATTATGTATATGTCATTTTCTTTCTTTGGGCCTCAGTTTCCTTATCTTTGGTGTCTCCAATTCCCAAGAGTCCCTAGATTCCTTTTAGCCTGGGCTTCCCTGAAGGCAGGGCTTAAGCCCAAGGACTTGGGGGCAGGCAATTTATTTGGGAGATGCTCTCAGGAATCAGGATTCGGGGAGCAGGAGCAGGAGACAATTTCAAGGAGGAAGTTCATCATGAGAGTGTGTCATTGAGGTCCCTTTCCTAGATCACCAGGGCTCAATTCTACTGGGACCTCCTGAAAAGCATATAGGATGTTCCCAGGATTGTCCCCCCAAAGGCTGAGAGGCAGGAGCATTTATCTCCCAAATCCTGTTCCCCATTAGTTTAGGCTTGCTCTCCATAGCCTTACCTCGCCTGGGTTTCTGTGACACACCTGCGCACTGGTTGAGTGGGCTTATGTGGTGGGGTGAAGGTTTTGAGCAGAAAGACAGCCAGAGGGCACTTGAGGTGGAGAGATATCTGGTGGGATTCTCACCCAGAACTGCCCACCACAGCTGCAGCTAAACCCAGAAGTGGGCTGTGGGTACACCAGAGGTGTCTGCGCCATTCTTGCTAGGGAAATTTCCTTGGTTTGAGGGGTCACTCGGAGCAATGGCAACCAGTGTTTTTCAGGAGCTTCAAGAGCCCAGCACACCCGCAGTAGCCTCTTGATCTCCTGACATTTCTCCTTCATTCCAGTTGGCCTCCAACCTGCAGGCCGTTGCCCGGATTGGCTCGGAGACCGAGGCATACTTCACATCTGCAGAGAGGATGCTACAGTACATAAAGGTGGGACGCGGGTCTCAGGCTGGCGGGGGTAGCTCTGTCAGGTGGGGCATGGCTGTCAGTTTTCAATAGTAGTAGTATTTTTGTCTGTACAAATAGAACAAATCTTCAGCCAAAAATTAAGAAGTGAACCTTGAACACATAAACATCACTTAAAAATTGAATCCACTTAGAGATATGAAGCTCTAATCTGCAAGCTCTACCCAGCCCTGGAGCTCTGAGACTTTCCCAGGAGGCAGCTGGGGTCCTGGCTCTTCTTTCCCATCGTCCCCAGACCTTGGTTCCTCACCTTGAAGCTCTTCCTACCATGGGTTCATTTTAACCACAACCCTCATAGCATTCCTGGATGTAGAGGGAATAATCTGCTCTTTTTAGAATTGAGAGGTTTACCCAAGTAAAATAATAGTAATGACAATAATGATTATTATTTTTCTTACTTCTATTTGTGTTGTAGTAGCTAAGGGCACAGATTCTGTGGCAAGACTGCTTGGGTGCGAGTCTGAGCTTTGCTATTTGAATCAGCTGTGTAACCTTGGGTACCTTATTCAGACTCTCTGTTCCCCATTCAGAAATGGGAGATAACAGTATCTACTTCACTGGGTTATTACAAAGGGTACAATAGGAGGGTACTTCAAAAGGTTCATGGAAAAATAGAATTAAAAGCGAATATGAATCTTTCCATAAAATTTTTTAAGTACTCTCCTATGTAACACACTTAGCACAGTGCCTGGCCCATAGTGAAGGCTCAATAATGTTTATTGTTATGACTGAGCCCTTTCTGTGGACCAGGCACTGTGTTAAGCCCTGTGCATACATCTCATGGAATCACAAAACAATTTTATTAGGTCGATTGAATTATTATTCACATTTTCCAGGTGAGAAAACCGAGGCTAGACCAGGCTGAGCATCTCACTTAAGATCACACAGCCTGGAGCTAGCAGAGTCCTCTAAAGCCAGATCTCCTGCCCCTTCACATGAGCTGAATTTGTGAATAATAAGACTCTGATTTAACACCCAGGGATGCTGTTGTGACATTGTACTGGCAGGGAAGAGCCATGACCTGCAGCCAGCTGACCCTGCTTCTTCTCCTGCATTCTTTCCTCCAGACACACCCAACTGTGCTTGATGCAAAGAGTCTTGGAGTTAGGCAGGTCTGGGTTTGAGTCCCATTTCGACCACTTCTAAACTGTGTGACCCTAAGCAAGTCATTCAGCCTGTTGGAACGTCTATTTCCTCGCCTGTGCAATGCATCTAAAAAGGCCCATGTCATAGGATAAGAATATAGAGAGATAAAGTCTGCCCAAGGGCTTGATCTATAAAACACACCTCACGGGTGTTTGTACTCTCCAGATCTTATTTCTTTAGAGCCTCACACAGTAAATTAGAAAAAGCACTCTATGTTAACAACAAGGGGGCTAGCTTTCTCACTCTTCTGGAATAAAATTATGTGTGTTTCAGGTGAGTGGGGGTGGGGGACATTCCTCTTGGGGTGTTCCTCTGATCACACAGCCGGTGGCTTGACCATGGTGCAGGGCAGGCTGGGGTGGGTCACATCCCCCAACGGCAGGAGGCCGGCAGGACCTCAGGGGATGGGCAGAAATTGACGATAACTACTGATTTTGTTTTGTTTCTTTAAAAAAAAGATGTGTGTCTCCGAGGCTCCTTTACACATAGAAGGCACATGTTGTCCCCCTGGGTGGCCGCAGCATGGGGAAATCACATTCCAGGATTATCAGATGAAATACAGAGACAACACACCTATTGTCCTCAATGGCATCAACCTGACCATTCACGGCCAAGAAGTGGTGGGCATCGTGGGAAGGACGGGCTCTGGTGAGCTGAGCACCCTGGGGGCCTTGGGGTGCCAGACCTCTTTTGGGCGTGTTTGCTCAGTCACCACAAATATGTATCCTCTGTGCTGAGCCCTGAACTAGGTAGACACTGGTGAGCAAAGCCCAAGGTGCCTGCTATCATGGCATTCTAGTAGAAGAGAGATGTTAAACAACCATCAAATAAAGAAATAAATGTGATAATTACAGGTTGTGGAGGCTGCCATGAAGGAAAGAAAAAGGGTGGTGTCATATGGAATAATGGGGTTGGTGGAGGCCTGGCTCTGAGGCCAGTGTTTGAACTGAGATGTGAAGGTGGGGGAGGCTTACTGCTTTGGGGAGGCCCAGTCCAAATGTAACTCCTCTGCCTCTTTGTATTGTTCAAAGACACTCTTCAGACTTGGTTCTCATCTCCTCCCTCTTGGGTGCCCCAGAACTGCCTTGTCCAGGTAGCCCCCTGGATGCCTTGAGCTTCCGTGGGTCCCTAGCTCCCCAGTACCCTTGCAGGACTTGCATGACCACAAGGTGAAGAGAGTCCAGCTATATTCTTTTGTGTGTTCTCCCTGTGCTATCTTTCACCTGCCAGCTGGCCTGAGAGGGCTGGCATCTGAGAAGCTCTCAGTAGATACTGGTCCAAACTGACTATCTTCATTCAGTAGGTATTTACTGAGCACCTACTATGTGTCTGGGAACCTTAAGGTAAACAAGACACACAGCTTCTACCCTCATAGATCTTATCTTCTAGAGCAGGGTTGAAAACTCTAATGCCTTGGGGACCTGGCAAATAACGTAGATGAGTGAAATGGTGTGATGTAGGGGGGTGGGGAGGGTGAGGTGGTGAACTTGAGAACACTGTTCAGTCTCAATGAAGCAGCCACAATCAGCTCCAGCTCCTTATTACCTAGGGGGATATGGACCCAGTGTTGCCCATCTGCTGAGTTTCAAGAGAAACATGCAATTTGAATTTTTTAAATCTGTGATCTTCAGGGTCTTAAAAATGCTGGCAAGGAATTAAAAAATACCCATAACACTGTGTGTGGGAAACAAAATATATATGTGTACTGGCTTTGACCCAGGGGCTCCACTTGTGACCTCTGATCTAGGCTATAAGCAAGCTGCTTGTGGCTTTGGGCATCACTTGGAGAAGAGACCCTTTTCTACCCTCTCAGGGCTCATGATGACTAAGAATGGGCCACAAAGGGGATTGGGTCAGGTGCAGACGCCAGGTGTGACTTGTGCATCCCCTAGTGCGGACTCAGGAAACTGAGGTCCCGCTGGTTTCTTGCCCAACAGGGAAGTCCTCCTTGGGCATGGCCCTCTTCCGCATGGTGGAGCCAGCATCAGGCCGGATTCTCATTGACGGCGTGGACATCTGCAGCATCGGCCTGGAGGACCTGAGGTCCAAGCTCTCGGTTATCCCTCAAGATCCAATCCTGCTCTCGGGAACCATCAGGTGAGTGCTAGCCCCACTGGCCATCCTGGTGTGGACAGCCTCCTGGGGGAGTCACAGGACTCCAGTAGTGGGCTGCCTCTGGTTAGCTGGTGGTCAGTGCCCCAGTTTCTGGGCCTCTGATCTCTCCTTCATATGTTGGACCACTCATGGCTACCTGGTCCACCTCATGGAGGTGTCATTAAGGATTGAATGAAGCCCTGATATACACAAGAGCACTTTGTAAACCACAATGTCATAAACAAAAACAAAGCGTATTTTTATTTTTTAAAACCCTAATGGGACTGGTCAGATTTCAGGTCCCCATTAAGCATTTACACTGTGGCTATCGTGTTCTTTAGCATCTTGATGTGGCTTATTCTCTTCTCTCCACTTACTGGGGAGAGCCTGTGGGGACATTTTTAGGAAGACGTTACTGTGAGGACATTTTTAGGAAGATGTTATTGTGGGAACGATGTTGTTGGGAAGTGCTTCTTTAGAGGGTACACATTCTGGGCAATGGAGACGGGAGAAATAATCCAGGCAGTCCAGTCGGTGAAGCAGACAGAACTGGATCTTTCAGCAACTCCACCACACTTTCTGTTTCCTCAGAAGTCAGCTCAGGGACTAAACTTTATCCTGATTAAGCTCCTAGTTGATGGTGCACTTTAGCTTTGGAGGAACATAAAGGCATGGAGAGTGAGAAAGACCAGTGCACTAAAAAACAAGCTAGATCCCCCATGTTTCAGTGGTTTTCAAGGGGCATTTTAAAAAAATTTTTATATTTTCTGTTTTCCTTTTCTTAGTTGAAAAATCATAGTTGTATACATTTATGAAGTATGATGTGACATTTTGATATATGTATACAGAGTGGCATGATTAAATCAAATGAATTAACATATCCATCCCCTCCCTTACCTATCATTTTTCATGGTGAGACATTTGAAACTTACTCTCTTAATTATTTGTAAATATTTAACACATTATTATTGACTATAGTCACTGTAGTATGCAATAAATCTCAAATCTGTTCCTCCTGTCTGAAACTTTGTACCTTTCGATCAGCAACTCACATTCCCTCCCTTTCCCCTCTCCCCAACCCACCCACAGCCTCTGATAACCATTATTCTGCTCTCCTCTTCTATGAGTTCAATTTTATTAGATTCTGCATGTAAGTGAGATCATGCAGTATGTCTTTCTGTGCCTGGCTTATGTCACTTAGCATAATGTCCTCCTGATCGATCCATGTTGTTACAAATGACAGGATTTCCCCTTAAGGGGCATTCTTAGAGGCAAGAGTGTAAACTGACCCCCAGAGCTCTGTTCATTCATCATTCGTTCATTTATTCATTTATTTATTCATCATTTACTCCTTCACCCTTTCATCCATTTTTTAAAGATATATTTTTAACTGACAAATAAAAATTGTATATATTTATGGGGTACATTGTGAGGTTTTGATATATGTATACATTGCGGAGTGATTAAATCAAGTTAATTAATATATTCATCACCTACATGCTTGTTTTTGTGGTGATAACATTTAAAATTTACTCTCTTAGCAATTTTCAAATATACAATACGTTATTAACTATAGTCACCATGCTGTACAGGTTGCCAGAATGCATTCCTCCTGTCTAACTGAAACTTTGTACTCTTTCATCTATTTAATTTGCCTTTTCTGAGCTTCTGCTGGGTCCAGACACTATGCTAGGGACTGGGGATGCTTTGATGAATGAATACTTACCCTGCTTTCCCCAGGAGGTAACAGTGTAGTTGGAGAAGGTGGTTTTGTATAAATGTAAGTCTTGATAAATTACAATATAGGGAGGTGATTGCTAGATCAGAGACATGAACGAAGTGCTAAGGGAGTCAGAATGGGATGAGTAATTCTGCCTGGGTGAATCCAGGAAGACTTCACAGAGGAGGGGACATTTGAGCAGGATCTTGAAGGATAAGAGTAGGAGCTTACCTGGCAGAAAAAGAGGGGTAAAGTCTTATTAGGGAGAAGAAACAATATATGCACAGACACAGGGTTTCATAATGACTGTGTTATATTAGGGGAATGATAAAACATTTAGTAACAGATTTCTGTGTTAAGGTAGAACTTGGCCAATCTATTGTGTGTAAGGAGCAGTAAATATGAACTCACACTTACTGAGCATTTATATGTGCCAGCCCTATGCTTTAATATACTACCTAATTTAACTGTCACACAACCCTGCAAGGTTGTTTTATCATCCCCATTTTACAGATGAAGGAATTGAACTTAGAGAGGGGGGCAACTTGTTTAAGGACACACAAATAAATGATAAAGATGAGATATAACCCCAGGTAGTCTAAACCCATAACCTGTGATATTTCCCCATTGCTGCAGGAAGAAATGTGGACTAGCATCCCAGGAGATCTGGGTTCTGTACACTTAAGGTTCCATCTAACTCTATCGTTATTCCAGCCTGGCCCTCACATTGGCTTGTGGTGTGACCTTAAACAAGTCATTTAACACTAATCTATAATTCTCTCATCAATGAAAGGGGTGAACCCATCTCATGGGGGAGGGGACATCAAATGAGCCCATCTGTGAAAACACTTTGGAGAATATCAAATGTCATGCACATAAGACATTCTATCTGCCACTTCTTTAATGCAGTTTATTCTTATACATGAAATGTGAGTGGCTGCCAGAACTGGAAAGAGATGAAGCAGAGATTAAGAACAAGTTTTTGTTTTTGTTTGTTTGTTTTGCATTTTATTTATTTATTTTATTTTTTATTTTTTGCATTTGTTATTTTTTATTGAAACATAACTGATTGTTCATATCTATGGGGTACAGCATTGGATATCAATATCTGTGTGCAATATGTGATGCTCAAATCAGGATAATTACTATATTTATCATTTCACAATGTATTCATTTTTTGTGGCCCTTTACCAGTTTCTCACAAACCCTTCTCCCCCTTTCCCTTCTCTGGTGGCCTCGGTAAGAACAGGTTTTAATCACAGCTGAGTGGTTGCATAAGAGGAAAGTGTTTACAATGTTGCCTATCTATGCCAACTGAAAGTGCAAAACCTCACTGGGTCTGTATAGTCCAGATCTCAACCTGATATTCATTGCCTGGTTCATTACTTAGGATTCTTTTCACTGTCAGAAACAGAAAAGCCAACTTCCTCCACGGTGAGCTGCCACTTCATACCTGCTAGGATGGCTATAATAAAAAATTTTTTAAAAAAGGAAAATGGCAAGTGTTGGCAAGGATGTGGAGACATTGGAACTCTCATGAGTTGCCAGTGGAAATGTAAAATGGTGTAACCACTATAGAGAAGAATCTGGGAGTTCCTCAAAAACGTAGAATTATTGTATAATTCAGCAATTACACTTCTAGTTATATACCCCAAAGAGTTTAAAGCAGGGTCTTAAACAGATGTTTGTACACTAGCATTTGGCTATTATTCATGATAGTCAAAAGGTGAAATCAAGCCGTGTTCATCAACAGATGAGTGAGTAAACAAACTGTGGTACATACAAAGAAGTAGCATTCAGTCCTAAAAAAGAGTGAAATTTTGATATATGCTACAACAAGGAAGTCTTTGAAAATATTATGCTAAGTGAGATAAGACAAACAGAAGGACAAATACTGTGTGATTCTACTTATATGAGGAAGCTGGAATAGGCAAATTCATAGAGACGGAAAGTAGAATAGAGGTTATCAGGGGCTTTGGGGGGAGAAGGGAAGGGAGATTTTTTAATGGGTACAGAGTTTTTGTTGGGGGCGATGGAAAAGTTTTGGACATAGGTGGTGATGGTTGCACAACATTGTGAATATATTTAATGTCAATGAATTGTACACTTACAAACGGTTAACATGACAAATATAATGTTATGTGTATTCTACCAGAAAACAAAACAAAACAAAACAAAACAAGGGGCATGTCTCTTCTCCATGTTATCTTGAAAGTCCTGAGATATTCTCTGATTGGCTGCCTTCCCACCCTGAACTAATCACTGTGGCTCGGATTGCCACATGCTGAGTCACTTGCTCCTCCCCTGGAGAGTGTGGTGGAGCCCCACCTGGAACACATGGGTTTGAGGGCTGGGAATGAGGTTGTCCCCAAACAAAACTTAGGGGCTGCTGCCTACAGAAGGAATGGGTGCTGGAGAGGCACAAGAAAACACTTATCATGGTAGTTCCATGAGTTTCCCTAAACCTGATGATCCAATTCTGACCAATCTTGGTCATTTACTGGGTATTTATTTTTATTTTTATTGAATCAAAATTGATTATACATATTTTTGGGGTTCAACATACAGATATGTTGGTCAAATCAATATTACTAGCATGTATATTGTTACAAATCGTAATTGTTCTTTATGCCACTTGTCCAATCTCTCCCCATCCCCCTCTCCCTCCCTCCACCTCTAATTACCCTAGATTTCTTTTCTCCCTCTAAAAGAATAATGGTTACTCTGTTGATTTGTTGCCTAGATGATCTGTCCAATGCTGAGAGGTATGATCAGGTCCCCCAATATTATCATAGAGCAGATGCTTCTTCTGTCACTCTGAAATGGGTTTTGTGGAGAGAGACATCCTCTTCTTTTCTTTATCTCTTCTGGTGACTCCCCTTGTGTAAATGCACTCCAGTGGCTGGCAGACCATCTGTGTGGTGGTTGTGGCATCTAGCCACTTTTGTAACAGCCATGGTTATAGTGGTGGCTGTGCTAGGCCACTCATGTGGAGATGTTTCTGGCATGCTCCTTTCTCTGGCAGTGTGCCTTTTAGTGGGGAGTGTCCGGTCCCCAGCTCCATGCAAGGCGCTGGCATGGTGTGCCTGGTTGTGGGAGGGGGGGTCCAGTCCCTAGCTTCATGCCTTGGGTCACCAGGCAGGCCCTGAGGTACTGGCATAGTGTGCCTGGTTGTGGGAGGGGGTGTCTGGTCCCCTTCTCCATGACTCGGGTCCCCAGGTGGGCCCCTAGGCACTAGCACGATGTGCCTGGCTGTGGGTGGGGGGTCCAGTCCTCGGCTCCATGCCTCAGGTCCCCAGGTGGGTGCCGAGGTGCTGGCACGGTGTGCCTGGTTGTGGGAGGGGTGTCCAGTCCCCTTCTCCATGCTTCAGGTCCCTGGGTGGGCCCTGAGGTGCTGGCATGATGTGCCTGGTTGTGGGAGGGGAGTCTGGTCCCCTTCTCCATGCCTTGGGTCTCCAGGTGGGCCCTGAGGTGCTGGTGCAGTGTGCCTGGTTGTGGGAGGCGGGTCTGGTCCCCTTCTCCATGCCTCAGGTCCCTGGGTGGGCCCCTAGGCACTGGCACGATGTGCCTGGTTGTGGGTGGGGGGTCCAGTCCTCAACTCCATACCTTGGGTCACCAAGCAGGTCCCGAGGCACTGGTGGTGTGTCTGGTTGTGGGAGGGGAATCTGGTCCCCAGCTGCATGTCTCAGGCCTCAGGGCAGGCCCCGAGGCCCTGGAAGTATGCCTGGATGTGGGAGTGAGGTCCAGTCCCTGGCTCCAAGCCTTGTTTTCCCGAGCAGACCCTGAGGCACTGGTGGTGTGAATGGTTGTGGGCAGGTGTCCTGTCCCCAGATCAATGTCTCATGTCCGGTGGCAGGCCCCAAGGTGCTGGTGGTGTGCCTGGGCCAGAACTAATGTTTTGTCCTTTGCTTACTTTTAAAAAGGGGGAAATTCTAGTGGGAACCAGTACTTGAGCTGTGTGGTTGAGCTAAATTGCTGCTTTACTGGTGTTTCCCTAGGGAAGGCTTTTTGTGCAGCTCAGGTTTTAATGGTTGACCTTATAGGTACTTCTAGCTCTCCAGAGACTGGGTGCACCTGGGTTGTGTAGAAACTCTGATCTGCGCCTGAGTTGTTTCATCAAACTGCACCCCATGCAATTCTGCATTCCCGACCAGTCTGCTCTGAGTGGTCCTGTGCTGACTGGGGGGAGGATTGGCTGTCCTTGCTGTGCCCCAGTGTTCTCCCAGTAGGCCCATCTCCCCCACCGCCCATGCTCCAAACACTTCCCATGGTACAGGTCCTGCGCCGGTCCCTTGCGATGATTCACCAGTCTCTGAATGGCTCCTCTTTTTCAGCTGTTCTGTCTCCTTGCTCCTGCATGGGTCCATGGGAACCCTATTAGTGGTCTTGCTGTCCTGGGGGCCACCAAGGCCCTCCTCTCCCTTGCCACCTCCAAGTAACTCCATCTGAAGGGCACAGCTGCGGCTTCTGCCGGCTCCTGCTCCGTGCCCTCAGCAGCTGGAGTTTTAAAGCGGCTGCAGCCCAAAATGCTCAGAGCAGTTTTTTCTTCCTCTCATCATGGTTTCTCCCACCTTCATGAACTCTGTAGGTCTCTCCTCTTCCCCTGAGCTCCAGCCATCCCAGCTTGGCTGCTGTTACATTTTTATAGTTGTAAATTGGTTGATTTATGGGAGAGAGTGACGCTGCGGAACATCTATTCCACCATCTTGACCGGAACTCTGTTTACTGGGTATTTAAATGGGTGTTCAAAGTTGGGTGAGGTCATTGAACACTTCTCTTCCTCTCACATGGCAGACTCAACCTAGACCCCTTTGACTGTTACACAGATGAGCAGATCTGGGATGTCTTAGAGAGGATCTTTCTGACCAAGACCGTAAGTAGCTCCAAAGCCTGATTCTTGGTCTCAGCCTGCATCTTCAACAGGGGAGCTGGTCCTTTGGGGCTCCCCTCACATGGTATTCCAGGTGCTGCTACTTTGGGTCATGGATTAAGTAATCTCATGGAGATGAGATGGTTTAGAATTACTAAACAAAGGCTGACGGCACTCAGACATAACAGTGTGCCTGGCACTATTCTAGGCTCAGGGGCACAGCAGGGGTCTTTGCCCTCCTAGTGTTTACATCTGATGGGTATTAAAGGCAATAAACATACTCGAGTGGGTGCTTTCAGATGGTGGTACATGCTGTAAAGCAGCATCGAGACCAACAGAAACCTCACTGGGGAAGCAGCTCCTTCAATAGGGTAGCCAGGCAAGGGCTCTCTGAGGATGTGAGAGTTGAGCTGAGACCAGGTACTGAAGGGACAGTTGGGAAATGCTTTGAGAAAACATTCCAGGGACAGGAACTAGCATATGCAAAGGCCCTGAGATAGAATGAACCGGGCACAGTTAAGAGACAAGAAGACCAGAGGCTGGAGTACAGAGAGAGGGGAGGAGTTTACAAAATGCAGTAGGAGGTGAGGTCTCGCCCCACAGTGCCCTGCATGGTGTCTCTTCTTCCCCTATATTACAGATCTCAAAATACCCCAAAAAACTGCACACAGAAGTTGTAGAGAATGGTGAAAACTTCTCTGTGGGGGAGAGGCAGCTGCTCTGCATTGCTCGAGCCCTCCTTCGCAACTCCAAGGTAAGACCGCCACTACTGAGTGGCCGTGAGAAGTCACAGATGATGCGTGGCCTGGGAAATTGCACTGGCTCTTTCTCCCTCCATTGCCACAGGACAGTGAGCCCCTGCTGTATGTTCTTTGCACAGAAGTCTGAAGGGTTCACTCATTTCACTGTCTGCATTCCGCATGCATTTGTGGTGCGGGGAGGAATGGTAGATGGAGGCTCTCAGCCTGGGCTCCCTGACACCCTAACACCCTGCAACTGAGCTGAAATGGTCCATTACCAGAACCAGATTATGAAGCTCTTTTTTTCCTAGAAAAAGGTAAAATGTTAGGAACTTGTTGATTTTAAAATGGCCTACTGTACATTCTTCTTAAAACTTAGGTGCAGGACATCCCTTTTATCATTGCTAGAACTGGGAATTGGATGACAGCTGATCCGGGGCAAATTTACATATTTTTAAAGAGTTTGGTGTAAAAGTACTTCTCAAAGTTTTTCAGATATTTTGCCTATAATTTCAGGTGTTTGGGTACCTAGGGTAGCTAGGAGCAAACCTGCTCTCTCAAAAGTAAGGCAGCACATACACACACACACACACACACACTTACACGTACATACGTACACCTCCCCCATACTCACATGTATATGCATACATGGATACAGGTGTGCACATGTGCACACACACATGTGCATGTCACGGTTTATTAATGATAAAAACAAAAAAAGCCAGTGCAGACTGTCAGAGCTGTGGGAAAAGAGCTCAGTGGGGCCTGAAGAAGGGGAGAAGGTTTCAGAGGAGATAGGACTTGTCCTTTCTTCTCAAGACAGGTGAACAACAGAATTTGAAGCACATGCGTAGTACTTTCTTAACTTCTCAGTTCCTATTTCACAGTTACTTAGCCACTTGGTGCCAAAATCGCTTCCTCTATATTGTTTCCCAAATTCGAGTCATTGCTTTATGATTTTTGTCATATCCATGTACCACCTACCCCTATGATTTAATAATGATACTCCCTTTTAAAAAACGGCCTCATCCTAAACAGTAACATTTGTGAAATCGTACTTTCTGTGCTAGTTATAGTTTTCTAATGCCTGTTGTTCATGAAATAAAGACACAAGTATTAAAATAAGAATGTTTATCCATACACTGGCTAGGACCCTCTCATGTGCCTCCCAGGGTGTGTGCGTACCCCCTGTTGGGGAACGTTGCTTTACTTTAATTCAGGCAAATGGGAAAGCAGTTAATAAAACAAGAAGTTGCCCTCAGGCCATTTTCATTTCCAGGAACTTGGTTCTCTGGTCACTAAGTATAGTCAGCTCTTGGTTGAGAGAGCATTCTCTTCATAACGTAGTGGATAACGAGAGCTCGACATGGGTTTTGAACTCAGCTCGATTCTCTCATTTTCCAGCTAAGGGACTGGAGGCCTGAAGAGGAAGGGACTTGTGACTTAGCAGTAGAGCCAGGGCTTCACCCGTTTTGTATCCCCCCAGATCATCCTTATTGATGAAGCCACAGCCTCCATTGACTTGGAGACGGACGCCCTGGTCCAGCGCACAATCCGCGAAGCCTTCCGGGGCTGCACAGTGCTGATCGTCGCCCACCGCATCACCACCGTTCTGAACTGTGACCGCATCCTGGTCATGGGCAAGGGCAAGGTGAGAGTGGTGCCCTTGGGCTGGGGGGAGGATGATGGGTGCTCAGACCTCACTGCCACAGGAGGCCTTTGAATCCTCCAAGACTGAACTCAGCTGTGTCCTGATCCCTTCCTCTCCTTTCTCCACCTTCCAGGTTGTAGAGTTTGACAGGCCCGAGGTCCTAAAGAAGAAGCCTGGGTCATTGTTTGCAGCGCTGCTGGCAACAGCCACTTCCTCACCGAGCTAAGGGAAAGGGGCGACTGCATCAGGCTGGTGGCCGAGCTCAGAGGTTCACCAAGGTGCACCTGTGAGGCCTGCAGTCTATGATGTTCTTGTCTAGAGATGGCCACAGAGCTGAAATGTGGCGAAGGGTGCTGGGATGGAAAAGGAGAACAAGGAAGCAAAACAGGCCACTTGGTGGCTCCCCAACCCTGAGAACCCCAGCACCATGTGAGACCATGGGGTCAAATGATAATGAATCTCCTTTTAACTTATATGTTGAATAATGTCATAATAACGTAAAAGCTTATTACAGTTTTCTGATCTGTTAGAAGTGTTGCAAATGTATTGATTTTGTAAAAAAAAAAAGAAAAAGAAAAAGTCACATTCTTTGTTTTTCTTTCTATGGTAGCTAGTACTCATTCATTGCAAAGAACAGAAACCCGCTCAAACTGACTTCTGGAAAAAGGGACTCCATTGGCTCACATAACAGAAAGATCCAGGAAGAGTTGTGAGTCGGGTGCCAGTATTGGAAGGATGTCTGTCTTGAGGACTCTGTCTCTCTTCTCTGAGCTCTGCTTTCCTTTGGCTTTACAATCTGGCCTTCTTTTGCCCCATGGTGGCACTATGGCTGCCAGCAGCTCTAGTCTCATGTCCTACCAGCTCAGTATCCCCAGGTCTTCTTTCCCCGGTGATTCAAGCAAAAGTCCCAGGGCTAAATCTCACTGGGCCTACTTGGGTCCTGTGCTCAGCCCTGGCCAATCATGTGCTAGGCTGTTAGAATACAATGATTTGCCAGGCCCAAGTCACATGCCCGTACCTGGGCCTGGGGATGGGGTCAGCTGCCCTGAATCATATGGACTGAGAATAGAGGAAGGTGTTTCTCCAAAATAAAATTGGGATGCTCTTACTACATGAAGGAGGAATGGATATGGATGCTGGCCAGGCCCTAGAGAATAGCCGTCTACTGTGTTTGTTTACTGACTGGGGACGTACATTAACATATGCCAACTGGAAATAAGACAGTTTGTTCTCTCTCTCTCTCTCATTCTTTCTCCCTCCATCCCCCACATATGATTATAGATATGTAAATAGAAAAGGTAATTATTTTGAATTTACTTCTAGGGAGACCTCATTGTTGGAGGAAAATACATTTTAAAGTACTTTCCTTTTATTTTCAGATTATGGTGTCCAATTTTCCCAAAATGAGATTAAAAAAAAAATCAACTCAGTAAAAAATAATTTTTTCTCTGTTTCTTGCACTAGGGTAGGTGCTGGGGATTGAATGATTTCCCCACCCTCTTGGGATTTGGAATCTCCTCAGAGAAAGTAAACAGTAAAACAGTAAACAGGTAAACGGGCAGTTCCAGAACGTAGAGAAGGGAAACAAGGACTGAGTTACTGAGGTGGTTTGCTGAGACCTGAAATATAAACATTTACTTAGATGAAGGGGGTTTTCACTGCAGAGGGAACACAAACAAATCTCTGCAGTAATGAACTACAATGGGGCTGATGTAAGTTCTGGCCCAAACAGGAGAATAGCACAGTCCTGGAGTTAGAGCCTCCTGTCCCCTCCCTAGAATTCTCTAGTGGCACCTGCTTCTCCTTCTAGGGAGTTTCCTAGGTGAATGTCTTCTCTCTCTTAAAAATTCCCCTGCCCTGTTATTCCCTTCCCGCCAGTCCTTGCTTTTTTCTTTTTGGTCCCCGAGCAGTGGGAGCCCTACTTGCTGCCATCTCATCACAACTCTGCAGGGTCACAGAGTCGCTCATCTACAAATTGAAGGTGACTCTATTCACCCTGCCCTGCCCCCTCCCAGAGCTGCTGTGGGGCAACTGCCTGTGTCACGTGTAGGAGAGTGTTCCACAAACTGTGTTCTGTGCCCCTGGGATACTCCACCTGAGTGTCCTTCCCAGGCCAAATATAGCTGCCACATTTTCCCCTAGGGCGCCAGCAGATGGCAGCCTCTTCCCAAAAATGCAGAGAAAGCTCCACCTGTTTGAGAACTGGCGGGATCTGCTGAGAATCCACCAGGGAAAGTGTTGACCCCAAGCCAGAGGACAGGACTAGAACCCATTTCCACCTGCTCTACAGGGCCCTGTCCCACCTGTCCCCATCCCCACCTCCAGCAGCAAAATTTGAGAACTACTGGCTCCAAGCAGCAATAAAGCAGATTCTTTGAAAAAGAAGATTTGTTTTTTTTAGCAATATAGATAATATTTTATTCCTTAAGCTGCATGGTGGATTTTTTTGTTTGTTTGTTTGTTTTTAATGCTCCTTTATACCTTTTCGGGTTTCTGAAATATTTTATAATAAAAATTTTAAAGATTGGTATTCGATATTTCAGAAATAATAACTGTAATGAGAGAATGCAAAACTTTCTTGTACTTCTTTATAAGTACTTATTTAATGGTTTATTATTATTTTTATTTTCAATTATATAGTGGTGGAAAGGAGATCATAGTAGTTTTAGTGCCTATGGGTTCTAAAGGCCTTACTCTGTCCTCGGGGTCTAACCCTCTTCGTGGTCAAGTGCAGCAGATAAACTCAACACGAGCTAGAGTAGTAATGTGCCCCACAGTGACAGCAGCCAGACATGCAGGTCAAAGGAAGAAATAGTCCCATTGGCACTGGTTCTGCCCTGCCTGCCCTCTATCTCCAGCTCTAGACACTCCACATTAAGAGAAACACTGTTAAATGGAGAGTCTTCAAAGGACAACCACTATGCTGGTCTGAAAACCATGTTGCGAGAGGGACTGGGAAGGAATAAGGAAGGGTTCAGACTCTAGTCTTCACATTCCTGAAGAGCATCTTCCAGAAGTGGCTCCAGAGGGCAGCCCCAGCCCAGGAGGCATGGACGGTTCAGGTAACTGGAAAGGTCCCACTGGAAGTGGCTGCCTTAAAGGGCAGACAGCACCCCATGGCTGGGAGCATTTCCTGACTGTGAAAGCTCTTGCCTGTGTAGGGTGACGGTGCTCTGTTAGTATCGCAGACTTGGAAAGGGTCCCCACAGGGCTGAGTACTGGGAGGGATTCTGCGTATACCTCAATGGGGTATACGACTCTGGAATGCAATTAAGAAAATAATGCCTTACAGCCGAGGCTCTCAAACTTGGAAGCATATCTAAATTGCATGGAGGGCTTAAAACACACATTGCTGGCTCCACCCTCACACTTTCTGATTCAGCAGGTCTGGGTGGGGGCTGGAGCTCAGCAGCCAGGTTTATCAGTCTGGGTTTATTCTCTCTGACACCAAGTTTGGGCCTTCTTCCATTTGGCTATTTGATGAATACAAATCAGAACATTGGGAGTTTCCTTCTAAGGAAGTGAACTGCCTTTTCGACCATTTTAATTTATAAATAGGAGCTTCATGGGGCAAGAAGGGAGTCAGCCCTGAACTTCAGAGTTGCCCAGGGAGAGGTTGCATGGGAGGGAAGCCGTATTTGCATTGATTTTAAGCATCAGTTTACAGCAGATGGTGGGTACTGATGCTGGGGCTCTGTTTCCTGGAAACAGCAACAGATAGGGAGCAGAGCATATGCCTTTTTTCCCAAAGGAGGAAGAGAATCCATATTGTTTGGGATTGGCAACGAGATACCTATTGCTCTTTGAAATAGCTGGGACACCCTGGCAAGCACGTTAGCCATGTTCCAGTGGAAAGCAGAATTCCAAGGAATAGAATGTATATGTATTGAGGTGGAGGCAGTTCTGTAGTAACATGAGGGTAACAGACAGCAAGCTGGGGGCAAGAAGCACTTTCTTGATCTTCCCTGTCATACCCAGGCCCGGAAAGTTTCTGGTATATAGGCAAACTGTCTACCATTTTATAAGAAAGTCAATAAAGAAGTTGCATTTACTTTTCCAATCACTTTCCTGAAACGTATCTACTTGCTAAGGCAGCAAAATGGCTATTTGGAGAGATGAATGAAGATCAATTACTCCAAAGTCAAAATTATTGAAGTTGTCTAAAGTAATGTCTTTTGATTGTTACTTCTCCAAGCTGTTCTGGAGACCCATCCTGGGTACCAGGGCAGTCTTCAAGGAGACATCACATTGTGAACATAGCCAGAAACATCTGGCTATGCTTGGAGATCAACTGCTAAAAATACCTCCATATGCCAAGGCCAATCAGCCAAGTTGGGGATTGTCAGCTTTTCTTCGATAACATACCAGCTTGAAGTATGCACCTAACACCTGAAATTCTACTAATGGCCCAAGGGATAGGAACCCAAAGGAAACCGAGACTGTCATCTCTGGTGCACCCAAGTGGATAGGATGCAGTTCTGAGAGATGTGAATCTTTCTCTTACATTTCGATGATACAATTCAATGATGTGTTTGTCGTGAGCTAAATAGCATCATGAAATTTTTGCCTTCATTTTTAGCTAAATTCCCACTGGCCAGTGGGATGTTTACTACTTGGGTATTGTGCTTAGCAACTTACACACACCATCCCACTCCAATTCACCTCAGCCTAATGGGTGAGGTGTTATCTCCACTTTCCAGGTGAGAACACTGAGGCACCAGGAGATTAAAAACGCCTCTATTAACACTGTGAGATAGTGGCACAGCAGGAATTGGTACTAATTTCAGTTTGACTTCAGAGCTTACACTGTTCTTTCCCTAGATTTTTTAAATTGTGGTAAAATACATATAACATAATCCTTATTGTTTTAATTGTTTGTTAGTATATAATTCAATGGCATTGCATGTATTCACAATGTTGTATAACCATCAACCCTGTCTATGCCCAGAACTTTTTCATTAACTCCAGCAGGAACTCTGTCCCCTTTAAATGGTAGCTCCCTTTCTCCCCTCCCCCTGAGCCTCTGGTGACCTCTACCTTCCTTTCTGTCTCTATATAGTAGAGTCATGCAATGCTTGTTTTCTGTGTCTGGTTTTATTCACTAAGCACAATATTTTCGCAGCCCATCCATGTTGTAGCATGTATCAGAATTTCTTTAGCAAGACTAATAACTATTGTTTTGTAAAAGTGACACACTGTAGAGCTAGGGCTGGGTCTGGAGCTCACAGACTCCTTGAGCCCATTCGCGAACCCTTCACACACAGGTCTATGAGCTAGATAACAGGAAGAAGGTCCTTGGAGCCATGGGTAAAGAAATAATAGACTTTATTTCTAGATGCGAGCTCTGCTGACCCGCAGTTCAGAGCCACCACTTCACACACACTGAAGAACACACTAGAATAGCAACAAGCTAAAAATACATGGGCATGCATACGCACTAACTCCACTCCCACACAACTTGTTTACAAAGAATGTGCTGCATTACTCCCAACCAGACCCAAGGCGAGGGGGACTGAGTAAACTACTCTATTTTCCTCACAATCCACCCCTTCAGGGTCCCTCGCCGTACAATCTACGCATTCAGAATCTTCCGCGATGTTCCCTTATCGAGGATAAATGACACTTACATTCATATAATCTGTTCCCTGTTCAATATGCCTTAAGGCTTGTCTTATAGTTTTGTCCTTTCAACTACTAGCCGCACATGTCTGGTTAGTAGTCATCATTGGTGTGATTTTCCAGGGGAATCTTGTAGTCATACTGATGGGAAAGTTCAATGCGTATTCAGTAGGCCGACACATTGTTCATAGGAAGATATATATGTACCCAGTCAACTCTGGTGTGGTGCCTGAAGCCAGAGCACTATAGGCAAAAAGACAGAAGGGTTATTGGTACATGGCAGTTTGCCATCCTGAGAAAGGATGGTTGCAGGAATAGGTATCTTACGTGGTTTATGATACCATACTTTATCCGCTAACACTGTTGGACCTGTAGGTTCTACATGTAACAGTATAGGAGAACTCATAATTGGCCATAATGATAATACAAATGTGCCCTTTGGAATAGAGCACTTATCTGTTCCAGGCCATGTTACCTTTACTCGAGGAGGCCAGATACTTGTCACCCAAGCTGAAACTTGCAAGCCTTCCTCTAATCCTTTCCCCCAAGGACCTATTAGGCCTACCCAGTGTATATGGGGGGCTTCTATTCTCCAAGGCCATCCCCATTGTATTGTCTGTCCCTGTTGTAAACAGTTTGGGGCCGGCAAGAGAATATTTCCATTCTTGTCATATTCTGGCTTCAAAAGCTTATCTTTAGTAGTGACTGGCAGCTGTATAGGTGCTGCAGCCCTATGCAACAGAGCTTCCACTGGAGAGGGCCCATCCTTGTGGGGTCTCTCATTTAGAATCCTGACTGTCAGCCATTACTCCTATGTCCACCCCTTCAGGATGGGGGTTGGGTAGATAGCCTTAGTCTCTTTTTAAAAAGACCATTGTACCATTCAATCACTCCCACTGCCTGGGAATGATACGGCACATGTAACTTCCACTGAATAGACAACTGGGAGGCCCACCTCTGAACCTGATGTCCAGTAAAGTGGGTTCCATTATCTCTCTCTATGACTACAGGCTGGCCATACATAGCTGTAAGGCTATTCAGTGACTTTACAGTGTTTACCTGGTCTGGGGCCTTACAAGGCCATATAAACAGAAGACCAGTAGCCATATCAACAGCAGTGAAGTATATCTGAAATTCTCTGACCTTGGCAGTGGTCTGACAAAGCCCACTTGCCATCGAGTCAGGGGTACCCTTCCTCGAGCTATTTGTCCATCTGTATGGGGTACCCACTGGGGGTGTGGACTCTCTTGAGCACATACTGGACAAGCACAACAGGCGTTCACTACATCTTCCCATTTTATAGGCAAGGCACATCCTTGAGCCGCCATCCCCATGGTTTTGCTGCCAGCATGCTGCATTTGTCAATGTAACCACTGGGCTTCATCAGTAGCTGGGGCTCTGTCCAGCCATCTTACCTTAGCCAAGGCATCGGCTTCATCATTTCCTGGACTGGCTAAGGGGAAGTGTCCTGTGACATGGAAAAGAGTTACTTCCTTCTCATGTCCCAATTCCCATAACTCTTGCCACATGGCTTGTCCCCACAGGGGTTGGTGGTCTACCATCCACCATTGATATTTCCAAATAGGGATCCAAACGGTTAAACCTTTGTACACAGCCCAGCTGTCAGTACAGGTGGTTAATGGCTCAGGCTCATTTTTTTAAATCACCATCCACACTGCTCTCAAGTCAGCCCATTGACTGCTTTGCCCTGTACCATTTTCATACCACATGGTATCTGTTAAGGGCTGGACAGCAACAGCTGTCTGTGATGCTGTGGGGCCCATGCTACAGCCATCTGTATACCAAGCTTGCTCTATGATAGGTCCCTGTCCCTCATGGAAAAGTGTAGCCTCCACCTCCATGGGTAAGGGTTGTGTCAAAGTTTCCTCCCCAACCTCTACTGGGCCTAGCACAGCCTGCAAATCTTTGGACAGAGGACTTGTTGACACAGTGCTTCTTTGTTCTATATATGCTCTCCATTTAGACAGAGAGGGAGTCTGATTTACACCCATTTTAGGGTTGGTTGCCCACGTGTGTAGCCAACCTAATGTGGGGTATGTCATCCTTACTAGGACTTTGGCAGTTCCTGTGATAGCTTCAGTGGCTATCAAGGCAGAATACATAGCTGCTAATAGTTTTTCTATTAGAGAAAAATGCACTTCAGCACCCTTCCAGAGCTGAGACCAGAATCCTACAGGTGTTCAGAATCAGTCTTGTCTCTGCCACAAACCCCATCCTAACCCCTCTTGGGTTATATGTACATCTAATTCAAAAGGCTTAGTGGGACCAGCCACTTGTAAAGCTTGTACTTGATGTATTGCCCTTTTTGTAGCCCGATAAGCCTGTTCTACTTCCTCAGTCCAATCCCAGGGGGCTCCTTCCTTTGTTAATGCATACAGTGGGTGTGCCATTTGGGCCATATGTGGTTACAAAAGCTTTCCAATACCCCAGAAGTCCCAAATGTGTCTGTAGCTGAGCTACAGTTGTGGGTCAGGGGTATGCCTGTATCTTATCTATAATAGCTTCTGGGATGATTCTCATCTTACCTAACCAGACCACTCCCAAGAATTTGATTGACAGCCCAAGTCCTTGCACTTTGGCTGTGTTCACGGCCCACCCACATTGTTTCAAATGACTTGGCAGCATTGGAGCTGCCTGGGTTAAACCTGCAAGAGAATCAGAGGTTAGTAACATATCATCAATGTAGTGAAACATTGTTACCGTGCTGGGCCTAGTCCACTTGGCTAGGTCCCCAGCCTCCAAACCATGACAGATGGTTGGGCTATGCAGATAACCTTGGGGCAATACTTGAAAGGTCCATTGCCTCCCTTCCCAGGTGAAGGCAAACTGACCTTGGCTATCAGCCGAGACTGGAATAGAGAAAAAAGAATTTGCAAGGTCCAATATGTAATGATAAGTTCCCAGCTGAGTCATCAGCTGATCCGTCAAGTCATGAAATGAAGGCACAGCTGCATGCAAAGGAGGCACTACTTTGTTTAGTTCTCAATAGTCTACAGTCATTCTCCAGGTACCATCAGGCTTTTTCACTGGCCATACCAGAGCACTAAATGGGCTCTGAGTTGGACAAATAATGCCAACTTTCTCTAACTCCAATATAGTGGCAGCTATCTCTGCATATCCTCCCAGTAGGCGATACAGCTTTACACTAACTACACATCTTGGCTTGGGTAACAACTGTGGGTCATGTTTAGCATATCCCCATAACACAGGCTTTACTGTCCGTATTTGCAGCCAAAACTCTCCAACTGTTGTTTGCAGTTGCAAACCATAAAGTACATCCATACCCAAGATGTATTCAGCTATGGGAGATATATAAACAGTATATACATGAGGAGGAAATCATCCTATGCCCAATGGCAGTGACACAGCTTTGACTTCAATAATCTGTCCTCCATAGCCATCTACATGAACTGTGGCCCCTGGAAACTTATCTGGATTGCAATATATCAGGCTACATTCTGCACCTGTATCAACCAATGCCAAAACATGCTTGCACATTCATCCTCAACCAATGTATTGCCAATTCAATGTGAGGCCTCCAGTTCTCACCTGCCCCCAAAAGACGAGCACTTTGGCCTGTTCCCTAATCAAAATGGAACAGTTCATACACCTCCTCGGGAGCAACCAAAAAGTCCTTTAAATCCACTCAGCATACATTGCTACCCGTTTCCGGATGTTTAGTGAAATGCTGTTCAGGGCACAATTGCTGCCACAAGGCAAACAGAAGCGCATTTGGCTGCCAGTCAATTTTCTTGCTATCAACCCCTACTGCAAGCAAGTCAAGCCACATCTGCTTATGACTAGTCTTGCTTGGTCCACTCAGGATAAAATCCCAAGTATTTCTTGGGGGTTTGGTCTTAGCCACCTTTTGGACCCCTTTTGCTTATCTCCTCTCCTCTACTTCACCCAGGCTGGCTATCATGGTTGTTACCTCATGTATAGGATGACCAATGTATGGGCCATCAGTGACCCAAAGGACATTGATGGGGCATTTTGCAGCACTATGTCTCTCATGCTGCCTGTAAAATTTTCATCGTTCGGGCCACGAGTGTTCACATTAAACATGGACTGCTGCATCCCCAGTTCCCAAGTTATTTGGCGACTCAGCATACATTTGCCATTTACTAACAATCTTGGGCAGTTCTCCAGTACTTGCCCACATGGTTCGGGCAGGTGCACTCACCCATTCCATTAAGGAGTGGTTACCTGGCCCTTGTGCATTTCTGCAGCTGTTCTGTAGCCGCTGCCTCAGGGACTGGTGTGTGGTAATAGGGCCAATTTTTCCATCTCCTCACCAGAGCACATCACACTGTCCACCCCTAGGTCCCATAACTGCAACAGCCAAGCAGCCAGGGGCTCCCCATGTTTCTGCCAGAACTGTCTACCCAAGTCAACCAATTCAACCTGTGTATACAGAACATAGGTAGTGAATTGGGTCATCTGTGGATTGCCCACCGGTTGTCCACCTGGTCCCATAGGCTGCTTGCATTTCACTTTCTGATGCATAACAGGTCGTGCCTGGAGATGCACGGTCTCCCCCAACTCACCACTGTTTTCGTCGTCTTCCCTGGTGTGAGAGGCAGGAGTGGCCAGTCACTGCACGTCATCCTCCAGGACATCTATCCGCATTTCCAACAACTCTGCTTTCTGCTTCAAATCTTCCAGTCACTGCATGTCATCCTCCAGGATAATTATCTGCACTTCCAACAACTCTGCTTTCTTTTGAAAATCTCAGTCAGTTTGCAGCATAGTGAGTGGTAGCCAGGCTCTAGTCAGCAGAAAAGTGGCCACCAGGCACCACAAGCTCAAGGACAGCCACATTTCCTCCCCCTCCCAAGGGGTTTTCCACAGTAGTGCCTGGTCTATGCTGCCTTGCAGCATAGTGAGCAGCAACCAGATCCTGGTCAACAGGAAAGTGGCCATAGGGCACCATATATTCAAAAGTAGCCACACTTCCTCCTTCTCCTAAGGGCTTTTGGCTCACTTACCTGCTCAGAATCCTCCTGCAAACTACGTCAATTGTAGAGCTAAGGCTGGGTCTGGAGCTCACAGACCCCTCAAGCCCATTCACAAACCCTTCACACACAGGTCTAAGAGCTAGGTAACAGGAAAAAGGTCCTTGGAGCCATGGGTAAAGAAATAATAGGCTTTATTTCTAGACAAAAGCCACTGAAGAACACACAAGAATAGCAACAGGCTAAAAATACACAGGCGCACATGTGCACTAACTCCACCCCCACACAACTTGTTTACAAAGAATGTGCTGCACCACCCCCAACCTGACCCAAGGCTAGGGGCCTGACTAAACTACTCTATTTTCCTCACACACATGCATATCATAAAAAATTCAAACCACCAAAGGACACAGGAGAATGAAAAATAATTCACCTTAATTCACACTCTCTGGAAAAACATAATATTTAGTGAATAGTATTCTAGACATCTTTCTATTCATATATATAGACATAAGAATAGAGAGGTTGGTACAAAGGCTGATGAGAATTATTTTACTAAGTGCAAGCATACTCTTCACATTATTCTTAATAAAATAATTAATTTAAATCTTGCCTGAAGAAAATGAAATGGAAATGAAATTTGAAGCAATTGCTAAAGGGTGGATAATTTCTCTACCAGAAATAATTCTCATTCCGAAGTTATCCCTTTAAAGCTAAGGAAAAAATTATGGAATCATTTAGAGGTTAGAATCTGTGTTTTCTAGCAACTTGTTTCAAATTTCAGCCTTCCCTTTATTGAGTGCTCTTTTATAAAATGTGAGGAATGACATATTCCTCTTGTTTGTTATTCCAAAACCCATGGTTTTAATTATGTAAATATGTGTTTATATTTTCAAGGTTATGGCATTAGGATTAGGTTCTGTAACCATAACTCTCACAGTTATTTAGTCTGAGTTTTATTAAATGACTCAGGGCATACTCCCAGACTTCTCCTTTCTTAAGTTTTTTGATTCATTTGTTATTTAAATATATTTCATTGTCAAGCATTTTCTGATTTTTTTTTTTTTTGGAGTGGCTGGTACCAGGATCCAAACCTGTGACCTTGGTGTTACAAGGCTGTGCTCTAACCAACTGGACTGACCAGCCAACCCATCAAGCATTTTCTGCAAGAAGAACTCAGGAGAGCTATTTCTCTGATTACTTGCCTGCTTGAGGTTTTTCAATTTTTAAAAATTTTTTTGTTTTTTTATTGTGGTAAATATGTCTGTAACATAAACTACCATTTTAAGCATTTTTAAACATACAGTTGTGTGGAATCGATTGCATTCACAATGCTGGGTGACCGCTTCTATCTATTTTCAAAACTTCTTTACCATCCTAAGCATAAACTGTGTGCCCATTAAGCCATAACCTCATGTTGTGCCTTGCCCCCAGCTTCTGGTATCCTCTAATTTACCTCTGTCTCTGAAAGTTGCTTGAGATTTTGACAACGACTTTTAAAAAAACATTATTTTATTGAGGTGTAACTTTAGTACATAGAATGCACAAGTTCTGAGTATACAACTATTTTGGGGGACTTTTGTCAAACTGCTTTATTGAGGTATAATTAACATACAATAAACTGCACATATTTAAAACATAGGGAAAAAAAAAGAAAAGAATTTGCCTTTCTAACAAATTCCCAGACGTTGCTGATGTTGCGGGTCTGGGGACCATAGTTTGAGAACCCAGAGTTAGCTGAGATCACTCTGTCCCATAGATCTAGACAGCAAGGCTTCAAACCCTCATTTTAATGTACTCCTCAAAGTTTCTGTACACTTTCAGGGCACTTTTATTTTTATGATGTCATTTGGCTCAGACTTTCTGAGCATCTCACTAAGCTATAATACTCTCCTTTGCGCCATAACATTGACCTAGAAGGAGAATTCAGCACTTTCCCTTATTTCCTTTGTACATGTAAATGACTTTAATGAAGTTTGGGGTCATAGTTACTCAACAATTCCAATAGAATATCAAACACCTCCCTTCTAGAGTCCTCTCCATTTCCACCCCATCAGGCTCCCGTCTCTTCCCTGCTTAGGGCATTATGCTCTGTGTTGTCCCTGCCTGCACCTCCCAATTCTTGGACACGTGTTATGCAGAGTAGTTTAATTGTCACTTTTGATGCTTTTTCCTGCCAAACAAGTCAACAGGATCTCGTAGTCTGCTCCAAGAGTTGTATCAAGGCAGTTCTTTAAACAAAAACAGTTTCCATCTTACGAGACACTCTGGTGCCAGCTGTTAAGCTTGTAAAATTTCACCCCATTATCCTAAATGTCGCCTATTCAACCCCCCCGGGCTCATTTAGATAATTCTATGGCATCCAACTATGTAAGAATAAAAAGCAACTTTATTTTTGTTTTTATTTATTTATTTATTTATTTTCCTTCAGCATGTTATTTATTTATTTATTTTATTTTATTTTATTTTATTTTTTTATTTTTTATTTTTTTTGTCTTTTTCGTGACTGGCACTCAGCCAGTGAGTGCACCGGGCATTCCCATATAGGATCCGAACCCGCAGCGGGAGCGTCGCTGCACTCCCAGCGCCGCACTCTCCCGAGTGCGCCACGGGCTTGGCCCTATTTTATTTTATTTATTTATTTATTTATTTTTTTTAAAGCAACTTTAGAGATTGTCAGTCAGATGTTCTTAGCTTCTGGTCCATGGACATTTCAGCTAGCTTCAGAGGAGGGGGGAATTAGAATGGGAAAAGAACTGCATCTTTATTTTTACTAAGTGAAATCGAGCATTTCCGTTGATTATGAACAAGGCAACAAACTGTAGTACTAGCAGTACCTGTGACTTTGTCACCAATAGAAATCGGTGAGGTTCTCAAATCTCATTTCAATTGTTTCAGGTATCTCAGAATATCACTTACCTACATCAATGCCTTGGAATTACAGAAGTGATTAGAAGTATTGCTAGATCATGTCATTTAGTGCATCAGTATAGAGGAATATAACTTGCAATATCCAGCTTTGTTTTTTATACATATTTTGATAACCATGTTTCTATATAACTGGTTATCTTTGCAGTCCTATGTACTTTATTTTATGCATTAGAAACACTTTTCTGAGAATACACTAGAGTGCCAAAGAGGTCCATGGTCAAAAAAGTTTAAAGACCCTCACCTAATTCAGCTCTTTAATTTGCAGGGGGAGCCTGAGTCCCATGTAGAGACGATGCCTTGCCCAGGACTACACCACTGGCTTGTTAAAAACAGGCTGGCTTGGAGCTCGAATCTGATACAGGGCAGGAAAGGAAGTGAGAAGGAAGGACAGGCAAGCATCAAGGGCTGGGGACAAAGGCCACACCCCAACACCGTGGTCAGCGTGGTCTGCTCAGAGCACAAGAGAGTCTGGCCCCTTCACAGAAGTTCTGCTGCCAATGCCTGGCCTTTTCATACCCAGTTCTTGCTACCCATTGCAGCAACTCTGAGTAGTTTCTAGAAAAAATTATGTCTCATTAGAGCAAAGAGAAGTATAATTTTCTGACTAAATAATGGTGTTCATTGCCAAGTCCTTGGTTCCCAAATGCTTTGGAGTCTGCACCGTACTCTAGAGAGAACTGAACTGATACAGAAGCTTCTGCTCCCATAAGCGGGTCTCAGTCCTACTCGCATTCAGTGAAATACTCCCATCTCCTTCTCCCCACACACTTTGACATACTTTACAGTTCTGGGGCTGTGCCTGTTCATGATTTAGAGCTTACAGAGCACTTCCACGTACATTATTTCACATAAAAAGCGTGCCGTAAGATTGTGTACAGCTGCTAGAGATGGCTGAGTTTTTGCTCTGAGCTCCTAACAGTCCATGCAAGGAAGGAAGTAGGTGTATCACACGATTGTCATGACCCAACCATTTAAAGAAAAAATTTAGTTGTTCACAATTAGCATAGTTTTCCTGATTCTGAGAATGGAGAGTATAAGGTCACCGAGGAAGGACATGCTGGCTGGGCAAAAGATGGAAAAAAAGATTTTATTAGCAAGTGGCAAGCGGACCTGCCGGGCTGAGCTGAAAAATGGCTTCAGCGCCAAGAGGCAGTGGCGTGTCTCCTTCAATAGGGTTAAGATTAACATCTGGCCTAACCGAGGGGAACGGTTACAATGTTCCACTCCAGGTACAGCCTGCTCAGCCTGCTCATGGGAACAGAGACTTAGGGAAACAGAAACTTAGAGAAAGGAAACCTAGAGAAATGAAACTGAAGGACAGGGACTTTCTGAAAGTCAGGCTCTCAGTTCCAGGGACCTAACAGAGAGTAATCTTTCACACATGGGGGGCATGCTTGAACTCCCCAGCTCAGCTCTCTGAGCCAAGGGACTTGCTCAGGTGTTTAAGCTGGAAGAGGTGGGGCTGAAGCCAGACCCCGCGTTTTCTGCCCATGAAATCTTTTCGTTCTTTATTCGAAGGCTTGTTCTCTAACTGTTGCATGCGTGCATTTCTGGTTCACTGATCCTATTATGTTTCTTGCACTGATTGCTTTAAAAGTCCATTCAAATTCCAAATTACTTTCCAAAGTCATTTGACATCCGCTTTGTTGGGTCTTCCTCCTGTATCTCTCTCCTTAGTTCATTATGCAAACAAACAAAATGAAAAACCCAAACCCCTTCTTTAGCAGATACTTCAGGATAGTTCCACCAGATTCCAACAGCAACCCAGAAGGTAGAATTCTTATTTCTCATGAGATCCTGCTAATTTTTAAATTATTATTTACAAACGATAGCTATCGTTTATTTGAGTGATTATTATGTTTAAGGTGCTGTGTTAAGTACTTCACCTAAATTGTCTAATTTAGTCTTCAATTAATTTATAATGCTTTGAGTTTAGTGTTCTCATTCTGTAGTTGGAGAAATTTAAATTTAGAGGATTTGCAGTGAGCTCTGATTCCAGACTTCCTACTCTTAACTGATACATGCTGTTGATTTTATGCAACTCCACACATTGTTTTTCGAGTGCTTCCTGGGGCCTTTGGGCCAGGTCTGTGTGTCTCTGTTTCTGTGTCTCTGTCTCTCTATATAAATATATACATATAAACTTTTTTTTTGAGATTTCAGACAGAGCCTGACTTTGGAATAGAGGCCTCGCAAAACCTCAGAGCTGGGAAAATTCTCTGTCCCACTGAGCAGCAATTTCCATCCAGCACTGAGCATCACCACAGGTATTTGGGCACACAGTATACGCATAAATGATTATTTACAAATAATGTGTGGGATATGTATGTATATCACTGTACTGATACATTTGTATACAAAACAGAATTTTTGGCAGAATAAGGAAAATATAGAAAGGATTTCAAATTTTTTCTTCCTGCGCTCCCATGAATTCTTTTGCCTCCCCCCCACCCCCTCCCCCTGACCATGGGGTGTATACACCCAGGCTGGACCTCAGTTCCCTGACCTTGAGTGAGCCTATGCACTGTCTGGCATAGGATCTTGTCTATTCTTTTCTTAAGGACACCTTTGGGCAGAGACTGGACAGCTCTTCATCATTCCACTCCAGAATCTGTTCCCAGAAAACAACCTTCTTTATGTAGTATCAAAATACTGTCTGGGCTGGTAGACATCCATCTCTGCTCAGCCTTTCATGAACATAGAGAAAAACTGCTCAGCATTCTTCTTCCATAAGCTTGCCAGCATTTGCCTCTGTTTGGAAGATTGTGAAAGTGAGTCTGTGCTGTATTTATGAGACTCTTTGGGGTTGCTGTGAAGATCAAGTGATAATGAGGATAAGGAACTTGGTGATAAACAAAAGGCTCTACAAATGTCATGTGATATTATTAGCAATGATTTGCATTCACGGAGAAGGAATGGAGGTAAATGAAATGGGACTTTAGCCATGCATAAGAGAACCTCTGCCAGTGTAGCCCACTCCCCAGGAAACCTTCCACGACTATCGATAGGCCCTCCTCATTTCCACCTCCCGTTTGGGCACAAAGAGAAATATTGGGTGGGAGGAAGGCAGTGAATTGCATCTGCAGGAGCTGGAGAAGCCAGAAATAGCCAGTAGGGGGAGAAATTGACCAGTATTAAGAGTAGGTTTGAAATACTTAAGGAAAATTTGTCATAAAATCCATGTGAGATAGGTGGAGGAAGTCTTCTAAGGCATCTACATAATTCTTAAAAATGAATCAAGGTTTGTTGTTTCTCATTTAGAGATTTTGCTCCCTCCCAACTAATCATGGACCACTGAGGTGTCCTTCTGCTCATTCTGAGACTGGGCATCTTTTCTGGGCAAGGTGCAGAAGGGACCCAAGGAAGCAGAAAAGATTTGTGCTCCAGAGTTTGCCATGCTTGGCAAGATATAATAAATAGGGAACTTTTATATGCAAGAGTTAGCTGTTAGTGCCAGTCTCAGACTTACCTTTCATTCAGTTCAAGAAAAAAGAAAAAAAAAATTGAAGGGCTGGCTCATTAGCTAAGTTGTCTAGAGAGCAGTGTTAAAACACCAAGGTCAAGGGTTTGGATCCCCCTCACAGCGAGATGCCAAAAATACCTTTAAAAAAAAAAAGAGTGACTCTCAGAATGTTTTGAGCTCAAATTTCCCTTATATTTTTGGTTAAATGAATGCGGAATGAATGAATGAGATTTTCTGTTTTAAGATTGGATTTGCCTCCTCTGACCCCAGAGTTGCTTCACCTTTGCAGGAACACAGAGGAGGAAATGGGATGTATTCTTGGAGGCAGGTGTCTGGAGTGGAGGTCAGGAGACTCGGGTTCTGGCTTCAGCCTTGCCCCAGGCCACTCGTGGAAGCCTTCTGTTCCTTGGTCTCCTCATCTGTGGAATGGGACTGGACGGAGGATTTTCTCCCTCTCTCATACAAAGGTGTGCTATGACAGGCCAGGGCACATTGCATGAACTCTGACTGTCACTGAAGGAGCCGGACTGTGCCACAGACCCATCCTGAGAGGGGGCAGTGCCCTTTAATGTGGACAGAGGGAATGTTGTCCTCAGAGTTCCCTCCTGAGGTATGGTGGGAGTGGCAGTTGAATGGGGCAGTTGGAGCAGAGGGCTCAAGGCAGGTGGGACAAAGAAGCCACTTCTGAGGCCCGTGGAGAGCAGGGACCCAGGCAAAGTGGGCAGCGGCCTTGACACTCCCAGCCCAATGACTTCTGACCCCTGCTCCCTTCCCCGTCGTCCTCAGGACGTGAGCACTTTCTGCCCAGGTAAAGCTCCGCTCTGCTGCAATTAGCAGCTACCAGTTAGTACCGAGAGCCCTTGTCTCTCATCCTCAGGACAGGCTGTGGTGGGTGACAGCATTGAAAGCGGCCACTCATGTGGAGGAAGGATGGAACCTGGGGGCTCTCAGAGGGATACGGAGGCCTGGGGCACTCCCATTTTTGGAGCCCCCTGGTATCATAAGAGAAAAAATAGAAATGCCAACACAGTATTTCAAAATCTGTGATGTACAAAAGCTTACGTTGAATAAATTAAGTCTTTACACACACACACACACACACACACACACACACACACACTCATGGGAGGAGCATTCACAATTTAATCATGGGGTTTACTTTAAAAACAAAAACCTTGAATTCATGGTGCATTACTGTGTGGTTCTCCTAGGTTTAAAAAGGGCTTTCTCGACTTTCTTCAGTCGTGTCAGAACATCTCTGTAACTAAATGGGTGACCTCGTTTGGAGACGCCATCACAGGTCACCATTTTAGGCCCTCTGGAATGAGAGGACGTGAGCAGAAGCCCCCCCTGTCCCTTTCAGCCCCTCCAAGCTTTGCGTGTCTCACGTGCACATGCTTCTCTCTGCTCCTGTCTCCACCTCCCTTCTCATCTCCCACACCAGCCCCTCGTCCCTCGCGGGACCTTCTCCTAGTCGGGCTGCCCAGATGGGTGCAGGGGACAGTTGGATGAACAGACAGGAGAGGTGGGGACTGGGGCCTGGGAAAGCATCCCACTGCTTCTCCTCCAAGCTGGAGCCTGGGCAGGCCCTGGAGGAAGGGGCTGTGCAAGTTGGGGGGAAGGTGTGAGACTCTCAGATATTAGTAATTTGGGTGGGTATAAATGAAGAATGGATTTATAAGAAGGGAGTAGGGGCCACAGTCTCTCATCTGGGAAGGATTTTATGATTAAATATGTGTCTGCATTTGGTTGATGTGGGGGAGTGCTAAGGAAGGACTTCCATTAGGGGCACCAAAGAAGACTGGGAATCCAATTCTCAAACATGAAATTGTTGATTTTCTGGGTTAGAGGGGCAGAAATGGAATATAACAGTAAGTGGGCTGGTGTGAGAAATGTTTCTTCTCAAGATACCTTCTAGACTTCTTTTGTTCTCCTACTTTGGACAAGAATGGAGAGAAATGAATCTACTAAAGGAAAACAGCAGAGCAAATGTGACAATAAGTGCTAAGTGACCCAGAACCCCAGGGTCAGGGAGACAACAGGGACTGCTGAGGACGGTGGTGAATTAAATCACGTACGCCCTGTCCCAGAGGGGCTGCTGCTGCTTGGCGTGAGCTGACTGCAGCCACATGGGCATGCAGAGCTCCTGATTTTTTGACAAAAGCCAGCAGTCCTTTTAAAAATATGATATCTCCTAATTTTAAGATGCTTTCCACAAATTAAAAAAAAAAATTTAAACTGTGCAGGCCATATGAAATGGACCTGCAAGTTGCATACAATCCACAATCCACCAGTGTGTGTCCTCTGCTCTAAACAGAGGTCTTTCTGCTTCTACCTTGCCCAGTCTATTGAGGTTAGATTAGGAAACCCCGCCTGCAAGCAGAGGGGTGCACAGGGACTTTTTGCCATTTCTTGCCAACCCTCCAATGCTCTCAGCGGAAAAAGTCATGCCAAGAACAGAGTCATGATGGCTGCAGGGTCCCTGGCCTTGTCTGGTGCTGGCTTCTCCCAGCCCTCATCAGCTGTCCCCCCAACTACCTTGTCCCATGACTACCGGCAAACAGATTTCTCACTCCAGTCATCTCCTCACTCCTGGCAGACAATGGCATGACAGACGGGGATAGAGATGTTAGCCAAAGCAGACTTCCTGATTTAAAAACGTCTCATTTCCCTCTGACGCTGCCAAATTTAGCAAAGTGCCGTTCCAGCTGCAATGCTTCCAAGCCGTCCTCAGCAATCCTAACTCTGTATTCCCTGTGGAGTGTTCAAGGAAATTACCTCCCAGCACCAATTTCCTGTGCACTCTGATTACCCAAACCTGGCCAGGGAGGCCTGGACTCCTATGTTTGGCATCTTGGAATCAAGGTCCCTTAAGATCAGCTGATGACAGCTTGTGGCTGGGACCCCTTGCCATTAGAAAAGTGAGCAGAAAAATAGAAGTCATAGGTCAGGGCTCTCCACTGAGGATGAGTCTTTCCTCTCAGAGGCAGATCAGCATCGAGGGGCTGGAGAAGTTTAGCCTGGACAAGGGAGGAACAGCAAATGGGTGGCTGGTGTGAGTTGAAGGAGATGGCGACTGTCTTCAGTTATCAGAGGGCACATAACAAGGGCACAGATATAGTCTGCATGGCTCCTGAGAGTAAAGCACCTGCTGCAGGAAAATTGCATTCCGTTCCACAGAAGGAAAAAGGGAATCCCCTTTACGGCTATTTTTTAGACAATGCTTAACTTTTTATTTTGAAATGATTTCAAATGTACAGAAAAGTAACACAATGCTAATAATGCTAATAATAATAATAATGCTAATTCCTACTACCCTTTGCTGAGATTTGTGAACTAGTATTTTGTTATATTCGCTTTAACATTCTCCCTCTATGCGTTATCATTTTTCTGACACATTTGAAAGTAAATTTGCAAACATTATGCTCCAATATCCTTAAATACTTCAATATGTATTTTCCAAGAATAAAGATGTTCTCACATATAACCATAATTATCAAAATTATTCATTATCAAAATCATGAAATTTAACCTTGTTGTAATATTATTACATAATCTATAGTTCATTTTCAAATTTCTCCCATTGTTTTATTTTTCCTGGCCCAAGATCTAATCCAGTATTGTGTTTTGCTTTTAGCTATCATGTCTTAGTTTCCTTTAATCTGAAACATTTCCTTGCCTTTTTTTTTGCCTTTAATGATAATAATGTTTTTGAAGCACACCGGCCAGGTGTTTTGTAGAATGCTCCTTTGGGTTTGTCTGATAGTCCTTCATGACTAGATTCAGGTTACGCATCTCCTGCTGAAATATTGCATGCGGGATGTCTTGAGAAGTGATTGGGGCCTGTTGCCAAAGCTTGTTAAAGCATGATCTGCTTGGCCAGGAGGAAATTCTCACACGAGAGGCTGAGCTTACCATATTTTATATCTTCTTAGATTCTTTAAATTCTTGGATTCTGTGATTCTTTCCCCCCCAAATAATGTCAACTGGGTTTCAGAACTTGTGAGCTCTTTTTTCTTCATCAGCTAATCAGCTTTTCTACCTCTGCTTTGCTTAGGCCACCATGGGCAGGGTAGTGGCCCAGCAACCAGTGGCAGGTCACCGTCCGCTGATCAGGGACCATAGCTTACCTGTCCACCCATGCTGTGGCAGTAAGGGGGATGGGAATGCGGTTGAAAGACTGGGCACAAGGCTGTGCCTGTGGCTGGGTTTCCCTCTTCTTGCATCCATGGCCAGGACTGGATGGCATTTACTATGCTATCAAGCGCAAGGCCCATTTCTTTACTTTCTTCAGCCTGAGCATCCTGCAGCAGCTAGCAGCCCTCCGGCGGGTTGGAGGCAGGGGACATGATGCTTTGGGAAGAGAAAGCTGTGGATGGGCTTTCTGGTAAACAAATGGAAGTCTTGAAGGAAGGCTGTCCAGGTGGCCTTTTGCCCAGGGCTGGCCTACGCAGGGGCCAGCTGACTGCTGTCTACATGAGTAGGAGCAAATCTAAAGCCCGTCACTGCCTTCCCAGTCTTGCCTCTTGACTTTCTTTCCCAAGCCCAAGCTCATGGTTCCCTTATGAGCCTCACTGGGAAGGTGCCACACACATGCCCAATCTCAGCCAAAAGCCTTGGTCCGGGCTTTTTCTCAGACTCTTCTTCTCTCCTCTCCACTTTTCCAACCACCCAGGTCTAGTCTCACCTCCCCTAAGAAGTCCCCTCTAGCCCCAACCTCCTCCCACACCGACCTCTGCCTCCTCAGAAGGTCTGCAGCACAGGTCTGCACTACCTAGTGACACTGAGCACAGACGGCCTGGCTTCAGGGTTTATATTCTTTAAATTATGATTAACTCTTCCAGCAGCGGGAAGGATCCCTGTGTAGCTTCCAGATCCCATTTCCCTACCCCCAGAGGTAACCATCATTTTGAAGTGGGTGTATATCTTTCTCATTCATTTCTTAAAAATGAAATTTACTTTTCTAGGGCAGTTTTAGAGTTACAGAAAAATGTTGCAGATAGTACAGTGAGTTCCCATATACTCCACATCCAGTTTCCCCTACTATTAACATCTTACATTAATACGGCATATGTATTATAATTAATGAGCAAATATTGATATTGTTAACTAATATCCATCCTTTATTCAGCTTCCCTTAGCTTTTAATTAATGTCCTTTTCCTGTTCCAGGATCTCATCCAAGACACCACTTCACACTTAGTTGTCATGTCTCCTTACGCTCCTCGTGGCTCTGTCACCTTCTCAGACTTTCCTTGTTTTTGATGACCTTGGAAGTTTAGAGGAGTACTGGTCAGATATTTTGTAGGATGCCCCTTGTTTGGTATTTGTCTCATGTTTTGCTCCTGATTAGACTGGGGATTTGGGGAGTAAGACTACAGCGGTGATGTGCCTTTCACACCATATCAACATGGCTGGACTGTACTCTTGGAAGCATCGTATTCTAGTTGATTAAGCTGTTCCTCACAGGATTTTGGGCTGACAGTTCTGATGCTGCTATTGATGTATACCCAATTGAACAACCAAGTAAATGGATGGTGAATGGTAAGAGCCCGGTTTCTCACTTTTAGAATTGGAGTTTACAGATAAGCAAGCAGTGGATGCTAGAATTACGATAATTTTGATAATGGATAAAAGTAGGAGAATCAGTATGATTCTATGTTTAGCTTAAAATAAATACAGATGGTTCCATGTAGACATATTTATTTATATGTGTATCTACACTTGTTAATATACACACATACATTTCCTTGCTTTGCCAGCTGAGAGGGCCTAGAAGCAGCAACACCCCAGTAACAAAGAACATACTTAGTGCCCAGGTCTTGGTTTCTAATACCATTCTGCAAAGAAAGGAATCACAGGTACTCAAAGAAATGGAATTTTACTACAAATATAGTTATTGATAAGTGGAATATATTATTGTTTACAAATTTTATACAAATGGTATGTATATGTATTACAAATATTGCAAACTTTATACAAGTGGTTTCAGTGTATGTATTTTTCTGCAACTTGTTTTTTCCCCCTCAACTTATCATGTGTGCTATTCATATAGGTGACTTCATTCATTCACATGTGGACTTAGTTCACTCATTTTTACTGTTCAATAGTATTATACAGTATTCATATTATACAATTTATTCATTCATTTTCCTATTCATGCAAGCTTAAAATGTTGTGAGAAAGTTGCTACAAATATTCCTGAAGAGGGGCCAGAAAGATTTTTTTTTTTTTTTTTTGCATGAGATACCACCCTGTATGGATTGTTTCCTTGTGTTTCCCTAGACTGAACTTCAGAACTGACACCAGTAAGTATGAGAGAAGAGAGGAGGCTAACAGAGGCAGGACAGAATTTGTAGGGGAATGGAAGACAGCCTGAAAAGTTTGTGGCCACTCTGTATGTGACTGCTTGAACAGGAAGAGTATCTCCAGGGCATGTTTATACCTAAGGAAAATAATTGCTGGCTGTGTTAGTAAGAAAATCTTTGACCCAGATAATGCCAAATTGCCTTACAAATTAGATGTACAATTTATATTCCCACTAGCAGGGTTTAAGGGCTGCTGTGCTTCATACATGTGCCAAGCCTTGCAATTTTTAGGCTTTTTAATATTGCCTATTTGAAGAATGAGACATAGCTGTTATTTTCATTGCAGTTATAATTCACATTTCCCTGGTACTCAGAGACTGAGCATCTTTTGTGTTTATTTGGCTCATCTGTTAATTGTTTATATCTTTTGCCCACTTTTTAAATTGATTGTTTTTCTTTTTATTATTGTTGTATTGAGAATTGTTTATAAATTCTTTATACTAATTTTTGTAGTTAAATGGATCACATTTATACCTCTTTTTAACCTTTTAAAAAATTATGTCACCTGATTAACAGACATCTATAATTTCAATGTAGAATTTATTAAGCTTTTATTTTATGACTTATTTTTTGAATTTGTTTTAAGAAGTTCTTTTCTGTTTTAAGATCATAAATATTTTATTTTCCCATCTTTTTACTTTCAACTTATTTGCATCTTTATATTTAAAAATACACCTCTCATAGGCAGCATGTCATTGGATCTTGCTTTTATACTCAGTCTGGCAATCTCTGTTTTTTAATTAAAATGTTTAGTACATTTATATTTAATGTAATTATTGATATGGTTGGGTTTAAATCTCTTAGTTTGCTATTTGTTTTCTGTTTATCCTTTCTGTTTTTATTTATCTGTTCCTCCTTGCCTGCCTTTTTTGGGGTTAATCTACTACTTATTTTTCCTTTATTTCCTTGATTTACTTCTTAGCATTATTCCTTTCTTTTAGTGTTTTTTTCCCTAGGGCTAAACTATACTACAGTTTACATTTTAATGTATGTTATTGTGTGCTTATTTCTCCTGGAACTTGGTGTTATCAGCACCACACTCTAACCAAGCGAGCTAACTGGCCAGCCTTGGGGGGAACATTTGTGTCTTAGACTTCTCTCATACTCATCATTATTCATTCATTCAACAAATATGTGTTTAATATCTACTATGTATCAGGGACTGTTCTAGGTGTTGGAAGTATAACTGAACAAGATAGACTCGAAGCCCATAGTCTGTTTGAGGAAATGGAAAAGTAAGTAGGGAACTTGCAAAAAAAAAAAGAAATGTCTGAACTGATCCTTGAAGGCTGAGCAGAAATTGATCGAGTGAAGGCAGGGATGTTAGATTGCTTCAAGTTGTGGCAGTGGTGAATACAAAGACCTAAAGGCAGGAGGAATTGGCAATTTGTTCAGGGAGTAGTAAGGCACTCAGCATGGCTGAAGCACAGTATTAGATGGTGCACATGGAGAGTGGATTGTAGAATAGAGTGCAGGTTGACAAGTAGTTTAGGGAGTCCCTGTTTGGCAGCTTCTAATTTTCTCATTGAATTAGGAATCTAGATTTGGGTCTACAGTATTGATGTCATTAATATTCATTAATTGAATAATGGAAGAGATTCTGGGCAGAACTACCACCTATAAAACATGTGCCTCCTCTAGATGGCTATAATGCCTCAGTTTCCACTTTGGGGAACGTGTCTTTTCAAGTAAAGACATTTTGATTTTGATCTTGATTTTCAAATTCTGTTGTTAGGAAAAATGTGTTATTCCAGAGGGTGCCTCTTGTAATATAATATAAGCAAGGGATTTTCCAGGGTTATTGGAGAAGGGAAGGAGCATCAGTCTCCCTGTATCTAGATTGCTACAGATGAGGAGGTGCCAGCATTCTCTATATACTCTTGAGTAAGTCCTTGCCCTCTCTGGGCCTCTGTTTTCTCTTCTATATAATGAGGAATTTGTAAAAGATTGCATCTGAGGACACTTCCAGCTCTGCCATGCCATGGGTTTATCAACCATTGATGCCTTTATGGGAACTGGCTTATTCAATGTTTCTAGCCATGAAAACTTTCAGAGAGAACTCATGGGAATGTGACCCATGTGTATATATAATAATAAGGCCTCTGGTTGCAAGGGACAGAAACCAACTTAACATAGCTTAGGTAAAAAGGGAGAATTTATCTACAGGCTATGGGGAGGGGAATGACATGGAACCTTAGGACAAGAATAGAGCTAAGCGTCACAAAAGGACCAGAACTAGGGCTAGGAACACCTTTAGAGCTTATTCTCTATGAATTGGGTTTATGTGGTTGGAAGATGAGGTTATTGGTTTGGGGACTGGACAGATATGCCAAAAAGGGTCCTTTCCACCTCCTGGGTTGTTGGTTTTCGGTGGGGCAGATGTGGCAGAAGTGTGGGGAATGTGGGCCTGTCCAGATGAGGCTGGTCTTGAGGAGTGTCTTTGTGGAAGTTTTCTGGCTATAGGGGTGGATAGGATGTGGGTGCACAAGCTTCTGGAATCTGAGGGAACCTGGAAGAAGAAGGGGTGTAGGTGTGACAAACTTCATGCTGGGTCACACAAAGAAATCAAACCTATTTTGGGGGGCTCTTTTGCTGGGCTGGGACTTAGCCTTGCCTGGCTCCCAACAGAAAACCCACAATAGGCTCTTCTGCTTCCAGCCAATTCAACATGGGAAAAGAAGAGGAACCAAATGTTCTTACTAATAAGGAAGCCTCAGGGTGGAGTTAAAGGATATAGTGGGGCTCCTGGCCACATTCCCCCATAAATGCAAAAGGCTAATTGGTGAAAGCAATTCTTAGGGGTCAAAGCAAGGGAAGTGGGGAGTGGAATAGGGGCTGCCTGATCCCATTTCCAATGTCCTCATCTTTCAGTGAACCTTCCCCATCTCTCTGCTGTAGAGTGAAAGTGTCCCTAGGCCAAGAGCCCAGGGCTCCAGACAATCATCAGGATGGTGGGTGAAGGCCCCTACCTTATCTCAGATCTGGACCGGCGAGGCCGGCGGAGATCCTTTGCAGAGAGGTATGATCCCAGCCTGAAGACCATGATCCCAGTGCGACCCTATGCAAGGTAAGTCAGGAGGTGGATTGAAAGGAGGGCAAGGAAGGACCTCCAGGAGCAGTTTCTAGCCCATCAGGAGAGTGGGCAATGCCCCTGCTCCCCATGTGCTGCTCTATACACTTGTTCTTTTGTCCATCCACCTATCGATGCATTCATTCATTTATCAAACACTTATTTCCTGCCTCTGCCTATCCTTTGCTGAAAGGGAGATAATAGCTATTGTTTAAGGAGAGCTTTCCATTTGCAAGGACCTGTTCAAATGCTTTACAAACATCTTCTCATTCACTCTTCTCAACCACCCTGGAGGTACTGTTACTATCTCTATCTGATAGGTGAGGAAACTGGGGCACAGAGAGGTTCATCACTTGCCTAAAAGTTCATCAGGTAGCCTTTGCTAAACAAACTGCCTCAACACTTAGCAGCTTGAAACTCTGCCACTTACTTAGCTTACAATCTTATGGGTGACCCATTAAATAGAGCATCTTGGGCCAAGCTCAGCTGGGTGGTTCATCTGGTCTTGACTGGGCTGACTCATGCATCTGCTGGTCAGCAAAGTGGCTGTGCCTCTGGAGGTTGGCTGGCTGTTGGCTGGCAACATGGGGGCAGCTGAGAAACATGGTTCCAGCAGGCTAGGGAAGAGTGGAAGCATGCAGGGCTCATAGCATGCGCACCACTCTCTTTTCTTCATTGAATTATATTGGACAAAGCAAGCCACAAGTCAGCCCATACTCAAGGTGGGAGGAAATAGACTCAATCTCTTGATGGAACGAACTGCAGGGTCACATTCCAAGGGCTGGGATGCAGATGGGGAGAAAGAATGGGGTCATTTTTGGGCTCCAGGTTAGGAACTCAGGCAACCTGACCTCCAAGCTCACATGGTCACTTTTGCAGTATACTATATTATTATATATGTTATTAACATTATGTTAACTGTAACATTATAAAATGCTGCCTTTTCTACATGGAAGGGGCCCTGTAGCTTGTTCTCTGAGCAACAGAAAGCCAAGTGGCACCTTTATAGTGAGGCGACACTGCACTGCTCTCTCCCAGCATCTCTGGACCAGAGATGCACACATCTGAGCCCTCTAAGGTGCAAGGTGAAGGTTGAAAGGTGAGGGCATGGGCTATTGTCCTTAGCCCTGGGAGATCTGTAACCACCCACCGTTTAGCTCAATTTGTAATTGCTTTGTGGAAAGACAATGCAGGGTAGTGCCTACAAGAATGATGGGTTCCCTGGAGTCAATAAGCAGTGGGTTTGAATGCCTGTTCCAACACTAACCAGCTGTTAAGACTTTGGGCAAGTACTCTAACCTCTCTGTGCCTCAATGTTTTCGTCTATTAAATGGGATCATACTACTACCCTACAACCCATCTCACTGAGTTGTTGTGAGGACTATATGAGGAAATGCATGACTTTCTCATGAAAGCCACCTTTCAGGGAAACTCTTACTATGTGTCAGGCACACGATACCTCATTAATATTGTCTGTAGTGGATTGAATTATGTCTCCCCTAAACTCACTGAAACTTGAATTGTGTCCTCCAAGTTTTATGCATTAGAAACTTGGTTCCCACTGTGACTGTTAGGAGGGTGGGAAAACCTGTTATGGTAATGGAAAGGTGGGGCCTTGAAGAGGTGATTAGATTGTAGGACCATGCTGTAGGGAATGGATTAATAACGGTGATCAGGGGTGTGGTTCTGAGGGCTGTAAAGGAGAGTGAACGAGGAGATTGGCCTCTCTCTGCTCTCTGCTTCCACCATCTTGCACTGTGAGATCCCTGTTACCATCACCAGATGTACTTTTTGGACTTCCCAGACTCAGAAAGCGTAAGTAATAAATTATAATCGCCCAGTTCCAGGTATTTTGCTATAAGCAAAAGAAACAGACTAATACCTTGTCTTAGCTTGGCTTCTCCAAAAGCAGAGCATCAGTCAAGAACTTGGATGCAGGTAGCTTATTTGGAAGGTGATCCTAAGAAGCAGAAGGGAAGATGTAGGGAGAGTGAGTCAGGGGTGTGGCACCCATGTCACTGCTGTGGGCAAGAGGGACTGGATTCTACTAGGTCCTCCAGAGAAGTGTCCAATTTTCCCAAGGAATGTGAGGTGGGCTCCCTTATTCCATTAGTTAAGGTTTGCCCCCAGGAGCATCAACCCCCTGCAATTCTGGGCTGCACTTATGCTCCCGAGAAGGCTCTGAAACAGATGGTGAAAAGAGGCACAGCGTGCATTTGAGACAGGATGCTGTTAGCATGGGCTTGCATGAAACTGTCCTCCACAGCTGGGATCAGAGGGGATGTGAAGGGCTCGTCTACAGCATCTGCTACAGATATAAAGCTCTTACAGGGCATGGAATAGAAAATTAGCACTCAGTAATTGCTAGAGAATATTCTGTGTCTCTGACTTTTATTCTGTCTTAGATGGTTAATTCCTCAAAGACAAAAGCCATGGTCTTTTCCCTTCTTTTCCTTTTCCTTCTTTCCTCTTCCTTTTCTTCTTCCTCTTCTTTCTTTCTTTTTTCTTCCCTTTCTCTTTCTCCACCCTTTGGCCTCCCCATCTTCCTCCTTTTCCTGGTAGCTAATATTTATGCAGCACTATCCATGTATTAATCCATTCAGTCCTCATAATAAATCATGAGTTTGCCTCTAGCTTTTGCCCCTTGGGATGCCTCACCCCACATAGCACACGCTGCTCTGAATCCTCCCCATCCTCCTGAGAGCAAAAGATAAGTGCTTGACCCCACCAAGGGTCAACTAACAGGTCTCTGCTTTCTCCTACCTCAATGGAGCAGGTGCCTTTTTCCCCATGGAATGATCATGAGGGTTAGACATTGGTAAATGTTCAACAACTGGATCACTGGAAAAATTTCCTGGTTGGCAGTGCTTATCCATTTTTATGGTGTAAATACTCCCATCATGGCAAATTTCCAGCTATCAACATGACATCACTGACTGCAAAGTGGGGGAGAGATGCACCATAGCACACCAGTCTATGGTACTTCCACCAGATACACACACACACACACACACACACACACACACACACACACGCAGATAGAGTAGATGTAAATAACCTCAGGAGCACAGATAATAGTAAGGTAACTAAGAAGGGGTGTATTTTGAGTATGATTACCTTTGTCTTTAAGATAATTGATTAAAGTTTATGTAATTTAATTCTGAATGTTGGCTGTGTTTAACAACTGACTTGCAAATTTCTTAAAAATGTAACAATCAGCTCTCACGAGCTGGCATGAGCTGGCCCCAGCACACAACTACTCAGAGGGCTAATGAGTGCAAGTCATAGGTTCTAAGCGTGGCTGTGGTGACTACTGCAGTTACAAAGCCAAGCCAGAGAGAGAGTCAGGGCAATGACCCCAACACCCTGGAACACTGAGCGTCTCATTTGTCTTCAGGTTGGCACCCAACCCAGTAGACGACGCGGGGCTGCTTTCCTTCGCCATGTTTTCCTGGCTCACTCCCATGATGATTAGAAGCTACAAGCACACGTTAACTGTGGACACCCTGCCCCCACTGTCACCCTATGACTCATCTGACACCAATGCCAAAAGGTACCAAGACTCATTTGAGTCACCTTGGGAGAGGAGCCCACCCTAGGTCCTTAGAGCCCTTTTGTATGCTCCCATTTCCCCGATGTGGAAATTGACACCCATGGTGGTGGTGACCCTTTTCAGTGGCTGTTCTCTGAGACTTGGGTTGGACTGCCTGAACTTCTTGGCCCAATCTCTGGGGCAGTAAGGATTAGGTACAGTTGGTAAGGAGAGAGGACTGGTTGGAAGGCTACAGGCTGAGACTGAACCATCCTGGCAGGGGTGTTGGCTGACTTTGATGCTACATCAGGACAAAGGTGGCTGGCATCTCACTTTGCTCTCCGCTGGTCAGACCCCACCTTGGCTGCAGCATGCAGCTCTAGGTGTCATGTTTTCTTTCACCTTAAAACTCATCATTGGACTTTTATGTTGCAAAATATATTTAGGTTGATTCAAATGAAACTGCCCATATTTGACAATTTTGACCTGTAAAAACATTAACGTCACTGGTCCCACCTAATTCATATTCATTATGAACATGTTAAAACAACAGAAGTTTAAGTAGTGGAAGAATTCATGCCATTCTCCTGCTCCACTCCCTAGAGGTAAGCGTTGTTCAAATGTTGGGGTGGTTCTTTTCGAATTTTTCTACTCTGATTAAACACACCTTGTGCTGCTACCTTCTACCGATCAATTCCTCATCTTCTTTCTCCCCCCTCACAGATCACAAGTTTTTGTTTTGTTTTGCTTGTTTGTTTTTTGTGGCTGACCAGTATGGAGATCTGAACCCTTGACCTTGGTGGTGTAACATCGTACTCCAACCAACTGAGCTAATCGGCCAGCCCAGATCATGTTTTTAAAATGCAAACAAAATATGAGGCATACTATGTAATGGTGGGTCACTTTGCTCTTTTCAGTCAAGAGTCTATAAAGATTTTTCCATGTCAGCACAAAGATATCAACTTCATTCTTTCTAACAGCTGCATTGAACTCTGTGGTCCTGATGACCCAGTCTTCAACAATGGGCAAGTTCTTAGAGCCCTTTGCATTTGTCTCTCTTGGAAGTCTCCTTATCTTTGGGCACATGGGGTGAAGCGCAGGGCACAGCCTGGAGTATTTACTTTAAGGGCTGAGAGTGTTGGTCATAGTCTTGTAATTGCTTCTAGAATTGTACTTACCCTCATCTGTGCCCTGGTAATTTCCAAAATCTGCAGTCTGGAGAAAGTTGCCAGGAAGCACTGAAAGAAAAGGTCTATACAAGTGACTGTGGAGGACCGAATTTTCCTTCTACCTATCTGGCCAGTACTTCTCCATCTGTTTTGGGTGTTTCCTTCCACCACCCAACATCAGCTTAGATCCTCTTCTCTTCTGTGCTATCTCCTGTTCTTAGGTGATCTCATCCACTCCAAAGGCTTAAGCACTAAATACATGCTGACTATCTCAATAACACGTGTCCCTAGTTCATGCCTCTCTTCCAGACTCTGAATCCCTCTGCCCAGCATCCAACTGGATGCTGATATCATAAGCATCTTATATCTAAAGCTGCATTCTCGATCCTCAGCTCCAACCTGACAATATTTTTCTCCTCCTCTTCTTTTCCTCTTCTCCGTAAGCTCCATCTGCACAGTTCGTCAAGCCAGAAACTGGGATCCATGCTTGAGTCCCCTTCCCTTTTCCTCCACATGTAATCATCAGTAAGCCTTGTTTTCTCTCTGTGTCCACCTTTCCTTACATCCCCTGCTTCACTGTGCCAGGCCCCGCCTGGATGCTGCCAGTCTCCTACTGCAGTGTCTGGCTTTTGGCTTTGCTCCCCATAATTCATTACTCTCCCAGCAGCCAAATGATCTTCTCGATATGCAAAATGATCTTATCACATTGGCTTAAAAACCTGCAGTGTCTTCCTGTGCACTTGGGATGAAATCTAAACTCCTTCTCGAGGCCTCTGAGGTCCTGTGCGATTTGGGCCTTCAAGATTTGGTCCTGCCTTGGCTCCCAGTGTCTTGTCTCAGCCTCTCTCCTTCAAGCACTGTGTTCCTGTCACACTGGCTGTCCTTCAGATCTCTGAAACTGAGAGCCGTCTCTGCACTGGAGATTTTTCTCTTGACTCCTCTGTTGCTCCTGTTTTCTTGTCAGAGCTGGTATTGAGGCAGACATGGACAGTAGGTGGAGGAAACAAAGGCCTGGGAAGTGCCCAAATGCCAGAGTCATACCAGCTCATGTCCAGACAATAACCCCTGCCCTTCCTGTGTGCCACCTGCCCAGGAAGAGAAGAAAGGAGAATCGGTGCTGCTTGCCTGAAGACAACGCTGCCAGGGACAAGGCAGGGAGGGCTAAACACCTTTGCAAGGGTTTGTCTGCCAGAGCAGCTCCAAACAGCCCAGGGAAAGGTTGACCCCTTTTTCTCTTGCTGTCCTTTCATTGCAGATTTCGAATCCTCTGGGATGAAGAGGTGGAAAGGGTGGGTCCTGAGAAGGCCTCCCTGGGCCGAGTGGTCTGGAAATTCCAGAGGACACGTGTTTTGATGGATATTGTTGCCAACATCCTGTGCATCATCATGGCAGCCCTGGGGCCGGTGAGTGGGGGTGGCCCTTCCTCTGCCTTGTCTCTTAGGTCCCCAGCCTGGCAAAGAGTGTCATTAGTTACTTTCTCTACGAGCTGGTGGGTTGAGTACACTGTCATTATCTTTGTGCTCCTCAGGGGTGAATTTTCGTAAAGCTAATCTTTGTCAAGCACAGCAGCAGCCACTGAAATTAATTAAAAGGTTTGCCTCATAAAGTCAGCGTGCTGACCTCATCTGAGGCCTCTTCCGCCAACCTCAACCCCCAGTGGCCCTCTCCTCCCCCCACTGCACTGTTTTACAGACGGTTCTCACTCACCAAATCCTCCAGCAGACTGAGAGCACCTCCGGGGAAGTCTGGGTTGGCATCAGCCTGTGTGTAGCCCTTTTTGCCACCGAGTTTACCAAAGTCCTCTTTTGGGCCCTTGCCTGGGCCGTAAATTACCGCACGGCGATCCGGCTGAAGGTGGCCCTCTCCACCCTGGTTTTCGAAAACCTGGTGTCCTTCAAGACATTGACACACATCTCTGTTGGCGAGGTAAGCTGGTCCAGAAGGAGTCCAATGTTAGAAAATGAGTCCCGAGTTTTCTGAATCTGTGTGAGATGTTTTTCCTGGGTGGAACACCTGCTTCCCTTTTGCTTGTCCATGTCCTGCCCATCACGTACCATGTCCCTGAAAAGTGAGGTGATGGAGACTCAAAACACTGGAGAGATTCAGGGAAAGGAGGGCTCCATTCAAGCTGGAGAATTTCAAAAAGCTTACTAGTTCCAGCTGGAACAGGGCCCGGGAGTGACTTCATCCAGTCCCTTTGACTATCAATGAGGACACTGAGGCAGTGCAGAGCACCCCATGGGCATTTGATACATCTGATGGACTGATGGATCCAGTCATTCCAATTGTGTAGCATTTGGGGTGCCAAAGCCATGGTGGACTTCAGAGTTGACATTTTCTTAAGCCCTAATCCTTAGCAATAAAATCTTTACCACTTACTCAAGAAAATTTCCCTAATCAAGGGAACCCCAGGTGATGTGAGGAATGAGAAAGGATTTGCTTCTCTCACAGTTACTCTTTTAGCATGTTCAAAGCATCCTGTATCAAATATGACTAGATTCAGCTGCATGTAACAGGAAACCCAAAATAACGTTGGATCAAGCAAGACGAATTTTTTTCACTCTATGTAAAATGAGGTTGGGAGAGGGCAGTCCAGGTAGGAGCGAGGGGAGAAGAAAAAAGGGGGTGCCTTCCAAGTTGAGTTGGCTCCCTTGAAGAATACATCCCCAAAGTCCCATTCAACCCTTTGGCTTACATGTCATTGCCCTTGACATAGTCACATGACTGCACTCCTTCCACAAAGGAGGCTGGGAAATGCAGCCTTTTAGCTGGGCACATTGCTTGCTGCCTTGAATAAAATGGAGTTATGTTCACAGGAAGTAGGGGAGAATAGATGTAGGGTAGGCAGCTAGCAGTGTCTCTCCAGCACACTCCTAGACAGTAATGTTACTCTTTTAAGTCTTTCTTCGCTGGAATTCTTAGTCTTAAAAGACTGGCCTTTCCGAAGTCGTACCAGAATGAGACCCATGAAACTCATCCTATGGTCACCCAGTGAACCCCTCCCCCTTTAAGGCATTTTTTCTCTTCTTCTCTCCTTAGACCCCTGAGCCATCCTGAAAGCCTTCAATTGAGGAAGTGTTGACTCTTCCAAATCCTGAACCCTTGTGCTTTCTTTCCAGGTGCTTAACATCCTATCAAGCGATAGCTATTCCTTGTTCGAAGCTGCCTTGTTTTGTCCCTTGCCAGCCACCATCCCCATCCTAATGGTCGTTTGTGCGGTATACGCCTTTTTCATTCTGGGGCCCACAGCTCTCATCGGGATATCTGTGTATGTCATATTCATCCCCATCCAGGTAATGGCAGGCCTTTGCTATTGTCACTGCTTTACATTTGCATTTGGCACACACCCTTTCCCTGAGGTGGACAGAAGGATTCATTTCCAGGGCATGGACCTGAAGCCTGTGCCCTCTTTGTGCTCACAGTGTGCTTCCTTTTGTTGACACAGTGTAGTGTGAATGTGAATTCTCTGGGGTGTGGGGGTCTGCTTTCTTCATTTGCCAGAGTCCCCAGCACTCCCCTTGCATCCAGGCAATTCATGCATTTATATCACCCACCTGGTCCCCAGTGGCATCCCCAGCCCACGTCAGCTGCCACAACTCCAGGGAAGGACTTGGCTGAGCATGTCAAGCCAACTTCTCTTAGAACTTTTCCTGGCACTTAAACTCCAATCCTTGGATTTTTAGGCCAACTGCAACTCAGCAATTCTCTCTGAACAGAGCATTTTACCTTGATTTCAGATGTTTATGGCTAAGCTCAATTCAGCTTTCCGAAGATCAGCAGTTTCAGTGACAGACAAGCGAGTTCAGACAATGAATGAGTTTCTGACCTGCATCAAGCTGATTAAAATGTACGCCTGGGAGAAATCTTTTACAGACACCATTCGAGGTAGGATGAGCAGCTGCTTACTTACCCTGTAGAATGTGCTCTTCTAAGAGGTTCTTAAGCTTCCCAGGGCCGGGCGTTCCAGAAGGAGGCTACAGGGACCCCCTGAGCTGCTCTGCAGGTCAAGATTTTCAAAGGATTATGGAGATTTTTATAACAGACACAGGTGTCTGTTCTGGTGAACCCAAGGGTGAGCGACATATGTTTTCACCTTTACTGGGGCATGTGGATTCTGGCACTGACCAGTTATCTTTTACAAAAATAATCCACTAAAACATTGTGAGCAGGAAAAGTGCTGTCTCAAGCTGTTTCCTTCACAAGAATATGTCTACACACCCATGCCCACATTCAGGCTTATATGTCTGTCTCCTCCTCGCTTGCAGCAGGCTCATTGTGTTTGGATGGCCACGGACTCAACATTCCTTGGGCAAGGATGCATGTGTAGTTTCATTTCTTTTTAAGATGATATTAAGACTATTTCATTCAAATATAAATGCAAATCTAATTGCAGGGACATTTACATAATTGCTGACATAGACTTAGGTGGTTGGTTAATGATCTGAGCCACTGTTACGATCGACTCTCTGGATCTACATTTACACTTCTGCACCAGCATGTAATTGGGGCTGAAGCTGGATATCTGCACTTCAGGGAGTGGCTTTAGAAAACCCGCTTCAAGGCTCACCAAAAGAAGTGCCCCAGATTGGGACACCAGCAGCCAGCACCATGGGACCCTCTTGGAGGATCCAGAAATACTTTCTCACACTCTGAACTCACTTCAATACTGTTTAATTTGACTTGATTAAATTTTATTCCATTTGACTGAATTCAATTTAAACCAACTCAATTTAACTCAAGTTGGTTTAATATAATAAATGTATACCACGTTGTTACTATGTGCAAGGCCATGGGAGCTACACCAGTGATCAGGAAAAGGTTCTCTGCTGTTAAGCTCAAAAATAGCCATGTTTGTTGGCTCTCCCTCCAGAATATATCCGGGATCCATCTGCTTCTCTCCGTTGCACTGCTACCCAGTCCAAATCCTCTCCCTCTTGGACTATGGCAAGAACCTCCAAAGGCTCCCCCTACTTTCCCCCTCCCCCCTGCAATCCATTATGCACCCAGCAGCCAGAGTGACCTTTTAAAAATGTCAATCAGACCCTGCCCTCCCACTGCTGGAAAATCTTTAGTGGCTTCTTATCACACTTAGATCATTCCAATTTAGTCTTTGGAATGAAATCCAAACTCCTTCATATAGCCTGTTAGGTCCAACAGGATCTGGCCCCTGGCACCCTCCCTGACCTCATCACATCTTACCCTGACCTTTAATAACTCCACTCGAGCCATACAAACCTTCTGTCTGTTTCTAGAACAACATGCCATGTTCATTTGTGCCCCAGGGTCTTTGCACTTGCTGTTTCCTGTCTGGGATGCTCTTCTGCTGGACACTCATGGTGACTTTGTCTTGACTTTAGGTCTCCTCTCCAAGTCACTGACCCAAAGAGACCTTCTGGACCACAGTCCCAAGCTTGTCCATGTCCTACTGTTGCCTCTTAATCACTTCACTCTGTTCATTTCTTTTATATCACCCAACCCAACTTGTAATTATCTGTTTATTTCCTTACTGTCTATCTCCCCCACTGGAAGAGGGTTGAGACCCTGTTGACCCCTATATTCCCCAGCACCAAGCAGAGCGTCTGGCTTGTAGTAGACATCAGATTAAAACTGGATGAGTGAGTGAACACGTGAATTCATGACTGTATAAGGTAAAATGGGGAAAGAGCCACAGAGAAGCCAAGGGAAGCTCCACGGGGGAGAGGGAGAAATGCTCTTGAATTTTTGTGGCTGTCCTTGGGACACTGGCCAGGGGCCCCCATCTGGCAGTCTTCAGGCCAGCATATGTTTTATTTGTTCTCTGCAGTATTTAAAAGGTTTTTTTCAATCATTTCCTAACATTTAAAAGTATGGAGATGTGTCATAAAAATCTGGATCTCAGGCTTTGGAAGGGTTCAAGGTCTGGTAACGCCAGGCTCCCTCGCACTGGGAAGTGGCTGTCCCTTTCCTGGAGGCACGTGTTCCCCCTTCTGCCACACTCCATGCCCTCCCTCTGGCCTTACATTCTGCCCACTCCCTTCATTTAAAGTATGTGCCTGGCCCCCCTAGGCATCTGAGTTTATGATACACAGAGTATCAGGACTGGAAGGGACCTTGGGAACCACTCAGTTATGGCAGCTGACATGGACTGAGCTCCTAGAACATGCTGGGTTTGTGCTGGGGGCTTTCTGTTTTTCCTGTCATCTAAACTGCCACTCATGTGGAGGAGGATCAGGCAGGGCTAATACATTACTTAATGCTGGTGCTTGACATGCAAACTAAGACCACCGTGGGCTGTTTCCAATTTTGCAGATATAAGAAGGAGGGAATGGAAATTACTGGAAAAAGCTGGATTTGTCCAGAGTGGAAACTCAGCCCTGGCCCCCATTGTGTCCACCATAGCCGTTGTGCTGACATTCACCTGCCACATCCTCCTGGGACACAAGCTCACTGCCCCTGTGGTAAGAACCATCTCTGCATCTGCCCTCTCTTGTATCCCAGCACTTCCCAGGTGGGAAGCCCGTCACTCCCTTTGCTGGACGCTGGCATCAGAACACCCAATCACAGCAGGCCGGACTGTGCCGGAATTCAAATGCAACTTTTAGAAAAAAGTGCTCGGGCTGGCAAGGAGCCCGGGAGATCCCAGCCACGATCTTTCCCCAGTCCATGGCAGGGCAGGGGTAGTAGTTAATATGGGAACACAATTTTTCATTTGGGAAAAAAATTGAAACAAAGAGAGCACTTGGGTGTCTTATTCATATATATGAGAAAAAAGAGAGTTTGAGAACATTCTCTCAGTGGGAGGAATTGTAGGTATCAAGAAAGGTAGTGGTGCTGGGATTGGAGTCTGGGCTTAGAAGCCGGGTCTGTCTTGTTTAAATGCTGACTCTACACACGGAAGCATCCCTGGCTCCTAATGGCTGTACAAGTGTTTGCTGTTCTTATTAGCCAGATTGTCATCCAGGCCAGGCAAATGTGTGTTGAAAGCCTCAGAGCGAGAATTGGGATGAATGTTAGATGTTCATGTTTTTTACAAGGAGACCTGAGCATGCAAAGGAAAAGAAATGCTGAGCTAAAAGGAAAATGGCTCCTGCTTAAGAAAGAAACAGCTATGGGCTAGTTGGTTGCTGAGCTGGTTAGAACATGGTACTGAGGCCATCCCTGTATTGGCCAGCTGCCAAAAAGAGAAAAAGTCAAACAAAATAGCTAAGATATTAACCAAGTGTCTGCAGGGCAAATAGTTGGAGGAAGTCAATGAAGGCAAGAGAATAAAAGAGAGAGAGAGAGAGAGAGAGAAGGAAATGAGCAAGTGCAGCATTAGGTAAAGCACACAGAGGAAGAATTGTACCCCAAATTAGCATCTCAAGGGAAAAGGAGGGGTGATGCTTGCCAGGCCAGGATGTTCTCACGGGGCCATCATTTGTGGGACTGTTAATCTCATTGCTGCCCTGTTTTTCTTGGTGAGGTGCTGTTATTTTCTCAGGCTGTTCAGCAGGTCGTAGCTCATGCGCAGTTTACTCTCACATATTCTAGGGCCTCGAACCCAGCCGTGAACCCAAATGAACGGCAGGGATGTACTGAAGCCTGACGGGATGCTGCCCAGTGATTGTGGCTGCTTTCTATGATCCCAAACAAAAATGTATTTCTTTCTCCAGCAACACATCAAGCAAATCAATTTGAAAACTAACTGAGCTCACATACTTAATATTTTCTAACACAGTGGTTTAGAAGAAATCTAGACCCAAACCAAATTCCCTGAATGCAATGCTCTGATTTCTTTGGATTCAGAATTCTCTGTAGTCACTTCTTCTGCTAGGACTGTTAGTGAAAGGTCATCCCCAGGATGCTTGGTCCCATCGGATAGCCCAGGTACTCTGTCAAACAAGGCCTGGGCTTCCTGAGCCACTGTAGTACTTTGGGACCTGGGAGAGTTGAGTTCCCTTTGGGGATGTATTTAGGACCACATGTGATGGGAACATCCTTCATCACCCTCTTAACAAAGTAACTAGGATTAGTTACAAGCCTAGGGCCCTGACCATGGGGCCCATTCAACAGCAGGCAGGATCGCTCAGGATTGTTGAAAGAAGTTGTGTTATTAATTTCTTCAATGGGTGGCTATAGGGAGAGGCTGCTAATTACAAGTCAGATGAGAGATGAAGTCTGAGGGGTGAGATCAAGTATCCCTGGGGTGCCAACAGAAGGGAGGAACGTGTCTTCTCCGAGACTATACGATATTAACTACGCACTAGGCAGGGCTCAATGGGAAAGGCCCCAGTGAAGAAAGGAGGTGATTTTGGGGGGGGAACTGCAGGTGAATAAAGGTTCTCAAATCTGGCCTTGGTGTGTGGGGAGGCACGGCATGAAGTTCAGGTCCTGGGAGTAGGAGAACCAGAGGTTGCTCTCCAGCAGCTAGCAGAGGGAAGCAGGACCTTCCAGGGAAACTTCTGCCTTCATCGTTGGGGCTGGCTGTGGTATAGAGGAAGATGCTTTAGCTCTAAAGAGTCAGATGCCTCCAAGGAACTGAGAGCAGGGAATGAGCTAGGAAAATCAGTATAGGGTTGTGAGTGAATGGTCTAGGTTCGAATAAGGATGTGGTACAGACGGAAGTTTTCAAATGTGTTTAGGTGATGGTCTGCCTCAGACCTTCTCCCTCTGGATCAACAGAGATAAGAGGATATATTTCCCACCATTTTGGTGAAAATCCAAAAGCAGAATAGATTAAGATGCTGCTGTCCCTAATGTGCCAGCCTGTGGTTTCTGAGCCATGAAACGAAAAAATCGTTCCTTTGTGAATCCCGACTGTGCCACCGTTTCTCATCTCAGTGAGCTTTACCACCATGGATATAATGGTTTAGAGCCAAGGCAGCCTCCCATCCTAAACCCTCACCTCTCTCTTTTTTTTCTTCAGGCATTTAGTGTGATTACCATGTTTAACGTAATGAAGTTTTCAATTGCAGTCTTGCCTTTCTCGGTCAAAGCAGTGGCCGAAGTCAATGTCTCTCTAAGGAGAATGAAGGTATAACTAACACTGGGTGAGTTGGGAAGAGAGATCTCATTTGTGGGTGGGAAAAATGCTCAGATAGGGGGATGCCCCCTTGGGGGTCTGGGTCACTTGTTGGTTTGACATTGGAAGAAGGATATCCATTCAGAGTTGGGTTGATAAATGCGCTTGGAAGAGGGAGCAGGCACAGTTTTATAGGTAGTCTTCACTTGTAGGAAAATGAGAAAGAGCCTCTGTAGGTGGAGATGATCTTCCTGAGCCTCTACTCTTTATCCGAGCCATAAGTCTCAAGTTGTTCCAGGAGTAGGCTTTGCACTCAGTCAGTCCCCCTTTACCTAGATTGTCCAGTGATGGGTGTGGTGACGGAAGTGATGAAGAGGGTGGTGGGGGCACCGCATTTATGTAGTCATCTGTTCCCTTTATTCATTTATTCATTCATCAGAGACTTGCAGTGTGCTCCCTATATACAAGGCATGTGGGAAATGCAAATGTAAGGAAATATAAGGGTCTTTTCCCTTAAGAAAAGTCTTCTCCGTTCCAGAATAGGACCAGGTGCCCTAGTAATTTCTATGCATGGTAAGGATATAAGTGACATGCGAGAAGGGCACATGAAGTGATTTTGCAGTTCTGGTGAGGAGAGGAAAAGGAGAAGGGCATTCCAGAATAGCATGTTCAGACATCTATGAATTGAGTGAGTGATCTTTTTCACCCACGTCAGAAATCTGGAAGTGCTCTTAAGCATCCTTGGTTCCTGCACCCCGCTGATCACTTACCTTCCACATCCAACCAGTCAAGAGCCCTGTTGAGTCACCTCCTGACTCCCTCCATTGTAAGAGGCACCGTTATAAGATCGGATTGGAAGGTGCACTGTTGGCTCATCACTTTTGAACAAAACACAGGAATCAACACCATCACATTAACTGTACATATTCTGGTATCAGAAAACCATCAAAGGTCCTTCCTTGACTAGATGAAGGATGGCATTTCTTGAATCTTCGACCTTCACTCTGTCTCTATTGCCCTCACCTTCATTCAGGGCCTCTATCCTCTCTGGCTGAACTATCACAGTGACTTATAAACCAATCCTCCTTTTTCCAACATTGCCCTCCTCCAATCCATGTTGCACTCAGCCCCTAGAGAGCCGTTAAATTATAGGCCTGACCGCTGAAACTCACCTGCTCAAAATCCTTGTCCCCTTGTCTCCTGCAGGGCTGAACTCAAGCCCTCCATCAGTGGGTCCTCAGTGTTGTCTCCTCCTCATTTCCTGTCCCCTTCCTACCTTGAGCTCTGTGCCTCTGTAATCCTGAATTGATAGCTTCGTGCCTCTCATCCCAACAAACCGTGCATTTGCATGCTTCCTTGCTTTTGCCTATGCTGTGCCCTCTGCTAGAATTCTCTCTTCCATTCCCCCCTCCCTCACCTCTGCTTGTACATCACCTGTACAGACTCAGCTCAGGCACCAACCACACGGACCATGTAGTTAAAGAGGCATTTGTCCCAGATAGTATGAGCTAGTGGACTATTTCTGCTGCAGCTTCTCCTGGGGGAATAATTTCAGAATCTCTTTCCTAGATGTCCTAGGTAGAATTGTCAAGGTTGTGATTTGGGGTCATTAAAAGATATATTGGGATGATTCTTGCAAATGGATGACATCTTCCCAGTTAATTTTGTCTCTTTAATCTTAGACAATTCTCATAGATAAAAGCCCCCCATCTTACATCACCAAACCGGAAGACCCAGATGATGTCTTGCTTTTAGCAAATGCCACCTTGACATGGGAGCAAGAAGCCAGCAGGAAAAGTGACCTGAAGAAAGTACAGAACCAGAAAAAGCATTTTTTCAAGAGGCAAAGGCTGGAGGCTTATAGGGAGTGCAGTCCATCAGCCCAGGGAGTGGCTGGCCCAGAGGAACAAAGTGGCAGCCCCAAATCAGTTCTGCATGACATAAGCTTTGTGGTGAGAAAGGTGAGTGTGTTCCAAGGCATGGCCTCTGTCCTTGCTCCTTGTATCGTGCAGCTATGGCCTTCTCAAGGTCTAATACAACTCAGTTGGAGCTGGAGGTGGTGGTGGGATGTCTCTAACCAGGGTCTCTGTTTTTCCCCAAACTTTAAAACTATGTATGTGAACATTCAAGGCATCCTCTTCAAGCTTAGAGGAGATGGTGATTATATTAGTAGTGATTTTCAATGCCTCCTTTGGAGCCTGTTGCAATTTTGAATGGATAATCCATTTCAGGCGGCTGGGCTCAAACTGACTAGCTTTCATAAATCTTTTTAGATTTATTCTTAATTTCACACTGGAGTATTATGGTAGATAATAGTAACTGACAATTATGAGCACTTGTTATTTACCAGGTACCTGATTAACTCATTTAACCACCTTAACAACCCTATGAGGTAGGTACTGTCTCTACCCCCACTTTGTGATTGAGGAACCCAAGGCACAAGGAGGTTAAGTAACTTGCCCAAGGTCACATAGCTAGCAAGTGGCAGAGAAGGGCTTCACCCCCAGGACAGCTGGCTCCAGAGTCTGCACACTTAACCACCATAAAACACTGCTCTTGTAAAAAGCAAGATGAAATCAACAAGCTACCCAGCAAAGGAAGCCAGCCAGGGTCTGTCCTGCTCCCTTTCTGTAGGATTGGGGGGGGGGGCGGGGATAGAGTTTTTAGATGAAGCTGCAGATTTAGGGAATGTTTGGCCTTCCCTGCGTTTCCCACACGCATCTTCTTCTAGCTCTGGGAACTCAGCAGCAGAACTCCCAGGGTGGCAGTGTTGATTTTGCTGCCGAGGGCTCAGCATTCATCTTGTGCCGAGTATTTTAATCTCCCATCTTGTTGACTCACTCTTTCCCCATGTGAGCACTATAGAAGGAGAGGTTCTCATTTATTATGCAATGCTCAGCTCAGTAGCCGGCATGAGAATGGTACCTCTTGTAGCTAACAAGGCTGTCTGCTGTGTATTCATTGGGAACCGTATTCGGTCGGCTGAGTGCAATTGAGCTTTGGTCTCAGTTAAGTCCTGCTGAGTGCAGCCACTTGGCCTTCTTGTCACTCTTCCCGTGCCCATGTGGTGCAGCCCCTGCCTGCTCCAGTCCTGCCTTTCCCAGTTGCTTCAGAGAGGCCCAGTGAACTGCCCCCGTGTTCTAAAGCCCTCCAATTGCTTTACTTCTAATGCTCTTTTCAGTACGTGGGTAACACCTGGATTTGTGCTTCAAGGACATTGTCAACATTTTGTAAAATAAGTCAAAGATGTAGTGGGGACAGCACAGTGTTATGTGGATTAAGGGTAAGCCTTTGGAGACTGTGGCCCTCAGTTCCAGCCCCAGCCACTTTCTAGCTGCTTGTCCTTGGGTGTATTGCCTAAGCTCCTGAAGCTTGTTTCTTTACCTGCTCCATGGATTTTATTAGTACCCATTTCACAAAGCGGTGATGAGAACTGAAAGAGATAGCATATAAAAACACTAAGCCCATAGAAAGTCTCAAGTGATGTTATCTATTGTTGTCATCTTTTCCTTCAACAACATCTAGCTCAACCACTTCCTTTAAATGTCCTAAATTCAGGGCATTCAAATTTTTCCAGGTGTAGCTCCATGATCCCATTAGACTGTATCTTCCACCAGGTAAGGGTGTGTTGTTCTCAGTCATGTCCTTAGCACCGAGCCCAGCGCCTGGCTCACAGGTTCCCAATAATGTTTGTTGAATGAACAAACGAATAGCCAGAAACCCAGAGAATGAATGCCTCATGGATTTTGTGCCGGAGACAAGGATGAATCTAGGAGGATTTTACCTGGCCCCAAGTAGCGGACAGGACTCAAAGGAGAGCCAAGGACCTAGTGAGGCTGGGTCCATACCTGTGGTCTCTTTGTCCCAAAGTCTACATGATGCTTTAGTTCCTTGAAGTTCTTTTAGTGGAATGTAAAAGGATCAGTTTCACTGACATGCAGCTTCAGTGACAAGGTGGGCTCCGTAGGGCAGGGACTCCGTCAGTTCTGGTCACTGTTTTATTCCCTGTGCCTAGCATGGTGCCTGGCATTCAATAAAGACATGTCAAAGGAGTGATTGATGTGCTGGGAGTGGCAGGCAGGTGATGGGCACTCTGGTCTAGTTTGGGGTGGGAAAAGAGCCATATTTGGCCCCATGCTGGGCATCTTTGCTCTAATGGACTGCAGGGAGCAGCTCCAAATGAGAAGTTCTTAGATGTTCCAACTGCAGTATTGCAGTGTCTGCTTGAAATTAACAGTGGGCACCTCAGAGTCTCCATGTGGGCTGTTCCTCTACCTGAGTCATTTCCCCCCGCCCCCAGATATCTACGTGGTTCCCCTCCTCCTTCCCTCCTTCCTGCAGGTCTTACTCAAACCTCAAACAAGGCCCACGTGACTTGAACTTTTAAGTGTGCTCTAGACATCTTCCAGTGGCCAGATCTGCATCTGTTTCCAAGGGCTCTCCACACCACCCACAAAGTGCTAAGGCATGGAGCCTTAGCCTAGGAGCAACCCAGGAGCAATGACTGTTGGGATATTTATACCCCAACTCCTTCCCACAATGGGTGGGATGAAACTAATCAGTTTCCCAGAGTTTCTTCCAGTTTTCCTGTAGGATTGAGCTTCATTTGTCTCCTGTGGGAATTGACCTAATAATGTACCCTTTATGGGCCACCTTTCCTCTCCTATATCACTTCTCCCTTCCTTACTGGTGTTTTCTGTACCTCTGAAACAAGCTGCTTTCACTCAAGTCCTTGATTGGGGGTCTGTTTCTGGGAGAACTCAAGCTAAGACATCTACCTTTTTAGTAAGGCTTTCCTTGTACCCCCACCCCACTCCCTGTCTCTTCCCTGCTTTGTCTTTCTCCATGGCATGCATCTGACCTACCCCATATTTTATTTGTCTCTCTTGCTTCCTGTCCGTCTCCCCCAACTAAAATGTAAGCTCCGTAGGGGCAGATCCAGACTGTTGTCTGTTGTGATTATAGCTGTACTGTGTTATTGCTGGAACTCAGAACAGTGCTTGACACATAGCAGGTTCTAATAGCGATCTGTTGGTTGAATTAATGAATCTGCAGCTGTAGAATAATCCATGAACCCTATCAGTTGGAATAATGTCACCTCTCGGTAATTTCCGATTGAGTTGTTATGGTGCGGAAATGCATAAAAAATGACTTTTGAAAAGCACCTAGCTGTTCATACTTCAAAGGCTATCCTTCCTTGTTCCCCTGGGTTGTATAGCCTTTACCTTCCATTAGATTTGTTTTCCTGGAGTCTGGGTACAGGACAAGCATCAGGTCTGGGGCCTGTGTCTCCCAGCCTAGCACAAGGCTGCTTCACATTTGCGCTTTTGCGTGATTTCCAGAAGCCCTCTGGGCACTCTGCTGTGCTGAGCAAGGGAAAGCACTTAATTAAGACTTACATTCCTGCATCCTCCCAGGCTGTGTGTATGGGGATAAGGTGTGAGGCTGCAGCTGCCACCCCGTAGAGCCAGCAGTGACCCCTTTGATCTCTGCCTGGCCTGGTCAGCATGGTTTGTGAGCGACACCTTTGTTTGGCTCAGGACCCTGTAAGGACTGGGAGAGTGACTGTCTTACCTCTATTTCTCTGCAGGGGAAGGTCTTGGGAATATGCGGGAATGTCGGAAGTGGAAAGAGCTCCCTCATTGCAGCTCTCCTAGGACAGGTAAGCTAAGTGGTGAGTGCCATGAAGATGGAACAGTAACATCACAATGAAACAGCTCCCTCCCACCGTGTTTGGGGCCCTGCTAGAACCCTGGACCCAGCGGATGGGCTTGGCTGCTCTGGGCACCATGCACAACATAGTTCATGGTGATTTCTGGGAGGTTAATGCACTTAACAGCTCCAGGCCCCTTGGCCAGACCACAGCTGAGCTTTCCACACTCAGGTTTGCCCACTGAGGGTGTGTGTTGAACGGTGACTGCTTCCTTGCCCAGAGTTCCATCCCAGTCAAAGGAAGAGACAGGTCATTAAATCCATGGTTTTCCCCGTGACGTGGCCTGTCCTGATTTAGAAAAGCCAGCAAGGCAGCTTGGTAGGGAAGGACATAGAAGTCTGGGACTTACAGTGACTTTAGATGTATTTTTCCTTCATTCATCTCCATATCCCCAGTATCTATCCCAGTGTCTGCCCAGAGCAGATGCTCAACGAAGCCTGCTTCAGTGAAGGAGTGGCTGAATGAATGCATGAACTAAAGCAACAATGTGCTTCCAACTTCTCTGCAAACCTGTTGCAGGAAGGTGGGGGAGGCTGGGTTCTTTTCCCTTCTCTGCTACTTCTAGCTGTGTGACCCCAGGGGAAGCAGCCAGGCCATTGCCTGTATTCACAGGCCTCTATGTTGCCATGGCTTCTAAGTTGCATTCCAAATGAATGAGAAGTTTTCTGGAAAGAAATATTAAGTCCTCTTTCTTTGCACTCTGCTGTTCCTAAAGAGAAGGCTGGGCAGCTGGGATTGCCTGTAGTAGGAAGAGGTTGGAGTGCCTCTGGAGAAACAAAGGCACCAGGCTCAGAAAGGTCCCCCCAGAACCGGGTAGGGGGATGTGTCTTATAAGCTCCAATGTGAGTGACTTTGTTTGGCCTCACTTGATTCATCTGTAGAAAGAGTGACAACTTCTTCCCTGCTTGGAGGCAAAGGTGGGGGCTGAATCGGGCGAGCTCCTGAGGTTACCCAGGATCTGGGATTCAGTTCGTGTGCCTCTGAGATGATCCTGGAGTTGGCAGGCACTTTAGAAGTGACCCAGCCCAATTCTCCACTGAATAATGTGAACCTTCTCTATGTCATCCCATATGAGAGATGACCCAGCCTCTGCTCAGGTGTCTCCAGTGATGGGGAACTTATTATTTCACAGCCAGTTCCCTCTTTAGAGAATTTTTACATATTTTGGAGTGAAATTTGCCTCCTTTTTAATTTCTATCCTTTGACCCATTCTTTCAGAACTTTTCAGAGAAAATAGAATCTATCTCCCGTGCAACAGTGGTGGGATCAGGCCCTTCGCTGTGGTCACTGTGGAGGCAGATGGCACGCCAGACTGCCTGAGTTCACCACCTGTCTCAGCCACGTGCTTACCGTTTAACCTTGGGCAAATAGCTTAACCTTTCTGAGCCTTGGTTTTCTCATCTGTAAAATGAGACTAAGGATAGTTGTGGTGAGGATTAAATGAGTTAATGTGTGTAATAGTTGGTTATAGACTAATTCCCAAGGTCAGTCATGGTGATAAGCATCTTTTACACGCTTAAAACAGTGCATAGAATGTACCCTACACATTCTAGCTACTGCTATTATTACTGTTATTGTTATTATCATTGTCTCTTCTCCACATCTAATTCTCTGTCCCTTGGGCCATTCCTGAGGTGAAATGACATCCCATCCTTGGACCACCTTTGCTACACCTCCTCCCTGCCCCCAGACACACCCCATAAGCATCAGCCCTGACGCTCCCCTCTCTCAATAGCTTTGAACATTGCATCAGCGCTAACACCTGCCATTATCAGATGCCCACCATACGTGGTCATCTTAAATGAACTCTTGCACTCAGGGTCACAAACTAAAGCCCACGCATGTTTTTAACTGGATTGCTCAATATTTTTGAAAAGTCCAGAAGTTCCATGTGAAGCTGAATTTTCCACTTCTCATGAAAAACTAGAAAATCTGGCCATACCAGCCCTGCATCCTGCAACTGAGTCAAGGCTCTCTCCTTAAGACAGGGTCTGTTGGGCCGACCCTGTGGCTCACTCGGGAGAGTGCGGCGCTGGGAGTGCAGCAGCGCTGGAAGCGCCGAGGCCGCGGGTTCAGATCCTATATAGGGATGGCCGGTGTGCTCACTGGCTGAGCGCAGTGCGGGCGACACCACGCCAAGGGTTACGATCCCCTTACCAGTCACAAAAAAATTTTTTTTTTAATTAAAAAAAAAAAAAAAAAAGACAGGGTCTTGCCAAGGCCACCCTTTATAGTGGTGCAGGCTGTGCCCTGCTCCTGGGGCCTGGGTGGGGTGGGTGGGATCCAGCCTGTGCACCTGGAGGAAGTCAGCCTCTTGTGACATGTTTGCACAGAGGGCATCTTGTTGTAGTTGGCACAGGAGTGCTATGCCTGCTAGAGCCGTCCTGCAGCCCGTGCTCTCCAGCTTGCAGCAGGACTCTCCACTGCCTCTTTTCTAACATTTCCCATCTGGCCTCTTCCAGGTGGTGGACTTAGAGACCCTCCATCTGCACAGCTGGGCTTTGCAAGTGTGTGGACAAGATGTCTTGTCGACCCTCTTACACCTTCATAAACAATACGCATGGAGCATGTGGGTGGCGGGGTACAGTGGACATTCGAGGAAAAGTCCTCGAGGTCTGGCATCTGAAGGTTTTCTGGTATTGTTGCTCCAGATGCAGTTACAGAAAGGGATTGTGGCAGTCAATGGAACTTTGGCCTATGTTTCACAGCAAGCATGGATCTTTCATGGAAATGTGAGAGAAAACATATTATTTGGAGAAAAGTATGATCACCAAAGGTAATATTAACTTTCAAAGCATGCAGCACTTTAGTAGTTGGTACACTCCACTACAGATGCTGGTGCCATTGGTAATGATTGCTAAGTGGGTTTCTTTAATGAGCTCTGATTAAACATCCTTCAGATCCGCTGGGCATTGGTTTTTCTCTTCCTGACCAAAGAGTTCAGGAGAGGCACCTTCTGCAGACCTGTAACTGCACACTGAGAAGAGCGCAGAGTCGACACTTCATTCCCAGGGCAGAGAAGCATATGTTCTGGGGTTTTCTGTAACAGGGCATATGTTGTCTGACTGGAGAAAAATGAATCTGGCAATTTTGCTTTAGGATGAGTAACCAAAACTTTGCTTGAAATCGTGAGTAGCAAGTATGCAATTAATCAGCTCTGACATTATTAATGGACATCAGAGCCTTCAGCATTATTGCTGTTAGTGTCCTCAAAATGATCTAATAAAATAAAAGCAAGGTTCCAGACATAATTATTTGACACACTTCAGAAAATAATAGCTTCCTACAGTTCTTTGCTGAGTCTGGTGTGTTGCCAGGTGTGTTCTCTCATTTGAGTCCCATAGCCACCTGTTTAAGGGGATCTGGCATTATATCCCCATTTTCCAGATGAAGAAGCTGAGGCCCAGAGACATGAGTTGACCTGCTCAATGCCAAAGCTATTAAATGGCAGACTTGAGTCTTGGACTTCTGTCTCGAACTTCAGTCCAGCATCATTTGCTCCTGCTGGGGCTGCCTGACAGCTGGGTCACCAAGAAACCTCCCCAAGCACCACAATGCTAAAGTAAAGAGAAATGGAGCTGCTATTAGGAATCTGGCTGTCAATTCTCCAGTGGTAGTTTGGACTTTCCCATCTTATTGTCTGAGCTCACAAACTCTGTCCCTGCTGGCTGGCATGGGTCAGCATGTGGGTTCCCAGCAAGAAGCTCATTACATCACCTCCTCTTCCCTGGCTATGGTACCTTGTTTCCAGAAGGCTCAGGTGTGGCAGGAAGGTCTGATCAGTGTGGGAGTCCTTGGCACCTGCCATACTGCTCTACTCTGCATCTCCTGGCCTGGGGCCCCTTTGCCTGTGCTTCTCCCATCCCCACCTGGAATGCCTCCTCTTTCTGTGGAAGCAGGCTGGAAGGAGAGTTCCTTTGTTTATCAATAAGGATGTTCAGAGGGCAAATATTCACCAAATGCCTGCAATGTGCAGGGCACCATGGGGACACAGACATGGCGCAGGTGAATGCTTGCTCTCAAGGTACTCAAGTCTGGAAGGGGCTGTAAGAGATGCGCAGAAATGACAGTGCACCAAGAGGGAAAGTGCCAAGTGGCAGGAGACTGTGCTTGGATTGTTCAGAGGATCAGAGATCACTATAGCATGGGAGGATCAGGCAACAACCTTGCAGGATGGATAGAGCACCCTTCTTCTGCAGCATCTTTAGCAGAGTTTTGCTCTGAGGGTGGAAATTGTGGCTCTTGGGACCACAGGAAGCAGGAGGGTGGGAGGAAATTTACGATGATGGGTGGCAAGGGGATAAAGATGTGCTGAGCTGTGTGTCTTGTAGTAGAAGATTGGCAAGGGTAATATTAATATTGTAATAATATTAATCACTCCCCTTGATGGAGAATTTGTAGTGCGCCAAGGTGTTGTGCTAATGGCCTTGAGTATATTTTCCTGTTCCATTCTCACAACAACCCAACTGGAGTTATTAGCCCAGTTTTACAGAGTGGAAAGTGAGGATCAGGAAGTTATAGTCACTTGCCCAAAGTCACCTGGCTGGATTCAAACCCCCATCGTTCTGATTCCAAAGCCCCTGGTCTTAGCCATTATGGTCCATGAGTACAATTCTCAGGGCTGTGCCCAGGTTCTCCCCCAGAGGCTGTTGAGTGCTGTGGGTGGGGGTGAGGGCAGCTGCTCTGGCCCTGCCACTCTCTCCCTTGCTGCTGCCCCTTGGTTGGGGAAGTGTGTTGTGCAAAGTCTGAGATGTGAAGCCTGCCCATTGTCATGCATCAAGGGAAGGGGATCCCAGTGATGAGGATGATGAAGATAATGATGATGATGGTGATGGTGATGATGATGATGATGATGATGATGATATCAGTCTATCGGCCAACCAAGCAACCCCTGTGGAAGTACGCAGTCCATCAAGCATTAAGCCTGATAGAAACCAAGGGCCCAGCCATGAGGTCCAGCAGCCACTTGGATGGGTTGCAAACCTGGACTGCCACCAGGTGCACCAGACATTCAGAGCAGGAGCCAGTTCCCAAGGCAGCTGTGTGGGGTACTGCGATGCCTGTGGGAAGATTATGTTTACAGTGGGGTTGAAATGCAGAGAAAACCGAGGGAGGAGAGTGTGGGCTTCTCTTCTTATATGGGGCCTAGACATCCACTAACCACTGACATTCCTAGATAACTTGGTGTCAGAAGTCCCCAAAGTCCCCAAGAAGTGGACTTCTCCCTGGGGCTGAGTAGGGTCCTGCCCAGTGGGATGGCTGTGGAGCTGAGCCCCTGAGCTCTACTGTCCTTTGCAAGATGAGGTGCAAGAGTCCTAGCAGCTTGGCCACGGCAGAGCTGGGTAGTGCCACATTCGTCACACCACCCATCGCCCAGACTCCAGGGCTGGATGGCAGGAGATGCTGAGGGAGCAGGGCAGAGAGGCTGGGGTCCAAGAGCCTGGGTCCTGCTCCCACTCAGCCTCTCTCCCTGTGAGGAGAAATCCCTCTTCTCTCCAACCTGGTAGGAGTGACAGGTGGATAGAGCAGCTCTGTGGAGCAGAGAGTGCTCGGCAGATGTCGAGGTTGCCATTTGTGATCACCCCAGCCCTATGCTGTTGTCCTTCCCCCACCCACACTCTTCTAGGAAGCTGTCCCCAGGGACTCCGCCCACATGGGTGACCCCCTTTGCTGACTGCCCACGAGCAGCGCCAGAGTGCCTGAGTGTTCCCTTCAGGGGTTTCATGTACCCTAATGTCATCTTCCCTAATTGACAGGAGCCCTGTGAGGGGAGGGGCTGTGCCTGAGGCATCCCTGTATCAGGTTGGGGAGGGGTCTCAGGGATCAAGGGGGCACCGGCTTTGGGCTTCAAAGACAGAGCAACTGTCCAGGGAGCCTTGAACATGGTTCCGGCCACCTCCTCGCCTTGTCACGCATCACCAGTAGCGCCCACAGAGGAGCCCGCGGCAGCTTCTCATGGCGCTGACTCCTGACCTTTGCACCCACAGGTATCAGCACACAGTTCGCGTCTGTGGCCTCCAGAAGGACCTGAGCAGCCTCCCTTATGGAGACTTGACCGAGGTGAGTAGAGCTGGCTCGACCTCATCACAGCTGCGTGGCAGCCCGTTTGCCCAGGTCCAGAGGGATCACACTAGCAGGCTCCACATCCAGATGCCCAGAGGACAGAAAGGTCCCAGGAAATGCAGGCAAAGTTCAGGCCCTACCCATCCTGAATTCTCCATCTGGCCTTATACTGGGTGGACATCACAGTGGACTGTGGACGTGGCACCAAGCCCACTTGTGTTTGGCTCAGCGTGGTCACTTCCTGGGGCCACTCCACATCTGCATATCATCTCAGGAAAAGTTTCTGGTGAAAACTGCTTCCTCATCTCAAGGGCCGTCCTCCAAAGCAGGAGCCCAGGGGTGCTGCATGTGGCTGGAGTCTCAAGCGCCCCTTCTGGTCTTACCAACTTTGCCCAGCCCAGGAGTGCAGTGGTCACCTCCAAAGCACTGGCTTGGTCCTGGGCTGAGCCTGCCAACTTGAGTGAGCCAGGGGAGTCACCTTGCCACCTTCCTGTCTCCCCATCCCACTTGTGCCCTCTGCACAGTCTTCTCTGCTTTGTCCAGGAGCCCCAGAAGAGATCAGAAGCTGTTTGAAGGAAGACCAGTTCAGAGCTCATTGTCTTTCTCCACTAGTGCCTTCTGTCTGCCTGTGTTGAGAAAATAGCCACCACAGCCTTCCTGGTCTGCATTCGAGGGCTTCCACTCTGCAGCCCTGGCCTACCCTTCCAGGCTGTGCTCACCTACACCCACCTGCCCGCCAAAGTGTCCACTCACCTCCTAGCCTCTGTGTCTGCTCCTGCTATTGCTACCACCCTTTGACTTTCCAATCCCAAATCTACCTCCTTGAGGGAGACTTTCCCAAGTTGCACAGTCTGAAGTATCTTGCCCCAAAGTACTCAGTTTATGTGACTTGGTACTTGTTAAATTCTGTTTCATAGCATTATAATGTATATATGACTAACCCCCCTGGCTAAAATGTGAGCTCCCAGGAGGTAGGGGACTGTTCTTGCCCACTTCATGTGTCCCGTGTCCAGTGCCCAGCTCAACACCTGGCTGAACGTAATGTGGGTTTGCTTTGGGCTCAGTTGGATAGAATCACCTGAAGGAGGCAACCTGAGCTTTTCATCCTTTCAGGAAATATTTGCTGGACACCTGCTGTGTGCCAGGCATGGTGCCAGGCCTTAGGGACGTGATGATGGACAAGGCAATGGGCCTCCTCTCTTCACAGAGCTTAGGGTTGCCTGGCGGGGGTGTGGGGGAGAGTTGATCCACAGGGAAACGAACAGAGCTCCCTTTTCCATCTGCTCCCAGCCACTTCTCCCTCCTGTCCACTGGCCCATCCTTCCAGGGCTTTCTGCTCACACAATTCCCTTCAGTGTTCACGCTCAGCATGAAGCCCGCCCTGTGGGGCGTGCACTGGGAAGGGGGTCGTATGAGGCAGGCACCCCTCACCCAGCACCTAGTTGCCACTGCCACCCAGGCTTCCTGGAGAAGGGAGAGAAGTGGGTCTCTTCTGCTCGCCATGATGTCTAGTGTGGTCAGGGGTCCCTGAAAGGGCTGGAGGAGCTTGGACACAGTGATGGCCAGTCTGCTTGTCTTTCCCCTGAGTCCCAAGGAGCTTCCAGAAGCTCCTGTCCTCTGAGAACTGCAGGGCGGTGGGTGGGGCCCAATGACGGGCAGTGTCATTGTCCCTGTCTGCAGATCGGGGAGCGGGGTCTCAACCTCTCCGGGGGACAGAGGCAGAGGATTAGTCTGGCCCGTGCCATCTACTCCAACCGTCAGCTCTACCTGCTGGACGACCCCCTGTCGGCTGTGGACGCGCACGTGGCGAAGCACATCTTTGAGGAGTGCATTAAGAAGACGCTCAGGGGGAAGACCGTCGTCCTGGTGACCCACCAGCTGCAGGTGACTGGGACAGGCAGGGTCCACAAGGTCATGGGATGGCACCTGATATGATACCCACAGGGTCTCCTCTTCTGTCTAAACCTGCCTCTCCCATCACCTGGGCAGGGTGGGGAGGGAGTAGGGGGTGCAGGAGACACTCATGACCCCCAGCCATCCTGGCTTCCACGTGGCCCCACCTGCTCCTCTATGTGCACCATCCCTATTGGCTCTATCTTTGGGTTCAGTGGGGCCAAGACCTCCCTCCACCAGAGTGCAGACTCTCCAGGAGCAACTGAGTCCTACCTGTGGGGTGGATATGGGACACCGATCCTCCAGTTTGGGTCTCCTGGTAGTGAGCAGGTGCGGAGCTGAGGGCAACAGTTCAGACCTCACCCTTCTTCCAGCAAGGCCTGGGCAGGCCTAGGCCCAGGGGCACCTTGGTTTGGATGGTGGGGGGTGGGGGTGGGAGTGGACCCTTGGACGAAGATCCCAGACACCCCAGGCATCACATCCCAGGGGAAAGGGGCTGGAGGCCAGGACTTTGGTGTTAAGGCTCTGGGGAAGCTCTTCCCTGCTCAGAGCCACAATCTTAGGCTTAGGAGCATGAATCTCATTGAAGAAAGTGACTGGGCTTACCCTGAGTGAGCTAAAGAATTTAGCAATGTGGGGACAGTCCTTGCTGCATCAGTCCCACATAAGAAGTCCTGAAAGCCTGGTGGGAATCTAAGACCCTCCTCCACGCTGAGACAAGATGAATTTCCCTCTCCCAAACTGTCTCTCTCTCCCCTCTCCAAAGTGAATCTCCAGAGATGTGCAGGGTGTGTGTGTGCCTGTGTGTGTGCGTGTGTGTGTCTCCTGCCTGCGGAGATGTCCCACAGGACTGACCTACATTGAGAGGTCTGTTGGGGCAGGGGAGCAGAGGTCCTGTCTTCTTTACTCTCCTGCCCCCTGCAGGGAGCATGTTAAATAAGGGCCTGGTCTGGGCACAGGAAGAAGTCTCATTGCCTTGCAAGGGTAAGTCAAGCTGGGGTAGGAAGGAAGGGTAACAGCAGCAAATAAGGGTGCATGGCTACAGGATGCTGCGGCCAGCATTTTAGGGTCCTCTAGCAGCGGCCAGGAGGACAAGGCTGAAGGGGGAGGAGTTTCTGAAAGACACAGGAAAACTAGGCTTTCCCAGAACTCTGATGCTATCCTAGCTTGAGCCGACCTTTGCCCAGGGCTACAGCTCTGCCCCAGAATAAGCTCCGAGCATTTGAATTTTGCATGTGAGGGCTGTCTGGGTTTCCTGAGTGTGCTCGATCACCTCCAGGAAGCATCGAGTTGCGCTGGGGTGGGCAAGAGCTCCTAGTTCCTCTGCTGGCCAGGACTCAGAGTGGAGGAGAAGGCAGGATTTCTTTTGGACCCCCACAAGAGACTGGGAACGGGCTGTGGCCCAGCCAGGGTGCCAAACGTGGTAACCACAGCTCTGCGCAGTGAATGTCCAGTCCCTGGAGACAACCTGCAGTAGGGAGGGCTGTCCTGAGGGGTCCTGGGGATCCGGAGGGGGCTGCCTCACACTTGACAAATGTGGGTCAGAGCTGTTCCTCCAGGAGTCCTCATGGAAGAGAAAATCACTGACTCAGTTCTAGTTCAGTCTTTGAAACTCACTAACCAGCAGTATGACCCTAGGCCAGAACTATCTTTTTTCTGGGCCTCAGTTTCCTCAAAGAGTGTATCTTTCCCAAGGTCATTTTATCTCACTTTCTGTGTTTTGAAAAATGCAGGCAGCCACCAGATGGCACTGGAATCTTGGTCCAGCTGTCACTCGTGTGGGAGGAGGGGACTCAGAATCCCAGAACTGGAGCCCCAGGGCTTTTCCAGAACATTTCTCTGCTGCTTTTACTCTCTAGCCCACAGGCAATCCAGATGCTTCTGAGTGCTTGGGTTGGAGGATTGCTCTTCTATTTACTTACAGAAACAAATGAATGAGGAAAGTTTGTTTAGTTCTTGCTGCAGTGAGCTGAGGGCTGGCTGGCCAGAGGCGGCTTCCCCAGGAGCTTCTGGGGTGGAATGTGTGTCCTGGCACAGGCAGAAAAGGCTGTGGGGCTGTAACAGGCCCTACAGTGCCTCATTTTCCCCATCTGGAAAATCAGCTGATGATAAGGCTACCTGCTTTCTTTACTGGGTTGTGATGGTTTGAGAGATAAGAGATGAGATTAGGCTTTGAAAAGTTAGAAGATGCTGTATAAAGGTGAGAGGTGGTTTTCTGGAAAAAGGCTCTGTCAGAACGTGCCTCAACTGGACATTAAAAGCCATGTCGTTCCTGCTTGAGCTGTCTGAGTGAGTGGACAGGAGTTGGACATTTAATCTAGACATAAAGGCTAGAGCTGCCCAAACTGTCAGAACTACTATCATTCAGCCTTTGAGGCACCACCCCCTCCTCTCATACCCCGTCAGGTGTACAATGACCAAATGTAGCTACTTTTTTCAGGCTTCTAATTGAGAGCATCAAAGCTTGACCTTGGATGAACCCTGGAGTACGGGGGAAGACCTCCAGCCAGGGCTGCATAGCCTCTTTAAGTTGAACCATCTTAAATCTCACAACATCTTGCCCACCTCTAGAGAGGGGGCTTTCTGCCCTCAGACATGTTGATCCTATGGGGAGAACTCTGTCTCATTTAAAAATGAAAGGAAACCCCTCTTAGCAGAACTCTTTGATCTCAGGAGCAATATGGAAATGAAAGGAATTCAAATTAGAAAAACAAAAGTGCTTCAGGCAAAATATGGGATGCCAACATTAAACATGGCTATATTTTTATAGCATAGGTAATGCTGGTGTGAACTCCTCAGGCCAGGGAGTGGGGCCTGTTGGCTGGGAACTACGCCATGGTCTACTTCTCCTGGACTAAATGGGTATGATGAGGGGCCTTGTCATGTTATAATAGAGGGAGGCCATCTCTGAGATCATATTTCCCCCCTCTACCAAATCTTGGCTGCAACGACCGTCAATTTAATTTTCCAAATCTCCATGATCAGATTTGTTAGGAGGGCAACTCATTTAAGAAGCAGATGCAAAGGAAGATTCAATGTGCTTCACTGTGACAGCCAAGTACTCATGAGAACTGTGGCTACTACTTCAGTGGTTCTCAAATGGGGGACATTTTGCAATGTCTGGAGACATTTTTACTTGACACAACTCGGGGAGTGGGTGCCATTGGCCTCTGGTGGGTAGAGGCTGGGAGGCTGTTAAATATCATACAATGCACAGAACAGCCCCCCCCCACCCCCAAACAAAGAAGTATCTGGCCCCTAATGTCGGGTGCCAAGGTTGAGAATTCCTGTACCAGATGAGCCTGCAGGATGGGAGTTTGGCATGGGCTCTTGTCTCTCTTACCAAGGCAGAAGTATATGGTAAATCATGTTCATATCTCTGCAGTTCTTGGAGTCTTGTGATGAAGTCATTTTGTTAGAAGATGGAGAGATCTGTGAAAAGGGAACCCACAAGGAGTTAATGGAAGAGAGAGGGCGCTACGCAAAACTGATTCACAACCTCCGAGGGTTGCAATTCAAGGTAACTCTAATATATCTGGGCAGAAGAGATTGGGAACCATCCATCATGACTTCAGGCCTGGGAGAAGTTCTCTCATTTAGCTTTCAGAAGGAATTTTGTTTTGTCTCCAGGATCCCGAGCACCTTTACAATGCAGCAATGATGGAAGCCCTCAAGGAGAGCCATGCCGATAGAGACGAAGATGCTGGTACAATCAGAGTTAGAATCCCACCTCTCTTATTGCCCTGAACTCATGAATGGACACAGATCTGTCTTTCTTTCTCACCCTAGTTTTGGCTCCAGGAGATGAGAAAGATGAAGGAAAAGAACCTGGAACAGACTCAGAATTGGCAGACACAAAAGGTATATACCATTCATTCCCTTGGTTATATTTGTTGGGTATCCACCATTTGGGATAGAGCAGTGAAGGCATAGTGTATGTCATCTGGAACTGTATGGTCCACTGGAGTGTGAGCCTTGGGGCTCAAATGCCTGCATGCAAATTCTGGCTCTACCACTTCCTGGTTTTGCAAACTTGAGCAAGATACTTGACCACTCTGAACTCTAGTTTCCTAATCTGTAAGATGAGGAAGTAATAGTATCAACCTCATAGGTTCTTGCAAAGGTTAAATGAGAAACTGTAGTTAAAGTGATTAGCACAGTGCCTGACACATAGTAACCTTCAATAGTTATTACTATTATTATTGCTATTAGCTGCAGAGAGCAAAGCAATGCACGGGGATTCATTAGAGGCAGAAGCAGTACAAGAGCTGTTTCTCACTCTTTATGGGGAGCACTGAGAAAGGATTGTGAAGCAGCACAGGGATCGAGGTGGGATAAGATTATACATTCTTTCAACAGATAAGGTCTAAGTATCCTTCTATGTGTCAGGTACTAAGCTAGGCTGGGGAGAGAAGGAACAGGTGCCCATGTTCTCAGGACCTTATGGTCTGGTGGGGGTCGCAGGCAGACGGATCATCGTGGGGAATTGTGATAAGAATAATGGGAGTAGGGGTGGGAATAATGAGCAAGTCAGGGAGGGCTTTGCAGAGCGGGCAGCCTTTGAACTGGTCCTTCAGAGATGTGCAGGAGTTTGCTGGGGACACTGTGGTGAGAAGGGGGAGAGGGTGGAGGGTTCGAGGTTGAGGGCACTAGGACATTCCAGGAGGGCAGGGAGGAGAGATGTGGAGATGAGCCCGGAGAGGGCCAGGCTGCTCGATCGCCTCTTCTTCCCCTCAGACATTGCTGCCTCCCATCCCTTCATCCATTCCATACTCCTGGAGCACCTACTGTGTGTCCTGCCCTGTGCTGGACACTGACAGGGCAGGGGTGAACATTCCTCAAAGTGCCCACAGTGAAGCTGTATCTCCAAGTTAGAGTTCTATTCCTCAGTGTGTAGCTGCAAAAACAGCTCATTTCATTAAATTTAAGAAGCCATCCATTTCTTAAGAGCACTAATTTTTACCTCCTACTTAGAAAGAAAAAAAAAAAACCTCTGCCAACTAAACAATATGACATACTATTGAATCGAACACACATCCAGATTTCAGAGGTGTTAAAATGTGAGTCCTCAAATCAATGAAATTTGGCACCCTTAATGGCACTTGTGAGCAATGCAAGCAGGCTGGAAAGACAACATATTTTTACTGCTCCAAAGGCTTCCTAGGCTGAAGTAGAGTACTTGGATGTCTCTTCTGGGCTTTCAGGAAAAGCTCCAGGCTGCCCAGGATTTGGGGTCCTGTGGAGAGAATCATCCCTGCTCCTCATTTTCTATCCACCCTCCCTGCTCTAGACAAGCACATGAAATTGTGAAATTTCACTCTGAAGGGTGACTGGATCCTCAGGATAAACAAATGTGCTGTTAAATTCTCTGCAAGCCATAGGAAGGGAAGACGCGCAGGAACCAGCACTGTCCACCTTGCTGGAACCCAGAGCATTTTCTAAAGAGCAGCAAAAGCAAAAAAGAGCATCAGCAACACCCCTGCAGGGGTAGCAGTCTGCAAGGGGACTTGACCAGTTCCTTCTGAGCCCCAGGATGCAGTTCATAAGGCTCTGCACACGTCTCCCTCCTTTTTCAGTCTTGGAGGGGGACACCAAGTGCGAAAGCCAGGCTGAACATTTTCAAAGAACGGTGCAGGTTGCTGGGTAGCATCACGGTGGCTCTATTCAAGGAGGTGCCCTGGAGGCATGAAAGCGTTCCCTGTCAGGGCCAGGGGTAAAGACTCCACGTGCGGGTGCCCCCTTTTCTAGCTCTATTCATCTCTGTTTATAGAAGCCAGGTACGGCTGATGATTTTGCTTTGGAGTTGACATTTTCATGCTTCTCAATAGAGGAGAGGGAAGAGATGTGCATTCCGTACCGGCCGCTGGGAGCTGCTTTAGCCAGCACCCCTGTGCCTCTGAGTGTTTCCACAAGAACTTGACAGTCACTTTCTCTTCCCCTTGGGGAATGCAGAGGACTTGGGACAACCACGTGGAGGGATTCAAGAGTCCATGCAGCCACTGACCTAGGAGGATACTCTGGGCTTGCTTCTGCATGGTGTGAGCTCCAAGAAGACCAAACAGCCTCCTTCCTGTTCACCCTGGAGCAGATGTGGGTGCCTTACCACTTCCATGCATGCATCATGATTCTCAACTGCCACCTCTGCCTTCCCCTGCCTGGGGGCTCTCTCTGGTAGCTGCCAGCCACAAGTCAAGCTGGAAGTGCTGGGAGACTAACATTCCCAGGGAGTAGCCCTCACCCAGTGGCGAGTAAGAGATGGTATAGAAAAATCCCAGATCCCTCATGTGAAAAAACTTTGAGGTGTATGTCTACACTGGCTCTGAGATTTCACTACATGGGACTGAGCTCCAGTCAGCCACCGTGGTCGCTGGCTGGATGATACGCCTTTTATCGTTGCCTTCCCTTCACTACTCCCTGTAGCTCCCCAATAAGCTACATGTATTCATATCCTCTTCTTGAGATCTGCTTCTGGGAGAAATAGACCAAGACAACCCCTGTGTCTCCAGGGCCAAGCACATAGTAGAAGCTTAATAAACCTTTCTCAAAAGACCAAAAGCCACCTACCTCCCAGGGCTGTAATGAGAATCAAATGAAATAAAATGAGCAAACGTGTGGGGGAAACTTGAAAGCAAAGTGCAGATGGAAGGACGGGCCATCCGTGCCCTTAGTGGTGGTGTGGAGTATGCAGAAGGGGGGTGCCCTCCTCTCAGGGCTGCCACACCAGCAGGGAGGGCCACAAGACTTGTGTTTGTCTCCATAGTTCCTGCGCAGCAACTTGTCCAGGCAGAATCCCCCCGGGAAGGAATCGTGACCTGGAAAACATATCACATGTACATTAAGGCTTCTGGAGGTTCGGTATAAACCAATGTGTTTCTTGATTTAAGTTGCATTTTAAAAATCCTTTCCTAAACTGTTAGGTCCACGTTTTATGATTTCTTTAACAATTAACTCTGTTTATGCTAGGGCCATTTATCAGTGCTTTTATTTTTTTCCCTCTAAAAACTGAAGTCTGATAATGTAGCCTCCTAAATGGAATCATTCTTTATCTCCATTAAAGCTGCCAGTTTCTATTTTATTGAAGCCGCGTGAGCAGCGGCACACACCAGCTAGGGTTCTTCCATCACCTCGCACTCTAATAGCTGGGCATAGTAGCAATCAACTCATCGCCTGCCTTCCGTACAGGATTGCCATCCTGATGTGCAAAACACACCGGTAGTTTCATTCCCTGTCTCTCCAACAGGACTGGGCTTTTGTTGGTTTTTTAAAGAACACCTATCACTTCTATGGTTTTTCCAATATGTTGACAATTTGGACCCATTTTTTTAGCTAGATGGAACAAATGTCCCTGTTGGGTATAGGGGTTCAATACCCAGATGAGTTACATCAACCTAGAACGTGGTTGCAAGGGTGATGGTCTTTTTCCTGCAGACTTTGAATTTCCCATCAAGGTTGGGCCCTGAGGAAGGTACGCCCATGCCACCCTCCCACATTCATAACCCCTTGGACCTCTCCCCTCCTCTTGCAGGGTACCTCCTTTCTCTCTTCACAGTTTTCCTCTTCCTCCTGATGATCGGCAGCTCTGCCTTCAGCAGCTGGTGGCTGAGTCTCTGGTTAGACAAGGGCTCACAGGTGAGTTTCCCTTTGGCACTGGGAAATGTTGAGTCTGTGTCTTGGAGCAAAAAGGTTGCTGATGGAGGGTCCGATTACGCCCAACACCACACAATGAGCTCATTTTCATCCCTCTGACCCTTTTCATGAAGTTGAGATAAGTAGCTTACCTCATGTGATTCAAACTCCTGAAATCCCCTTTGATTTTTTTCAGACAAGCAGCACACCTGGATTTTTATGTGTGAGCTTCAGATTTTAAAGGGTTGGCTAAAAAAGATTGTGCCAATCCGATGCAGCAGGTCTGTGGGGTCAAGCATGTGCAGGACAGGGTCAGTGCTACAGCCTCTGTCTAAGCCTCCTCTGAGGAGGTGCTGGGAAGGGCCAGGAAAGCCCGACACAGATGTGTGTCTTCCTGCCTCTGAAGAGAAACTGGCATCTTCCATCCTGGTGCCAGAAGGTTCTGCATGGCTCTGCTTCTCAAAGTTGCCTCTATGAGGACTCAGTCCCTGCAAATGCTACAGAGCCACTGGGGGCCTTTCTGTGGACCCGTCCTGGGAAGGACTAAGAAGTTTTCTTTCCCCTAGCTTGCTGGAAGCTCTACTAGCCTTTGGCCAATTGTTTTAAAGCTTTTCTGGAACTTTGCTGTGGGGATGCCTGCCCACCCTCCAAAATTACATTTTGGTATAGTTCTGTTGCTATGACAACCAAAGTAAGAAGACATTGGGGAGACTTGGGCAGGGGAGAGGGAATTTGGCACAACTTCCTGAGGCCATTCCCAACGGGAGAGGCCAATGGATAGCCTGTTCCGTGCAGAAATAGCCATGTCTGGAATGCATGTACTCTCCCAAGTCCTCACTCGCTCATGAAGAGCCCTTTCCTTAGAGACCCTGAGGTTTAGAGTCAAGGTGGAGCCTCCTCCTAGGCTTGGTGCTTGCCCAGTAGGCCAATTGCCATTGGCTAATTGAACTTGCAGCAATGGTGGCAGACCCACGTGCTTGCTTCTGATCTCCTGGACACTGTGGGCACAATGGAAGGTGCAGAAAAGTCTCCTCTTTGAGCTGGGCCTTTTATTAGTTCACTCCTCAGGGATGCTTTTACTTTTACGGATCTTCATCCATCAGCCACCTCTGGTTTACATTTCCGCTATTACTGTAATCAGCAAAATGGCATTTAGAAGAAAGATGCTTGTTTGCTCCCCAGAGGCAGTCTTGACTTTTAGCACACAACCCAGGGAAAAATGAAACTGCCAATTTCTCAGGAGGAGGAGATAGCCTCTCCCCAGAAATCCTGGTGAAATTGTGCGTTCTCACTGGGTGGGAGGGAGCCACGGTTTCTTTGAATCTTCCAAGAGCACCTGGTGCTTGCCAGGCTCTCTCCTCCCCAGCAGGGACTCTGGGGCAGTGTACCAGAGCCTTCCCAGCTGCCCCTTGGGAAAAGGAAAGGGAAGGCATGTGGAGCTGGCCCATTGTACAGAAAAGCCCCTGAGTCTCCCCAAAGGCTTGGTGGCGGCTGCTGAGCAGCTCAGCAAGTTGGAGGCCTGTCCCTGATTCCCTGTCCTGTCTGGACTGCCTGAGGGTTGCTCAGCCAGCCTTGTGGAATCCAGATTTCCTGTCTGCATCTGTGCTGTTCCTGGTCCAGCACCACCTCTGACCAGAGGCTCCTGAGGCTCACATGGCTTCTGAGACGGCTGCCCTGCACCCTCCTGGTTTACCTGCTTTGTTTTTCCCACTGACTGTATCGTTTATAATCAGGTGCCCCTTGAGGTCACAGCCACCCAGGAGGAGGAACCATGCAAAGCTTGGAGGCTCTCAAAGGGAACTGACTTGATTTTACCCACCTGACTCAACTTAACAATTACGCACCTCCTTTTAGTTTCTTCTCTTTGGAAAGATTCTCTAGAAAATTCCCATTCTCTAGGCAGTTTACCAATTCTTGGTGCTTCTCTTGCTTTTCTCCAAAGATGACCTGTGGGCCCAAGGGCAACAAGAGTGTGTGTGAGGTGGGCAAGGTCCTGGCAGACATCGGGCAGCATGTGTACCAATGGGTATATGCAGCCAGCATGGCATCTGTGTTGGTGTTTGGCATCATCAAAGGTGTCACCTTCACCAAGACAACTCTGATGGCGTCCTCCTCACTGCATGACAGACTGTTTGACAAGGTACAGCCACTGGGGCTGCAGGCACATCTGGTTATCTGGTCAACAGGGTTTATTGAGAACCTACTCTGGGTCGGGTACTGTGCTGGGCTCTGGGGACAGACACGGCCCTCACGGGGCTTGGAGTTCCATTTGGAAAGTGTCTAATTACTGTCTGTAAAGGCAAATTCCAGAAAGCTGTGGGAGTACATCAGGGGCCCTTAAGCTAAGCTTCAGGTGGAGGTGAGAGAAGCCACTTGAAGCCACTCTGGAGCAGAGGTGTGCAGGCCAAACGGGCATCTCCTGCTGCAAAGAGCCCTGAGAACCACAAGAGCCTTAAGACGTACTTCTGGCTCCTCCGAATTTCTACCGCACTAGGTAACAGCCATCGGCTGTGAGGACTGTCGCCAGAGTGGATGGGTGGGGTCCACCCTTTGTGGGCAGAGAGACAAAGTGAAACTTGGCTTCTTATTGCCCTGGGGCACAAAATCTCTCCCTCCCCCCAAAGCAGCAGCCTTTCCCATATTTGCATCCCAGATTTGGAGGGGAAGTCTGACGTGCAGGGGCTCTCTCTGGACTGCCACAGGCAGACCGAATCTCTCCCACATCCACTCTCATTCATGATGACTACAATATAGCGAGCCTGCTCACTTTCCTATCATTGCTTGACACTGTATTGTACCCTGGAAGAAAGGTCAGGCCCTGGGCTCACAATGCCAACCCTGGCAGAGCAGCTGGGGTTCACTCAACACATACCCCAACTCTGACTGTCTGCCTTTATCCCCAGATCTTAAAGAGCCCAATGAGCTTCTTTGACACGACTCCCACTGGCAGACTAATGAACCATTTTTCCAAAGATATGGATGAGCTGGATGTGAGGCTGCCATTTCACGTGGAGAACTTTCTGCAGCAGTTTTTTATGGTGGTGTTTATTCTTGTGATATTGGCTGCTGTGTTTCCTGCTGTCCTTCTAGTCATGGCTGGCCTTGCTGTAGGCTTCATCATTCTTTTATGGTAGGTCTGTGTCTGTGCACTATTTAAAAAGGAGAAAACACATACACACACACACGCACACAGCTAGATAGGCACAATGACCAGGGAGCAGGTGATATTGAGTGCTTGCTGTCTTCTCTGCTGGTAGAGCACATTGATTTTTTTTGCACTTACTAAACGCCTGGTACTAAGCTAAGTGCTTTGCATTCATCTGGCATTTTAGCCTCAGAGCAACCCTGAGAGATGGATATTATTGGGAGTTATGTCAATAGTCTCAGGCTAGGAAACTGGTAACTGTGGTTGCTGTCTGTCTGCTGCTATGTCCTTAACCATGGGGCTTCACCATCCTTGCTGCTGGAGAAGAGAGGAGACCAGTCCTCAGTCACACTGAGCTTTAAGAAATAGCCCCCGGCCCTAACCATTGATGTGGTTAGAGAAAGGCCTCAGGCTGCTTTGCACTGGGGGATTCCTGCCTAGGCTGTGCAACTCCCCCCACCCCACCCCCCTCCGTCAGGAAAAGCAGGAGGGCAGCAAGATTCCAGCCCCCCAGAAGACCCAGCTCCCTCTGTTCCTGGGGTGACCTGGGGTTCTCAGCAGGTAGCATGGTGTGTACGGGGTAAGGGCAAAGGGTTACAAATCAGGAAAATTTGCACCAGAGCTCTAGCTTTGCCAAAAGCTAGCTGGAGGGCCTTGGAGAAGTCTGAGAAATGCCACAAGCCTCAGTTTCCCCTCTCTCCAGAATGGTAATCATTAAAATATATGCTTCACCTGTTTCAGAGAAGTTGGGAGGATCAAATGAGACTGCACAAGCAATTTCTTAAATTTCTTAAGTTAAAAATGGATTCAAATGTTATTCAAACTTAAGAGTTTCCATAGAAAATCAATGATTCAAAATAATCATGTGTTGTGCTCTTAGGTGTGCTCAGCCCCCAGCTGGACACTGAGGATGTTGAAGAGGGTCCCCCAAATTATAAAAGATTCAGCCCACAAACCCTGGACCTGTCTCCACCTGTAGACAGGGTTGGTTGTTTTCATCCGGGGACACCACACTGAGATCTGAGTTTTAGAAATATTACTTTGGCCACAGTGTGGAGGATGCATGGACCTACAGAAATATTAGGGAAGGCTACAGAGTAGGAGTCTCTAGAAATTTATATTGTGAGTGAGAGTTGACAAGGACCAGGCACGGGCAGCAGCAATGGGAGCAGAAGAGAGGAGCAGAGCAGATTAGAGAGCCATTGCCAAGATAGTGTCATCGGGGTTCCATGGCTGGTGGAATTTGGGGTATTAGGGGGACAAAGAGGCCAAGGACAGCTCCAAGGTGGGGAATGATGTGAAAAGAGATAAAGGTGATGTGGGAGGAGAAGCAGGTTGGGTCATCAAGATTATGAGTTTGTTCATCAAGTCTGCGGTGGTGCCAGGGCACAATGGTACATGTGGCTATAGGGACGCACTGGGGCTGGACAGCCAGACTCGGCACGCATATGGGAGTTGGTGTGACTGTGGGAACTAGCACCAGTGCCCTGGGGGTAGGGAGAGCACTGCAGTCTCCCACTGCCCCCGCAGTGAGAAGGGACACACGGCCTCAGTCTCCAAACTCAAGGCTTTAGTGTGATGACCAAATAAAAGTAATTTCTGAAAGTCCTTTACACAGATAAAACATGTCCTGAGTGTCAGTTCTTCAAATAGATTCCTTGGGTTCGTGTTCATTTTTATAATCCCTGTGTTTGACCATTGTTCTTGTCTGTCCACCTGTTTACGCTGTTGATTTACTTAGCAAAAGCTATTTCTCTGCCCTGCACCCCCTCTTCTTGCTATCAAGACAGGACAGACCACAGCTGCCCCTAACTGTATTATCCAAATGTTTTCAATGAACTCACTTGAGCTCTGAACTAATGAGGTTTCCCCCACCCACCCCACCCCCAGGTTAGTTTTAGCTGAGAGTCAGAGGATGGATTATATTCTCTCTTACAGGCCAGCTACTGTGCACACCCGAGGCCACTGCTCACCAGGGCTCCTGCAGCTTCAACACGAAGGGGAGCTGCACCCTGTGGGGGGTTTGGTTTTAAAGCCAGCTCCTGAGGATATAATGACATCTGTTCAAATTTACCTTTGAAAATGCCTTTAGAAGACCACACACTGGCAGTTGACACACCAGGTTTTCCTCCACAGTTAGATCACTTTTTCTCTGGTTGGGCACCAAAAAGTGGTTGGCTTATATTTAGGGGCAGCACTGTATGAGAAATTCTGGTCTTCAAAGACTAGAATCACAACCTGTGCAGCGAGACATTCCTGCTACAAGAAGCACTCAGAACTAAAACCAAAGAACAGCAGGCTCACATTTCTCAGATCCCACCTCTCCCACAACCAGGGCGGACACCCCTAGAGAAGAATGGCGTGCCTGCTCACTCGCCCTAGTTAGACGGCACCGTCTCTGACTTCAGCACTGTCTGGAGTGCATGATGGATCTGCATGTGCTGAGGGTGGGCCCGCTGAGACCCCACATTATGGCCCTCTCCGTTTTCCTGCAGCATTTTCCGCAGAGGAATCCAGGAGCTCAAGAAGGCGGAGAACATCAGCCGGTCACCCTTGTTCTCCCACATCACTTCCTCCATGCAGGGCCTGGGGATCATTCACGCCTATGACAAAAAGGAGGACTGCGTGACCAAGTGAGTCCTGGGCTGGGCCCCTGCAGTGTCTCCCCACTTTAAAGCTGACCCCGAACAGGAGGGCACAGGGATAACTGGATTGTCCAGCTCAGAGAAGGGAAGCTTGGGCTGCTGGGGACTGACCACGGTGTTAGAGGCGGCAGAATTGGGGGGGCACTCCAAGACGCTTGGCTTCTCTTCCCAGAGTCTGGGGCCCCACGAGAAGTGAATTAGGGGAGCTCATTCAAGGACAACTTTATACTTTTTTTTTCTTTTTTTCTTTTTTACTCTAAAAGTAAAAATGTGTTCACTTCAGGAAAATAGGGTAAAGCAGAAAAAAAAGGAGGAAAAAAATCACTCATAGGCCCCAAACCACAATCCTATTAATATTGTTATACATTTCCTTCCAGTCTTTTATTTTTTCCTATCTATGGGGTTTTCTTTTTCTTACGTATTTATAATCATTTTTCTCTTGGTTTTTTTTTTTTTAATTAACATTTTAAAATAGCATTTTCACATTATTACATATTCTTTGTGAAAATAAATCTCAAAGGCCTCATTTTACTTACCGAATAGACCAGTTTCCTTTTTTTTTTTTAAATGTGGGGACTAGATAAGTAAGTTTCTCGAGTCTTCCAGCTCTAAATTCCTAAATACCATATAAAATGTACCAATCACAGTAGGTTTGCTCTAGTAATAAACAGCCCCAATCTTAGGATTTAACACAATAAATGTTTTTTCTTCCTCAAGTCACAATTTAATGAGGGTCCACAGGGCAAGGTTAGGAAATTCTGCTCCACACTCAGGCACACAGTCTCTTTCCGTCTGGGGCTGTTCCATCCCAAGGGCCTTGGGGGTCTTTTCCAGGATCCAGCTAGAAGATTAGGGGAGAGAGGAGATTGGAAGACTTTATAGGAAATTCTTATGGTTCAACCCTAGAGAAGATACTCAACATTTCTGCACATCCATTGGCCAGATTTCAGTCACATGGGCTCACCTAACCACAAGGGAGTATGGGAAATGTAGTCAGCTGTGTTCAGAGGAGGAAGTGAAATTGAGTGTAATAATCTATGGCAGTTCTGCCACACAGATGTTCTCTCTTTCCTATCTTTTCCTTCTTTAAAAAGCTAGCACACACTTGGATGTGTGCATCTAATTCTCTCTCTTACTGTCTCCATACTTTGCCACCCTAGATGTCAGTGCAGACTTGACATCACAGCTTGTCTTTAGTTCCGTCGGCAGCTAGTCCTGTTACCAGTTTGACCTGAATGTCATCTGTCAAGAGTCCCACATCACATATAGACCCTTCCCATGTCCCGTCATTAGGAAAGTCCATGGAGCCATTCATCTGCCCCCCACCCCCCCGACAAACAAAGCAGATTCAGGCTTTGTCTTCCCAGAGATTCTCCTCCAAGGCTCCCAGAGGGAGCTGAGCATGATTGATGGGGTCTCCCCTCTTCTAACATTTTCTTCCTAGAGAGCTTGGGCTTCTGACATGTGTTGCTTTTGCCACCAGACAAAAATGCTACAGCATTAAAGAAAAAAAAAGGATTTGAGGTCAAGTTCCAATTTGATCCCAGCTAGTGATCTTGTTTGTGCACCATCTAACCGACCACGCAGATAAGACCTCAGATGACTTCTAAGTCACATAAGCTGTCAGTTGAATTTGTAGGCTGTATAGCACCATGATAGAAACATCACAGTGTTGGGAAGAATATTTTGACTAAACTCTGGGAAAAATGAGTGGGAGTGGAAACAGAAAGGAGGAGGGTGCGGCTGAGCCCGGCATGGCTGGTTGGAGGTGCTTCCAGGCAGAATCCTTGGAAGCCTTTGGGAACAGGATGGAAGACCAACGCCTGAGAACATTCATGACTATGCACATGGAGGAACTGAAACTCCTTAGGGGTTTAAATGTTGAAAGGTTTTCATTTTATTCCCAATAATGTCTACCAGTTGTTCTGATGAAGCTCCTTGCCCACTAGGTCAGGGAAGCCCCCTTAGTGGCAGTTGAATCTGATGTCTCTTTTGGTTAATGGTTAGTTCAGTCTGGTTAAAATCTCAATCTTGGACATATTCAAGTCACAGCTCTCTTTCCCCAGAGGCTTGGCATGGCAAGGCTGTGCTCTGTGTGTGTGTATCGGGGTAGGAGCAGGCCTGCAGTTGGGAAGCACCCAGTCTTTTCTTTTAAACACCTCCCTTTTCTCTGAGCCTGTTTCTCTGATGCTGATGCAGGGGGATCAGGGAATGGAGGAGTGGGAAGGACACAACCTCAGGTGACTGCCCACCTCTGGACCATTCTCTCCTTTCTGCTGCTCATTCCTGTTGATCCAGTTCACTGTGCAAATGTGGAATGGCAGGGTGGAGGCCCCAACAGGACCAAGTCCCAAGCAGCTCTGCTAGGCATTGCTACATTGGGAAGATTTGCTGGGCCTCCCAGTGAGTTCTGCCAGGCAACATCAAGACTATGGCTCTAAATGTCATCTTCCCTCTGCATTCCCAACTGTAGGAACCACAGGAACTGGCAAGACCTGCCACCCATGCATCTGGGGACTGAGGAACTCCACGGATGGGTCTTGCCCCCATCCCCTGGCTGTGTCCTTTGTCACTCTGCCCTGTCTTCCTTCTCCCCTCAGCAAGCCCTTTGGCTCAGTGAAAAAGTGGTAGGTGTACAAGATGTCAGCTTCGTCTCCTTGAGGAGACCCCAAGCTTTGTAAGCAATTGTCTTGAATCTTCTCTCTCTGAGTTGGAGAGGGGAACCAGTCAGACACCCTCTCTTCCCTCCTCTACCGTCACTAACATTGACTCTCGTTAAAGACGGTCTCCTCCGTCCTTTTTATAGATCAAGGGGGCCAGTTATCAATTCAAGGGGTGACTCCAAGATAGGGATCCTTTGAAGTTAGAGCAAGAAGTGCTCAGCCTCTTTTGTTCTCAGCTGTGGGCTCAAGTTCCTAGTTCTGGGAAAGACAGAAAGAGCTCCTTTAGCACCATGTGGGATTTCTCAAAATATGTGCAAATCAGAGATGTCCACGGTGGCGAATTCTAAAGAGTGTGGATATATGCTCATTTTGTAAGAGTTTACTGTGTAAGGGCATTCCCCCTTGGCTAAAAATTCCCTTGCCTTATTTCTCTAGTAGCCCTAACCCTAAGTCTGTGGGAGCACAGCCTCACCTCCTGTTTTGTCTGATTTTCTTAATTTTAGGTTTAAGATGCTAAACGATGAAAACTCCAGCCACCTCCTATACTTTAACTGTGCTCTCAGGTGGTTTGCTCTAAGAATGGATGTCCTCATGAACATCATCACCTTCATTGTGGCCTTGATGGTGACCCTGAGTTTCTCCTCTATCAGTGCTTCATCCAAAGGCTTGTCATTGTCTTACATCATCCAGGTAATACCCAGTGCAAGATTGGGCTTGGCCTGGAAGCTCTGGCACAGAATATATCAGGGAGGGTGCTTTTGGATGCAGGTATCAGAAAACCCAACTCAAATGAGTTTAAACAAAAGAGTTTAACTGCTCACATTATTAAAAAGTTGGGCAGTTGTGTGGGATTCAGGCACAGTTGGGTCATGGCTCTTGGCTTTTTGTCTTTCTCCTTTGATGGCTTCCCTCATAGCTGTGCAATGGTGACCAGCAGCTTCTGGGGTCTACAGCAGGAAGACAGCAGGAGGAAAGCATTTCCTACCCAAACCACTGAACAAAAGCTTTACTCTTATCAGATTAATTTAGGCATCCCAGAACTAACTAGTCATTTGATGGGACTGAGATGATTAGTTTAGGCTAAAGGGTGGAGTCACACCCCATCCCACCTGTAAGTCACACAGCTGCTCCGCAGTGAGGAGAGTGGAATAAATGCTGGAGAGACAATCACAATGTCCATGACAAGTAATTACTGGCTTCTCTTCTTGTTGCTCTGTTTTTTTGTTTTTGTTTTTTTCTTTTGAAAAATAACAATAGTAGGTGAACATGTGGCATCTACTGTGTGCTTTGGACACTGTCCTTTACCTAAATTAATTCGTTTACTTCCCCCAAACAACCCTATGATACTGCCATAATCCCCATTTTGCAGATGAGGAAACTGAGGCCCAGGAAGGCTTGCCCAAGATCATGCACCTGTCATATGTGAGAGCCAGGACTTGAACCCAGGCCATTTGGGTCTGATGTTTGTCTGACTCTTGTTCCTTGATACATGCCTCATATTTTTGTCTTTGGAAACTTTTTGAGGTAGTCCTTATCCTCGGTGCTGCAGAGTGCCAGGACAATGTGCCTGTTCGATGCTGTGGGTTCTTTTCAATTACAGTCAATCTCTCTTCAGCTCAGAAAAATTGCTTCTTTTTCTTCTTCATTTTGATGACTTCTTCCTTTTCTCTGTTTTTTCTTCAGTGACTCATACTGTTTGAATATTGGATTTCTTGCATCAATCCTCTACGTTTCTTTTCTTTTATCTCAGTTTCCTTTTTTTTTTTTTTTTTTGTCTTTTTATCTTTATTCCAGGAATTTTCTTTAGCCTTATTATTCAGCCATTCTTTTGAATTTTAAATTTGGTAACCATATGAGTATGTTCATATATTAGTATTTAATTTCCACAAGCTCTTTCTTATTCTCTCAGTTCTTAAAACAATCGTGTATTTATTTATTTATTTATTTATTTAACTTCTCAGTATACATTGTAGTCGTTTTTCATGACCCTTTACCTGTTCCTCTTGTACGCAATATATTTCTTGAATCTCTCTGAGGATATTAATATTAAATATTAATAAAAGTTCGGGTTTTTTCCATCCTAAACTCACCTCTCTTTTTTGGCTTACATCTGTTTTTTTCCAGCATCAGTTTTTCTTTTTGTCTGTCTCACTCTTTCATGCCATTGGTTTTGTTCATCTGTTCCTTGATCTACTTGTACTTGAGGATAGGGGACTGGGTTGAGTTTTCAGGGTTTCCTCTGCCTTTGTATATGCCTTGCTAGATCTCTCCTGATGGGAAGTTTTATAACTATAGGGGTGGGGGACTTTTCCACAGGCTGGCTTCATTTTAGGAAAACAGCCAGGGAGCTGGCCTTTGGGTACCCAAATGTTAGATTTAAAGGTTTTTTTTTTTTTTTCCTAGGGTACTATTTTCAGAGCCCCATTTGTCCCCAGCTAGTTAATATCTTTTAGAGAAAATTGTGCGTGTGTGTGTTCTCATTCTTAGGGATAAAGTGTCAAACTACCTCTAGTTGGGAGAAAGGAGAAGGGGAGGGGAGTTATTGTCTACAGACAGACTATCAATCAGCCAAACTCTTTGTGGGCCCCCTTCTCACACCTGGAGCCTGTCTGGGTTCTGCCAGACAGAAGGCTCTTTAAGCCCTTCTGGCACATTCTGCTTCCATTTTATCAAAAGCCTTTCATCCTCTTTCCATTTTTACAGAAATTTGTAATTTTCTCATTAAATGGTATCTCTTCCCAACCCCCTTGCTGTTAAAGGTCTATTCTTTCTTTTTTTAAAAAAAAAAAAAAAATTCTCCGATATTTTTGTAATATTTTAAATGTATTCTCAGTACTCTCTCTTAAGTGAGAAAAAATGAATTTTCCTTGGATAGCCGGTTTCCCTCAGTGATGGATGTTTTCATTTGTTGTTGCCTAGTAAAATATCAAACAGATGATGCTGAATGGTTTCCCTTAATTGGTCCAAGTAAAACAGCTTTCCCCAACTAAGGTCATGCTTTGGGGCATTATTATCATCTTTCCCTGAGATTGTTTTCAAACATTCCTGTAAGGTCAGAAAAGAATTTCACACATTGAGATCTATGGGAATGCTTCTTCTCCAGCTGGCTTTGTAGCTTTATTGATCATTAGCCCCCTTTGGAGAACACAATCAAAATGACAGAGCTTCACTGTAGAATAAAAGAGACTTCCTAGATGGATGAGAAATTGGTGTGAAATCCCACAGAGCAGGAAGTGAATGCAAAGTAACAGTGTATAACATCCATGGTGGAGAAGAGCACTCACCGGGGTGAGCACTGCCGATGTGGGAATTCTAAACCTGGGAGGGCTGCCCAGGCCTTCAGGAGCTGATACTCTTGCATTTGACAAAATACGTATATGCCCTTCTCAAGGTTCATTCATTCACTTCATATCCACTAAGCACCTACGGTGAGCCAGGAACTATGCTAGTGGATTCAGCAGTGAACAGCTGCTCAGATCCCTGCTCCCATGGAGCTTACATTCTAGTAGGCAGCTGGAATAAATAAGGGGGCGAGTAAATAAACGAGAAGGCTTTGGAAGACTTCCTAAGTGTCATGAAGATAAGAAAGTGGGATGACGTGTGTTAGGTCGGCAAGACAAAGGGAGTAAAGGACTCCGAGCCAAACGCTTACCGTGTCAGGGAGTTTACTTCCAGCAAACCTGGAGGAGGGACTGAAAGATTAGTTCTTGCCCCTGCACAATTAGGGGTTTTATAGGGTTTTGAATTGGGGGAAGGGGGTTGGTAGATATTCTGAGCATTCAGCACTTGGAACAGCTCTGTGGTTTTCCTGTTCTGCACAAGATTCTGCTTTGCACAAAACCTGGTTTTTCTCAGAAAGCACTTTGCTTAAGAGAAAGGGAGGGGGCAAGGGGAAGATGTAGTTAACATGGCTGTGCTTATGCTAAGCTGATTGTGAGGCCTAATAACATGAATATCGGGGGGGTTGGCGGCGGAAGCAACATTACATCTGGCCATCAGAGGAAGCCTCTGCTGGGAGGTGACTTCCAAGCTGAGGCCCGAGTAATAAAAAGTCAGCCAAGGGCTGACCCTCTGGCTCACTCGGGGCCTCACCAAGGCCACGGGTTTGGATCCTATATAGGGATGGCCGGTGCGCTCACTGGCTGAGCACGGTGCGGACGACACCAAGCCAAGGGTTACGATCCCCTTACTGGTCACACACACACACACAAAAGTCAGCCAAGGAAGACTGGAAGAGAGAGCTTCTAGCAGAGGAACCAGAGATGGGCTTTAGGGGTAGGCATGAGCTTGGTGTGTTTGAAGCTCTGAGAAGTCCACGTGGCTTGAGCAGAGTGGTAGAAAACAAGGTCTGAGGGGTTGGCAGGGGCAGAAGATGTAGAGCTTTGTAAGCTTTTTTAGGGGTATCACCCATTCTCTAAGAAGAGGTTTCTCAGCTGCAGCACTGTAGACATTTGGGCTAGATACTCCTTTTCTCGTGAGGGGCCATTCTGTGCATTGTAGGGTGTTTAACAGCCTCCCTGGCTTCATCTACTCCTAAGATGTCAGTATTACTTCCCTAGGTTGTGATGACCAAAAATGTCTCTAGACATTGCCAAATGTCCCCTGGGGGACATAATCACCCAGGTTGGGAGCTGTTGCTCTACGAGAAATGGGGAGCCATCAGCCTGTGTTAAGCAGGGAGGTAGCAGGGGAGGCCTGCTGGGGGCAGCTCTCAGGGTCTGGAACCACACTGCTCCCCACCTTGTTCACCTGCTCGGGCCCCACTGCCCCCTTTCTGTTAAGGCCATTGCTTCTTACCAGAACTTTCTTACCCAGAGTTGCATGACAGACTTCTCATCATAAATGCCTCAGCTGACACAGTCTTCCTTAACCCCCCTATCCAAGGTAACACCCCAGCCCCAGCCCCTCTCCCGCATCATACTGTTTTATTGACATTCTTATCACTCCTGAAATTGCCTTGTACACCATGCTGCTGGTCCACTAAAACGGAAGCCCTGTGAGTGAAGGAATTCTGTCTATCACGTTCAACCCTGGGAAACCAGTGCCCCAACCAGTACCTGGCCCATAGCCATGTTTCAGTAATTATGTTACCTAATAAATAAGCCTGGTCCTGCCTCTAGCCCCCTTGGTGACTGAGGCAGGTGCTGTTGGTGCCCAGCCCTTTCATGGCATGCCAGTGGGCCATCTACTGCCAGTACAAGCCTGAGGCAGGCTGGAAGTGCAGGGAGTTCTCACACTCAGGAGCAGCCTCAGCAATGACTGCAGGGAGTCAGAGGATGTGAACCCCAGCCTCCCTGCCCTGACATGGGCAACTCTGAGGTGTGCTGCCTCCAGTCTCCCAGAGCTCGCAGTGGGACTGAGTCTGATTTGCCCACAGTGGTAACCTCTCATGAACACACCCTGTATGGGCTGCCTTCTCTTCCCTGCCTTATTTCTCCCATTCCCTATCAGTACTTCCTGGGTTCACCATCTGCATTAGATTGCTAGGGCTGCGGTAGTAAATTACCACAAGCTTGGTGGATTAAAATGAGAGTTCTGGCTTAAAATAGTTGTGGAGGTCAGAAGTCCACAGTCAAGGTGTTGACAGGGCCACACACCCTTCTGAAGGCTCTAGGGGAGAATCTGTTCCTTATCTCTTCCAGCTCTGGTGGCCATTTGGCATTCCTTGTCTTGTCACTCCAATCTCTACCTCGGCCTTCACAGTTCCTTCTCCTCCATGTTCTCTCCTCCTCTGTCTGTTACAAGGACACTTGCTACTGGACTTAGGACCCACCCAGGTAATCCAGGATAATCTCAAGATCCTTACACCTGCAAAGATCTTTTTTCCAAATGAGGTACCTTTGCAGGTTCTAGGGATTTGGATGTGGACTTATCTCTTGGGGGTGGGGGTACCATTCAACCTGTCCTAATACACTCCTTGCAACCAAATCTCAGGGTTGCCATCTGAGGATCCCGGCCTGAGGTGGGTGACCTCAGCGAGCCACATCTCCCAGTTTGAGCTTTGACTTTTCCAAGTCCACAGCAAGCTGATGGGCTTCAGGGTTTTTTGGTTTCTTATGGTAATTAGGTTTTCAGTTGCTTCTTGGCCGAGTGTGGAGTAGAGCAGGGAGGGCACCAAGATGCTGGACCCCACCAGGTGGCAGCAAGGGGCCGATCCCTGTCTGTGCGAATTCCCACCGTTCAGAGAAGCATGTGATCAAGTGGATCTGTGGTGGGATAATTCTCACCATCTGGAGTGCCAGGAAAAAAATGCAATTACCGTTTGTTTCTAAATACAAAGGAAGCGTTTAAAGGGAAAACACCCCACCAGGAATATCTTTACTTCTGGGCACTCGCTGGGAACTCTGGGCCTCCTTTCTGTGAGGTCCTGAGTGAGGCAGGGGAGGGGTGGTTCACAAGGGCTGCCCCCTGAAAGGCAGAACAGCAGAACCCGAAGGCGGAAAGGGCTCTGACTGTGGTTGCTTGTTCCTTTACAACAGCTAAGTGGCCTGCTCCAAGTGTGTGTGCGAACGGGAACGGAGACTCAAGCCAAATTCACCTCCGTGGAGCTGCTAAGGGAGTATATTTTGGTAAGACATTAGCGCCTCAAAGAGGAGAGACAAGTTAACTCTGGCAGAACTCATACAAATATTTGATCTTTTTATATGTGAAAGGGATCTTTTTAAACACCGAAATCTGACCGGTCACCCTTCTTTTAAAAACCTGTATTTACAAGACAATCTAAAGTCCTTGATGTTGAAAGTGAAGTTCTTTTTTTAAAAAAAAAATTCCTTAAGTACAGTTTCTATATGCAAAGACAATTCGGTGGCTTACTTTGATTTATAAAAGCTAATATTTGATTGATTAAAGTTATAAATGAAGAAAAAACACTCTAACTCTTCTTTAAAAGCATTTTTTGTGTGTGTGTGTGACCTGTAAGGGGATCGTAACCCTTGGCTTGGTGTCATCCGCACCGCGCTCAGCCAGTGAGCGAACCGGCCATCCCTATATAGGATCCAAACCTGCGGCTGCGGCGCTCCCAGCGCCCCACTCTCCCAAGTGAGCCACGGGTTCGGCCCAAAAAGCTTATATGTTGAACATGCAAGTCCTGCTATTCTTTGAAAAGAAGTATAGACAATTCCAATTCCAGCAATCACTTTTACGGGCCTTTGAATAGTGTTTGGCCCCATTTACAAACTTAATTAAGTGCTTTGAAATATTTTAAACTGTACTTTTAAATTTCATACATTTAATCTCCTTTTTAAGTACCTCAATGATCTAATTTAACAAGCTAATCTTCCTGAGTTAGTATAAACCTGATAAATTAAACTTACAAATATAGTGAGCTTTAAGTTCTCATGACAGTTCCAATGCCATATATAAACAGTAAGTGTTTAACTTAAAATCACGTTTAAATCAATTATTCAATTATACATTTTAAAGTAAAATCACAAGCCCTAATTCTATTAATTATTATGGATACTTGAAACACCAAGTAAGTGGATTCCTTAAACTAAAAATATTACTGTTACAGTTTTTCTTCTCTTACATATTTTTACTCTTCATACTAACTCTTCTAGGGGTTAAAAATACTCTCTAAGAATACAATTATTTTCTTTTTTTTTTTTTTCTGGCTGGCCGGTACAGGGATCTGAACCCATGACCTTAGTGTTACAAGGCTGTGCTCTAAGCAACTGAGCTAACCAGACAGCCCTTACAATTATTTTCTTAATTAATTGAGGTTGCTTGTCGACCAGAGATTTGAGCTGGTCAGCCATGCTGATGGGGCACATGGATTCCTACTTCTGGTTGTTAACAGAGACTTCGTAACTCAATGGAAGGGTTGGTGTTGTAATGAAACCAAGCTGCTCTTATCCTTAAACAGACTTTGCATTTCTTGGACTCTAGGAAACTGAAATGTCTTTTTCATTTAACTCTAAAGACCTTTGAACTTGACATCCTGCATTCTATTCATCTTCCGACTTCTAGCACTATGATGACTCTTGCAGGTATTGAAATTGTACCTGATTGAACACTGCAAATCTCAAGGTTTGATCTGGATTTATCATGCAGCTTCCTGGTCACAGTTTGGACCCTTGCCTGGGCCTACAAGGCCCAGCATGAGCTACCTTTTGCTTATTCCTCTAAGTCATCCATCTCTCTATTTACCAAGATCCAGCCACATGACTTTTCTTTCTGTTCCTCAAATTTCCCAGGCTCGTTCTGGCCTCAGGGCCTTTGCACTAGCTGCACCCTCCCTTCATTCCCCCTCACCCCACACACACTGGTCTAGAAGGCTCTGGCCTCAAATCCTCTTGTAGCTGGCATCTTCTCAGCACTCCAGGTCTCAGCACCAATGTCACACCCTCACAGATGCCTTCCTCAACTCTCAAGTACTTTTACTCCCTTTGTTCCAACCTACCACACAAGTCACAGTCTATAGTCCATTGCAATACCCTGTTTTACTGTCTTCATTTCTGATTTTATTTCTTGTTTATTCTCTGACATCCTCACTGGAATGTGAGTTCCTTGAGTGCAGCTTCCTTATTGTTCTAGTTCAACACCATGAACACCAGTACCTAGAATTGTGTGAATGAATGAATGAGTGAGTGAATGAATGAAATGAATGGAAAAATGAATGGCTATTAACCTGTCATTGGTTATTCTCTTTTTCAGACCTGTGTTCCTGAATCCACTCATTCCCTCAAAGTGGGGACCTGTCCCAAGGACTGGCCCAGCCATGGGGAAATAACCTTCAGAGACTATCAGATGAGATACAGAGACAACACCCCCCTTGTTCTCGATGGGCTGAACTTGAATATCCAAAGTGGGCAGACAGTTGGGATAGTTGGAAGAACAGGTTCCGGTGAGGACAAGCTCTGCTTATGTTTCTTTTAGGTTGTTTTCTTTGAATTTCCACTGGATGTGCTAATTAAGCCACACCAGAGAGTGATGTGTATGTGTGTTGGATTGGCTGCTTTCCCCCTCAAATCTCTTTACTGTAAATTAGGATTTCAGGTTGGATGGGTGTGTAGAGATGGAATCAAATGCACATCAGTTTTTGAATTAATTAAATGAGAATCATTCTGGTGAAACAAGGCCCAGAGGATGAGTTGTGTGCTAATGGCCCCTGCAGGAACGGGCAGGTTAACTGTGTTAGGGCAACCCACCCTCCCACACCTGCTCTCATCCTCTCCTCTCCCCCAGAGTGAGGAATGTCTGTCTGCACAGTCATCCACACAGGGCCATTTTCAATGCATTAAAAATTCCCCTAATTAAATGCTTGGATATGATGGAAGTACATACTGATGTTTGATTTGTTTTTCTTGCCTTTATTGTTCCCAGGAAAGTCATCATTAGGAATGGCTTTGTTTCGTCTGGTGGAGCCAGCCAGTGGTACGATCTTCATTGATGAGGTGGATATCTGCACCGTTGGTCTGGAAGACCTCAGAACCAAGCTGACTGTGATCCCCCAGGATCCTGTCCTGTTTGTAGGTACAGTAAGGTAGCTGTTTTTGATCATTGTGCATTCCTATTTTTGGAGAGTGAAATCAGAACTACCGGGAAATTTGTGAAGTCCCCAGAGTGTGGCTGGCCTGGGGCTGTTCTGTTTGAGGGAAACAGCATCCCAAAGTGCTCACAAGCACTGCTGGTGTCTGTTTGTGAGTAAAGCCTTGGGAGGAACTGGGGACTAGGGCCCTGAGCTTTTTTACTTGCATTTTATAAATATTATTAATAAGCAACACTTATCTACATAGGCTGAGCAGGTATCCCAATGGTCCTGGACAGCTCTGGTTTATGCCTGTGTCCCAGCATCCCCAGCATCAGGTTTAGCAATGGCCACTCTCAAAAGTACCCCAGTTTGTGCAATAAAATAGGAGGGGTCTCCAAAAAGATCATGGAAAATGTGCATTATGAAAAAAGAATGCATGGATTTCAAAAATTTTTTGTGCCAAAATGAACTTGTACTATCTTGTGCCATCTACAATTTGGGAGAGAAATATTAATCTCATTCATGCCCTAATTGAAGGGGACCAACGATTAATAGCAGGAAACAATAGCCAACACCATAGACATCTCCATTAATTCAGCACACACAATTCTGATTGAAAAACTACAGTTGAGCAAACTTTCTGCTCAATGGGTGCCAAAACTGTTGTGCCCAGATCAGCTGCTGATAAGAGCAGAGCTCTCGATGGAAATTTTAAACAAGTGGGATCAAGATCCTGAAGCATTTCTTTGAAGAACTGTAAGAGGAGGTGACACATGGCTTTACCAGTGGGATCTTGAAGAGAAAGCACAATCAAAGCCATGGTTACCAAGGGGTGGAAGTTTCCAGTCAAAGCAAAAGTGGACCAGTCAAAGCAAAAGTGGGCCAGTCAAGAGCAAAGATCATGGCAATGCTTTTTTGGGATGCTCAAGCCATTTTACTGTTTGACCCTGGAGGGCCAAAGGATAATCACATCTGCTTCTTATGAGTGTTTTGAAAAAGTTCACAAAAGCTTTAGCAGAAAACACACAGGAAAGCTTCACCAGAGAGTCCTTCTGCACCATGACAGTGCTCCTGCTCAATCCTCTCATCAGACACGGGCAATTTTGTGAGAGTTTCAACAGGACATCATTAAGCATGCACCTTACAGTCCTGATTTGGCTCCTTCTGACCTGTTTTTGTTTCCTAATCTTAAAAAATCTTTAAAGGGCACCCATTTTTCTTCAGTTAATAATGTAAAAAAAAACTGCCTTGACATGGTTAAATTCTCAGGACCCTCAGTTCTTTAGGGATGGACTAAACAGCTGGTATCGTTGCTTATAAATGTGTCTTGAGCTTGTGGAGCTTATGATGAGAAATAAAGTTTACTTTTCTCATTTGTATTTTTAAATTCCATTTTTCTACAACCTTTCTGAAGTTCCCTCGTAAATGGTTACCATATGTATGTAGCCATCTATTGGGAAGAATTCATTCGCTCTATGGAGTGAACAGAGGCTCTTTCCAGTGGAAGAACAGTAGGAATACAACTTCTCTGGGGCTCAAGACCCGATGTCCAGTCACAAGGAGAAAGCCACAGTTTGTCAATCAGTCCAGTGTAGTGGCTGTCCCTCTAATGGGAGGGACATATCTCCCACTGAGCACCAGATAAACTAGGGGAACTGTATTTAGAGCTTGTTGCATGGAAAACACATTCTGCATCTTGAAACAGACTCACATCCTGCCTCTGAGATGCTCCACCCTCTGTGAGGCCTTGGGAGCTGTAGATGCACCTCTTGCTTCTGAAGGTCGAGTGAACGGAGTACCAGACTGAGTTGCTCACTTTCCCTCACTCTCTGCCACACACTGTGTCAGGTCAGACCCACTCTGCTGCATGCTGAGAGGCCCAGGCGTGTTCTCCTGAGTGTCTCTCAGTGGGGTTTTGCCTTTCCCTGCCTGCCTCGGTGGTCTCTGCTCTGTCACAGAGCTGTGGGTCCTTGGGCTCGAGGCCTGAGGTCAGTGTTTCATGGGCCTTTGTCCTGGGCTGGGCACTGCTCTTGAGCTGCAGGGTCATCACACATCACCTCCTATGCTCTCTCACCTGCTGCAGAAAACCCACTCCCCCACATTCTCGTCCTCAGAAATCCAGCTCCCTCTCCTCTTCTTCACTGCAGGTATAACTTGGATCCCTTTGAGAGTCACACCGACGAGATGCTCTGGCAGGTTCTGGAGAGAACGTTCATGAGAGACACGGTAGGTCTCTGGGGTGTCCAGGATGAGTCTGCATCCCAGGACCAGTGCCCCAGATACCTGGCCCAGGTTTCAATTTGACAAGCACTGGGACCAGCATTTGGCCAGGTTTATCTGCAGGCACCACATAAGTCAATAGAATGCAATCCTCATTTGCTCTTTATTATTAATAAAAGCAACAACAGATAATGTTTACTAAGGCTCTGCAATGATCCAGTCAAGAGCTCTACATGCATTAACTCACTTGATCCTTACTACAGCCCTCTGAGGTTGGCACTCCTACCCGTAATTTTAGAGATGCAGAAATTAAAGCTCAGAAAAGTAACATGTCCTGGCTAGCGAATAGCAGAATAAAGACTTGAACCTAAGTCCATGCCTCATTTGCTTATCAGAACAGACAGGCCTTAGAAAGATGGGGGGGGCACAGGAAGGGGCATGTTCCAGGAATGGAAAGTATGGTTGATTTGAGCGGACTGAACCATCTGTGAGAGGGGACCCTGTCCTATAAGAGTTGCAGCCCCAGTTGGGGTCAGCAGGGGAGCATGAGCACCTCTGCAGCCCAAGGGGATATTTTTCTAAGATTTGATACCAAGATGAGCATCACCCAGAGCCACTTTAACTTGTCACACTGCATAAGTCAAGCCCTGTCTTACCCTTCTCTAATGACCAGAAAACTCTCCCGTCCCATCTCAATTTTGTCCGTGGAAATAGCCACCCTGAAAGCCATTTCCACTTGCTTGTGAGTTCTCCGGAACCGCATGTGCATTATTTGTACTCTTTTGGAGAGTTGTCTACGGGGATCTATGAGTCATACTGTGATTTTAAATTATTAATGTCCGCCTACTCACTGGTCTTTCCCTGGTGCCTGTTTGCAATATTGAAATGATTGTTGTTTCGCACCTTCTTTCCCACAGTAAAATAAAGCACGCTGATGAATGCAAGAGAAGGGGGCAATCAATACAGATGATGCAGGGTGATTTTATAGATCATCCACATAAATGCGGCATTTTCTGTGTTTTATAGATAATGAAACTCCCAGAAAAATTACAGGCAGAAGTCACAGAAAATGGAGAAAACTTCTCAGTAGGGGAACGGCAGCTGCTTTGTATGGCCCGAGCACTTCTCCGTAATTCAAAAGTAAGGACACAGCACAGAAAATGGATTGGTCAAATTTTGGATATTTCCTGCAGCGCCACTCAATCCAGGAGGTAGAGCCACGCGTTCGTCTTTCAGCAGAGAGAGAGCAATTGCACCATTTAAAAACCAATCACTTTTCCTTAAGACAATTGAAAAATAACAGCCATTTACAGCAATAGCACCTTCCTCCCCTGCATGTCCCCCTGGGAGGTCTTCCTTAGGTATTCTCTCTGCTCTCCAAAGTGGTTTAAGTTTGAAAAATCTGCCTCTCAACTTTTCCCCTTTGTCCCTGAACAATTCTGAGTCCTGATAAACAGTACCCAGGACACCTGAAAAAGCCATCAGAATGCTAGGATATGAGAACTGTAAAATTGATACCAATTTTTCTTAGTGACTTAACCACCCTTGCTTACTGATTTCGAGGAAGAGATTGCTGTTGCCTTAGAAATCCCGTTCGCTGAATCCTCACCAAAGGTGTAACCCTTTGTGCTAATGGCAGGGGAAAGGGAACCAGCATGTAATTGGTACCTGCTGTGGCACTGCTAAGTGGTTTATGTGTCATCTGTGCATTTCATGCTCATAATAGGGGAAGTTATGTAACATGGCCAAGATCAAGCAGATTTAGGAGCTGAGTTCAAGCACTCTGATTTGCAAAATTAAATCAGTGCAGTGGTAGGCAGAATAATGCCCCTTCCCCCCAAATATCCATGTCCTGACACTAGGACCCTCTGAATATACTCGTATTACCTTATATGGCAAAAGGGACTTGCAGATGTGACTAAGTTAAGGATCTTGAGATGGGGAGATTATCCTGGATCTGGGTGGGCCTTTATAAGAAGGAGGCAGGAAAGTCAAAGAGAAAGAAGGAAATGTAATGCCAGGAAGAGGCCGTGAACCAAGGAAAGCAGATGGCCTCTAGAAGCTGGAAAATGCAGGACTTCCCTAGAGCCAGCAGAAGGAATATAGACCTGAAAATATCGTGGCTTTAGGACTTCTAACTTCTAGAACTGTAAGATAAATTTGCATGACATCTCTAAGTTGGTGGCAATTTGTTATAGCAGCAATAGGAAATAAATATAAGTGCTATTACACCTCACACTGACTCACGTTAGCACAGTACATAAAACCTGTGTGGTGTTTCTTCCTACCAGTGTTTAGGGTTAGAATAAACCACTTAAAAAGAGGAGTAAAGAATGTACAGCCTTGTTCCTCCAGCAAGTCCCTCTGAGGGAGATGGAGGTGATGTTTATTTGGGTCTTTTTCTGACTTTTTGAGATGTATGCTTAGCTCATTACATTTCAGCTTTTCTTCTTTTCTTTTTCTTTTATTTATTTATTTTTTTTAAAGATGACCATTAAGGGGATCTTAACCCTTTACTTGGTGTTGTCAGCACCACATTCTCCCAAGTGAGCAACCCGGCCATCCCTATTTAGGGATCCAAACCCATGGCCTTGTTGTTATCAGCACCTCACTCTCCCAAGTGAGCCATGGGCTGGCCCTCTTTTCCTTTTAATAGAGCCAAGACTATACATTTCCCTCTCGGTACAGCTTTGGCTTAGTGTAACTTGTACAGTGTTCTTTCCTCAACAGATCATTCTCCTTGATGAAGCCACTGCCTCCATGGACTCTAGGATGGACACCCTTGTTCAGAGCACCATCAAAGACGCCTTCAAAGGGTGCACAGTATTGACCATCGCCCACCGCCTAAACACAGTTCTCAACTGTGACCGCGTCCTGGTCATGGAAAATGGGAAGGTGCAGGAAGCTCTTGTTGGCTTCACCTCCCCAGAGGTTTCAGTGGTTTGGGCTTCTGGGTGGGTGGATCTTTCCTGACAATTTCAGTTCTTCTCCAACTTTCAGGTGATTGAGTTTGACAAGCCAGAAGTCCTTGCCGAGAAGCCAGATTCTGCATTTGCCATGTTACTAGCAGCAGAAGTCCGATTGTAAAGGTCCCTACATCTGATTTGAGAGGAGGAAGTGCATGTGTGAGAGGAGGAGGATGAGTCTGCAGGAGGAGGGCGGTCATCTCAGCAGGCAGCCCTGGTCCCCAGTCCCTCCCACCCATGGAGTAGAGGCTGAGCTGGGGCAGAGGTTGTTTCCCCTGCCTCATCCAGCCCATGCCACCTCCTCACTGGGCGGACTTGGTGTTGCTTCTGGGTGGTGAACAGAGGCAGGCAAAGCTAGTGGATAAAAAAAAACTGCCCCTCACCTCCTAAAACCCCAAAGGTCCCTCATATGTCCCCAACAATACTAATTTAGCACCTGAGGATAGAAACATTATAACTTTCAGTTAAAAACCAGTCAAAGAAACAGAATGGGAAAATGGCTAAGGATGGAGTTTGCAGAAGTTTCTTTGTCTTGTTACCAGAGGGAAAATAAAAGAGTTTTCTTCCTGTTTAACTTATTCACTTCTATCTTGACTATGTGACAAGCAGTAACTACACAGATCTGTAGCATGAAAGATTGATTACAGTGTTTAAAAAATAGTTTCTTTGGATCATATTGTATGTTCTAATTGATCTATTAGAATAACCAGGAAAACAAAATACTGGAGTTTCTCTATAATTGACATTTTTATATCATCTTTATTGGTCATCAAACCACAGTAGGAAATTAAACTACCCTGAAATGTTGCCTTGCAATTATTTTAGTGAAGATATTCCAATTTCTGTACTATTTTCTCTCATAGACGACCTTCATTCCCTTCTCCCTTGACTTGGTAATAAACCCTCACAATCATTTACCAAATAAAAAGCTTTCTTTCCAACCTCAAGGTTTGCTATGATGGATGCAGTAAAGACGTATTCCCAGTAGCCCCAGGAGTGAGTGCTGCTAATTCATGTTGACATGTGGAAAAGAAAAAAAAAAAAAAAATTCCAGTGGGCTCTCGTACAGTATTTGCCAAGGGCATATCTATAGTTCTGGCTGTTTTTCATTGCTCAGGATTGAAGGCGCCTGCAACGTTTCTGGTGAGGCTTCCTGGACTGACTTTCCAGCCCCCAGGCTGAGCTCTAGATGCAGCACAGGGCAGGTGGTCAGCAAGGCTTCCATTCAACGTTTGCCACCTCATGCCCCTTCTGAGTCTTGCTCATGTACTCCTCCTGTTCTTCCAAACATGGAGGAAGGCAATGTTGGTCAGTAGGAGCACTCAAGAAACACCCACGGCAGCTGCAAGTGACAGCATCTGTGGACTCATTTAAACAGGGCCCTGGAGCCTGGCGGTTTCCCCTCCCTTCTTCATGTGCATACTAAGGGCTTAATCTGGAGAGGCTGAGGTTTCTGGCAGACAAGCCAGCAACCAGCATCTCAAGGATTGGGCTGGTGGGTTTGCCTACAACAAATCATTGTCCAGTGCTCCTCTGGACAGGGGTCTGCCAGACCCCCTAGGCAGGGGTCTGCTAGACCAGAGGCAAGGCAAGCACAGCTGGCCCCAGGTAGAGATCCCAGCCTGATGCGTGTGTTAAAGCCCTGGCCCAGGCAGCTAGGCAGCCTCTCTGCCTTCAGCAGAGGGTGCACACTAAGGAGGGTGTGGATGAAAGGACATGAGCCAAAGGGTTCCTTTCATGGGCAGCTCCATGCCGAGGTGGGGTCTCCCTGTGAAAGGACACAGTGTATCTTTACATGGTCTGAGCTTCCCCCCGTGGTGGGTGACCCTGATCTGAGGTCATCAAACTCATATCCACAGGGCTGAGTGAGGCCATCACCTTGACCGATGTCCAGTGACTCCCTGGCTACAGCAACCAGACCTGACAGGCCCTGCTGGCCCTGGGATCCATGCCAGCTGTGTGATGGAGGAGTGATGCTTTATTTTCCACCAACTTAGCACCAGACAGACGATCGGTCTGTGATTTCAAGGAGGTGTTTCCATGAGTGCAGGGGATAGGCTACAACGATCCATGTTGCTGATTCAGACACCCTGAAGCTGAATCACCTCCTATGACTCCTTTTCTGCCCACACCGTCCTTGGCTTGTACTGGCAGAAGAGAATACTGACATTGATTCTGAAGCATTTTTCTACGGATTATTTCACTGAATCATCACTTCACCCCATGAGCTGGAAACTGAGAGGCATTGAGGTTAGTGACTCAGCTACAAATGCACAGGAAGGAAATACAGACTTGAACCCCAACCAGCCTGACTCTAGGGTCCCTTCTCCTAACCCCTCCACAATAGAGTCCCTCCTGCCCTTTCTCCTCGACCTGTTGTAGGAACAGTGATGGCTGTCAGCATCATACATAGGGGAGATCGACTTTTGGAGGGATGGCTGTTTGCATGACACGCAACAGCCTCAGTGAGCCTCCACTTCCCTACTCCTCACTGTCACTGCAATATCAGCCAGGGAGAGACTATGCTGAATAACAATAACCAACATTTAGCCAGTATTACTTAAAACATAGGCTCAGTTCACTGAATTCTTACTGTATCCCTGTAGGGTAGATACGTGCTATGGTCTGAATGTTTGTGTTCCCCCCAAATTCACATTTTGAAACTTTCTCACTAATGCAATAGAATTAAGAGGTGGGGCCTTTAGGAGGGATTAGGTCATGAGGGCAAACCCCTCATAAATGGGATTGGCACCCTTATAAAAGAGGCTCAAAGGAGACTTGTTCACCCCTGCTTCTGTGAGAGGACACTCAGAAGGCACCATCTATAACGTGGAGAGCCTTCACCAGACACCAAATCTGCTGGCACTTTGATCTTGGACTTACCAGGCTCCAGAACTGTGAGCAATAAATTTCTGTTGTTTACAAATTATCCAGTCTAAGGCATTTTGTTATAGCAACTCAAACGGAATAAAATAGTAGCAGTATTATTTTTATATTACTGATGAGGAAACTGAGGCACTGAGAAAGTAACTTGACCAAGGTCACCCTGCTAGTAAGATTTGAATCTGGGCAGGCTGACTCTAAAATGTTTGCTCTTAAATTCTATGCAATACGAGATTCTCCTGGTGAGAAAGAGCACAGCGTTTGGGATTGTAAAGCCTACATATTGGTCAGGACAGACTCAGTTATGTCACAGTAACAAATGACCCCAGACCTCAGTGATTTGTTTCTTGTTCATGTGACATGCCCGTCACAGGTGAGCTGTGGCTGTGCTTCTTATCATCTGCACTCTGTGACCCAGGCTGATGGAAAAGTCCCTGCCTGGAACATCACCAGTCCTATGGCAGAGGGAAGACAGATGTGGCAATCAGAAGTGATACATGCCACTTTTATCCACATTTCATGGGCAAAACCAGTCACATGGCCACTCTTGAGTTCAACAGAATGAGGGTGGGGGGTATACTTTACCTGCAGGGAGGGGCGCCACAAAGCCCAAGGTCCAAGCTCCTTCCTGCAGAAAGTTGTATAATCTTTCCATTTGAAGGGGAAGCAAATATTCTGAGTAATACTACAACCTACCACAACCTGGGTTTGGATCTTGGTTTTGCCACTGAGTGTCTGTGTGATCTGGGGAAGGTAGCTTGCCTTCTCTAAGCCTCCATTCCCTCATCTGTAAAATTCGGAGTTTGGACCGAATGCTAAGGTCTTTTTCAGTCCTGACTTTCAATATAGGAGAAACAGAAAGGAGCTTTGAAAACAGCTTCTAGAGCATTAACAGCAGGATTTAGACATTGAGAGGGATTATATTGCCTTCTAAATGTAATTAAACATTTCCTTAAATGTTAAATTTATAAAGTAAGTTGGACAACGTTTAACCAAGTTCTGAGTCTTCCCTTAGTGTCTATGTTGATGCTCATCAGGAAATAAAAACTTTGAAATTTTATTCTCGTTTATTTTTTGGTGCCACAGCAAAGCTGTGCTCTGACTTCATCTGCCCATAGGTTGATCTTATGCTCAATGTTGTGAATTAGAACCTCTTGAATATCCTTTGTTAGGTTCCAACAGAGAATGGAATAAGCCACTTATGAGCATTGTTGGCATAAATTAGTAGCAAATCACCTGTGACATTGTTGGGAAAATAGAATAACTTAATTAGGCCCCTTCACCTTAGGTCAGGTTGGGGGTGGTGCAGTGCATTCTTTGTAAACCAGTTGTGTGTGGGTGGAGTTAGTGCACATGTGTGGCACTGCTGCTTGGCTGGCATCTGCCTCAGGTGTCCACCACACAGCCATTCTCTCCAACCTATGGCTTCCAAGGAACTTTTTGCCAGTCACCTAGCTCATAGACCTGTGTGTGAGGGGTCTGGTGACCCGGCCTGGTGTGCAAGGGGACTGGGGACCCAGCCTGCCCTGTGAAGGGTTTCTGACCCAGTCTGTGAACAGGCTTGAAAGGTCTGTGAGTGCCAGACCTGGCCCTAGCTCGTCAATTGGCCCAGTCAGCAGGATTATGGGCAGGTAAAAGAGCTTGACAGACATGTTTCACAGTCAATTATGTCCTGAAGCTAATTTTGAGGATAGCCAATCTACAGCAAGGATGAGCAAACTGTGGCCCCTGGGCCAAATCCAGCCTGCCACTTGTTTTTATAAATAAAGTTTTATTGGAACACAGCCATGCTCGTTTGTTATCTCATTACCTATGACAGCTTTCACATTCCTACGGCAGAGCTGAGTGATTTTGACCAAAGGTACATCCTCAAAGCCAAAAGTATTTACTATCCTGGCCCTTTTCAGAAAAAGTTTGCTGACTCCTGGTTTTAGGCATTTGCATATGATATGACTCATGTCAGAGGGAAGTCTGCTGGTTGTTGGGGTGGGTTCTAGAAGGCATTCCCATTGTCTGGTCTGTTTGTGGTGTCTGAAGCTGTGGCAGCCTTCTTGTGACCATGGAGGAAGTGGGCAGATGGATGGAGCACAAGTACTTGCTTACGACACTGAACTGCTGATTTGCCAACCCCACGGTCACCCTACCTCTTGTCTACAAAAGATACATTTCCCTTATTGTTTCAGCCAGCTTGAGTTGGGCTTGCAGTTACTTGCAGCCGAAAGCATCACAAATGATGCAGATGACTTGTGCTCTTCTCCTTCCCAGGAAGATGCTGATCCTCACCCAAGGAAGAGAGAACTCCAGTCCCCACCCTGGGAGTTTACACCATCTTCCTCCAACTTAGATGTGGCCCAAAAGAGCATTCGTTCACATGTGAGCAAGAGGCCGTTTCCAATTCTCATCTGTCCCCAAAGCTTCTGCCTTTTATGAACATTTCTCTCACTTTCCCTCCCTACTGCCCAAGATCAGAAGGACTCAGAAAGAACTCAAAGATTTGAATCTTGCTATTCAAGTGAACAAATCTGAAATTGGCCCAGAATTGTTGGTAAAAATGTGAAATGTTCTTTGCTAAGAGCTAGAGTCACTTTGGCCAGTACAGCATGATTTAAAATGAATTGAAAAATGCAGGAGGTCAGTCTGGGGTCAGATGGACCATCAAATAAATCACTTTTCTTTTGGCCCTGCGTAGAAGGTCACTCCTGGGTGAGGCTAAATCAAGCACTGAAATCTTCAAATAAGTGCTGATTTCCATGGAGAGGCTCTGCCTGACTTCATAATGTGCATGTTCATGGCTTCTGCCGAAAACCTTTCCCTCTGGTGGGACCCACATTAAAGGGCCAGATCACATCAGCTTCTGTATTAGGACAAAATGCAGTAGCGGTTGGGCTGATTTTTACCCTCAGCTCTGGGAGACTCTGGGGTTCTGGGCCTCCTTCACCTGGCAAAAATCACACCCAAAGAAACCTAAGTTTGGTTTGTGGTAATTCTTTTGCATTAAAAAAAATTTTTTTTTTATTATAGTACAATATATATAAGATCAGACTTACCATTTTAACCATTTTAAGTGTACACCTCAGTGGCATCAAGTACATTCGTACTGTTGTACAGACATTGTCACCATCCATCTCATACCAGAAGAGAGGGTCTGGGATGGTCAGATGGCCGACCTCAACCCACCATGTCCTCTACCAGATTCTTGACTCCATCACAGGAAAGAATTCAAGAGCAGAGTCACAGTAGAAAGTGAAAACAGGTTTAATACAAACAATAAGATATATATGTATATACATATACCTCATGGTATGTTGCGGCCTAGCTCCAGAGACTGAGTGATGGCCACAATAAGTTTAATACAAAAGTAAGAAATACACGCTTTACAAACAAAGTGCAGATTGGTTCCAGGGTGAACAGCAGCCTGCTAAAGGCAAGTTTAACACAAAAATTAAGAAGTACATACCTCATAGGCAAAGTGCAGGCTGGCTCCAGAGAGAGTGAGCAGCAGACCCACATTCTTCCCGGATTCAACTTTCATAGTTTGGCTATCTATACATATTCATGCTATCTAATGAATATTCAACTAAAGGGCTGGTTCTCAGTTATGTGACCTAGTCTTGCACACGATCACTTGGTCTCTTTTAGTGCATGCTTGTTGGTCAAATTCCATCACGTGCACTAAATGCACTTGAAATGTTCTAGGCGCTGTCTAGTGCCTCAAGTGGAGGGTCATTTAAGGATAAACTCCTTTTCACTGAGCATGCTTGGCCACCAAGATTATACAAGTCTGCGTCCTGGGGTCTCAGTCTCTGGTGCTGGTGATGAAAATAAGAGCTACAGGTCAACAGTAGCTTAGGACTCAGAGGCAGGGCTTGAGTCCTAGGGGAGTGGTTTGACACCCAGGGGAGTGGCCTAAATCCTGATCCCAGGGGGACTGAGCACCTCCTATCTTCTATCTCCAGATATTTTTCATCTTTCCACACTGAAACTCTGGGGCTGTCCGGTTAGCTCAGTTGGTTAGAGCATGGTGTTATAACACCAAGGTCAAGGATTCAGATCCCTGTACTGGCCAGCTGCCAAAAAAAAAAAGTAAAAAATAAAAATAAAAAAAGCAAACTGACACTGTACCCATTAAACTTCCTCCTCCTCCTCCCTCTAGTCCCTGGTAACCTCAATTCTACTTTCTGTCTCTAAGAATTTAACTGCTGTAAGTACCTCATGTAAGTGGAGTCATACAATAATATTTGTCCTTTTGTGTCTGGCTTTTTTCACTTAGCATAATGTCTTTGAGTTTCATCCATATTGAAGTGTGTATCGGAATTTATTTCCTTTTTAAGGCCACTCTAAGTATGAAGTGGTATCTCATTGTGGTTTTCAATTGTATTTCCCTAATGACTAGTGGTGTTGCTCATCTTGTCATGTGTTTATTGGCCTTGCATTTCTTTTAAAGAGAAATTTGCACAGCCTGTCGTGCAAGGTTCCTTCTTTAATATGGCATTGTTGAATGAATATTCTCACTGTGTCTCTATGGACAGAAACATAGAAACTATAATTATTAGCTGTGAGCTAAGTACCTGGCATACGTTATAATGTTACATCTTTAAAACAACTCAGGAGGTAGGAATGCTTCTTCCTGTTTGCTCGGGGAGATGGTGGACTTTCTCTGGGTTACCCAGATAGCAGGCGGAGGACAATGGATTCTTACTCCAGGGCTGGCTCTCTTAGTCCGATCTCTTCACAGATTAGGAAACTGAGGCCCAGAAAGCCTAAAACCGGTCCAAGTTCACCCAAAGAGTGGCAGGAAGAGGATTAGGATACTGAATTCCAATTTAGTGGTATGTCCATGATGCTGCATTGTATGGCATCAGCCTGTTCTCCAAAAGGCTGAACCACAGAGGAAATAAAAATAATAGCTCTTTCTTCCTCAAGCAGCTTATAATATTATTGGGGAAATGACTTAAAAGTACCAAGGAACATACAGTAAAATATCAGAGGATGGAGTGTAATGTTAGGTGGTCAGCTCATTCATTCATCGTTTCATGTATTTATTTGCTCACTCATTCAGTATTTCACCTGATCATTCACTTTTGTTCCTTCTTTCTATTAAAAAATAGAAGGGTGAATGAAGGTTGGAAGAAGTGAGAACAATTCTAGAAATGACCAATGGTCATTGTAGGACAAGTAGGGCCCATGAAGGTGATGAGGAGCAGGAAGGGTGTTCCTGGCTCCTGGTTGGGGAAAGCATTGAACAAAGACCTGGAAGAGAGAATGAGCCTGGTTGAGGGAGACAGCCAGCTACTGCCTAATTCGGGCCAAGGACTATTTGGCAAATTGTCAGTACTTCACTGTCTGCATCTCCAAACACAGTTGGTGACCACCAACAGCTTCGATACAATTGGTGATGGGAGAACAGTTTGTTGTAGAAACAATTAGGGCAGGAGCTTGGGAAGAGTCCTTTAGCAATAAAGGGAGTCTGGTCAAGGAAAAGGAGGGGCCCGCATGCAATCCCCATGCAGCAGAGCAGAGCCAACTAAGCCACAGGGGACAGAAACAGGGTCGGTTCCACCACATCACCCCTCCTGGTACAGGATGGGCATCCTGAGGGCAAATACTGCCAGTGATACACGAAGGACACATCTGCCAGCCCACAACAATGCACAGTGCCCCCACCAGCAGTGGAAAAAACAGGAGAGCCAAGTCCCCTTGGCGCATCATTTAAATTGTTTGCCTCTTTGCTTCTGCAATTGGTAAATCGAAGATCATCTACAGCACAGGATCATTTAGGAAATGATGAGGCCACTCTGCAGAGAGCACATTTGGCTTGGCAGCCAAAAGGGTTCTTTGGTAAGTGGTCGTAAAGGCGCTACAACCCTGATAAAATTCCTCAGTTTTCTCTGATGCAGCGGTTTGAGAGCCAAGTGTCCTCACTCTAAGCAAAGGCAACATGTTACTATTTGGACCAACAAACCGGAGGACAGGAAAGTGTGGCATACAGGCAAGAGCATGAGCTCTGGGATTCTAGTAAATACCATCAGTCAGTGTTCTGCCCACATCCCTCTGGTTGCAAGTGCATTTCAGTGTGCTTTTGCTACCAGTAGTTCAGTACCTTTATCTCTTCTTCTCAGGACTGTCCTTACCCAAAGAAGGGCAAAAAGGCCTAGAACTTTACATTCCTCCAGGGATGCTCTGAGCCAAAAGGCCCAGCTCCCTTGTTTTGGGATGATTCTAAAGTTTAACTTACACTTCTAACTAAGTTCCCCTGCAGATTCAGGCTGAAGTTAACCTTGGCAGAACTTTATCTGAAATTGTATTCTTCCTGGGCTTTTCCTCTTCCTTGTCCTGCTTCCCTCTGGCCCTTACAGATTTTCCCTGGGAACTCTTTCTTGATAAATCAGGAGCATACAAGTCCTTATCTCAGAGTCTATTTCTGGGAAATCTGACCTATCACAAGGGGTCAAAGAAATCTGAGCTCAAACTCGAGCCCCTCATTTCCAAATCTCCAGCACCCCCTTTGGGACCACCACCCACTCTGTTCAGATGCTGCTGAGTCCACCAGTTGTCTCCAGGGGTGGGCTTGCGTCTAGACTGGGCCAATCAGAGTGTCACATCTATGTGGTACTGTGAGAGGTTTGGGGGGGGACACACGACCTCACCTGGGCCAGTCAGAGTCAAACCCAGGACTTTAGCTGGAACTAAGGGGGGAAAGAGAGTTCTCCTTCTTGGATGGTGGGTACCTCAGACCTCTTTAGATTCAAGCTTCTAGGTGCCACCTTTGATATCACAAGGAAAGAGTTTACCTGAGAATGAAGCCAACACAGAAGAAAGCAGAACGAGGAGGTGGAGAAGATGTTACTGTGTACCCTGGGCATCCCTCCTGCTGGCCCCAGAGCTTCTAACCCCTGAAATACTAAAATGCCCCCACCCCTGAATGGGGTGAAGGACACTCACCAGAGGGCCCAGGCCCAGGCCCAGCCCCAGCTTATGCAGACAGGCTGGAAACTAGATACTATTTCAGGCCCAGGCCTCCCTTGCACAAAATACATGCATCCTCCCTGGAAACATGCAAAATCAGACCCTGAATCACGGCTTAGGCCCAGGTGGGTTCCCCTGCTACACGGTCCCACCAGCATCTTAAAATACATAAATACATTTGTTTAATGCTTGCCATGTGCCAGACACTGTTGTAAGAGTTTTGCTTGGATTACCTCATTCAATTCTCATAACAGCTCAGTGACTACTCTCTGTTGTTATCCACATTTTGCTCATGAGGACACCCAATGCTACCATCTGAATATTTGTGTCATTCCCAAATTCATATGTTGAAGCTTAATCTCATCTATGAGCAACGGGCCCTCATCAGACACCAACTCTGCTGGTGCCTTGATCTTGCGATTCCCAGCCTCCAAAACTGTGAGTAATAAATTTCTGTTGTTTACAAATGACCCAGTTTTTTGTTATAGCAGCCTGAATGGACTAAGACACTGAGGCACAGACAGGTTAGGTAACTTGCCCAAGGATCTTGCATTTTTAAAGTACAATTAAACTTTCTCAATGCTTTTACATCTTTAATCTCCTTTTATTATCACAATAGTTTTATGAATTGGGATTATCATCCCTCACATAGAATTAAAAAAAAAAAAACCCAAAGCCTAAAAAGTTGAAATAAATTGCCCATGGTCAAACAATGGTTCTCAAGTCGGAGTTCATTCATAAAACCATGGAAGCTCAGAGGTGGAAGGAACTTTGAAACCATGCACTTCCAACAGCTCATCTAACTAGAGGACAGACAGAAGGTAAAAGGAGAGAGAGGTTCACCTAAAAGCACACTGAGCAAGTTGGGGTCTGGAGTTTTAAGTACTTAGTTCTTTTATTCTACCATGCTCCTCGAATACTGCGAGACTCTCTGTCTCTGTCTCTCTCTCTCTCATACACACACACACACACACACATCAAGGATTATTCATTTCCACCCTCAGCCCCCAACTCCCCACCCCAGGATGGCCTCTGTTTAAATTCAGAAGGGGTAGAGGGTCCATGCTAGTTTTGGTCACCTCTGATGGGCTAGAGTGTGTTTTGGCTCAAACCAAAATGGCTTTATTTGTTCTTGGGAAGTGTCCTCAGTGTCCCAAGGACTTTCAGGTTCCCTGAAATTTTAGGAGAAGAAAAGCCAAGAAGGGAGGCAAGTATATAATCAAGAGACCAGCATCCCAAAGGGATGGTCAGGGCTCCCGTTGTCATCTTCTGTCCCCCCAGATTGGGAAGATCTGAGGGAGTGAAGCTGGAGGAGAATGGGAGTAGAGTGCTCGGTCAATCAGACAGACGGACAGTTGAGCAACCAGAGCCTGCAGGCCCTGTAGGCTATTGTCAGTGCAGAAAAACCATGGTGACTGCCTGGAAGGAGACTACAGCCGAGGAGAGTTCATAAGAGAAGGTCAGAAAGAGACACCTGTGTAATGAAAACTCTCATCTGCACTAGACAGGTAATAATGCAAATCAGCAGAGGCAATGCCAAGGCCAACCGCTAAGCCAAGCTCCTCCCTTCCCCCTTCCAAAAAGCTAATACATGTGGATGTCACATATCTCCTGAGTCCCAGTCTGCAGCACAGGTAGAATGAATGAAGGCAACAGCATTGAAATGCACTGCGTTAATAGACCCAAGCAGAAAATAAATTAAAACGACTTTCATAAATGAGTCCAAGCTAGGAACAGAAAGAAGATGCAAAGGACAGTCAGGGGTGGGGAGTTGGAGAGGGGTGGGAAGGCACTGAAAAATAATTATAAAAGTTATTTATTTGAAGCCCTTGGTGACAGCAAGCCCAGAGATGAGCTCTCTGATTAAACTGAAACATGAAAACATGGCTGTAATTCAAGGGATTGGCACCCGAGAGGAGAAGGAAGATGAGAGTAAAGGAAAATTGGAAAATCCAGAAAGTGAAGAGCATGCTGCTGCGTAATTGCATTTTGCAAATGTGTACAAAGTTAAGTCCCTAGGGGCAGAGTTCCACTGGGGAAAGACATGGGACATTGGTGGATGGAATGTCAGAGAATCCTGGCCCAGTGGCTTCTGGCACCTGCATTACAGATGGAGGTCTCCTGAGGATGCCAGTAACTGTACTAGGAGAAGAAGGCCAGGACCAGTCATATCTGGGCAGTGATTAGCATTTCCAAGGAAAAACGAACATAACGCAAGTGTTTCCTAAGGCTTCAGGCTCCACAATTTCCTGTGAACTAATTGGAGCCAGTACAGTGGGATCTCAGGCTGGACAGTGTAGTTTGGTGGCCTACCCTCACTGGTGCCTCTTCTCCTCAACTGGTGAAGAAAAGGCAGGAAAATCATATTCCTACCTATAGCAGAAGAACATGACACCAAACATTCCATCTGCTTCTCTCCCTCCATTCCCAGCTCCCTTGCATTAGGGGAGGGGTTTGCAATTCCCTTGCAGTTTTGGTTAATAGGCTGAAATGGAAGAGCCAGTGCAAAACCTTCTAGATGTCTCTTCCCCTGCTTTTTCCACAGATGACATTTCAGGTGTTGGAGCCTGGCTCCTGGACTCCATAATCCTGGGCTCCTGAGTAATTATATGAAGAAGAATCCCACCTTCCGTTCCCAACTCCTAGCACCAGCTGACCTAAATAGAACAAATGGCATGAGTGAGAAATAAATTTCTGGCATGTTAAGTGAGAGATAAGTCTTTGATGGCTTGAGATTTTATTATGGCAACATGGCCTAGCACACTCTGACCAATACCTAATAGACACCAACTACCATCCAAGTTGACCCCTGCGAAAGTGTTATGACATCAGCGAGCAGTTTTAAGATTTAATTAGTTGAATTAAACAAGCATTTATTGAGTAGCTGCAAAGTTCCAGGCATTATGCTACCTGAGGCTACTGAGATGAAGATCCAGGGTCTTTCCACCTATCTACTAGGCAGGTTCATGAGAACATGATAATGATGCAGTGTGAGAAGTTTAATTGTATTGGGCTCAAAAGTACCACGGAGAAACCAGAGAGTTTAATCCCTGGTTTAGGATGAGTGGTCCTCCTCTCTGCCTCTGCAGTATCCTGGCCCCTGTCGTTACAGCATTTTATAATTCTCCGCTGGCTTGTTTGTCTTCCCCATTGTGTTGGAACCTCTTGATGGCAGAGAAAGTCACTGTATTCCCAGTGCCCAGCAGAGGGCTTGGCCCATAGTTGGTAAGAAAAATAATGGTAAAAAAAAGCAAATAAGCACTGCAAAAGTGAGCAATTTGATCAGAAACAGCTTAAGATTTCATCACAGACCTAAGAAAATGTGGGTTCTACCTTGCTTCAGCTTCTAGGCATAGTGAGGAGAAAGGTGATGCAAGGAGGGGCTATCCAAGGAAGGAGTCTAGGGGTTGGAGAAAGTGCAGCCCAGCTGGGAAAAATCAGCTGAGCCAGGAGAAGCCCGACCTTTAAAAGCAAGAAGAGAAAAAGCAATTCAGCACAGTAAGGTCATGGAGGTCCCATGAGCTATTGACTTTGTTAAATCATTAGTGGATTGGCTGTTGACCAGAAAATAGCATCTCTCCTCCTTATGATTTCTAATTTATCCAAGAGCCTCTCTGGCTTTCTGGAATTTCTGTTAACACATTTAAGCATCTTAATGATAAATTCCAGGTGTCACAGTTCTTACTGGCATTTCCCCCAGGCTGAGACCTAAAGCTGATCCTGTGTCTGGGAATCAACAAATACTCGATAAGCCCTTGCTATGAACTAAACGCAGTGCTAGGAGCAGGACGTCTCAATAGACAAGACGTATCTAACCCTTGAGGAGTTACAGACATATGCTACACTGTCTAATAGGCCCTTGATGTGGGGGTGGGGTGCAGAGCAAGCTCAGCTAACATCAAGCATCCAGGTGGCCCAGGACATGCAGCCAGGCTAGTCTGGTGCTCACCCTGGAGGCTTAGGATAGGAGAGAGCCAGAAGTGGGGAAAAGCTGTTTTTTAAGTATCAATACCACGGATGTCAACTCCTGTTCTCAAGTTTAAAGAGGAAGTGCAGGGCCAAACATGGGAGAACTACTGACAAGTCAGAAGTCATGAGAAGACTGAAGTAGAGTAGACAGTGAGGAACAAGGATGGGAGGAGAGAGAAAATTCAAGACAGTTTTTGCTGTGAACTGGGCTGAAGGTCCCAAAGCCCATTTCGATTGGTCATTAACCATACATTTGTGGGTGGGTGGGTTCCTTTCAAGGATCAAGGTGTGGATGTATGTTTGCATATCACTTCAAGCCGTGACCCACAAAACCCACTCTGTCTTAGTCCTTTCAGGCCGCTATAACAAAATACCTTCTACTGGGTAACTTATAAATAGCATAAATTTATTTCCCACTGTTCTGGAGCCAAGGAGGTTCAAGATCAAGGTACCAGCAGATTTCGTGTCTGGTGAGGACTACTCTCTGCTTCAAAAGTGGCCCCTTTTGCTACGACCTCACATGGTGGAAGGGGTGAACAAGCCCTCTTAGATCTCTTCCCAAAAGGCCCCCATCTCTTAATACCATCACTATGGGGGTTAGTTTTTGACATATGAATTTGGGGCGGGGGAACACAAACATGCAGATCATAGCACTGTCCCAAGGTGGGTTTGAGGTCAAGAGAGTCCAGTCCAGAGGTTGAGATTAGTTTCAAAGCAAGCACTCCTGCCCTTGACTTCTATTTTTCGAACATCGGAGAGGGTACATAGAGACCCCGGCTGTTCTGAACACATTCCTGATTTCCCTCCCATCTACTTTGCTCACGTGCCACAGCAGCTCTGAGCTTGTTTTTTTCCCCTACTACCTTGAAAAACTTCATCTTCCATGCCCTGCTCCCCAGGCCTCTTGTATTTCCCCCTCAGATTCTTAGCCTAAAGATCTGGCCTGCAAATCAATGCCCTTCTTGGAGGGTGAAGGGTAGACCCAGCCAGGATGCTCATTAGTGGGTAGGGGATCAGGAAAGACGAGGAGCATTCATTTTTTAAACATTTTATCTCATGACCTATAGAACAGCTCACCAAGCGCCAAACATGAAACACATGCCCAGCAGAGGCCCAAGCATTTGTGTGCACAGGCTCAGGATAGCACTACCTGACTCTGCTATGGAACACCACTGAGATTTCTTGGGGCAGTGCCGTTGGGTGTTGCAGAAGAAGCATTCCACGTCCTTCTAGGGGCATGGTAAACTCTCTCAGTCCGTGCTGAAATTTAGAGGGCATCTGCCTGTGTCTCTGTGATGATGCAGACCCTGTGGTTCACGGTTAGTTTCCCTCCTCAAAGCTTCAACATCTTCAACCAACTTTATTAAATGTGCTTTGATGGCAGGGCACGCCTTAGATTTCCCAAATACAAAATGATCCTATTTTATAACACTGCAGGCACCGTGTCGCTTGAATACATCTCAGTGCTGGAATCTATCCTGCTTCAGCCAAGTTGTTGAGAAAAAGTCCCCAGCCATTTTCTATTCATCGCAGATGTTGAATTTCCTGACATAATTGCCCAATCCTGGAGTGTCTCTGCCTCTCAGCCTCACAGCTTGAGGAGATTGGTACCATTTCCTTACAGGTAGAAGCAGAGAAGGAGGGTTAATTCCCTCACAGGCAGCTAAAATATCATTTTTTTTTTGTGAAGTGTGAATCCGCTAGGAATTAGCCTAATGCACACACTGCACTGGAAGTGTGAGAAGTAGAATTCAAACAGGCCTGTAACAGCAGATGGACCTGTTAAATGCCCACGTCAGCCACTTGCTGGCACACTGGGCCTTTGAGCAGACCCTGCCCCAGGGGAGTCCTAAATCCAGATATTTGCAACTGGCTGCATATTCCCCCGTCAACATCTTTCCTGCCTTGCACCCTGATCAGCCTTCCCATCCTTGACTTCTTTCCTCTCAAGGACTCTGCAACAGGTCTGCATCCTGCCCAGGCATTAGAACAGTGCTTCATAAAGAGTGTTCTCTGGAACCTAGTGCCTCAAGATGGACTGTGAACAAAGCTTTCCTCAGTCAAATACATTGGGGAAAGGCCTCAGACCTTAGTCCCCCCGTGGAGATTTACAGTGCAAGTTGGCTGTGTCCTTGTTTGGGTTTCCCTAGAGCATTTACTGAGACAAAGATTCCTGTTTCCTTGAAGGTATGGGAAGTTGTGTGGCCTGTGCCCACTGTGAACTGGAGCTCAGTCCTACTGAGGAATTTTGGCAGCCGGTTAGAACATGCGACTCAGGTCATTCCACTCACAGGGCAGCACGGGAGAGCTGCAGTGGTTACGCACCAACTCTTGTCCCTCTCTGGTGAAGACTGCTCCTAGGGAGTGTTAGTTTCTTGACGTTTCTTGATTGTCTTGTGTGGGCAAAGTGGGCTCCAAGTGCCAGCCAGACAAAGCCTTCAGATAAAGAAATGCAGGTGCTCACAGTGAAAGGGGCCAGCATGCTCTGAAGTGCACAGGGCAGGGATACAGCTGGACACTGACCGTGGCCAACAAAGCTTATTAATCCAGCATTTTCAAAACTTATGTGACCACAGAACTTCCATTTTTAAAGAACATCAGTTCACACAGGGTGACAAATTTTGGGTAAATATTAGCAGGTCGACATAAAAATCCCAAAGCTGAATGTGGTGCTTATGTTATAAGAAGATCTTGGGATTTTTAGCCAAGAGAAAAAAAGATTAAGAAGATACCTGAGAGATAGGGAAAGTCTACCAAGTGTCATCAGGCAGGGGAGCAGACCAAGCCTTTCTCTTTGTGGAAGCCAGTGGACAGATTTGGCTCAGTGAAAGGAATAAGTCGGCAATGGTTGGGCCAGTTTCGAAGGGGACGGAGGGACAGTGAACTTCCCAGTGGTGGAGGTATTCTAGCAGCATCAGGGATTTTCTGCGCATGTGTGAGGAGCAGCTGGGGGAGGAGAGGAGGGAAGATAAAGTGAGGGGACACTTGATAGAAGGCTGGACATTTGGCTCTGAGATTACATGGTTTTAACTTTTTCAGTTTGATTTTTTCCTCCAGATTTGTAGGGCAGAAAGAAGAGAAAAGCTAGGGTACTTCTCCCTGAGTCTCTCTGCTTACTTGGCATTTCTAGTGCTAGATGTGTCTCTTGGCTCTTCATGGGCTGCCTCTTCCAATTTCTGCTGGAAGGTCCCAGCTTCTGAACTTCGAGCAAAAGATGGAAGATTCACTTCAGCTCAGAAACTAAATATTTTGTTTGCTCACCAGCCGAACTAGGTCCTCTCTACACATTTGCCCATTGGCAGAGGAGAAATCTGCCCTTGTCACAGACCTGGGATGGGAGGAGGGTCAGGGACAGTAGGGGCCCAAGGTCCTGAAGTCATTGCCTGATATGGCAAAGGACATTCTCTTTCTATTTTCCTTTACCACTATGTTAAAAGTCCCACAAGAAACTCAGCCTGTATTGAGACTCCCTCAACCTTGTCTCAAGCCTCCAGATTGCCAAGGAGGCGGGCAGCTCTTCAGGCTTTTAACTCAGAAAGTTGTGCTTTGCTGTTGATAAGAAGTAATAGTTGTCCTTTGTTCAAAGAGTCAGAAAAATGGATTAGCCCCTTGGGAACCTACAGATTTGGTTTAAATTAATCTTCCGAAGATGTGTGGAGAACATGAAAAAAAAAATCCCAGGTTAATAATAAAAAGAACTGAAGCACTTGACAGAAAAAAAATGAAAGAAAATAAGTGAATGTAATTCCCCAAATCCCAGGAGCATTTCTCTTCCTGCTCCCTGTAATATTCTGTATCCCGACAGAACAGCCCTGAGTAGGTGGTGTGGCTCCTGGACCCTGCTACCTCAGTTTACCCAGTGCCTTCTGACACTTCCCAGATGAGAAGTGCCCTTTTGAATTTTAATTCACCCCCAAAGACAACATTCTGTGCTGGCTCCAGGGGAGATAAGTGCATTAGGAAAAAGGAAAGGAGCTACACCTGTCATGACCTGTCTTCTCTCAGATCCAGTCCTGCATTCTCTATCCCACTTGGTGTCACAGGAAACTACAGTTCCCAGAATCCTTTACTCCTTGGGTGGAAATGACAGAAGAAAAGCTGGGATTTTCCTCCCATTTCTCTCTGCTTACTATAGGGTCTCTGGCAGTGGCTGTGTCTCTTCCATGGCTCAGTTTCCATCGTCAGTTCCCCCTTCCATTGTTCCAAGTTCTTCCTGGAGCCCTGGCCATGGCTCCTGGACTCTGTAGTACCATCTCTTGCTATTGCCTTTCCAGCCAACAGGTAATAGTGACCTCCTGCTGTTGCTAATTTCTGGCTGCCTCACTGTCCCCTGCTTGGCTCCATGGCTCTTGCATTACCAGTGTCACCATTTCCCCATATTAAATGGCTTCTGTTTGGAAGACCTGGAGTGCTTTCTGCCCTTCTGACTAGATCTTGATTAATGTAATGGTCTGTCCTGTGGGTTGGAGACAAAAAAACAATCCCTATTACCCTCAAAAAGGTGATCCCCTAAATGTGTGTGCTAAGCAAAAGCCAGGCTGCAGGGAACAAAGACTTGGGTCAACATCTTGATCACATAATACCCACAAGGACCCCCTCAGTGTCATAGTTCCCACAATTTTCCTCTGTCTTGGCCCAGCACATCCTGGGACTTTTACTATCACTTACTATTATTATCCTACTCTACAGATATGGAAACTGAAGCCTAGACAGTTGAAAGCAATTGCCAAGGTCAGTGTGGGGCTTGAACACAGATGCTGAATCCGGAGCTTGTGCTCCTGACCACTGTACAACTCTGATCCCTTGACATGTTCTCCATGTGGTCCCCAAAATAAGCACAATCAAAGGCCCTCTGTTTCTGATCTGCTCAGACCTGTCCTGGTTTATTCTAGCTTTAAATGGAAGTTGGGCTAAAGAAGAAGAAAAAAAAACTTTCTCAATGTTTGCATCTTAGATCTCATTTGACTTCTAACCAAGATAAATCCTAGGTCAGATCTGCTGTAAAATGGCAGATACAGCCCCAGGTCCTGAGTTCTTGGGCTAAAACTGTGGGGATCTCTTCATGGATAAAAATGCTCTCTCTAATCCTCTCCCTCTCCTACTATCTGTATGAATACTCTGAGGGCATTTGCAAGATGCCGAGTGAGGCCCCACTCATGGAACAGAGCAAAGCTCATTATTCGATGAGGGGATAGGGCCATGACTCGAGCCTTATTAGTAAACATCTCTAAACAATGGACTACAACCATTGACACAAACTCCTTTTCTTCCAAGAACATTTTAGGTCATAGACTAAGAGGCTATGTCCCTACCCATTCCCTGGGAGCCAGGCCTCATTAAGAAAAGAACTTAGTTGTGTCCAAAAGTTACCCAGAATAACAAATTAACAAAGCTTTTTATAAACCGTGGCCTTGGGGATGAGGAGGAACTGGGTTATTCCCAGTGAATATGCTCCACTGGTGCAGGAAGCCTGTTGTTTTCCAGAGTCCAGTATAGAGGGACTGGAAGGGCACAAGGCACCTATCAGGGAAGAAAAGAGCATGCAAAAATCAAATTGGGTCTTAACCTGATTTTGTATTGGGGAACTGTTGCTGAGACTAGAAATGCAAGAGGGAATTTGTTTTAGATTTTTATCATCACCACCATCATTGTCATCATCAACATTATCATCTTCAGCCCCAAACAACATTTATTAAGTCTGCTGGGTTAGCCACTTTGTTATGCTTGCCAAATAAATTGGGGGTAATAAATTATGAAATTTGGGCCCACATATGGACTCATGTCAATCAATCAAACAACCATTTTCTGGGTATCTGAGATGTGCTAAACTACTGGTTTTCAAGCCTGGCTGCACAGTAGAACTATCTGTAAAGATTTAAAATGCGATAGTGCCTGAGCCTCACATCAGACTAATTAATTCTCATCTCTGATCCTGGGACCTGGCATTTGTATTTTTTAAAGAGCTCCACTGGAGACTCTAATGTGTAGCCAAGGTTGAGAAGAGCTGGAATAAGAAATGTGCTAGGAACTATAGAGGAATAAAAAATAATACTGTCCTCTGACCTCTGGATACCTACTGCCTTGTTAGGAAAATAAGATGCAGTCAAGTCACAATGGATAGGTTAAATAATAAGATAAGACAATAATATTTCAAAGTAGCACATAACTAACAGAGAGAGAGCTCACAGGATGAGTGGAAGGGCCAAAAAAGTTCAGAAATTGGGGTGATAAGAGTAGGTTAGAGTATTAAGGAGCACTTTATGGAAGAATTGGAAATTGAGAAGGGACTTAAAGGACAGTCAGATAGCAGTTGGATCGTTCCAAGCAGAAGTGGTTTCAATAGTTCTAGAAAAACAGATTAAATTTGTTATTTTCCAGAAGTAGCAGACAGATCAAGAATGTATTTAGTGGTGGATCAGTATGAGAGAAGATAAAATAGGTAGGCTGTAGATACATTAATTTTCTTGGCTGTAGTAACCATTTCACCATGTGTATGTATAACAAAACATCATGCTGTACACCTAACTACAGCCAATTAAAAAAAAATGGTAGGTTGTGGGCTAGATTGAAAACGACCTTGACTGCCTTCTAAGGAGCTTGGCTTCTATCCTGTGGGAGGAGCTGTTGATTTCTGAGCAGGAGAGTGACAAGATGCAGAGATTTTTAATTTTTTTTCATTGTGGGTTTGGATTTATACTGTAATAAAATGTAGTGTTGACTGGAGTGGAAGGGAAGGGTGTGGGGAAAGAGAAGGCATTTAGAAGGCTGTCGTATTACCTTGGGAATGAGAACTTTGGATAAAGCAGTGGTTGTGTAGAGGGAGAAGAAGACAGAAGAGATGCTCTGGCAGAAGAATCAACGTGCCCTAGTGAGTGACGGGATATTGGAGCTCCCAGCTTAGGTGACTGAATGGGCGATGACACTGTTAACCTATCAGGAAGGGCAGCTAGCCTGGTACAGCAGAGGATCAAGTCTTTGGGACAGCTGGCCTGAAGTTAAGCCATGGCTCAGTCACCTGTTAATCAAATGAGCTTAGATTCTTTGAGATTCAGATCCTCATCTGTACAACGGGACTTATGATATCAGCCTTGCAAGTTAATTGGGAAGATTAAAACTAATGTGTATTGGATGCCTACCATAGGGCTTTACGCAGAGTAATAGCTCGGTTGATGTAATCATTGGTAGCATCACTATGAAACATAGGAGAAGATGTTTGGAGGGATGGAGGTTAGGTAGCTAGTTGAGTTTTAGGCATGTTATATGTGCAGGATATCTCGGGTGAGATGTCTGGAAGGCAATAGGAAATAGGAGCCCAGGGCTAAAGTTAAGGCCCGAAATAAAGATTTGAGGGGTTATCTGCATAGAGGTGACAGCAGAAACTCAGGGAGGTGGATGAGATTGCCTGGAATAAGGAGGAAAGGGGTCCAAGAATGGGTTTGGGTTTTGTATCAGTCAGGAAACTGGTTACAAGTGACAGAACCCCAACTCAGCTGGCTCAAGCAACTTAAATAAAAAAATAAAAAAGTGGAGGAGGGAGAAATGTCTCATGTCTATTAACTCAAAATAACCAATGGTACTGGAGTTGGTACTGTATATACAGTTTCACACATGGTTACCAGGTTGAAGGTAGGTGCTCAAAAGATGTCATGAATGTCACAAGGACACTTTATTCTGCTTTCTTCTGGGATGGCTTCATTCTCAGGCATGTTTTTTCTATGTCATGGCAAAGAGGGCCCCCAAACTTTATTCTGCCAGCTTAGAAATCCCAGCAGAGAGAGGACATCTTTCCCAACAGGCCAAAGCCCTCCCTCCTACAACTGTTTCTTTTCTGTAGATAAAGTTTTATTGGCACACAGCCATGTCCATTTGTTTATGTATCATCTACAGCTGCTTTTGAGCTGCAGCCACAGAGCTGGAGTTACTACAGAGACACCATATGGCCTGCCAAGCCTTAAATATTTACTAGCTGATCCTTTACAGAAAAGTTTGCCAGCCTCTGCACCAGAATCTAAGTTCATAAGAGCAGGAACTTTTGTCTGTTGTATTTACTGTTGTATCCCCAGTACTGAAAGACTGCTTGGTAAATGGTAGGCTCTCAGTAAATATTAGTGGGATGAATAAAGGGAGGGGAAGTAAGAAGTGGTTTAGTATAAAGACTAGATGTCTGATACGGAAACATAGGACACCAGCACTTCAAAGGGACTGGCTGAGGGACTTCAGGAAGGACAGGGGAGGAGAGGAGAGTCAAGGAGCCAGGTCTCGGGAGCTCGGCGAGCACAGCAGCTTAGCGGGGAGGTCCACTGCAGGGAGGCCCATGAGGAGGTTGGTGGATCGGGATGTTGAGAGGACACTGGTGGGCTTCCCCAAAGCCATTCAGCCTGTGAAGGGCGAGGAGGTGGAAACAGCTAATGTGAGCTACATTTTGGGACTCGAGAGAGCAAATGCTCAGCAACCAAAGGTCAGCTGAGGAGGGGGACAGTCTCTTCGCACTCAGATTGATAGGAGGGGTAAGGGCAGACCAGGAGCAGAGGAGGCTCAGCTCTTAAAATGCATGGGTTAACCTCTGAGTGCCCAGCCTGCTTGTTCCGACGTCAGTCCTGCAATCGGCTGAGAAGCTGCCACACAAAGTCCCATATCACACACGGTTAAAAGGATCTACTGTGCCTTTGTTGACTAACTCTCATTTCCCTCCAAGAGCCAGAGCTTTGGGCTTTTCCCAGTGGGTTTAACATCTTCTGAGTCTGTGTAATAAGCCCTGGGGGAATTATCCTGTATGCTCTATGATAATTGAAAGCAGAAAGTATAAGGGCTGTTGTTGTTGTTTTTTTTTCTTTGTTTTTATTATTATTATTTTTCCCCTTTAGCTTAACTCAAAGTCCCCTTCTGCTAACTTTATCAGAGTATATTAACTAATGTCAAAATCACCCAACTCAGTTTCAGTTGCATTGGAATCAATTTAAACATTTGCGGAGTCAATTAGAGGCAAGATCAAGAGTTATGGCTCTATTCCTCGAGTGCCAGATTCCTCCCAGAGGAATTCTTTACATGCTGGTTTCTCTGCATGAGCCCAAAGTGAGCTCAGGTTAGTGAAAGGAGCACCCAGCAGTCTCAGGACTCGGGAGACACTCACAAAGCCACCCTCCCCTGCCCTCCCAGCCCTTCCAAAGTAGGCCTGTGAGGAGGGGGTGCTTCCCAGTCTCCTTTGATTCTAGGAAGGCGGTTGTGGAGGGACTTGACTACGTGGACTCCTTTTGAGGGGAAGCAGTCTTGGTGTAAATGTATTACCTGGGCTTAGGTATCCATCGACCCCCTTGGGATGTCATTTCAGGTAACCTTTTGCATTTAGGTTTTCTTTGAGAAAGCTGCTTCAGCTGTCGTGCAAGTGGGGAGTTAGAGGTTTGGTTATGTTATTCCCTGGGAAGAGAGAAGACACACTGCTGCTTAACAAAGACTCTCTCTCAGGGTGCTGCCATGTTTTTCTCACCTTGGCTGGTGGCAGCTACTTGCAAGGGCATGAAGTTAAAAGCAGTGATGTGAGCCCCTGATTGAGGCCCAGATCCCACCCCTCTCTTTTTGGCAGCTGATTCTTTTGAACGAAAATCAAGCCAGAGCCAGACCACAGAATCACAGGGCACATTGGATCAGTAGACATGGTGGCTTGCTGAGAGTCCCTCCCTCTCCTCGCAGGTCTCCCATTCTGCAACCTCCACCCCAGGGGCTCACTGACCCAGTGTCTCTCCCAACCCTACAACTGAAACTGAGTTGGATGTCATTGGAAGCATGCATTTGTTGAAAAACAAAAAGGCTAAACTCAGCCCCTAAGAAATAAAAATTAGATCAATAAACGTAAGTGGGGAGGGTGGAAGTGGGGATGGTTAGGCTCCTATTAACCCATGTTTAGGACAGTCCTACCTCTAAAGCCCTTCCTGTGGGACCCCTTTGCAGTCCTGCGTGTTCTAGCTTGTTGCCACTAGGGGCCACTGTGGTTAGGGATTAGTACCAAGAACAGAGCTGTTTACAAAGAAGGAAAAAGAAAAAATACAAAGCAACGATTATTTCAGTTCATGAATAATTTTGTGATTTCAGAGGATTTGGGCAGTGTGCTTGGCCCCTGCCCTCATTTTGCAAATATGTGACACCTTTCTTCCACAGTGGCCCTGCCAGGATGGCCCCATCAGAAGGTCCCTCTGTTTGATCTACAGTCCTATGTTGACAGGTGCAGGCTGCCGTGGCTGATAAGGGCTACACTGAGCTCTGTGCTTCATCCCCAACACAGTACTTAGGAAGAAAGAACTCTTCCTTTTGGAGAACTCTTCCAAGGATACAGATAAGAGTTGGATTCTCAATTACAAGTCCCAGGTAACAAATGTGGGAAAGCACAAACTAGAGTGGGGAGGCGAGGTGTGATCAGCTCATTTCCCAGATCCTGTAATTCTTTGTCAGGCTAAGACCAAGATAAGGAACTGTCAGTGCTTCAATTTAATCCATTCAGCATTTATTGAGCACCTGCTATGTGTAGGATACCTTACTCGAGTTCAACAATATCTATATAAGCTCTCTTTGGAAGAGGTGGATTAGAAATTTGGAGGAAGGGGGAAGGGGAAGAATTGAGAGGCTTTTGAGGGCTCATAGGAACTAGGAAAGTAAGAAAAGCCTGTAAATTGCATTTATTTAGTTTACCAAAAAATAGAAACTGAATGGGGGAAACAGTGAATTAAAAGGTAGGATGCAATGCTTTATTTCCTGTGGCTGAAAACACAAAAGCTGGAAAAATGAATCCCTGCTGAAGAGTGATTTCCTCCATGATGCTAAAAGGTCACAGTAGCACTGTTATTCTTTTTATTTTTGTCATTCTTATCTCGAACATTTTTTGCTAATGTGAGCAACTGACCACAAAGGACATGCAGCATTGCTTATCTATTTAGCTCTTTTCAATTTGAAAACAAGAAAAAACAAAACAAAAAATACCCCATTCCTCTCTGATTGGAAATAGACCTGAAATCAGCAGCATTAATAATGGGGTCTTCATGCCACAGCATTTTGGTCTGTACTCCGGCGCTCTTATGGTTTGGCACTTCAGGCTCCAGAAGAGGATCTGTCATTTCCGTGAGGGCAGAATCCAGGCAGGACTTCCACACTTGCTGCTTGACACCATTTCCTGGAAGTAATCAATGCTGGAGGAAAAGAAAAACTGGGAACCATCATCACTAGATTCTCCTCCTGCAGCCAGGAAGCCTTGATCTGGGCAAGTTTTGGTGTCTGTTCTAGCCCCCCAAAGACCGTGGAGGATTTCTGGACACAGTCAAAGTCGAGAACTGTGTGTAGAGGCAGAGGGGAGCAGTCCAGGAAATTCTCACTCATCTTGGATACCCATGCATATAAGGAAACTTCTTTTTCTTTCTTTACCTTCCATCACTCTCTAATGATGGTGCAATGAGCATTAGGGAAAATGTGTGGAGAAAGAGCCTGGTCCATTACCTGGCACGTCGTATATGCTCAACAAATATGATTCCTTGTTCCTCTTCTCCCTTCCCTGTTGACTTGCATCCCCCTAACCAGAAGCTGTCAATTCAGCGACCTCTGGTGAGAAAGGGCTGGTGTCCTATCTCAGGCTCTCTGGAAAAGCCAGAGTAGTCAGCTCTTGGGGCTAGAGAGCGATTTCTTTGGGCTCTCCAAGGCCAGGCAGGGGAGCAGCATTGGAGTGAATGTGAAAACCTGGATGAAAAGCTGACAACCAGAGATACCAACTTAATGGAGAGACTGCAGAAGTATGAAAGGCCTCATTTTGCTGAGAGTAACAGCAAGGGGCTTCAAGTATCTTATGTGTTCTGCATGAGTTATGTATTTTCTGCTTGTAAAGCATTTGACAGGTTATAAATGCATCAAACTGAGCAGATTTGTTGTGCAATGCAGTACACATATGCTGAGTATCTTGGTAGAACCATAGCCACCAGGGATGCTTTTCTTCTGGTGTGAAAATACAAAGACAAATACCTCCCCTTCCTTTGATCACAGTTCCCAGCACAGAGATCTCTGGATTTACATAAATATAAGGATGAATTTGTATGTCTGGAAATCACATCTACCAGATTTCTCAACTTTATCTCTTTTATGGAAGGCTCAGCACTCAAGGACTCCTAGAAATGGAAGCAGCCCAAAATGATTATTGACGCTAACCTCTCCAAGGAGTTTTATCTATATCCTCCCTGCCCAAAGGACGATCCAGAAATAGCAACGTCAGCGTGGCCCAGAAACCCATTTGGCCATGCAGAATCTCTGCTCCACCCAGATCTAAGGAATCAGTATCTGCATTTTAACCAGACTTCCAGGTGACTCCTGGGCACATTAAAGTTTGAGAAGCAGGTTTCTCCTTGAGCTTGGACAGAGACTTCCTGCTTAATTCAAAACTTTCCTGCTCAGTAGCTGTCACTGAGCTTTCTGAAGCAGCGTGTAGTAAGTCAGCCTGCTCTTCTCCTAGCAGAGCAATTAATCCACTCACTCAACAAATATTTATGGTGTGCCCACTCCTGCTAAGCATTCGTGGGCGAGGAGAGATAGACGTGAAGGTGGCAGCTGTGTCCCATCGCTCAGCCTGCTCTCAAAAAGAGGGCCTTCCAGATCCCTTCGTCATCCTCTTCAGCTCCTCCGAGGTGTCGAAGTCATTCTTTCAACATTATTTCATTCAAAAGATATTTATTGAATCTCTCTTAAAGTCTGGCACTTCAACAAAACCATATATGTCTAATGTCACCTGAGGCATTAGTAATTTAGGGGGACTTTTGCTTCTGCGGTCTGGACAGAATTGTCTGGGAGCCTCTAGCTTGAGTCCCATCTCTGTCACTAACTAGCCATGTGACACAGAAGTAGGGAGGGAGGCGAATTATTTTACTTTTCTGGGCATCGTCATCATGAAATGAGGCTATTGGAACATGTCACTAAGCTCCCTTCATGTTCTACATTTTATTCCAGATTGAATGAAAGGCAGGAAACAGAGACGCTGCCACAGTGTGCCTCTAGGCCCCGCGCTCCTTCCTTTCTGCTGTAATTACAGAGCCCCTCCATCCCCGGTGTTGAGTATACCCCGATGTCCTGGAAACGCAGCAGTGATAAGAGCAAACACAGCCTCTGCCCTCATGGAGCTTCCATTCTAGGAAGGAAAGACTGAATACAGGGGACCCATGAATGTGTCTCTTGACTTGCTGTGTTCTGGCCCATGCAGAGGGGGTGTTCTTGGAAAGGCAATGAGGGGGCAGGAGGGAGGATTTGCTTCCTCTGTTGCTGTGGCCCTTCTCATCTCTGTTTTGCAAGCAGCCTTCTTGAGAAGGAGGGAATGAATAAAGTAAAATAAAACTTTTTGTGATTTGCCAAACAGACTCATTCATTTAATACCAACCTCCACAAGGAGCAACCATGCCCCTATCCTTATGCAGCAAGAGGAAGAAAGGAGGAGAGGAGCAGAAACCCACAGCATCAGGGAGGCAGCCAGTCCCACTTCACCCTGCGGGGGAGAGTCTGACTCAGCAGCAGGAAAGAGCCGGCTGCAAGTGGGCTCCGAGGTGTGATTTCCAGAGGCTCGCTCACCAGGCTGCTCCTGTGAGCACTTCGGAAACAAAGCTCTGCCATAAAGTGAAAAATGCTTGTTTATGGGCAGCACGAGGAGTGGATACTCTGGCCCCGTGTGGAGTCTGAGGGTGAGGGCTTCAGACCTGACTCACAGACATTTCCTGGGCAGGCTCTTTTAAGTATTACTTTGTCACAAACAGCAGCAAGAATGGAAGGGTAGACTTTCTGCCGGACGCCTGCCACTCTGCTGGCACAGGGAACTTTTTGCAGGAGGAAATAATACCTTGAGCATGCTTTGTGACAGAGAGGCATCTATGTAGTGTTCCTATACAAAGTCTACGTTCTTTCCTTCAGACACCGCCAGCTTAATGCAGCCTTTAGACCCAGGTCCCTCTTGGGACAGGAACTCCTCTGCTTGCTTGGCCACTGTCTCAGTCAGTTCCTGCTGCTATAACAAAATATGATAGACTGGGTAATTTATAAATGATAGGATTTTTTTTCTCACAGTTGTGGATGCTGGGAAGTCTAAGATCAAGACACTGGATTCAATGTCTGGTGTGGGCTCACTCTCTGCTTCCAAGATGGCACCTTGTTGCTGGTGGAAGGGACAGAAGGGCCAGGCAGCTCTCTGAAGCCTCTTTTATAATGGCATTAATCCGTTCATGAAGGTGGAGCCTTCATGGCCTCATCACCCCCCAAAGACCCCATTTATTATTACCATCACCTTGGGGTTTAATATGTTCAAACCATAGGAGCCACCAATCCACCACCCTGGGGTCTCCAAGAGGTCTTCACTGTGATTCAATGTTGACTGCTGAGCATCTACCAAATTCAGGATCAGCTCACCTGTAACTGCATAACCCAAGGAGGATTTACTCCTCTCTACCCTCTTTCCAGTTCTGTGGCTGTCCATGCAGAGCCTCAGTGACTAAGTTTGGGGCTGGAACTTTGGCAAGATTCTAGGTCCCATCAACCCCTTTGCATCTGTTAGGGTTCTGGGCTACATGCACAGAAAGCAACTTTGGCCTCTTTATACAAATGGAAACTTATGGGAAAGACTACAGGCAGGAGCTGTTCTACCTGAAGCATGACTGCCACGGTCACTACCATCTCCACCATTGCCACAATGAATGGCCTTCAACCATTTACTCTTTTTTTTTTTTTTTTTTGTCGTTTTTTTTTTTTTTTTTTTCGTGACCGGCACTCAGCCAGTGAGTGCACCGGTCAGTCCTATATAGGATCCGAACCCGTGGTGGGAGCGTCGCTGCGCTCCCAGCGCAGCACTCTACCAAGTGCGCCACGGGCTCGGCCCCAACCATTTACTCTTGCTTTCATTACTTTCAAGACTCAAAGTCTGGGGACAGAGTATCCTTCTCAGCTGTCCTGGAACAGGTTTGGCTCCTTCAGTCTATGCAGTAAAAGGTGATCATCTGAAATTATTTTGTACCAAGTCTACCCCCAGTGAGGAGGGGCAGGAGGTAATTCCCCAATAGGAAAGTGGCGGGCTACTAGAGAAAGTGACAAATGCCAGGTAGCCAAAGATAATGGATGTTGACTACATAGTTGGCGCCAGCTTCCATTTTGCAAAAGTCAACCAAAAGAACAATATAACGGAAGGTGTCTAAACTCTCCTAGTTTCATCCTCTTTGTCTTTTTATATCCCTTTTCTTTCATTGTCTTTTGAATATTCCAGAGGCACCATCACATAGAAAAATCCCCCTGGAATAGTATGCAGGGACCTAGTCCCAGCCCCACCATCCCCCAGCGTGGTGTCCTCTTCTGTGAAATGGAGCTAGTCCTGCCAAACTTGCAGATTTTCCGTGAGGACTCAATGAGGAAACAGGTGTGAGCATTCTTGAAGAGCAGAGCATGTCCTGTAATTGAGAGATATTGAGCTCGCTCTGAATGGGCCAGCTGTGCCTGATCATCAGCTTTTCATTTCCTCCCATGCTCCCTCCCCTGTTCGTTTGCTTTTGCTCTGGTTTATTTATTTAGTTAGTTTAACCCTGCTTTATTCCTCATTGGGTTTGGCTTTCAGGTGGCAAAATTTCCTCCTGGAAATTAGTTCCCTGGTGGGCTGGTTTTTGCTCACATCCTGGCCTCTGTGATTTCATGGAAGCTTTTCTCTACCGCTTTTGGATTCTATGGGCAGCTGATCCAAGAGCTGGGATAAGTGTGGGGTTGACCCTCTGATGGGCAGCCTTCCTCAGCACCCATAAAGAATCAGGGGATGTCTTCCTCCTGCTCAGTGACCTCCACCCCAACACATTTTCTTCTTCCTCCTCCTCTTACCCCTGAGTTGGCTGCATTTGGACCTCTGTGCCCCAACAGGCCAAGTAAGATGCTGTCAGCATCTCTGCCCTTGGCTCTCAAGGTCTGAATGTAGCACACCTTCCTAACTACTCCAGCAAGATGTCATTCAGATGTAACAGGAGCAGACAGAGATTCTCAACAGGGGAGAACCACAGGAAGACAACACCCTTGAGTCCTCTTGAAAAGAATACCCGACAACAAAATACAACCAATTAAGAGAGAAGTCAAAATAAAGAGCTAAGGGTGGAGAAGACAAGGAAAAAGGGCAGGTTCTGAGCTCTGGAGTCACTTAAATATGAACCAGGACTAAATAAATTGGAATTTATAATTACAGAATAGCCTACAAATATCATAAACCTTGAAAATTTAAAAAAAAAATTAAAAACTGACGAGAATAGGGGGAGGGTAGTACTCATTTCCATATCTTCCTTGGAATGGAGTATGTAAATACTATTTATATAAAATTGATATAGACAGCTAAAAATACATGATTCAACCTTTTCAAGTTAGAATAATTATTATTTTAATCTAAGAGGACTCTTTTAGGAATTAATACCTCTGGTGGTACAAAAATTTTTATTTGAAATCCATAAATTCTTTCAGTTTAATGTCAATTTTTTTCCTACTAAATTCAAGTAAAATTAAATTAAATTAATTTGTTAAATTAGCATGTATGGTATCATCCACTTCATAGAAATGTGTTTTAGTTGATTAATCTGGCCTCCTACTTGTATGTATGCATAAGAGAAAGGTATTTGAAATGATGTTCTTGAAAGTTTAAAGTATTCACATTAGTTTCATGATATCTATTTCTGGTGATTAGATTGCGGGTAATTCTTTTATTTCTTCTTTACAGATTGGGCATTGCTTAAATCCTTTATAGTAAACACAAACTACCCAAAGCAATCTACAGATTCAATGCAATCCCTATTAAAATTTCAATGTCATCTTTCATAGAAACAGGAAAAACAACCCTAAAATTCTTATGGAACCACAGAAAATCCCGAATACCCAAGGCAATCATGAACAAAAAGAACAGAGCTGGAGGCATCACACTATCTGATTTCAAATTATACTACAAAGTTATAGTAATTAAAAAACAGCACAGTACTAGAAAAAAAATAGGGAATCAACCAATGAAACAGGGTAGAGAAGACAGAAATGAATTCATGCACATATAGTCAACTGATTTTAGACCAAGTTTCCAAGTATATGCAGTGGGAAAAAGACAGTCTTCTTAACAAATGGTTCTGAGAAAACTGAATTTTCACGTACGGAAGAATGAAACTTGGCCCTTATCTTACACCATATACAAAAATCAACTCAATACAGGTTAAAGACTTAGACATAAGACCAAAAACTCTAAAACTACCAGAAGAAAACATAAAAGAAAAAATACATAACATTGTTCTGGGCAGTGAGTTTTGGATTTGACCCCATAAGTGCAGGTAACAAAAACAAAAATAGACATATGGCTTTACAACAAAGGAAACAGTTAACAGTGTACAGAGACAACCTACAGATTGAGAGAAATTATTTGCAAGCCCAACATCTGACGAGGAGTTAACATCCAAAATATATAAGAAGCTCAAACAACTCAATAGCAAGAAAACAAAAAACCCAGTTTTAAAAATGGGCAAGAGAACTGAACAGACATGTCTCAAAAGAAGACTTACAAATGGCCAACAGATGTATGAAAAAATGCTCAACATCATTAATCATCAGGGAAATACAAATGAAAACCACAGTGAGATATCATCTCACACCTGTCAGAATGACTTTTATCAAAAAGATAAAAGATAAGAGCTGGTGTGCATGTGGAGAAAAGAGAACCCTTGTATACTGTTGGTGGGAATGTAAATTAGTACAGTCATTGTGAAAAACAGCACAGAGGTTCCTCAAAAAACTAAAAATAGAATTGCCATATAATCCAGCAATCCCACTCCTGGGTATTTAAACAAAAGATTTGAAATCAGTTTGTCCAAAAGACATCTGCACTCCCGTGTTCACTGAAGCACTATTCACAGTAGCCAAGTTATGGAATCAACCTAAGTGTCCATCAACAGATGGATGGATAAAGAAAATATGCTATATAAACACAAAAAGAAGGAAATTCTGTCATTTGCAACAACATGGGTAGAATTTGAAAATAATATGCTGAGTGAATTAGGTCAGACACAGAAAGACAAATACTATGTATTATTACTCATATGTGGAATCTAAAACGATCAAACTCATAGAAGGAGAGAGTAGAAGGGGAGTTACAGAGGCTGCAGAGTGGGGGCAATGGGAAAGTGACGGTCAAAGGGTACAAAATCTCACACAGGAGGGATCTTTTGTTCTTTTTTTGAATTCTATTGCACAGCCCACTGAATATAGTTAATAATAGAGTATCATACATTTCAAAATTGCTAAGCAAGTAAATTTTAAATGTTCTCGCCACAAAATATGTTAAGTATTTGAAGTGCTGGACATGTTAACTAGCTTGATTTAATTATTTTACATTGTACTCATAACTTACAACATCACTTTGTACCCCACAGATACATGATTATAAGTTATCAATTTACAATAAAAACAAAATAAAAGAAATACAATCATTACTAGAAAAAAAAAAGATCCTAAAGAAGAGAACTCTGGGTTAATTCAAAAAATCTGCTATAGGGACAAATAATTTAATATGAATTCTCAGAGTAACATACATGATTATTCATGTTTACATAAACTAACTCAGTCACATACTTTTTAAGCTTAAAGACTTCTGATTTGGAAATTTTTCCATATGTTAATATATGGCTGTGTTGTTGTTAAAGTATGACATCCAGGCTTTCTTAATCCATGTTGGGGTTTGGAGCCGGTGATAGGGTGAAGAATGAACTCTCTGTGTTAAAGGCAAATGAATTTATTATGATCAGTCCTAGCAGAGTGAAGCAAAAAGAGAATACGCGATGAATTAATGATGTGAAGGAAGAGCTGAAAGGAAAGACTTGTCAGAGTGACAGCAAGCTTAACAATGTGACTAAAGGCCCTGTTTTTATGCCTCCACCACCTCCAATTTGGGCTTGATATAGTGACAGCCCCATACTTTAAGACTGTCTCTCGTTCCAGTTATTTTTCCCTGGGTGGCAATTTTTGTGCTCTCAATTCAAGGAGAGTAAGCTAAGAGCAAGTGGGTTGTGGGGGAAAGGCTCGGCCTGTGGAGATTAGAGTAGTGATATGACGCTTTTCCTAATTCCTAGTCCCTCCTAAGGAAAAGTACTGGGGAAAACTGACAACGCAGTACCCTCTGTAAAAGCAGGCAGCTTTAAATTTTAATTGATCTGGGAAAATTACATTTTCCTAAATTTATGCTTTCATTCTGACCCAAGCCTAGACATTGCTGCCACCAAAAAGCACTGATGTTTAACCAGGGACTTTAAATTTATGCCAAGAAGCAAGGAACAAATGACCTACATGTCCTATCCATTTCTATTGAAACCATGGGAAATCTTTGAAATTGTTTGCCATAAAAATCAGAGAATACATGCATATATAGTTACCACAGAAAAATACGTGGCATCATTTTTGTGTGTATTTTAATATAAGTTGTACCATACTCAATATAGGTATATAAATGCATATAAAGAGGTCTCAAAATCTCACCTCACAACAATGGTGATCTCAGGGAGAAGGGAGGGGACCAAGATTAGGCATGGGGAGCAAAGGGACTTTAGCAAAGTGACATCTGCAATGTCCTCACCTCTTTTTTTCTCTCTCTCCTTTCCTTCCTTTTGTTCTTGTTTTTAAAGAAATACAGTCATACTCTACCTCCAAAATTAAAACTTGCTGTTGAAGATTTGGGAATAATGCTCCTCAGAAAAATCTGACTGAGCTCAATTATACACTTAGTTAAATTGCTTCACTGGTTGTTTTGAAAACTGATTTCTGCATAGTAGCTAGGTTTTGTGATAGAGCCAGTTCCATATGGTCACTGGGATAAATGAAAACACCAAAGAGATGGTATTTTGATCTGATGTTTTTACCTGAATAAATATTACTTGCACCTGAGAAGAGCAAGGAATATGTTCATGAGTGGTACACAGTAGTCACTCAGCAAAATGCTGAATGAATGAAATGGATGCATGGGTGGGTGGGTGGAAGGATAGATGGATAGATGGATGGATAAATGGACGGGTGGCTGGGTGGGTGGATGGATAGGTGGATGGGTGAGTGGATAAATGGGTGGGTGGGTAGATTGATGGATAAATGGATGGGTGGGTGCCTGGGTGGATGGATGGATGCATTAATCTGATATGAGAGATAATAACATGTTAGATTAAGGATGACCATACGCGCAGGTTATGTCAATTCAAAAAGAAGTTAAAACACGTTCTTACTCTTGGCCAATAGCTGGCTTTATTTTTTGCCTTAAAAAAACCCCAGCAAAATGAGGGGTTGGACAAGATGATCTTAGTGTAATACTGAGCTGAAGCTGAGATTTTGCAGGGGTACAACTAGGGAGCAACAAACTGTTTTCCTTCTCTCCCAGTGGAATGAGGGAAAGCATACAAATAAACAGTGAAATCATTTAGAAGTGTGGTGGGGCGATTACACATGTCACAGGGAGAGCTACGGCGCCCAGAGGGGCAGCAAAGCATCCGCCAAGCCGAATCTGCTGCGTAAATATGGGTGATTGTTCCAAAAGGGACAGCAGAAGGAGACAGACAGTCACTGGCAGCCAACTTCGCTCTGCACCCCAAATGCGATAATGGAACCAATAATCCTGTAAGGAGAAGCAAGAGACTCATCTTCCCATGGGCACTCAGGGAAAGGGGACTAGAAGGAGCCATTTTTGCTTGACTAGCATGATGTCTTTTCCTGAAGGGTCACCTCGTGCTCCCTGGCTTTCCTCTTCTAGCTCAGGGTCACTGCCCTCTCCTCCCCACAGTGGCTCTTTATATTTATGTAGCTTCAGATGTGGAGAAAAACGAAGACCAAACATGAAACAATACTTTCAACCTGTGTTTGCTCCACTCCATCCCAGGCCCTCAGGGAAAACAAGAACTTTTCTCAGAGCTCTAGAAGGCTTGCGGCAGGCAGCTTACCAGAAAACACCTCCTGGGTGATGCAGCAAAGAATCTGCAGGCCACGGTTTGAAAAGTTCTGTGCTGTGTGATGCCCCGGGGCCTGTGATTTTCCAGGAGCTGCAGGGCATTATCACAAAGGGAACGGCTGGAAATTAGTGAAAAGGAGAGAGAAATGGGTCTGCCTTTTTCATACAACCATCTAAAGAGGGCAGACTCAGTCTCTGGGTGGAAAGAAGAAAAGAGAGAGAATAGAAGTCCCCCCACCCCCTCCCCACTCCCACCCCACAGAAAGACTGGCAGTGATTGACTCTGGAAGTGCCATATACGCAATCTCTACTTAAAACACATGCTGTCAAACTTGTTTTTCTGCGCCTTGAAAAATTCTGTCAAATGTCATAAGCCATTCTGTCAAGAAAAGTCTGTTTTTAACTTGCTGGATACTTTGCCTTGTCTCCTTCTTTAGAGCATTAACCTTCCTCGTTGGCTGTTGGCTGAAGTGATGGAGGAAATGGGGGCTCTAGTTGGTCACCCCAATGACTGAATGTGCTGTTTGGTGACATGCTAAGCCACAGGCCTCAAACTCAGATGCTTGCAGGGGCTGGGCAGGTAAAACAAATGAGTAAAGCAGGCCTGATGGGGACTTTGGTGAAGTGGACTGTCCTTGTCCCCCTTAAAGGGGGACCTGGTCCTTAGCACCAGGGGACTGTTGATCTGCAGGTCTGGTGTTGCCAGATCTGCAGATCTGTTCATCCGCTTCAGAAACACCACTTATCTTGACCTTTATATTTCTCTGAGTTTTATTTTTCTATGGGTTGCTGTTCAGCTTGCAGTAATTACTCCAGTGGCAAAGCTGTGCTATCCCCCATCTTTTAGGGAATTGTTTTGTTTTCCTTATTTCATGACTCTAAAATATGATTTACCAAAGGCTACTTTGTCTCTCTTCCACAATACCTTATTCAAGGATGGGCACTTAACCCAGGCTGAACCAATCTTAGTACCTTGTCCTCCTGGCCACAATGATTGGTCCAGGGGCTGGTCCTGTGACTCAAGTTGGCCAGTCAGTACCCTTTCTTTCTTTTTTTAATTGGAGCTTGGGAACAAGAACTTCTTTTCACGGTGAAGCTGGGGGGGGGGGTGTCAGCTGAGGAATAATTGGTGGCCCTAACTCCAGCTTTGTGGAAGAAGTCAGTATAAGAGAACTGGAAACACCCAGAGGTTAGAGAGAAAGAGTCCGGAGGGCAGTCAAGTTCCAGCCTCAGTTGTCTCAGAGAGCAGCTCCCTTCCCTTTCTTTTCAAGGACTGATTTTATGAGGAAACGAACTTCCCCTTTTTGCCTAGCTATTTTGAGTTGAGCTTCTGTCACTGGTAACTCAAAAAAATCTGACAGATATGTGGACTGTGGAGCCTGACTGCTTGGGTTCAATCTGTGTCTGACATTTGCTAACTGTGTGATCTTGAGAAAGTTTATTAACCTCCTTGCCTCAGTTTCCTCATCTGTAAAATGGGGACAATATCAGAACCTACCTTGTAGGGATGTTGTGAGGATTACAGAGTCTATGCACAGAAAGCACACAGAACATAAATGTTGTCATCAAAGAGTGAGCAAGTGGCAAAAAGTGATTAAATACCCAAGAGAGAGGTATTCTATCGGTGACTGAAGAGCCACTTCTGCTCAAGGACAATTCAAAACCTAAAAGGTGATTCCTCTTCTATCAGGTTCTCACCCTTCAGAGAAGAATGGTAACTGCATAAGAAAGATGTTTTTCTTTTCATTTCCCAAAGAGAAATAAGAAAAGAACTTTATAAAACAAATTCATGTTACATCAAGAAATTGGAAGACAAGCTAGACAGGAACTCTAGAACAAGGTGGAATTCATTAATATTCTTAGAGGGATGGAACGTTGAAGAGATAGAGCCATTATAAGATCTTTAAACACCCACTACAAAGAGATGTTACTAATGGGTGAGTGTAAGTATAATTTAATGCTTGCGTTTATGAAAAAAAACAGAAAATGACAGGTCTGTAATTTTTACTTCAGTAGAGGAGGTAATGGAAATGATGTTCAGGCTTGGAGCAGCAGAGTGTTGTGAAAGTTATGATTTAATTAGGAACTGTAAGCACAGATTCAAACGAGGGAGGAACTCTCATTTTGCAAGCAGTAGGTTCATTGACATCCCCCAAATATGAAGAGGCAGCAAAGAAGTGAGCTACCAACTTCTCCAAGAGGGCTCACCTGAAATCCAGCTCAGGGTGAAAATCCAGGGCCCTGGGGCCAAGGAAACCTTCCCTGCAAGCTGCCTTTATCACCCAAAGCCTTTGGTGCTGGTCTCAACAGAAACAGTGACGTTGTCAAGAATAGGAAAGAGAAGAACAAAGTTAAGCAGAGATTTCCATATTTTAGAGACTGAACTGAGAAAGGAAGGGATTAAATGAATGTCAAAGGGATTGTAGTTTTGATAGGAGAATCCTAATCTAACAATAAAACATCAGGTTGAGGCTCTGTTGGAGATCTTCAGGAAGGGATGTGAGAGCCATCCAGAACACAATGCCAGAAGTGTGAGGGAGACAGATCCGTTTAGAGTTGATTTTACGGGTATTTTGCCCACCCCCACTGCCTCCACAACACAGCATACCACTGTGAGTTATATTGACATTCACAGACTGGCATGCAAGGTTTTGGCATTAAATCCCTTTAAACAGAAATGAGGGTTTCATGCAAAATTCATGATGCCTGTGAAGCCCTCTCCATTAAAATGGTGGGGGAGAGCATTTAGAAGACTAGAAAGCTCATATCTTTGCTTGACCTCGCTATTTTTCCAAGGATGGACTCAAAAAAAAAAAAAAAAAAGACTTGAAAAGTGGTTATTTCTAGGTCAGCTATCTCCTCTCAGAGGATCAGAAAAAGGGTGGCTTACCAGCCCCCATATTTATTTTATTTACTGTTATTTGAAAAAATTGAAAAGAGAAAGTAAATCAGAGACAGACTTGGAGAGTCCATGGAGACTGCTCTCCATGGGTTGGTCTAATTGGCTCCATGACAACTTGGTCTGGAGACAAACCCAGGGCCCCATACCCAAAACAATTTCTAGGTTGTCCCAAGGACACCAAGTTTAATTCAGAGAACAGTTGTGTCTCTTTTTAGTGTTCCTGAATGCTCATACCTTTGCATAGTTGTCGATTTAATCTCCAGGTTATACCCACAGGAGGTGGCCAGGTGCAGAGAAGCAGAATTATTTGAACCAGATAACATGGATTCCTGTCCCAGCTCCCACTCTGATTCTGATGACCTTAGGCAATCACTCTTCCTCTCTAAGCCAGTTTCCTTTTCTGTAAACTTAAGGGAACTGCAGTGTGGTGGCCTGTAATGTCCCTCTCAGCATTAAAGTTCGATAAAAGAATTCTTTTCTATGGTAGAAAAAGAAGCTATAGTGTGAACCGTATAGAAATGTCTTTTGGGAAAAGCAAATTTAATAATGAATGAAACACGGACTGAGAAGGCCAGAAAGAGCAGGACCAGCACCAGGACTGCTGGAGACAAAGCGGCAGGAGTAGAAAGAAGGTAGTTCTGGGGAGCTTGGAGGCACAGAAAGGAAGCGACATGCCTTGAAGAACGATGTGACCAGAATAAATTAGGAGAAAGGGGAGCAGAGTCAGTGCAGATAGTATGTGGGTTATACACCAAGCTCAGTCCTGAGGTTCATTATTCAAAGTCATGTTTTAGATTCACCTCCTTGAAGTTGTCCCAGACCAGTCCCACCCACAGTGTTCAGCTTCTCTCAGAAAAAATCAGTGGCTCCTCACATCTAGAGAATCAAGTCTAAAATCCACATCCAGTTTCCAAAATTTGTTTCCCACCTCTCTCTCCACACCCCTCTCTAACCTGCTTCTGTCAAAGCCTGAATATTTCACTTTCTAGACTGTTTCTAAACCTTCTCCCACTCTTTCTTCTTTCTGGAAAGCCCTTCAACTCCCCCTCTGCTCAGGGAAATGCCCTCATTTATCAAGATCTATGACTCCATTTCTGACCCCAAAAGTATTTTATCCATCAAGTCCCACAGGGGTTTCAGGAGTCTACCACCATATTTGTGACCTGCAGTGGAGGAGGTAGAAATAATCAGCTCTAAAATATGAAAGCTGCAAAATCAAAATAATAATATTTTAAAAACCAAATTATAAAAATATTTTGACAACAAAATGTTAAGTTTAATATGGGAACTGGATGCATTTTAACATGATTACTGTGTCTTGGGGTGGGGTCTTCAAAGGAAAGAGTGCTTGGGGCTTACAGATATCTCACATGAGAAGAATCTAACTGAGACCCCTGGTTGGAGGACTCTCTCCCTCCTTCTTGCTTCTCTGCTTTGGGGATATATCTATCACAGCACTAATTGCACTCTGCTCTGTGTCAAAGTAGCCTGTGTCCTCTGTTACCTCCTCTGCTAGAGGAGCCAAAATCCTGTTTTCTGCAAGGTCCCAATTAGCAGCCCATGGGCCAAAAGACAGGTTTTTCAAATCAGATTTCACCAAATTTCCAGATTTCTGGCTTCTTTTTAAAAATTCAGATGATCTGACTATACCAGATCAGTGTTACTTTGTACCAGGTAACAGGTAGCTGGACCTGAGTAGGTGGGGCATGCAGCTCCTGTTTGCCATGCCTTCCTGTGCCCACTTTAGTCAACTGGCAACTACAGGCACTGAGTCTGGGACCCTCCTGTCTTGTACCTTTTGTGTAGCACCTCCCCCTCTTCTTCATACCTGGCACAGTATCTTGCATAGTGCAAGGATTTAATATGTCTTTGTTGAGTAAATAAATGATTGCAGGGTTTGGAGCTTGATGTCCTCAGAATTCATGGTCAGAATCAGACTTTGAAGTACACAAAGCAAACTTTAGCCATTTACGAATAACATGACACTATTTTCCCTTTTCCAGCTGGCTGAGGAAGGGAACCTAATAACAATCTATGTAGAGTATAATTGGATCATTTTACTGAAAATGATCACAGCAGTAGCAAATTATATCTGTATGATGGATCTCCAGCATTACCAAATTTTTTTGTCAAATTTGCAGGCAAATTATTGTCTTAACGCCAAAATGATGTATCCAAAGATTTGTTAATGTAAGAGTGTCAGATGCAATGGAAATTCGTAATGAAACAAACTGAAAGCAAGATGAATGTGTACTATCTAGTGCTTCCATTTTTCTTTTATCAAATAAAATTAGTCTTTTCCCATAAATTGACAAAAATACCCTTTACCAGATGAGAAATTCAGTTGAAAAGAATGCCAGAGAATCCTAAGCATTGTTGATCAGAGATTTCAAATTTGTTTCTGAGATCCAAGCTACAAAGGTCAGGTTTGAGAAATATGTTCAAAAACATGCTCTTCCACAGCCTCAGCTTTGAAATTTAAGGTGATATTTTCAGCAAAATGGCTAGTCTATGTCAATATGGGTGAGCCTCTCGACTTTCCAGCCAGACTCTAAGCAACTTAAGGGTAGGGGCTCTGTCTCATCACCCAATCCGTTTTCACTTTCCTGCCTCTGTGGCTCATGCATATCTGGTGCCTAAATATTTGACTACTTGGTTAATAAACACACCCACTTCATTTGCCCTTAAATGCAGCAAACGTTCATGCAACACTCTTCAAAAAGTAGCAAGCTCTAAAATCTGGGAAGGCCACAGAAAAGTGAGTAGATTTATAAGGAGAGCTTTTGTCATTAATAATTCATGCAGGTAGAAAACTACAGTTGGAGAAAACTTGCTCCCAATGCTATGGGTAAGTTTCTATATAATGCAGTGGAAATGTTACCTGCTTGGTAATGAGGAATGGGATTTATATGTAAGCTGATTGTCTCAAATCCAATGTACAGTAGTTGTTCAGTCCTACAGATAAGGATTGACTCATGGAATACTTGAATCAAGTGAATAATGAACCAAAAAGTAGTAGATATTTACTGTATCATTTCACAAACCAAGAATATACCTGATGTTGTCCTTTAAGCATGATGTGTGTTTCTATTCCTTGACCAAATAATTGTTGAAACCAATAGTCACTGAGACCCAGATTGGTGAAGGGATGGGGAAGACTAGGTTATTTGTAAAAAATAAGTCCTCCCACCTTCTTTATTCAATCTCCATGGGAGGAGTGAACTTCCCCACCAGTGCCTCGGTTTTGGGCTGAGCCATGCAACTTGCTTTGGCCAATAGGATGTTAGTAGATGGGACTACAAGCAGAGTTTTGAGGTATGCTTTAGTGGTTGGTATTACCCACTGGTGCTTCTACCATAAATATGAGAACATGCCCTTGGTGACCAACACTCCTTCAGAGAGGGCCCTGGGCTGAGACTGGTAAAGCAGGAGCACCCGGCGATGTGCACACATGTGAGCGAGCGTACACTTGGGGGCACTTTGTAATAGGGCAATAACTGAGTGATACAGGTGCTCTACCTGCCCAAGGCCGGACAGCTAGTGGGTGGAGTTAGTATGTGTAGCAGGTGACTCGAAGATTCACAGCATCTCAGCTCTCCATCTTACAGGGGAAGGAGGGGCACATGCAACTGGGAAATATTGTCCTTGGGGACTCAGAAAGCCGGTGGTTGGATGGAGAGAGACAGAGAGTGCAATGCGTGTTGATTCTAGAATTCTACAGTTGGACTCCTATCACATAGCTGTGCTCTGAAGGAGGGCCCACCTACACTGCCTTGAAAATTTTGTCATCTAAGAGCTACATGAACAAACTAACTGCAGACCCCAGACTATCTTTCTCTCCCTCCGTCTCTTTCTCTCTACCCCCCTCCTCCTTTCTTCCTCCCTCCCTCCCTCTTTCCCTTCTCTGTTCCTCTCTCCCTGCCTCTATCTCCCCTCCTCTCCCCCTCTCTGCCTCTCTCTCTCCTTCCTTCCCTCCTCCTTTCTCTGCCCTTTCCTTACTCTCTCTACCTCCCTCCCTCACCTATCTCTGTCCCCTTCTCTTTCACTTTAGGGATGGAGGCAGGGTGCTACAGTTGACAGTACACTGGATAAAGTCTCAGGAAAACTACATTCTGGTTCTGCCACTATCTCTCTGAGACTTTGGCTAAGTTACTTTACCTCTCTGAGCTTCATTTTTCTCACCAGTGAAGCAGAGTTGCTAATAACCTCCCTTGCAGAGGCATTGAAGGGATTTATGAAATAATTTCTAAAGTCCTCATGACAGTGTCTGCTCTAGCTCTGTCTCTGGGAGAGGCAGCTATCGCTTCCTTTCACAGCCTCTCGCAGCAGAACAGCTTACATGTTTTCCTCCTCCGTCAGGTCACAATGTGCAGAGCCAGCAGATTGTAGCATCTTCCTGTCAAGAAAATTGGCACGTGGCAACCTCCCTGACTGAGCACACAGGTCACCAGGGTCCTGCACTTCTTCTGGAAGAGCCCTGTGATTCCCCTAACAACTCTTTCCTTACTCATAAGTTTAAGGCATTCCCCTAACAACTCTTGCCTGAGTTATTCTTATTATAAAGGTAACACGGCTTAGTCTCCAATCTGGTCCATCGACTTTACCTCTTATTTCCCACCTCAGGCCCAACCAGGTTTCATTTCTGGAGCATCAGTCAGGTTTCAACCTCCCAAGTCACCTTCCTTCAGCAAACATGTACCTTATGTAACTCTCACTCTCTGCTTGGCATGTGGGGTGGACAGAAGAGTCCCTGTCTTGTCCTCTGAGAGCTCATGATCTCCCTCTAGACGGGCAAAGAGCTCTAGAAGGAAACGTTCCTTTATTCAACCAGTATTCATTGAGCACCTACGACATGCCAAGCTCAGTGCCAGGCCCTGGGAATTCTGTGGCAAATGAAATGGATGCTGGTGGAGACTTTCTCTCTAGACCAGAGCTGTCCAGTAGAAATATAATGGGAGCCACATTTGTAATTTTAAGTTTTCCAGTAGCTATCTTAAAAAATAAAACAAACAGTGAAATTAATTTTAACAATATATTTTATTTAGCCCAATATATTCAAAATCTTATCATTTCAGCACACAATCAAGATTTATTTTCATTCTTTCTTTTTCATACTAATTCTTTGAAATTCGGTGTGTGCTTTGCAGTCACAGCACATCACAATTCAGACTGGCCGCATTTCAAATGCACAGTAGCCACATGTGGCCAGTGGCTACTACACCAGACAGCACAGGTCTAGAGAGACAAGCAAGCAGTGGCAGATGCTGTGTGCATGTCTATGAAGAGGAACGATGCGATAGGAAGGGAGCCTGGTTCAGCTGGGCCTCGGGATGGGAGGTCGAGAGGGCAGGAGCAACAGCAGATGAAACACCACTGCTGTGCCAGGATTCAGCCAGGCTGATGGGGGGATATGAGGGTGAGAAACCCTGGAGGGAGGCTGATGAAAGGAATTCTAACTCTGGAATGGCACAGATCACAGCCACAGGAGGCATTCTGGAGAGAGAAAAAAAAAACTGTGGTTCCATGAGACCAACAAGTGGTTAGGCCTCTGAACATTAATTCATTTATTTATTTATGCACAAATATGTATTGAACAGCCACTATGTGCTGGAGATTGTGAAGATAGATAGTTTAGTGGTGAATAAGATGGTCCAGTTCCCTTCACCATAGAAGTCACATTGTACTGGGGGCAGGTAGACAATAAACAAGCAATAAATAAACAAGACAGTTTCAACTAATGGTAAATGTATGAAGGGGTGGGAGAGAAACGGTAAAATGACAGGCTGGGGGAGGGCTAGACACAGTTTAGGTTGGGTGGGGAGCAGTGCATTTTCCATTTGCTGCTGTGGACCCCCTCCCTGGTCTTCTCTGCCCTGCTCAGAGTCCTAGGAGGCTGACCTTTGCAAAGTGCTGATTAGAAAAGAATAAGGAGATGCGATGACTGAATGCCACGTGATGTCCTAGGCTGGATCCTGGAACAGAAAAAGGATATCTGAATAAAGTCTATAGTTTGATTAATAGTACTGCATCAGTATTAATTTCTTAGTTTTGATCATTGCACTACGGTTATGTAAGACATTAATGTCAGGGGAAGCTGGGCGAAAGTTATATGAAAACTTTGCTAGCATTGCAACTCTTAAGTCTAAGGTTATTTCAAAATAAGTTTTTTAAAGTGCATAGTTCAAGATGAAAATACAAGTAACAGTGAGAAATTTGCATTTAGCCATATCCACAAGAGAATAATACTAAATCACTGGGAAATTTTAATAGCATCATTTTTACACTACAGGGTACGGCATTTAAAACTCAGCTGTCCTGGCAAGGCTGCTTTGGTGCAGACATCAAGTTAAGTACATCCTCAGAGCCTTCCCTTCAACACAGGGCAGAGGGATGAAGCCATCCACATGCACCTTCCCCACTCTCTACATCCCCAGTGAGTTGCATGAGCTCAGGTTTGATCTCTCTGGGCCTCAGTGGTTCCATCTGTAAAGTGGGAGACTGGGCTGTGAGATCTCTAAGTTCCTCTGGGTCTGAGATGCCCAATTCAGAGGGCAAATTTACTGGGTGATAATCATATCCCAAAACTCTGGGGCCCAGTAGCAACAGCCAATAGAACTCATTCTACTTTTCATGTTGTAGGATTGCCTTGGTAGGAGGCAGTACTAACAACAGCTACAAGAGTAACTGACACATACTGAACTCCTGCTATGTGCTGGGCACTATTCTAAGCACTTCCCAATTACTAAGGCCTCACCACAACTATCATTACCATCATCCCCACTTTATAGATGAGAAGGCTGAGACACAGAGAGGGAAAAGGAGTTGTCTGCGTCCCATCACTCATGAGTGGTACAGTCAGCCCTCACCCTGTGTATTGGACAAGGGGCATGGGCTGTCCCGTGCCTGGAAGAATCAGGGATGGGGTGAGGGGACAAGATGATGCAGTCTGGCTAAGGCAGATCCTGCCTTCCATCACAAAGCAGGGACAGCATATACCAGCTAGTGTCTACTTCTGCTGTCCCCAGGCCCCGGGGTCCACATGCTCAGGCCCAGTCGGGGTCCTGACACTGAAGCATGGGGAGGAAGGAGCACTTCAGCAGCATGCTCCCTCCAGAAGCAATTCCTTTCAGCTGCCTCCCCTGGGGAATGTGGGGAATATCTCTCTCTCACATGGATTCTTCTCCTACCTCTGGCTTATCTCTTCCCAGCTTGGCTCTCTATGGATGGTGTGTGCTCATGTATACCTGCAGTTCATTTATTTTGTTTCCTCTATTGGTTTTACAAAAATTACAAAGCGATAAATATTCATTGTAAATATAATTCAAGTAGCACAGAAATGCATAATGGAAGAGTGAAACACCACCTTTCTTTTTCCCCAATTCCTCTATGCCCATCTCTGAATCCTACTCTGTGGGGGTAATCGCTGCAAGTAGGCATTTTCTAAGAAAGTGGCACTAAATTTTTTCATACCAAATACAGGCCCTATGAGAACAAGGACTGCCAGGCTTGCGCACTGGTGTACTCCCAGGAGAGGCCTGACATACAGTAGGTAGCCGATCACATTCATTCAGTGTTGAGTGAATGAATGAATGATTTGTTGTGCAACTTCTTTTTTCTTCATGAAATAAACATATCATAGGCACTACTCCATATCAAAGCTTAGATCTACTTCATTCTTTTTTAGTGACTGCCAAGCATTTCACAATCCAGAAATACCTTAAAGTATTTAGCTATCTCCTTATTAAAAAATGCTTGAGCAGTTTGTGGTGTTTCTATTATAAACGTGGTGCAATGCGCGCCCCCCCCCCCCCTTATTTTAAACTTGTATTTCTGTACACACAAATGAGAACATTAGTAGGAGAGATTCTCTGTTGTGGAATTGCTGAGTCAGGGTGTACATAGAGTTTAAATTTTGTCCTAGAGGTGTTAAAGGACCCCATGGGAGCTGGACAGAGGGCACAGGGAAGGTACCGGGTTTTCAAGGCCACCACCTCTTCCTCATGGGGTTAAATCAGTGTCTCTCTGCTCAGGCTTGGGTTGGAGTTTATAAGAAAAGCAAGTTCACCCTTCAGGGCCATAGCCAACGAAACCCACTCTGGAAAACTGCAGGGGCACTGAGGGCAGGGGGCTGAGAGGCCAGACAGAGATCTTTCTACCTGGACATTTCTTATAGCTCCTACTCTAAGTACTTGTGATTTTTAAAATATTTTCACTTGCTTTAGCTTCTCTGGATCTTAAAATCCCCATGATGCAGGCCGGAAAGCTAATGTCACCATTTTACAGAAGAGGTCATTGACAGCCCAAGGTCACAGACTTGTCACACTTCTCACACTGGTAAAAGCACCTATGCTCAGGGATAGCAGCAAGACAATCAGAACCAGACCTAGAGTGACTTTTTAAGGGTGAAAACATCCTCAGGGTTTTTAATAGGTAACTTGTGTTAGGAGGAAAAGGGAGTAGAACCTTCTAGGTGTCAAACCTGTAATATGTTCTGTTGGCCCCCAAATGAGGGTCTCCAAACAGCTCCCCAGAAGAGATGGCACAGCTGGAAGAGAGACTTCAGAAAATAGAAACAAGGCTGCAGAGACACTGATAAGAAACGAAAGCCCATTGGGTCTTCTCAGCTCGGGGCTTGGGACAGTTTAACTATTGCCTCATATAAACAGACCACAGATAATTTAACAACCAGTCATTCTTGTTAGGGTTGGTTCTCAATTCAGTTAAATCGATTCACTTAATTGTCCTGGTCGGATGGTTTGATAACCAGCAACAGCAACAGCAACAAAAACACTGCCTGAAATGGACACTGTTTTTAACTGATGTCTCTTTGAGAAACCTCTCCCTGGTGCTTCATCCAAGAGAACTCATCAGAGTGAGCCCTAGGAGTCTGCATGAGCAAGTAGCCAAGAGGACCGCCTCTCCTGCTCAGGGTTGCTGAGCTACTAGTTAGTAGGTCTGGAGCCGCTGGCAGCACCCTCTGGGGAGAAGCTTCCTGAAAATGAAGACCGTGGTGGAAAGCAGGCTGAGAGATGGAGAGAGACAGAACCCCTGAAACCAAAAACAGTAAAATGGATGAGAGGAAGGTTCTTGAAACTAATTGGGGATGCCTTTAAGAAAGAATAATCCATTTACTCACTTATTAGATGTGAGCCTTGGTCTGATTCCACCTTGGGGTGAATTTCTTCTGCTTCAAAGTCATATGGGGTTGGGAGATAATCCCAGTCTCTGATCAGTAACAGAACATAGAACCTATTCCAGGGGGAATTTGAGTGGCATTTGTGTAAACAAGTGAAGTAGGTTTCTAGACACTCTATTGTCCCTGTTGGGATAGGACAGATCTGTGTATAGACCCACACATGGTCTGCAATGCACCTCTAGGCTGTCTTATTCTTGGGATGCACCTCTTATCTATGATTCCCTGTGCACGAGCACATGGCATTCACTCACTCATCCGTTCACTCATCCATGCTCATTCAACAACACTTTTGTGCATATGGGCCATGCTTCAGGTACTGTACTAGGCACCATGTCTCCCTTTACGATCTGGGGGTCCAGTGTAGGAAATCTGAGAATTCAAGGTGAACTCTGTTCCAGTTATATGAGTGCGAGTTCAATCAGATGGGTGCCAGGGACGTACACACATGATCAGAGGAGGGCTTCGGTGGCCACATGGGAGCAAGAAAAACACTGTGTTCAGGACGTTGTTACCTTTTTCCTGGACTGTTACGAACCCCAGTCCTTCCTCACCAATCAATCCTATTGAGCTCCTGCATTATTTTCCTGAGACACAGCTCTGAGTACCCTTTATCCACATCTTGCAAAGTGCCACATTGCCTCCAGAACAAAACAGTCCTGCTAGCTTATCCCTTTAGGTTTCCTACTCTCTGAGCACACTGTGTGCTATGGTTTGAATGTGTCCTCTCCAAAATTCAGGTGTTAAGACTTAATGGCCGGTGCGATGGTAGTAAGAGGTAGAGGACTTTAAGAGGCAATTAGGCCATGAGGGCTCCTCCCTGATGAATGGGATCAAGGCTCTTATAAGAGAGGCTTCATGCAGTTTGGCTCTCTTGTCCTTCCACTCTCTGCCATGTGAGGACACGGCGTTCCTCCTCTCTGCAGTATGCAGTGAGAAGGCACCAAAGGCCAGCACTTGCTGCATTTTCCAGCCCCTGGAATTATGAGAAATAAATTTCTGTTCTTTATAAATTAAAAAAAAAAAAAGATATTACATTGGGACACAAAATGTTAAGCACAAGTAAAATAATAATTATGATTGTTACTAATAATTTTTTAATGGGGATATAATTTATATACAGTAATATTTACAGGTCTTAAATGTACACTTCAAAGAGTTTTGACAAATGCATGCCTCCTCCTGTCAAGACTCAGAATATTCCATCACCCTAGCAAGATCCCTTGCATCCCTGCCTAGTCAGTCTTTCCCCATCTCCCACCTCAGAGTCAACTACTGCTGTAATTTCTTTTACCACAGATTAGTTCTCCCTGTTCTAGAACTTCATGCCAATGAAATCATACAGCATGTACTCCGTTAGCATCTGGCTTCTTTCACTCGGAATAATGGTTTTGAAGTTCATCTGCATTCTTGCAAGTAACAACTGAAATTTTTGAAAATTTCCAGTAGGGTCGGCCTGTGGCTCACTTGGGAGAGCATGGTGCTGACAACACCAAGTTAAGGATTAAGATCCCCTTACTGGTCATCTTTAAAAAAAAAAAAAAAGAAAGAAAGAAAATTCCCAGTGTACCAGGTACTGTGTTCAAGTTAAATTCTTTACATCTTTGTCATAATCCCTTGGTGTGTTAATATCCTCATTTTGCAGCTGAGAAAACAGAGAGAGGTTAAGTAACTTGCTCAGAGTCACATTGCTAGTCAGCAAATCAGTCACAATTTGGGCTCAGGTCTCCAGAGACTGAGGCCCAAAGAACCTTGTGCATCTGTCTCCTGCCCCGGGCAGGTCAGACACCAAGGCAGGTGACCCATCATTAACCACCTCACTCTCGTCCACCCTCGGCCTTGTCCTGTTTCTGCTCTCCTGTACCAGGCTGAGATCTCATCTTCTATTCCCCTCCCAAGGGGGTCACCTTCACCCACCTCCACCTGAGCAAGCTCTGGGGAGAAAAAATAGAGTGTGTAAGTGTGCAGTGACTGCCCGGTGAGTTACGGCTCCATCTTTGCTCCTGAGTGATGACTGTGTGCAAAGCCTGACCCATAAATACAGTTACACTCCTGGGCCTGTCTATGGCAAGAAAGATTATCTACAGCTATAAAAAGGGTAAGGTGATGTTAAAAAAACAACTGCCACTCAGATAACCCAAATTAAACAAAAGCCTTTTTGTCTAAGATGACACTTGATTCAAAATGGAATTTTTTTTGAAGGGTGCAAAGTTATTAGTCATGACTTACAGATAAATCCTAGAGTTGTGCCCATCTGTGCATTTAGCTGAGCCTATCAGATCCAGGTGACAGTGGCTGTGAGGTCATGGGGTGGCGTGCATCACTCAGCAGCAATGAGGAAAGGGAACAACCGTACCTGTTTAGAAAGCCCGCTGCTCAGAAGGGCAAACCCCATGCTCCTGGTAACCCAGGCTTCTTTCTACACCCTCTGCAGACCCTTCAGCCTAAACTCCTTGAGATAAGGGCCAGGAAAAGACCACCTGAATTCTCCAGCAAGCAGGTCGGGGTGGGAGGAGAGCAGGCAGCTGTGGGCAAATGAAATTGAGAGGGTAACAGGGGAGTACAACAGCTTCTACTGTTGGCCTTGAAGGACATAGAGCACTTCCTGGCTGTGCCATCTTGAGCAAGTTGCTTAACCTCTCTGTGCCATTGTTTCCTCAGCTGTAAAATGGGAATAATAACAGGACATATCATCAGGCTGTTTGAGCAATAACTGAGTTAATACATATAACATCCGCAGCATGGTTTCTGGTGAATAATAAGTACTCAACACTTGTTTATTATATTGCTATTACTTTTATTGCTGTCAATGGTACTGTGGCAGAAACATCCTAGACTGGGAGTCTGTCAATGCAGATTGTCATCTTGGCTTTGCCACTAACTTGCTGTGTGGCCTTGAGTAAGTCACTTCCTCTTTCTGGGTCTCAATTTTTCCCTATCTGCAAAGCCAAAAGGCCATTCCAGCTCAGATAATTTGCTTTCTATACTTCTTGAAAGGACAATATTCAGGCAGAGCCTTCCAGCTCTCCTCCCTGCCCCTCTGCACTCATCCCCAACACCTGAACTGGCCTGAAGATGTCAGCAACCTCTTTGCATCTCAAGATGGAAAATCTGGAACAGCTTCGAGCTCAATTTAGAAAACCAGCTTCTTCCAGATGAAAAATGCATCTGCTGGCTGCTTCCCTGAAGATGATGCTTTAAGTCAAACCGTCCAAATCCTCGCTTGGCTACTGACCAGCTACTTGACCTTGGGCAGGTTGCTTAACCTCTCTGAGCCCCAGATTCCTCTTCTATTAAGTGGGGGTAATAGTAACAGTTGTCTAATAGGGTTGTTGTGAAGTGCAAAATGTGATTTTGCACTTAAAAGAGTTTAGCATCATGCCTGGCTCAAAACGAGTGCTCAACAAATGTTATTATTTTTATCATTATGATCATCATCATGGTTATTATTACTTCCTTTCCAGCCCGGGGTTTCAGGTACAAGCAGCAGAGAGTCAGAAAACATAGCTGCCTCCTTCTCTGCTCCTGGGAGACATCTGTTTCTGCTGCCCTCCACGTGGGTGCATGTGTACAAACACTCACACACCCCATCGCTGACTGCCTGGCTCCTAGGAGCACCTGGCCTATCTGTCCTGCACAGTAAGGGCAGGGGCAAGGGCCTGGCCTGCACCTTCTGGCCTAAACACGATGATTTGCAGGCCAAACTGGGCTATTTCTGCAGGTTCTCCAGCAATTTCAGCTGCTCAATAAACACAGCCTGTGAGTCAGGAGTCGGGTAAACTGTGTGCTCAGACCCGTATTTAAGATCATCCTTGGACAGGAGTTGGCAGTCAGAAAACCAAGTGTATAATTTTCGATTCGTGCATCACAAGCTGCCAGGTTTGCTGAGGCCACAACTGTTGCTTCTGGAATTTGTTTTGCAACTGGCTGTACTCTAAAAACAAACGAGCCCTGGACTTGTGCAAGGAAGAGAACATATTGTGTATGGGAGGATTTCTGAGGCCAAATATTACACTACCCTACCGCAACCTCTCTCTCTCTCTCTCTCTCTCTCTCTCTCTCACACACACACACACACACACGCACACGCGCACACGCACACGCACACACACATACACACACACACACAGAGCCTTACCAGGGGAATAACACCTGCTTCCATTCATCCACTCTGGGGTTCCTCTTTATCTACAATGTTTGCCTTCTTCTTCTTGCTCCTGATTAGGGCACATTTTCCTCTCTCTCTGGGCCTGGCTTTATTTCCACCTCTGCTTTATCCAGGCTTGAGCTCCCAAATGACCACAATTTGGTACACATAACACCTTCTATATTCTTTAAAGGCAACAACCACCAGCACAGCAACAGTAATAATGATGATAATGATCACATGGTGGCCTCTTTCTATATGTCAAGCACGTGCTAAGTGCCTTATAAACATTATTTCACTTACTGTTCAAAGCAGTCCTTGGGGGCCCGGTCCTGCAGCATTATTTCTGCCTCACAAATAAGGAAAGTCAGGATTAGAGAAGTGGAGTAACTTCGCTGAAATCTCCACAGCAGTGACAAATGATGTTGGAGCTTGAACTATGGGAGTCTGACTCCAGAATCCAGGTTAACCCCTATGCTTCACTGTCTTGAAGAGTAACATGTGGTCTTTGACAGTATTTTTCAAGTCTTGGCTTATGAACCATGAAATCATTTTAGTGGATCATGAGTACCCTTAAAAATAGTCGACACAAGACTGAAATATGGTATATCAAAGTGCATTATCTATATTAATGACAAGTATTGTTTCAGGACACCTTTTTATCAGTTTGATTTATATGTGTGTGTGTGTTCCTGTTTGCAAAATAAAGTGTATCTCCTCAGCTTAGTCACAACCAAAAACAGCTTGAAAGTCTCTGGTCTGTAGGGTCCTTCTGGGAAAAATGCTGGGTGTTTCAAGTTGAAGTTCTGCCTCTCCCCCTCCCCTGCCTTTCCTAATTGTAATAATATTAAAGGTAATGATGTCTCACAGCTATGGTGGATGTGAAATTGCTTAGCAAATCATAAATGGTTGCCTACAAGTAAGTTCCAGGTTGATTTTACTTTTGCTGAGTGGTTTTGTTCATGTATCTGCAGGAGGGTAGAGGGCTACGTGTCCGGGGACATCATCGCAGGTGCTGATGGAGTTTCCCATCTCACTGCCCGGCGGCTGCTGCAGTCTGCTGGCCCTCGGGGTACAATTTCTTCCAATTAGAAGCTCAATGCCCAGAGGTTAGCTGCTTAGGTGACAGGGATGGAAAAGCTTCCAGTCTTTTGGGAAGTGTTTCCAGGAGAATTTAGCCCCATCGGCCTTTCCCCAGATGTCCAAGGGCTAGCCAGGGCCTAAACTCACCCATTCCCATCAGCTGGCCCTCAGCTGCCCGGGAGAGCTGGGACAGGAGTCTGCTGGCTCCATGCCCTGGAGGCCCGTGCTCACCTGTCCTCTCACAGGTCAAAGAACTCGGGGGCTTGATGCCCAAGACAATCTGGGACTGTACCATCAGTACCAAAAATGGCAGCAACCCTCTGGGTTTACAAAGGGCCTTTCTTCTAACAAGTTCAAGGTAATTTCTTGGATGTTGGAGTCATTTCTTCCAAGGCCACTGTGGAAGCTGTGGTTTTCCCTGCCAGTTCTTGATATTAGGGTGGGGTGAAAGGATGATAGTTTGAAAGTCTGGCCTTGATCCCCTGCACAGGGTGTGGGCTGGGCTTGGGCTTGCCTGAAGTTTGCTTTCCCAAATCTTCCCATCTCATTTCTCAGCCCTGTTCTCATTGTCACCTCCCTAAAGAGCCTTTTTAGACACTTTTCCCTAATTATCTTCCACACTTCCCCTGCCCATAAAATGTTAATAGCACAAATACACTGTATGTTTATGTAATATATGTATCTCTGTGCTTTATACAGAAAAAGAGCAACATTTTTTGCACCCCCATTTAGGACTCAAGTTTTGCCCCCTTGGGGGTGATTTTGCCCTGTTGAGAATGCCTGCTCCAGAGAGAGTACTGATAGGACCTAGCCTCTCAAGGCCTTAGCTCCTCATCTCTATGCTGGGACAGGACAGTCATAGCACCTCCTCATGGGGCATTATAAGAACTAAAAGCCATACTGCAAATAAAACACTTAGCCCAAAGCTTGGCACAAATGAAGCACTCATAAGTACTATCTCATTATTAGTAGTGATAATTATAATAGTTAACATTTATTGGGGATTACCGTATGATGGGATTTGGAGCTTTTTATAAATTCCGACTTAGTTCTCACAATAATCCTGTAGGTAGGGACTATTATAATCATCACTTTATAGATAGGCAAAGTGAGGCATAGACAAGTTGACTTATCCAAGGTGACACAGCTGGTAAGTGACAAAGCTAGAATTTGAATCCAGGGAGTCAGGTTCCTGGGCTTACACTCTCGGCCATGTTGCTATGTGTATTTGACATGTAAGCACAATGTTAGCATAAACATTAGTGCTAGTACTTTAACCTTTTCAGTAGTGGCAGGTGGCCTTGCTGGTACTATGGCTTCAAATGGGTTCTGGCCTATGTGGTCATATTAGGGCTTTGAAATGAACTTTGATTCTTCCATCCCAGGCAGAGCTGCCTGAATTACATACAGACAAGGGTTAAGTTATTGAGTTCCCACTTCCTGGCCTGGGAAAACTACGCAGGGATCCCCAACAACCATTTCTCCTCTCTGGAAACAAGACGGCACAAAGCGTGGGCTGCTGCTGTGGAGATGCGTGTTGCTATGGTAACAGATCATGCCTCCTTCCTACCCTCTCCAAGGTGCTCTGACACAGGCACTGGTTTCTATGGTAACAGGGTGAGTGGAGGGTCCATGAAAAAAGGACTTGTGTGTGTTCTGACATGGGGGCAATTGAAATGAATCCCGGGCATTTGGAGGGCTACCCTGTCATATGTCAAAGAGAAATGGTATCATCACTGCAGGAATAGTCCCAGCAGGTAGAGTATTAGAGATATCAGAGTTTCTTAGCTTATTCTCCCCTGAAAGTTCACCTTTTGTCTTTTTTTTTATAAGGACAATTTAAGACTTCAGAAAACAAGATGAAGAGGTAGAAACCACAACTAAGAGAGAATTCTCAGGGGTGCATAATTCAATTACTATGCAGGCAATAGACCCACAAATACCTTTTAAACATGGCTCCAGATCTCTCAGAGAAGTTTTAAAGAATGAAGGCAGCGATGCTGTCTCTCTTATCTGAAGCTGCCGGTGACTGACAGCCTCCGCCCTGCAGGCTGCTGTGCCCTTCAGAGCCCACGCCTTGCCTGCTGCCAGGAAGGCTGGGCTGCTCCCCTCCCATCCCTGGGGCCGTGGCTGACTGCACCCGGAGCTGGGTCCACATATCAACATTCACTTTGCCCTTTGCATGCTCTAAAGGTAACAGGAGGCATGGGAGGAAAGCCAAGTTTGTGTCAGCCCAGTATTCTAGGAGCAGGTTCAGTGGGAGAGACCATCTGGCAAGGGCAACTGTTTTGCATCTCCTGGGTCAGCATACGGGATAGAAAATGAGACGCGGTAGCTAAGGCTTACTGGGAGCTACTATGTGCTAGGCACAGTTCTAAGCAATTGACGTCCATTGACTCATTTCATTTTCTCAACAACCTGATGAGATAAGTAGAGATAGCCCCATTTTAGAGATGAGGAAACAGGCATAGAGAGTTTGAGTAACTTACTCAAAAATGGGCAAAGGAGCTGAACAGACATTTCTCAAAGGAAGACATACACATGGCCAAGAGGTATATGAAAAAACGCTCAACATCACTAATCATCAGGGAAATGCAAATCAAAACCACTCTGAGATATCACCTACCCCCCAATTAGACTGGCTGTTATAAAAAAAGACAGAGAATAACAAATGCTGGCAAGGATGTGGAGAGAGAGGAACCCTCCTGCACTGCTGGTGGGACTGTAAATTGGTGCAGCCATTATGGAGGTTCCTTAAACAACTACGGATAGATCTACCATATGATCCAGAAATCCCACTCCTGGGGATATATGCAGAGGATTGGAAAACATCAGGTCAAAGGCATACCTGCACTCGCATGTTTATTGCAGCTCTATTTACAATAATTAGGTAATGGAACCATCCTAAATGTCCATCAATGGATGACTGGATAAGGAAATTGTGGTATATACATAATGGAATACTATTCAGACATAAAAAAGAATGAAATTCTACCATTTGCAGCAACATGAATGAGCCTGGAGAAAATTATCCTAAGTGAAACCACCCAGGCACAGAAAGAGAAATACCACATGTTCTCACTCATAAATGGGAGCTGAATCCATAAATAAACAAATGAACAATAAAGAGAGAAAGAGAAAGAAAGAAACAAACAACAATCACAGTAATACGTTGAACTTTTAGGAAACTAGAGGTGGAAAAGGGGAGCGGAGGGGGAAGAATGGGGGCTAATGAGGAATTATTGGTCAATGGACACAGAATGATTGTGTATTGTGATGATGAATAAGCTAAGTATACTGATCTAACCACCACACATTCTACACAATTAATGAAAATCAACATTGTACCCCACATGCATGTATAATAAAAAAGAAAAAAGAAAAGAAAAGAAGAAGAAAAAGGTCTTACACTTAGTAAAGAGCAGAGCTAGGATTCAAACCACACAGTAGGACCCTGGATTTGGGCTGTAGCCATGGGAAGCAGCCAAACTGGTACACTCACAGAAAGCTGGGCAGAATGTGAGCTTGCCACCTGAAGAGGTAGGAACCATATTAAGGCCCTGTCGGTGACAGAAATCCCATGGGCTCATGTTACAGAGATGCTAAAGTATACAGCTAGCTTCAAGCACAGCTGAATCCAGGCACTCAGTCCCTCAGCTCAGCTCAGCTCAGCCAGTGCCCCTCCTGTTCCTTCCTTCTTGCACTCTCCCAGATGGTGGCAGAGATGGCTGCTGGCAGCACCTGACTGATATCCTATTTAGCATAGCCTTACAAGAACAAGAGGACCTATCCCCCCAGCATGCCAGCCAAGTCTTGGAGTTGATAATGTTGATGTGATTGGTCCAGTTTGGGTCACATGCCAACCTCCAAACTGGTCATTTGGGTGATGCTGTATCCTCATGGATCAAACCTGGTTCATGTGTCCAGCTTTAGAGTAATGGTGGGAGAAGGCTGAGCATTGGTAAGGGGAGTCCCATGTGAAAATCAGGATGCTTTGAGCAGAAGAGGAAGGGATGCATGCTGGAGAGGCAGAAACAGCAGCTGTCCTCAGCTAACCTTGGCTCTCTGGTTCATATAGAGAAATGGTGGACACCAGACACTCATTAGCCAAATCCTGCATCTATTGCTTCTGCCCACTCTGAGTCCCCAGCTGTCTAAGGCACAGATATGAGCCAATCTCTCCTTCCTCCAAGGAGGGAGTAGCCAGCCAGTGGGAGGCATGCCAGGCTGGTCTCTGCCGGGCCTGCCCCTCTTGGCACTTGACAGGACACCTCCTCCTCTTGGAGCCTGCTCTCCCCCTGCACGGCGCGGCCCCATTACCCCCACTTCCCATGTCTCTCATCTGCCTCTTTCCACGTTCACCTCACCCAGCTCTTTCATGAGAGATGCTTCAGATCTTTCATCTTCCTTTTTCTGCCCATCCTTGTCCTGGCAATTTCCCACTGTCATTAAGAACCAAAGCCCCAGCTCCTTCGCTGACTTCTGAACTTTCCTCACAGCTCCAGTCTGAGCACCTGGAAGCCCAGAAGCTTTTCTTGAGGGGTCTCTGAGCATTTCCAAGCATGTGCTTTAGGGAATTGATTAAGGGAGATTCAGAATCTCTCTTTTGCAGCTTTTATTGCCAAGGGGCACAGTAGCTGAGGGGTCTGTAATGCCAAGTTTGTCTCTTTCCCCTCATACTCTGGGCTCAGGCCAAGCTGTCCCTCAGTGTATGAGTGTATTTACTTCATCTCTCCTTGGCCTTTTCTCTCTTTGAACTTCCGTACACTCTCATGCTTGGCGCCCAGGACCTGTCTCCCCCTGTGGCTCCGAGGGTGCTAAGGTAATGGGAATTAAGGCACATTTCTTTGGCTGGCAGAATCTTTGGAGGGTTGTTGTCCACTGCATCCTACCCCTTCAGGGGAATTAGAGAGTGTTCAGAAGTAAAGCTGGCTCTGAAAGGCCACATGACAGGAGTGGACTGCCATGGTCTGAATGTTTGTGTCCCCCAAAATTTATATGTTGAGGCCCTAACCCCAGTGTGACTGTATTTGGAGGTGGGACATTTGGGAGGTAACTAGATCAGGTTATGAGGGTGATGCCCTCACAATGGGATTGGTGGTTGCTCTCTCTTCACAAGCACACACTGAAGAAAGGCCATGTGAGCACGCAGGGAGAAGGCTGCCATCTACAAGCCAGGAAGCGGGCCCTCACCAAACATGGAATGTGCCAGCACCTTGATCTTAAAATTTCCAGCCTTCAGAACTGTGGGAAATAAATTTCTGTTGTTTAAGACACCGGTCTATGGTATTTTGCTGTAGTAGCCCTAATAGACTAAGACAGAGATGTTATCAGCAGAAGCTAACCTTCCTCCCTTGTTCAGAGAGCTCAGGTAGGCTATGACCAGATCTCTTGGAGCTCAATGCCAAATTTCCAAACCTTAAATTCTTGGTTTCATGGACATACCGGGTAAGGGAGAAATGTAAATTCTTTACCTGTCCCTCATGAGGTAGTCATTAGTGCTGTTCACTAAATAGTTTTCACTCTCCTGGCACAATGTAGGATTACATTTCACTACCCCCTTAGTGTTAGGTGTGCACAGGTGATACCCTTTAGCCAATGAATTGTGTGTGATCTCTTCCAGGTAGAAGCTATAAGAGCGGATGTGTAATTGATCATGTTTTCTTTTCCTCTCTTTCCCTCTGCCACAAGAAGCAGCATTAATATGACAGCTGCTCCATCAGGCTGGGTCCTGGGGTGAGGAGACATGAAGCAGATCCCACTCCCCCACACACCCCACCTCTGATATGCTATGTGCCGTGAATGTGATGTGAACCTGTCATCATAAACCACTGGGATTTAGAGTTGCTCGTTATTGTAGCCTGTCCAGACTGAGGGTCAAGTCCTTTTACCAGGGGGCTACAAATGGATCAAGGCCTGAAGGCACATTAGCTCAGTGGAGATTTACCAACTCCATTAGCCAAGGAGAGTCTCTTCTCCTCCACCCACCAATTCTTCATATGGCTCAGTCCTTATCTTTCAACTCTCAGCTCAAATATCACCTTTTCCAGGGGCCTTCCTTGACTGGAACGTATTAAGACGCTCCTTCCCAATCACTTTATCTTTTTTCTTTTTTCTAATTTTACACTTGAAACATACTTGATTATACATATTTAGAGGGTACAGAGTTGACTATTAGTATTTGTCTACAATATGTGATGATCAAAACAGTACTATCAGCATGTTCATCATTACAAATCATAATCACTTTGTGTCCCTAATCCCTCAGTCTCCCCCTTTCCCACCTCTAGTGACCACAGATCTGTTCTCTTCTTCTGAAAGTTCAATGTATTATTGTGATTCTTTTTCTTTCTTTCTCTCTTTCTTCTTTCTGTCTTCTTAGTCCCCTCTTGAGGGGAGGACATGCCATTTGAGTGAGGACACGCCAATCACTTTAAACCATCATCCATCATAGCACTTGTCAAAATCTGATACAATCATTTTTACTTTCCCCACCAGAATAGATGCTCCTTGAAGAAAGAGACTTCATCTTGTGAATAATTGTACACTCAGTACTTAGAATCCTGCCTGATATCTACAACTTCAATAAAGTTTGTTGAGTGAGTGAGTATGTGAATGGAAAAGAAAGCAACAAAGAACTTTCATGTAAATATGTGTCCATCCATAGCCATCTTGGCGTAAGATGCATCCTGGAAATGAACAGGGGATTGGCAAAGGTTGAAACTCTTGTCCCTGCTTTAACCTCACTGTCAGTACTCTTTTGATATCAGACCTCAATATATTTAGGATATTATGTCTTGCTAGGGGTTAAATGTGTCCCCCAAAAGTTTATATATTGGAAACTTGACCCCCATTGTAACAGTGTAAAGAGGGTGGGAAATCCAATTATGGTATTGATAGTTGGGGCCTTTCAGAAGTGATTGGATCATGAGAACTGTGCCCTTGTGAATGGATTAATCTATTCATGGAGTAATGGATTAATGGTTTAGTGGGTTATCAGGGAGTGGTTCCAATGACTTTATAAAGAGAGCAATCGAGCAGGTTAGCACTCTTGCTCATGCCATTCTCACCATGTGACACCCTGTGTCCCTGTAGAGAGTCACCACCAAGAATAAGTCCCTCACCAGAGATGCCCCCTGGACCTTGGACTTCCCAGCCTTCAAAACTGTAGGAAATAAATTTTGTTTCTTTATACATTACCCAGTTTCAGATATTCCATTGTAAGTGACAGAAAATGGACTAATACATGTCTCGATAGCAGTCAATTGTCCCAGTTCCTCCCATCAGCCCCTCTGATAGGCTGCCTTAACCTCCAGTGGGCCCACTATCTGTTTCATTGGGCAACCACACATCTCCACGGCTACAGCTTTATGTGCTGCTTTGTGGTGAGTTAGGCGTGCACTGCCCTTAGACTGCAAACCCTCGAGGACAGAGACTGAATCTTTATATTTGCATTTTTAGAGGTCTCCCTCAGCACTGATCCTATAGAAAGAGTTTAGGAGATGCTCTTTGAGGGAATGAACTGTCTTCTATTGTCTGTAATCATTTCCTACGTATTAGTTTGGTTACTCCAGTAAGACTGGAAGAAGGTGGCTGGAGGACAGAACTTTGTTTTTCCCTCTTGTCTTCCTTGTGTCAAGCATGTGTAAATGCCCAGTGAATATTGACTGACTTCCTTTTCCTTTTTCAGGGCCTCCTGAGTTTTGCCTTTCTTACTGCATGTGGAGGACAGGAGCTTGCAGATGTTGCCAGTCAGCTTCCTACAAACTCCATGGATCTCAGGGATTCTTAAAGGAAAAAGTAAATTGGGGGAGAGGGCTACCACATAATACAGTGGACTTATTTCCAAGATTTCTAAATCCCACATTACAACACTCTGTCAGAATAAAGAGTTTTGTGTCATGTTCAGATGCATGAGGTAATTTTGGAGTTGAAGTTCAGATGCCCAATAAACATTGGCCAAATGAGTAAATGAATGAACAGCAAAAACCAAGATGAGCTGCAAAATTAAAATTTTCTGTCTCACATGCAAATGACATCAAGAAAATCAATTATACCTGGAATGGAATCTCTTCATTTTCTAAAATTCTTCCAGAATATCAGAATATTCTTCAAAGGGAATCTGAAGCCCTTAGACATTCTAAGATGCCAGAAAGATCCTGATCACTTCTGTCTTGATATTACAGTCGAATGCTCAATGCACACAAATGGTGCTCCACAGATGGGTGCCTGGGGGTCAGTTACCATCTTGCATTCATGTGTTCCTCACATCTGAGTGCTTTTATGCTCCGCACAGTGCAGACTTGCGGCTCTCTTGTCTGGTGTAATCCCTGCTCTCACTGAGCCAATGGGGGAGTCAAACATGTTAATAAATGCTGGTTTCAAAGCTTGATATTCTATCAGAGGAGGGTACAAGGTACAGGGGATACCAAGGAGAAAGTGGTTAATTGCCTGGTACAGTCAAGGATGGCTTTGAAAAAGACTCTTAAGCTGAGCTTTTAATGAACAGGAAAGGACATTCTAGGTAGTCAAGACAAGACTGCAAAAACAGAGGAGTGTGGAAGAGGATGGCACATTTTGGGGAACAGCAGCTGGTTTAATATTGCTGGGGAAAGGGCATTTCCATGCTGCCATCAATGTGCTTTTCATCAGTTTTTATAGTCTTCCCAGCAGATAGTACCAAGCACACAGACTCACACACATGTGCACACATGTAAACATGCACACACAAACACACTGGGTGGCACTGATCTCAAATACACTTTGTGTACTTTTAGTGGCCCATAAAGTCTGTTTCAAAGGCTTAGGACTCACGTGTAAACACACACACACACACACAAGCCTGGGATACATGACCCTCTCAGTGCCTAAGTTGGCACATTCATCCTGTCTGTGTAACCAAAGAAAGTAGATGTGAATCTTGGTCCAGAGAAATACTGGGAAAGTATCAAAACAAATACAGCAGATATATAATTCCCTATCTGATCCTCTGGTTTGCTGGTTTTTCTGCTAAATTTAACAACCTGCTCTCCTCCACATCTCTGTTATAACAAATAATGTAGCAACGGCAGCTGCCAATCCCAGACCTTCCCAACTACCTGAAAACCAGACAAAAGCTGACTCCATCATTCCCTTCCTGGGACTAGTGGTTGCAAGAACCATCCCAGCACGTGCTCAACCTGACCGATGAATGAATGATCAGGGCTCATTTTGGATGACAGCTTTATGGTTTGTTATATAAACTCATAACCCCTAAAAAGGTTAGAATTGTCAGGGTCAATAATAAAGATTTGTATGTCACTTTAGCATCAAAATAACAGGTTCAGAACTCCTTTTCCTCAGCTTTATTCTGGTAGGCTAGCGCCACACACACCTGAGCCACACCTGTAACATGGAGAGGTGCGAAGTGGGGAGGTGATACGGAGACCCCCGCAAGATGGGAGCCATCTCTATTGATGGGCACAGTGTTCCTGCCGCAGCACTACCATTCTGGTTAAAGGCAATAATGATTGCCCTGTCTAAATAGGAGCCAGTTACTTTTGTTTTCACCAATCCCATGAGCAGAAAAGTGAACTGGCATGTTCTGGAAAAGAGGAAGTTAGTCAAATGCCAGGATATAGATCTAGTGGCAGCCCGTGGATGGGGACAGTGCTGTAGCATCCAACTGCCTCCCAATCTCTGTTTCTCACTGGATCCTGCTGTGTTCTAAACACCTACCAATATGACCAACTGGACTGCAAGGACTTTCTAAAAACGAACGTTCTAACTAAACTATGGGTTTCTTCCCTTGAAAGGCAACCAAGGGAGGTTCGTTATCTGGTGACTCAACCATTATAATCTGTTATTCCCTAGAAAAGAGAGGGATCTGAGGAGTGGAATACAGGTTTGGGAGAAGGTCCACAGCTCAAAGGGTGCCAGCATGAGCTGTAGGAAATTATACCAGGGTGACCATAGATGGATGATGCTAATGGGACCGAGACAAACCTTGTTTAGTTCATCAGTTTATCCAGGTCCATCTGTAAAGAGTTTGTAAAGAGTAGAATACAGATTTCTGTCAATTTTTCTGAGCCTTAAACAACTTCTGCTAAAGCTATTGGCCATCTTGAAGAGGTGAGTCACATTTTCCAGGGGTAGTCACAGATGAGCTCCACTGTATGTATGTGTCTGTTGAAATAGAAGACAAAAAAGGAAAACGAAAGGTAGGGGAGGGCCAATCCAGGTCCATGCAGCATTGAAAGTGCTGAGCGAAGTTGACATCAGTAGGACAGTTGGTTCCAGCAGAGAGAGCTGGTGGTCTTACTACAGCATCCCAATCAGAATGCTCAGAAGGGAACCGTTTTAATTTTTTTTCACGCTGCATAGTCTCATGAATCTCGCCTTCCCTCAAAGTCCAGCAGCCAGCATTTGCAGGATAGTGATATATTTCAATTCTGTTTTTATTAATAGCTTCTCATATTTGGTAAAATCAAATCATTAAGCTGCTGCACAGAATGTTAATATGAGGCATAGGCAGAGGAGCTGGGCTTGTTGGGAGATTCTCACAGTTACACACATGCATATATTTAAAGCCAAAGGACTTTATAGAATTTACCCTCTGCACTTCAAAACACCTTCTGCATTTAGCTCAGAAAAAGAAATGTTTCAGTAGGCTGGTTTAGAGTCCCCTGCCCATTGTTTCTTCCAAGTCTTTTAAAGCTCAGACTCACTGTCTCCACAACATTTTATAAAAATCTTTTTCTATTCACCTCTTTTGGGAGCTTTCCATCTCTACAAGTCAATTCCTTTAAAATGAGTTTTGAAGATTTGTATATTTTTAATAGCATATTTGGAAAAGAAAGGGATTTGTCAGTCTGTGGATAAGAATATTATACACACAAATACTCACAAAATATTTTGAGGCCTGGAGGACAAATCTTCGCATTTGTTTTGCTAAGTCTTTTCAACACAATTCGGCTCCTGAGTTTTCTTTACTGAAATCCTATCTTTGTTGATTGCTTTGCTTCTTGCTCAGCCCTTGGTGAAAAGCTCCCCAAAGCAGGAAGATGTGCTGCTGTATCTCCCTTATCATCCTCCTTCAGCCAACTTGTCCAGGAGGCTGCAGCTGGTAGAAAATGTGTTGCATGGAGCCAGACTAGACTGTGTCCATTTGAAGTCACTACCCCCAATTTCAGCCACACAAAAGGACTTTAAAATTGAGCTGCAATCAAAGCCTCTTTCTCTTGCTTGTAGTGGGACCCAGGTCCGGACTGAAGACCTGCCTCCCGCACATGTGCATCTGCTCAGACAACTGTTAGTTATCTGTGCTGGTGGAGGTTGGCAGCAGGGCTGAGGACGCCACATCATTCATACCTGATTTTAGAAGGCACTGAATGAGTTTGGTTCTGATGGAGCCAATTTATATTCTGGATTACTTGCTGTAGCTTGGCGTAAGAGACTCCGTGTTATTAAAGTGAGGTCACACAAGGCAAGGATGCTGAACTATGAGATCCAGAAGAGCGGGGAAGAGTCAAACTGGGGTTAGACACAAAGCTGATATCAACAAAATAGTTGGTGGTGAACCCACAGCAGGGCTGACTCTTGACTCAGAGATTTGAGGAGGTATGTTTTTGTTTTGTTCTTCTCAGGACCATTTTTTAAAATTGTAGTAAAATAAGCATGACATAAAATTGACCACCTTCACCATTTTTAAATGTGCAGTTTTGTGGCATTAAGTGCATTCACATTGCTGTGCAACCGACCTCTAGAACTCTTCCTCTTGCAAGACTGAAACTCTGTGCCTATTAAACAAAAACTTCCCATTTCCCCTCCCCCAGCTCCTGGCTACCACCCTACTACTTTTAAGACACTTTAAAAATGTCTTCTCAGGATCATTTTAAGTGCCTGTGCTCTTAGGGTTCTTTTAGTCATAAGTGACAGAAGCCACTGGAACTGCTAAAGCAATAAAGGAAATTTATAGGCAAAAGAGAATCCAAGGAAGGGCTGAGTGGTCAGCAATGAAAGCAGGGATGGGCCTCAGGAACCATTGGAGCCCAGGCCTCAAATGTCATCACACTCCTGCCCCATCCTGCATCCTTGCTTCTTTCTGTAGTTAGCTTCATCTCCCATGCTCTGCAGAGGGGCGTTCTGTACATGGCAGAGAATATGGCTACTGGCAGCTGCATATTAGCTTCATCCACAGGGACACACTGAATTTACAAGCTCATTGGTTCCAATACAAATTCCCAGGGAAGGTGCTTATTATTATTTTTTGTCTTTTTAAAAAATTGATTATGCATATTCATGGGGTACAAAGCTGAACATCACCACCTGTGCCCAAGGGAAAGTGCTCATTGACTCAAGCAGATCAGAGGACCATACCTGAACCGTCAGCCATGGCCAGGCTGGCAGGGATACAATCATTGGCCCAGTTTAAATCAGGTGCTCACCTCTGCCGAATCAACTATGGCTATGGGCGGGGCATGTAAGATCATGACAGATCCCATGGAAACCCCATGGGTAAAGGGGAGGACTGAGGGAGTTTCCAGAGGAAAGTGTCAGGGGTACAGAACAGAGTTAACCCAAGGTATTCCCAATCGCACTCTTCACTTCCTCTTCCTCCACCATCTGTCCGTGTCTTTCAAAGCCACTCATACATTGCTTGCCACCACCCCCTCACTGTGACAATCCACCTCCAGGAGGTGCCCCCTTTTCTAGATCTTTCTTTCTCACTAGCAACAGGAGATATTGAGGTAGTCGTCCACGTAGTGCCTGGCACATGTTCTCTCCCCTCCTCCCCCATCTCTCTTTTTCCAACAAAAGATTACCTGTTAAGATCTTAAAATGTAATTTTAAGTGTTTTAGTCTGTTTGTGTTGCTCTAACAGAAATACCTGAGACTGGGTAATTTATAAGGAAAAGAGGTTTATTTGGCTTATGATTCTGGGACAGCTGCATCTGGCATGGGCCTCAGGCTGCTTCTACTCATGGTGGAAAGTAGCAGGCAGAGGGCGGGTACAAGCAGATCACATGGCAAGAGACAGGAAGCAAGAGAGAGGAAGCAAGAGAGAGAGAGAAAGTGCCAGGGTCTTTTTAAGCAATGAACTCTTGTGGGAACTAATAGAGCGAGAACTCACTCACTAATCCCCCCTCCCCCAGGGAGAGCATTAATCCATTCATGAGGGATCCACCCCCATGACTCAATCAGCTTCCAACACCGCCACATTGGAGATCAAATTTCCACATGAGTTTTGGAGGGGACAACACATCCAAACTCCATCATTAAGTATTCTTGTACTTTACAGTAAAGACTAAAGACCAAAACCTTTTAATGGTCCATTACACCAAATTCACATTGCACGGTGGCATCCAAGGCATCTGGTCCCCTAACCTCTCTCACCTGAGCCTGCCCCGCAGCACTCCTCAGATGCAACAGCCTCTGAGATGCTGGCCAGAAGACAGAGGGACGTTTTTCTCCTCATTCTTGTTATTATCCTCCTAATCTCCTTGTTTTGTGACATTTAACAAGGCGGGCTCCATCTGCGTTTTTATATTGGTCAGATTATCCTTGCCTTTAAAGAATTGTCCTGGCATTTGGGCTGAGCAGATTCATAGGCAGGCAAACACCATCTCCACAGCACATTAGCTGAAGAGCAAACCCAACTGCGTCTGGGGAAGCCTCCATCTCAGGCTGGCCAGGGCCAGAAATCTGTTGCAGCAGTGTCCCCATGGGGATCCCTAGAGAAGCTCAGTGCTCATAAGCCTCCCAAGGTAAATCAAAGGCCCTCCATATTGTCCACGTTGTTTAAAGCAACACCACTGAGCTTGGTCAGTCCCTCATGTGCTTTAAAGACCATTAGCCCCAAGTGAATTTCCAAAGACACTTTCGAGGTCTGCTGCTCAGTCTGAAATGCCATTCACAACTTTGAACAAAGTCAGAAAAAGGTTTTTAAAGTATTTATGCTGTATTTCTGGCCACACGTATTGCCCCAGGGTTTCCTGCCTCAAAAGCAAGATGGAATTATAGCATTTAGGGTCAAGGAATTTTTTTTTTTTTTTTTTTTTTTGTGACCGCGCTCAGTCAGTGAGTGAACTGGCCATCCCTATATAGGATCCGAACCCACGGCGGGAGCACTGCTGCGCTGCCAGTGCTGCACTCTCCCGAGTGAGCCACAGGGTTGGCCCATCAAGGAATTTTTAATATGAGCCAGGCTTGGTAATAGCCAGGGTGAAGACAAAATTATTTATTGAGCACTTACTGCATGCCCATAATGCCTAAGATTGTGCTCAGAAAAGCTTAAGATGTGATCCCCACCCTCAGAAGACTCACAGTCTACTACAGTGGAGCCATTAGTAGATGACTGCTCCTTATGTCTGCCCGATGGCCATTTTCCTTTATGCTACTACAGATATCCACTTTCCTCTGGAGAACCATCTCTACTCCACTCTCAGATTGTGTGGCTTCGTAGCACTGCCTGTTTCCAGATTCCACAAATGATCACATGACTCAGGTTTAACCAATCCGAACGTCCCATCCCTCTTGTTGGTTCATAAATGAGCATATGACCTAAGGCTGGACAATTACATCAATTCTGGGAATTTTACTGTCTGTCTCTTCATTAGCTTGTAAGATGGCAATATGGAGTATCTGGTGGTTTTACACTCTTCCATTTCACAGATGAGGGAAATAAAGCACAGAGAAGTTACTTGTCTAAGTTTACAGAGTCACCTGGATGAAAAGCTGGGATTCAAATCCAAGCAGACTGGTTTCCTAATTAACGCACTGCTAGGTTGCCTTTCATATAATCCACACACCTCTCATTACCAGCCAGCAGAGAACTCTTTCCATTCCTCATAGCCCTTTCTTCCAGAACAGTCTCTCAGATCTACCAGAAGAAATGATCTCTGGTTTTGGTGCATACCATAGGTTATAGGGCTGATCTCTGGGTGAAGAGCCCAAGGATCACAAAAAAGGCAAACAGCCCACTAGGGTGCTTAGAAGGGTTCTTAACCTGCCTTGGGTCCCTGGCCCCTCTGAGAATTTGATGAAAGCTATGAATCCATTCCCCCCAAAAGTTTCTATATACCTTCAGGGTTAAATGTGATGAGGTTCTTACAATTGCAAGTGACAGAAACCCAATTCAAATCACTTTGCTCAAAAAAAGGAAAGTATTGGCTCATGTCACTGTGATACGAGCAAGAATGCAACCAGGCCCAAGGGACAACTGTAACCAGGGACACAGCCTCTTGTTTTTTCTCTGCTTCTTTCTATGTGTGGATTTCATTCTCCCTGACCCATGGTAGGTAACATGGCTGAAACTGAGTCTCATTTCACAATGAGAAGCCACATTTTTGTCCCAGTTCAAAAATAACTTAGAGAGGGACACTAGTTGCCATGGATTGTAAGCACATCCCTGTGGCTATAGGAGGAGAGAACTGAAATCAGCAAGTTATCGCCCAAGAAAGAAGGTGATATCTTTGGAAGAAAAAAGAGTGTGGGGCAGACAAAACAAAAGTGACCTCAATAAAGGTAGGATCCTGGGTCTAGAGCCTAGAACTGTGTCTAAAAAGTAAAGTGGGGGAACTGAGGATATTATATGACTAATTCAGAAAAACACTGACCTCAGTCTCAATTATTTGAATGATTCAAGGGAAACGTTTTCACCAAAATTACCCAGAATGCAGCCTCCAAATTTTCCATTCTTTGACTATGAATTAGTAACACGGCTCATATTCCCATGCCCTACCGAAGAGAAAGTTCTTTTAGAAAATAAAAAGAAGGTATGGATTTTCTCCTGAGAAATATAGCACTTTGTAAGTATGAAGTTTCTTCTGTTTCCGCATTTTAAAAGAGACATAAAACACATTAGATCAGATCGGTCTTGTCCAGGCTTTCTATACCCAATATTAATTCTGCAAAATAGTTAGAAAATGCTCAACGGGCTTTCTAAAGGCTTTTCCAACTCCAAGTTAAGCCCTTTTCAATCTGTCCTCTGCACAGATGCCAGGCTACTTTGCCTAAAACATTACTTCATTATGATTCTCCACAAATTCCTAGTGTTCAAAACTGCACGTTGGGGACGCGCCTTCTAAACCAAGCTCATCTCCAGCTACTCCATATGGGGTTGCCTCCTCGGTCCTTCACAGCTTCATGTCTATTTTCACCTCTGGCATCCTCTCCACCTTTTACCCCAAACCTCCTTCACTGTTTAAAGTTTAGGTTGATTTTCACCTTTGTCAAGGACTACCAAGCATCACGGAACACACTAGTCATTAACCTTCTGCTCCTCAATTCATTGCCAACTTTTTCCTGTTCTGTTCAATCTGCAGGGAGCTAACCCTTGCAAACTCCATTTCCCAGGCTTTTTTGTTAACTAGCTCCCAGGTAGATTCATCCAATAGGTGGTGAGAAGCCAGAGGACAGCTCTGAGGAGTGGCATCTTGAGTAGTGACTAGTCTCTTCATGGTCTGCACTAGCCTCTGAGCTCTGGCAATAACAGCCTTTGCTGTTACTAATCTCTGGGCTGCCTCACTAAGCCTGTTTGGCTTCCCAGGTCGCCCAACACCTCTGTAACTTTGGGATGAGCCCCCCATATTAAATTCTCTTTATTTGGTGTAGATTAACTTTTCCCGACTGGACCCTTTCCAAACCATAGGACCACCTTTCTAATTGCTCTCTTCTCTGACTTCCCATAATGAATGTTGTACTTATTTCAATAATATTTCTTTATTTTAAAAAAGAAGTACAGTTTGTACTATTTCAAATAGTACAAAATAAAAGAAAATTTCCTTCTCATTCGGATACCCAGTCCTGTGTTTAGAGTAACCTAAAGTTAATAATATTTGTATGTTCTTCCAGAGATTTTATATGCATGTCTGTTGGTACATGTTTTTAACAATGGGAGCATACCATACCATACTTCTGCAACTTTCTATATTTGTTTAATAATATATTTTGGAGAGCTTTTCTTAACTGTATATATAGATCTACCTCAGCCTTTTTATAGGCTGCCTGGCATCTCCTTACATAGAGTATGATGGTTTATTTAACCAGTCCGCTATTGATGGATATTTAGATTGGTGTGTATGTGTGTGTGTGTGTGTGTGTGTGTGTGTGTGTGTGTGTGTGTGTAGTTTGGTTTTTGGATTTTAGATTGTCTTGTCATTATAAACCATCCGTGTGCATATAACTTTACATACACTAACAGGCTCAGTAAATTACTAGAAGAATTGCTAATGCAAAAGGTATGTAAATTTTTATTTGCTGGACCTGGCCAAATTGTCTTTCACAGAAGTTGGTTCCCACCAAGATTATATGTAAGCAGTACTTCCCCACCATCTTGACAAAATGGATATTATCAAAAGTTTTGTATTTGCCAGTCTGGTAGGTAAAAATGCTACATCATCCCCAACCACTCAACCAGGGTTATCTCCTCAGTCCTCCAAAACTTTGTGCTTATTTTGATATGCATTTTTCACTATCTCCTGCTGTTGTCATTACCAAGTTAAGAGCAATCATTTTTGAGGACCCTCTCTGTGCAAGACCCTGTGCTATAAACTTTGTATGCATTTTTTTTTCTAAATTCAACAATCCTACAAGGAAGATATTTTCCTTGTTTGGCAGAGGGAGAAAATTTAGGCTTAGAGGAGCCAGAATCCAGTAATTTGTTCAAGGCCTCACAGCTGGGAGGCGAAAGAGCTGGAATTCTGTCACAGAAGAATGGATCCTCTAAGGTTATGACCATTCTATGACTTTATATAATCCATTGAATTATAGTTGAAATGTTAATCTATTTTCAATATGGCTATCAGCATCTTCAGCTTCTTAAGGTAGAAAGAATGTCTTATATTGTTTGGTAAATGAATGAAGTGCCAAATACTCAATTAAGATCTGTTAATTGAATAGAATACTTGTCCAAAGACACTACTTATGCACAATAGTATTTTGTAAATTGTAAAACGCTTTATAAATTACTACTTTCTTTTCCATACCAGGAACTAGTATAGCACCTGATACAGGCAGAAACTTAAAAAGCATTTGCTGAATGAATGAATGAATGAATGAATATATGGATGGCCTTTGGCCTGTGTTTAGAGCAGCTTTCCTGTTCTAGAGATGACCAGTGGACTAGAAGAAGATCAAAAGATGCTCAGACCTGACGGAATTCCAAATATCTTATCCTGGACTCCTCAAAGCCATCATTTATGGAACTCTTTGATGTCTCCCAATAATCAGACAGAACTCACACAGAGCATAAGCTTGGCTCTTGCTAGACAGCCTGGACAGGGGAAGAGCTAAAGAGGTAGCCTTGTCACATGAATGAGAATCATGGTCCCTCCAATCTGGAGCTCTGCTTCTGACGGGACATCTATGGAGAGACTGGAGGAGCATCTGCCCCTCTGCCACGATGGTAGAGTGACCCCCACAAGAAGGCTTGGATCCCATACAAGTTTAGCAAGAAGCTATTTATCCATAAAGTCACCTAAGTTAAAAATATATTGTAAGCCTCAGCCTCTGCTCAAAATCAAGAATGTCATAAATTTACCAACTGTGTATTAATTGACTACCACTTTTTATTAATTGCCTCCTCAAACTTTTTTTGGGGGGGGGCACTTAATACAATTGAGGGAAAGACGAGTTTTTTACCCCACAAGAGCTTCCATTCCAGAGTGAATGGGAGGAAGACAATAAACAGGTCTGGTAAATGCTATGAAGAAAATTAAATAGCTACAGGGTATAAACCCAAAGGAAATGAAATCAGTATGTTGAAGTGATGTCTGCACTCCCATGTTTATTGCAGCACAATTCACAATAGCCAAGATATGGAATTAACCTAGGTGTCCAACAATGGGTGAATGGATTGGAAAAAATGTGGTGTGTGTGTGTGTGTGTGTGTGTGTGTGTGTGTGTGTGTGTGTGTGTGTGTGTGTGTGTAATGAAATACTATTCAGCCATAAAAAAGAATGAAATCCTGTCATTTGCGGCAACATGGATAGTCTTGGAGGTCATTATGTTAAGTGAAATAAGCCAGGCACAGAAAGGCAAATACCACATGATCTCACTCATCTGTAGAATCTTTCTTAAAAAGTTGATATTATAGAGACAGAGAATAGAGCAGTGGTTACCAGAGACTGGAGTGGGATGGGGGGGAAGGGAAAACAGAAGGGAGAGGTTGGCCAACAGGTACAAAATTACAATTAGGTAAGAGCAATAAGTTCCAGTGTTGTATTGCACAGGAGGGTGGCTATGGTTAACAGTTATGTTTTGTATATTACATAACAGCTAGAGGAGAGGCTTTTGAATGTTTTCACCACAAAGAAATGATAAATTCATGAGGTGATGGTTGCATTAACTACTCTGACCTGTTCAGTATACAACATATATATGTATCAAAACATCAGATTGTACCCCATAAGCACGTGCAATTATGTGTCAACTAAAATAAATATTATTTTTACAAATAGGGTGATGGGCTTGAGAGTGACTTTGGAACTAGCAGGCGATCAAATAAAAGCTTTATTAAGAAGGCAGTGTTTTATTTTTGCTAACAAAAAATTCCTTTGTTTTTAAAAGAAAACTTCCTCTACTCACAACACTTCTGAGACCAAATGTGTGGGTTTTTCCACACCGAGGAATTCTCCAACTCTCTGCAGATACCAAGTAGGTGTCCTACAGTTTAATTCAATTCTGACACTAACCACCTGGAGTTAGCATAGACCCCATAGGTTAAGGGCTCAAGTTCCACAAAACCACCCCTATTTAGATATCAATTGTGAGTCTGGGCCTCCTATACTTCTGACCTACCAGCTATAAGTCAGGGGTTCCCACAACCCCCTCCTAGGGTTTGACAATTTGCTAGAATGACTCACAGAACTCTGGAAGCCACTTTACTTATGTTTACCTGTTTATTGTAAAGGATAAAACTTAGGAACAGGCAAATGGAAGAGATGCATAGGGCAAAGTGTGGTAAGTGAGGGGATGCGAAGCTTCCGTGCCTCTCTAGGCACACCAACTTCCTAGCACTTAGATGTGTTCACTACCCTGGAAGCTCATCAAATCTAGTTGTTCAGGGGCTTTTATAGAGCTTAATCTCCAGCAGTCCCCTTCCCTTCCTGGAGGTTGGGGGCCCATCCTAAGGCTATCCAGGGGTCCCACTCTAATCTCATTAGCATAAACTCTGGTGTGATCAAGAAGGGCTTCTTAAGAATAACAAAAGAGGGGGATAGGGAGAGATTGGACAGGGGCATGAAGAATAATTACAATTTGTAACAATATACATATTAGTAATATTGATTTGATAAACATTTGTCAACATTGAATCCCCAAAATATGTATAATCAATTATGATTCAATTTAAAAAATTTTTTTTAAAGTTAAAAATAAAATAATAATAATAATAATAAAAGAATAACAAAAGACCTTCCTATTGCTCAGGAAATTCCAAGGGTCTTGGGTGTTCTGTGCCAGGAACCAAGGACAAAGAACAAACATATTTCTTATTCTACCACAGTTCCGTTTAATGCTTTTGGCCTATTGACTTTTCTCTGACTACATATTCACAGCATGGGCTACTATATTTGTTTAATCTTTCCTCTATAGATAAATATCTGAATTGTTTCCAATGTTTGCTATCTTCAACAATGCTCTTCATCCTAAACCTTTTTAGGAATATTACTTTCCACTCTGTTTTGTTGATGAAGATGAAGAGAAAACATAAACCAATGTGTTTTAGGACATGATGAGATATTTAGTCAGGATTCTAAGGAACACATATAATGCATTTTTTAAAATCAAACTTCCTTTCGTGTTGATCCACCTCTGTAGTTCTTGACACTTGGGAATCAATTTTACTACCATAGTACCAAAACTAGAGGCAACAAAATAAATCATGTTGAACAGCTTCAAGTTAGAAATTTAATACTAGTGATAAATGTACAGAATGATTCACCAGATGAACTGAATGCAAAGTTAGAGTATTCAGAATAGAAGAAATCTTGCAGATGGTACAAAGACAACTTTGACATTTAATCTAACTGCATAAAACTGAATGAGATTAGAGGGACTTTGAAATTACAGTTCCATATGGCTGCTGTTATAGAATATCACCAGAGACTGTTATTGAGTTTGTTGAACACTACTTATAATAAAAAATTATTATCATCCAAGGAAGGAGGAAAAATCACTGATTGCAAAGGTAGACACTCCATTGCTGTAATTCAAATGAAATCACTGGTACATTTGTCACACTGAAGAAAACGCCATCCCCAGCCTTTTCCCATCAAATTATTAATGGGGGATTGGAGATTATTTGATAAAATGCTGACAGGGAAGCACTTTGAGCAAAACAAGTGTCAGTGACACTCAGAGAAACAGGTGCTGATGAATAAAACATCACGGCAGTAGAGTACAATGAGGTGTGGAGATGATTTGGACACGCAGCGCGTGTGGACTGATTTGAGTGACATAGCCCATTCTGTGTGAAGAAAAATAAAACAATCACAGGCTTCAAAGAGGAGATTTCCTGCCAGGGAATCTACAAATGAGATTTTTTTTTTTTTTTTTTTTTTGGAAATATGACATTCTTCTATGGTGATTCCACCTTTGAGATGCAACTCACTCAGGTCAGCAAAAGATTCAAGATAAGAACAGAAATGACCCTGCAGAAAGTATCTTCCCCCCCTTATATTCTGGATAAAATTGAATTAGACTCTCCCCTTGGATCAGAACTCTCCATGAGTTTTCATGCTGAGGGCCTGCCATGCCTGTAGCACACCTATCAAGGAAAAGGAACAGTCCCAAAGAACTAATAGAAAAACACACACTAGAACTCACCTGCCGTCAAATTGCTCAATGTCCAGTGCCGTTGGTGGGAGATTTCTCTGGTTTAGTGAAACCCATGTCATTTTCTCCTTATTGGAGGTAAATTGTCTCTTTTTCTTGCATAGTTGAGTTAGCAGTCATCTGTTTGCAAGGCTTATGTAGTTGTAATACAGCTTTACATTTTGGACTGTCACAGCGCGTGTACCACTCCAATGCTAAGGCAGTCCTATCATCTTTCCAAACTGCAGCTCCCCATGTGTAAAGGCTGGGTGAGCTGGACAGACTCTAAAGGCTCTTGTAGCTTTTACATTCCGCAGTAATAAGAAGCTCTACGTTGTACGAGTTTAGACATCCATTTCCTCCTGAACTCTGAACGAATGTGTAACAAGCTCTTTTTCCACTGTCTATTCTCAATGTTGAAAAATCTTGAGCTACTTTGGTCAAAAGGCCTTCGATTTAGTACCAAATGTACAGCTAACTATTTCTTTTCAGCAATGTTAACATTGTTAGATTTCCAACTGGAAACAAGAAAAACAGTGTGAACAGTAGTTGACTACCCATTTTCTCATATACTTTATCTCATTTGATTCTCATAAAACTCCTTTTACCCCCATATTATGCACAAAGACACCGAGGTTCTAAGATGCAAGTAATTTGTCCACCATCATACAACCAACAAGTGGAGAAGCCAGAGTATGAACCTGTGTTAGACTCCAAAGCCCAGTATTTCCATGACACCTCACAACTTATAAATATTAATGGCTAACTTTTGTTTAAGTTGACAAATCATAATTGTATGCATTTATGGGGTGCAATGTGATGTTTTGATGTTTTGATGTACGTATATAATGTCGTATGACTGAGTCAGGCAAATGAACGTATCTGTCACCTTGCTTACCTATCACTTTTTTATGGTGAGACATTTTAAATTTACTCACAGTTATTTTGACATACATAATGCATTATTTTTGACTATCGTCATCCTGGTGTGCAATAAATCTCACAATCTATTCCTCCTGTCTGTCTGAAACTTTGAACCCTTTGATTAACAACACCCCATTCCCCCGTCTATGTGAAACTTCCACCCTTAAATCAGCAGCTTGTCATTCCGTCCCTCCTCACCCCACCCCCTGGCCTCTGGTAACCATCATTCTACTGTCTACTTCTATGAGTTCAAATTTATTGGATTCCACACATAAGTGAGATCATGCAGTGTTTGTCTTTCTGTGCCTGGTTTGTTTCACTTAACATAATGTCCTCCAGATTCATTCCTGTTGTAGCAAATGGCAGGATTTTCTCCCTTTTTAAAGGCAAATAGTATTCCATTGTGTACACATACCATATTTTCTCTACCCGTTTAGCCGTTGATGGACACAGGTTGTTTCCATATCTTAGCTATTATGAATAATGCTGCAATGGACATGGGAGTGCATTTATCTCTTTGATATACTGATTTCAGTTCCTTTCAATATATATCCAGAAGTGGGATTGTTGAGTCGTATGGTACTTCTATTTTTAGTTTTTTGAGGAAAACTCCATACATTTTTCCATAATGGCTGTACTAACTTACCTTCCCACCAATAATGTCTGAGTTCTCTTTTCTCCAACAGTGTATGGGTTCCCTTTTCTCTGCAGCCTCTCCAACACTTATCTTTCATCCTTTTAATAAAAGCCGTTCTAACAGGTGTGAGGTGATATCACATTGTGGTTTTAATTAGCCTTTTGGTAATGATTAGTGATGCTCAGCATTTTTCATGTCCCTATTGGCTATTTGTATGTTTTCTTTTGAGAAATGTCTGTTTAGGTCCTTTTCCCATTTTCTAATCTGGTTATTTGTTTTCTTGCTATTGAGTTGTTTGAGATTCTTATATATTTTGGATATTAGCACCTTGTCAGATGTATGGTTTGCAAATATTTTCTCCCATTCCGTGGCTTGTCTCTACATTTTGTTAACTGTTATTTTGCTGTGCAGAGGCTTTTTAATTTGATGCCATCCCATTTGTCTATTTTTGCTTTTGTTGCCTATACTTTCAGGGTCATATACAAAAAATCATTGGCCAGAACAATGTGATGGAGATTTTTCCCTTTTTTATTCTAGTAGTTTTACAGTTTTAGGTTTTATATTTAAGTATTCAATCTCTTTTGAATTGACTTTTTCATACTGTATAAGATAAGGGTCTAATTTTATTCTGCATGTGAATATCCAGTTTTCCCAACACCATTTATTGAAGAGACTGTCCTTTCTCGATATGTGTCCTTGGTACTTTTGTCAAAAATTAGTTGACCACAAATGTGTGGATTTATTTCTGAGTTTTTCTATCCTGTTCCCTTGGTCAGTGTTTCTGTTTTTATGTCACCACCATGCTGTTTTGATGACAATCACTTTATAATATGTTTTGAAATTGGGGAGTGTGATGCCTCCAGCTTTGTTCTTTTTGCTCAATATTGTTCTGGTTATTTGGGGTCTTTTGTGCTTTCATACAAATTGAGGGGTTTTTTTCCATTTCTGTGAAAAACAACATTGAAATTTTGATAGGAATTGCATTGAATCTGTAGATCTCTGTGGGTAGTATGGATGTTTTCACAATATTAATCCTTCCAATCCATGAAAACAGGATATCTTTCTATTTATTTGTGTTTTCTTTTATCAGTGTTTTATGGTTTTCAGTATTCAGTCTTTTACCTCTTAGGTTAAATTTACCCTTAGGCATTTCATTTTTTTGTTGTTGTTACTATTATAAATAGGATTGTTTTCTTAATTTCCTTTTCAGATAATTCATTATTGGTATATAGAAATGCCGCTGATTTTTGTATGTTGATTTTTGTATCCTGGAACTTTAGTGAATTTATCAGTTCTAACAGGTTTTTGTTGTTGTTTTTTGTTTTTTGGTGGAGTCTTTGGGGTTTTCTAGGTATAAGATCATGTCATCAGCATATAGAGTTAATTTTTCTTCTTCCCTTCCTATTAGGATGCCTTTTATTTCTTCCTCTTGTAGTGACTAACTTATTGAGGAGTTTCTGTGTGCCAGCAACTGTGCTAAAAGTCATAATGTACCAATTTCTTACCCAAAATTTGTTAGGAAAGTAGTATCATTGGCTTTTTTTTAACAGAAGAGGAAACACACTTGGAGAGTTAGAAACTCAGAGCTGAGGATCAAATCAGGCAAGTTGGTTCCTAAAGTATAGTCACTGAACCACTGAGCCATGCTGTCTCCTTCCCACCGTGAGGAGAAAGGTAGTGTTACCTGCTCTCCAAAACACCAGAGGGTACAGTGTTTTACGTCGTGTCCCCCAAAGAAAACTGGTCTTGCTCTCTCTGACAGTTACCTAAAGTGATGCTACTTTGGCACTGATCCTAAGAACACAAGGCTCCAGCCTGAGAATGCAAGGCTGCAGGTTCTCTGACTCTGAGAACACACCAGCTCTGAGAACTCAAGACCGAAATGCCTGCCCTGGACCACAGCTCTATGACTCTTCCTTTCGAGTACAACTCACAGCTGAATTCACCATATCTCAAGCAGGGAATTACCACGATGGAGTTTGAGAAGATCTAGAGCACAGTAGAAATGGAATCCCAAATGATTAAAAAGGCCTGGTGTGTAAGAGCCCTATTTAGTCTGGAACAAGGAAGGCTGCACAGAGACATGACTGAGCTGGATGGTGAAAGTTGCCTCAGTGACCAAATCCTGCTACAAGATTTAGGAGATCCCTAAAGCCTTGAAAGGAAATCTTATTCGACAATCTTGCCACTTTTAAAGCATGTGCCCTCTAGCTGCAAGCCCTGCACACCTCTTCGCCACTCCCTCTATCTGTTAGCCATTTCTAGCCTCATTCACTGATGACTCTGGTATTTGGCTAAGGTCAGCCATCCTTCCCCGTGGCCCACGCTATCAGATCAATCATTCAAAAGCTGTCTATCTGCCCATAAAATTCTATCCTTTAAGCTGGTTTGCTCAACAAACCCTTCCCACCCCCCATTCAAACCTATTCTCCAACCCCATGGAGACCTCTGGTCATTAACTCTTATATTTTTTCTATACATAGAAAACCCTCTCCTTCATTCTCCTCCCCTTCTCACCTCTCTCCCCATGCTGGCTAGACCTTAAGGGCCACAACTAGTGCCTACACCTCCCTCCTCTTCTGTCCTTTCAACACAACTGCCCCGACCCCAACTCTAAATAAATCTGACCACCTGATTCCTCCATGACTGCATCTGGACTGCTGAGCCCACTGGAGAAAATTACCACAAGAAAATTACATTGATACTACTAGAAAAACTCACGGTCACCGATCTTAACTGTACAGTTCACATTTCTATTACTAAACTTTTCTCATCTTAAATCTTAGATTTCCTTGCCTCCTCACTTACTGCTTATCCTTGAAAACAAATATGCAAATATTCCTGCACTAGCACTATAGTATCCACCGTTGAGACCCCAGCCAGACCTCCTTTACAGATAGGGGCACCCATTTCCAGGTCTCTGTGGAAGCTGGCACCTTTCTCTGGAGGATGATCCTTGGATTACAGAAACTGCCTCACCCAGAGATGCCTGGGATGTTATGCACCCCACCCCACTTCCAAGAGAGTACCCAACGACCCTGACTGATGCAGGGATCTAGAAATCCAGCCCCCTTGCTTCAAGGACAGACAAACTCTGTGGAAGAATCCATAGTCCAGAACTCCCTGAGGGATCAGGCTGAAGCTAGCTTTCTGTCGTCAGCACCACGCTCAGCCAGTGAGCAAACCGGCCATCCCTATATAGGATCCGAACCCGTGGCCTTGGTGTTATCAGCACCGCACTCTACTGAGTGAGCCACGGGCCGGCCTGAAGCTAGCTTTCTGAAACTACACATTTCCCTAGCTTTTACCTTGTGTATTAGTCTATTCTCTGTTGCTTATGACAAAATAGGTGAAACTGGGTAATTTATAAGAAAATGAAACTTATTTCTTACAGTTGTGGAGGCTGGGAAGTGCAAAGTCCAGGGGGTGCATCTGGTGTGAGCCTTCTCGGTGGGAACTCTACAGAGTCTTGCAGTGACACAGGCAATCACATGGTGAGAATGGCAAGAGTGCTTTCATGTGCTCTCCTTATAAAGCCATCACTCCACACCCATGATAACCCATTAATACAATAACCCATTGCTCTGTGAATGGATTAATCCATTCATGAGGGCAGAGCCCTCATGAACCAATCATCTTCTAAAGGCCTCACCTTTCAACACTGCCACGTTGGGGATCAATCTTCCACATGAGCTTTGGAGGGGACAAACATTCATTCCATATCACCTTGAAACATCCTGCTGCCCACATTCTCTTACATATTTTTCTTGAGAATGCTGCTCAGTAAATCACCTGCACAAAAATCCCCATATCAGGCTCTGTTTCTAGGGAACTTAACCTAAGATAACCATCCTTTTTTTTTTTTTTTTTTTTTCTCCTTTCCTCCTGTTGGAACTGAGTGATCCCTGAGTGATCCTATTCAAGGCTAACATCTCCTCCTGTGCTCTGAGCACCAGGCTGTTCTGCTTCCCAGGAACCTTGCACAATCCATAATCCCTTTTCTTTTTCTTGACTCCTTCCCATCAGGATTGAAATACACTCAAGCCTCTCCCATCTTAAAAAACAAACCTCCCTTAACCCCATCTCCTTTCCAGCTACTGCCTGTTCTCTCTCTTCCCTTCCACAGCTAAACTTCAGTATTAACTTGTCAGAATTTTTAAGTAATTTCTTTTGTGCTTACTTTTCTCCCTCATATGCAGAATATAAATGGTCCACATTGTGAAAAGATTAGATATTTTGGAAAAACTCAAAATATGGCCAGAGGGAGCCCTTTAAGGATATGCCTGCCACTCCTATTGTTATTTTGAGCTTTCCTGGCATACGAGCTGGTGAATGCTGCTCCATGGTGCTGTTTACATAAATCTCCTCCGTGTTCTCACCTCCTACTCTTTTCTCAACCCACTCCAATCTGGTTTCTTCCCCTGCCACTTTACCTCTGACCTCCATGTTGCTAAATCTAATGGACACCTTTCAGTTTCCATCCTACTTGATTTCTCTCCCTCATTCTTTGGTGCATTCTCTTTTCTTGGCTTCTCTATCTTTGTATTCCTCCTGCCTACTTGCTTCTCCTTATTGGCTCCCTTTTGAGTTCCTCTTCCTTTAAACACTGGTTAAATGTTGGTATCTCAGAGATCTGTCTGGAGCCTAATTTTTCTCGCTCCACACATGCCTTAAGCAGCCGTACGCATTCCCAAGGCCTTAATCACCGTCTCTACAATGGACTCACAAATATCCAGCCCAGGCCTTTCCTCTGAACCCCGGACTTATATATTCAACAGGCTTTGCCGAATCTCCATGTGGGTACTTCAAATACACCTTAAACGGAATATATCTAAAATTAAATGCACAATTTTTCTACCAAAGCTGCTCCTACTTCAATCTTGATAGCCTTAAGAAATGGCACCACCATCCATATAATTTCTCAAGTCAGTAATTTAGGAGTCAGTTGTTCTTTCTTCCCAAACTTATATTCAATCAATCACTGAGTCTCATTAATTCAATCTCCTAAATCTCTCAAATATACACCCCTCTACTCATCTCCCCATGTCAGTATACTAGTTTAGGCCATCATTATTTCTCATCTGAAGTATCACAAAAATCTCTATATTAACTGGGGTTAGTGTAAGAAGTAGAAATCATTTTACCTTTTTTTTTTTTTTTTTTTTTTTGCTTTTAAAGAAGTTTATTATGAAATATGAACAATTGCTGAGTCTAGGTGGTAAGTATACAGATGTTTATTTTACTAGTCTTTTTTATTGTATATTGACAAATTAGAGTTGTATATATTTATAGGGTGCAAAGTGGTGTTGTGATTTTTTAATACAATGAGGAAAGATTAAATTAAGCTAATTAACATATCCATCGCCTCAAATATTTAATACTTTTCATGATGAAAACATTAAAAATTTACTTTATTAGCTATAATAAAATCTACAGAACTCACCATGCTGTGCAATAGATCTAAAAAAGATCAAATTTATTCCTCCTGTCTAATTGAGTCTCTGTACCCTTTGACTATCACCTCCCCAATCCCCCCAATCCCCAGCCTCTGGTAACCACCACTCTACTTTCTACTTTTATGAGTTCAATTGTTTTAGATTCTATCTATAAGTGAAAATCCATGGTATTTATCTTTCTGTATTCGGCTTATTTTACTTAGTGTAATGTTCTCCAATTCCATCCATGATGTCACCATTGACAAAATGTCTTTCTTTTCTCAGTCTGAATAGTATTTTATCGTGTGTATGTATACCACATTTTCTTTATCCATTCATCCCTTGATGGACACTTAGGTTGATTCCATGACTTGGTGATTGTGATTTAAGTATAAAGGAATTCAGTCAAGGAAATAAGGAGCTTACACAGTCCTGGAAGGACTGAAAAGCTCCGGGCTAAGCTTCTGAGAATAACATCCAGAAAACATCACAGAACAGACCCAGCAGGGGAACTGCTGCCCTGCCACAGCCAGGAAGTTGGGGAATCAGGGGCCATCGCTGGAACTGTTGACTTTAAGAGCACACCACCTTAGATGTGATCAGGGAGCACAAAGCCAGTGGAGCAGCTCCTTGTCACCATGAAGCTAGTGACTGACACTGGACTGCTGGTTCAGAGAAGGTCAATGGCCTTGACGATTCTTGCCAGCTGAGACCACCTTCTGAATCTCCAAGATGCAACCCACTGGTGGATTGTAATCTGCTCTAGAACCTGAGCTACAGCCTCGTCTTCTGCAGCGCTGGCATACAGGAAGGGGTGCTTGAGGGAGGCCGGATTGGACACTGAATGACCCATCGCCCATATCTGCCACAATCTTCCCATTGGCCCCTCCTATCTACTCTTCCCCTCCAACCCTTTCTCCTCTCTGCTACCAGAACAGTGCTTTTAAAAGCATAAGACAGATCATGAAATCCTCCTCAAGCTCTTTGGTGGTTTCCCATTACTTTAAAAATATAATGCAAGTTCTCATCACACCCGGCAAGTAGTGTTTATCATTTGCTCACAATGTGCTAGGCACCGTGCTAAGTGACTTTAGTGGATCAACTCACTTAATCCTTGAAATAAGCCTATGAGTCAGGTACATTATCCTAGTTTTACAGACAAGCCAGCTATGATTAAGGGCCTCCTTTCTACCTTCTCCAGGAAGCGTCCTCACACTCAGCCCCTGCTCAATAATAAAGGCTTCTTCTTGGGATCCACTTCCCTTAAGAGGCAGGGTGGATTGAGAATATAGTGGGGATATTAAACCAGTGTAACTTTTGTCTTTGATAATCCTTCATCACAGCTCCCCCATCAAGAACCATGCCTAAGAGACTCAGACCATAGAATTTCTTCTATGATGTAGAAAGCATACTCCCTTTTCTGCTCTCAGGGCTGAGCCATGAGACTCAGCACCATGGGAAATAAGGTAAATGCCTTGCAAAGAGAAAGTGTGAGATGAAACACCCTTCCACCCTAGTGAAGTGTGGGAAGAAGTCAGGTGAAAATGTGAATGTGTCCCCACATTCTCCCTTATTGGGTGGAAACTTTGCTGGGGGTGGTAGAAATACCCTGCTAGATATGGGGCATCCAAGAACATTGTGGGCTGGGGGTTAGAATGTTAGCATACTTCAGTGAACATAGCCTGGAGAAAATCTACATCTACCTGGCCATTGGCACAGGGAAATAAAGCAGCATCCCAGAGTGATCAGATAGAAGACCCTGCTGTGACATTCCTGGCTCTCCCAGGTTTGTATATAGACTGCAGGTGATAACCAAAAAATCTGCTCTGACCAGGTCAGCTAAATTATACTGCTTTGGGAGGTCTGGGGTAAGTCAGTAGCCATGTCCTCCTGTCTTAGAAAATGTTACCATAAGATCATTTTTGCTTAGCAGCAGACTTAATGTCACCAGAAAGCCATAACATAAACTAAAATGCTTCTTGTAACCCTTGTGTAACCTAGTAACAATCCCAAATCCATGTGTCATGTACAACCAACAAAAACCTGATGAAGTGATTAGGTAAGTCTGTCTTTCTCTCTCCTTTGACCCTCCCCCCTTTTTGTGATTATAACATGCTAAGCTCTGCTGGCCATCTTCAGAACACATTTTTCAGGGTGACCTGACTATGTGTCTCCCCGGTTGCAATCATCATATTGGCTCAATAAATCCTTGCTATGTATATTTGGCCTCAGTTTCTTTTTAGGTCAACACAGGGGACCCAGAAGTTCCTACATGTTCCGGTGTGGAAGACAGGTACAGAGAGGATGATTGGTGTAGCAGAGGCCTGGGGCAGGAAGAGGGGTCATCAAAGAGACCTCGATCACCAGTGGCAATGACAATGGCAGCTAAGCAAGCACCAGTTCAGCCATCAGACCAGCTCAGCCACCCAACAGCAAAGATTGGAGGAGGAGGACAGCATGAGGACCGGGTGTCATGGCCTCCATGCCAGGAGGACTCAAAGCTTTCCCTACCTAGAAGTAAGTCAGGAGGAGGGAGAAAGAAGCACTGGCTTTGAATTGACCGAGAGAAACTGTTCTAAACGAAAAGAAACTTTTTAAATGACTAGAGTTGCAGAAGCCATTATTTGGCAAGTTTAAAGTGTGTGAGTTTCTTCCTACCCTCTTCCACTATCTAGCCTGTGCTCAGCAGAGATGGCTGAAGAGCTGCAGAGTCTGGCAGGCCCAGAGCAACTAGGGATGCTCGGAGAGATCCAGAGCTTCGGGACCAAGGCACACGTCCCTGACCAACCCCGGTATCACACGGTCTCAACAGGGATTCTGAGGGAAGCCACGATGGAGCACACCTCCTGACTTGACCTGAATGATGTGGTTATTCATGGAACAGTATTCACCGCCAGATCCTGCAAGATGCTTGCTGCCCATAGCTGGAAGGCAATAGAAAAATGCCAGACTACATTTTAAAATCCACACACTTGTCTCTAGCAGGGAGCTCCCCATCCCAGGAGATGATGAGAGAAACAGTCAGCTGCGATTTCACGTGGAGAACACAGCCAGCCAAGGACACCCAGTGGGATGGGACAAGTATTTCAGAAGGCCATCAGGGTGCAGCCTGTCTCCACACAGATTAGAAGATGGCAGTGACTAAAGACAAGTAAAGCAAGTGAGGAACCCAGGCACAGGCTTAGTTTGAATGCTATTGCCATGATCTCTTGTCGTGGTTGTTAAAAAATGGTGGATGATGGTAGGGGAGGGAGAGGGGACAGTTAGGAAGAGCCATGCTGCTGGGAGGACAAAACTGCCAGGGGCGGCAGCTTTGGAAGTGCCACTTCAGCTGTTTAAATGCCATGGTTGGTTGTACAAAATGATGGTTATCTTGAGGCCTCAATTCTGCTGATTCAATTGCTCTTATTTGGATTTTCGAATTATTCCTGACAAGATAATAAGTCTCTTTCAAAACATTAAATCTGATAAATCTCCCGGCTGGAGGTCTCCAGTTCGATTTAATTTTCTGCAGATATTCTAAGGATCTAATGAGAAATCAAAATGAAAGGGCTTAATTGGAATTCCTCTAATTCCCCAACACGAGGTCCCTTGTTAGAGAATGCAGAAGTGGACATGCAGCAGGGTGTTTCTTTTTCTCTCTCTCTCTCTCACTCTGGGTTTAGCTGAGTAAGTCCCACTCCTGACCTTTAGACTGTCTTGTTAAACTTCACAGTCTATAAAAGGCTGAGCATTAATTATAGAGCTTGATTTTTTCTTGTTTGTGTGGCCAATTTTAATGCACTCTCAAGTTTTCCTTGGGTCTATTTAAGGCTGCATGTTGTGTCTTCAGCTGAGCTGCATGGACATAGCAAATCAGATGTGAGTTTCCAGAGCTGCTATTCTGCAGAACTTGGAGGGTTGAGAATTGAGCCTGTAAAGTCCCCTGGTAAAAAGTTTGCCAAAATTCACTCCTTCTATTCTCAGGAGCTTCCCCAGAGAAGTCCCTTGGGTGTTGTTATCATCCATACTAGGTAATACCACTACCTTTACTGAGCATCTCCTATGTGCCAGGCATTTTGCTAAGCCCTTTCTATGCATGCTTCATTTGATCCATCTCCATACAACATTCCAGTGAGGTAGGTGCTGTGATTATCCCCATTGTATAGACGAGCAAGTAGGCTCAGAGACATGTCATTTATTTGAGGCTACACACTTAGTAAATGTTGTGTGTGTTGGGGAAGGAAGGGATGTGACTCTAGATCTGTCAGCCTCCCAAATTTTCACTCTCATTACCTCAAGAATAGGCCATCTAAGTTAACATAAAAAATGCTTTTAATGAGGTTCCTGGAGAGCATGATATACTTTTAGTTAACAGAGCACAATACTTGTCATACATCCATCCTAGAAACTAACTCTTCCATTGCTTCTAGAACTTTTACAGAGATGGACAAAGAGGAAGAAGGAGGGAGGATTGCTGTTGTTTCCTGGAGAATGGGGCATAATTTCCTCTCCAAAGAAGCTGCTGTCACCAAGACTGGGAGAGAGACTGACCTGACAGCTCTGTGTTCCCCAGAATTACAAGAGAAGACAGAAGAATCACATTAGCTGTTCTTGGCCAAGATACCGTCTCATTAAAGATGATATTGGTCACTTTAATGACCCTGGGACAAATATGGAGGCTGTGCCTCACTAGAGAACCAAGTCAACAGACAAAAGAACACCTACCCGCAGGCTTTATTTTCTCCCCTGCTTGCTTCCTGCGCTGACAGCTCCACCTCTCAGATGACAGATGTTCCTGTCATCTGGTATTAATGGCCATCCCAGATTAATGGAACCAAGAGGGTAAAGAGCAGCCAGTAACTGCCTTGAATGGTAATTTTAAGTGTGGAGTTTTGTCTTGCCCCATCACTCTCGACTTTTATCACCGGCCATGATGACACAGCAAAAAAAAGATACTCTGGCCAGGATCCTCTTCCAGACTGGGTTTGCTCTCAAAACTTCACTATAAATATAAGATGGCCTGTGCCCCTTGATTTTAAACACAGGGAAGGAGTACAGTAGGAAGGGTGGAGGGGGTTTACTTTGGCTTAATCAGCACAAAAACTTGCAAATGAGGAAAATGGGCAAGGAACTTCGAGTTAGGGGATAGTGGCTTCCTTATAAATGGGTAACTGAGCCTCAGAGGGCAGGTGTTTGGGGCTGTAGGAGTGGCGCTGTCCCCAGTACCTCTCCTCTATCTGAAACTACTTTCTTCTCCCCACTGCCCCACACCCTGGTTTTCACCCTCTGCTGGCTTCTGAAGGCATTTGGGATGCAAATAAGTTAAAGGAAATCCCCTTTGGAAAGTTTGACTGGAGGGCTTAGTATGTAAGGGCTTCAGTGGAGAGAATGCAGTAGTTTCTCCTAGTTTCCCATATCTATCCAAAGGGCAATCAGAAAATAAATAATTCACATAACAACATCACAACATGCAAAGAAGGAACTCAGAGGGCAGGCACCGGTCCTGCCATGCTGTGGGTCAGGGCTTGATAACTCTGGGATCCAGATCATGGCTGGGTCAAACTCCTATGAGCCATATGAATGATTTATTTATTTTTACCCCTGACTGATTTCCAAAAGAGAAGTGGCTTACAGCAAAAAACAAACATACATTAAGCGCATGAAAACAAGATTCAAGTGAAAAGAAACAGGCATTAAAAGAGTCAAAATGAAAATATTATTGTAGAAACCTTGAGTACAATAAGAATAAATTTTATTTTGAGCTTCCTGACATCCAAGGAGAAAATGGAGCCATGATAAGGCACCGAATTTTCAATGTCTGATTTTAAAAGCACATCCAATTAGTTAGGGTGTAGGGACTACTGAACTCTGCAGCCAGCCACCATACCCTGAGCAAAGGTCAGACCAAATGAGACCTCTGGAGATTTCTTAGGTACATCCATCTGCCTTAAACACAATTTAATGTAGCCACAACAATATCCTTTCTCAGTGACATCCTCTGGTCATTTCTCTCATGAGGAAGATAGAGTATTTGTTCATTTCTTGGTAAACCCTCAGTAGGACTCTGGATGGAAATTAATTTCATCAAAATACTCCTGCAAGAGCAAAGAAAAAATTTTCTGGTAGCAATAGCTGAAGTTCATTTCTTCTAAGCCTGTAGAAAGGAGTAAATAAAGGTTAGTTACTATTTCCAAAGATCTGGCTACAATGAGGTATGACAATACTCCAGAGAACATAGAGATGGAGTCAGAATCTCCGGGTTCTTGTTCCAACTGAAGAACTATCTAAATGACATCATGCTAACTGTGTGGAGCCCAGGCACTGGAATTATCCAGAACACCTCAGGAGATTCTCCAGTGCAGCTGGGACTGAGATCACTGGATGGGATGATCTCTAAGAGACCTCTCCAGATCCATACTTCCATGGAAGCATCCCTATGTTGAGGGATACCTCAATTAATGATTCCCCTGGGCACAGAGCTCTTTCTCACAGAGTTGGCTAGGTTAAAAAGAACAAACCAGAAACATTCTTATAAATCATGCAAAATGAGCTGCCTGCTTATGCAGCTGCATGGCAAAAATATCTCAGTGCACATCATCTATTTTTCCCTTCTTCCTGATGATAAACAGCCCGCCTCTAATGCAGAGCACAAGCTCCATCATCTGTGACCTCAGTCTACCTTTCCAGCTGCCTCCTCTCCCCACATGGGCTCTCTTACCTCGCTCCATACTCTATTCTTCCCCAGTAGATACTGAGAAGGAACTGATAGCAGCTTGAGCTAAACCTCAAGGACCGGTTGATGACATGTGGATAACATACTCGATTGTTACTTCAACTTTTACTCTGAGTAAACACTGACAAAGCAGCTAAGTGGCAGAGGCTAGGTTAGGCTTACTGCCTCATTTTAAGTATTTTATCAGCATTTGTAGAAAAGAGCTGATATCCCCCTCCCCTCTGACCATCACATTAAAAGAATAACAAACATCAGCCACAATAGGTTTAGGTGTACACTATATCCAATGCCACTGGGGGATCATTCAGTTGACCTTGAAGGATGGCCTCTTCCAAGGGACTTGGTGGAGCAGGTAGAGGATGGAGTCTACAGCATGGTCCTCTCCAGGGAATTTGGCAACCAATGTCTTCTCCCATGACCTTGGCCCCAACTTGCCATAGCTTTGGTTGACCAGTAGTCCTGTACTCCAGCTCTGCATTCACATTCTTCAAATAATTGGATCAGATTCCATCCTAATTTCTTGTTCATTGTCCTAAGACTTCTGTATTACTATTTTGCATTCCCTGGACCATTTGAAAATAACATAATGGTATCTATATCCTGACACCTTCACCCACTATACTTATACATTCCCCCTAAAAAACTGACTTCCCGGAAAACAAAAGAAGTGCTACAAAAAAAACCAAACAAGCAAACAAAAACTTCTGACCAGAATTCACTAACATAGGATAAACAATAAAGTATTGAAAGGCTTGTGCCACCAGAACAGTATATAAATACCTCAATAAATTGAAAATAATGTAACCAACAAAAATTGGGAGGTGAGATGAGGAAAGAGACAAAAACATAAGCAGGATAATACACTCAGCTACCATAATAAAAGTCAAAGGCACTTCTAAAACTAAAATAGAATTAACAATAGTTTTTCTAATATATATTCTTGATCATAGAGGAATCTTATTGGGAATTAATAATACTTGTAATAAAAATGTGTTTGAAAGAAGTTTGCAAATTCCTTCAGTTTTGCATTAATTCTTTTCCTTCGGTTGATCTCATACAAAATTAAACGTAAATATTTGTATTTTTAAAAAGCATATATTGTAATTCTATCCTTACGAGAGTATTACTCTGTCTTCCTCCATATATGTATTATACAGATGTCTGGAAACATGTTTGTCAAGTGCTAATACTAGCTATTTCTAGAGCGTGGGAGTTTATTTTGTTGTTTCAATATTTGTGCTTTTCTGTCTTGTTTGCATTTTTTATCATGAGCATGCATTATATTTACATAAAAAAATAAAGTTATACTTGAAAAAATGTCAATGACTAGGGATCCCTGGATAGCTTCAAAATGAGTTCTGAAATTATATGCAATATTATATGTATAATACGTGTGTGTGCCTATTTTTCTGGAAAGTACATCATATTTTTATTTCACGACTACAGAATTTATTCCTGTGCCTTCTGCATTTCTTATATCTTCAGTTTTTAAGCTTCTAGCTAATAATATAGCTGCCCTTGACTGTCAACTAAGTGCCAGGCACTGTACCAGGAACTTTATATATATTATCTCTTGGTCCTCATGTAACCTTATAAGGTAGACCTCATTTCCATGTTATAAAGGAGAAATGAAGATCAGGAATGCTCTGGCACTTAGCCAAGGTCACCCAGCAATTAGAGGTAGAGCTTGTAAGTGAACCCAGCTTTGCCTGGGTGCAAGGTGCACACGTGCACCACTACATTCTGCTACCTCATCAGTCAAATCAGTGGAAGTCATTCGTCTGTCATTACTTGAGGACCTGCAATGTGCTAGCAATGTCTCAGGTGCTGGGAGCACATCAATGAACAACAGACAGAAACCCCTACACTCCTGGAAAGCAGCTCAACACGGTTTCAAAATATGTTTACATTATTGCAGTTGATCATGACAACAATCCTCTGAGGCAGGCCAGTATTACCGACCCTGCTGTATAGACAAACTACCTAAACCTGAAAGAAGCTACAGATTTATCCCCATTACGTAGCAATTAGGTTATGGAGTTAGAATATCAAACCTGACAGGACAATGCATCATCCTTAAGTTTAAATATTGTATATATTTTTAAATTAGACTATAACCCAATACAAATAGTAGTAGTAATAGAATATCAAAATTAAAGGTAAGTTTTGTCCTCAGTTGTCCCCAGCCTCACCTGAAAAAAAGGTTATTGGACATTGTGAAACAGGCTAAGCTGTTTCTTTCCTCACTTCCATTTCCCCTTTCAGGGTCCTTTTCTTCACTCCTGATGTTCCTAACTTGTCACTCATGAGCCTCAACTTGCTCTCAATTGTTTAAACACAACTATCTGTCCTACCCCCTCTGCTCCCACTCCCAAGGATTAGGCATCAGTAATACCTGGCACATTCTATCTATGCAGCCAATGACCATCCAATATCTAGAGAGTTCTGAGTACGGTTGAGACATACGCATATAGAGTAAGACAAAGCTCTCTCCCTACAGGGGCCTGTATCTGCATTTAAAATTGGGATTTGTTAAACCTGAAAAGACTCTAAGACCTAAAAAATGCATCTCAAATAGTGGATTTTCAGGTACTTTAAAAGATATATTCCATTGGATCATTTATAAATTATCTGGGAACTTGCTATAAATACATATTCCTAGGTTCCAGCCCAGATACTCTATAGTTCAGAGTGGTGATCAGGAATCTGAACATTTAGCAAGTTTCCTAGGGTCTATGTACATTTTGAGAAGCATTGGTATATTGGGAGAGAGTGTTATTAAGCACCTTCTGTAGGAAACCCTGTGTCTTGTCTGCACCCATGATACTTCTATCATAGCACTTATCACACTCTATTGTGATTGTCTCTCTGTGTCTACCACAAGACAGTGGAACCCATTTCTATTCATCTTTGCAGCCTAATTCCCTGGCACACAGTACCGTATCCAGAGACATTCAGTAAATGTTTATCAAACATATGAAAATGAGCCCATCTCCACAGTAGTTACACACTAATCATCATCATCATCATCACCATCATCACCTACTGTATTCACATGAAAAAAGCTGGTCCTAGCTCTGCCCCAGTACCTGGGATGTCTGGGATGAGTACCCGCTTTTGCAATATGCTAAGAAGGAAGCCTTCATAAAGGAAAGAAGGCAGGCTTCATAAAGCCACAGTTGACTTGGCAGCTGGAGAAAAGTACAAAAGCATATTTCAAGAAGAGGGTTAAACTCTTGATGCATTCCCATGCCCATCTAGCAAATAAAAGCATGAAAACTGCAGCAATAAAATTGAATGTTTTAGGGGAGACCACAGAGCAAGTTGCTCAGATTTAGGACTAGACCTATATATTTTTTTTACTTTCTATCAAGTCTTCATTGCTCTAATCAAATGTAAGAAATGCAAACATCTTTGATTTTATCCCACTATCAGTAAAAATATAACGATATATTAAAAAAACTAATTTCTCAGATTGTAGATACAATAAATAGAAGTAGAATTTCTAATTCTGAACACTAATGGATCATTTTACAATCAGTTGACTCTGGGAACCCCTAGACTGTATCAGTGCTCTTTATTAAAACAGGATAATCTAGTTTGGGATCCAAAGGGAAGTAATTCCAGCATAATATGCCAAAATAAAAATGGAAAGACAAGAGAGAAAGAGAGATGGAGAAGGAAAAAGCAAAGAGGGAGGGAGGGAGGGAATGGATGAAGGGAAAGAGAGATGAAACAGGAAGAAAGGAAAGGAAAGGGGGTGAAAAAAAAGAAGCAAGGAAGGGAGAGAGTTCTGAAGCCACACAGATTTTTATTTAACACCAACTGCATTATATGTACAGGGAATCATTTTATAATATTGTCATTCTAACTTGCAGGCAACAAGCTTGGATTAGTCAGAGACATCACAGTCAGATCTGCTATTTCCCACACTTTCCTTATTCCAATTTACTATTTAGTGGCATGATTGCAGGACAATCCATTGGTAAGACAGAGAGTAACAATGTCCCTCCTTCACAGCTTCCCCAATGCTTTTTGAGAGCCCATGAAAGCATTTATAGCCGGTATCTCTCTATTCAGGAAAGCAGCCTAGCAGCACTGTCTGTTTTTCACCATTCATTTTCCCGGTGCTTGATTGCGACTCCAGCACAATGTAGCAATGTTGATAATAGAACAGATAAGGTACTTACTATGTTTAAACTGAGACAATCCATTTGTGAACACACCAGAATTTGTCTTAATAGGACCAAATAAGGTCAATACCATTCTGAGTCCAGAGAACTCCTACATATGCTGAAACTGTTTAAAATACATCACTCTGTATTTAATATATTTTGAAAGAACTATAAAGGTCTTCTAGTTCAATCTCCAAGATTCCAATTAAGTATTAAAAAACGAAGTTGCTTTTTGAGGAGACATCAGTTTCTTCATCTGTAAAATGAGAGGACTGGACAAGTCGAAGCTTATCATTCATTTTAGTTCCAACATCTCATCAGTCAACAAGAATATAGGAGCAGTGAGCAGTCACAGACCCTCTGGTGCATGGTCAAGCATAGTGAGTAAGAAATGAGAACTATGGCTATCTTCTCTGCTTCAAATATCAACTTACAAATTTTAACTTTAACTGGAAGTGTTTAAAGGAAATCTGGTCTAGTCTAGAAGATACGCCTAGATACATCTAGAGATATAACTTTCATTACTTTCAGGATGGTGAAGGGTTAATTATAGGCATTGATGGGTAACCTTTTATTTTCATGAGTTTATCTCACCTCTTACCAAATGTGCAACCTCAATGGAAGTGTTAAAAGGGTAGTAAAGTTTCCGAAGCTTAAAAAAAAAAAGGTGGGGGTAGGTTTTCTCAGACTTTCACAAATGCTAATTACTCATAATGACAAGTCATTACCCAAATCCATTTCTGGAAAGTCACGAGGACTCCACAGGTCAAAGTAAAAATGTCATCTCAGTCTCCAGCAAGAGACTCTGCCAAATTAACCCTTACCATACTCATATTTACCATCGTCTTTTTCCAAGGAGGGAGAAAGACAAATAAAAAGGAAGGTGCAGCACCTTGGAGAGAGGAAACCAATTCAAGGTATGCACAGGGGAAGATAAGGGAAGTATTGAGCTTCAGGAGCTGACAGTGTCCTGCATGGCATAATTGTGGCCTTCTGGAGGGACAGGATTTACACAGCAGACAGAAATGCAATTACCTGGAATTCAGAGGTGGGGCTATGGGAACATCAGAACTCTTTGGGGGAGAGATAGGAAGAGGCTAAGAGACTTGGCTGCTGATAGCAATGAATCTTGTAAACAAATGCTGGCTCTGCCCAGATTCTTATTAATACATTTATTTATTATTTAATTTATGCATTTAGTATGTGTTCACTCAACAAACATTTTCTGATTATATACTTTTTTTTAATCATTGTTTTAGGCTCTAGGGACACAGTGATGAAAGAGATAGATAGAGCTTGACCTCATTGAATTTCCAAAATGAAAACAAACGGTAGCTAAATAATCATGCAAATAAGAAAATGTAATTAAATTGTACACTTTACTGAATACAGTGAAAAGAATGAACAGGGAAGGATGAAAGATTTGAATAGATCACTTGATCTAGTCAGGAGAGAGGATGTAGATGAGAAGGCAGGGTCATTTTAGTAGATAGAAGATAGTAGGACCAAGAGAAAGGAGTAGCAGCATTCCAGGTGGAAAACGCATTTTGTGCAAAGGCTCTGAGATGGGCATCTGAGAGGAAGCTGAAAGAAAGGGCAGTGCGGTTGGAACAGGGAGAAGTATAAGGAGTGAGAACAGAGCCTGAAGAGGTGTGTGGGAGCCTCTGAATTGCCAAGGCTTGTTAGAAACAGAAGAGAGGGAGCTGGAGATGGTGGGAGGCAGCATGATCCGAAATTCACAGGCAGCAATAGGCCAAGGCTGGCACAGAGAAGCAGATCCCTAGAATAAAGGAGGTTGCCTGAGGATTATAAATACCTGAATAAACCACGGAGAGCCTTGTAAGCGAGGTAAGTAGTTTGGAATTTGCCCCAAACTCAATGCAAGGCCATCGAAGTCTTTCAGACTTTTAAAGATCACACTGGGTATAAATAGTACAAATGAGAAAACAAAAACTACATGAAGCATCTTTAAAAAGATGATGAACTTAAAAAGCGACCCCAGAAGACTACATACTGTGAGATAACATCTTTATAAAGCTCAAAAGCAAGCAAAACTAAACAATGCATTATTTGAAGATATAGATGAGATGAGAGATTTTTTTTAAAAGGGAACTATGAACATGGCATTCAAGACAGTGATTACCACTGGGAAGAGAAAAGGGAGGTGGGGTAGGGGACACATAGGTAGGTACTAGGTTTATGTTCTAGTCCTTAAGTTGGGTGGGGGGTTTTTTTAGTGTTCATTTTACTATGTTTTATTATACAGTCATGTGTCTCTCAATGACAGGGATCCAGTCTGAGAAACGCATCATTAGGTGATTTTGCCATTGAGTGAACATCACAGAGTGTGCTTACACAAACCTAGATGGCATAACCTACTATACCCTAGGCTACACGGTACAGCCTGTCACTCCTGTATAGCATGTTACCATACTGAACGCTGCAGGTAATTGTAACACAATGGTAAGTACGAGGGTACTTCAAAAAGTGTGTTGAAAGATTCATATTATCTTTTAATTCTATTTTTCTGCAAACTTTTTGAAGTACCCTCACATTTGTGTATCTAAACACAGAAAAGGCACAGTAAAAATGCAATATTATAATCTTATTGGACCATTATCATATATGCAGTTGGTTGTTGACCAAAACATCATTATGGGGCACATATATATATATATACATGATCATATGTATCAATTAAGAGGGAAAAAATGGGTCACTTTGGCTACTGTGTGGAGAATGTATGTAAGAGTAGTCAGGGGCTATTTCAGTCCCCCAGATGAGAGCCTACAAACCTTCCATTGTACACACTCCAGGAGGTCTTAGATAGGACCCACAGGCCCAACAGTTATACCTGCCCAGCACCTGGCACTACTTTGTGTACATAGTAGAGGATCAGTAAAATTTTATTTAATAAAATCATAAATTTTGAAGGAGAAAGAGTGGCTAGATATATTGAAACTTGAGACTTTTAGGTTTATCATGGTTATTGAACTATCAACTCTATGGTAATTCCATTTTTACAAATTACTTTCATGTTAATTATCTGTTTTTCTCCAACTATAGGAGATTCATACATCACACAGAAGGTAAAATGACTAGTTCAAGTTCACACAGCAAGATGAAAGTTAGCTGGAACAGGAACTTTCTAAGTTGGCATACTCTTTCCTCTACATTTTGATGCCTCTTAAACACCAAACGGAAATAATTACCTTGAATACTTTCCCACTCCATTCCCCAAACTGCTCTGTTTCAGCTCTGTCATATATTGGAAGTATCTTTCAAACCCTGTAGCCTTTATAGTTTGTTACACATATAAAAATGAATACATATATAACTACATTTATCTTGCTATCTACTTATGTATTTTGCATACATATTCTCTACTAGTTAGAGACAGATGCATAATTATCTAATTCTATTTGGCCATCCCCAACAACTTCATCAGTTCATTAAGGGTGATACTTAAGCCTTCCCTTTTTTTGAAACCCATAAACTGTTGGGGAGGTGAGCATGTTGAGGCATTACCAGCTGTCACCCCATGAATCACCAAAATTGATCCAGTTCTTTTAATGGCTAGGCGGTTTCCCCTTCTCCTCACTACTCTAGGCTACATGCTCTATTAAAGATAGTTCCTCAGGTATGAGAGGGCTCTTAATTCAGACAAAGCTGTTCAAGACTAGCTTACACTCTTGCTAGAGAGTGTAAATTATAAGCCCTGACACCAGACACACAGTAGTTGATTAATAAATTTTCCTCTGCATTTTGGGAAAATGATTCCCAATTTATCTGATGCTAAGACATCCGATTTCTTCCTCTAAAGGCCCTAGAGTCCTTCCATCATTTTGTTAATTATAATTCTGGATACAGTCCACCATCAAGAATATCAGTAATTTATTGCTGAGCAAGGGAACAACTAAAATTCAGGATTAGGTCTGGGCCCAGAAGCAGAACCAAGGAAATCAGTATATAAAATGCTGAATGACTAGATGCAAGGATAAGGCAAGGTCAAGAATTGAGATATTAGCATCTCAGTTACCAAATCCAGGTTAAGAGCCTAAGAGAGCAAAGTAGCATAACGTGTTGGGAAATGCCATATTCCAAAGTTCACATGCTGAAACAGGCTAAAATGACAGAAAGAAGCCAATCCCTATGGAAAAGGAGTCTTTCTGAAGGCCGAACACCTAGTGGATTTGTTTTTTCAAGAGTAAAAATTAGTATGTACTAAGCATTAATTTCAGGCACTACTATAAACTCTTTACATGTACAATCTCATTTAATCTACACAAAATAATATGACTCACCATAGTTTTCTCCATTTTGCAGATGAGGAAACTGAGACTTGAGAAAATGAAGTGACTTACTCAAGGTTACACAGCTACTGGCAGAGAGGAGAGACACAGACAGAGAGAGGTTGAGTTGGGTTTAAATCTAGATGGTCATAACGCAAGCCACCATCTTAGCCAACAATTGATACTACTCTCAGGTGAACTGTTGCCTTCAATTCCCTCTAAGATTTCCTGAAGACATTCATACATGTTATAAAAAATTTTAAAGGATTGAAAACCACTGCTGAGGGCTTAAAAAGACCATATAGAAGGGGAGGTCAGGATGGTTCACCCTTGATTCCCCGTTGGAAGATTGAGTGTCTCTGCCTGGTCCCTCCAGCCTGCGGCAGATGGCTCTCATGCCCTGGACTATTGAAGGAGGAGAGTGGGGGCAGAATTAGAAGATGCAGGAGGACAACTTGGAAGCATTAGAATTCTAATTTTAAAAATTGACACCATAAAAACTCTGTTTCTGAAGATTTATACTCCACTGAATGCCATGAGGACTTGAGGTGGCTAAAAAAACTACTTGCAAAGCAAATAGAATTATTGGATTGTGAAATTGAGACCCATAAAATTTAAAACAATTTTCTATGAAACTTGAACATTTTTTTTGTTGTTGTTTCAAAATAAAAGAGTCAGACAGTATTAAGTAAACTTGAATCTCAAATGAGGAGGAGAAGAGCAAATTTTTCCTTTGCTGAACTACTGAAAACCCACCCTCAGTGGGAGGTGATTTAGGTTAAACACCTGCTCTGGGGCTGATGCTGAACTTGCCCCTGATTCTTGCCATATAAGGTTTGAAGCTAAATCAGGCATCTCCTGTCTCCTGGATCTCCCTGTGTCTGCAGAAGCCTCCTCTTTTCTTTTTTCCTATGGCAAGTCTGTTATAATTTCTGTGTCTACTTTAGCCTCTTGGTGAGCATGGCACCTGAACTTCACACTTCATCATGCCCTATGAGGTATTATTGTCTAGTTTTTTTCCTTTGTGTGAAATTTCTTTTTCCAGTTGAAGGGTGAGCTCTTTTGGTGCAAGGACACTCTCTGATGCTTCTCTTGTTTTCCTTGGTCTCAAGCGAGTGGGAGCTTAGTTGCAGTGATTAAGATTTGAGTTTGAATTCTGAATCTGTGTGATATTGAATAGGTTACTTAGCCTGTTCTTCAGTACAATAGGGATTAAATGAGCATAAAGTACTTAACCCAGTACCTAGCATGTATTTACTACTTACTAATCCTTATTTGTCATTATCTTTTATTGACTGGGAGAAATGGCTTCAGGGCCTGACATACAGCTGAGGTACTCTATCCAATGAATGACTGTCCCATTCCTGCCTCTCTGAGTTCTTAGATACCATTCCTCCCTTTTCAAACTTAGAAGCTAGGGCCGGCCCGTGGCTCACTCGGGAGAGTGTGGTGCTGATAACACCAAGGCCACGGGTTTGGATCCTATATAGGGATGGCCGGTTCACTCACTGGCTGAGTGTGGTGCTGACAACACCAAGCCAAGGGTTGAGATCCCCTTACCGGTCATCTTTTTAAAAAAAAGACAAAATTAGAGGCTGAACCCTTCTTGCACCCCACCCCACCCCCATCACCCACCACTGCCACTAAGGACCCTCTCCGTCTGATTTGAATACCTGTTGCCATCTCGATGAGATGCCACTTAGACCAAGCCTCCAAATGTGCAGCTGTGGAAGGGGTTGGGTGTAGGCTGGGATAGAGCACTGCTCCATTAACATTCAATCCATAATAGAGACCATCATTTTGGCAGCAAAATACCCCAGCAATAGTAATGTGAGGAAAAGGGGGTGTGTTACCAAAGCAACAGAGAGGCTTGCGCTACACTGTTTCTATGGCAACAGAGAGCAGGCAGGAGCACTCTCCTAGCTGGAATGAAGGTTAGTCAGACTCTCGCCAATGGCATTGGTGACTCATCAGGTGCATTGCATTGCAAAGGGTGAATTAGTTGAGGAATTCTATTATAATTTTGTCTAGAATGAAGCCCACAAAAGAGATCCTAACTCTTCAAGCTGGAATCCAGACTCTGCTATTAGAAATTAGGGTTCTCTTTTTGGCTACTGAGCAACTAATTACCTCCCCAATGTCATCAATTCTTATTTATGATCCTCAGTCTCCATGAGTGGTCTGGTCTGCTTGAGCAAAACCCATTTGTGAAAATACAACTCATACGGTACATAAATTAAGTAGTAGAGAAGTGCCCAAGCAATTTTTCCCTTTTTCCTCAATTTTAATTTTATCAAAGAAATACACTCACCTCGTTAAAAAGTCAGTTAATGCTTAAAAGCTTATAACAAAAACATTAGTCTCCACACATATTACACCCTTTCCCTCTCCCCAGTTCCTAGAGGCAACCACTTTTAGCAATTTTAGCTGTATATCTTCTATTTGCCTCCATATTTTCAAATATTTCCATACTGAATACAACTTCCTGTTAAAGTAGGTAGATAAAGCTCTACACATCCCACCTCTGTTAAAATCAACCTTTGAATACAATTGCATCACGACTTCTGAATAAATCCATATTTATGAATTATAATGGTCTCAACATTAAGGACACACAAATATTGGCTTGCTGCTGAACCAATTAGGAAAACTCAGTGACACGATTTCACCTGGGCGGGAGCTGGCAGCCTCCCCATGTGAGATGCAGGCTTTCATCCAATCCCCAGGCTCTGGGCTGGTACACCCTGCCCTCCTTTATGCCTGCTGTGCCCATATCTGGAGGCCTTCTGTTTAATTTCTCTAGAGAATTATCTCCTGCTTCTTGGTGATAGGACTGGAGATCGGGGGACTCTGCTGTCCTTTATACAGACTTTCACGTAACTCCGTTGTTCTTCACCTGCTGCCTCTTGATCTTCTGCAGCCGTACTGGCGCCTTGGATTTTTGAGCCTTTCTTCAGGTGCTTGGATTTGACCTTTCCTCCCACTGCCCTCTGCTTGCACAATGGGGTTCTGAGTTACAGATGTCTTCCGGTGTTGTCTAAAATGGAGCTGCATTTCTGGTTCTTATTCACTCATTGTTTTGGGGTGATTTCAATAAAAGAGGTCAGAAACATCTTTTGCCTGCATAAATTGTGAAGTTTTTGTAAATAGCTTGGCTGCCTAGAAGGTAGCCTCCATTGGAAAGATTTTGTGACAGGGCTAAATTATACAAAATACCTTCACAATTTTAAAAATATAGTACCAATATTTTATATGTATAGCTATCTAAACCTATCCAGTAAATGATTTGGTTTGAAAAAACTTTTTGACAAAATTTAGTTTTAAAGAAAGTTTTCTGTTCTGGTACACTGTAATCAAAGCTAGGCAATTTTGCTTTTTGACGGAGCAAGCTCACTTTTGAGATTCTATCCTGAGAAAAATAATTCAAGATAAGTACTGCATAAAATTGATTATTGCTATGTTACGTATAATTTTGAAAAAAGGAAATTATCTAAATGCCCAATGAGAAGAAAACTGTAATATGTGAAGACAATGGAATCGTCTGTACAATATGGAAAATATACCATTGTAGTGAGTGAGTGAAAGAAGCTTAATACAAAGTTGTTTATGCTCTGGTTACAAGCGTGTGAAATATCCATTATAACGTGTGTGGTGCAAATTCATCATCTATAAAATGGAATGCTAAACTTACTACCTCACAGAGTTGTCATGAGGATTAAAGGGAGAAAAAGTGCCCTGAATGTTTTAGCTCATGTGTAGCACGTATTAAACATGCAGTAAGGGTTAGCCACTGTTGCTGCTGCTGGAGGCCCTTCGGATCAGAAACTCTGCGGTGGAGCCCAGCAATCTGTGCTTTACCAAGCTCTCCGGGTGATTGTGATTCCTGCTAAATGCTTCTCAACCTTGGCTTGCAAATCCAAATGATTTTAGGAGCTTAAAAAATGTTGCCTGGCCCTGCCCAGATCGGTTAGCTCTGACTGTCCACTGAAGGTGCTCAGGCATTGGTAATTTTAAAAAGCTACCAGCTGATACTAATACAGCCAAGACTGAGAAACACTGACTTAAAGAGATTACTATACAGAGAGGCCAAGTCAGATAGGAGGGGCCTTACAGGCAACCTTTTAACCTTATTCCACCATCCTTGGTTTCTACAGGACCCTCTTATGCTTATTCTTAGCTGATTCTAAGTCCAGGAGAGAAAGACGAGCCATTAATAAGGCTCTTACCAGATACACATTGATAGATATAAGGAAAGTGAAAGTAAAGGTCAGGATCTCTCAGATGTTCAGAATCTTGCCAAACATTTGATGTAAATATAACTGTGCATGTGGGCACCCAGGTGTTCCTGGGTTATCAGACTTAAATATAAAGGATGAAGGGCTCTGATCCACAGTGCCCCTGTCCCAGGGATGCCCCTGGTGGGGGAGACCCACGAGGGGGGTGCTACTGCTGCTGGAGGCTGTTGCTGCAATCTGTTGCTGCCAGTGCCCCCAGGAGGCCACTGTTGCTGCTACTGCTGGAGGCTACTGTAAGCTGCTGCTGCTGTTGAGGAAGCTGAGGGCTGAGGGCTGAGCTAGCATAAGAATAAAGCACATCAACCTTGCTGGCAGCTCTTGGGATCTTTTTCCAATTACCTAGCTCATGACCTGTATGTGAGGGGTCTGGTGACCCAGTCTGTACAATGGGTTTGCAGGGTTTGAGCCGGAGCCTGACAATAGATCTTGGAGATTAGGTAGAAATAGAAATGAGGGAAGTTTGATGTGATATATAATGTAAGCCAATGGAACATGATCCTCTCTACATGTGAGAAGACTACCTCTTTATAAAGTGAGGTCTAAATGCATTGGTCCCAAGGAAAACCTGATATTTTTTTAGCAGCCAGACCAGAGACAATCCCAAATTCCCTGTTTTCCACTCATGCCTCCTTTTCGCTTTGAGATTCAAGCTGTGTCCCATCAAGGAGTCCAAGGAACACCCTACAAGAATAAGTTTCAGTTCTTGGCAAATTTTCTGGGTTTCTTATTGCAATTTGCTGACAAGTTTCTGTCAAGAAATGACAAAGAAGTAAATACCCTGGTTTTATTTTCTCCTCATTTCAGTTTTCTCACGTTTGTCTTCATTCTGTTGAATCTTACATATTTTTATAATCCTTCTCAAATCCTGTTTTAAAATTCAGTGGGGTAAAATAGATAACAAGCTATAAAAGCTAATCAGTTGTACTCTACATTGGCTTTTTTTGAAAATTGAATCCTTCATTTATTCAATCAGTAAGCATTTATTCAGTTCATTTAAAAAATTTTCTACTGAAAACCTCTAGATGCACTGCGAAAGCTGCAAAAGAACACAAACTATAACGCCTTGCCTTTCTTTAAAAAATTTATTTACCATTGTTAGTAGATAAAAGAGAAACAGCTGAAACAAATAAAGAACTGTGTGTGATAAATTACTGAGCTAAATACAATCAACTGTGAGAGGGAACTAAGGTGTATTGAGTGCTTACTACAACCAGGGAGTGGGCTCGGTGTTTTCCGTACATGATCCCACCTGTTCCTGGAACTGTCCAGCTTCATGAGTCAGAGTCTGGGCTCCGGAGTCTGCCTGGGCAATCTACTTCAGTTCTCTGTGACTAAACGGTAAATAGGGATGATAACAATCCCACCTTGTATTAGTCCATTTCTGTTGTTTATAACGTGGATATCTGAAACTGGCAATGTGTAAAGAAACAATATTTACTGCTTTTGGTTTCCAAGGCTGGGAAGCCCAAAATTCAGGGAACACATCTGGTGAAGGCCTTCTTTAGTGCTGACTTCAGCAATGCAGGGCATCACATTGCGAGAAAGGCAGAAGAAGCAAGAGAGAAAGACTCACCTCCTCACTTTCTCTCCTTTTAAAGCCACCAGAACCACACCCATTATTCCAAGAATGGATCCTCACAATCCAATTACCTCTTCAAGGCCCCACCTTTAAATGACCATAATAGGATTTTCCACTCTCTTAACACTGTCACAGTGGGGATTAAGTCTCAATGGGCTTTGGGGAGACATCCAATCCACAGCACACTAAATAGGTTGTTATGAGTAGCAAAAGCATGTGAAGCACGTAGCGTAGTATTTGGTCATCTTAATACTTAACATACTTCAGGGGCTGCCACATGGAAACTATTTATCATTATCAGATGACATTTTAATTCCATTTTAAAGATGAGAAAACTGAGGTTGAGAGAGGTTGTTATGTTGTCATGGCATAGCTACACACCAAAACCTGTGTACTCTCTTCTCTTTGCTTATAAAATAAAATGCTAAAATATTTAGCTGAAAGCTCAAGTGATTCTCTATTTTGTTTGCATTACACAAATTTTTTTTTACAAATTTTGCTTGCATTAAACAAACCTGTTGGGCTACAGCAATTAGCTACACAACTGTCGGACTCCTGCCGACATAGCCGATTGTATTGCTACCAGACAATTGTATGGCTAAAGCAATTCATAACTAAAGCCAAAACGTTCCATTATCTTAGTTATGCTAAGTTTCCATTTGTATTGTCAGGGCTAGGGCTTAGGGCCCACAGACCCTTCAAACACGTTGTACAGACTGGCTCACAGACTCCTCACATGCCAGGCTGGGTCACTAGACCCCTCACACACAGGTCCATGCTAGGCAATTGGGAAAGATCCTGGGAGCCATTGGCAGAGGACATGAGCTCAGTCCTCAGCAGTAGCAGCAGCAGCAGTGGCCTCTCAGGGCATCCCAGGGGCACTAGCAACAGCAGTAACAGCTTGCAGCAACAGCCTCCAGCAGCAGTAGTGGCCTCCCCATGGCTGCCCCAGGGGCATCCCGGGGGTGGGGGGGTGCTGTGGATCAGAGCCACTCATCCCTTATACTTAAGTCCATAACCCAGGACACCTGGGCGCACGTGCATAATTATATTAGTCAGTAGCCAAGGAACACCTGGGCACATGTGCATATTTACATCAAATGCTCAGCAAGATTCTGAACATCTGAGAGGCCCTGACCATTTTCCTACATTTTCCATACAAACCTCAAAATTAAACTCTGCAAGGTCAGTTTTATTTACTTCTTGATTTTTAATAAAGGGATATATTGTTAAGAAATATTGTTTCTCCTCAGCTAACAAGCCTACCCAGGCTCACCATGGCATGAAATCTAAACCTCTGCAGGTCTGTTCACTTGGGCCTCTCCCACCCAAGGCAAGCTCTCTTCCTTCCTCCATGCCTTTTTCTCACTGAAACCTGCCTCTCCTTTCTTCCTCTTCCCTGTCGTATACCTTCCCATGTTACAAGGCCCACGCCAGGCCCTTTCCCTGAAACCCCATCTTCCTGTACCCTCGTTTGCACCCTCTCAGAACTCACGCAGCCTTGGAGCAGAGGGGGGCCTTTGCTCACTGTACACAGTACCCTGCCTGTACTACCTCATTGAATCCTCAAGACCACCTCAATTTTATGATCCTCACTTTACAGATGAAGAAACTTGGGCTGAGAGGGGTTAAGAAACGTGTAGGAGGACCCTCATCTAGAAACGAAAGAGCTGACTCTAAATCTCATTCTCCAGCTTTATGCTGCAAAACCCACTGTTTGTACCCATTAGTCTTGGCCCTCCCACTAGACTGCAAGTTCCCTGAATTCAGTGAGCACAGGTATGGGACAGGGTAGAACTAAACATTTAGCAACCAACACAGCAGTCATTCAGACAAAATTCTGTACTATGATACAACTTTCTTTCCTATCACAAACCCAGATTGTACAATTGATGAAACCCCAACTGGGCAACAGACTGACACGGTAGATACTACAAAGACAATCATAACAATGAGCAGAGACTACAATGTCCCCCATCCCCAAGCCAGACTTTCTCAATGTTTTTCCCTTCCCTCTCTATTCAGAATCTGAAGTTTTATGGAGGCTTATCTGGTTAAATACTGGAATGGCATGAGTTCTGGACTTCCACTTATTATTTATTCATTTAAAAATATTTACTGAGTACCTAGTATATGTACGGTCACTGTGCTAGGTGCTGCAACATAATGATGAACAAAAAGAGATGCAGTCTGTACTTTGTTCAACTCACCATTCACTATTTATTAAAGGTCCCAGATTTTGTGAAATAAAAAAAAAAAAAAAGAGAGAGAGATGCAGTCCCTGCCTTCATGGAGTAGAACCACGACAGCAAAGAATCCCATGTATCCATTATGATAAGTGCTGGCTGCAATCAAGACGCATGCCACGCTCTGAGAACTCTCATGGGAGGACTTGACCTGTCTGGGAGGTTGACGGAAAGCCTTCATTGAGGAAGTTATCATCGAGCAGAGATCTGAACAAGAGTAAACATTATCTAAAAAAGGGAAGGGTAGAGAAGGCAGAGCAAATACAACATGCAAAAGCCTTTCCGTGAGGGTCACATAAACAGGCATAGGCAAAGGGAAGGTGAGATGGGAGGTGTGGCTGGAGAGGCAGGCCAGCGTCGCCTTGTGAATGTCCTTATAGACATGTTAAGGATTTGGGTTCTTATCTTAAAACCAATTGGAAACCCCTGAAGATTTTTAGGTAGAGGGTAATGTAATAAGACATGTTTCAGAAAGCTTACAGTGTGGGAAACAGACTGGGGACATGGACAAAGTAGACCAGTAGTCTCAGCCAGAAAGATGATGTGGGCCAGTGTTTGGGTAGAGCCCAAACAGGTGGGCCAATGTGAGATATTTAAGAGATAAGATTGCAGTGATTAATGATGGAGAGAAAAGGAGAGGGTCGAAGAAAAATACGTGAAGGAAGATACTGCATTTCTCGTTTGAAGGTTGGCGGAGGGGGTCACCATCCATGGAGATGGGAATCCTGGAAGAGGACAGCTTCTGAGAGGAGACCTTGGGTTCTGATTTTAAAAGGCTGAGTGTGTGGAGACTTTGACACATCTTCACAGAGATGTCAGGAAGGCAGTTGGGAAAATGGGTTTGAGATTTGGAGGACAGGTTTGGGCTCTTCTAACTTGAGGTTTGTGAGTCATCTGCCTGTAGGAGGTAATTGAATTCATGAGTACAGATTAAATTCACAAAAGAGTAAAGAGTGAGAAGAGAATAGGGACTAGGACTAAGTCATGAGCTTCCTCAATATTTAACGGCCAAGAAGAATCTATAAAAGGTTGGATATAGCGGTCAGGAGGACAATCAGGACAAGAATGGAAGCATTTTAAGGAGGATTTCACAACATGGAAGTCATTGGGGCCTTAACCTGAGCTTTGCAGCAGAGTGATGCCAAAAGCAATAGAAATAAAATCTGTCTTCATCAGTGAATTTTATGCACATGGATGCCAGAAACCCCATGTTGCAGCCCCCACCAAACATTAATAACTTTGGTCTTTGTATTTGAGTTCGAGCCAAGCTGTTTGAAAGAAAGCTGGTCTTTCATCCAACCTATTCTTGCATTCCAACTCAGCAGAAGAGAAAAAGACAGAAGAATTTGAATTTGCTGATAATCTTTAATCTATGGGTCAAGACAAGAAGGGGAGTAATTATCTGCAGCAGAAATCAAATCTCTCTCTCAACCAAAGGTGGTGAATTCCCTGGTGGATGCAACGTGCACCTAATGAAGAGTCCATCTGTTACAAGATGAATTGTGGCAAAGCTTTCAGAGAATCACAGCAGCCTATGACAAGACCACTTTGTCCTTTCAAGCATGTTATAAAGACTTGGGAAAGCCTTCATTTTGCACCTGACATTAAAGCACCATTAAAGGATTCTGAATACATGCTCAAAGCTAGGCAATTCTGAGGCTGGCAGGAGTCATGAACTCATCCCTTTACTCTTAGAGGGACAGAAATATATAAAAAAAAAAAAGAACAAAGTTCTGTTGAAAGAACAGAAAAGCCCAGGGATGAAAGAAGAGGAATGTAACTGCATGTGGAATCGTAGCTTAAAATAGCACATAGTGTGCCTGGTATCCTGTGAAGTAGCAACAGCTGTGAGAGCATCTGTGCTCAAACATGTTGTCACATGGACGTGAGGCTTAAGCCCTTCCTTCCAGAACTCTGCGCTCAGGCAGTTACCACTATGCTGGGGTGGGCAGGGACTTTCTGTCAGCTGTGTGTGCTCTGAGGCGCCATAGTCCACACCCAACTCACGCAATGATTGGATCTAACAGTTTCTCTCACCTTTGGATAGCTTGCAACTCTATCACTCATCACGGAGTAAGGACAGAGGATCCATGGTGGTGGCAGGGAGGGGTAGGGAGAAGCAGGTCTTCTGCTGCTCCATCATGAAGAATGATGCAACGGCTGCCACTTATTAAGGGTCTACTGGAGGCCAGAGACTGTACAAAGCACTTTATGCAAATTATCCCTAATCCTCACAAGAACCCTGAAAATTAGGCACTATTTACCTCCATTTTACAGGTAAGGAAACTGAGTCCAGGAAAGACTGTGACTGTTCATGGTTGTCCAACCATTAAGTGACACAGTCAGATATGTCTGGCTCCAAAGTCTACCTTCCTTGGACTGTACCCCAGATTTATATCTGGTTGTGGACAAGTGTGTAACATAGGCAGGAAACGTTCGAGAGTAAACCCAGTGGAGGGGACATCCATTATTGTCTGTTCATCCACTATCTATTGTCCCTTTTAGGATATTGACTCTTCACCCACTGGATTAAATCATGCTGGAACGGATATCTAGGTGCCTGCCCTACTACTGTGCAAGATAGAGGATTCCCCAGAAGCTCCTTCTGCCAGACGTCTTCTCTGCTCCCCACAGACAGGGGTTTGGCTCCTGACCTAAGCTTGGCCAGCCAGTGTCTCTCTCCTAGCATACTGATTCCTGAGCAGAGAAGCAATGACAGAATAAATCTAGAGTTCATTCATTCCTGCAGCAGAATCCAGGAGAGAATGCTGAGCACTTCCTGCCTTTTCCAAGCCTAATTCCTCAACCATTTCCTATCCAACATATTCTCTTCTGCTTGCAACCAGTTTCTGTTACTTAGAGTCAAAGAGTCCTAGCTGAAAAAAACCCAGTATATAAAAGAGTTCTGATATTGTACATGACAAGAAGGAGAAAGAATTTGGAAAGACATATCAAAGACCATATTAAGGGAGTAGGAACATATGGAGCCTTGGTGGGAAGGTGGACCCAGTGACTGCTCTGAGCAATAGACATGGCAGAAGTGACACTGGACCACTACTGGGAGTTGCCTTTAACTGGAGTGGAATCTTCCCTTTTTTGCCTTTTGGAACACTTACTTGTGAGATACTCCCTCTTGGATCCCTGCCACCATGCTATAAAAAGCCCAAGTCACATGGAAAGGCCATGGAAAGGTAGTCTAGTCAGCAGCCCCAACTGAGCTCTCAGCAGCCAGCACCCATTGCCAGCTATGGGAGTGCACCATCTTGGATGTCTAGCCCAGTTGAGTCTTCAGATGACAGCAGCCTCAGCCTTCATCAGAGTGCAACCTCATGAGAGACCCTAAATGAGAATCTCCAGGTCTACCTGCAGAAGTGTGAGCAATAACAATAAATTATTTTAAGCCACTAAGTTTTGGGGTAGTTTGTTATGCAGTAATAAATAACCAGAACAGACTGCCTAGAATTAGGATTGCTGAATGGAGGGAAAGGTGCTCTTACAATTTTGATAGATACTGTCAAACTCTCCCCCCCAAAGGTTGTACCAGTTCATGTATCCACCAAAGGTAAATGACAATAAAGATGGGATTCTTTAGCCAAGTTCATTTCATTTTTTATCACCATAAGAAATCAAGGGTACTCATGTATCACCTACTAGCACTCATGATTTCAAAACTCTTGTCAAGGGCCGAGCCCGTGGCGCACTTGGGAGAGTGCGGCGCTGGGAGCGCGGCGACGCTCCCGCCGCGGGTTCGGATCCTATATAGGAATGGCCGGTGCACTTACTGGCTGAGTGCCGGTCATGAAAAAGACAAAAAAAAAAAAAAAAAAAAAACTCTTGTCAAGAAAAAAGAATGGGAGAAAAGGTATTTGAAAAGAAAAGCAGGCTGCTCAGAATTTCTTCTGACACCTTACAATATATTTTGGCCCATCACTCAATTTACCATGGGTCCTGGCAGTAAATCACGCTAACATTTGTGACAAGAGTAACTGAGCAGTGGCTTCTAATTAAATTTTATTTGTACGACAAATACTGAGACACTACTCTATGCAAAGCACTGGGAGGCCATAGAGATGACTGAGACAGGAACGGAACAGAGTCTACAGTGGCTCATAAATAATCAGGCCTGCTTCATCTTTTCTGCAAAATTGGAGAAGCCCAACATTGCCTCAGCATCTTGATTCTAAAGTTGGGCCATTGTTATATGTGGGTTTCTTTACTTACCAGCCTCTGTCTGCTCAGAAGACTGACTCTGTCCCTTTTAGCTTCAACTTCTAGCTCCTTTATACTATGACTCTGCAGGAAGTAAGGCTTTTCCTCTTCCTTCTTTACACCTGAATACACTTCCAGAATGGATTCATTACCATAGTGTGTGTGTGTGTGTGTGTGTGTGTGTGTGTGATTTCCAGATGCTGAGACTGCTAGATCTCTGAAAGACAACTGAAAATTGAAGTAGTTGGGACAAAGAAGAAGGTGAAGTTGGCAAAGAAGAAGGGGAGTGGAGAGAAAAGAGGTGGTCCCCATATCAGGGAGTGGACATTCCCTTCACCCCAGCCAGTGACAGTTAAGAAGAGAAGTCTTTCTTACACATAACAATTAGAGAATGTTGCAGAACCTGGACTATGACAAAGACTCTCTCCTTGCCAAAACATTAGTCAGATTCCTCGAGTCCTCTTTTCAACGAGGCCTCAACCTTGGTCCCAGTCCTGTCTTCTGCCTGCCTAGCCCAGTCATAGCAAAGAATGCTGCTAAGTCATCCCCCCACCCTTGACCTCTGATCACCCTTGATGTCTGATCAAGTTCTTCAACTCTCACCTTTGATGTCTAAGTCCTTGGTGTGCCTTTAGCAAGAATCCTGTTTGGCCAGTGTTATGGACTGAATATTTGTGTTCCTCTCCCCCTCCCCCCAATTTGTATGTTTGAAGCCCTAACCCCCAGAGTGGTGATATTTGGAGATGCAGCTTTTGAGAAGTAATTAAGGCTAGACTATGTCAGGACGGTACGGCCCTCTGGATAGGATTAGTGGCCTTATGTAAGGAGAAGGAGCCGAGACAGGAGATTCTCTCTCTCTCTCTCTCTCTCTCTCCATATATATATATATTTCTTTCTTTGCACATACTGAGGAAAACCCATGGAAGGACAAAGAAAGAAAGACAGCTGCAAGCTGGGAAAAAAGCAAGTCTGCAGGCCAGGAAGGGAGACCTCACTAAAACCTGAACATGCTGGCCCTCTGATCTCAGACTTTCATCCTCCAGAACTGTGAGAAAATACATTTCTGTTGTTTAAGCCACCTAGTCTATGATATTTTGTTATGGCAGCCTGAGCTGACTAAGACAGTCAGTTTAGCAAGAATCCACCTATCTTTGATGTCTCCTCTTAGTAATTTTCCATCCCCTGACTCTCTTACCCTGCTCCTTGGCTATAAATCCCCACTTGTCCTTGCTGTATTCAGAGTTGAGCTCAATCCCCTCCTCTATTTCAATACCCTTATTACAAGAGTCTTGACTAAATAAAGTCTTCCTTACTGCTTTAACAAGTGTCAGAATAATTTTTTTCTTTAACAAGTACACATTAAAAGTGTGAAAGGTCCTTTGTCCCCTTGCACCTGGCAAAGTTTTGCCCATCCTTAAATTCCAATGGCACCTTGTTTTCCATCTTTCCTTGAGGACCCTCACCTCCCAGACAGAAGGAAAAGCTCTCATCTCAGCTCTTGTCATGTGGCCTTATGGTTGGTGTTTTTACATAGCTGGTTCCTCTGCTGTGAGCTCCTTGAGGGCAGACAGTGTCTGTGTCTTTGTGTCTCCAGCACCCAGCACAAGGAAACCTGGCATGAGAAGAAGCTCAGTTTAAACCTATTTAACTGAATGGCTTCACTGTAGAGTCAAGTCCTTGGGCTTAAAGCACAGGGACACCTCTCTGGGCTGGGAAAGTCAGGGAGGGCTTTAAAACGGAAGATGGGAAGGGCTCCAGAGAGCAGAGAACAGTGAGGAAGACTCACTGAATTGGGGGCAGCATAAACGAATGGAGAGCCATGAAATAGTCATCACGTGGGGAAATGGCTCATGGATTTAATGTCTAGAGGCAGCAACCTGCTCAAGATATGAGAAGTTTATCAAATATACATTATAACCTAATTTTTAAAAAGTAGACCTATTCTAAATTTATTTCCTGATATCCAACTTACGGAAATTTGTCTTGTTGTCAAGATGGACAGAAATAAGGACCTGGAATGCTAGCAAGATCCCAGGCGAAGGGCATCTTATCTCTGCTGCTCTCTCCACACCCAACTTCTCTCAGAGCAACTTCATTTGTTCCACATGCACATAGTTCAGCCTAGATGCCCCCAACTCACCCCCACAGCTCCCCAAGTCCATAAGACCTTCCAGCCTAACTCTGCAACTAACAGATAGTGTCTCTGTGAGATGCTGCAGATCCACTCCAGTTCCCATCAGCTGTGTGTGGGGGAAGGGGATGTCTAAGGCTGCAGGGATCTACTCCCATGGTGGTGAAGGAGCAGTTTTCCAAGAAGAAGGCCTTGGCTAGAAAGGAGCTCCACGGTGTGTCAACTACATGCTAAGGAGAACTGCTGGACCAGAATAGAGGATTTGTGTTGAAAAGAATTGTGGATGGGCTTGGATCACTAAGGTTGACTGGCTGAAGGCCCAACAGGGTCACACAGAGTATCTTTTAAGCAAAGCTGGTGCTGTAGAAATACTTTAATGTCAGGCTCCAGGTTCCCTAGGAGTATATCCTGCACCCCTCATAAAAATGCCTTCGCAAAGATGAGGACCACAGAGAGCAAGCCCAAAGCAATCGGGTGCTCAACCACAGAACCGTTTTCTATGCAAAGAAATGCTGTTGTGAGCAGTTTAATGATTTGCCTCCTCTCATTACAGAGGCTACACTTCCTCACGACCCAGAAGAGCAGAGACTTCTGTAGCTCCTGACCGCAGTGGCAGGTGCACATTGAGATTTCCTGGCTTCCAGATGGGGCTGCACTGACTGACCCTAATTGCCATTTTGAGAAGTGGAACAGACCTGTCTCGTCTCAAAGGGCCCACGCTGGGAGGAGGAGCATCCGCATGTGCCCCAATTGCCTCTCCTAAAGACAGAGCATTGAAACAGCACCCAGGGGAAAGTGTTTAGTGGTCATGACAATCTTGGCATATCTTTGTATAGGTTACAACTCTTCTGGTCATGATTAACAGATCCTCACTGGAGTTGGCGTTGGTGAAAAGGAGAAATAACGGAAAGAATACAGAAGTGTCTATGGAACCCACTGGGTTTCAGCAATAGAACAGGACTAGAGCCCTGTGGGGAGCTCAGGGGGCTCTCTCTGCACCTCATCTCTGCATCTCTCGGCATGCCTACTTCATTCTTTTTTTCACCCAACAGAGCAACCAACTCCACTTGTCTGTCTGCAAGGTAGCATGGTGGTTGCAAACATCTCCCAAGTTCACATGGCTTCCCTTCAACAGAGCAGCCCAGCTCAGCCTGCCACCTCTGAGTTCCAGTCTATGTTTAACAGGAAGGGACTGACTGGCCCAGCTGGCATTGGCCACCATGGACAACCACCAACTGGCCTGTGGGGTGGCCGTGCTGTATGAGCATGGTTCTCCCTCTGCAAAAAAGAAGCTGGGGGACAGGGAGGGGACAGTTATCAGAGAAAGGGTGATCACACAGTGAATTAGAAGACAACCTGAGGTTGTCCTCTGAGGCCTCACTTATGTACAAACTCAGTACCTGCAATCCCATCCTTTAATGTCCTTGGATGATTATTCTGTGTTCCCCAAGCTTCAGTCATTCACAAACCATCTTGACAATTCTTGCCATCTCTGGTACCACCTCTTCAGTTATCTACATCATTTTTTAAAAATCAGCTCATTTGTTTTACTTAAGTAAAATTTGGCCTTGGAGCAAGCAATAATGGTCATAAAATGTGGGCTTGGTAAACTTTTAAAATATGTTTTCTAATACAGATTATAATAAGCACACACCATTTAATAGAAAGGGTTTGTCCATGAATTTCTGAAATGATTTCACATCCCCCAGTGATGTGACTACTGCACTTTGGGGCTATTACCCCTGGAAGGCCTCAGTAAAGAAAATAGCAAAACATGGTAGTTCTTGGAGCCAGGCAGGCCTGAGTTCAAATTCCCTTTCCAGGCTATTCAATCTTGGGCAAGCCAGAAAAACTCTGTAAGCCTTGGTTTTTGCATTTGTAAAGTGGGGATGAACAACCCTTATCTCATAAGGGTGTTTTAAGACTTAAAAGCAGAATGGAGTTTGCAAAGCGCTGGGCACAGTTCAAATGCTGCAGGTCTCAAAACCACAGATGCTCTCAAGGAAAGTTCACCATTGCAGCCCACGTACCTCAGAAATCATCACCCCATTCATCAAGTGAACAAGGCTCCTGGGTGAAATCCTGCCAAGACAACATAGGAATGGCAGCCAGTATGGTGGATAAAGTGTTGGGGAGTTGGCAGGGCTCGGTTTAAATACCAGTTCCGCCATTTACTGGCTGGGTGACCCTGGGAAGTGGCTCAACTTCTTTGAGTCTGTAAAAATGATGACAATATCATCTACTCCCAAAAGGTTTTTGTGAGGATGGAATGAAAGGGAGCTGGCCCTCCACAGCCTTTCACCTGCCTTTGTTCTATGCCAGCAGTGTAACCACAGCAGTCACCTGCCATTAGCCACCATGACTGTGACATTCTCGTACAAGCTTTGACAAGAGCCGCTATTTTAGGGACGTGACAAGCTGAGCTGACTGCTGGCGAGGGGCTCCGTGGGAAAACAGGCTCAACCATCAGTTTCATGAATTCTGACAGTAATGTGTCTAGCAATGAAAACAGTCATCATTTTCCACAGCAAAAAAGGCACGGGAAAAAAGCATCTCCCAAACCTTTGTAAATGAGAAATAATTCATGCATGAAGAAAGTCATTCCAGGGAGATATTATTAAAATTCTGCCCTTTCTTGCTATTAGAAGACAAAATAGGCAGAAAGAACTGGGGGAGGTGGAGGGAGATTCTGCAGCTTCAAAATAAATATGAAATGACTTCGTTTTAAATTTTGAAACTATGTTCCTTTTCATTCAGGGTGAGATAGGGAAAGATATGGGAAGACTCTGATCTACTGTAGGGACCCATTTTTTTCTTTATTATTTATCAAGCCAGGGAGACCTGGGTCTCAAGGGACTTCTTTTGCAAAACTGATCCTCATGGGCGTGGCTTGGGGGGTGGGTAGAGGGGGGAGGAAGAAACTCCGAAAGGCTCCCTGGGGAGCTGGCTGGGGAGCTGGAAGGGAGCTCCACTAAAGGACTTGGGATCGAGACCCCACGTATGAATCAGGACTGCAAACTTGAATGCCACCTGGGCTACACAGGTAACTTAAAAGAATGAAGAATACGACAAAGAGTGGAGCTGGAAGGGAGCTCCACTAAAGGACTTGGGATTGAGACCCCACGTATGAATCAGGACTGCAAACTTGAATGCCACCTGGGCTACACAGGTAACTTAAAAGAATGAAGAATACGACAAAGTGAAGAGTCCATCTCTGTCTAAAAGGAGGCAGCACTACTCAACTGGGCCAATTCCCCATGTTGGAAAACAAGCCCAGAACTGCCAGATCTTTCCAGAAAAGGCAAAAACCTGGATTTTTTTATTCACAATTTCTTTAGTTCAGTTTAAACATTTTTTTTAAAAACAGCCAAAAAACACATCCGTGGGCTACTTTTGACCAAACAGAAACCAGTTTGTGACCTCTGATTTAACCTTTTTGTCTTTGGTCTACTGTCTCCCTCGATGGGATGGTTCTGGACTGTTCTCTACTGTCTCCCTCACTGGGATGTTCTGGACTGTTCTTCTAGTGCAGTTGCAGAGTGTCTCTTGAGAAGTCCTGTCTTATGACCAACACACATAGCCCTGAAGGACTCCTGCCTCTGTGTCATTAACAGGAGGAAAATGTATATCCACACCTGCCTACCAGCCCTTTACAACATTTTTTCCTCACAACCACTTAATTTTTTTAGGAGGAACATTTTTCAGTCTCAGATGTGTTTTTAGCCGGAATGTTCTCTTTGAGGCCAGCATAATCTACCATGACATTGCCTGTTTGCTTGACAAATGAGACAGGGACTTGACAGTTGGGATGGAATCCCAGCCACAGGCCTGGCCCACTGCTACCTGCAGGATCCTCCGGAGACCACAGGATCCGCCTCTTGCTTGTTGCCAGATACTCAGCTTTCCCCAAGATGAAATCTCTCAGCTTTTCATTAAACCCAAGAGCTAACTGTTTCTGTTTTAGTCATTTAAACATGCAATCTTGAGATGGCTGCAGCCTCCCCAGGAGTGATGTGTTTTGACATCCATATTTAGGGTTGACATCAGAAAGCTCCTGGAGATATAAGCCCTGACATGATGTCTCTTGATATCCAAATAGATGATACATGATACACAGACTGCTCACTGGCTCAGCTTTTTTTTTAATTGACAAAAACTATATATTTAAGGCATACAACATGATGTTTTGATATACGTATACATTGTGGAATGGCTAAATTGAGCTAATTAACATTTGCATTACCTCTCATTTTTTTGTAGAGAGACACTTAAAATCTACTCTCTTAGCAATTTGGAAGTATTAATTAGGGTCATCATGATGTACAATAGACCTTCTGGACTTATTCCTCCCATCTGCAGTTTTGGCTCAGCTTTTTATGAAGATTATTCCACCGAATGTGAGACTTGGGCATCTTTAGGGCCAAAACTGCCTCAGTAAACTTAATGGTAAAATGGGGATAATAATGCTTATTTGGGGTCCTTACTGGGATTAACTGAGAAAATGTATATATAATATGTAGTTTTACAAGAGATCAAACATTGGTTCCATTCTGCTTCTTACCTAGAAAATTTTATCCCCCAATCAATAGACCAATGGAGAGGGAAGAATTATATTTATTACATTGTAAATGTAAACATTTCAAACTTTGAACATTTTAAACTTAAACATTTAAACTTTATTCCTAGATTTTACAAAAATATCTTTTCCCAAAGTTACAATATCTTGGATTTATTTACCACCTTTCTTTATTAGGATCCCAAAGTTTCCATGTTGTTATTTCATTCCTGGTCACACAGTAATGACTAAGTATATGCCTTTGGACATGTCATTTATATTCTCCAGGTTTCAGTTTGCTAGTTCATGAAAAGGAATCATTTAATATCTACCTAATGCACAATGACTGGCATGGGAAGAGGAGTGAGATAAATTATGTGAAAGCACCTTAAAAAATACGAAAACAACATACAAACTCAAGATGTTAGTAAGTTTGATTCACACAGCTCATTTGAGATCTCGCAGCCATCTCCTGTCACAGCTGGTATGATTTGGGGGGCCCTATTCTGCAGAAGCTGAGGTAATGAAATCCTACGAGGCTGAGTCCTTCTTGGTGACAATGCAGACAGGGAGGCAGAGGGGGATGAGGGGCAGAAAGACTGGCCTCAGGGTGAGCACCCATGCTCAGCTCCTCTTTCTCTTACAAGCCCTGCTGGCTTCCCCTTCAGAACGGATCCTGCCTTGGCCTCTCCTCACCACCACCATCTTTCACAACAGCCTCCTCCCTGAACCCTGCTTCCGCCTTTGCCCTGGTGTCTATTCTCCACGCAACAACCAGAGTCACTTTTCACAAAGTGCATCAGACCACGGCCCCCTCTCAGGACACCCCCCCCCCCACGGTCCTCCACCTCCCCGAGGATAAAAGCCCAGTCCTGCCGTGGACGTCGAGGACTCACCTGCGCTGACCCCTGGCTCCCTGTCCACTCACCCCAGCCACACAGGCCACCAGAGCACTTTACATTTATCCCTCAAGGCCGCCCTAGAAGGAGAGGACCCTGATAGCATTTTACAGACTGGAAACGTGGCTTAGAGAAGTAAAGTAACTTGTCTGATGTCACGCGATCAGGAAATGATGGAGTCAGGATTTCAACTTGAGCATTCATTGCGCTGATCTTATTTATTTTTATTCTGTTGTATATATTTTATAAGCCACTTCAAATCTGTTTTGGAATAGGCAGGGAAGGAAGGAAGGAAGGCAGGGGAGCAGGCACACTTTTGGACCCAGGACCAGCCATGTCTCTAAACCAAGATTCACCAGAGGACATAAAAACTATTAGGTTGGTAAAAATCAATCTAAATGTTGTAAACTGGGTTTCTCCAATGCCTCAGGAATTTGCAGACACAAAGGGGAAAGGCATATTTCTACCAGCAGAGAAATCCTAACTAATCAGTCTAGTGTTCGAGTTAACGGCACAGAAAATACATTTGAGCCATCAGAAAATTGTTTTAATGTCCAGAGTTTCTGCTATTGTGCTGCCATTAACATGATGCTAATGAAATGTAATAAAATGTGGCTTGAAAAGGAAACCCATCTGCCCTGAAACTTCAATTAATATGATTAAGATATAGCTTTTACACAATAAACTTGCATCTGATGCACATTGTGTGCTTTATGGATTATTACAGCAGAGCTAATGCAGTCAAATGATGTTAAGTTGTGCCCAATTAACATTTGCAGGCAGATCTGTAGCCCAGAGCTTTGCTGGGGAAGAGGGGGTGAGAGTGGAAGTGCCTTGGACTTGACTCCCTCCTTGAATGACACTCATCTCTGCTCTCCAATCCTCAGGACAGAGCAGCGCCTGGTCTCCATCATCTGCTTCCCCCATTCCATAGCATCCTACAACATGGGTCGGGGAGGGGGGAGTTGGCTGTGACAATGATCTTGTCCAAGAATGCAGGGCTCTGGGACTGAGAGAAGTGTCAGACTGAGAGAAGTGTCACTCTGCTTTGACTATATGGGGCTGAATGTTGATGGGCAGCGACTGCCTTCTTTTGCTTTCTTCTCTCAATATTCTGCCATCAAATTCAATAACTCTTGCTGAGCATCTCTATGTGCAAGTCACCAGGAGAGAGGGAAAGAGACACAAAGAGAAAAAAAGCCCTGAGCCTCAGGAATCACGGAGAGGCTTTAGGAACAAAAATGGGCCACTGCAAAAATAAAATATGGGTCTTCTGCTCTCAGAACAAAGCTCCTTTTCCCTTCCTCCAAATTCCAGCAGAGTTCAGCGTGGGCCAGGTAGCTGATAGAGGAAGCAGAGAGAAAAGGTCAGTCTTTCTTTTCTTTCAGCGGTACAAAGGCATTCATCAAAAACCCAGAAGATGGTAACGGACATCTGCTCCAGGCTCAGTCCTTACAGTTGGGGTGGGGCTGGCCCCACCCACCTGCTCTCTTTCACAGGCAGGGCCAATCAGGACAGTCCATACCTCCGACCATGGTGATCGGCTCAGGGATGTGCACATGACCAAGTTAGACCAATAAGAACCAGGCCTAGGACTTGCTCTGGGAAGTATTGGAAAAGAAGTACCCTCCTTCTGCTGTGATTTCTAAGCTGGAGAATTTAGGCCTGGAGATGTTGGGGGCCGTGTTTGCAGTCATGGAGGATCCTGAAGCCAACAGAGAAAAGCCAAGCCATGGGGAAAGAGGGAAAGTCCTGAAGACATGGCTTGAGCATCTAGACCTAGTTGTGCCTGAAGGCAGGTTTACCCTTGACTGCCCACTTGGCAGGCTTTTGAATTCATCTTTTGAAAGCTAGTTTTAAGTTGGCCCTTGCAGCTGAAGAAGTTCTGGCTGGTACCAAGACAGATGCTACAGAGGTACCAGAATTTTCAGGGCCCTGGTACTACTGGAGGGGCTTCCACAGACCCTAATCTGTTATAGAACTGAGCTCTCAGTGGCCAGTTGACTGTTCTGGTCGGTGGAGTCGGAGCAGAGGCTGCAACCTCACGTAGCCCACCCTCTCCCTCACTCAGTCCCCCACCCACTCTTTCCTCTTCCCCAACTCTGTCCCATGGGAATTTCCCCATAACCTTCAAAACTGTTGCAAGAAACTTACTCCAGTTGATTCACACTCTGTGTTGCCATGTTGGCCTATACTCTCTCACCTGAGTCACATTTTCAGGAGGTTCATAGCCTGTGAGCCCTAAAGCAACACTGGCTACCTTTCTTGGCTGACTTCTGCCCCAGCTCATGGCCTAGTGTTCAGGAGATATTTCAGTGTAGGAGAACAAGATGAACATGTTTCTACTCGGCATTTCAGAGGTGTTACTTTGAGTCAGCAGAGGTAATGCCTATGCGACCTTACTTCAGGACTGTGTCCTGGATTCATGGTCCCTATGACTTCCTTTGATTTTACATCCAAACCCACATTAATAGCTCTCAAAGCTGAGTTGAGCAGGAAGACATAGAAATAAAGGAGGAAGTTGATAAAGATTAGATTTATCTAATATTAGATAAACATGGAAACAAAGTCCAATTCTGTCTCACAACAATGTGGCTTTGGCAAGTTACCTAATTTCCCCCATACCTTGGTTTCCACCTAGGCAAAATGATAATACCTTTCTTTATAGGGTCATTGTGAGGATTCCATGAGCTAAGGTTGTATACTGCTTATCTCAGGATCTGACACATACTAAGCTTTCTGCAAACTCAGTTTTCATATTCCAGGCACCAAGCTAGGAATGTTGGCATGCCTTCTCATTTAATCATCACAAAATCCCTGTTAGGTAGATATTATTATTCTTGTCTTACAGGCAGGGGCTGTGTCAGTCAGACTCTTGGTTGCAAAAAACAGAAAAAGATTGGCTCTCTCAAGCAAAAAGGGAACACAATGAAAGGATATCAGGGACTCAAAGAATCTTTGGGAGGTTGGAAGACCAGGCTCAGGGTGGGCCAGGCAGTAGGGACCTGTCTGGCCTATGATGCCTACCACCACGGGAAGGTTCCAGCCTCCAGATGGTTTCTAGCCTTTACCAATCATCAGGGTCACAATGTGACTGCATTTATGTCACATTCTTGTCCTTGGCTGGGATGGGGGATGGCAGGAAGGTGGAGAAAGGATCAGGCCCCTTTGCTTCCATGAGAAGAAGAGGACATAGGAGCTGTTCTTGTTCAAAAGTATACAATGAGGTATTTCCTGAATAGAGATCAGGGTGTTGATAGGATAAAGATCATTTGATTCAGAACAGCCTAGATGTTCAGAAGATTAAGCAAAAGAAATAGACTCAGAGATGTTTAATGACTTGCTCATTAAACACACTCCCCCTACACACACACACACCCAACCATGCATAATGTGCCATAATGACTTGAACCCATGTCTTTTGACTTCTGATCTTCTTTTTTACTACCCTTCTAGGACAGACTCCTAACAGAGTGAGAGGAGGTATGGTGGTCAGAGGCACCAAAAGGGAAGCATACATTAAATAGTGTGCCCAGATAAGCCTTGCAATGGTACAGAGGGAGATCCTATGCCAGTCAAACCAGCCCAGCTGGAGGAGGTAGGGGAGCTATCTGAGATGGGCTGTGAGGGGAGGGTGTCTCCTCCATATAGAGCAGGAAAAAGGAGAGAAATTCTGGAGGTGAAGTGGGCATGGAGTAAGAAGCAGAGCCCTCCTGGAGTTCTGAGTCTGAGCAGTGACTACACAGACACGAGTTCCCCAGAAGAGGCTGAAACATCAGGACAGGCTGCCTTGTGATACTGAGTCAGTGCAGCCTGGTGCATCCACTCCTCCAAACACAGGAGCTCATAAATCACAGGTGACAGAGTGGGGGCTCTCTGCTGTGCACACCTTTTGTTTCAGGGACAGATGGCCACTGGAATATGCACGTGGGCTTTGTGTGGTTAGGAAACTGCATATGCATGGTGGACTGGTTATTAGGCCAGAGAACCGAAGTAGACAGGGAGATCATTTCTGCCCCAACCCCACTTGTGCCACAGCAGTGTTTCCCAAACTTAAGCGATTAGAATTCCAATTCACTATAATTTAATAAAGTCATTCTTTTATTCAGACTCACTTTTTAATCCAAACAAATATATTTTTAAAAGAAATTTTAAATCTTTCATTACCGATCTATCCTGTAAGAAGCCTGGAAGTTGTCACTCAGTTGCAACATCTAAAAAACTAAACAAACTGAAAAATCAACAACTCTTCTTAGATTCATAAGAGAGGTAAGGTCCCAGAGCAAACCACTGTCCTTCCTCCAGCCCCCAAATTGGAGAGACAGATGGGCGAGTACAGAGAATCAAAACTTACCAGAGCAGAAGCCCACAAGCTGAAACCTCCACAGGAATGGTCCTGGAATGGGAAATCCTGAACTGTAACCCACAAATAGCTAGAAGCTTAGTGTGTATAAATCTGAGAGTTAAAACTCCTGGGGGTCCAGTCATAGGGGGGTCCCCACACTTTTGTGAGTTTTACCTCCAGAAGCTCTACCAGGCTCTCACAGTGAATATTGGAGAAAAATACCCCTTCCATCAGGGAGAGGGAAAAAGAAGTAGCTGGAGCATTCTATTCTTCTTAACAAGGCCTGCCCTTGGAGAAACTATTTCACCAGAGCCTAAACTTGTGGGGTTTGATTGGTTTCTAACTGACCTGGGGAAAGAGAAAACCCAACTCCAGTTCCTTCTAGCCTTCCATGTGAAGGAAGGAAAATATCCAACTCCAGCTATCTCTAGCCATTCTGCCCCACCAAAAGGGTGGGGGGGGGTGAGAAACACTGGTGAAGTCCACAGTCCAGGGCACGGGCTCGCTCAAAGACTGAGACCTCATCATAGGACTGCAGAGTACTTCTCCTCCACCAAACCTCACCACCCCACTACTAAAAGTCTGTTTACCACAGTTCCTTTTACCCAGTACACCATGTCTGGCTATCAAGAAAAAATTACAAGACATACTAAAAGGCAAAAAACACACTTTGAAGAGACAGAGCAAGGATTAGAACTCGACTCAGATATGGCAGGGATGTTGGGATTAACAGACTGGAAATTTAAAATAACTGTGATTAATATGGTAGGGACTATGATAGTTAAGGTAGACAGCATGCAAGAACAGATGGACAACGGAAGCAAAGAGATAGAAATTTTAAGAAAGATTGAAAAAGTAATGCTAGAGATCAAAAATGCTGTAACAAAATTGAAGAATGCCTCTGATGGGCTCATTAGAAGACTAGACATGGCTGAGGAAAGACTCTCTGAGCTTGAGGAGATCCCAGTAGAAATTTCCAAAACTGAAAGGCAAAGAGAAAAAAAGATTGAAAAATACAGAACAGAATATTCAAGAATAGTAGGACAAGTACAAAAGGTGTAACTTGTACATTATGGGAATACCAGAAAGAGAAAAAGAAGCAGAAGAAAAGTTAGAAATAATAAAGACTGAGGATTTTTCTCGAGTTAATGTCAGGCAACAACATAGATCAGGAAGCTCAGAACAGCAGCCAGGATAAATATCAAAAATAAAATAAAATGAAATAAAATCCTATGCTTAGGCATAACATACTCCAAATGCAGAAAATTAAAGAAAAAAACTTGAAAGAAACCAGAGGTCAAAAAAATACCATATCTATAGAGAAGCAAAACTAAGAATTACATATGAATTCTGCTCAGAAACAAGGCAATCAAGAACAGAGAGGAGTGAAATATTTAAAGTGTTGAGAAGAAAAACCACCAACCTAAAATTCTGTTCCCTGCATAATTATGCTTCAAAATTGAAGGAGAAATAAAGACTTTCTCAGACAAACAGAAATTGAGGAAATTTGTTGTCAGTAGACCTGCTTTGCAATAAATGTTAAAAGAAGTTCTTCAGAAAGAAGGTAACTCAGATTTACATAAAAAAAAGAAAAAAGGAAAAGCATCAGACAAGGGATTTGTGAAAGTAAATTTAAACCTTTTCTTTTTTTAAATTCTTAATTGATCTAACAAATAAGTTTGTTCAAAATAGTAATAGTAACAATGTATTCAATTATATGTATATATATCTATATCTACTTATCTATCCTTATGTATGCTTATGTATAAGTAAAATAAATGACAACAATGATACAAGGATGGAGTAATTAGGATTATTTTGTGATTTTAAATTACTCGTAATATGTTTGAAGTCATATATTATTATTTGAAAGTAAACTTGAATTATTTGTAAGTGTATATTGTAAACTCACTAAAAAAAATTTTTTTAGTATAACTAATATGCTAAGAAAGAAGAGAGATTAGAATCAAATAAAATGCTCAATTAAAATCACAAAAGGCAGAAAAAGAGTAGAAGACAAAAATAGGAACCAAGAACAAGAGCAACAAACAGAAAACAATAATAAATATGGTAGATGTTAATCTGACTTATTATATAAATAATCACCATAAACATCAATTGTCTAAAAATACTGATTAAAAGACAGAGATTGTCAGAGTTGGTCAAAAACAAGACCCAACTATATGTTGTGTATGAGAAACCCATTTAAAATATAAAGACACTTATATGAGGGTACTTCAGAATGTTTGTGGAAAAAATAGAATTAATTGATAAAACAAATTTTTCCATGAAATTTTTGAAGTATCATCATAGTTTAAAAGTAAAGGAATGGAAAAAGACATACCATGCTAAGGCTAATCAAAAGATAGTAGTGGTAGATATATTAATTTCAGACAGAGCAGACTTCAGAGCAAGGAAATTTATTGGGGTAAGGGGGGCATTACATAAGGATAAAGAAGTCAGTTCTCTAAGAAGACATGACAATTCTTAACATGTATATGCGTAACAACAGAGCATCAAAATATGTAAGGCTGATAAAACTGCAAAGAGGAATAGATAAATCTACTACTAGTTGAAGTCAACAGCACCATCAACCAACTGGATATAATTGACATCTATAGACTATTTCATCCAACAATAGGAAAACACATATTCTTCTCAAGTTCACATGCAAAATTTACCAAGATAAACCACATTCTGGACCATAAAACACACCTTAACACATTTAAAAGATCAAAAATTATACAATGTCTGCTCTCAGACTACAATGGAATCAAACTAGAAATCATAGCTGAAAAATACCAAAATACTTGGAGATTAAACAACATATCTCTAAAGAACACATGGGTCAAAGAAAAAATCTCAAGAGAAATTTTAAAATATTTTAAATTAAGAGAAATTTATCAACATTTGTGAGATGCAGCAAAAGCAGTGCTTAGAGGGAATCTATGGCATTGAATGCATAGAAAAGAAGAAAGATATAAAGTTGATAATCTAAACTTCCACCTTTGGAAATTAGAAAAAGAAGAGCAAATTAAGTCCAAAGCAAATAGAAGAACAGAAATAATAAAAATTAGAGTGGAAATCAATGAAATTAAAAACCTGAAATCAATAGAGAAAATTAACAAAACCAGATGCTGGTTTTTGAAAAGATCAATAAAATCCATAAGCCTGAAGTCAGGCTAAGTAAGAAAGAGAGAGAGAAGACACAAATTACTAGTATCAGAAATGAAAGAGGAGACATTACTACAGATTCCATGGCATTTAAAAGGAAAAGAAAGGAATACTATGAATGACTATGCCCACCAATCTGATATTTTTGATGAAATAAACCAATTTCTTAAAAGACTTAATCTTCAAAAACTCACACAAGAAGAAATAGACAATCTAAATAGGCCTATATATATATATTAAATAAATTGAATCAACAATTAATAACCTTCCAATGCAGAAAGCAGCAGGCCCAGATGAGTTCACTGATGAATTCTACCAAACGTTTAAGAAAGAAATTAAGACAATTCTCTATGATCTCAAAACTTGGAAGTAACCAAGATGTCCTTCAGTAGATGAATGGGGAAATAAATTGGGGTACATTTAGACAATGGAATATTATTAAGTTCTAAAAAGAAATGAGCTATCAAGCCATGAAAAGAGATGGAGGAAATGTAAATGCATATTACTAGGTAAAAAAAGAGCCAATCTTAAAAGACTTCATGCTGTATGATACCAACTGTACAACATTCTGGAAAGGGAAAAACTGTAGAAACACAAAAGGATGTTGCCAGGGTTTAGGGCTAGAAAAGGATAAGTAGGCAGAGAACAGAAGATTTTGATGATAGTGAAATTACTCCGTATGATACTATAATGGTGTATACATATTGCTATGATTTGAATGTTTCCTCCAAAACTCACACTGAAGCTTAAACTTCAATATGTCAGTACTGAGAGGTGGGGCCTTTGGGAAGTGATTGGATTGTGAGGATTCTGTCCACATGAATAGATTAATCCATTCATGGGTTAATGGATTAATAGGTTATTATGGAAGTGGAATTGGTAGCTTTATAAAAAGAGGGAAGGAGACCTGAGCCCCCTCATCATGTAATGCCCTGCACTGCCTCTGGGCTCTGTGGAGATTCCCCACCACTAAGAAGACCCTCAGCAGATGCACATCTCTACCTTGGACTTCTCAACCTGCAGAACTGTAAAAAATAAATTTCGTTTTTTTATAAATTACCCAGTTTCAGATATTCTGTTAAAAGCAACAGAAAATGGACTAGGACACATGTCATTATACTTTTGTCCAACCCCACAGAATGTGCACATCAAGAGTAAACTCCAGTGTAAACTGTGGGCTTTGGGGGATCACGATGTGTCAACACAGGGTCATCAATTGTACCAAATGTACCACTCCAGTGCGGGATGCTGTTAACGGGGGAGACCATGCATGTGTGGGGGAAGGGGGTATATTGGGTATCTCTGTAGTTTCCTCTCATTTTAGCTATGAACCTAAAAATGCTCTAAAAAGTAAAGCCTATTTTGAAAAAAGAAATTTTATTCTATATATCCTAAAAAGAAAAATTTAATGTTAGCCATGAGCAGAAAGTAACTTCAACTTCCTTCCTTTCTCCCTCCCCTCCCTCCTTCCTTTCTTCCTGAAAAATTCAGTCCAAAAGCCATCAGGTGGGACTCAGCAACATAGGTCTTTGTGGGTTGTGAGGCAGCCTATTGTGAGGTGTCACAAGTGAGGGAAGGAGGGCATCCTGCAGCACGGAGTGTGATGTCAGAGTCAGTGTGTGGGGGAGGGTGAGGAGCGGTGGTGGCAATGGCCCGATGCAAGATGTTGAAGCCTGAGAAAAACGAAGAACACATCCATGAATGGGAACAGGGCAGTGATGGCAGGGGCCATAGGACTACTCCAAGAGGTAACTGTATAATCCAGCGCGGAGTACTGGGGTTTCAGCTGAGAAAGAGAACATTCATGGGGAGGGGTGGCAGCAGCCAGCACAGAGTGTCAGGCCCAGGAAGGGAGGGAAACTGTGTGTGTTGAGGGAGGGGGTGATGGCAGCAGGAGCTGACATTGGGTGCTGGAGCCTAAGCAGGGTGGCAAGCACAGACACAATGGGGTTGGAGGAGAGATGACCCAGTGTGTGGTGTCAGGGCCCCAGTAAGGTGAGAAGGGTACGTGTAATTGGGGCAGTCATGGTGATTAGAGACTGGCTGTAAAAGGGGAGATTGCTACAGGAAGCAAATATGTTGATGCTAACAGAAGCCAGTTTTCTCACTGTTGGAGAAGGGAGTTAAGAATATGGGAAGGGAGAAAACTAGAATGAGACCTGTGGTGTTGGGTTGGAATTAGTATGAACTCATGATACGTAGAGAGATAGCTAGAGTTAAAAATAAATATATTTATATTTATGGGTATTGTAGTTTACAGATGTGTGGTGGGGGGTGTCCTGGGAACAATGACCCCCCAATAGCAATGAGCACATTTAACATGCAGGTCTTAGTTTCTAAATAACGTTTTCTACTAAAAATAACCAGGATTCCTTGGAGAAATGGCTGATACCTGGGCTAGAGCTGAGACTAGAGAACCTTGTACCGGAAAGCAAGAAAGTGCTCATAGAATCATGGGGACATGTCAAAAGGAGAGAGGACAGACTAGAGAGGCTCTCACTGGTCAAGTCTGGGACAATTTGAACATCAAAATAAACAATGATAGTAAGAGAATATAATTGAATAAAGCAGGGATCTGTGAGCCCATACAGATACACATAAACAAATGCGGAACAGAGAAGTCTTTTCCTCTCAATGGAAGGAATGATAGTATGAAGGAATTAGAATTTCAGTGTTTAGTAACCGTCAGAGTAATGAATAATTCATCTAAGAAACATCAATAGATGCTAAAACCAGTTCTTAAAATTGGATGAGGATCAGAATATTTACATAGTATCAAAGTGCCTTCCTATAAAATACTTATAAATTACAAAGGATGAAAGAGTAGCTTCCTTTATAGTGGAGAAACCTGGCAGACACCACTTTGATCAAGATTAACATTAGCAGTAATGGGATAAATCAACATCATACGCCGTGCAATAGGGTGCCATGAGAGGGACACCGCATCACTTCTGTGATATTTGCCAAAGATGCATCATCTGAGTTTAATCATAAAGAAAGGTCAGATGAATGCAAATTGGGGGACATTCCACAAAATAATTTACCTATGATCTTTACAAGTGCCAAGGTCATAAAAGTCAAGGAAAGACTGAGAAACTGTTCCAGATTGAAGAAGACAAAGGAGATATAACAACTAAATACACTGATTCTGGGTTGGATTATTTTGCTATAGAGGACTTTTGGCACAACGGGTGAAACTTGAATGGGGTCTGTGGCTTCAGTGGTAATTTCTGTATTTTGATGGTCATATTGTGGTTATGAAGACAATGTCCTTATGTGTAGGAATCACACAGTCAAGTACCCAGAGGTGATGGGCATCATATCAGCAAGTCACTCTCCAATGGTTAAGAACAACTATGTTGTAAATTCCTTACACTTTTCTGTAAGTTTGTGGTTGTTTCAAAATTTTAAAAAAGTCTGGGCTGGCCAGATAGCTGAGTTGGTTAGAGCACTACCTTGTCAACACCAAGGTCAAGGGTTCAAATCCCTGTACATGGCCAGCTGAAAAAAAAAATTATCTTTAATATTTAGAAAGGAGATAGCTGTAAAATAAATATAATGAAAACAAAATAATGTCATTTAATTAGCCGGATTCTGTTGTCTGCCAAGGGCTGAGAGCCTGAGGTCTACTCTCTCTGTTTGAAATAGAGACTAACAAGTGTTCAGTGTTCAGGGCATGCTTACTACAAACTGAGACTTTCTTCTGTCATCAGAAGAAGGAAAGAAATCAGAAAAGAGAATAACTTTCTCATGATACGTTTTCATGTCATTTAATGCTCTGTTTGTGTTTACCTAAAATTATCCCCTGTACCACTTATAGTGTTTGGTCTACACTTTAGGAAATACTGGAAAGCAATTGTCCAAATGCATACTTAATAAATGCTTATGCCTGAGTAGATACATAAGGACACTCTGCTTCTCTAACAGTCCACTAATTGCTTCAAATACAGGGATGTAGGCAGAGAGAACACTGTTAATTGAAAGCCCCAACTTATCTCCAGAGCTGACCTTATTTATCTCGAATTCTTTCACACTCAACCAATGTAATTCTTAGCCTCCTCCTCTTGATACTCTATTTTTGAGATCCAGCATGTCTATGGAATGTGCTCTGAGCTCCAGAATCCAATATTCATCCGCCTGTTGGTATCTCCACGTGTACATCACACCAGCATCAGAGCTAAACGCCTCTTTTCCCCTATCCCAATTCTCACCTCTGCTGTTATTCCCTTCATCTTGCCATGGTGAATGGCACTCTCATCCAACAGCTTCTCAAGCCAGAGTTCTGAGCATCATGTCTGACCTCTCTGCACCTCCCTTTTCCTTGCCCTCCAGACCGTCTCCTGTGATTCTGCCCGGAATGTATCACAGAGGCATCCACGTTTCCCCACATCCGCTACCTTCATTCCAGCCCAAGCTCCTAACTGAGCCGTTCCACTCCACCCCCGCCACCTCTGATTCATTCTGCAACCCGAGTGATTTTTTTCAATAATAAAGCCGATCTTGTTACTATCTTCCATAAACCCTCCAAAGCTATGCCATCTAATGCAGTAGCCATTAGCCACATGTGATTATTTAAATTTAAATTAACTGCAATTAGATAAAATTAAATATTTGTTCATTTCCTCCATTACACTAGCCACATTTCAAATGCCCAGTAGCCATGCAGCTAGTGGCTGTCATACTGGGCAGCACAAATTATAGAACATAGACACTTTCAATAGGATAGTGCAGCTTCAAACGCTTCCCACTGCTTTCAGATAAAATCCAGACTTCTTGTTGAGGTCTACGAGGCCTTTTCATTGGATCTGAGCACCCTTTCCAACCTTCTCACCTGCTTCTCCCTCCATCAGTCTCCAGCCACACTGGGCTTCTTCCCATTTTTTGAAATGGACCAAGCCTTTTGCCACCTCAGAGACTTATTTATGGTGTTTCCCCTTCTTGGGACATTCGTCCCATTATCTGTCTCACTAACTCCTACTCATCTTTCAGGCTGGTCTTAACTCCCCAAACTAAATAATTAACCTGATATACTCTTTCTGCACGGTTTTTCTTCTTCATGTTATTTATCACATCCACAATGGTGATATATATATATATATGTGTGTGTGTGTGTTTAATATCTATCTCCCTAACTCTGCAAGGAGAGAGACTCTAACTTCTTTTTTCACTACTGTATCTCTATTGCCTAGCACAGTGCCTGGAACATAAAATTCACTCACAGATTATTTGCTGAACAGAAGAAAGAGATCAGGAAAAACACAGATTTCTACCCACATTCCTACCTTACCACTTATTAACCTTGGGTCCTTGTATTCAAGACAAATACTTTCTACTGAGGCCATCCAAGAAAAGACGCTTTCTCTATTCTCTTGGCTTCATAATCCAATATCAGTTGTTGTCTGTGAAATGAGAATACATTTTCCATTACCTAATGTCTGAGTCTATGCTAGCAGATCTTTCTTTTTCTTTTTTTATTTTATTTTTTAATTGACATAAGGCTTGGAAGGGGAGGGGGGATAAGGATAGGTTGGAGAGTAGATACAGAATTACAGCTGCATAGGAAGAAAAAATTCTAGTATTCCATAGTAGGAAATCTCATGAAAGCCATTTTACCCACCCTCCAACCCCCGTCTATAATTGTGTAAGTCTCAAAGGCCGGTTTCCCCCACTGGCAAATTTGTAACTAAGTAGATTACTACAGAGGTCAGTTGCACAGAAAATGTAATTCATGGACCATCAACTTTTTCCCCCTCTCATTCTGCCATTACGCTGCCATTAATGCTTAGCTTTAAAATGTCCTAAAAGTATTGGGAAGGAAAAGAAAACAAGGTGAAACTTAATACCTGAAAAACACATAATATGGGTCATTCTCCATGAGAAAGAGCGTTAATGTTGCCCACCAGAGAGAGCTCTAACTGGAGTCATTGCCACCCAGCCTGACAAGTAAAACAAACCATCTCTCCTGCTGCAACTCCCATCCCATAGGAGGAGAGAGACCCTATCAGTCTCCTACTTAGATTCATAAAACAGCAGAGCTGTAGGGGACATTAGCAGTCCTGAAGTACAAGCACAAACAGTCATATTTGCAGAAACAAGCCCAAGTTCTGAGGACTCCAACTGGGGTCTCCATACTTGCAGTCCTGAGCATTGCCACAACACCAGATATCAGGGGGTTAAAGCCAATTCTGCTTAATGTTTCTTTATTGCCTGCCATACCCAAGGTTGCCGCATCAGGAGTGACAGGCTAGGGATGTATATGATCATGATGCTGTCATCAAGATGTCAAGGGAAAGCTTTGATCCACACCCACCCTGATGGCCTGACATTTGAGTCATGCTTTGGATCAAATCAGAGAGTCAGAGGTGCTCCATTTTTAAACCACACGCCTACATCATGCCCTGAGTCAGCAAGACCTCTCTCTCATACTCAAGAGCTAATTGTTTCCGTTCCAAATGCATGAGGTCATAGAATGGCCATTTGGTCAAAATCTCCTTCATCATGGCATCTTTAATGCAGGGACCAATTTTTTTCCTCTACGCCCTCAGGACTCTGACTTGACACAGGGCCCAGGGCAGGAAAGTGGCTCTCTTATAACACCATATCCATCCAATAGGAACTGAATGATTGTAAGTTACCTGGCCTCCTACTTAGAGACAGACGATATCCAAAGAAAAGATATTTTCTTCTTTTCCTTCCTCTCCTGGGTGAATTGAGTTAGGCATTGGGGCTGGGGAAAGGAGAACTGTAGCATGGAGAAGTAAAAATGGGAATAACTTCCCTACCAAGATCTCATTCAGTCTGCAAATAATTCTGATATAACATGGAAAGTTATTAAAGTTCTAGAGTACCAAAAATACGGTTTGGGAATCATGGTCAAATCAGCTAATCAGTCCCTGAGAGAAGGACCACTGGTCAGAGTCTCTGGAGGTGAAAAGTCTCTGATGATTCATTCCCCGTCTCCCTCCATCTGCCATCCCCCTCCTTTATACACCCCAAGTTATTCTCACAGTACACTAAAACCAAGGAAATAGATGTTGAGGAATCTAACCATTTTCTCAAAAGAAACATTTTAGGATGCATGGGCCATTCAGAAGAAACAAAGAGATGAAACTAACCACAGTATAGTCAACATGAATTCAGTTCTAACTGCCAAGGTCATTGGTTATAGGCGGACAATAAGAATCCTTTACTCTGCTACATAAACAGTGGCTTCTCATTGAGTTTCCTGCTGCTGGCTTCTGAAAACCATTGCCTGGGCCACCAGCAGGGCTGCTAATTGAAGAGCTGAGCAGGTTTTTCCCTAAAAGTCAGGATGACATGGTGAAACTGGTGCATTGCCGTTGCTCCCCAAGCATCCTTTTGGAAAGTGTGCGCCTCTTCACATAAATGAAACTTGCAAGGCACAGCAGACAGAAGGCTGAAGGTCAAACAATAAATTCTAAGTGCTGAAGACGTGCTTTACTAACTAAACTTCTATGTTCCGCTGTGCCTCTGCTTATAGGAGGCAAAGCTCCAGGAGTAAAGAGCAGAGATTCACAGGCTCAGGAAGAGCTGCAGAATTTGGGTCAGAATCCAGGGAAAGATGCTCCCTGGCTGAGAACTTGTCACTATTTTTTGAACATCTACAGTGTGCCAGATATAGATAGATGGATAGATGATAGACAGATATTTAGTTTCACACAGTAATGTGTGTATATATACATATATATATATCTATATATGTTTTTAAGATATATATTTAAGATATATATTCATATATAGATATATAGAGAGAGAAAGATTTTTCCTTTACTGATGAGAAAGTCAATGCTTAGAAGAGTTAAGTGTCTCCATTTGTCTCCAAAAAAGAACTTGAGCTAAAGACTTAGTTCAGGTAGTTTATTTGGAGTAAGCAGGAATTGGGGAGTGGGGACAGTGGTACAAGGAAAGAAGGAAAATCCAACACAGAGCACATCATTGAGTAGATTATTGCTGTGGGCAACTGGGCTCAATCCCAGTGGATACTCTTTGAGGAACAGTGTAGAAAGTGCTTCAGAAGTGCTCCTTCAAAGGATGAGAGGCTGGACATTAGTCCCCTATACTTCTGGGCTGCACCTGTGTGATACTGTGATTCATGATAAGAAATATATACATGTTGGTCTTCATCCCTGGTTCCTGGCACAGAGCTCCTAAAACCCTTGATATTTCCTCCAGAGTCCTCTCTTAAAACTTAAGAACTCCTGGCACAGGGAAAATGTTGAGTTGTCTCAACTAAGGCCTGACCTCTCCCCAAAAGCAAGGACCTCAAGAATGGGTTATAGGACAGAGACTTAGAAGTCCAGGGTGTCCTGATACAGCTGATGCCCATTCCTAGAAAAATAACATGATAGAGTGCAAAGACCATGGGCTTTGGACTTTGGCAGGTCACTCTAACAGGTTTTTGTGGCCTGGCTGTGATTCTATTTCCAGTCAGTCCACCTGTGGTTTCAGCTGTAGTCTTGGTGGACAGTTTACACACACTGACACATTTCCCTAAAAGGCCAGCTGAATCTTAGTCTATGAGATTTTCTGCCTCAGGTTTCCTCCAAAGCTGGGGATGTCTTCTCAGATCACATGCTGGTTATAATAGGAAAAAACTAACTGCATAGTAGGAAGAAAAACAGAAGCTATTTTCCCCTACTGTACTCTCAACACAGTACTTCTATGGCCAGAGGTTTGGGTTTTTTTCCAACACTGTCCAATTATTTAACACCAGTTGGGTGTTCTATAATTTAATTCAATTCTAACACTAACTACCTGGAGTTAGAGTTAGATTCCACAGGTTAAGGGCTCAGTCCCACAAGACTGCCCTCCCCACACTGTACATGCCAATCACAAGTCTGAGCCTCTGTTACTTCCAGCCCACTGGCTATTAATTGTGGGTTCCTCCTTAAGTTCAATAATCACTTGCCAGAATGGCTCACGCAACTCAGAGACACATACCTACTTACATTTACCAATATATTTTAAAGTATACTACAAAAGATACAGATGAACAGTCAGATGAAGAGATACCTAGGGCAAGGTATATGGGAAGAGGTGAGGAGCTGTCATGTCCTCTCCTGGGGTGCCACCCTTCATGTGTTCAGTAACCTGGAAGCTCACCTAACCCCATAGTTCAGGGATTTTTATGAAGGCTTCATCACATAGGCAAGACAGATTATTAACTCAGTCTCCAGACCCTCTCCCTTTCCCAGAGGATTGGGGATGGGGATGAAAGTTTCAAGCTTCTATCTCGGCTTGGTCTTTCTGGTGACTAGCCGTCATCCAGAAGCTCATCAAAAGTCCCCTCATTAGAACAAAGCATGTTCCTGGCATGCAGGAAATTCCAAGGGATTAGGAGCCCTATGTCAGTAACCAGGGTAAAAGACCAAATATTAGAACAACAGATATACCTAGCATCCCTATCACTTAGGAAATTACAAGGATTTTAGGAGCGCTGTGCAGAAATCAGGGATGAAGACCAAAACATATATATTTCTTATTATAAATTACAATGTCAACTCTTTTGAGATATACTGTGTACACAGGTCATGAGCTGTCAGTAAAATGTTCCATAAGCCCAAGGTGAATGACAGAAAATCATAATGGGCATATCTGCACTAGATGATGAATTAGATGTTAAAGGAAATTCAGGGCCCTCAACAGATTGGACGATGCCCGTCCACATTGGTAAGGGCAATATTCTTTTCTCAGTCTACTGATTCAAATGCTAACCTCCTCCAGAAACACCCTCACAAAACATACCTGGAAATAATGTTTTACCAGCTATCTGGGCATCCCTTAGCTCAGTCAAACTGACACAAAATTCACCACCACAGTGGCTGAAAACAACAACCATTTATTTAACTCCCAGCTCTACAGGCTGACCATTTAAGATGAGCTCAGCCGGGTGGTGGTTCTATCTTGGGTGAGGTCACTCATTCAGATCATGCTGGGTTGGCTCATCTCTGCTCCCTATGGTCTCTCAACCTCCAGCAGACTAGCCTGGGCTTATTCTCATGGAAGTTAACAGAGTTCCAAAAGAAAGAGGGAAAACATGCTAGGTCTCTTGAGGCTTAGGCTTAGAACTGGCATACTGTCACTTCTACCACATTACACTGGTTAAAGCAAGTCTCAGAGGTGGGAGGGGGAGGGAGCGGGAGAAGGAGAGAGATTGGATAAGGGCATAAAGAATAAGTACAATTTGTAATAATACATATCCTAGTAATATTGATTTGACCAACATACATCCATGTTGAACCCCCAAAATATGTATAATCAATTATGATTCAATTAAAAAAAAAGTCTCACTGGCAGCCCAGACTTAAGAAATGAGAAAAGACCTTTCCCACTGATTTTTTTTATGGAAGAGGCTACAAATTCTTAATTTTAGAATTAAAATATGCATGATTATCTTGTGCAATTCCTTCATTTTATAACTGAGGAAATGAGATTCAGAGCGTATGAGTAACTTACTCAAGGTTACACAGCTTGTTAGTAGATATACCCTATTCCCAGTTTGAGTTAATCCAACTAGAAAATATAGTACAGGAATAAAATTGATGAGACTACCACTGAGGAGGGCAAGATGAGTCACTGGTGTGAAAATAATGAACATTTGTTTGGTCTTCTTGCCCAGTTTGTCATGATAAACTGCCCAGCCCACACTTCAAGCCGCATTACCGCAACATTCCCTTAGTGAGTCTATTCTTTATTGAGAATTAAATTATTTGTAACACAAAGTCTGTAATCATAGGTATGTTTTGAAGAACGCTTCAAGACCAATGGCACAGGTATTGAAATACTCTGCTAAGAGCTAATTTGGGTTTTTCAACACAGAAGAAAGGACACAAGGGACAGAAATTTTCAGTAAAGTTGTCATTTTTAGTTATTATACCAAGAAGAATGTGGCAGTTCATTGCATGCAATTTATCTTTGTTCTTTTGTATACATTTTGATAAGCTTTCTAAAAGTCCCTTGGTAAATAACAGATATTATGGGCTCTTTATTAAAAGTTGAGAGCATCTAAGCATAAAATGAAATATAACTAGTTTTCAACTAGCCCAGCATTACCATTAATAGGAATGTTTCACCAACACAGGTTGCTCGTGTAAATTTGCTGATTTATATTTTTTTACTTCACAGTTCTGACTTGGGATAAGAAAAAACACAAACTACTCTCTAGACAGAGTACATAATTCATAATAAGAAACAACAAGGATCCTTCTTATGTGCTACTCTGCAGAATCTACAGTCCTTAATCACTGCCTGCACCTAACCTCAGGGCTGTACAGGAGTGTGGTAAGTAGTTTACCATACATGTTTTGCCTTTTCTTAAGTTTAAAATTCTATCTAGCACCTGAATTCTCATAGTTAAAAATTAATACAATACAGAATTCAGAATAAATATTGTAAATAAACACGTTCATTTCCACCCACATCCACCTCCAGTGCCACTCACCTCCCAAAAGGTAATCACTATTTGCAGTTTGGAATGTAACTTTCTAGATATTTTTCTACACCTTCACATTTATAACATAATCATATAAAGGGATTTTTAAATTTTATATAGATGGCCTTCTTTTTACATTTTGTGCTTAAATTCACTTTTCACATTTAATCACATGTCTTAAAGATCTTCCCACGCTATCCCAAATGATGGACATTATTTTCTTTTTTACTGCTATGCAGTATTTCATAGCATGGAAGTATCATAATTTGGCCTTCCCCTAGATGGGGCTATGCATTATTTCTGATTTTTTAAAATTACTACAAAGAATGCTACAGTGAATATGCATGTGTGCCTGTGTGTTGTGCTAATTCTTGAGTATTTCTATAGGATAATTCCTTGAAGTGTAATTGTGGATAAAGGGAATAGGCATTTTAAATTTCGATACATTTTGTCCAATTGTGTTACAAAAAGGCTGTACAAATCGTGTTCTGTGTTCAGTGCAAACTAGATGGGGTTTGGAAAGCCCTGGAGTCAGACAGACAGGGTTCACATCCAGCCTCCACCACTTCCTAGGTGGTGATTTGGGAAGTTACTCAACGTCCTTATACCTCAGTTTCCCCATTGCAAACTTAGGACCTATGCATATCTTTAGAGCGTCTTTGAAAGCTTTAAATCATACTGTATTAAAATGGAAGTGCCTGGTCTATGGCGGGTATTCAACTTGCCCAAAAAGGAGTGATCTAGTTTTCAAACTTTAGTATGAGAAAAAAAAAATTGTTTGCAATTCTAGGGCACTATCCCCAGAGATGTGTCTGAGGTAATCTGAAATGTCGCCCTGAAAATCATGCTTTTTAACAAGCCTGCCAGGAGATTCTGGTGTAGTTGGTCTTCAGATCACACTTTGAGAATCACCTCTTTACTAGGTAAGTCCCAATTCTGGTGATGACTCCCACCTGCTGAATGGAATCCCACTTAATGCAGACAAACAGACAATTCCCTATTCCTAGTAGTCTGTCTCTGTCCTTTCCAACGTGAGAGTTAGAGTGAATGGACCTATCTGTGTACATAATTTGTTAACCAGACTTAACCATGGCCTTTAAAATATTTTTTGTTTTGAGACAGAGAAAATTTTACAAAATATGTTTATAACAGTAATAACTGCTCTTGGAGAGGAATAACCCTGTATTCAGCTGTAAGAAATGTCATATTTAGTGAAATCTAAGATGCTAAGAAAAATGCTGTCACTTATAATTGTAAGATGTCTTCTACTGTAAGTAGCATTCTAATTTCTGAGATGTTAAAATACAAGAAAATCTCAGTCTTAGAACTGATGAAATACAGAGATTTGTGTGGTTATATGATGTGCAATGGAGGAAACACCAAATCACGTCAAACTACAATAGATGATCACGAAGCCGTCTTCTAAAGGAGAGAGTCTTGTTGCCTGAAGGTCATTTGGTTTGCTGAGCACCCGGATGAGTCTGGGTACACAGGTTAAGGTGGGAGCGGGAGGTAGCCAGAATTGCCGTGCTTAACGGAGGATAGAGAAATATGAAACTCTGGGAGGAACACCAGGAGGAGGAAGACAAGTGAGGATTCTGGGCACTACAGGAAGGAAGAGCGAGAACCTTTAAACACACACATACACTCACACACACACCCCATCAAACATACACAGCTCCTTTGGAATATTCCTTAGTTATGGGAAATACAAAAAACTGCTTTCTCCTTCTCCTTACCAGATCTTTCAGGAAAGTTGGCATTGCTCATTAACACTCTTTATGTGAGAGGGTTCTTTGGGGTTACTTAGGTTTTATTTCCACTGTGGTGGTAAGCACAGACAGAGAAATCTCAAGTTTGGGGAACCAAAGGATGAGGATACAGCCGCCCACTGATTCTCAGTATCAGTTTTTAACCTAATTCGTAAGGATGGAAACCACATCAGAAGAGCTAAGTGGCTCGTCTGACCTCATTCAATGTGTCTGAAGCCCAGCTAGAGGACAGATTTCCTTGAGTCCTCACTGCTTCCAGGTCTTGGGCTCCTTCCAAAACTGGAGTTGATCCTTCTGTAGGCAACATCTAATGTTTGGCTCTTTATGATTAGCTATGGGATGAAAATTTCTGAACCCCAACAGACCTAGGACATTCAGTGGGTTAATCACAGCTTCTCTATTCAAACAATATTACACGACTTTCAGTGGCTGCAGTGCTCCGTGAGCTTTCTTTCCTTCTTTTCTGTATGAAAATGGTTGTATGACCAAACAGCTAGCTACCTGTTGACCCTGGCAAAAAAGGCATGTGTAGTCATGGAGACAGAGTTTCGCTCACAATTGAGTATCTACTACAAAGAGGGGGAGGCATGTTGCACTCTCTTCTGACCCCTCTTAGAGGAGACATAACTGGGCATCTCTGTGAGTGGATGTATCACTATAATTTAGGTGTGCAGCAATTCCTGGTATTCTGGGTGCCCCCAATTTAAGATTCAAACTGTCTTAATGGAGATCAGCAATCATCCCAAAGAAGCCAAGCCATCAAGAAAACCTGTTCTGTCTTTGCAAATTAAATGGAATGCTTAAGAGTTCACATGAGGAAAATACAAAACCTGTAAACAGATTTAACAAGCTGAGGACTTAGTTGAATGTTTTCTGCAACTTGACAATCAGAAGTGACATCCACAAAATGGAGTGCCACTCTTCTTATCAAATTCTTTCTTTCCCTGTTAATAAACGCAAGCATCACAGGGAATTCACTTCTGGTTTATTTTCTGCAGCCTAACGCGGAACTAAATCACCAGCAGTCCAGCAGGCTTCTAACATGCTCCCACAGGATGAATAGACTCTCTACAAAAGAAACGCATGCCTGTACTGAGCCCATTTCCTCACTGGGAAGACAGCAGTGGGAAAAAGAGGAGTCGTTTATACATTGTCATCTCTAGTGGACCCAGGCTCGCTTGGTTTTTCGTTCAACTTCATTGAGGTATAATGCACATTCAAAAGATTGCATACCTATTCAGTACTCAAGTCAATAACTTTGACAAATGTATACACCCATATAACAAACGCAATCAAAATGTAGAACACTGACATCACCTCAGAAAATTCCCCTCTGCTTTTTTTGCAGTGAAGTCCTCCCCAATACACAGCCCTAGAAAATCACTGATTTGTTTCTGTCACTGTAAATTACATTTCCCGTTTCTATAGTTTCATATAAATGAAACCATGTCACATGCAGTCTTTTGTGTCTATCTTTTTCACTCAGCATAACGTCTGTGACGATCATCCGTGTTTTCGTGTGGGCCAATAGTTTGCTGCTTTTCACAGCTGATTATGTTCCATAGCGTGGATGTATCACAAGTTGTTTACCCATTCATTAGGTGAGAGACATTTGGATTGTTTCCAGTCTGGGCTTTTATAAATAAAGCTGCTATGAATATTTGTGTGTAACTCTTTGAGGGGAAGTAGGTTTTCGTTTCTCGTAGGTAATGATCTGGGTGGAACTGCTGAGTCATCTTGTAAGTGTGTGTTTAACTTGGCAGAAAAAAAATGCATTTTCCAACATGTTTGCACAACTTTGGTGCTCTCTGTCCTCACCAGCCCTTGAGATTCTCACTATTTGTAGCACATTCTAGGGGATGTAAAAAGATATCTCACTGCAGTTTTAGTTTTCATTTCCCTGAGGACTAATGATATTGAGCATCATTTCAGTGCTTTGTGGTCATTCCTATCTAGTGTTTGTTCAAATAGTTTGCCCACTTTTTACACTTTTTACTGAGTTGTGCAAATGGAAGGTACTCAACAAATATCTTTTAAAGGAAGGAAAGAAGAAGAACTTACAATTGTATTCAAGGATACAAAACTTACACTCATACAACTGGAAGAAACAATGCAGGGAATTAAATAAGTGGGTGCAGGGTTGAATTCACCAAGAAAAAGGGCAACAGGGGTTCAGGGAGAAGATAAATGAATCTGTGCATCCTAAAGCTATTGAAAAAGACACTTTGAAATAAGTGAGTTTAAAAAAGTAATAGAATTTGTAGAGTGGGACTATAGGAGAGATGGAACTCCTGGTGGAGAAAACCTCATGAATAAAGACACGGAGGTAAATGAGTGGTAAATGAACTGGGAAGAGCTTCACAGATTTTCATCTTACTCCCAGAGTATGCAGATGAAAAGAGACCCATCCTGCTACTGCAGCCCCATCCCCTAAATCCAGACCATCCTTCTCTGCCACCCTGTGCCATGCCACCCCTCGGGGCAGCTGCCGTGATAAAAACATCCCCCCCATGCTGAGAGCAGGACGGGTTTGAACGTTCTCACTGATGCTTTTCGAAGCCCTGGTGCTTAATGGAGGTCCCAGGCCTGGGGCTTACTGCAAATGCGCTTCCAAAGAGCTTCTCGGGTCTTCTCAGCACCATGCACACCAGAGACAGAAAATTATAAGCTGAAAATTCATTTTAAAAAACCCTGAATTTATTTAGATAAAAGCTAGTGGAGAGGATGAATAATCTCGTTACATTTCAGCACACTACACTTTTTCAGAGAAATGAAACATAATGCATTATGCTTTCCTTTCTTTCCATCTGCTTTTCCTTCTCTAAGTTCAGGTTTATTATTAATATAATGAATTCCTCTTGTCTCCCTTTCAATTCCATTAGCCCGTACTCCTAATTAAGTTTTGTTCATGTTGTCCTTTTCAACAGCTCAGAAACTCTATTTTCAATGAAGCTATTTTCCCCAGACCTCAAATCATTACTACAGATGAACTGCTGCTACCAGGCATACGAAACGTCTTAATAAAATTATAATTTTTCTCAAGAGGTAAGAAATTATCTAGGTTCTTCTGTTCCCCCAAAACAAGTCTGACTTGAAGAACAGATTCCACAGAGGACTGAGACTGACTCTTGGCTTGGATTTTGGGGAGGAGGTGGCGGGAGCCATCTTCCTCTGATTCCAAGTGTCTTGACCTTGGTCAGCCCACTATCAGCCAGATCATCAGTTTCCCACTGCCCTCCACCCATCAGTGCTTTCATTTTTAAATTTTCCAAAATGAATGTAATGGGTAAAGAAAGTCTCTCAAGAAAAGCTCAAGCCTCAGAGACAGTAAATACAGAAGAAAAGATTTTAGAAGGTGCTTAGAGGAATGCAGTGACTTAGAGACAAATCCCCAGCCCTGCCTATAGTCAAGTCCATGTTCAAACAGGATAGGATTTCTGACATTTCTGTTCCCAACCAAGGCAGCTGAGAAAGCAGGTTGTATGTGTGGTATTGTCACCAACTGCTGTGGCCTGGGGAGTCTGTGTGTAGTTACTGCAGTCACTGCTCCAGGCATTTTCTAGACCCCTTGGTACTTTTCTGGTGAGACATGAGCTGATGCCAGTGATGCTCAGGCCAACATTCCTTTAGGTCACGTGTAAATGCCTGAGACAGAGAGTCCTTCCTGGTGGTTAAAAGAGCACAGTCTGGAATCAGACTCCTGCAGGCAAATCCCAGCTCTGCCTCTACCTACTAGGGCAAATTTGATCAAGCTAGTTTATGCCTCAGTTTCCTCACCTGTAAAACAGGACCAATGATTCAAAACCCAGTGTGAGGATTAGATGTGAGAAAGTGTGAAAAGGACTCAGCACAGTGTCTGGGACATAAGTGCTCCAATAATATTGACTGTCACTACTAATGACAACTATTATGACTCTGCTACTATTCAGGGAAATCTTCAGGTCTCCAGAATTTGACCCCAACTCATGCATGCATATTTACTTCTGCATCCAGCGATCTAGGAAAGCAGCCTACAACTCAAGTCACAGTAACTCATGCCAAATATTAAAGAGATCCAGAATTTCTCTCTGGGGTCAGTTCCATAACCCATTCAACTGAAGAACTGTCTTTCAGATGGTGTTAATGAGGGGGATTTGCGTATCATCATGAAGCATCTCCTGGAAGCCAAACCCTTAAGGAAGTTGCTCTCCACTACTTTATTTCAGCCCTGCTGGAGGTTATTTATGTTTTTAGTTAGAATTTCCTTCTTGGGGCATTGCATTCCTTAGGCGAATGATGCTGAGTGAGGTTAACGTGGGTGTTAAGCATGGGTCCAGGAAGTCTGTTATTGGTATTTGAAAAGTGCCGAGTAAGATCCATCCACCTCTCTTCACAACACTAGGACCTGGATTGCAAAGAAGCTGACCCAGTCCCTGGCCTTTCATTCTAATTGACTCTGGGTCTCCCCATCCCTGACTTCGGAAGGCACCAAGCTGTAGCAGCTCTGACATTGAAGCTTTGACTAATGAGCTTTTCTGGAACTCTTTAGTTGCCGCTTGTCCCGTACCTTGAGCAAGACACCTCTCTGACCAGGTGCTGTCCTTCCTCAAAGCTGGGGCAGAGCAAGCCGCCCAGCTGACCCCTGAGGCCAGTGGATCCTGCACTGTCAGTGAACAGCAGAGTCACTCCCAGCTTTATTGCACCCTTTGAAAGCTTCTGGAACAAACCCACATAAACCACTGCATGCAAAACTGGTGAGCGAACTTTTTATGACCCTGCTCCTGGGCTCTGAGTAAAGAGCATATTTTCTCAAACTTAAATCTTCTAAATTGGAGTTGCCACCTTTAAAGAGTAAGCTGACCCCATGTCCTTGCTAGTCAAAGAAACTTCTTCTAATGGCAGAAGAAAAGTTAACACCTTCCTTTTCAGACACCCAGATCAAAGAGGCCACCAATAGGTCAGAATATTGGCTCAAATCAAATTGTTAGAACCATTTGAGTTTATTTTTACAGATGGAAAAACTGCAAAATGCCAGTCCCTTCCACCTCCTCCCTTTGCCAGGTCTCTCACTCTTCCAAGTGGATGTGCCTTAGTGCCTCAGAATCCTCCAGGTGGAGCCTTCCCTCCCACCCAAGCAGATATGGTCTGGTCATGCTGGTCCAGAAAAGCCATACCCCTTCAGAAACACCAGCCCCATAGGAGGCGGGGAGCAGCGACTAAGACAGAACCAAATGTCTTAAACATCTCCCACCAGCACCGCGCCTCTCTGCCCCCAGGCTGTGTGCTCACCCAGGCCAGCCCCATCCCTCAGGGGACAGCAAATGTGAGCATCCCTGGGTGCTGTGGGAGATCAAAAGGAAACAGAAGAACACCTCAGACCTGGAATACTGCACTGTCTGGAGGTGATCCAGAGCACAGTCCAGGGAAACAACTTTAATACATTCAAGACAAGATAACATGACATCTGGGGCCCTGGAGCCAGACTCCCTGAGTTCGAACCCTATCTGTACATGATAATTGGGTGACTTTGGGGAAGTCACATACCTTCCCCATCCCTAAAACCTCATAGGGTAGTTATAAGGACTAAAAATCAGAACACATAAAATATTTGGCACATGCTTGATTTAAAAACTCTTATTGAAAAACTTGACCACCTCACATCACTGCCCCCCAACAGCTTCCTATCACAGAAGGGATGAGATCCGACCTCTTCTTACAGAATGTGCACAAGCTCACCCTGCCTATCTGTAGCCTCAGTTTCCCCCACCCTCCCCTTACTCACTCAGTCCCAGCCACACTGGTCTTCATGTTGCTCAACCACAGAGACTTTCCTCCCACCGCAGGGCCCTTGCTCCTACTGTTCTTCTATCTAGAATGCTCCCACCAACCCTCCCCAGTCCCACCCAGCCCCCGTGTTGTTCTCTTGCTCCTTCATTTCACTCAATGCTGCCTCTCTCTTGACCACTTCACCTAAAATAAAAGTGTACCATCTGTGCCACTCTGCCCCCTTACCCTGCTTTATCTTTTTCAGACAATACCTCTCCCTGAAATGTTGTTATTTATTTGTTTTGTACTGTTCACTACAGTATCCCCAGAGCCTAGAAGAATCTCTGACAAACAATAGGTTCTCTATAAGTGTTTGTTAATGAAGAAATGATATATAAGTACTCGAGAAATGTCGATTTCCCTTATTACTATGTGGCAGGTGCCTCAGGTGTCCCGTTTCCCATTGCCCAGCCACCCTCTGATTTCAGCCCAGCTCCCCTCATGCTGGCTGGCTGTCACCTCAAGCACTCCAATTATCTTTCTGCCCCGTGGTCTTCCCTGATACCCTAGGATTCCACTGAATCCAACCCAAGCATTGCCTCTGAATGTGAGGTTAAAATCCACAAGGGAAACCTACGACCCCAGGAGACAGAAGCTGCCATTGCTCCATCCATTCATACTCCAGGCAGACAACCCTGGAAGGTCATCTGTGGGCTTCTCGAGATGTCCTCATGGAATCGGGGCCCCAGTGCACAAGGCACCCACTGCAATACCACATCATTACAGGGCTCTTCCTCACCCCTGTCTTACTCTCCCCAGTACTTCTGCTCCCTGGATCACCTCCCAAATAACCGCCCCCCCCAACTCTAAGTCTCTGCCTTGGGCTCTGCTTTTGGGGAAACACTGGAGGCTGAGTCTAAAAATGGCCTGAAGGCCAAGAGTTGGAACCAGCCCAAATGCCCATCATCAGATGAGTGGATACGGAAAATGTGGTACATCTACATAGTGGAATACTACTCAGCTATAAAAACAAATGAAATACTGTCATTTGCAACAACATGGATGGACCTTGAGAGAATTATATTAAGTGAAACAAGTCAGGCACAGAAAGAGAAATACCACATGTTCTCACTTATTGGTGGGAGCTAAAAATAAATAAATAAACACAAACAAACAGGAGGGTGGGGAACAAGACACAACAATCACAATTCCTTGAACTTGTTAAGACAAGTGAACAGACATGATGTTGATGGGCACGAGGCGGGAGAGGGAGAGGGGAGGGAGGAATCAGTAAAGGGACATGAAAATCAACTACATTGTATATTGATAAAATAAAATAAATAAATAAACAAAATAAAAATGGCCTGAAAGGGGCTGGGGGGCACAGAGCATGAACAGACTGTGGGAGATAAGCAGAGAGGCTTCCTGGAGGCAGTGAGCTCTCAGTTACATTTTAGAGGAGAAGAGTGTGGATTAGCCACATAGAGAAGAGGGAGGCTTCAACTCCCAGAGAGCAGAGAAGCTGCATCCACAGGGGCCAGATTTCCCCTGGGAAGACCATGAGTATGGCTGCCAGGTGTCCTGCTCTTCCACCCTCGGCCCTTCTTCAGAGAGGTGGGATTAAAAAGAATGCTTCCCCCTTCCTAATGACAATTTAGCCTTTCAAGTCTTATTAACTCTAATGGGGAAAAAATACCTCAATTTCTTTTTTCTGGAGGTAAGAGCAATGATATTAAATGATCCAATTTACCCATTTCTAACACCACTGTGGCCACTAATGAAGATGCATCTGCTTCATAATGTGTGGTTCATACACAGGGGTTTACTGCTCAGATGAAGCATTCAGAAGGTTCCATGCAGTGAGAAAACGTTGCATGCAAATTACACTTTTGTGAATCAAACACGGCTCTCCTCTGGACTCACGTGATTGTTTAAGAATCATAGTTTCTGTCTGGCAAGGCCTCCGCAGAATCTTTCCCCATACTCCTCCTCACTGCCAGGTGGCAGGGGGCCCATACGTAAAACATGTACAAAGGAGAGCTCTTTGTGAAGGAGCCACACAGAGTGGACTTTGTGCAAACAAGAATTTTTAGTAGCATGGAAATAATTGCTAAATTTAATAATAATCACAAACATGCTACATGCTTTGCTGGTAGTGTCTCATCACAACCATCCTATGAGGTAGACAATGTTATTATTTTCATTTTTATAACCAGGAAACCTAAGGCTAAGCAAGTTGCCCAGGATTGCCCAGCGAAGCAATTGGAACTCATCATGGGAACTGCACACACATGTTGTAGGCTCACTCCTTTTTTACAATTGAGAACTGAAGGAGTTTATGTTGTTTATCTTCTATTTCATAGTCATTAATTCCTTCATCAAATATTTTTGAACAACGGTGAAAGGCCAGGTGCTGTACAAGGCCTGGTATATGATTGTTACCTTCGACTAACATTCTTCAGGTGCCTCCTTATAGTATATGCCTTATCTCATTCGATCCTCACAGCAACCTTTTCACATCCCCACTTTACAGATGAGGAAAAAGAGGTGTAGAGAAGTTCACAAAGTCACACAGCTAGTAGTTGAGGAGCGGGATTGGAACTCAGCTGGAGAGACCCACCGTCACCTTCTTTGCCTTAACTCTGTACTCCTTCCCACGGGGAGGAATTAAAATCCAAACCTGAGTTCTATGATTCCGAAACCTATGGTTTTGCTCCTATGTCACACTGTAACATAAGATTCTCAAATGATATTACACACTTACTTCTGCTTATACAGTAGTGGCTGCGCTAGTAGATAGACGTTCAGGATATATTGAAATAGGAGCCCAAATTTTCCTATTAACGTCTTCTATCTAGTGCCCATCACAAGTGAGAATTATGACCCCACATTTCTTACACTCCTTTTCTTCCAATCACCCCGGAGTCATGCTGAATTAAAATTAAAATAACAGTATAGGCAGAATCTCAGGAGAAAAAACTCAATCCTCATGAGCCAGGGGTATAGATCAAAATTTTGACCCACTGGGGACCTTACCTTCCCAGATAGAATCTAATATTTCAAGAGCAAGGCTAGAGAGAGAGGAGGCTTCTCAAACTCAGGCTCTGTGCATTGGTGCCTGCCTTGGACAAATCTTGTCACCACAAGCCATCAGCTGCCTTGGTAGTTCTAGCTTTGGTGGCAGCTCTGTACGTATTCCTCTCTAATCCAGCATCTATGTAATAAACGCCAAGAGAGACTCATTTCAAATGCTAATACATGAGGTGAATGAAATAAAGATGAAAAATTCATCTCTGAATGTATTTATGTATAATGATACATGAAGCCTGGTGTTGAAGAGAAACAATTCTCTAAAAAGAAAGCCACCCATCACAATGTGAGTTGTCGGGAGACTAACTCAAAAGCACAAGAGGCACAGGATTTTTCTGCATATTAAATGCACAATCAAAGAGCCATCTGCCCCAGATGATAATGATTGAAATTGACAGACAATTCCATTAAGTATAATCTTCAAATTGAGGCTTTCAGGAACAGCATGCGAGAAGAGGGTTTGTTAACGATTTATTATGCTTATGAACTATTTTTGTACAATTATTCAAAACAAACTGAGAGTAAATTATTTTATAAAATGTACTTGAAATGAGTGAGTACATCTAGGCCTTTAAAGTGTGTGCATCTATTAAAGAGCTCCTAACATTCTGTCGTTTTATTCGGCATGCCGTTTGTGTTTCAAAATATCAGTTAAGTACGTCGTTGTTTAAGAATATTTTTCAAGCATTTCTATAAGAAATGGAAAACAAAATATGAGTGCTAATTCAGTAAAATTGCATCTGGAGGGACACTGAACTGTGGGTTGAACTCTGTGCTCTACCCGTTTTGTAGATGGTGCTATATAAAACAGTGGAGGCAGTTGGTATATTTTAAATATGGATGGGAAATAAGTAAGACTGGCACTAATATCTTCATAGATTATTTATAGTGTCCTAATCTCACACTTTCAGAAACTTTTAGCCACGCTCTTGTGCCATAATTCAAGCTAAACTTCATTCTCTTTCATATCTGTCCTCCTAATGATCTTTCTTATCTCTTTGTTTCTCCAGGCAGATTCTGACACTTCCCATTACCTCCTTCAGGCCTCACTTTGATCTTGTAGGACTTCAGGGTAATGCAGCCTATTTCTCCTTCCTGTGAGGAGCCAGCCCTGTAACACGTGGACTGGATATGTACAATGATACTCTTGAATCTGGTCCACGTGCACACCTTCCCTTCTGAGAGCATGTCCCTTTTCATGGGAGAAGTGCAAGGCCAAGGGCAGAGGAGAAGGGCTGCATGCACTTTCTGCTCTTACAGTTGAGAAGTATTTTGGAGTCTCTAATAACCTCCTCCATGCCCAACTCCTGCATTCTCAAGGAAAGGAGGAAAATTCCTTAGAGGTCTACCTTTTGGCAATGCTTTTAGAGGCTTACTGCTGTCCATAAAATAAATTCTCCTGGAATCAAATATCAGCTTAACTAAGAGAGAATGAAGAAGGAAAGTGAATTAGGAGTTGTTGTACTACCAGAGACAGACATAAAGAATGAGCCAGATTATTAATTTTTTTGTTGTTGTTTAATATTTAACAGACCAAGGCTCTCCCTTTGCCAAAACTACTCCCCAGGTATAAACTTGGCCCAGATGGAATGGGAGGTTTCTTTTCCCCATCGTAACATCTGTTCTTTATTGTTCTCTTTGCAGCCCTAGAAACTGTCATACACTCCAAATTTACTCTCTTCTCTATCTCTCCCAGTATACCAAAACTCAACCTGTCCTTCCCTTTGCCCTTGAGTTAAATACATTTTCAGCCATCAAAATAGTTCAGAGCATTTCCCACAGAGCTACAAGTCTCCTGCTGTTTTCTCCTCCTTTGTCTCATGGTGAAAGAACAAGGACTTGTGACTGAATCAGAAAGAGCTGATGGAGGCAATGCAGACATCAGTTGGGGAAACTGAGGCCCAGAAAAAAAAACTGAGCTAAGTTCACATGATCAGCATGCAGCAGATCTGGGGTCAGTCAGTGTGGAGTGGAGATGCATGAACTCTGGGGTCTGATTACCAGCAATCCAAGCCTGGTTGCACTACTTGCTGTCTGTGTGTCCTCTTGGAGCCTCACTTTACTCATCTATAAATTGGGGTTAATAATTGATACCTGCTGTGAGAATTCTGCAGGATAATAGAGGGATATAGGTAGAGCCCAACTAGTTGCAGGGGAGAAAAAACCTTTTTCCTCTAGCAGTAAGGCCTGAGACCTTACATATCGTTTTAACAAAGAGCAATACATTTCTGGAGAAGCAACAAGTCCAAGGAAAGGTTTTGGGTTTTTAGGTATGGTAAACTGTGAGAAGTGAATATACAGGGGAAACTAATGGAAGATAAATTTACTTCAGGTGCATTTGTGCAGATTCAAGTCAGTGCCTCTTCCAGTGATGAGTTGTCTCTTCTTCCTGGTGTGGGAGAGGGGAGTGGGGACCTTCATGAAGTGAAATTTATGTCCTACACATAGGCAGAAAGGGGGAGGGTAAAAAGATTTTCTTGCATCTGCTGTTTTTCAGTTGCCTCCAGCTCAAAATAATCCTCATGCCAAAGAGGCATATTTGGGTGTGGCATACACTGATCCCCTTCATGGTGTGAGTGATTACACTAACAGAATAATTACAGAGTGACTATCTACCCCATAAAAGATTCTCCTCTTTACCCAAATGTTGCTCCTACAGAAACCAATTTTCCTTTTTACCACCATGGGATTGCATATGCCCACTCACTATTCTGTCTGTAAAATTTTTATTCTCCCTATTTAAATTTATGAATAAATGCTAGTGCAGCAATCTGCCATTCCTTCTGCCTCGAGTATTCTCACAGACATTAAGTAATGTTCTCTGTTGCTCTCAGTTACTCGATACATAAATAAAAAAAAGATTGAAGAAAGGGAAAGGAAAAATGAACTTAGGAAAGGAAGGGCACAAGAAGGGAGAGAGAAAGAAAAATGGGGCTCTATACGATCAGACAGAATTTCTATCTAAATAGAACTTTAAAAAATCATTTAATCCAACCCTTCCTATTACATTTTGGGAAACTGAGGCACAAGAGGGCTGGGTCTCCATAGTGCCAGGGCTAAGTTCTGAGCCAGTTTTCCAAACCACCCCTCTGCCTAGAATGCTTTTCTTTCTGCACCACCCTCCCCACACCACCCTCTTGCCTAGATAATGTCTAGTAATTGTGAAATCCGAGCTCAAACATTCCTTCCTCGGGGAGTCTTCCCTGACCTACCCCCTTCCCACTTGATCCAGTTTCCCCTAAGGCACTCTGAGAGCACCTGCCAGCATGTTTCTTCCCCACTTCCCCACTCTCCACCCACCAGGCAGGGCACGGAAGGGCGCCTAATCAGCGCTCCATAAACACAAGTCAATCAGGGAGGAGTGAACACGGAGCCCATGCTCTATGTGAAATGCTTTACACCGCAGCAAAGAAACACCTCCATACAATTCATTCATAAAGCCACGGACAGAAATCATTTCCATTCATGCATCTTTCAATAGCAAGGATTCATTCAAGGAAACTTTGTTAATTGTGCTGTTCACTCCTGCAGAGTCAATGTGGCCTAGTTTGGCTCCTTCTTTCAAGACAAGCAGTGCTAGGGAGGACGTGAAATAATAAGCAAATTCCACGAATTGTTCTAGTGCTTTATTTTTTCCTAACGCTGGCTCTTATCGCCCCAGACATACTTTATGTGGAACAAATTGATTAAAACATAAAACGAGAATTCACTTTCTATTAGGCTCTGCAGTGTGTAGTTATTGGGATGTAAAAAGATCCAAGTGGTTTAACTAAATCCAAAAGAAAAAAAAATCCATCTCATACTGTCTTATCTTCAGCTCTAAAGTTTAAACTCCCCGCTGAGAAGGCTGAAGAGAGAACTGACATTTATTGAGTTCCTACTCTTTTTGAGCCCTCGGTGAGGAAACCTTCATCGTTTATTCATTCAGCAAATACTCGAGGACAAGCACTGTTCCAGGAACTGGGGAAACAACAATGAAAAAGAATAAAGAATCATGGAATTTCCATTCCAGTGAGAGGAGACAGACAGGAAGCAAATAAACATATCGCATTATCTCAGATAGGAAACACAGCTATGAAGACAAATCAAGCAGGTTAAAGAAATAGGAAAGATGGGAAATATTTTAGGTTGGAGGGCAGAAGAGGGCTCCCTGAGGAGATGGCCCTGGAACAGTGACCCCAATAATGTGAGCAAAAGCCTTGTGACTATGGGGAGGAAGAGTGTTCCAACCAGAGGAAGCAGCTAGAACAAAGGCCCTGTGGCAGGAAGGTTTTGGGGAGAAACAGGGAGGAGCCCAGCGTGTTGGAAGCACAAGGAGCAAGGCATCGGGAAACAGGAGACATGGACAGACAGCCAGACAAGGGCCAGATCACGTAGCCATGCTAAGGACCTTGAACTCTATTCCAAATTTCATAACAGCCCTTCGGAGGGTTTTGCGGGAAGGCATGCCATGATCTGATTTACTTTGTACATGGTTGTGTCTCATTTAATGTTCAAAACCATCTTAAGAGATAAGTAGCATCAGCCTCATTTCATAATGTAGGGATGGGGGGTGTGAGATTAAACATCTTGCCCAAGTTTATGCTGCTTATAAATGGTAGATTTGTGATGCCAACTCAGGGTGGCATGAATCCAAACCCGAGGCTCTTCACACCACTGCATGCCATCTGAGGACGGGAACTCTGTCTTGCATGACGCTGAAACATGGTCATAGAACCCAGCACATGGCCACCATCTGGGAGATATTTTCTAAACGAATACATAAGACACAAAAACTTTGCCAAATTTCTGGGACACCTGGGTGTTTGGGTCATCAAGGAGGCAGACATGGAGAGTAAAGGCATTTTTACAATCAAAAAGAGAATGAAAAATAATTACGATGCTTTGATCAGTGCTCTATTTGGGGTGAAACTCTTCCATGGAAAAACATGACTTTTTTTCCCAAGGCTTCAATTTTTACCCCATTTGATCACTTTAAATTATATCTTCTACATAAACAGTTCTGTGTGTACAACTTGCAACCAGATAATGAGCTTGCTCTTTAGTCCAAGGGTCTATTAGAAATGACATCCACTAACATTTAGCTGAGTTTTGAGTTTACTCCTAATGGATATTTGGACACTTATATCATGTCAAGAAGAGTAAACTATGAATGGATCTTGTGCCCTTTACCCTTCCTACACTCACATAACTCACTACAGAGCAGCTCCCTTTTTTATCCTTTTCCCAGGAGTGAACTGAAAGAGAAAAGACAACTGTCAGGTGAGTACATCACATATACCCCACTGTTGACTCACGATCCCCCACTCATACCCCGAGGCTAGCTCCACACAGTCACTGATGCAATAAAGATTAACCAGCGAGGTAAGTCCCATGCACCAGACACTCCTGTGTGCTGGTGAGCAGAGCAAGGCTGCACTTGCTCTCAGGAGCCCCACAGACTGGTCAGGGGATGAGGCTAAACACATTGTCACACAAACATGAACCCGTGGAAAGACACTGAAGGAAGCAAACCAGAAGTTCTAAGAGCTTCCAGCGGAGGCCTGAGCTAGTCTGGGGCGGAGGCACAGAAGGCTTCTCTGATGACTGACATGTGGTGAATGGTGTGCATTAAGATGAAGAGGAGGAGAAAGGAGGAGTATTCTAGGCTAGGAGCTATCTCAGGGCTTTGAATGGGGCAGAATCAGGGCTGCCAGAGAAGGCTAATGTGACCAGCGCACAGAGGTGGGGAGGACTGTAGGTGTGAATCAAGGGCATTTAGGGTATGATCTTAGCATCCCCTTTGCCCCCACACTCACAGATACTGAGTGTTGACAGCCTCCAGGTGAGACACCATCATAAACAAGCGAAAACAGGCTCAGGAAATCCTAGAAGCTCCCAGGGTGTCTAGACACAGTGGTTCTATAATCCTGCAAGGAAACAGGGTGGGGAGAGGGATTTGCAAAGAAAGCCATTAACATCACCTCCCCAGAGAGAGGAACTCCAGGTGGGGCTCTGGGGGAACCTGGCCACGAATAGTCATTTACATCCTGGGGCTCCTGGAGCCTCTGAAATGAGAAGCAGTCATTAGCACAGCAAGCAGCTCATTCTTCTTTCTTGATAATAACACTGTCACCAGAGGACAGAAAATTACCCTGACATCTCTATATCTCCAAATTGCACTTCAGAGACAGGCTGCATAAGGCAAATACACCCCCAGTGAAAACCTCCTGGCTAGACTTCCAAGCCAAGGACTAATAAATAACCCTGAAATATCCAATCAGAAGGCAGCTTTGCTCAGTGGCTTGTGGCTTCTGTCCTAGCAAGGATCATGAATTGCAAGTCCTGACAGATAGGGTCAGAAATGTAGCATCTGCCTGGTGGGTTGAGGACCTGAAAATTAACCCCATGGTGGTAGTTTCAGAACAAGCTTACTACTTAGGTAAAGTCTAACCTCTAAGAAAGGAGGTGGCCTGGAGGCGAGGCCTTCTGGGCATGAAAGAATCAACCCCAGCCCGCAAAATCCAGAGATGAATCATCCTGCCCAAATGAGGGAGCCCTGTGAATTACAGGATCAAAGAAAGCATACCAGACTTTCAGTGGTGATTGAAAGTGCTCATTAGGAGAGAGACTGTGCAGCATTAAGTGAGCCCAATTGAAAGGTGCAAAATTTTCTTAGTCTGTATTTTTCTTTCTCAGTCAAAAACACTCTCCGATTTGCCAGAGCACTTTTGCAATCATTTGTAAATTGGTCTGCTAGGGTCTCCATGAGAATGTTAAATGACAAGAAGAAAAATCAATATTGCATCGCTGATGCAGGGGTGGGCATCCATGTGAAAAACAAGATCCAAAGCACCGATAGAGGGATGCAAAGGTGTTGATCTCCTGAGATGAAAGATAGTTAAGCAAAAGGTGACAAATGCCAAGCTGGAGAGACTGATCTAACTAGCTAATGCAAGTAAATCCAGCATAAGGCAGCTATAGATGTTGAAGCTTTTTTTAAAAAACTCGATTTTGTCAGAGACTTCTGGTAAGAATTACATCAAGAAGATTATCAAGAATAAATTGGCTTGCACTTAAGCAATGGCTGCAAAAAGATTGAGATGTGAATAATGAAGAAAATATTTGTGACGTGAATGATAATAAAAGTACATGAACAATTTTGAAAATAAGAGATTTACAGAGAGTTTAGTACAAAATCTGTATCCTGGAAGAGGCACTACATTTGGGGTAGGGGACTGCTCTGTGGGAGCCAATAATTGTTAGCATTTATCAGGTATTAACTATGTGACAGATTCTGTTGAGTTTTGTGGGGTTTTTTGTTTTTGTCAATAGGTGGGTGTTTTGTGAACAAGTGGTTCTGGCGAACACTCAATGAGCTCTATGAAGTACGAAAATTATAATTCTCATTTTGTAGATGAAGACACTGTAGCACAGAGAGGTTAACTATCTTATCCAAGATCACACAGCAAATTAGAGGTGGGATTCCAGTCAGTCCCAGAGCTATTGCTACTTTTCATAACTATCTATCCATTTGGCTTAGGAGAAAGAAAAATTGGGGAGGACTAACTGATATTCCCACTAGAATAAGAGAGAAATAGGTGGATAGCTTTACCCAAGTAAACGTTTTTTCTGGGAGGACAGAAGACAGAGATCAGTTGGTATGGCCATCACCAAGGCTGTTTTCCTTCCCCTCTATGCCATTGCAGAGGCTTCAAGCTTCTGTCTGGAACTTCAAAGAGAATCCTGGGTTTTTTCTAAATAGAGTTATATTTAGCAAAATAAATAAACATAAATTGGGGAGCAAGAGAGAGAACGATTACTTTTACATGTTTTTCTCAAGCTGCTATAGGAAAAAGAAATTCAGCAAAGTAGTCATTTGAAATATTTTAAAATAATTACACAGCAACAAGCCAAAAAGCCAAAACATACCCTTCTTTTTCAAGATATTCTGGCTTCTTTTGTGATTCTACCTCTTGGAATAACAAACCGTTCTCTCTTTTTACTTCTTTTCTGTTTTGGAAAAGCTGCACAAACGCCTCTCAAGCTTATGCAAATTATCGGTGTCTCCTGAAATATTTTCCTCAAACATTGCAAAGGCTGGTAATCAGATCCTTCAAGAATAAAACAGGACTTTTTTTTCTTTTGGCTTGTGGTCTTATACCACCAATATCTTCTTTTTCCTCCCCAATAAATATATGAATAGAATTCTCTTCCCAAATAACAAACGAATCATTTTCTTGTTTTATTTTAGAAGGAGGGTCTGGAGTGATTGTTGATACAATTCAAGCCAACAACATCCACCAGTAGATGCCAATGGTCCTATTTCCTGTGTACCTGATAGCCACATTGCTTTTTTATGGCTCTTTTGTTATCCAAACCTGCCTGGCAGTGGATGAAGGCATTATGTCAATTAATTACATTTGGATGCTGCAGGCCTTGTATTTTGTGAGCCAGCAGAGGATTGAAAACTTGGCTCTGAGAAGAGGGACTCAGAGAGGAGGAAAGAGGATTAGGTAGTTTTTGTAGGGAAGGTACTGAAAGAGAGCCCACTGCCCAGGTGGCCCAGGTGTGAATTGGATGGTGACCCGGAGAAGGCATGACTGCCGAGTAAAGAGACTTGGGCAGGTGGGTTTCTTTCTCCCAGCCAGCAGCTCAGTGCCTCCCTCATGAGATCATGGCACACTGCTCCTCAGAATCCTTTTTTCTTTCTCTTTCTCTTCTGTTTCCTTAGCCATTCAGAAAACCTTCTCCTTCACTCCCTCCTCCTCTTTCTCTCACCCTCCCACCTCCTCTGTCTCTGACTCCTTCTCGCCCATCTTTCTTTGCCACTAATGTTTTATAGGATGCACTCCATTGGGCTGGCATTTTCCCCCCAAGGAATCAATGTGCAATCTTTTGTTCTTTCAACCTGTTTTTGTTTGCAAGAGACAAAAATACCTACTTTATGTCATGTTCTCTTGTGTGTGACTAATGATAACACAATAGTTATGAGCTGTACATTTGTATTCTTAGAAAGCTTAAATTAGTCTCATTTTTAATATACCAATTGTATTAGCATAAATTGTTTGCCTCTAAAACATAACATGTGAAAGCAAACTAAATGGCTTAAATTACAGATGTCCATTGACTACTAAATCATTAAAAAGTAGAGACTAGTAATTCTCAGTCCAAAATGCTGCATTATTTCTGTCACTGGAATGCTTCTAAGAAAACTTCCCCTGCCTTCAAAGAAAAAGAGGATATCTGGGTGGGAGGAAATAGCAAACATCAAGGCCAATCATCTGCACCTCATCCCATTTCTGGTACTCACTTCCTGTGCTGATTTTCTCTTGATATTTTTTGATATAATAATTAATATTAGTCATAAAGCCAAAGGGTTTTAAAACTATAGATTCTGCCATAATTGAACAAATTCTTACTTGGTGAATGAATGAATGCATGAATGGTGGATAAACAGATGACTGGATAATGGATAGATGGATGGATGGATAGTAAATAGAGGGATGAATGGTAGGTGAATGGATAAGATGGACGATGGATAGACAGATAGATGGATCAATTGATGGTAGATGTGAGCAGACTTAACAGTCATGACAGGTCATTTGGGGAACATTATCAATGGTTTACTCATTTCCAATTAAATGAGTACCTGCTCTAAGTAAGACATAAATGTCATGGATATTTTGAGACAAAGAAGTAGAAGATGTTGTCCATGCCCTCAAAAAAGCTGCAATCTCATTTGGAAATAAGACAATGTATATATAAAAGTACACATTTGATTAAACATAACATTATATGGTACAGATCATAAAGAGAAAACTCAATTAGAAAAAACAAAAAAGGAGTTCCATGTACGAATGGGGTATTCAGGAAAGCCTCATGGAAGAACCTCTTCTGAGCAAGAGTTTAAAGGACAGACCAGGCTTGGACAAGTGGAGAGGAGGGGACATTTCTAGGGAATAACAAGTGAGATTTGGTGGCACCAAGGCTCAATTAATGAGGAGCTCAATTAATACACAGTGAATGAATGAACTGAACAAATAAAGGAAAAGTTATACCCAAAATTCCTACCCAGACTATGGTCTCTCCTTGGGGTTCTCGGCATAAATTGAAGTTCACCTACATCCTAGTGTAAATCATATTGGATTAGATTTTTCCTGTGTAAAGAGCTCTGATAGCAACTTTACAATATGGATTGGGAGTAGGTTGATGAAATAAAACTTGTACTTTGGCAATAATGGAGACAAACCAGTTTCTTTACATTTTTCCAAGAGGAATGCTTTCATATTTCAAATGAAAAGAAAAGGGCCAAAGGGAAAAACGGAGCCACGCTTTGACACAATCTTAATTAAATAACTTCACTCCCAGCTTTTTAAAAGAATCAAATCTAATAATATTTTGTCCACGGATTGTTCTTCAAGAGGATAAAAACAAATCACTCCATTGGCTTTACCCTTGCAACCAGAAACGTGCAGTAATTTAATTAGCTGACGTGCAGTATCAGCAGTTTAGAGACTGCAATTGACTACTCTTTGAACTAAACAGGAAGCTCGCTTGACTGGGGAGTGTTACTGCCTCTAAAGGTGAAGCATCCAGGTGATGATTGACATGAGGAGTTTGCTAATGACTTCAAATCTTCTTGACTAGTTAACCCCTGGATTTTCTGAAGCCCATCTGCTCTTCAACTGCTGTGCCTTTGGGAACTTCTGTCTCTAAGGCTGGAGAGAAAATTGAGAAACTAATGGAGGAAAAGGAAGAAATGTTATAGTCTCCAGCAAGATGCTGCCTGCCACTCCCTCTGTGTAGGAGATTCTGCCCATAATGGCCCAGCCTTCCTTCACTTCCTCACTTCCCACAGGCCCCTGCTCAAATGTCACTTCAACAGAGAGGGTTTCTCAGGCTATTCTATCTATTTTAACATCCCCTTTCCTACCATGACCTCCTTTACTCTCTATCCCCTTACTGTGCTTTATTTATTTCCATCACCACTTACTACTCCATGGTATAGATTTGTGTTTGTCAGTCATGTGGCCTGAGAATAGATGGGATGAGAACCTTGTAACTTGTATTCACTATCACTATTTTACCTTTCCTCAAGGCTAGAACAGTGCCTGGCACACAGAAGGCACTCCATATCTCTTTAAGGAATGAGGCAATACATAAGTTGGGCTTTTGCTTTGCATATTTAAGCTCTCTCAAAGAGCTAAGCTGAAAGCAAGAGCTCTAATGAGACTTGTAGTTATTGTTTATTGAATACCCACTGTGTGTGAGGCATTGTGTTAATCACCTTCCATTCATTAACCCATTCAATTCTTATGACACTGGGAAGTAAATACTATTATTACCCTTTTTACAGGTGAGCAAACTAGTGAGGTCTGCCTGCTGTACCTCGGATTGCTGGGGAGATTCCATAGGAGGGGGATGATATTTAGAACCCACCCCTTGGCCACCTATCTGTGTTGAAAGTAAAGAAACCACTTGAGTGATGGTGACGATGATCTGACATGTGAAGTACTTACTATGTGCTGGGCACTCCTCTAAGAACATTACCTGTGTTAATTCATTTAATCCTCACCACAGCCTTATAAGGTAGATGCTGATATTATCTTTATTTTATAGATAAAGAAAATGAGCCAGAGAGAAGTTAAGTAACTTATACAAGGTCATACAGCTACTAAGAGTAAGAGTCTGGCTCCAGGACTGTGTAGAAATGCCATTACAGCAAAAACAAAATTGGAAGCCCAAGCAAGAGAGGTATTCAGGACTGGAATCCACATCATAGATCCTCAAGCTGGGATCCAGCAGATGCTGTCATCTGGGTGGGTTCCAAAGGATCCAGAGGGAAGAGCATTACTTTTCCCTGAATGAGCTTACGCAATATTTATAGAAAACTGCTCATTGAAGAGACCATTAAAGGTGGAACCTCTTACCAAAGAGGAATTTTATACCTAATAATCACTAGATACGTGAAAAAATTCATGCTCCATGGAGCTAAAAACACTCTCCCCAGAGGGATGGAAGAAGCAGTCTCTAAAATGAAAAAGGACACACTGGATAATCATTGTGCTAAATAATGTACTTGAAAAAAACAAAAAATTGCCCAGTCCCTTGCATTTATCTAAGGATTTTTTCTTGAATGAATTTTTTACTTGCATCTAAGCTATTTCTTTTTCCACTTGAACTGCTTCAAAAAGAGCGAGTCAAAAAGAAAAGTTACTGAGAATGGAATTCAATAATATTTAGGGAGAAGTGAAATTAAATAGTATTTGATGCCACAATTCCTGGTTGGCCACACATAAGTTCCTGGCAGGGAGCTCACTTAGCTAAGCTTCAGGAAGCATGTTCAATGGGTCATGAATTCTACACACACACACACACACACACACACACACACACACACACACACACACACTCATACAATGCCTGTCAGGAGCAGGGATAAGAGGGAGTTCTCTAGTCACACCCAGAGTAAAGATCAGACTCTAGCTCAGAATTTTTGTCTGTACTAATGTCACTTTTATGCAGCCAACTTGAATCTGAATAATTTAAATATTAATAGTTATAATTTGTTAGGCACTCTCAAGGAGCCCAGAACTATGCTAAGTGCCTTCTGATATTACACCATCTAAATTCTCACAAGCCCATGAGAGAAATGACAGAATTAGGTCCCAGAAAGGTGACTAGGATTTACCCCAGCCCCACACAGCCTGTGGTTGTCAGCCAGCCCACAGTAGTGGTTATAAGCCCTTCTGGGGTAGCTTTGGCTCTAGACAGAGCTGGGTTCAGATCCTACCCCTAAATCTCAGGGAATGAGACCAGCCAAGACATGGCTCCTCAAAACAAAGAGGGGGGCTCTTTGGCCAGAAGAGGGAATGCTGGAGGACATGACAGACTTATTCCAGCAACTGTCACTTACATGAGTTTGTTTATGCAGGTCACTTTCCTCCTCTAGCCCACACTGAGATAATGGGGCATTGACAGGTGGTCCAGGGACACCTTCCAAATGTGATGGCCTCCTGAGAGCCTCGGGAATAAGGAGGGATCCTATCAAGGCATAAGGATGCTAAAAACAAGCTACATGCTGTTTGGTGATGCTCAAGGCCACTTCTGCACTAAGAGTGGTTTGTCACCTTCCTTCTTGAGCATCGCCGTGGGTATAATCTAGGAGGACTCTGGAATAGGAAGTGCCAGTCAGGTCAAGGTCAGCTTACAATGTCTTTCTTTCATTTTTCTTTTTGGACGGAGTCAAGCATATGTCTTAGGTTGAGACCCCCCAGAAGCCAATCCTGAGACAATGTTTTAAGTGCAGGTTGCTTATTTGGGAGATGATCCCAGGAAAAGCAGGCGGAAAGGGAAGGGAAAGAAGCCGATACGAAGAGTGTTCATGAGCAGGTTCTCATTGAGGGCAAGTGGGGTTCAATCCTGCTGAGGACCTTCAGGAGACTCTTAGACTGTGGCTCAAAGTTGAAGTATTTATCCATCTATTTCCATCCATCACTTTTTGAGAGCTGCTCCCAGGGACAGCTCCTTGACATTTCTGGTTTGTCCCATGGGTGGGCTAAAAATGCTCACGTGGCTAAAGAAAGCCCCAAGGGAGAGCAGTTCAGGTGTTTCACAGGCAGAAGCCATCTGGCTGGTGTGAATGGGATCTGGATGTGCCTAGAGGAGGTGAGCTGGGCCCCAACAATGCCTGCCACATGTACAGAAAACTTTCTCTTCTAAGAGCAAGGCAATAGCCTCCATGTCAGTGAGAAACTATAGCAGTCACTTAACCCCAACCAAGTGGTAGCCATGCAAGAATGTGGATCCAGAAATCTCTAGATGTTCAAATCTGTTGGTAACAATTTGAAAACTTTAAAAACACCGTGCAGGCTAAGCAAAGCTCATGCGCTGGTCCTAGCTTATAGCTTCTGGTGTAATAGGTACCAACATCACTGCTGGGTGTGGGTAAAGCACTTTTTCCTTTCCTCAAAGTGCTCTTCCATCTGTCATCTCACAAGCCCTTTATCACACCCTGAGGAAGAGCCTATTTTCTGAGTGAGGTCACTGCATAGAACATGTCTCTGAGCTGTCCCACCTGAGAGGCAGAATTCAAGGTGAAGGACCTTGATAAAGGTCTCACAGCTAGTTTGTGGTACAAAGTTCTGCCAACTTCTGTCGTCTCTTCTGACAAGCCAACCAATTGTTTTGTGACCCTATCACCTCCTGCAGGTGAGCACTCATCAGAGGTGGCTGCCTTAAATTGGGAAGCTTCTGGAGGTACAAAGATTTCCCCCTTTTTTTCCCCCCATCCTGCAGAGACGGAAATATCTCTAAGGTGGATGGCAGCCATTAATTGACACTTCTCAAATAACTCCCATACTGGGAAATTCTGTTCTCACGGCCTTTTAACAGCAACCTTTCTAAAAAGAAGGGTTTAACAGTAGCCATGTGAACAATACAAAATGACTGTGGCAATACAAGGGATTCTCCAAACACCCACAAACCACCTTGTACCTCTTTGAACTTCCAGAGAGGCCACGGTCGACGAATGAAAACCAGACTTATTCATTCATTCAACAGATAATTACTAGTGCCTGCTGTTGTCTTTGTTTTATGTAGTCTGGCAAACCTACATTCATTGGATAGCCTAAAACTCCATATGAAGCTACAGCCTAATGAAGGTAAATAGGGTGGGAAGAGGTCATGTAACCAAACGTTTTGTACTAGGTGCAAAATAAATGTTAAGAACCCTGTAAATATGGACTTTCAATATTGAACCTTAACAAAAAGAACCTATCTCACATTGGAAAACTTCACTCTCCTCCACAACTCATCTCTATGTCTTATCAATCCCTTCCAACTGAGGAGCATTTCCTAGAATAAGCACTTCAGTAAAGGACGAGCTTGAAGTTACCTTTGCATTTAAGCCAAAGCGCACATTGTAGATTTCTCAGAAAATCCCAAATCTTCCAAGGTTACCCAAGAACACTGTTGAACACAGAGCAACTTTTTTAGCAACTTCCCTGATTAGAGGTTACTGTGAGCCTCCCATTTTGATGTTCTGCAAAGAGATTACCCTATTCCAGAGGATAAGACTATTTCAAAGGAGCTAAGAAAATAAACACATTTTCCCTGCATTAAAGCCTCTGCCTTCTTTGAACTTCTCATTTTTAGAATATCTCCACTGATAAGGACAAATGCAATTTTCACCATCAGTGGATCTGAACAGACAATTACATTAAGACAAATAAGACAGGGTGAGGCCAATGATGTAAATCACATTGTGTGCATCTAATGTGTGAACAAAACCTTCAGATAAAAATGAACATCTTCAAAAAGCAGTCAACATTTTTTTTTCTGCATCTAATCAGGACCCAATTTGCATAAACATTTCTTTACCTACCACCACCTCCACAAAATCACTTACTGGCATTTGGAGATCTGGGGAGAGGGGAGTATTCAGACAATTCTCAAAAACATTTTCCCTAAGGAAACTGCTCGACCCCCTTAGGAAGGGCTCACAGGTGCATAGCAAAAATAACACCTTCATTGCTGCAGCATGTCGGGTTTGCAAGGTGTTCGCATTCTTCTTCCCATTTGGTCCTCACTACAACCCTACGAGTTTGGAAATTAAGATAGTTTCTTATCTTTATTATGGAGAGAAACCCAGGGTTACAAGTGGTCTCACTGGAAGCTGCGGGGCTGGAGCCTACTTTCCTCTGGAGCAGGCTAGGTTTGCCTCCAAAGTCCTTGCCCAGGTGATGAGTATGAGCCAATCCAGTAGATTCTCAACGTCCTGATGCTGCTTTTACCCCTCAGCACAGAGCTGGACAACAGCTTAGAGTTCTGTAACGAAACAAAGAACTTGGAAAGGGGCGGTAGAAACGGCATTCAGCCCAGCTGAGATTTACATTTTCACAGTGGCTTTTGAGCCAGCCAAGCAGGGGAAGCAAAAGGTTAGGCTCACAGAATGAACTTCGTGTTGCGCTTTTGTGTGCAGGAGAAAGGGAAAGAAATGATATTCAGGAAAGGAGTGTCAAGGAGACCACAGGGAGGGTAAGACGGAGTGAGGCATGAATGCACATGCAGAGAAAGGCAACAGCCTGCTCTTTAAATCCTCCCCAGCGCTTTGCATCAAAGGCAACAGAGATCCAGGCGGTTCTGCCTCTAAAAAGGAAGCTGGCAGCTCATGGGGTATTATTAGCAGCCTTCATCATGCGTGGCACTGCATGTTTGATGAGGACTACCCAGCGTTGGGTGCACTGGTGTCACAAAGTCAAGAAAGCTCTCCACAGCCCTCCCACCACTGCTTGCCCTTTGACATGCTTCTGCCTCCCCGGACTGCTGATGAGGCTGCTAGAGAGCACTTAGACTGCTTCTCTGTGGAAGGGACAAGCACGCTACCGAGAGTGGGGAAGGGACATGGGTGGAGGTTCCCAGACTGGGTTACTGGGGAGATTTGGTTTCTTCAGAGAAACAAAGGAGCGTCCATAAAAGGGTTCAGCCAGAGCACCTCTACTTTTTGCTTTTTTATGTATCATTTTCAGCTAAAAGAAAATAAGGAAAGGGACAACAAAGGGGCATCGTGGGTGGGGGAGAAAAAGCTTGCAAACCCCGAGCAAGATACTTACATAGCGGCACAGAGTCCCTTGCAACTCTGAGTTCTAAGCTTTTCCCCTTTCTAGCAAAAAATGGGTCTGTTTCATTTCTCTAACCAAGTGTTTTCCTCAAATGGGATAGATGTATCAACAGGGATTTTACCTGGTACTTGGAAAACATCATTTTGACAGTTATGCCTTTCTTTTAAAGTATTATCTCATATTTATAGCAACTGACTGTTTTGCACTTTTGATAGTGACATGAAATTGTTTTTAGTCAATTTATTGATGCCTTTAAAAAGTGAATTGCTTTCTTTATTGAGTAATTATTAAGCAGCAGCATGCGTAGGACACAGCAATGGCAAAAAGCATGATGTCTGATTCACAGCAGTTTGGGACTTGCTGCACTGACCCAATCAGTGGAGTCGACCAAGCATCTCACGGAAGCCAGAGGATTGTCCAGCAGGCCACCCAGACCCATCAAGTCAGAACAAGTCACTGCCAAGCAGTGACTACTGCATGAGAATTTACAACTGGCCATCCAGGGGCAAAGATGACTGGAGACACATTACAAGAGGAAATGGCGTAGTCCCAGGTGCCACCCACAAAGGGTGGAGTGAGAAGGAACCCTGGAGGGAAGGAAGGGATAATGACCCTTTATGAGCTCGTGTCCAACACAAACTCCACCCTCTAGCCAGGCTGGTCTGTCACTGTCTTATAGCCCAGTTGTTAACTTTCACCCCCTAATTTTTGTTTTCCCTGCCTGAAATGACCTCTGCTCTGCTCTCTATATTTCAGAGCTCGAGCTCTGCCTTCCCCATGAAACCATCCCTAGTCACTCCAGTAGCATGAATTTTCTGGTGCCTCGTTTTGGCCTTTTCCATGCACTGCCCAATATTGCTTCACCTTGTTCTCCCTGTAACAGGAAATGCACCCCATTGATGATGTGTGACAAGATTTAAGGGCAAGCTGACTCAGCCTTAAAAAACATAAAACTGCAGAGTAAGAAAGTTACCCGCTTCTTGCTTTTACTTCAGTGCATCAGATAAAATCCAGAAGAAAGTCCCATTTGGTACTAATATAGCTTCAACAACTATGATACTTGATAATCTCCCGCTTTAACAAAGAAAGATTTCTGGAGGATAATCTTCATCATGTAATAGTATCCATCTAGAATTTAATAACATTATTTTGCTTTTTTTTGTATCTTTTTGATTAAAGCAAATTATTCTGGATTTTCATTTGAAATAGACATTTTTAAATCAATGTATTTAAATCACACTCTACTCAAAGAAAATATGCAGTAGCACATAATAATGCAATTATATGTCAGGTGCTGTTTTGTGGACATGGCAAATATTGGAAAGGTGGCGTATGAATGACTGAAGGTTGGGAAACATTGGTCAAACTTTTCATGTGGATATAATTATTCTGTTCAGCTCCACATGGCAGAGGTTGACCAGAACGACTAGGAGTTGAAAGCCTCACACCCACCTCGCCTGGCTTCTTGATCCCATTTTTCATCAGCTATACTCCATGATCCATAGAACAACAAAAACAAACCACGAATAACAAAAAAAAATGAGCAAAAACAAGGAACAGCAACAACAACAACAAAAACAGAGAAACAAAACAAATTTACTGCAAGGAGATCAAGGATTCACAGAACCAAGAAAAAGCTCAAAACTAGGGCAACCCCTGAGGACTGAAAAAATGAAGTACAAGAGTTTTCGGGCTGGATACTCCCATCAGTAGCATGAGAAAGCTTTAATGGACTGCCCATTTGTGTGTTCCTCTCCCAAGATTCAAAGTCTGGTGGGAGTGTCTAATTGAGTGAGCCCAAGTCACAAGCCAGTGGGCTGGCTGCCATGGGCAGGGAGGGAGAGAAGCATGGTCCCTCAGCTTCCCCAGCCAGTGGCCAGGCACTGTCTCCTCTCAAGACCACACTCAGTGGGGATTTCCTCCAATACGGGAGGGTCAGGTAGATCCTGAACAGCCCTAACCTGACCAATGTTCACACACACACACACACACACACACACACACACACACACACATGCACGCACGCACATGCGCGTGCACACACACACACACACACACACACACACACACACACACCCCTGCCTATGCTCTGCATCTCATCCCTGGCCCACTTCCTAAAGTAGCTTCCTCTCTCAATCACCCCCTCTCTTTTGCAAGTATATTTAATATCTTCCTCTACTTGCCTTTTTCCTTTAGCCTATAGACATGTTTGAATCTCTCTCATCATTAAAAAACCTCCTTTACCCATGCACTGCTTATAACCTACCACCTAAGAGTTGAAAAAGCATGCTTCACTCACCACCTACACGTCCTCCCCACCCAGTCACTGCTCATCCCCTATAGTCTGATTTCTGCCTCCCCCACCTTGGCACTTCCCTGAAACTGTATTTTCCAAGGTCAGCAATGAAATTCTAGCTATTCAATCTAAACAGCTCTTCTAGTCTTGATGTCTCTCAGGTGTTGATCACTCTCTGCTTTCCTGAAACACTCTTCCACCTTGACTCTGAGACCCTTTTCACCCAGTTTTTCACTCAGTAACTGCTTATGGGGCATCATCACACACCAGAGTTCTGTAGTCAGAGCTACGGATGCAATAATCAGCATGGTGGCCAGATCTAGCCCCAAAGGCGCTAAGAATCCAGTGGGAATTCAAGTAAACAGGCCAATGCCATGAAGTTTGACACTGATGAGGTAGAGTGGATTGCTGTCCCCAATTCTTCACTCCCTTCCTGTAATGGAATTGTATGTCTATGCCCTCTGCCTTGTGAATTTGTACGGAGGAGCATGTTTCCCTGTCCTTCTGACTTTGGGCTTGGCCATGTTCCTTGCTTTGACCAATAGGATATAAGCAGACATGGCAAAGCAGAGGCTTTAAATGTGCTTACAGCTAGGCTTGGCCTCTTGCAGTTCCACCACTTGCAATGGTAAGAGACAGGAGGAACAGACCTTGCTAGCTGCAGCCTGCAGCAGAGCTGCCCCAGCTGATGCACCTATGCATGAGCAAGGAAACGAAGTATCTGTCATTGTGAGCCACTGAGATTTGGCAGTTGTTTCTTACCCAGCACTGTCACAGAAAGCTGACTTTATGTGTGGGATTGCTGACCCTGTGGTAGCACAGAGAGTGGGACCTAGCCTTCCTGAGGCTGACCAGAGAAGGAAGCATTGCTGACTGAGCTGAGCATGAGGTAAAAGTTGGCCGAGTGAGAGTGGAGTGGGGAGCAGGTTCTCAATGGAGGGAGTAAATGCACCAAGATGACAGAGGAGACGGTAGGCTCAGGACATACACGTCATTCACTCTAGCTGGAGTGTGGATTGCAGCATTTTGTTCACCTGCCTCTCTGGGCAGTCTCAGCTACTCCTGTGTCTGCCTTTATCATCTTTGTGCTGACTTCTCCTGAGTCTACATCTCCAACTCAGACCTCTGTCAAGCTCCAGGATCTCCTTCCCAATTGCCATCTCAATGGGGCTCTCAAAGTCAACATGTCCAATGTTTACATGCTTGGTCCCCTCAGACCCGCTCTTACCATGCTCCTGACCTCATTCACCCCTGCCACGCCCTCCTGTCCCTGCCAGGTGCTCAGGCCAGGTGGCTTGATCTCATCTTAGAGTTACTTATCTCTCCCCCTTAGCCCCATATCTGATAGGTTCTGTCTAATCCATCATCTTATCTCCCAAATTTTCTCCCGACTTTCCACACCTCCTTCACTGCAAATAGTCATTGCCTTAGTGGATATCTTTACCTTGTTCCTGATTTTAGCGGAAATCCTCCAGTCTATCACATTACATAAGTTATATTCTGGTCTTAAATAATCTAGAAGAATCCAAATGTAAAGAATTCAAACATAGCATTCTCACAGATATTAAAGGCTTAATGGCAGATAATCTCATATTTCTGAAAAGCCTTCCACATCAAATCTAAGCATCAGGAGAGGGAGTAGCTCCATCCTTCTACTTCACAAAAGGATGTTGTGGGGAAATGCCTGCCTTGCTCTGTAGGAGCACAGACTGACTTTTGGATTCCACAAACCCTTTCACACCCAGACTCTTCCCATGGGCAATGAGCAGAGAAAAGAAACACAGAAGTTTGCCCTGGTGGCAACACCTATACAGGAGGACTTAAAAGATTGGAGAAATGCAAACTGTACTTCCAGAAACAAATTTGCTTTTTCTATATTTGACTTAAGCAATTCAAACCTAAAAAAGAAAAAAATCATTGAGGGCTAGGGAGGAGAAAGGAGGCAGGAAAATGAGCCCTTTGAAAATGCCTCTAGAGAGCCAACTATAGTCTATTAATATTAACACACAGCACTTCTACCCTTGGATGCTTTTGGAGATTCAGAGACCGGCTCTCGGGAACCCTGCTATGCATGGCTCTTTTTGAGTGTTAGGAATAAAACCCACAGCCTCCAAGTGAGGCAGAAAAATGTCCATTTTCCTTTGTGCACACACTTTCATAGGAAGCTGCCTCGGGCATAGAAAAGAAGGAAAGTGATGAGAATTCTTAACAACAGGCTGTTCCTTGGCAAGGAAAATCCTTATTTAAAAATCTTGTGAGTGAAGCATGAACAGAAGACAATGAAATGAAGCTCAGATTCATCTGGAAAAGTATATCTGTCTGATATAGAATCCACCACTGATGTTGCTTGGATGGTGATTTGCAGCCATTTGTACCCAAAGCAGTACAGTGAAAACAGCAGAGAACCTTGGCTCTAAACAGAAAATGACTGGAGGGAGGGAAGACTTTTAAAAATTAGAAGAAAGGAAAATGAATGCCTCAGCCCTTCCCATAGATACATAAGGCTTCTTACTGGGAATTCAGGCTTGGCCTTGAATACAAAGAGATTTTCACCAATAGGCATCCAGAATGGAAAAGGACTTACTGAGCAATGCCACACCGGCTACATTGCTCAGTACTGAGTCCTGTAAATAAGTCTGCTTATTTGCACATCCCTGTCTGCTGTAGTCTCCCATACCCTCTTAACCTGCTAACTCCTGCAAGTCCTTAAAGTCAGCTAAGATGTCTCTTCCTCCATGAATTCTCCCCTAATCTTCCAGACCTGTGACTGACTGTCTCTATGGCAGCATTTATCACACCAGATTATAATTGTCCATTCAATTGTCTATCTTTGCCCTCTAGACTTCATGTCAGCTGGCATTGAATACTGCTCACCTGACACAGTGCCTGGCATGTGGTAAGAACTCAGTGATAGAGTTTGGATGTTATTGTCACCCCAAAACTCATGTGGAAATCTGATCCCCAATGTGGCAATTTGGGGAGCTGTTTGAATCATGGGGGTGGATCCCTCATGAATGGATTAATGCTCTCCCTGGGGGACAGGGTTAGTGAGTGAGTATCTCGTTCTATTAGTTCCCTCAAGAGCTGGTTGTTTAAAAGACTCTGGCACCTCCTCTCTCTCTCTCTTGCATCCTTTCTCCACGTGATCTGCTTGTACCTGCCGGCTGCCTGCTGCTTTCTGCTGTGAGTAGAAACGTGGCCCGCAGCTGTCCCAGAATCATGAGCCAAGTAAAACTCTGTTCTTTATAAATTACCCAGAATCAGGTATTTCTGTTACAGCAACACAAACGGACTAATACACTCAGTAAATGTGAATATGTGTCGAATGAATGAACAGGGTATAGACCAGCACAGCATTCCCAGGGGAAATAAGTACCCTTTTGCCCTAGGAGGGTATTTCTGTTTGAAATAAAAGCATTTTCAAGGTTAAATATATTCTTGGAGCCACATTTCATTGGCCAACTTCCCAAACACTAAATCATTTAGTGCCAGGAGGAAGAATTTTTTCCCCTCAGCAAACATTTCCTAAAGAAAAGTAAGTGAGGCGACTGTTGGAAGAAAATGAAATATTACCATGGAGCTGCAGAGATGTCCAAACACTGCCAAAGATATCCTGTGGGTTTGCCCACTCAGGGAAGGTCTATAAATATTTTTCTTGGTTAGGCTATTAAGGCAAAATTATCTTGGAAACACTTTTTAAACAATAAGTCATAAATGTTTGCTAATTTGTTGGCCTGCCTTCCTGTCCTTTCCCATACAACTGGACATGAAGGATGTGTTTCATTTTAGGACTTCATTTGAAATCCTTGGACTTCCTCATCATCTCTGATAAGGAAAGGAAACATAGTTAAACTTTAGAGTTTGGTTAAAAAGAATCTTTAAACCTTACAGCACATGTATTCGTTTTCTAAGGCTACCATAACGAAATACCACAGATTCTGTTGTGGCTTAAACAACAGAAATTTATTTTCTCACTGATCTGGGGGCTGGAAGTCTGAGATCAAGGAGTGAGCAGGGTTACTCCTTCTGAGGCTTCTCTCCTTGGCTTATAGATGGCCATCTTCTCCGTGTTTGTTCACGTGGCCCTTCCTCACACATGTCTGTGTCCAAATTTCCTTTCCTTATAAGGACACCAGTCAGATTGGATTCGGATCCACTCTAATGACCTCATATAACCTTAATTACCTCTTTAAAGACCTTATCTCCAAATACAGTCACATTCTGAGGCTCTGGGGGTTAGGGCTTCAACATATGAATTTGGGGGAGACAGCCCATAACATCAGGATATAGTTTATTTCCTCGGATATTTGGGGGCAGAAATGGAAGACACAGGATCACAGACTCATTGACTACTTTTCTTCAAGAGTAAAAATCTATAATCTCTTGAAATCTCAAGAGAAATGGAACCTGTCCATTCAATATAGGATGGTCCCTAGTGGAAAGTCCAAAAATGGGAAAAGCAGCAATTTGATCCTTCTGTGGGTTAAATTTCCCCCCTCCCCACCTGAGTAGGGATAAGATAACTATAGACTTCCTTGTATTTCTATTTTGGTTTTCTCCTTCCTTCCCATTTCCAAAGTACCAGGAGACTAAGAACAAAGGATAGAGTTCAGGGACAGATGTGGGGTGGGCCTTTACTGTCCCTTACCCATGACTTAGATGCCCTGTTATTAGGACATCACTTTCCTCCAGGATTCGGGTGAGGGTGAGGGGCTGTTCCTCTCTAAGGGAGAGACAGAAGGAGGAAAAGTGACTTTAGGATGTTGCAAATCACATCTGCCCTAACCTGGATTAAATGTGCTGCTGACTGCTTTGGGGAGATAAACAGTGTTTAATAAGATAGCCTAAACATGCCATCAGTCTTCACCCAGACATGGAGATTTTTCTGAGCAGATGGGAAAGCAGGCTGTCAGGAATATGACTTACACTCATTTGACAACAGCAGGAAGACTTGGGAAGAAATGTCAGAGATTCCTGGGACATGGCCCGCAGCGGACGTCTGATTATTCCCCGTACTGTCTCATTTCCCCCTTATTTTGCTCAGAAAGTTCTGATTTTCCTTAGAGGAAAAATCCCTGATATTCTTGCTACTGAGAAATCGCCATGGTTCCTGTCCTTTCAAAAATCATTGTTTTCTTTGTTTTTTTCAGAATTACCTTGGATTCTGTGAACTATTTATATCTCCCACCCAGACTTCTCTCTCAGATTCAGCTCATATGTCCAACTCGTTTTTTGACACCTCCACTACTGTGGATTGATTGAATTGTGTCCCCCAAAGTTCATATATTAGAAGCTTAATTCCCACTGTAACTGTTGAGGGTGGGAAATCCTATTATGATTACTGAAAGGTGGGGCCTTGAAGAGGTGATTGGATTGTAGGACCTTGCATAGTGAATGAATTAATAATGGTGGTCAGGGGCGTGGTTCTGAGGGCTCTGAAAGGACAGCATGTGAGAGTCTCTCTCTGCTCTACCACGTTCTGCCTTGTGAGATCCATGGGTCTCTGTTACCAACACCAAGACCCTCACCAGATGTGTTTCCCTGGGCTTTGGACTTCCCAGCCTCTGAACTGTAAGCAATAAATTTCATTTTCTTTATAAATCGCCCAGTTCCAAGTATTTTGTTATAAGCAACAGAAATGAACTAATACATCCTCTTCAATATTTAGCAGACACACCAAACTTCTAATCTAACTTTGGATTTTCCCCATCCCCCAGCTCACTGTAGCCACAGATTTCCCCATCTCCGCAGACGGTAACACCTCTGACTCCTCCTGACTTTTACATTTCACACACAACCTGTCAGGAAATTCTGCAGGCTCTCCCTTCAAAGTATATTCATAATCCAACTTCTCAGAACCTCCTGGCCACCATCATCTCCTGCAGGATTTACTGCAACAGCCTTATAATTGGCCTCCTGGCTTCTCCTATTGTTTCCTACAATCTGTTTCCCCAACAACCAGAGTGTATCTTCCAAAATGAAAATTTGAGCATGTCACTCCTCTGTTCAGACCATACAGGCTCCCCATTTAATTCACGGTAAACTCCAAAGACCCTGCCACAACCCATAAGAGCCCACATGAATCAGGCCCTTCTGCACCTGTCTGACCTGCCCTGCTGCCACTCTCCCCTTAATTCAGTCTGCTCCAGTCCTTCCTGCTGCTCCCAAACACACCAGCACATGTCTGCCTTCAGGAGCTCTGGCTGGAAGGTTCTTACCCCAGACACCTGCATGGCTAACCTTGCATCAGTCTCACTTCCTCTTCTCAATACTGCCTGTCCTGGCCACATTGGCATTCCTAATACTGTTGCCTTGCTCTGCTTTTACTATTTCTGTATGACTTATCCCTTGTTGCACATCCTATAGCTTATTTTTTCTTTACTGTTTACTCTCTGTCTGCCCATCACCTTTCCCCTTCCCCAACAAGAAACTAAGTTCTACAAGTGCAGCGATGTTTGTTTTGTTCTCTGAAGTATCCCAGCACCTGGAATTGTGCCTGGCACATATTAAGTGCTCAATAAATAGGTATTTGATGAATAATAGTAATAAAGCACATATCCATGAGCATGAATCCCTTTTTACTCAATCTAGTCCAAGTCTGCCACTGTTGCTTGCAAGCAAAGCACCCAACTGAGAGAGGGCCCTTCTCAGCACACCATGTCTGAGATCCTGCTATACTTTTCTGCACTTTAAAAAAAGGATCAATAACAGAAAGGAAAAGAAAAGACATAGACTTTTTGCTTGTCTCTATATTGAACTCAGCTCTGACCAAGCAGCTGGTCCTTTCTGCCTTCCATGTTGGTAGAAATCAGGGGAAAAGTCACTGGACTAGGAGCCAGGAAACTCAGCTGTGCGTCCTGACCCTGCTGCTGACAGATGGTGTGGACTCAAGCATCACTGAACCTCCCTGGGCCTCAGTTTCCTCATCTGCAAAGCAGCACTAGTAATGCCTATGCCTCAGGGTTGTTGCAAAGATTGAGTGAGATCCTGAGTGTGACTAGCCCAGAACAAGAAGACCCCCGACTCCCTGCAGTCAGAGACACCCAGCCTTGTGAGCAAGAGCAGGGTCTCTGGGACAGGCAAGCCAGTTCCAACCCCACTTCCACCACTTATTGCTATGCAGCCTTGGGCATGTCACCTGGACCTCTGGGTCTCCCTCATCCTTAAAGTGAGGATAATTAGAGTGGCCTGCCTTGGGGGACAAGCAGAGGGATTACTGTGTTCATACCTATAAGTGTTTAGCCCAGTGCCTGGCACATGCAAAGTGCTCAATAAATATTTGCTGTTGCTGTCACTGGGATTCCGTACATGTCATTTTCCATTCTGTAATGAGAGTTTCAGCACCTGAGCCAGACCCTTTATTTCTTTTTCTCTTTTCATGCCAGTGATGACACAGAATTTGCCCCAACAACCTGGCTCCCCAGGAATATTTTGATAGGATAACAAAAATGTGCCTTTTGTGCTTTCTACGCTCCAGTCCTATGACTCCTGGCCTGGAACTGTCAAAATGAGCCTGAAACACAGACTTGCTGCCAAATCCTCTTGGAGAGGGAGAGATTTAGCATGCATTCCTTCCTTTCTACCCACACTGTCCCCACCTCCCACCCCCAATCCAAGTCTTCCTGCGGCAGCACACTGCGTCAGCCGTGCTTGAGTGGTTTCGTAAGACAAGGGCTCATTTTAGCTCTCTTTGGCAGAGCGCAGGACGGTATGTGGAGAAGGTCCCAGGGTAGAGAAATGTGGAAATGGTTCAGAAATGCCCATGAGATGTCATGTGACTGCACCATGGTGCTCAAGGTAAGGGTTATGGCTGCTCTGCCCTCATGGCTGACTTTGAGTCATGGCTTATGAAACCCTGCATGTTGATCAGGAATCCGAGCAGCTGAGGACAGACAAGGATACCTGTCGACCTTGATAGGTCTTTCAGGGTGATAGAAAATGTCAGGGGTGGCAGTTGGCTGCCAAATCTTGTTGCAGAATCATCATCGTAGCTCCTTTGTCACTTCTGGTTTTGTTATGAATTTGTAAAACAAAGATTCTCTTGCTTCATAAGGTCTTGGAGTCAAGAATCTATAAAATCAATTTCATCCCAAGCACACACAAACACACCATGTCCCCTGCCTCTGCTCCCCTGTTGTGACCAGGATATCATATGGTTAACCCACCATATAAGCTAAATTGGGCTCCTTCAAAAACCATTTGTTCTATCCATAAATTATCAGCTGTACAAAAGTAGACCTCTGAATGACACACAAACCACTTGTCCAAATTCCCACCAAATACATACATTTAGAAATAACTCATTGTCCTCCACAGGTCCCCTTTCTCACGTTAGAGAGGTTTATATTGGTCAAGAATCTTGGGTACAGATGACAGAAACCCAACTGAAATTAACCTGAACAAGAAAGGAGACATACTGATCCTTGTGACTGAGAAGCTTGAGGGTAGTTCAGTTTCAGGAACAGCTGGATGCAAATGTCAAAAAAAAAAAATATTGCCAGACATTAGTGTCTCTATTTAGGCTCTGCTTTCTTCCGTGCCCACTTCATTCCCAAGGGGGCTACTCTCATGTGCTACAAGGATGGGCCCCCAGAGCTCCAGTCCCAAGCCTACATCTTGCCAGCTTAAACTCACCAGGTTTCCTTTGCCAATATTCCCAGCAAAAACTCCAGCACAGAATGGCCATGGCTCTTATTGGCCCTGCTTGTATCTAATGTTTAACCATAAACCAACCTCTGAGGCCAGGGGCATATGATATCTTCACACCATCCCCATTTTAGTAGCTGTTTTTAACTGCCTACTATGTGCCAAGACCTTAACTACATTATCTTTCATCCTCACACGAAATAAAAGATATTTATTTATTTTCCTCACTTTTCAGATTATGAAACAGGATTACAGAAGTTGAATAACTTGCCCAATTTGCATCCCCAAAATGGACAAACTAAAATTTTGGCCCAGCTCTCCAGTACTCCCTATCAGAATGCCAAAACGACCCATCCCCCTGAAGCTCTAGAACAAATGAACTTGCTCATAGAATGTGCATCTATCCCACAGACATCTATTAGTCACCTGCTGTATGCCAGGCACTGGGCTAAGATGCAGGAAAAATTCATGAGGGCATTTTAGCACTCCAGGCACTAGCTTCCTTAAGCTCTACCTGGGCCCTTTTTGGAAACTAACGTAGTAATAGTAGGACCATTCTTGAGGGAGACATGGTTCATCAGGTACTCCTGGATAGTAGAACCTTCCCAAAGAAGAATAAGTCACAGTCCACAGCTTCTTCTCTGTCTGTTTCACTCACTGTCAAAGAGACTACCATCTAGGTAAGATAAAAATGAAAAGAGAGTCACAAACTGGTTTGGCCCCAGGCATAGTTTGCTTGGTCCATACGATATTTTTTTCTAAATTAGATTTGTCACAATATTGAAAAGACAGAACATTTCTCATTCAGATCCACATTTCTGGCTTCTCCTAAGCATATCAGATACGGCAGTACTGAGCCCATATTTCCACATGGCATTGACCAGTGAGAACTGAGAAAAGCTGGCTGCTGCTTTTGGATGGGGCATGTGCTCTCCAGTTTTCCCTAGTCCCTTCCGTTCCCTATTGCCTTACACCCAGTCTGCTTTACTTATTGACATTACCTGCCACATGAGCAGAGCAAATTAAGTGCAGGAGAATACAAACAAGAGACTGTGGGGAAAAGAACAAAAGAGAGAGAGAGAGAGAAGCTATGGGCACACAGAGAAAGAAGCAATGAATTTCCCTGAGTGGCAAAGAAGGAGAAATCAAAAAGAGGTTCCAGGAAGGGGTTGAATTTGAGCCAGGCCTTAAAGGAGGTGTAGGAATTTAAATACAAAAGTCCTCATCATATGTAAGGTGGATTATTATTGTTAGAGTAGAACGGTGTGAGGAAGGGGTTTGCCAAAGTAAGTGAAGGGCACGGGGAAAGATACAGGCAGAATGTGTAACTGATGGTTTGTAGAGGCGGTGTGTTAGGAGATCACATTGTGGAGTATAAGCAGGATGCAGGACCAGCTACACTGAATTCTGCAGCATGTCAGCCTCACTGAGGCCTCAGGATAGTCACAAGAGCTCCTGGGTCCAGAAGTGCAATGGAGCCCACCTATGTGCCTCCGATCTAGCCTCAGGCTGGGGAGCTGTGCTCCAAACTCAGCAGCACCTCATTGCTCCCCATAATGTAGCTGTACCCTCTGCAGGGCTGATGGGCATCTTGACCCAATCCTGCCAGGATCAGGGCCTCTTGCTGCTTCTCCCAGCTTCTTTCTGAACCCTCAAAGCTCAGAACAGGGAATGAGTCCCCCAGCTGACTCTGTCCCCAGGGTTCTGTATTGCCCTCCTGGGGCTGGGACAGGGAGGTGGATGAAGGGAGGTCAGAGGAGCAAGCCACAATGTGCCCATCACAACTGGGTGCTTTCCTCTGGCCACCCTTTAAGGTTGGTGCGATGATCCCAGCTTTACACAGGGGGAAACTGAAGCTCAGGGAGGTTAGTGGCTGCAAGTCTGGGCAAGGCTTCTCAACTTCCATTTCATCTTCTGTGTGATGAGGACAATTTACAAGGCTCCCAGGTTTTTTATGAAGTTTAGAAACAGTGCGTGAAGGGCTGGCCCGGTGCCTTGTATGCATTCATTCATTTAAAATAATTAGTGAACATCTATAATACCCCAGGCCCAGTGCTTGGCACTGAGTTACAACGCTCAGCAAGGTGGACAGGGTTCCTGCCTGCAGAGAGCTACAGCTGGGGTACGTATGTGGGTGTGGGTGTGTGTGTTGGAGCTGGAGAGAATAAGTAACCACATACAACACAGTGAGTAAATGGACGTGGAGGGATTTTCAAGAGGGTGGCAGCATGTCAGAGGGATAAGAATCCTGGATTTGGGAGTTCTGGGAGGAGATGCCATCACAACATGAGGTTTACAAAACAAGGGAATTCAGTGTGACTTGATCCAAAAACGTGCCTGGGAGAGAGGTAAGAAAGGAATTTGAAGAGGAGCGTGGGCTCAGAGGGAGGCCAGGTCAGGCAGGACCTTATCAATTGTGTTAAGGGGGCTGTATTTCATTCTAAGGGCACTAAGAGTTAAGTGTAGTGGGAGCAAGTATGGAGAGAAGTGGGAATGGGTGTGTCCTTGCAATAACCTTCCTCTGGCCCTTTGGACCCCTATAGTTTGTCTCTACTCAGTAGGCAAAGCAGTCCTATTAAACTGTCAATCAGATCAGTACCCTCCACTGGCTCTCCATTTACCTCTGGGTAAAAGCCAAAGTCCTCACAAGGCCCCATGTGACCTGCTCTTTTCTAATGACCCCACCCACCAACCCATTAGTGGGATGACTCCAGCCGTGCTGGCCTCACTGCTCCTAGAGTGACAAGGTTCACCCTTAGGGCTTCCCCGTCAGCCGATGCCTCTGTCTGGGATACTCTCTCTTCTTCCCCTCATCACCTTCATATCTTCGCTCAAATTTTGCTTTCCCAATGAGGCTTACCATGCCCACCTATTTAATCCTGAAAATTGCCCCCTACAGTATCTCCTTTTGGTAACTTGCTTTGCTTTTTCTATAGCATTTATGTTCTAACATATTGTCAATGCCCTCTGGCTAAAGACCACCAGGCACACACATGCACTTGAACATGGTGAGTTTATTACTGTTGCAGTGGAGGAGATTTCATTACAACAAAGGGGACCTGTGGGGCATCTCCCCCAGTGCAATGCACAACTACACTTGTGTTCCTGGTGGTCTTTGGCTAGAAAACATTGACAATACTACATAAATTACTTGTTTGTTCTATTTATTTTCTGTCTCCTCTTTCTAGCTACATGGCGGTAGGAATGTTTTGAGTGTTTTGTTAACTGATATATCAAAATACATAGAAAAATGTCTAACAGTACAAACCCAATTCATATTTACTGAAGGAATTAATTAATCCACTTGGTAACAGGACAAGTTTGAGAGAGAGAGGAGTTACAGATGACCGCCAGACCACTGGCTTTGGTAATGGGGTGGGTGGATATGTCCTTTGCTGAGACGGGGAAGGCTGGAGAATGGGCAGGTTGGCAGGATGGGGGTGGAGCCAGGAAGGAGTTGATAAACTTGAGCTATTTCCAGTCACAGAATCATTATCTCATCTTCCTGCGTGGGCCTCATTGATCTCTCACCCCACCCCACCACCCCAGGCATGCCTGAGCCCCCAGTGAGCCTTCTCAGTAGCAGAACTAATGATACCACTGTAACAGATGCAAGGCACTGTTCTAAACACAGGACATGGACTTTCTTACCTAGTCAGCACACCTATGATTTTAAAGATGAGGGAACTGAGGCACGATAAGTTTGAGTGGCCAGGCTGGGATGTGAACATAGGTTGTACCACTGCGGAGTCTAAACCACTCAGGGCATTCAACAGCCATGAGTTCAGATGCCAGGAGTGGAAGGCAGGCCTGAGGACGTGCCTCGGCACCAGGCAAAGTTGACTGTGGGGACAGTCTTTCTTGTTTGTTAGGAGGGTGTTGTTTGCATCAAACACTGCTCTGTGTCTCACAGGGAACCGAGGCTGCCCAAGATCCTACCAAACCTGTCATGCTCCATCAAGTCAGCCCTGCTGAGTTATGTAAAAGGAAGGGACTGGTGCATCTGACATGATGCATCAAAGGGGAAATTCATTAAAATTTAAAAATACCCAAGCCCATCCCTTTCCCCCCAATGAAGGAGAGCAACGGAGATCTGAAAAACAAGGTCATCAACTCCACCAGGCACCGAGGTGCCATGGATTCTACTAACCCAGCATGACACTCTCTTGCCCCTTAGTTCTGAAGTTGTTTTGCTCTTCAGCCCTGGCTCATACTGGCAGAGAATGAATTTTTCTCCCCATTTTCCCAAAACTGGTCATAAAAGGACAAAAGGCATTTGAGGACTCAGAGCTGGGGAGAGCTCATTCTAGTCCATGTCATCTTTTTAATCATCGGTTTCTTTCAAACTCTGTCGTTTATCATGCTAGCTGCATTCACATCAACGTGAGCTTGTGCGCGAGAGTACAACTGAGTTCTTAGAAAGCATGTATCCACACTTCAACTGAAGATTCAATACCTTGGAGGTCTGAAGAGAGGGAACGCATTAGCAAATTAATGAGGGCAAGTGTCTGTATATATGCCTGTTGTAAAGAATGCCCTTTGGTGATCCTGAAGGCTATATTAAAATTACAAATATCAATCAGTAGGGTAAAATTAAGCCCAAATTTGTCTCCAAAGTGAAGCCCCCAAGTTCCTCCAATGCAAGGACAGTGACTGATCTTTGTGTCCCCAAGGCCTCACCAAAAACTGCCTGTCACTAACATTCTCAATAAACATTTATCAGATAAGTGTATTTGAGTGCTACTTTTAACTTTTCAACTACTCCTTGTCTCATTTGAGGCTCACAACTACCTACAGGAAATCAAAGTATGTAACAATTGTCCAACCCAGGCCAAAATCAGTAATATGAATGATAATTATTTAAAAGTGCTACAGTGGAAACTTACATGAAATGCACAACCCAAGGTAGAATAATGGATAGACAGAGGGATGATAGATGGAGAGATATGTGAACAAGCAAATATAGCAGAATGTCAATAGTAAAATGCCTGGGTTGAGCAAATCTCAAAGGTCCTTTTATTTCCCCAAATTCAAGATAAAGGTAAGTTAACATTAGTCAGCTAAAATCAATGTAAGATTAAGCTTTGCAGCTATTCAGAACTGAGCCAACGAAGATCAGTCAGGGGCTAGTGTATGCTGTGTAGCAAATGTCACTAAAATCTCTAGGGCTTAAATCTACAAAGGGTATCTCTTTCCCACGCTGTCTGTCCACCGCAGGTTAGCTGGGGGCTTTGTGCAGCATTGCCATTGCCATTGACATTGTCATCTTTGTTGTTCTCTCTCAGGGCCCAGTTGACAGAAAGCTTGTGTACATTGCCTGAGGGAAAGAAGAGACTCCAGTATAGGACAGACTGTGTCTTAGGTTTCTTCACATTTCATTGGGTTAAACAAGGCACAGGGCCAGGGAGAGGAAGCAGGTGCACAGCTGAGCAGCTACATGTCCTCCAGGCACAGTAATGTGCGTGCTACTCTGTCCTTTCTCTCCTCGTAGAGTGTAAGCAACTCGAGGTGAGATTCCGTGAGTTTTCCCTCTCATTATGCAAACTACAATGCCCAGAAAAATTTTGCCTCTCTTTCTGGCACTCAATAAACATCTGCCACTGGGAATGATTGAATCTCTAATACCCTCTGAGAAAAGTCACTCTTTTCCACGTGTGATATCCTTATTTTGCCAGCTCAAGGATGAAATCCCATGGACAGCATTCAAGATGAGTCTTAGAATCTGTGGAACAAATGCCTTTTGTTGTTTTCTTTGCCTGGTTGAGATTTGAGGCCCAGCAGTAGGATAGTCTCTCTTTCTGGAAGCTTTCAACTTGACACTTTGCCATTGAGCCATTGCAGCAGGGAGCAGGGAAAGAGGGAATTATCGAAGGACCCTGGGGCTTCTGTGGAATTTCTGCAAGACAGAGGTGATAATAAAAACTCAATGGAGTGGGACAATTGGGAGGGAGATAACTATTAGCAGTCTGAATGGAAGGAGGGAAGGAGCTTAAAAGAAACCCTAAGGTTTGTATTCAAGGCAGAGATCTCATGTCCTCATTCCTGCAGATCCCCTACCCCCCATGATTGTCTCCTCCACAGATGTCTTTGAGTCTGCTTCTTGCAGTGATGTACTAGGTCAAGACCCCTCCCCAGAGGCCATTAAGCCAGATGATTCATGCTGTACAACCTGGTACATTCTAACACAAGCTTCTGTGAAAGGCAGCTTGGCTCCAAAGCTGCAGAGTACAAAGCCCTTCACAGCAACAGCCAAACAGGTACATAAATGAATCAATACTCCAGCACTCAGCACATTCACACATATTTACTATAGAAACACACTGGCCCAGGCCCAATACCTGGGCTCCTAACTGTGCTAGTCAATATCACTCGTCAATTAAAAACTAAAAGAGTTTTATCACTTCCCCTGACGCCCTAGACTCCTGGCTCATAAAATGGATTTCAAGTCAGTGTAAATAGCTTGCTTTACCCAGCAGCTGTGTTCCTGAAAAGTTTCTTGTAAATCAAATCCTCTTTTAAAATGCATGAAACTTTCTGTTTAAAAGGAACCCTGTGATTAATCCTTTCACAGGGCAGAGACTCTTTCTGTAATATAAAAAACACCACTACCACCTGCCCCCATCTCAATCTTCCTCCCCCTGCCACCCCGTGCCTCCCGGTTGCCACCTGCCCCTGCCCACTCCATTCTGTAAGGTCAGCTTTAGGCATAAATAACATGTTTAAGAGGATGCACATCTTTGTAACCTGAAAGCAAACCAAAGACCCATCTTTTTAACATGTATCTTACAAACATCCTGATGGAGAAGCCTGCAGAATGTATACCACTTGTTTGCAGATACCACAATGCACAATCACCAGAAATGCTGATGAGCTTGTCTGTGAAACTAGCTCATCTTCTCTGTGAGTATGGCTCATCATCCCTTACTTGAAACAAAACCAAAGACAGCATCTTGGAAAACAGGTGGAGACACAGTTAAGGATGCCTTTATTTCTTCTCCCCAGCTCACCCCACCCCTCCCTGCTAGCAAAGGCTGAAAAGTAGAATGAACCATGGAAAGTATCGTTCTCCAAATGTCATTGGGAACATCAGTCTACAATTTTGCCCAAGGGTGAAGCCTAAGACTTGCCCAGTATTTTGTAATTTTCAGTCATCTGGGATTTTTGCCATGCCCATATGCTACCTGTGGTATTATTTACTCAGTTTTAGTTAAATTGACCCATTGCTTTTTACTTAGCCTCATGAAAAGCAATGAAATCCATGAAATCACAGGTTTGAGATGGTCTTAGTTTTCTGTTGCATATAACAGAATCCTTGAAACTGGCTAATCTATAAAGAAACAAAATTTATTTCTTACAGATCTGGAGGCTGGAAAGTCCAAAGATGAGGCAGCATGTGAGCTGAGACTACAAGGAAGACAGATGTTGGATGTGCAATAAATTGGGATGATATCAATAGATGGGATTCCAGGTCCAGAATCAAAATAGTGTGAGGCACGTTTGAGAAATGTTAAAAGATACATTTGAGAAATATCAAGTGGTCAGATACAGGAGATTGCATGAAGGTGAACAGTGGTAAACATAATAAATTTGGCTCAGATTAGGGAAGGCTTGAGAGTCGAGATGAACATGGGAACTTCCTTCCAGGCTTTTGAATATAGAGTCTTTCTTCTGAAGGTTTTTTAAGCAGCAGAATAACATGTCCAGAGCTTTGTTTTAGACTTGGGAAGGGACTAGAGGTAAGAAGACCCCTTGAGAGAATTTTCACAGGAGACTGACAGGTGTAAGTCAAGTGTAATAGCCTGAGAGGGATGATGGGAGACATATTGGAAGGACAGTCAAGCACAGGGTATCAGAGCCCAAAGGAAGTGAAAGTACATCATACAGGAGACATCTCAGCACAATATGTTGGAGCCCAGCCTGGATCAGGGAGGCTTCTGTGTGCTTTGGGGGAAGGGCAACTTGGGCTAGAGTTTAGGCAGGGTAAACTGCATATCCACATGGCGTGACAGCCCAGCATAGAGGGTCAGATCCAGGTGAGTGATGAGGGTATCACATAGGTCACAACAGGGCAGCAGCCCGGGGTGGGGAGTCAAAGACCGTACAGGTTGAGATGTCCATGTTAGTGGCAAAGGCAGCAATGAGAGATTGGTTACATACAAAAGAATTGACCAATAAGTAAGTATGATAAGGATAATGGGTGATGGGTTCCTTATTGTAAGAGAAGGGAGTTATAAATGTGGAAAGGGAGAAAATTATAATAAATTGGTAGTATATGGTTTTCAATATGAGTACATAGATATGAAAATAAATATAGATATAAATGTGTAAATATATATTCCCTAGGCTGTCAACTGAGAAGGCCTGGGAGCAGTGACAACCTAGTACTTATAAGCACACCTAGCATCCAGATCTTGGTTTCTAAATACCCATTCTTCAATTAAGAAAAAAAAAATAGGGCTTCTTACAGAAATGATTGATTTAGGGGTAGAGCAGGGCAAATACAAGATAAGCCTAGGTTTTGTGCCAGAAAGTAAGACCATGCTCAAAAATTGATGAGGTCATAGCAAAAGGGTACAGAATTCAGCTAATCAGATTTAGGATAATTTGAGAATCAAAATAAGTGATAGTAACAGATTATAACTAATTGGCTAGAATAGGAATCCTTGAGTCCACACTGATATAAATAATAAATTGAAAGTTGAGGAGAAAGAATATTTACATAGTCTCAAAGTACGATTCTCTCCACCCCCTAAAAAAATTTCTCAACTATAGAGGAAAGAAGAATAACTTTATGAAGCCTGAAAGATACCACCTTATTAAATTATTAAAGTCAATATCACTGGTAATGGGACAAGCCCTAATCAATGAAAAGCAAATCACTTCTGTGATATTTCTGCCAAGTACGCACAATATGTCTAATCATGAAGAAACAACAAACCCAAATTGAGGGACATTTTACAAAATAAGTGGCCTCTAATCTTCAAAAGTGTCAAAGTCAAAAAGTCAAAAAAAGACAGGCAGTGTTACAGACTAAGCAAAACGAACTAGACAAAGCAACTAAATACAACAGTCACCCTGAACTGGATCCTTTTACTAAAAAGGACATTGGAACAACTGGGAAAATGTGCATGGAGTCTGGTTAGATTGTCGTAATCTATCAATTTTAATTTCCTGAATGTGATGTGTATTACGGTTATCATGGTTAGTAAATTATTTGAGGGTAATGAGACATCATATTGACAACTATTCTCAAATGGCTCAGGGGATAAAAGGGTTTTGTATTATTTTTACAACTTTCTGTAAGTTTGAGGTTGTTTCAAAAATGAATGCTGCTGTAGTGATTATGACAGTTGTTCAGATGAGCCTCAAAGAAAATACAAATGTGGAGTTATCAGAGCCCTGTCAGGGTAAGAGCAAGATGGTTAGGCTTAAATTAGCAAGGCTTGGAGACAGGCAGGGACAGCAGGTGGAGTCTAAGACGCTGCTCACTTTTCAAGGCCTGGAAGACTGAGAAGATATTGGTGCCTTACTAGAAATAGAAGGAAAACAGAAACACAAGTGAGGAAGAAGATTAGGGGGGAGAAAGGACGAGAATGAGTTTGTTTTTTGCATATGTTTGGTATGTTGAGTTGAAAAAAATAGTTCACAGTATGTTCAGATTCCAGGTCCCTGTGAAGATTTGGATAAGAAGAGATCCAAACACGATGTGTGCTTCTGTGTATAGGTATGTTTGTGTGTGTGTGCACATGTGTGCATGTGTGTGTGTCTTTGGTGGGGGAAGGCCAGCAATACTGGGCTTTGCTTGTTCTGGGTCCACCCCATAACTGAATAAGCTGCATTCCTATCATGAATTGGCCTTTTTACCAGCACCCTGATTGTCCACACCTGTGGGGAATCATTGATTAGTCTTGGTAGTTTGCCAAGAGCAAAAGCAAAAGCCAGAAACTTCCCAAGCTGTATCTAGAGCATAATGTATTTTCAGCTCACACAACTCGCCCCACCCCCCACCCCCGCCACCGTTGCCAAATGGGCTGTCAATGGCCTGGATTGTTAAAGACACTGAATGCATTTTGGTTGCACAGATCTGTCCTTTGATTACCTTACTATTCAATCCCCTCTGTAAGGTAACTTACAGCCCCAAACTTGATGTTGGCATTTGCATCGCTCTAGCCCCATTCCCTCTTGTCTCCTACCTGAGTCCTCACTCCGGCCAGCTCTGTCTCCTTTTCGTGGCTCAAGCTTATCATGCTCTTTCCCACTGTTGAGACTCTACTCACCTTGTTCTGCCACATGGGATTCAACTCACTGTGTGCAGGGAGAGCACCATGCTGGGCGCTGTGGAGGTGCTGAGTCAATTAAGATGCACCCTCTATGCTCAGGGAACTTGCAGTAACAATAGAAATGGAAGAGGGGGTATATAGGTATGGGAGAAATACATGAGGGAGAGGAGGATCTTTACGAGGCTGATGTGGGACAGGTGAGAGCATGTGCCCCTCAAGATTGGACAGACGCTTGCTTTTGCAATTATGCTTTGCAGACATCAAGCCAACCCCTCCCCAAATCTTCCACTTACAACTGGCTTCTCCCACCACCTGGAAAGTACACACCACGTTTTGCCATCTTCACCATAACTCATTCTTCAGGCTTCAATTAAAAATAATTTTTCCGTCAGAGTGGCCTTTCCTGGCCCACTCCTACCACTACCTACAATACAACGAGAGAGACACTTCTTTCTTTCTCCTCAGGGAAGACAGCCAGGTGCACTATAAAGAACTGGAAGCAAAAATCAGAGTCTCAGAAACTCAGAGCTGGAATGGACCTTAGCCAGCCCCGCCCCTTGTGTGGCAGATGAGGAAACTGAGGTTCAGACAAGGAAAGTAACTCACCAAAAACCACAAGGTTCAAATGGTTTGGGTTGCAAGAAAATGAAATCTCAATCCAAATAGGCTTATACAAAAAAGGAATTTATTAGTTCATGTAATTGAAAAGTCCAGAAGTATATCTAGCTTTAGATCAGACTGATGAAATTGGGATAAGTATCTCTCTCTCTCTCTCTCTCTCTGTGTGTGTGTGTGTGTGTATTTGTCTGTCTGTCTGTCTGTCTGTCTGTCTGTCTGTCTCCCTCTCTCTCCCTCTCTCTGGATCTCCCATTGTGGAACCAAAATAGGTCCTAAGACATCTCGGAACCACATACGTTTTCCCTGGGACTCCATTTTCCAAGAAATTCAGTTGAAGCGCCAGAAGTTAGTCTTACGGGCCCTGATTCACCTGCCTTGGTACATGGTCCACCTCTGAACCCATCACTGTCACCACTGGGATGGGATAGGCAGACTGGCTTAAGCCAAACAGGGCCTCACCTAGAGCTGGAGGTAGGATCTGTTCACCAAAATCTCATGGCTGGGAAATGTTGGATGCTATTGTGAAGGGGAGAGGAGAATGGATGCTGGGGATACAATCCACAGAAGTGCACCAGAAAGTTACTGGCAAAGTCAAGGCTAAAAGCCAGGTCTCTTGGCTCTGGTTCAATGGTTTCACTACATTCAGGAAAAGCCAGCTGAGTTTCCGTGGCAGCGAGCCAATAGAGCTTTGCATTCAGACAACGCTGTACTGACTGTGGAATGGCAATGCTAAGGTCACCGTTCCTCAGGCATGGAGAGAGGAAGAACTCCAGGATCTGTGTCCAGATGGAGATGGGGTGCAAGAAGAAGAGAGGTAATTACTGGAACAAGCTATCAATCCAAATTAGGAATGGGAAGTAGAGAACCTGCATAATAATTATTCCACATGTGCTGCCAATGGAATAGAATCAGCATAATTGATTTAATCTACACAAAGTGAGACAGGCCTTCTGGAAAACTGCCCATGAATAGATCAGCAAGACCCTTAATTGGCATATTAAATGAAAATAAAGTGAGGACTAGAGGTGGAGTTCTTCCAACCGGCAGTACCCAGAGCAATGCAAGTGGAGACTGGTTGGTTGGCGTCGAGGGGGAAGGATGACAGGTCTTATTGATGCTGAGGGAGCCATAGTTCAGGACTGGTTTCTTCAGGGATCTTTATCTGCGTACTGTACTTAAAATGAAGCTCACACAGAATACACTCTATTCCCAATAATGTACCATTTAAGACATGCATGCTCCTTGTTTTCACCACACACACAAAAATTTCATCTGCTAATCCTCTTGGCATTCTCCCAGTCCCATAATGATAACCCCTCTTGGCATATAATACTGTCACCAAATAAGCAGGAACGACTGGCATGTATTTTGACAATTTCACGTCCATCCTTCTTAAAGCGTGTCTTGGAGAGAAAGGCTGGACAGTTACAGGACAGTTCTACCTTGTGAGAATCCCTTTATGTCACGTTCTCAATAAGAAAAATTCAAATTCTTTAGCAAGGCTCTCCAGTCCAGTCCTAGACTCTCCAGTTCAAATTCTCATTTTTCCTTTTCAGCCACTATTGCAACAAACCTGGAGCAAAGAGTTTTTGCATGCAATTCCCATGCTTGTTTGATTTGCTGCCTTATCCTGCTGCATCCTTTGCTGTATCCTTTGCCTTCCCACATCTGTGGGCTCAGTTCAGAGGGTGGCCTCCAGTTTGTGACTTCTAGATTAAAATGCCACCTTCTTGGTGTAGACTTCTTTGATTGCCAGCAAGACGAAATGACTACTCTCTCGTTTACACACCACATCATTTTGCATCTCTCTCTCTTAGACCACTTATTGCATGTTTGCCTCATATTATCTATCATGATTTGTGCATCCGTCTTGTCTTTCACATGGATCTCTGCATTTCTAAGGCAGAAATCACAGGTGATTTATGTCTGCCATTCCATGATGCCTAGCTTGGATAGACTTGTCAAAGAAAATTCACAGAGCAGAAACATTTTACTAACTGCAGCACCTTGAACAAGTGCAGTTAGATATCTCATGAAGGCTTTGAGGGTAAGAAAATGGGAAGAGCCCTAGGTTCATTCTCTAATGAGACTTCCTAAAACCTTCCATTCACTGCCCCAGCCTTCATCTTTCACTGTGGAGGCTGTTTGTCATCCTCGGTCCAAAGGAACCTTCACTTACTGAATTGCTGTGACCCTGGCCAGTTATTAATCTGTGAGGCAATTTCAGGCCAACATTCTTGGTGGCACTAATCATCTGTAAAAGCATTTGTGAGGTGACATCCAGCTAGCAACATGGCCTGGAGTGGGACTTTCCCAGGAAAGGTGTCTAAATTAGAAAAATAGACTCAAGTCACCAGTCACAGAATTCGACTCTGGTACCAAGGGCCATTTTTGTTTTTATTTTGTTTCTCTCCCCTGTGCTTCTGCTAGCATCTTATCCGAGGACTCCAGCTACCCAAACTGCCCTACCCAAGTCCAAGGTGATAGTGAGTCTTCTAAGAGTCAGCGGCACATGGGAAGATCTGAAGACAAAAGAGTCATTTAAAATGAATCTTATCAACCACCTCTATGGGTCATTAAAAACAAAGTGGAATACACATTTAGTGTTACCACTAAGAATATGGGCTCTAGAGATAAGACTGAAAGTTCAAACTGGCCCCTGAGTTGGGGGATCTTGAGCAAGTTTTCTAACCTCTCTGAGCGTCAATGAACACTTCTGTTAAACAACAAAAGCAGTAGTGTCTATAACATAATGTAGTTTTGCAAATTAAGAGAGATCATGCAAAGAAAGCTTTTAGCATGGTACTTGGCACATGATACCTCTCAAAAATTGTTTTATTATTTATATCAACTTTGTCATCATTATTAGTAAAGTTTCTGGTGATAAAATTCCCAGATTAACAATTTTAAAAAGCCACAGGGTAAATTCTCAGCCACTACTTTTCATGGAGCTAAAACACTCTTGTAACACCAAGGCCCATTTTCTGTCTGCAGGAATGTCTGTTCTTGCACATCTCTGGAAGAATGTTCCTCATCTTCCTGTCAGTCCCCACATAGATCTTTCTTTCATAAAGTCAAAGAACCAGAGCTAGAACCATCAGTTGAAAAATATGGGGGCAGGGAGCTGGTTTCGATTCAACGTAACAGAACTTCCTCACAGACAGGACCATCTAAATGTGAGACAGGCTTCTCTGGAAGCAGTGAAATCCTCATTACAGGAGGTAATTCAGGTAGAATCTAGATGAGCGCTTGCTGAAATATTGTGAAATAATCCAGGTAGCATATCCAGAAATTGAACGAGAAGACCTTTGAGGACTTGACTAATGCTATTGTTACCTCTTCTTTTCTATTCTTAGCACTTCCTTACAGAAAAAGCAATTTGATAACATTGAAAAGTATCCAAAACAGCCACTGCAACGTGGGGATCTGCTTTGTGGTGCAGAGCATTTTGCAAAGCAAAGATCCCCAAATGCTTATGTTTGAATAGTGGGAAAGAATTTCTAGTCAACATGCTACCAACACCTACAAAATTTATACTTGAGAAGTCAAAGAAGGTTCTACTAGGTAAACTCTTATTTTAAAAAGGCATTCACTGAATTGTTTAGTTATGTACACCTTGAGTTGAATTGTTCAAAAACAAAATGTATCCAAAAATGCCAGTTTTCTAGCTTTTTATATCACACTTTCTGGCTTTGGAATATGTCTTTTATCTTCTGGGGAGGATAGAGTCTCTCATCCTAATCAAAGAGAACTTATTAGATGCTGTGGTATAATAAAGAATTGGTCTGATCTTTGTCCTGGGTTCCTGGCAGGGAGATTCTAAAACCCTTGGAATTTCTTGAGTGAGAGGAGTGTCTTTTTTATGCTAATAAGGTAACTCACTATGGACTCTTACATAGCTTCAAGTTGAGGGCTGGTCACCAGAAAGACCAACCAGGTGATTAAAGGGTTGAGACTTAGGGCCAGACTAACCTCCAGGGAAAGGAGGGGGGCAGAGATTGAGTTCAGTCACACAGGCAATGATTTAATCAAGTGTGCCTTTGTAACAAAAGTCCAATAAGAACGCTCGATACCAAAGGGCAGTGGACTTCTTGGTTGGTGAACACATTGATGTGCCAGGAAAATGACATGTCTTACTCTAGGGGAAGAGAGCATGAGAGCTCTGCATTCAGGATCCTCCCTGACCTCACCTTTGTAGGTCCTTGTGCTTTCATGAGTTCTGTGAATCTTTCTAGTGAATTATTAAACCTGAGAGGATCATGGGAACCACGGAATTTATAGCTAGTTCGTCAAAAGAACAGCCTGAAGACCTCTGAAGTATGGCTGGTATCTGAAATAACCACAATCTTGTGGAGGACTGAGCCCTTAAAACTGTGGAGTCTGCTGCTAACTCCAGGTGGTTAGGGTCAGAATTTAATTGCAGTACACCCAGTTGGGTTTGAAACAGAATGAATGTCATAACACGGAGTTATTTCACTGGGTAAGCTGTGTCTTGGCTCTCCCTTCTGAGGAAGTTTGGGCCACCAAATATTGACAAGGATGTAGAGAAACCAAGAATACAGATGAGAAACATAACTCTTGGAAGATAGTGAGAGGAATCAGATGTGAAACTGGGCCGCTGGACAATTGTGGTGAGCTCGTAAGTTCTCGAAAGAACACTCCACAGGCAAGAGGATACAGGGCAGCAAGGGTAATGTTTAGTCATAGAAATTCAGGAATGAGTGGAAATATGGGTTAAACGGGTGCTTTTATAAGTTCTCATTTAATTCTCTTACACACTTACATGATAGTTATCACTTTCCTTTTACAGATGAGAAAAATGAGACCCAAAGAGGTTGAATAATAGGACAAATCTTGTGAGTGTCAGAGCCAGGATTCTTGGCCCACATGTATTTGGTTTTAAACCCCTTGCCCTGCACAAAATTCCATACCATGCTTCCCTGTAAGGAGGACTGGCAGTGCCTCAGCCCCACTGGCTGTGATGGGAGGCCTCTGAGCAGGAGACAGGAACACGGTCACTCAGCCAAGACTAGGGAACAGGCCATTAGTGGGAGGAGAGGGGAAGCCCGAGGAGGGTTTTTTGGAGAAACTGAAGAATGTGGCAAGGTTATAATGACTGGGATTCATACATGAAGGTATTACACTGTCACTGGAGTACAGGGTGGGACTCAGTCACAGAACCAAAGCAGAAAAGAGGCAGAGTCAAATAGCAGTATTTCATCCAGCTGTGTAATTCTTCATTTTATTTTAAAATCTTTAATTTTTTTTATTGTGACATACATTACATATACAGAAAAGTGTACTATTCAGATTTTCTAATTCTTCTTGTGTCAGTTTTAGTAAGTTGCTTTTTCTAGGAATTTGTCTATTCTACCTTTTAACTTTTTTATGTCCATAGTATTTAAAGTGATGACTCTTTTTTTCATACCTAGCATTGGCTATTTAGGCATTCTCTCATTATTTTATTTTTTTTCTTGATCCTGAACAGAGGTATCAAATATTATTAATCTTCTTAATAATTTAACATTATTTCATTAATTCCCTTAATTATTTCCTTTCTTCTACTCTTAATTTAACTCAATACTCTTGTTCCAACTTCAAATTAATTACACTCACAATACTGTGTAAACACCACATCTATTTATTTCCAAAACTTTATCATTGTACTTAACCTAAACTCTGTACCCATTAAGAAATAATTTCCCATTATTCCTTCCCCCAGTTTCTAATAAATTCTAATCTACTTCTTCCTTTGAAATTTGTTTTAAATTTATTTCTTAATTGACCCATGATAATTGTATATATTTATGGAGTGCAATGTGATATTTAGGTACATCTATATGGTGTGAAATGATTATAACAGGGTAATTGGCATATCCATCACCTCAAACATTTGTCATTTCTTTGTTTGGGGGTCATTCAAAATCTGCTCAACTAGATACTTGAATTTATACAGTAATTTGTTGTTGGCTGTAGTCTCCCTATACTGCTATAGAACACTAGATCTTATTCTTCCTCTCTCTCCACAATTTTGTATCCATTAACCACCCTCTCCCATCACCCTCTCCCTGCTCCCCTTACTACTCTTTAGTAACCACTATTCTACTCTCTACTTCTATGAGATCAACTTTTTTTAGCTTCCACATATGAACGAGAACATACAGTATTTTTCTTTCTGTGCCTGGCTTATTTCACTTAAGATAATTTTCTGCCAGATCATCCATACTGCTGCAAATGGCAGGATTCATTCTTTTTTACGGCTCAGTAGTATTCCATTGTGCATGCACACACATTTTCTTTACCTGATCATCCATTCATGGACATTTAGATTCATTCCAACTCTTAGCTATTGCAAATAGAATCATGATAAACATGGCAGTGCAGGTATCCCTGCGACATATTGATTTCCTTTCCTTTGGGTATATACCCAGTAGTGGAATTGCTGAATTATAAGGTAGTTCCATGTGTAGTTTTTTTGAGAACCCTCCCTACTGTTTTCCGTAATGGCTGCACTAATTTACATTCCCACCAACAATATATAAGAGTTCCCCTGCCTCTACATCCTCACCAGCATATTTTATTTTCTGTCTTTTTGATAATTGCCATTGTAACTGGGATGAGATATCTCATTGTGGTTTTGATTTACATTTCTCTGGTGATTAGTGATGTTGAACATTTTTTCATGTACCTGATGGCCACTTGTATATTCTCTTTTAAGAAATGTCTCTTCAGCTCCTTTGCTTATTTTTTAAATTGGATTTTTTGGTTTTTAACTATTGACTTATTTGAGTTCCTTGTGTATTTTGCATATCAATCCCTTGTCAAATGAATAGTTTGAAAATATTTTCTCCCATTATACATGTTGTCTCTTTGTTCTTTTGATTGTTTCCTTTGCTGTGCAGAGCTTTTTACTTTGATATAATCCCATTTGTTAATTTTTGCCTTTGTTGCCTGTGCTTTTGAGGTCTTATTTATAAAAATCTTTGCCCAGTCCTATGTCCTGAAGCATTTTCCCTGTTTTCTTCTAGTAATTTTATAGTTTGGGGTCTTACATCTAAATCTTTAATCTATTTTGAGTTGATTTAGGTATATGGTGAGAGATAGGGGTCTAGTTTCACTCTTCTGCATATGGATCTCCAATTTTCCTAGCACCATTTAGTGAAGAGACTGCCTTTCCCTCAATGTATGTTCTTGGTTCTTTTGTTGAAAACCAGTTGGCTATAGTTATGTGGATTTATTTCTAGATTCCCTAGTCTGTTCCATTGTTCTAAGTATCTGTTTTTGTGCCAGTATCATGCTGTTTTGATTACTATAGCTTTGTAGTATATTTTGAAATCAGGGAATGTGATGACTTACACATTTTTCTTCTTGCTCAGGATTGCTTTGGCTATTCAGGGTCTTTTGCTATTTCATATAAATTTTTGAATTTTTTCTATTTCTGTGAAGTATGTCATTGGTAGTTTGACGCAGATTGTATTAAGCCTGTAGATTGCTTTGAATAGCATGGTCATTTTGACAATATTAGTTCTTCTAATTTGTGAACATAGGATGTCTTTCCATTTTTTTGTATCTCTAATTTCTTTCATCAATGTTTTACAGTTTTCCTTGAAGAGACCTTTCTCCTACTTGGTCAAATTTATTCCCAGGTATCTTGTTGTTGTTGTTGTTGTTGCTATTGTAAATGGTATTACTTTCTTGATTTCTTTTTCTGCTAGGCTATTGTTTATGTATAGAAATGCTACTGATTTTCATGTTGATTTCAACTTTACTGAATTTGTTTATCAGGTCTGGGAGTTTTTTGGTAGGTTCTTCAGGTTTCTCTCTCCATAAAATCATGTCATCTGCAAATAGTGAAAACTTGACTTCTTCCTTTCCAATTTAGATGCCCTTTATTTCTTTCTCTTGCCTAACTGCTCTGCTAGGACATCCAGTACTATGTGGAATAAAAGTGGCAAGAGTGGGAATCCTTGTCTTTTTCCAGTTTTCAAGGGAAAAGCTTTCAGATGAAAGCTCAGTATAATGTTAGCTGTGGGTTTGTCATATATAGCCTTCATTATGTTAAGATACTTTCCTTCTATACCTAATTTGCTTTTTCTACATCTACTGAGATGATCATGTTGTCATTTTTTTCTTTCATTCTGCTGATGTGATGTATCACATTTATTGACTTGCATATGTTGAGCAATCTTTGTATCCCTGGGATAAATCCCACTTGATCATGGTACATGATCTTTTTGATGTGTTGTTCTTGGTTTGCTAGTATTTTATTGAGGATTTTTGCATCTATATTCATCAGGGATATTGGCCTGTAGTTTTCTTTTTTCTTGTGTCCTTTATGTGTTTTGATATAAGGATAATGCTGGCCTCGTAGTGTGAGTTTGGAAGAATTCCATCCACTTCAGTTGTTTGAAATAGTTTGAGAAGTGTTGGTATTAGATCTTTTTTAAATGATCGGTAAAATTCAGCAGTAAAGTCATGTAGCCCTGGGCTTTTCTTTAATGAGAGACTTTTTATTACTGTCTCAATCTTGTTCCTTGTTATTGCTCTGTTCAGGATTTCTATTTCTTCTGGGATCAGTCTTTGTAGGTCCTATGTGTCCAGGAATTTATCCATTTCCTCCAGGGTTTCACATTTATTGCCATATGGTTTTTCATAATAGCCTCTAAAGATTCTTTGTATTTCAGTGGTATCAGTTGTAATGTTTCCTTATTCACTTCTGGTTCTCTTCATTTGGGTCTTCTTTCTTTTTATCTAGGTTAGTCTAGCTAACCGTATGTCAATTTTGTCTATCTTTTCAAAAAAACAACTTTTCATTTCATTGATCTTTTGTATTATATTTTTCATCTCAATTTCATTTATTTCTGCTCTAATTTTTATTATTTCTTTTCTTCTACTTATTTTGGGTTTGGCTTTTTTCTTGCTTTTCTAGTTCTTTGAAGTGCATTGTTAGGTGGTTTTCAGGCTTGGGGTGTGCACACTGTGGGTCATTTGCCTTGGGAACTGGTCCACTAGGGATGAGGTTTCTGGACTGATTCTCAGGCTGGGGTTGTGGGCATGTGTTGTGTCAGGGTCTCTGGGATTGGTTTGCCAGTGGCAGGGTCACTGTGCTGATTCTTTGACAATGGGCGGGCCCACGAGGGGCATGTCAGCCAAGCTGTTTCTCACTCAGATGCATGGACTTGTGATTCAGAGATGATGGGCAGGTCTGCTAGTGGCTGTTTCTCTCAGCCAGGGTCATGGGTGTGCCTTGGCTCAGCTAGCTGGGTGCAGGTCTGCCAGGGGCCAGTCCACTGCACCACTTCTCAGGGCCAGGTGTGAGATCGTGCTTCCCTTGGTGGTTCTGGACCAGGTCAGCCAAGGGCAGGGCTGTTGAATTGCTTTTCTGGAAGTGGGCAAGGAAGCTAGGTGGGCCTGCAGAGAAGGGGTCTGCCCAGTCACTTCTTGGTGGTGGGAGAGGTGAAGAGGCAGGACTGTCAAGAGCGAATCTGCATCATGGCCACTTCACCAGGAGTGTGTGGATGTACTTTAGTTACTCCAGCTTGGGGGTGTGTTCATTATGGCAGAAACCTGTGAACTTTTTTCCAGGTTGGGGGCTCAGGTGCACAGAACTCAGGTGACTGGCAGTGGTGGCAGGGCTGTGTAGAAAAGCAGGCAGTCTGCCAGACGTGGGTCTGCCTGTCTCATTTCTGGCCAGAGACATGGATGTGCACCAGTTCTGCTGGCCTAAGGTTGCCTTCCTAGACATGCAGGATGGGAGTCACAGCCATTCCTGGCATAGGCTATAAGCCTGGGATCAGGGCATTGTAGCTTCTCATGTGAGTATGTTGGGTGACAGCAGTGTCTTAAGGCTTAGAAAGGGCTGTGGCTGCTGGCCCCAGAGCAGGGCATGCTCCCTCAGTGGCTCTGATTTTAAGAAGGCATCAAACCACATCTGCTCAGGTCATGAGGATGGGGGTGTAGAGTGCGTAGAATGTGCTCTTGTTCTGGACCAATATAGTGCATGTACTCCAGGCAGTTCTCCACACATGGCTCCAGGCTTGCCAGGGCTGTGGACTCTTCCTGCAGTAGGAACTGCAGGCCTGTGGTGAGGATGGGATTTCTGCTTACCTATTCCCCACAAGGGAAAGTATCTCCTGCACCAATCCCAGTGGCAAAGACTTGGCGATTGAGGCCATGCGCCTCTCTTTCCTCTCTATCTGCCATCCTGGGCTTTCATGCTCCACAGGGATCACACCCATCTCCTGCTGTACTCCTGCACTCTCCACAGATGGTCCCGTCAACATTTAGCTATTAGTTGTTCTGGTCTTTTTCTGGAGGGAGTGGGTATGCACCAGGCACCTCTACTCACCCATCTTGCCCCACCTCTAAAATTTTAATTTTCAATCAGTTCTAAACATTTCTAATTTCAATTGAGAGATCTTCTTTCACTATGGTCAACATTACTATGGGTGATATAGAAGTATATCTCTTAATTTCAATGATATATTTTTGCGATTGATTCCCAGCTTTAAATACATTGTGTCTAGGAACATAGTCTGAATTATTTCAATCCTTTCAGATTTATTGAGACTTGCTTTAAGCCAATCAATGCATATGAATTATTGAAAATGGTAAATTATGGGAAATGGTTCATATGTGATTGAAAAGAATAAGCATATTACAGTTTTTAAGCATAGTGTTTGTATTTCATGAAACAAGGGTTTTTAAAATATTTTATATTCTCTTTGATTTTTTGCCTGCCTTTTCAAGCAGTTATGAAGAAAAGATATTTTAAAATCCCCCATTACGATTGGAGATTTTCATTTCTTCTTGTAGCTCTATCATTTTTGCTTTATACATTTTGAGACTATCTTTTTAGTTGCTTACAAATTTGGAATTGTGGTATTTTTCTGGTGACTTAAAATGTCATTTTGAAAAATTCTCTCTAGTACTATAACTATGTCTCGTACAGTTTCTTCAGTGGCTGCCCTTGGGATTACAGTCAAAACATTTGATTTTCATTATTCATGGATTTTGTATTTGTGAATTCACTTACTAAAATTTATTAGTAATCACAAAATCATTACATGCAGCACATTTATGATCATTTGCAGACATGCACAGAACAGTGAAAAGTTTGTGACATTCCCGGGTCTGGATGAATGAGATCATGTTCTACCTTCTTGTTTCAGTTTTCATAATACAACCAAGTGTCCTATTCATGGTCAATTTAGTGCCACATTTTTCACATTTTTGTGCTTTTTTGGTGAATTCAATGTTTAAAATGTCCCCCAGTTATAGTCCCAATGTGCCGTCTAGTGTGCCTAAGCACAAAATGTTGTGATGTGCCCTAAAGAGAAGTGCTGTTGGGTGTGAGTTCAATGTCAACGAATCAACAATACATACTAAATAAAGTGTCTTTAAACAGAAACAAATAAAATAAGGTTATATATTGATCGCTGATGAAAATGTTGTGACCAGAGGCTCACAGGAACTTGACCCTGTGTTACCCTTAGAAGTAATGTTTCAATATTTGCTCATTCAGTGTTCACAGAGATTTTTATAGAACATGACTACTGTGAATAAGGAGAATCAAGTGTACTTAACTTTTCACAGTCTACTCAGAATTAACAGTTATCACTTCACTTGAAATGTAGAAACTTTATCACCATGGGGGTCTGTTTACCCTTCCCTCATTATCCTGTAATTGTCATAAATAGTGTATCTATATATATTGAAAACTCTACTAGACAATGCTATCATTTTTACTTGCAACTATCATACATATCTCGTTTTAAAAAATTTAAGGGGGAAAAAGAGTTTATTACATTTGCCAACAGTGCGTTTCTGTGGCTCTTCCTTCAACTCTGAACTTCCAATTTCCCTGGAATATCATTTCCCTTCCACCTACCTGAGAAACTTATTTTAACACTTATTTTAAAGTAGGTATGTTGGCAATAAATCATCTTAATTTTCCTTCACCCAAGAATGTCCTTTTTTCATCTTTATTCCAGAAAGATATTTTCACTGAATACAGAGTTCTGGGTCTTCCAGCACTTTAAAAACATTGTTCCATTACCTTATGGTGTCCATGGTTTCTGATGAGAAATCTACTGTCATTCAACCTGTAGTCACTCCATATGTGATGTCTGTTTTTCTCTGGATACTGCCACAATTTTTTTTTTTTTTTTTTTTGGTCTTTCATTTTCAGCAGCCTGATTATGATATATTTGTGGATTTCTTTGAGTTTATTCTGTTTGAGGTTTGCTGAAGTTCTCAAATCTATAAGTTTATATATTTTACAAAATTTGGGAAGTTGTCAGCCATTATTTCTTCACATGTATTTTATGTGCACTTCTTTTTCTTTTCTTCAGTAATTCCAATAACATAAAAGTTAGACCTTTTGACATGGTCTCATGGGTAAGTTTATTTTTCAGTCTTTTTTTAGTCTCTGGTTTTCAGATTGGGTATTTTCTATTTATTTATCTTTAAGTTTGCTGATTCTTTCCTCTGTCATCTTCATTCTGCTACTGAGGATATTAAGTTTAATGTTTTATTTCAGCTATTATATTTTTCTAAATAGTTCTAAAACTTTCATTTTGATTCTTTTTTATAACTCTGTTTATTTGCTGAAACTTTCCACTTGGTTATTGGTATGCAGTTTAGAATCAGATCCACATGTGTGCAACTTGGGAATTGAACCCTTGAGGTCATCCACAATTTCAATTAGGATCCCTTTCTTAAGCTTTCTCCTATCCACAGTCTCCCCACTCTCTCCATGGGGCCCCTTTCCTGTCCTCTGGCCAGAAATCCAGGGCTCCCTACAGTGCTGGGCACTTCCCACCATTGGGTCCACCTCTGGGACCAAAGCAGTTTGAAAATTGAGAGGAAAAAAAGCAATGGGGATCTCCCCCACTCTTCAGACAACAGTTATGATCAAAGAGAAGGGTTTATGTTCCTCAGAATTTTAGGCACTTTCCAGGTCACTGCTGCCCCAATTGTTACTTCCAGATTGCACTTTCAGGACTGGGGAGAGAAAGAAAAATGCAGGAATCTTCCCCCACAGGGTTGCCTGATAACAGCTACTCTCACTATTCCTCTGACCAGAAAGGAAAGCTTCTCTTGGAGCTCTTTCTATACATATCCAGTGAGATTTTCCAAGATTCTGGTAGCTTTGAGCTAACATCAGAATGGGCAAAAAGGCAGGTAACTCACTTCCATGTCAGTCATACTTCAAGTTCAGATTTTCTTCCCCAATCTGCATGATATCATTTACTCTTCAGAGTCTGCAGATAATTTCTCAAGGCTTTTAGTTGCATTCAGTGAGAGAAGTAGAATAGAGTGTGATTACTCCAACTTAACTGGAACTGGAAGTGTTTTGCATATTTCTAAATTTTATATAAATTGTATCATTTGTTTAACTCAATATTTCATTTAATTTTATATTATTATATAAATCTAATATATACATATGTATTAACATCTATTTCTGTTCCCCTACTGATGAATATTTAGTTTGTTTCCAAATCTTGACTGTTACAAACAACGTTGGAAGAACATCCCTGTAGTGTTTCCTGTGTCCATGTGTGAGAATTTTTCTAGGACATACAACTAGAAGGGTCCACAAAGTCACTCTCTAAAGTAGTCGTGTCAATTAACACTACTGCTGGAAATGGTTTAGCATTCTCCACTCCTCTTCCACATCCTCGCAAGCAAAGGGTGTTATTAGCTTTGCAAAAAACGCTTTCCACTCTGATGACTGTGAAATTATGTCTTATGATCATTTTATTTTTCACTTCTCTTTTAAATTATTTTCTGACACATAAATACATATATACTACAAAAGAAACATACGCTAGTATAGAAATATAGAAAAATGGGGGAAAATAGAAAAGATGTTTTAAAAGTATAAGAATGTTTTAAAAATCTAATATGCCAAACTAATACCAATTATGATCTCAGAGGAGGAGGACAGGCAGTTAGGACTGGGCATGGCGGTCAAAGGAGATTTAGTCTTAGTGTAATCTTTTCATTTTTTACATAAAAAATATATTCATGCATTACTTATAATTAAACATTAACTTTAAAATGAGTTATTATCCTCCTATTGGGATTTTTTTTCTATTTTATATATTGTTATATATTTAGATGTTATATGTTATTATATAGATATAAATAGACTATATTTGCAATTTAAAATATTTTTACTAATTACGGCATAGTAAATTCTTTATTATTTATTTTTTTAATCTATTTTTTATTGTAATACAGTTGATTGTACATATCCGTGGGGTACAGAGTTGAATATCAATACCTGTGTGCAATATGTGATGCTCAAGTCAGGATAATTAGTATATTTAACATTATGAAATGTAATCTTTAAAAAAACCTTCATAAACATCTTTAGTGGTTGCACCAAGTCCCATCTGAATAAATATGTTATAATTTACTAAACTGTTCACTCCTTCTGGGTACTGGAGTTAGTTTCGGTTTTTCCTCCTTGGTTGGAAAAATAACACTTCAAGGGACACCTTTGTCAACATTCTGAATTATTTCCTTGGGGCAAGTTCCCAGAAGAAGTATTAATGAATCGAAGGGTGTCAACGTTGCTCAGGCTCTTGGATATGTTCTGCCTTACTGTTCTTTAGAAATATTGGGTCATTTCAACCAGCAATGCATGAGAGCACCTTGCCAATATTTGAAAATTTTGTTTGTTAAACAATTATCTAATTTCTGTTTTATGTTTCTCAGGGAGAAATTTTATAAAACAGTCCATTAATTTGTCTGAAATATAGTTTTACTACAGAGAGAGTAAGGGGTGTGTGGGTGTGTGTGTGTGCATGTATGTGTGTGTGAGAGAGAGAGAGAGAGAGTACTCTACTCCCAATAAAGATGGCAGTGAGCAAACACTGAGTGAATCATTTTCCAGGAAGGGCAAATAGAATAAAATTAATTTTCTCCTAGGTAGAAAACTTTGTTTTTCAACTACTTACTGCCGCAATAATCACGTCACTTCTCTCAATCCTAGGGCAAGCTTCTAAGCCCCAGCCATATGTAGGTAAGACAGTAAATGCCATTTGTAATAGTATCTGGACTTAGCCCACGTGGTCCATCCTGCAGGAAACTGGAGGAAACTGGAGCTCCAGTCTTGCCATGCAGAGTTAACTCCTGCCCAACATAACACAACAGAATGCTCATTCCATTTTACAATGAGGCATTTTAGATCCCTCAGGAAATGCTGTCATTAAGTGATTGAATTCAAAACACCATTTTGTATGGTATATACAAAAACAGCTTTTTACCTCCAGGAAACACAGGTTCTCTTTGAAACATTCAAATCATGTGAAAATCAAACACAAAATGTAGTCACATATAACAATTCATAATGCTAGAAACATTGAACATAGACCCACTTTGCAAAGATAAAAATAATTTATGAGTTTGCTAATGAGAATACCGTTTACAATATTCCAGTTTTTCTCTATGTGTATTTTTAAGTTATTGAGATCAGAGCAAATAGATTATTTTTATCTTGATTTTTTTTTTTTTACTTAACTTTTTCATGTAAGCATTTTACCTGCCATTCATTACTCTCCATATTATTTTTAATAGCTATGCAATATACTATAATTTACTACTTACCTTTAGTTACCTGGAGAATTATCAAATGTCAAGCCCTTTGCTAAGTGCTTTGCATTTATTACCTCATTTAGCCCACATGATGTTCCTATAAGGCAGGTGCTATTACCATCTCCATTTTGATTGATAAGACTGTTGCGTGAAGTTTGGTATTCTACCTCAAGGATGAAAATAAAAATCATGATTTAAATAGTGAGCCTTGATTGCTAACTGTGATTTTCATAGAAAATGAAAGAAAGCCCAAATAACCACTGTTTTAAAGCTTCAGTTACATTGTTTTAGCTGGGCTGGTGTCTATGGAAACAGAAGTAATAGCAGCAGAGGAGTGAGAATTGGCTTTGGTAAGCGTCAGAAACAATTGCTGCCTGAAAACAGGACTGTCGCTTCCTAAATCGCACCTGCCCAGCCTGAGGCATGAGATATATGGCTGGAGTTTGTAGATTATTGACTTTGGAAAGTAAAAGGAAGAGTTCTGCCAGAGTTGACACCCAACTCCCAGATGAGCCTTGCCAGTCAGTCTAAATAATTCAGGCAAAATTAGATTCTTTTTTCTACCTGAAGTTTGCAGAAAGACTGTCTAGTTGACTCCAACATTTTTTAAATAATTGCTAAATATTCTACTTCATTCATATGGAAAATGCTTACTTTTACCAAAAAGTAATTACTGTTGTTGAGGACTAGTTGCTCTGTGCATAACAATAAAGGGTAAAAAATTTATAATTACAGTCTCACCCCTTAAGAAATTACTACATATAACTTTATGCGCAAATATTTAAATGTTTTACTATGGAAAATTTGAAACATCTAGTAAACTGGATAGAATAAGGTAGAGTTGGAACATTTTGTCCCACAGGCCAAATCTGGCCTGCCACCTCTTTTTGTAAATAAAGTTTTAGTGGAACACAGCAATGTTTATTCATTTATATATTGTCTATGGCTGCTTTCACGCTACAATGACGAAGATGAATAGTTGTGACAGATACCGTATGGCCTGCAAAGCCTAAAATATTTACTATCTGGCCCTTTAAGAAATAGTATACTGACCCCTGATCCAATGAACCCCCCTATACCCATCACTCAGCTTCGGTAATTACCAATTCATGAGAGGCATACATGAGCAGGTGAACTTTATTGTTTTAAATCTTCCTTTGTGCAATAAATTATACAACATAAATATCAATACTTAAAAATTGTTGTAACTACAAATTCAATAACTACCTCAAGAAAATGTTTAGATAACAACACAGGGTGGCTGTCATTTCTTCCTCCCTCTCTCTGGATTTGGTACTGAGGAAAAAGAAACAGAAGCCAAGACTAAGAAAACAAAAAGGGCACTTTAGAAAGGTGTGTGGCAGCTTAGAAGTGAAGGAATAACTGAAAGCTGACAAGGAAATCTCTAGAATCCTGTCTCCCTCACCTCTAGCCCCAGGAGCCTGCCCAGTATACACCATCAGCACTGATTTCAAGATTTTCTTGTATCAAAACTTAGTTTGGGCACAATGAGACTGAATGTGGAAGGGAACACAGAGCTGACGGAGAGCTCAGCTCAGCCACTCGCTTGCTCTGCAGTGTCAAGAAGATCATTCACCAGTTCTGGGCAAACGAGTCCGCAATAGACTCAGTTTCCCAGAAGTAAAAGGGTATCATCCCTGTCTTACCTTGCTCATAGAATTCTGAATATTAAATAGAGAAATATGTATAAATGTGCTTTTTCAGAACACTATAGTTCACCTGTATGGTGGATATGAGACCACCCAAATGCCACTCAAGAATTTGGAGGGAAACAAACCAACAACAACAAAAAAAAAAAAAAAAGAAAGAAAGAAAAAGGAAAAAGGGGGGGGGAGTCCTTCCTTTGTTTTCCTCATATCTTTAAACTTTTTTCAATGAGCTTTCCAATTTATCCATTTATTTTATCCTCAGAAACTGCCTTTGTGGTATATAGGCAATTTATCTAAATCTGCATTTTATAGATGAGAAATATGAGGCACAGAGAGGTAAATGTCATTTCCTAAGGCCACGTGAAGGCATGAAAATGCTCAAAGCCAGATGATGGGATCTAACCAACTGGGCTTACATTTCGGATTCTAACACATGCCATTTCCACCTCCCTGAGAAAATTTCTCAATCCTTTTTACCTCTTGTTTCTCTTTTGTAAAATGTGGATAATACCTAACATGTGCTTAACAAATATTTTTTACCATAAGGGGGAAAAAGCTCAACATGATTTTTGTTTGTTTGGGGCTTTTACAGGAGAAGTATGTAGGGGTAAGAGGAAAGCGGTGTCCTGCCCTAACCCTGAGCGAGTATTAAACCTAGATGATCATAAAGTTGAATTCCATACATACCTTAGGCATTATTTTTAGAATTTCAAAGTTACTATACTTTGGGATTTAGGAAGATGGGTTTATCCATTTCCATATTATTTTTTTATAAGTGGTTTATCAGATATATTACAGATTAAATATTTTCTTTTCTTCCAGTCACAAAGAAAGGCCTTGATATTTGAGTTTGGGTGGCAATTTATTTGAGGAATTTAGAATTCCTCATGTACAGATTAATGATGATTTTTATAGGCATATCTTTTTCAGAGCTAATTGATATTGAATCCATAAGTCTAATACTGGGGACGATAAAGATTAGAAGCAAATGGGTAAAGGCGAAAATGACCTTTGCATTATATGAGACGTGTTGACATAAAACTTTAGGAGACTTCTGAATATTTCAGTAAATTTCATAAAAATAAAAAAATAAAAAATCCTAAATGATCATTATGAATGGCATAAGACAATAAATGCCCATCATTTGAGAGTATGCAAATACTGGCTCTGACCTCAGACATACTTTTCAAAATAGCAGCTCTAAGCGATAAAACTACTTAGCCAGAGCTTTTAGTTTGACTTATGAAAACTTAATCTTCACCAAAAACTTGAGTGAAGATGACGTTTGGGTTTGATGAATAAAGTGACATCTCCATCCAAACATGACTCAGGTATTAAGAATTCAAGGATACTTCTGCTCACAGGCTGCAGACAAGTGCACCTTCCTAGCCGTGGTGTCTTCCTTTGGGGAAGCAGAGATTCTGCAGGTTCTATCATGAAGACACCCAAAGCAAGCAGAGGCTAAGGCGGACACACACTGTTGTGGCACAAAACTAGCAGGGCTGCAGGCTGGCACATAAATGGCTAAGCACATAAACCATCAAAAAATTCTGTCCCATCAGCCTTCTCAGAGTCACGCCTCTGCATTCTGTCTGCCATGGTGAGATTTTTCTCCTCTTCAGCCTATTATCGTAGCTTTCATCTGTCCTGTCAACACATCATAAATTGTTTATAATGCATCACTCTAGAACAGCACCAAAGTAATGAGAATAAATAGATCCTGATAGACATATTGCTACCCACTGAGATTGAACCATTAAACAACTCATGAATATTTAGGAAGTGTGGATTTGTTTCTCACCTCATGAGGTGTTTGGGAAATTTTACCATAAATGTTCACAGATGGGGGTCTGATGTTTGAGGAGCTATGGAGGAACAATGAATAGAAAGACTTGGGCGTAGGCCTGTTCTAATCTCTGTCACTAACTAGTGTGAGATTTTTAGCAAGTCCCTCAAACTCTCTGAGTTTTAATTTACTTACTTGAAAAGTATCTCAAAGGTCTCTTTTAGGTTTGAAATCCTGACTCAGAAGGAAATGGAGGCTTCCCAAATGTCACTTCAGTCATCTTGGCCTCAACTGTCTCAGGGGCGGGCCACTTTTTCCAGCCTTAGGCAGCACTGCATGACCAGCTCAGCTTGACTCAACCTCAGCCTAACACGAGACACCTGACAATGTTAGGCCTCAGGCATGCACCACCCAGTTCTGGCCTCTTATCCTGGGACATCCCCATTTGACACTTAGGTATCAACACCCATGCTGCATGATCTGAAAGTACACGGCATTCATACCCTGTAGGTCAAACACTTGGTGAATGAGAGGTGGAATCTGGCAGCAACTCTTTTCCCTTACCCAACCAGGTGGCCTATTCCAAGGATCATCTTTTTATTTGGCCTTGAACAAAATGGCCCCATGAGAGAGCAACCAGTTACACTTACCGAGTGGTGGCCAACTTATCAAGGCTCTTCCTCCTTCTCTGCCTCTCTCCCCTTGTCCCTCACTCCTGCTCCCTGGAATTTTACTCTTTAATAAAGAAGTAGCATGGGGGATTTGCCTGGCTTTGCTTTTAGGAGAAACTGAGCTAAGACACCATTTGATCCGTGGATAAAATTAGACAGTGTGAAATTTAGTTTATAGTCCAATAAAAACACTCAAGGTCCTATACTTGATTCGTGATTGTTTTTAGAGAGTAGAGTATTACTGGGCATTTTTTTTTTTAATTTTTTTGAAACAAATTAATTGTACATATTTATGGGTTATGGAGTTGTATTTCAATGCATAGATACAATGTGTGATGATCTAATGGAGTAATTAGCATATTCATCACTGTGAAACAATCATATCTTTGTGATGTGAATATTTGATCTTTGTCTGTCTGTCTCTCCAGAGAAAAAGATAAAATTCCTTTTCAAAAATAAACTTCAAGTGAGGCACGAGAAACGTAAAACACAGACCTCCCTATCACTGAGACATGTGTCTAAATGGGGGAAAATAACCAATATCCTTTCTTCCATGGCTGCCTTGCTTGGTTTGAATCCAAAGGCAGCAAGTCTTATCAGTGGCTCCCCGAGGCTTCGATTATCCCCATCATCAACATTCACTGCCACCATATATATCAAGGGTTTTGATGCTGGCTTTTTTCTAAAAATAATTCTGCAGGAAATTCTTATGCACTTCTACATGACCACACTAGAGAATGAAGGGTCCTTGATCATGAGAGAAAACAAAAGTTCCAAGAATGGAAAACTGAATTCTAAGATTCTATATAAAATAGTCTCAGTTTGGTATTGATAAGGTTATTCTCTTAGGCTGTGGAGATGCTTTTCAAGTTTGCACAAAGTGATATTTGGGTGTTCTTGTGATAGTGTTGTCATCTGCCCAGCATGCTTCTCCCTGCCCACACCCCCATCTTCTGGTTACAAACCTTGTTCTCTGCAAGGGGTTGGGTATAGGACTCAGGCTGGGCCAATCTTAGTACCTTCACCTGTGCCTCCAGCCAGCAGTGGGACACTCACAGACTTTCAGTATTCTTGTCTTTTCTTAACAGAACCAACATCAAATATTCCCTTTTTCCTTTGATAGAAGCTACAGAAATGTGACCCCAGATTTTCCAACAGAGGTGATCACTGCCCATGGAGAAAACTTATTTGCTGTACAAGAGTCTGAAGCTAAGACAGAGAGAAAAACAAACACAAGAGATGGATAGAGAGATACAGGGTCTTGCTATCACCAAGTCACCACCCCCAGTCTCTGAGCTTCACATATTCCTGCAGCTCATTTTTATTCTCTCAGCTACCCCAGTATCATGCCAATAAATCCCTTTATTTGCTTAAACTGGCTGGAATTCGGTTTCTGTCACTTGCAATCAAAAAAATCCTGGTTAATACAGATGAGTATAAAAAGCAAAGCCCCTGTTCCACTTTAACATGCCTCGCTATTCTTTTCCTGTCTGTGCAAAAGAATGAATTTGATGTAGAGATAAAGCAGGAACTTCCAGCTACCCTGTGCACTGGTTAGTTAAGCTGGATTTATGGATCATCTTTGGACCCTGGTCCACCTATCACTTCTTTTTTCATGCCATAGAAAGGCTTAATTTAGATGTCTGCACAAACCGGAGTAGAAAGCCATAGGTTAAAATGACGAAGAAAAGTCAACCAAGCCTGTTTGCTCTGCTTGCTAATGTTAAATTTCATTCATGTGTACAGCAGATGGAGGTAAAAACCAACATGTTTAAATTTTGTTTTGTCTGATTCAGACACACTGTCAGGCAGATAGAAAGCCTGGGCTTACTCTTTGGATGGAGGCTTTTCATCATGGAGTTTCATGATCGTTTATTTTCATATCTTTCAGAGGCATAGATAGCTAAGAAATTATGCAGCATAAAATACCTAATTGCATTCAATAATTACAAGGGACTCTGCAATAAAGAGTTGCCAAAATAACACATTGTTTCTGACAAAATGAAAGGAAAGTATAGTTTTGGCTCCAGCAGGAACAGCTGCCTGCCAGGAGGGTAGTGCCCATCTGGGCAGCTTGCCACTCATGCCCCTGGATGTGAAATAGTCCGAGACACTCTGAGGAGCTGACTCATGCGGCTGAGACACGTTTCTCTCCGAAACAAATTATGTGGACTCCTCTCTTACTTGAAAAAGGTCGTGTTTCAAAAATTGATTCTCGGGCACCTGTCATTCTAGCTTCTGAAATGTTTTCTTCAAAGATGTACACTTCAGTTTGAGGCTTCACAAGCACTAGCTACACATCCTGATGTCTTAGTTACACACCTCTGGTGGGCCTGCCAACCGTGCACTCTGTATCCTTGTGTGAGCCCAATTACTTCAATAAACAGCAGGAAATAAAAATCCTTTGCATTTACATAGCTCTATCAACTTCTCAAAGTACTTCTATTTTAAACTTGATTCCACCCTGTTAGATTTATAAGGTAGGGATTATTCGTCACCATGTGAGGGAGAAAAAAATCCCATGGAACATGAAAAGGTCCAGGATGAGTTAGGACTGGTCCTAATTCATGTGGATAGTACAACCTCCCTGCTGCTCTAAACTCACACACACACACACACACACACACACACACACACCACTGCCACTACCACCAGTGGGAGCTGTCCATCGGTAGTGACCATCTGCTGCCTGATTATTTTCCCCTAGAGATGTGAGACCATTCCCAGTCTTTCCTCACCTTGACCATGGTTAACCCACCGTGGGACAAAAGGGTTAACTACATTAACCAAAGTATAGATCTCTCTGTGCTCTTCTTCCTTCTTAAAATCACCAGCCAATTTAAAGTTGACTGTAGGTCAACCCTCATGTCTTTGAAAGAAGAAAAAATTCACAGTGCTATAATATACCAGTCTACCTGAAGCCTCAGAATTCTTTTATTATTTATATATTTATATATTAATTTTTTCTTTTTTACAAAAAATGGTTTTTTATTCTTCGTCAGTAGAATTATTAGAAAACATTGGCTTTTTAATGGATTTATTTTATTTTATTTTATTTTGTCAATATACAATGTGGTTGATTACTGTGGCTCATTACCGAAACCTCCCTCCCAACAACCTCATATCTGTTCGTTTGTCGTATTGACTTCAAGGAATTGGAATTGTTGTGTCTTCTTCCCTCCCCCCCCCCAGGTTATTGGTGTATTTATTTATTTATTTTTTAGCTCCCACAAATAAGTGAGAACAGGTGGTATTTCTCTTTCTGTGCCTGGCTTTTTTCACTTAGTATAATTCTCTCTAGGTCCATCCATGTAATTGCAAATGGCGGTATTTCATTCTTTTTTATAGCAGAGTAGTATTCCGTTGTGTAGATATACCACATTTTCTGTATCCACTCATCTGATTATTGACTTTTGGGTGGGTTCCAACTCTTAGCTATTGTAAATAGTGCTGCAATGAACATTGGGGAACAGGTATACCTTCAACTTGATGATTTCCATTCCTCTGGGTATATTCCAAGCAGTGGGATAGCTGGGTCATATGGTAGATCTACCTGCAATTGTTTGAGGAACCTCCATACCATTTTCCATAGAGGCTGCACCATTTTGCAGTCCCACCAACAACGTATGAGAGTTCTTTTTTCTCTGCAACCTCGCCAGCATTTATCGTTCACAGTCTTTGGATATTAGCCATCCTAACTGAGGTGAGATGGTATCTCAGTGTGGTTTTGATTTGTATTTCATGAATGCTGAGTGATGTAGAGCATTTTTTCATGTGTCTGTTGGCCATTTGTATATCTACCTTTGAGAAATGACTATTTAGCTCTTTTGCCCATTTTTTAATTGGGTTATTTGTTTTTTTCTTGTAAAGTTGTTTGAGTTCCTTATATGTTCTGGATATTAATCCTTTGTCAGATGTATATTTTGCAAATATTTTCTCCCACTCTGTTGGTTGTCTTTTAACTCTGTTAATTGTTTCTTTTGCTGTGCAGAAGCTTTTTAGTTTGATATAATCCCATTTGTTTATTTTTGCTTTGGTTGCCCGTGCTTTTGGGGTCATGTTCATGAAGTCTGTGTCCAGTCCTATTTCCTGAAGTGTTTCTCCTATGTTTTCTTTAAGAAGTTTTATTGTTTCAGGGTGTATATTTATTTCTTTAATCCATTTTGAGTTGATTTTGGTATATGGTGAGGTATGGGTCTAATTTCATTCTCCTGCATATGGATATCCAGTTATCCCAGCACCCTTTGCTGAAGAGGCAGTCTCTTCTCCAGTATATAGGCTTGGTGCCTTTGTCAAATATCAGATGGCTGTAGGTGTGTGGGTTGATTTCTGGATTCTTTATTCTATCCCATTGATCAGTGTGTCTGTTTTTACAGTACCATGCTATGATCAGTACCATGCTGTCTTGGTTATTATAGCTTTGTAGTATAGTTTAAAGTCAGGTAGTCTTATGCCTCCAGCTTTATTTATTTATTTATTTATTTATTTTGCTCAGCATTGCTTTGGCTATGCATGGTCTTTTGTTATTCCATATAAATGTCTGGATAGTTCTTTCCATTTCTGAGAAAAATGTCATTGGAATTTTGATAGGGATTGCATTGAATTTGTATATCACTTTGGGTAGTATGGACATTTTCACAATGTTGATTCTTCCAACCCAAGAGCATGGGATTCCATCTTCTTGTATCCTCTCTAATTTCTCTCAGCAGTGGTTTGTAGTTCCCATTATAGAGATTTTTCACATCCTTGGTTAACTCAATTCCTAAGTATTTTATTTTTTTGGTGGCTATTGTAAATGGGCAAGCTTTCTTGATTTCTCTTTCTGCATGTTCACTATTGGAGAATAGAAATGCTACTGATTTTTGAGTGTTGATTTTGTATCCTGCAACTTTGCTGAAATCCTTTATCAAATCCAAGAGTTTTTTTGTAGAGGCTTTAGGCTGTTCGATATATAGGATCATGTCATCTGCATACACGGACAGTTTGACTTCATCTTTTCCAATCTGGATGCCCTTTATTTCCTTCTCTTCTCTGATTGCTCTGGCTAGTACTTCCAACACTATGTTGAATAGGAGTGGTGAGAGTGGGCATCCTTGTCTAGTTCCTGTTCTTAAAGGAAAAGCTTTCAGCTTTGCCCATTCAGGATGATATTGGCAGTGGGTTTATCATATATGGTTTTAATTATGCTGAGATACTTTCCATCTATACCTATCTTATAGAGGGTCTTTGTCATGAATGAATGTTGAATTTTATCAGATGCTTTTTCAGCATCTATAGAGATGATCATATGGTCCTTGTGTTTGATTTTATTGATATGATGTATCACATTTATTGATTTGCATATGTTGAACCAACCTAGCATCCCTGGGATGAATCCAGCTTGACCATGGTGTATAATTTTGTATATGTGTTGCTGTATTCTGTTAGCTAATATTTTATTGAGGATTTTTTCGTCTATATTCATCAAGGATGTTGGCCTGTAGTTTTCTTTTTTAGTTGCATCTTTACCTGGTTTTGATATCAGGGTGATATTTGCCTCATAGAATGAGTTTGGGAGAATTGCCTCTGTTTCAATCTTTTGGAATAGTTTGTAGAGAATTGGTGTCAATTCCTCTTTGAGTGTTTGGTAGAATTCTGCTGTGAATCTATCTGGTCCTGGGCTTTTCTTTGTTGGGAGCCTCCTGATAACAGTTTCAATCTCTTTTACTATTATTGGTTTGTTCAGATTTTCTATGTCTTCTTGGCTTAGTTTTTGGGAGCTTGTGTGTGTCCAGAAATTTATCCATTTCCTCCAGATTTTCAAATTTGTTGGCATACAGTTGTTTATAGTAGTCTGTAATGATTCCCTGTATTTCAGATGTATCAGTTGTAATATCACTTTTTTCATTTCTAACTTTTGTTATTTGGGTCTTCTCTCTTCTCTTTTTAGTTAGCCCTGCTAATGGTTTATCAATTTTATTTATCTTTTAAAAAAACAACTTTTTGATACATTGATCTTTTGTATCATTTTTGGGTTTCAATTTCATTAAGTTCTGCTCTGATCTTAATGATTTCTTTCCATCTGCTAACTTTGGGTTTGGATTGTTCTTGTTTTTCTAGTTCTTTAAGCTGAAATCTTATGTTGTTCACTTGCCATCTTTCCATTCTTCTGAAGTAAACATTTAATGCAATAAATTTCCCTCTTAGTACTGCTTTTGCAGTATCCCACAGGTTTTGGTATGATGTATCATTGTTTTCATTAGTTTCAATAAATTTTTGGATTTCCTGTTTAATTTCCTCTTGGACCCATATGTCATTAAGTAGAATGCTGTTTAATTTCCATGTATAGTTTCCAGAATTTCATTTGTTATTGATTTCTAATTTTAATCCAGTGTGGTCTTAAAAAACACATGAGTTAATTCCAATTTTTTAAAATTTGTTGAGACTTGATTTGTGACCTAACATGTTATCTACCCTGGAGAATGATCCAAGTGCTGTGAGAAGAATGAATATCCTGAGGTTGTTGGATGGAATGTTCTGTAGATATCTGCCAAGTCCAATTGGTCTAAAGTGTTGTATAGATCTTGTGTTTCTCTGCTGATTCGTTGCCTAGATGATCTGTCCAATATTGAGAGTGGGGTGTTCAGGTCCCTTGCTATTATGGTATTAGTGTCCATTTCCTTCTTTAGATCTAAGAGAGTTTGCTTTGTAATCTGGCTGCTCCAACATTGGGTGTGTATATATTTATGATTGTTATGTCTTCTTGATGGATGAATCCTTTTATCATTATGCAGTGGCCCTCATTATCTCTTTTTATGGTTTTTAGTTTAAAGTCTATTTTATCAGATATAAGAATAGCTATTCCACCTTGTTCTTCATTTCTGTTTGCATGGTAAATCTTTCTCCATTGTTTAGTCTATGTGAGTCTTTTTAGGTGAGGTGGGTCTCTTGAAGGCAGCATATAGTTGGGTCCTCCTTTTTAGTCCAGTCAAACAGTCTGTGTCTTTTGATTGGAGAATTTAATCCTTTTATATTAAGAGCTGTTATTGAAAAGCGTTGATTTACTCCTAGCATTTCATTGATTTTTGTTTGGATGTCTTAAGTGTCTTTTGTTCCTTTCTTTCTGATTTACTGTTTGTCTTAAGTATTTATTGGTTTCTTGGGTTGTAGATAAACTTTTTTTTTCTCTTCATTGTTGGCATTTTTATTTTACTACTGGGTTTTGAATTTTCTTGAGTTTTTATGGCAGTGGTAGTTATTTTTCAGGTACCAAACCCAGTATTCCCTTGAGAATTTCTTGTTAGGGTGGTCGTGTGGTAGTGAACTCCCACAGTTTTTGTTTGTCTGAGAAATATACTATTTGCCCTTCGGAAGGATAGCCTTGTGGGGTAGAGTATTCTTGGCTGACAATCTCTGTCTTTTAGTACTTTGAATATATCATCCCATTCCTTTCTGGCTTTTAGGGTTTGTGATGAAAAGTCTGATGTTAGTCTGATTAGGGCTCCCCTATAGGTGATTTGATGCTTCTCTCTTGGAGATTTTAAGATTCTCTCTTTGTCTTTGAGTTTTGCCAATTTGACTATAACATGTCTTGGAGAAGATCATTTTGGGTTGAATACGTTTGGGGATCTTTGAGCTTCCTCAATCTGAAGATATGTGTCATTTCCTATACCTGGGTAGTTTTCTGCCACTATTTTGTTGAATATGTTTTCAATGCAATTTCCTTTTTCCTCCCCTTCTGGAATACCCATGACTCGGATATTTGAGTGCTTAAGGTTGTCTGATATCTCTCTTAGATTTTCTTCAATGTTTTTAATTCTTTTTTCTTTTCTTTTTTTTTTTTTTTTGTCTGCATGTGTTATTTTGAACAACCCATCTTCAAGGTCAGAAGTTCTCTCTTCTGCTTCTGCAAGCCTGCTGGTTAAACTCTCTGTTGTTTTTTTTGTTTCGTTGAATGAATTCTTCAGTTCAGCAAGCTCTGCTACATTCTTTTTCAGGGCATTGATTTCCTTGTACATTTCTTCTTTCAGGTCCTGTATACTTTTCCTCATTTCATCATGTTGTCTAGCTGAGTTTTCTTGTATCTCATTTTTTTTCCTTAGAATTATCACTCAAAATTCCTTGTCAGATATTTCAAGGGCTTCTTATTCTATAGGAACTAGAGCTTGAGAGTTATTAACCTTTGGTGGTGTACTTACTTGATTTTTCATATTTCTGGTATCTTTCCTTTGATGTTTAGTCATTGTGGCAAGAGATTTCATGGTCCACTGGTTCAACACTATTGTCTGGCTACGATCCTGCTGGGGCTGCCAATTTGGCACAGCTGCCTCAGTGTCTGCTCTGTCGCCCACTAGCACCTTGGGCATGTGGTCACCTCGGGTCTTGGCCCTCTCCAGGGAGGCACCTCTCTGGTTGGCACACACTCAGCCGGGTTGGGGATGGCGTCTGGCAGTGGTGAGGCCTACCTTCTCAGTCATGTGCTGGCGCTGTGGGGTGCATGGTCTCTGTGGATCTTGGGCCTCTCCATGGAGGCGCCTCTCTGGTTGGTGTGCATTCGGCCAAGCTGGGGATGGGGACCGGCAGCGGTGAGACTTACCTGCTCGGTCATGTGCTGGCACCCTATTTATTTATTTTGGCAGCTGGCTGGCACTGGGATCTGAACCCTTGACCTTGGTGTTATAACACCACACTCTAACCAACTGAGCTAACTGGCCAGCCCCCAAGCCTCAGAATTCTTGACATGGGTGTATTAATTCCACAAAAATTAAGTACCAACCAAAACCTTTAGAAAATTTTCCGAAAGATCATACAGAGATAGGTGAAGGGAATATAAGTAGGCAATACATGGTTATTAAAATAAGCAATACTCTTCAATCATTATTTTAAAAACACCAGAAAAATATTGCAAAAAAATCTGCAAAAATTCACAAAAAATATTGCAAAGCCCCCTCTCTCATAAAATGTTTAAAGTCATTACAGGTTAAATCTGTCAGGGAGAGAACTAAGACAAAGATGGCAGTGGAAGGCCAGCATCCAATGTGAGGGAGGATTATGCCCCAGAGGGGTCTTGATACATTGTTGTGATCATGAGCAATGTGAAATGTCACTACACAAAAAGAGCACTTGAGAGGTGGTGCTCAGACACATCCACACCCACTATGATGAGGCATGGTGTCCACTATGAGTCCATGGTATGTCCACCATATAAGATCAGCGGGCCAGGGGATTCATCAGGCAGTGGGTCAGCAGAGAGAAGCTATCCCTACTCGGCGTCTGACTTTCTAGCTAACAAACTATTGTTCTTCTGGGTGCTTAAAGAACATTTCTGAGAGTCACTTAGTAACTCACTAACCTCAGAGAAAAGATAAGAGTGGCTCTGAGTAATTTTGTGAAGAAAATCGAAAAACACGTTTCTGAGAATAGAAGACAATTTTAAAATGAGAGATAGAGAGAACAGCTTCTATTTTCTTTCTGTTTGGGGCCTGATATTGCATCATAGTTGGTTTCACATAAACTCACATTGAAACAGAAGTGCCAGGACTGTGCATAGATGAGGTACATGGGCACCCCACACAGTGTGATTTGAGAGGTGGGCAGGATCCAGACACTAAGATGACTCTTCCCCTGGCTTGACAGGGCACATTAAGTAGTAATTGACCCAGGTTCCTCTATTTAAATGCAAATAACTCTGGAAACAATAATACCTTATGAGAGTCATTAAACATCAGTGTGATTAGCCTATTAGATCACTTTCCCAGTAGATTCCTGAGAGATCCTGGTTCAAGATTTACCTTGACTTAGGTAGTAGTTTGTGATCCGGGGTAAGTCCCTTAGCCCCAACATGTCTCAGTTTCCTCTGTTATACAGACACCATAGTTTGCCCCATCTGCTTTACAGGACACTTGTAAGAATTGAATGAGATAATGTGTAAGTAACAAAGCAGTATAGGCATTATGGAGTCATCACAGCTAGAACTGGCACAGCATTGGGATCCTGAAAGAGAAGAGTCCTAAAAGGACCGGCCTGGATACTTATTTATTTTCATAACAGAAGTGCCAAAGATAGTTCAAAGAAGGAGCATTAAATTTAGGGTCAGAAGACCTGGATTTCAAAACTCTCAAACAGAAAAACAGGCAAAGGTTATGAGAAAGAAGTTAAAAAATATTCAAATAACCTAAAATACTTGAAAAAAAAAATACAGTCTCACTATTAATATAAGAAAGGCAAATTAAAACAGGAAGATGCCATTTCTACTCATAAAATGAAAAAAAAAAGTTATTCAATAATAATACCCAGAGTGTATGAGTACAGATGAAAATGAGCTGCTAGTGGGAGTGCAAATTGGTCTAGTTAGCAACATCGATCAAAATACCTTAAATTTTGTGACCCAGCAACTCCAACTCCTAGCATTATCTTCAAGAAATAAGAATATGCCTAAAAATTTAGCTACAAGAGTTCTTATTACAGTGCTGCTTATAATCACAGAGACAATAGAAATTATTTAAATGTCCAACAAAAAAATTGGTCATATATCATGATACAAAAAATTATATGCTATTCCTGTTTTGAAATGCTGTAGAAGCATGTTTATTAACATAGAAAAAGTACCTAATAATTTTCTAAGTGAAAAATTGTTGTAAACATTATATACAGTATTATCTGTCTGTCTATCTAAATCTATATAAGCAATGTTGATCAAAATGTTAATAGTATTTCTCTACGGGTGTGAGATCACAAAGTATTTTTATTTTCTTCTTTGTTTATCTCTATTTCTAAAAATTTCCACAGTTAACTTTATTTACGGATGTGAAAAACTTACTTGTTTTAAGATACATCCGTGGAAATGAAAGAAATTCCAATCAAAGTGGAGCTTTTTAGATTGGAGCTGCAGATTTTTAATTCATAAAGTGAAGAGAGAGGAAGTTACCTTCCCTACATAGTCTATAAAACTCTCAGGAAAAAAGCCTAAGATTTGTGTGAAAAGAGTTTTGAAACCCATAAATCTCCCTGTAGTGCCAAAGACGTGGAAGACCACAGAAAAATTATTTCCATTCAGTCATTTGCTGAAAGAAAAATTGTTTCAGCACCACAGACAGCGAGGCTACCCAGTTGCATTGAGAAACTTGTGCCACCAAAGGCAAATCAGAGGAAAGAAGTTTTTTCTTTTTTTCCTTTTTTTTTGTTTAAATTTTTTAACTTAATTTTATTTTTTCGATATACAATGTAGTTGATTATTGTGGCCCATTACCAAAACTCCCCTTCCCTCCTCCCTCTCCCCCCTCCCACCCAACAATGACCTTTCTGTTTGCTTGTCGTATCAACTTCAAGGAACTGTAGTTGTTATGTCTTCTCCCCCCCCCCCCCCCCCCGGGTTTTGTGTGTGTGTGTGAATTGATTTATTTATTTTTAGCTCCCACCAATAAGTGAGAACATGTGGTATTTCTCTTTCTGTGCCTGACTCGTTTCACTTAATATAGTTCTCTCAAGGTCCATCCATGTTGTTGCAAATGGCAGTATTTCATTCGTTTTTATAGCTGAGTAGTATTCCATTGTGTAGATATACCGCAGTTTCCATATCCACTCATCCGATGATGGACATTTGGGCTGGTTCCAACTCTTGGCTATTGTAAAGAGTGCTGCGATGAACATTGGGGAACAGGTATACCTTCGACTTGATGATTTCCATTCCTCTGGGTATATTCACAGCAGTGGGATAGCTGGGTCATATGGCAGATCTATCTGCAATTGTTTGAGGAACCTCCACACCATTTTCAGAGGAAAGAAGTTTTTTTTGTTGTTGTTTTGTTTTTCGTGACCGGCACTCAGCCAGTGAGCGCACTGGTCATTTCTATATAGGATCCGAACCCGCCGCGGGAGCGTCGCCGCGCTCCCAGCGCAGCACTCTACCGAGTGCGCCACGGGCTCGGCCCAGGAAAGAAGTTTTAAACCAGCTTTTAAGAAGTGTGTCAACACAAGAACTTATTGTTTCATTAAAGTGGCTACAGAGTGATTAGTCAATCCATCTAGTTACTAAAATACCCGCCACCCATAAATATCTGTGCCTTTTACCTCTGGAGAGAATAGGTGACGGCTGGTACTATTCTGGTCCTACAAACTGAGCATGTACAGGGCTCGCTGGGAGCCTCACAATCAGAACAGAATGCATATGAGGAACTTATCTTCTCAACAGCAGCAGAAGTACTCTTCTGGCTTTCTCAAACTTTAATTGCTCAACAAAATATAATTAATTGCTTCACATGTACATAACACAATAAAGGGTTCTAGAGCACAATGCAGCCATTGGAGTTGTACACCCCACCCACTGAGGGCCCCCCACTTCAAGAACCTTGCAGGGAACAGTCACATACAGGTCTAAGCTCTCAGCCTCCAATCACACCTCCAGGTCAGCCAGGGGTCCAGAATCAGAGGAAGAGGGGACCAGCCCTTCTAGAGATGGAGAGAGGGGATGGACTGCCTCCAGAGATGTTCTCTGACCTCCAAAGCTCATTTCCCCTGTTCTGCTTCTTACAAAGGCCTGAATTTCACCTTTGAAGACATTCATTCCCTTAACAGATATTTAATGAGCAGAATAGTGCCAGACACTATTCAGGCGTGCAGGATGTAGGCAGTGAACAAGGCAGATAAGGTTCCTGAAACTGGGAGTTTAAGTCCTAGTGGAAGAGACAGACAACACACAAATAAGATAAGTACTGTTAAGAAATTAGAAGAGGACCGTGGGATAAAGAGTGACTGGGAATGGGGCGCAACTTTAGATTTAGTGATAAAGGAAGTCTTCTCTAAGGAGACATAAAAAATGAGAAGAAAGCAGCCATAAAAAATATCTGAGGGAAAAGCATTTCAAACAGAGGGAGTGATGAGCTATAATAAGAAGGTCTGAGTTGTGAACGAGCTCAGTGTGCTCAGGAAATCACTGAGTTTAGAATCAAAGGGAGAGTGGAATGAGATAGACCCAGGGAGGTGGGCAGAGGCCAGATTATGAGGGGCCTTGTAGGCTATGGTTTAAAGCTTAAATTGTATTTTATGTGCAATGGGAGGCCAAATGAGGGATTTTAAGACAGGGAGTGGCATGACCTTATGTATATTTCTAAAAGATCCCTCAGGCTGTTGAGTCACTTAAACGCTGACTTTTCCAGATTCCTAATTTAAATGCAAATACTATCAATGGAGGTAGCATCTTAATTGGAATCTATTGATCACACCCCATTTTTCCATTCCCGTTACAGTCCAAGCAGGGTGAAAGCACTGAATGTCAGACTAGGGACTCTGAATGCAGGGATAAGCATTTCAAACAACAAGAACACACGTACACCTAAAACCAAACAGAATGGCCAGGAGCAGATCCTGAAAACAGATCCTACATCATGGTGAGAAAAATAGATTTTAAACTTTGGAATCAAACAGTACTAAATTCAAAATCTGGTTCCCCAGTTCTCTACCTACTAACAGTGGGGCCTTGGGCAAGTTTCATTCCTAGAAAGTTGATTACAAAAGCGCATGGAATAAGCATTACTTGGAATTGTCTTGAAATTTATCTCAGTCATCTCTGTGAATTCCTGAATTGGCTACCACACTATAAAAGCACGTTAGGATTTAATTCAATATCGTAATGAGTGTTTACAATATGCCCAGAACTACACTAGGTGCTGGGGTTTCAAAGATGAATCAGACAGCAATATCCACATGCTTCTATGCACACTATTTTCTCAGAAAGTAATGAAATTTTGGAAACAGACTTTGGCAAAGAAATCTTCTTAAGCTAAAAATAACAGGATGAATATTCCACCCCACCCTGGGTTTCCAAGCATTTTTAAATGTCTGTGTGACTCTCCACCAGTATAAAAGAGGACCGCTTTTTGGAATATATTCCTGTTCTGAATTAATTAGCAAGGTGAGTTGAAATCCACATCTAATTCTTAGGGGGGTTGGCAAGATGGCAGTAGTTCTGAGACAGAATAGGCTAAGCCCATGAACCAAACTGACTCTATTTTCCCTGCAGATGACACTTGGATACTTTTCCACTCCTCAGTCATGAGACCCCCAGAGCATATAATTACCCCATGACCCACCCTGATAGAATAAACTGAGATAAGAGAGGAACAGATATTCACTGAGTTGCAAAACCCCTCCCCAAGGCTTGTTACAATATAACTGTTAGCTTTGTTTAAAACTTATTATTATCTAACCATTCTTTCTTTTCCCATAATTGTAAAAATTAAGTTACAGATTAAACTTAAGACGCCTTTAGGAGTTCCTGCATGCACACAAAGCTTCGGGGTAACTGCTACAATGACATCCTGGGTGACAATAATGAACAACACCACCATCTTGGACCTACTGAGCAGGCACAAGGACCAAAGCTCTAACTGACCATGTGCACATGAAAAACAGAATGGACCACTTCTGGAGGCACAAAATGATGACGCTGGACTGCACCTTGCCCTGTGAAGGACCCTGAACAGCTCCCCTCAGGCACTAGCTTCTCTGTAGCTACTCTCCTCATGCATAAGTCTATCTCCTTTTTTAATAAAGCGTTGCTTGCTTTACTGCTGGGTGCATTGTTCGTTTCTATGATTTTGGGACCCAAGAGCCTAATCCAGTAACAGTTCTGCAATGTAAATTGTTTATGGCTGATGCTAATGCCTGCTCATTTGATTTAGTGTGTGATGTGCTATTCAATTGCTCCACGGGAGGAGGGAAGCAGGGAGGATGTCTCCTAAAAGTCGATCTTATCCGTGATTGCAATGTCTGCCTGCCAATTGAATTCACAAATACTAAAAAACAACTCTATGAAACAATGAATTGAAAAACCTGGAGAAAATTTGCCACACATGAACAAGACTATGGGTGAAGAGGCAGAAGCTGGAGAAAATGCTAGTGAGAATAACCCTGTTGGGATCAAGGGTCAAAAACGAGGACCAAGTCTCAGGAAGGATTGGTGACAAAAGAACTAAAGTTAATTCTAAAGAGTAAAGGAAGAGAGGAAGGCGGGCCTTACCTTCTAACACCTTTCCAAGATCCCTCCCACAGTCTGTCTACCTTCCTATGCAACACCATAGCCATCCACTTCCTCACAGCAAGGGAATGAGGTTGTGGGGAGGTCATGGTGTGGGGCAAACACCACAATGGCTGGATGTCTAATCATTTCAGCCTTTGCTGTTACAAATAAATAATTGGCACCCCAGGCCATGAATCTAAAATCTCAAACATCCTTTAGCCACCTTTTCCAAACCACAGCCTTTCATTGATCTGAAGTTAACAGATTTTTATCCCTCTAACTCAACTAACTAGGAATAAAAATATGTCTGGCTAAAGTCATCTTTTCTTTAGAAGGTGGAATACTCCTTAGAAGTTTTAAAAGTTTGTTTTCCTTAAAAAACCAGCCAATGCGGGAACCAAAATGTCAAAGTTTTGTGTTCCCTCCTAGTTCACTGCCAAATCTGTTTTAATTTCGGACCTCTATATGATGAAATATAAGATAACTCAAATAACAATTAGTGACACCTTAGGAATCACTATGAAAAAAGAATAGACCACCCGGGTCTCATATAAGAAGGTGAAACCATTGGTCAGTGACCTTGGGGCCATTAACAAAATTCCAAAATGACAAAAAGATCTTCAGAAATCTGTGGAGTTGATCTTAGTAGCTGTGTACAGGGAAGCATTTTCTGACCTAATGAAAACATTGGGATAGAAACATAAACACTTAAAACATCATTTGTCTTAAGTCTGTTCTCTGGGACACAGACTCTGCAATGAGATTTGCATGCTGAAAGTTTAAGAGCAACTTAGGAATCAGCACCTGTTTGGAAGTGAAGGAAGTGGAAATGGGTAAGGGGAAGCTGAACTGGTGCTAAGGTGGCCCTTTAGTTGTCCAGCCTGGAGGGAAGCAGGCTGCACCTTTACATTCTCTCATCGACCAGTCATTGGATGGGGGATGCCCTCAGAAAGGGGTATGAATTTGGATGAGGTGGCTTTCTTTAACTGAGGGCAATTTCCAGAAAGTGACTCAACTGAGGGCTATCAGTTGCCACACTCCCTGCAGCTGAGAGAATGGGTGCCTCAATCCTAGAGCAGATCTGGACTGCAAGCCACAGCATTCATCATATCTGCAAGAGTTGGCTCAGGCTGGGAGTCTGCCCTCACAGAAGGCCCTCAAACATTTGAAGTCTGCATCCTGCCTTCTGCCTTTGGATTAGGTTTTCTATTCTAACAGTACTCTCCGATTACTGATGCTACTTGTTATCCAACCTGAGTCTCCTACACACACTTCCATCCTCACTATCTCAAGTTTCCATTGAGGAGGAAAAAGCCTCTGATTTTGATTCCAATGTATATTGGTTCTCTGCTTCTCCTCTTTCCCCAAGTCAAATAGCACTCACAGGATTCCCGATGCTCTTAGCATTGCTCTCAGCCTGGGACTCGCAAAGATAAACAGGACACCAGCCCTGGCTTTGAGGAACTCACAGTCTCAAGAAACTGAGAAAACAAATTTCAGAACAATGCTAAACAAATGCCATAAACAAAATTTTTTGAGAGCTTAAAGGAAGCAATGACCAGCCTCTTCTTGGGGAACATCAGAGTAAGTTTTCTTCTGGAAGAGATGTTTAATCTTGGCTTTGAAAAGTGAGTTAACATTTGCCAGATAGAGAGATAGAGGGTTAGGGGCTGAAGTCATTTAGGTTAGGGTTTGGGGAACTATAAAGTGTAGCATGGCTTGGGCATAGGGTATGGATAGTCCATTGCATCAAGCAAATAAGTTTGGATTTTGTTCTGTAAGAAATGAGAAACTAACCTAACAGAGGTTTCCAAGTAGATTGACAGAATCAGATTTGTTCATTACTAAAGTATTTAGTGAAATTGTGGAGGAAGGACGGGGATAAACGGGAGCATCCAGAAAGGTCAGACAAGAAACTTGGAACATTTTCATTATTAAATATTCTAAATATAGAAACGTAATGAACATCTGGTTCATACCCCACAGATTTAATAAATCTTAACCTTTTGGAATATTTGCTTCAGATCTTCTAAAAAAATAAAAAATAAAAGCTTCGGGCACTGTTAAAGCCCCTCTTGTATCTCTTCCTTAATCTCTCCCCTTTCCCCTTGCTCCACATCCCCCCAGGTGAACAGCCTGTGAAGGCTCTGGAAACAATTGAGCGGTGAGAAAATAAGAGGTGGTTGAAGGTAATAGTAATGAGGAAGAAGATGAGGGAATGGATTCAAGAGAATTTCTGAGGTGTAACTGACAAAATTTGAGGGGAATAGATTAAATGAAGGACAGGAGGAGAAAAGGAATAAATCTGGGGCAACTCCCAGGTTTTTAGCTTGGATTACAATTTAGCTAGCGATGCCATTAACGAAACATGACAATGGGTGTGGCAAAACCGATTTCGAGAAAGCAAAGAGTTGAACTTGAGTAGTTGTGGAGCTGCATGAGAAGTCAGGGCTGGAGCGGCTTTCCTGGTGTTCACAGGTGTATGATGTTCTGAACTTTGGTCACGCACACCCTCTGCCTCCTTGTTGCTGATTTTTTCCTTTCTTGTAAACAACACACAGATGTAGCTTCTGAGGGACTGATTGCCAGAACCAGAATTACGGAGTTACGGGAAAAGGAGCATTTGGCACCTGAGATTTGAACATACCAAGAATGTGCAGGAAAATTCCTCGTACAGGTCACTCTTGTCAAAATCAGCTATTATCATTTTGACAAACATTTGCTAATCTGATAGGCAAAGAATGGTTTTCTTACTGTTGTTTAAATTTGCGTGTCTTTGATTCCACTGGAAGTTGAACATTTTTTCCATATGTTTGTTTACTACTTTGCATTTCTTATTTTGTGAATCATCTGTTCATGTCCTTTGCCCATTTATCTAGTTTGGTTTAAATGTTTCCATAATCAGTTTTAGGAGTCCTTTATATAACAAAGCCATTAACCTAACGTCATGTGGCTGCAACTATTTTTCTCAGTATGTTTGCCCTTTCATTTGAGATGTGGTGTGGGTTTCCTTTTTTTTTTTTTTTTTTTTTATCTACATATGTTTTCCATACTTATTCTTTTGCTTAAAATCTTTCTGCACTCGACTCCTGAGCATGGAATGCAAGTGCCTTCAGGGTCTGGCTCCTTTAACCTCTCCTCTGTCAATTGATCCCATAAAAAAGCATGCTCTAGACTGCTTCCACTACCTCTCCCTGCACAAATGCTAAAAGCTCTTAACACTTCTAAGGCTTAGCCAGAACACCCTTCCTGCCCTCATCAACCTAGATAACTTCCAGACCTCCAGGACTCAGCTCAAGCCTCATGGCTAAGCCCGTGCAGAGGAGGGAGAGGAGGGAATAAGTGCATGGGCTCTGGGTGAGAAGTGCTGGGCTCTCTGCTGTTTACCAGCTGCAATTGCCAGTTGACAACTGTCTGAGCCTCCATTTTCTCATCTATGAAGTGAGAATAAAAGTAGTGGTTCCTCAAAACATGAAACATATGACCCAGAAACTCCACTCTTTGACATATCCTCAAGAGAACTAAAAACACACTGCTGTGGTCTGAATGTGTCCTCCCCAAATTCATATGTTGAAACTTAAACCCCAAGGTGACGGTATTAGGGAATGGGGTCTTTGGGAGGTGATTAGGTCACAACTGGGATTAGTACCCTTTTTATTTTCATTTTCATTTTATTTATTTTTTTGTTGGCTGGCTGGTACAGGGATTGAACCCTGGACCTTGGTGCTATCAGCACCACGCTCTAACCAACTGAATTACCCAGCAGCTGTGCCCTTTTAAGAGACCTCAGAGAGCTACCTAGACCCTTCCACCATGTGAGGACACAATGAGACGGTGCCATTTATGAACAAGGAAGTAGGCTGTCACCAGGCACTGAATCAGCCAGCACCTGGATCTTAGACTTCCAGCCTCCAGAACTGTGAGAAATACACTTCTGCTGTTTAAGTCACCCAGTCTGTGGTATTTTGTTAATGCGCCTGAGCAGACTAATACAATCATGGAAAGGCTGTTGGACGCCTGCTCAGAATTACCCCACCCAAAAGACAGAAGCAGCCCCAAGAGACAGATCATGGGAAGGTAAATGCAGAAGGAGCCGAGTGTCCAGGACTCCCTGAAGTGTTCCTTTCCTCTCGCCCGCTGTCTCTGCCCACATCTGTGGTCTCTCTAGCTGCAGGAATGTTTCTCCAACATTGTTTATACAAAAGGAGAGCTGGTTCTGTGAAAAGCCAGGGAGGAATAAGATGGGACATATCTGAAGGCCAAAATCAATGTCCTGGCTTGTAATTCAGAGCAGCTTCCTCCCTCCCCCACCCCTAGAGTGACCTTTTCCTGTAAATTAATCCCATGAATGGTTTAAGACACAGGCATTGAATTAAATTGATCATTTTCTATTGCAAATTCTCCTGTTTTAGTTACTTCATATGCCTGAAATTATTTTAGTTTTAGTTAACACATTTTTAAAAAACAGAATTAAATGCAAATCCTTGCAGAGCTTGTCCAAACTCCTGTAATACTTAACTACATAAAAATTTCAATGTATTATTTATATTCAGATATGTTGCAGCTGAATTGTATATGTAAATGTTCAGAACTCCAAGTTCCTTAACTGGAAATTTTTTTTAATCTCTCTTTATTGCCACTTGCTTTCTGCCATCTTTTATTAAAGAATCTGTTAACACATTCAAATGTGGTTCTCTTACACACCTTGGTAAGAGATCCAAGTGTCCGTCCTCTTTTTCCTCCAGCCATGTGACCTCGGGACATCACAAAATTTCAATAACTATGAAGTAAAGGCAGGTGATTGATGTTCCTTGGAACTCTGAGTTCTAAAATACTAAGAATTTATACTGGGGTTATAGAACACTCCAGTAGGAAGAGGCTTGGGGGCTTCCCACAGTATCCCTGGCGGCCCTAGGAATTCCAGTTTCAGAGACCCTAATCCAAGTTAACATTTTGCTTTAATTCACAGAAGAATGAAAACCCATCTTGAACCCAATGTTCAACCTGTATGTAAACACTCTAAATAGAGAAAAATCTACAGGAAATGTCCTGGGTCCTGAGTAAGTACTCTCCTTGCATTCAGGGGGACAAGAAAAACTTGGCTTCTCATAGCATCTATAATCTGTGAATTTGTAGCCTTAAAATGAATTATTAAACTCCTGAGTCTCTGGTGAGTTTCAGCAAGAAATCAAACACACAGATCTGAGCGGCAAAATCTTCAGGCCAATTATAGTCATGGAAGCAGTGATGTCAATGGGGGGCTGACCTGACTCAGAAAGAAGCGCCAGGCTGGGGGAAGGGGCACACATACTGTGCTGCAAGCAGTGGGAGAGCCAGGTGCCAGCAGCCACTGAGCAGGGTGGGAGCTGTGGGGGAAGAAGTCAGGAAGCCCTCTCCCTCCTGAACCGCCTTCTCTATGGTTCTCTCCATTGGCCTGTTAACATTCTAATTGCATACTGGATAGGGTGACCCTTGCTTTCACAGTGACAGGGACAGAGACTGAAGGGGGTTGGGGAGGAGAGGGAGGAAGAATTAAACCATACTACTTTTGAAAAATGGGCTTGCTCAGGGAGAGAACTCCTCTGGAATGCTTCTAACCAGATATCCAAGTGCCAGTCCTCTTTTTGCTCCAGCCATGTGACCTTGTGATGTCCCATAATTTCAACAACAATATGAACTGAAGGCAGGTAGTTTTCTGATGTTCTTTGGAACTCTGAGTTCTAAGATGCTAAGAATTTACACTGTGGTTGTAGAACACCCAGGAGGAAGGGGCCTGGGAGCTCCTTCCCTCCCCAGTCCCATGACAGTATCCCTGCAGGCCCTAGGAATTGCAGACTCTGGAGGCAGAGTCCTCCCCAGCTCAGGAAGACAAGAAGAGTGAGCTGGCCTGTGAGTAGGTAGGCTGTGTCTCTGGGGAGACTTGTCATTGTGCTGTCAGTGACTCAGAGAACATTCCTGGAAGAGGTGGGTTGCAGGAGCAAGCAGCTAGAGAACTTTGAATAGAGTGAATGAATAAAGCGGAGAAGCCTCAAGCTCTCAGGGACCAAAGGAAGGGTGAAGACATAGGCCTCGCCCCCAAGGATGAGGGGGTGAGTGGAGGGGACTGGAAGGAGACCTTCCTGAGTCATCAAAGATCATGGGTCAGGAGGGAGTGAAAGACCCCTTACCTACAAACACTAATCTAGTAATAGTAACAGTAGTAGAATAGCTAGCACTTGTTACGTGCTTACACATGAAGCAACATGCCAAGCACCTCACATCTGCCTCATTTGATCTTCACAAGATCCCTAAGACATAGATATTGTTACCAATATTTTAGATACCAACTGGCACAGAAGGATTGAGTAACCTGCCCGAGGTAACAGAGCTAGAAAATTGCCCGACAGGGGGGTGTTCCCTGGGGATCAAAGAGAACTTAGTCTTAACCCTTTTGGAAATCCCTCCGGCGGTACCTGAACAGCCCGCGTGGCCACCAGCCCAGCTGTGAGGACAGGCCTCCACTCATCCCCCTGTCGTGTGTCTCTGCTCACAGGCCAACCCTGAAGATGGCAGGGCCCGGAGAGAGCCAGGCAGGATCCGGGCGCTGCGAGGCGGGTAGGGGTGAGACCTGCACACCTGGGGCTCGGTGCGAGCGAGCTGGAAACAGGGCAGTCCGAGGGGAAGGGGACCCCACACAGCCTTGCCACCCCTGCCAAGAAGTCCCCCCTTCCATGCCCAGAGCATCCTGCTGATGTCCAGAGCTGCTGGGGCCACGGGAGATGCCACCAGCCCGGAGTGCTGTTGCCTGTCCAGGGTCCAGAAGGCTGGAGGGAATGGAGGTGAGGGCTGGCAAGACTCTAGCCTGAGGGGAGCTGCAGGAGGTCAGGAGGGACCCAAAGAAGGTTCTCCAAGCGAAGAAACCTAGTCCTGGGAACAGCAGGGGAAAAAGAAATCACCAAATTAGAGAGGCGTCAACAGAGAGGAGCAGGCAGCGCTGGCTTTCTCAGGAGCCTCGGGAAGAGAGAGTTCCATCTTCCTGGATTTGCATACCTTTCTGTCGCCCTGGGGAAGCTGCTGATGCTTTTCTAAAGCTCATTACATTTCTGTCTTCACCTCTATTTGACCTCTCTTTGCCTTAATTTTTTCCTTCTCCCCAAGGCTGTTGGATTTAGAAGATGGAGGGGGAGGGTTGCAGGCAGGCAGAGACCAGGGCAACCAAAGGCGGATAGGGACAGAGAGCATGGACAGTGGGTGTGATGGATGAGCTGCAAGAGGTTGGTGACCTGGCCTCTCTTCCCAACAATGTCGCTGACCCACCTCCCCACCCTGGGCACCGGGCTGTCCCTTGCCCAAAAGGCACCTTTGTGCAAAACAGAAAAAGGCACCCCTTCCTCCAGGCAGACCCAGCCCGTGGACAGCTTGGAGAATCTAGCACAGACTGTTTTTCAGCTCTGCTCACCCCTCTGCTGAGTTCCTTGTGCAGTGAAAAACCTGCAGAACTGTACATGACAGCTCTGTTTAGTCAAGTCACATAACCTCTATGCCTCTGTTTTCCCATTTGCAAAATAAGGGAATAATATTAACTACCCTGCTTGAGTTGTATATATGTACTCTTTTACTGTTTTATTGCAAAATGTAACACAAAAACAGAAAAGTGGATGAAACAAATGTACCATGTCCCAGGGCTATTTCAAGGGAAAATGAAATAATGCCAGAGAAGAGACCTCGGGGAGTTAAAAGTGCTAAATCAACCTAACTGGTTATTGAGTCAGAACCAATGGTTTAACACCGCCAGAGGGAGAGTCCAAGGTGAATGTCTGCTTCCTGTTCTCAATTGAGCCCCTTCTGGGCTCTCTTAGGGGACTCTTGTGGCTCCAAAGCTAGGCTGCAGTGAGGGCTAAGAGGTGAGCCCAGCACTGGTCCAAGCAAGTGGCAATTTAGAAGGTCAGGAGGGCTTGTCAGGGAGCGTGATGGGCAGCAGTGAAGGGACTGACCCCTTCCTCCTCCAGCCTCAGTTGCTACTCTGGGTTGGGATGGAATGGGGGGACACTGCAGGTGTTGCCTGGCAGCTTGCCCTTCCCTTCTCCTCCCCTCACAACCAGGTATGACTCACCTTGAGGAGAGGGAGCCTGAGTCACTCACCCACTCAAACTTTCAGCAACTCTCAGCAGTGCAGATAAGAACTTATTTGAAAGACTGACCTGACTCTCTGCCTCCACACTGTGTGACCTGGGACATGTCTTCTTACCTCTCTGAACCCCAGTGTCTATATCTGTAAAGCAGAAATAATAAGACCTATCTCACAGGATTGGGCCAGTTTTACACGAGCTCAGCAGCCGAGAGACTGCAGCAATTGTGATCATGCAGGACTAGACCTCAGATCTCTCAGCAACCGGGCTCACTACTTCCCCTGACTCCGTGCTGCACCTTCTCTACTGTCACTGGGGATGGTTCCAGTGAAAGCGAGCTCACCACTCCATCCCTGGGAGGAAGACACCAAAATGACTTCTCTCAGATCACACTGGCAATTTGCAATGGAAGTCTTCAATAGACTGTGAGGTTAAGTCGCTGTGTGCTGAGCAGAGTCACTTGGTCCGGCCTCTTGGATGAAGCCCCTCTCCCTCCTCTCACTGAACATGGTTGGAAGAGGCTTGTCTCTTGGGAAATGTCTTTTTTTTTTTTTTTTTTTTTTTTTTTTTTTTTTTTTTTTATGAGGACAGGAAACAGCTCAATAGCAAACCCTGTGTCTAGTGTTTATCCGGGATCTGGCAGAAGTCAATCCCTTTTCAGGTCCCTGGGAAAATTTTGCCGAGAACCTCAGTGTTGCTGGCCCAGATATACAACTCAACACCTTCGTGCCTGCCCTCCGTGGGCTGTGTCAGCCCCTTCTTTGAGAATAGGGGCATGGAGACTTGTTCATGACAGCTACAAGGTGTGCTATCCACAGACAGTTGTGACTGAACACGCGCCACCCCAGAGAAGTAGAGGACTGCAAAGACTCCCCCGACTCCAGACTGCTCAGGGACTTAGAGATCATTTAGATGAAAGAGTGCATGTGCCTCTGGGAATCCATCCATCCTCATGCATGGATGGATCCAGAGTGTTTCTAAGTACTCTGAAATCATTTCCAAAATTTTCTCTATGGGTGATATGCGAGTCATTGTAGGAAGAGAGCTTCCATTGAATCTCAAGAAGATCCAAACCCCTCAAAATATTAAGAACACATGGAGAAGAATCAGGAGTCAAGAGCGCATATCCATTGGGACTACAAAGACACTATAAATGTAGGAAGCAGGCAGGCGGAGTATGAAAGGGATTGTGGAGATATAATGAGCTGGAAAGTGCATTTGCATTTTAAAACATACATAGTAAAAAGACCCTTTAGGACAAACTGAGCATGCCGTGAACATGCAGGACTTATCTGGTCCATTGGTCATCAATGTGCAAACCCAACCAAGAAGGAACAGAAAAGACTTCCCTGAAGTCCCAGAGCCAGCTGGTGGCCACACCACATCTGAACCCTCTGACACCTAAGCCAGGGGGGGTCTTTCCCTAACACCACACAGCTGCTCTTGTATACACAGAAGAGGAGAAACAGAAGACTGGGCTTGGATGCACACCTTAACCAGAAGAGACGTAGGAATCAGGGGGCCCAAGGAAGCCTCTCATCAGAGATGAGACCTTAGCTAGATTTTGATGGATGGAGAAAAACTATGTTTGACAAAAAAAAAATGTAACTTACAACAGAGGGCTATAAGGCATTTGACTAAAAGAGCTAAGAGTCAAGGTGAAGATCTATCTCATCAAAAGCTTTTACTGAAATCTGCTATTGCCTAATTAACACCGAAGGACAGACAGGGAAATGTTTTTAAAGAGACAGAGGCTTTTCAGGCCATTAGTGCTCTTGTGGGCATTGGTTGAGAGGTTTTGAGGCATATCTGGGTTTGGAAGACAGTTCTATCCAAAGACACAAACTCTTGACACCCACCCCTGTGCCAAACAACTGCCCAGCCTGAGGACGGTCCGAGTCAGGAAATAAGGATGGGACTTATCCATAGCACCAGCTGCTTACAGCAGGGGGGAAGGAGAGGCCCACCACGTCCTGTCACCAGAGTGTGGCCTTCTCATGGCCCTCCAGGTGGCTGCAATGGCTGGGGGCCAGGGGAGGGGTGGCCTGAGGAGCAGGTGGCTGATAGTTGAGGGACGTCATTGGGAAGATACTATCCCACCTAGCCCACCCTTATTCATGACTGCAAGGAGTTGGTTGCAGGCCACCAATGGGATGGGAAAGCTCCCACCCCTCTCCCTGCATTGGTGGTGGGCAAGGGGTAACATGAGGATATTGGCACAGCTGTTCCATGCTCTACTATCCTGAGCAAGCAGGAGGGAGTGATTGTGGGCTCGCCCTGATGCAGGATTACTCTTCACATGTTGCTCCCAAGTAGCCATTCTCATCTCCTCTCCAGGCTGGACATCTTCCCTGTTCCCCTCCAGGGCTCCTCTCTACTCTACCCTCTGTGCTAGGAGGCTCAACTGTACAGTCACATCAACAGGACTCCATGTCCTCTCAGACAGTGGGGAGCTCCAGGAGGAGATCAGAGTGAGGGAGGAATTGGGGTCACGGTATTCACTCTGCTACTGCAGGGTCACCATGACTGGCTGCCATGATCTAGTAGTTCAAATTTTATGTAAAAACTGGTATACGTGCACATTTACAAATGCGTAGGAAATGACTTGGAAGGATTTAAAAACTGGTGACAGTTAACTAGGAGGAGATTGGTAAGATTTGGGTGGGATAGGAGGTAAAGATAAGCCTTCTTTTGTCCTTAAATAATTTTGTCTGAATTTTTTTGATTAACATGCATTTGTGAATTCTTCTTGTAACTTAAACATTAAGTAACTGCATTGGACAATTTGTTGTGCCTTGAAATACCAAGCATTGGTCCCCCTTTTCCAACTTCCCTCCAATTGCCTTTGGGGGCACTGTGGCTTGCTCAAACCATTCCACTCACATTCTGGCACACCTTCTCATACTGCAGAGGTTGAAGAGATTAAATCTGCTCCTTGTGGCTGAGGGTTCTCTATGTGACTTAGGTTCTGTCAGTTAGAAACATTCACTTGATACCAATTCAGAACAGGGCTTATGTGGAGATAGAGCTTGAAAAATCAAAGCATTCATTTTATTCACACAGATAAGCTGCAGCTGTGGAGGCAGCTTCCTGCTTATGGCAGGGGTAGGAGCTCCCTTGGTTGCAAAGGGCTGCAGTTTTGTTTTCAGAGTTATTCCTGGAAGATTAGACTAGACTCTTGTATGAGTTAGAGAAACAGAATGAACAGGATGGGGTGGGGGGGGAAGAGAGAGAGAAAGAAAAAAAGAGAGATTTTTTAATAAGGAATTGGCTAATGTGTTTATGGTGCTGGACAGTCAATGGTTGAGTTCCAGTCTGAGTCCAAAGGCTTGAGAACCACAAGAGCCAATGGTGTGGTTCCAGTCTGAAGGTGGGCAGGCTCAAGATCCAGAAAGAGCCGATGGTTCAGTTTGAATCCAAAAGCAGGAAAAAGCCAGTGTCCCAGTTAGACGGCAACCAGGCAGGAAGAATTCTCTCTTATTCAGAAAAGGCTCAGTCTTTTTGCTCTATTCAGGCCTTCAACTGAGTGGATGAGGCCCACCCACACTATGCAGGGCAGTCTGCTTTACTCAATCTCCTGATTTAAATGTTAATTTCATCTAGAAATACCCTCCCAGAAACACCCAGAATAATGTTTGACCAAATATCTGGGCATCCCATAGCCCAGTCAAGTTAACACATAGAATTACTATCATAGCTGTGTTTATTCATCCTTCTGAATGATTCTGTAATCTACCTACAGCTCTTAATAAATGTCTCTTTCTTAAATTAACTTAGCATGGCTAAGAATTTCAGCCAAAATAGTAAACCACAAGAGCAGTTGCTTTAAGACCAATAAGACCAAGTGAAAATTTAGAATTTGCTAACTGACAAGACTGGGTTTGAAGACAGTGAAGATCTAATGACCTTAGACGATTGTACCTAGTGGTCCTGGGCTCCAATGGTAAAAATTATGTGGTCACTTAGAATCAAAGGCCTATTGAAATCAAGGCTTAGATAGACAGAATGGCTGATAAGATACATCATTGTGGGCTCATGAAAAATACAAAATGTGTTGCTTTGTGTTGCTTCGCCCCCCACGGATTTGTCACCCCACTTCCCCTGGGTGACAGAGATGAAAGGATTACTCAAAGCCCATCTCTACTAAGCAGTGAGAGGCCCCAAAGTGGTTAATCTCCCACTGGAACCCTCAAGAGAGAGGCATTCCTTCCTTGGGAAATTAACGCCAAATTGGAGTTCTCTTCCTGCATTTATTTTCCAGACCAGGAAGTTACAGGAAGAGAACAAAGGTGGGGTTATAGTTTAACAGTACAGGCTGGTAACTTTCAGTGAAACAAGTCAGATGACATTCCAGTAAGGTAATTAAGTGGTCCTATCAACAACAGTTTGATCTTAGCAAACATTCCTTCTTAACAGCAATTTCTCAGTATCTTTATATAACCATCAGTAACTAGTCTGTCTTTGAGCCAGCAACCTGCTGTGTCACAATTCTTATCTTGCAACAGAGACTGATAGCCTGAGGGAAATTTCCAGTCCTCCGCAAGGTCAATATCTGAAACTGCAAGGCTTTAGAAAACCAGGCCCTATGAAGTACATATGCTTTTTAGTATATTCCACAAGAATCCAAGGTATTTCTCACTGAATTAGAAAATTTAAAGAAAAAATTATAGGCTATGGGTTATACATCTTTGGCTCAAGGCATGATAGGAAAACCAGGGAGTTTTTATACCTGCTACAAAAGAATCTTACTTTTTATTTCACAGAATGGACATAAGCAAAAATGAGAATGAAATCTGACCCTATGGGCTGCTGAACATATACTTTTTTCTGATGCTTTATGTGAATATTATGACATTGAATGGAGGAAAAATGGTGCCTTGAGAATTGTATTGATAATATTTTGGAGGAGTTGCCGAGCCCGTGGCGCACTTGGTAGAGTGCGGCGCTGGGAGCGCTGCGACGCTCCCGCCGCGGGTTCGGATCCTATATAGGAATGGCCGGTGCACTCACTGGCTGAGTACTGGTCACGAAAAAGACAAAAAAAAAAAAAAAATATTTTGGAGGAGTTACTTGACTTTGAGTATTTTGAACCACCCAATCCCACTGATAACCCTTCTGCAGCAGAAATGGCCATTCTTACTCCATCTGAAGGTTGTGATGCTGCCTCTGTTGAAGAGCCCATAATAACCTCACCCGAGGTGATTACATTGCAAGAGGACATTAATTCTCCTCATATCTCATACACAACACTTTCCATTGCCTTTAGGCTGAACTCCAGACTCTAGAGTTCAAATTCAAAGTCAAACCCATGAGAGGAAGGCCAAAACATGAAAAATAATTGCAGGATTTGCAGATTTATCAGTAAAAACCTGGGGAAATGTATAAAATGGATTCTGAAGGTGCTCAGCACAGAAGGCAGAAGCAGTGTTAGTTCAGGCTGCATCTATTGATGCGAATTCCTGCCAGAGACTCTGAATACAGTGTGCTAGATACAGTTAATTGTCATTCAAAGTGTTTGCTTATTTGGTGGAGTGAAACTGGACTAAATGGTGACCTACACTGGTTGTAGTGTAAATGCCAGGAATTCCTTGTCACAATATGAAAGAAGAAATTTACAGACATAGAAAGATGGGATTGTTGGAATAGACTTATTACGTGTGACCTGCTCACCCAACCTTTAATGATATTTTTTGAGAAGTCCCAGAGGACACTTCCTTCACTAGGGCATTGAGAAATGCATTGTAGTTTTACATGCCCAAACCCTTGAATCAAGCTCAACTCCTCTTTCTCTTCCTTCCCACAACTAATCCAGTAGGAAGTCATGTTGGCTTTGCCTTCAAAATACATCCATAATCCAAACACATCTCATCACGCCTACTGCTGTGTCTTTCCTGGATTACTACACTAGGCTTCTGATTGTCTCCCTGCTTCTTCTGCTGTTGGTCCCCTTTGTGCTACCCTCCAAACAACAGCCAGATCAATCCTGCATTGTGTCTTTTTTCCAATAACCATTTCTCCAATTCTCTGATACCAGCTGGGTTTTTTATAGTTCAATTCAATGCAATTCATTTCGAACACTATCTACCCAGAGTTAGCACAGACCTTCAAGTCAAGGTTTCAATCCCACAAGACTGTGTCCACTTTAGAACCCTGCTACAAATGGGGTCCCTGGGCTACCTGTAGTTCTGCCCTGCCAACTACAAATTTGAAGGTTCCCACGACCCACTTTCCCCTTCTTGGGTTTGATAATTCACTAGAGTGACTCACAGAACTCAGGATAGTGCTATACCTGCCATTACAGTTTTATTATAAAGAATACAACTCAGGAACAGCCAAATGGAAGAGAGGCATAAGGACAAAGTATGGGAGGCTATGGGGGGGTGGTGTCACAGAGTTTCCACGCCCTCTGCAGGAACTCCACCTTCCCAGCACATCAATGTTTCCACCAGCTTGGAAGCTTCCCTGGCCTAGTTGTTACAGAGTTTTAATGGAGGTTTTATTACTTAGGCATGATTGATTAAATCCTTGGTCGTTGGTGAACGAACTCCATCTGCAGCCCAATTTCTCTTTCCAGAGGTAGCGGATGAGGCTGGAAATTCTAACCCTTTAATCTCATGTTTGTTTTTTCTGCTGACCAGTCCCCCTCCTGAAACGCCCTATGGTTTCCCCACCCCATAAATCACCTCATTAACATGCAAAAGGCACTCCTATCATTCAGCAAATTCCAAGGATTTTAGGAGTTCTGTGCCAGGAACTGGGGACAAAGACCAAATATATTTTTAATGATACCACATTCTGCTAAACTGCAAGCCACGTCATGTCACAACTCTATTCAAAACCCTCATTCCTTTCAGAATAAAAGCCAAAGTTTCCACAACAGCACACATTCTGGCCCCAAAGTAACTTCCTTCCAGCCACAAAGGCCTCAGATAATCTAGGCAGGTCCCCACTATCAACTTCTTCATAGTCGCTGTTTCCTCTGACCAGATGCTCTGCCCCCAGAAACCAAACTGGCTTTCCTCTAATACCCCATATTCCCCTCCCTGTTTTTTCCTTTCAAAGCACATATCACCAGCTTGCACACTATGCATCTTGTTCTGTTTATTATTGACTCCCCCACTAGAATGGGTCTACTTCACCTTGCAGTTCCATCAGTTTTTGCCTCTTGTGTGTTATAATGCTTTATTGTTAAGAACATACACATTAAGGATTGTTATATCGTCATGAAGAATTGTCCCCTTTCTATAATAAGTCTCTTAATCCCTGATAATTTCCCTTGCCCTGAAGTCTGCTTTGTTTGAAATTAATATAGCTACTCCAGCTTTCTTTCGATCAGTGTGAGCATGATATATCTTTCTCCATTTCTTTACTTTTTTTTTTTTTCTTTTGGATTGTGGCAAAAAAGAAACATAACACAAAATTTACCATGTGAGCCATTGTTAAGTGTATGGTTCAGAGTGTTACATATATTCACATTGTTGTCCAACAGAACTCTAGAACTTTTCCATCTTGCAAAACTGAAAGTCTATGCTCATTAATCAATGACTTCTCATTTTTCCCTGCCCCAGCCCCTGGTAACCACCAATTACTTTCTGTTTCTATGAATTTGACTGCTTTATACACCTCATATGAGTGGAATCATGTAGTATTTGTCTTTTTTTAACTGGCTTATTTCACTTAGCATAGTGTCCTCAAGGTTCATCCATGTTGTAGCATGACAGGATTTCATTCCTTTTTAAGGCTGAATATTTCACTATATGTATATACCACATTCTGTTGATCAATTCATCCATCAGTGGACATTTGGGTGGCCTCCACCTCTTGGGTATTGCAAATGATGATGCTATAAATATGGGTGTGAAAATATTCTTTGAGACCTTGCTTTCAATTTTGTTAGATATAGACTCAGAAGTGGTATTGCTGGATCATATGGTAGTTTTATTTTTAATTTTGAGGAACTGCCATACTGTTTTCTATAGCAGATGCACCATTTTACAACAGTGCACCAGGATTCCATTTTGTCCACATCCTCACCAACATTTGTTATTTTCTATTTTTTGGTTTTTGTTGTTGTTGTTGTTTTTATACTAGCCATCTTAATGGGTGTAATATCTCATTGTGCTTTTCATTTGCATTTCTCTAATGATTAGTGATGTTGAGCAACTTTTTATATGCTTGTTGGCCATTTGTGTGTCATCTTTGGAAAAATGTTTATTCAAGTCCTTTGCCTATTTTTAAATGGGTTGTCTGGGTTTTTTTGTTGTTGAATTATAAGATTTCTCTACATGTTCTAGTTATTAATCTCTTATCAGGTAAATGATTTGCAAATATTTTCTCTCATTGTGTAAATTGCATTTTCACACTGTTGACAGTGTGCTTTGGTGGGGAGAAGTTTTTAAGTTTGGTGTAGTTCCATTTGTCTATTTTTGCTTTTGTGGCCTATGCTTTTGGTATCATATTCAAGAAACCATTGCAAAATACAATGTCAGGAAGTTAATGTTACAGTTTTAGGTCTTACATTTAGATCTTTAATCCATTTGTAGTTTATTTTTGTATATGATATAAAGTAAGGGTCCAACTTTCACAATTCTTTTGCATGTGGATATCTAGTTTTCCTGACAGCATTTGTTGAAGAGTCTCTCCTTTCCCCATTGAGTGGTCTTGGCACTCTTGTTAAAGATCATTTGGCCATGCACTTGAATGTTTATTTCTGAGCTGTCTAGTCTATTACATTGGTCTATATGTCTGTCTTTATGCTAGTACCACACTGCTTTAATTACTGCAGCTTTGCAATATGTTTTGAAATCAGGAAGTGTGAGTCCTCCTACTTTTTTTCACCTTTTTTGAGATTGTTTTGGCTATTCAGGGTCCTCTGAGATTCCATGTGAATTTTAGGTTGTTTTTTTCTCTTTCTGCAAAAAATACTATTGGGATTTTGATAAGGATTGTGCTGAATTTATATACTGCTTTGGTTAGTATTGGCATCTTAATATTAAGTCTTTGAATCAATGAACACAGGGTGTCTTTCCATTTATTTGTGTCTTCTTTCATCTCTTTCATCTATATTTTATACTTGTCAGTGTAAAAGTCTTTCATTTCCTTGGTTAAGTTTACTCCTAAGTATTTTATTCTTCTTGACACTTTTGTAAATAGAATTGTTTTCTGAATTTCTTTTTCTGATTGTTAATTGTTAGTGTACAAATACAGCTAGGGTGTGGTGCTAAAAACACCAAAGTCCAGTGTTCAATCCCTGTACTAACCAGCCACACAAAAAAAGAAGAAAAAAAGCAACTGATTTTTGTGTATCGATTGTATATCCTTCAACTTTGCTGAATTTGTTTGTTAGTTCTACAAGGCTTTTTTTTTTTTGTGGAATCTTTAGAGTTTCCTATATATAAGATCATGTCATCTTTGAACAGACATAATTTTACTTCTTGCTTTCCATTTTGGATGCTTGCTTTTTTTTTTTTTTTTTTTCCCTTGTCTAATTGCTTGGGTTAGGACTTCTAGTACTACGTTGAATAGAAGTGGCAAGGGCAGGCATCATTGTCTTGTTCCTGATCTTAGAAGAAAAGCTTTCAGCCTTTCACTGTTGAGTACACTGTTAGCTGTGGGTTTTTCATATATGCTCCATTCTTCTACCTTTAATCTATCTGTGCCTTAATATTTAAAATGGGTTTCTTGTAGAAACTTAGAGAAACCCAACAATATATTGGGTCTTTTTTTTTAACTGCTGATAATCTCTGTCTTTTAATTGGTATATTTAGGTTATATTTAAAGAGAATCTTGATATAGTTTGATTAATATCTACCATATTTATATCTGTTTTCTACTCATTACCCTTGTTCTTTCTTCTTCTACTCTTTTTCTGCCTCTTATAGTTTTGAGAATTTTATATGATTCCATTTTATCTCCTCTGTTAGCATATGGATTATACTTCTTTTCACATTTTTTAGTGATTGCTCTAGAGTTTGCAATATAAATTTAGGACTAATTCAAGTCTTCTTTCACATAGCACTACAGCACTTCACAGGTGGTGCAAGTGCCAATACAATAAAATATTGTCAATTATTTCCTCTTATTCCTACTTATCTATAAGCTATAATCACTGAATGCATTGTTGCTATTATTATTTTGAACAAATTGTCATGTTAGATCAATTAAAATTAAATTGTATTTATTCCTTTTCTAGTGCTCTTCTTCTTTTTATAGGTACAAGTTTTTTTCAGTTTTTTTGATTGATCATGCATATTCATGGGGTACAGGGCCTCACCACCTGCACTCAAGATGTGATGGTCAAATCAATACTATCAGCATGCCCATAGATACAAATTTTTGACATATATTATTTACCTTCTCTCTGAATAATTTCTTCTAACATTTTTTTACAAGACAGAACTAATGGAAACTAATTTTTACAGTTTTTGTTGTCTAAGAAAAACTTTATTTCACCTTTGTTTTTGAAACACAATTTCTCTTGATACAGAATTCTAGGTTGGTGGATTTTTCTTTCACCACTAAATATTTCACTCTACTCTCTTACTTTCATGGCTTCTGAAGAGAAGTTCGATGTAATTCTTATCCCTGTTTCTTCATAGGTAAGGTATATTTTTTCCTCTAGCTTCTTTCAAGACTTTATCTTTGACTTGATTTTTCTGCAGCTTGAACATGATATGCCTAGGTGTAGAGTTTTTGGTTTATATCCTCAATGAGCCATGGTTTGGCATTTGTCATTAATTTTTAAAAGTTCTCAATCATTATTTCTTTAAATATTTCTTCTGTCAGTCTTTCTCTTCTTCTGGTATTCATAATAGATATAAGTTATATCTTTTGAAATTGTGCCACAGTTCGTGGATATGCTACTCCATCTTATTAATTTTTTTTTTTTTTTTGGCATTTCAGTTTGGGGAGTTTCTATTCAGATATCTTTATTTTTTCTTTTTTCTGCTTGATTTGGCTTTATTTTCTCTCTTTTTTTCTAGGTTCTTGAAGTGTGAGTCTAGATGATTGGTTTTAGATTTTCCTCTCTTCTGATGACATTTAGTGCTATAAATTTCCCTCTCAGCATGTCTTTAGCTGTGTTTTACAAATTTTGATATGTAATATCATCATTTTCATTTAGTTTAATGTATTTTTTATTTGCCTATGGACTTTGACACATGGATTACTTAGAAATGTGTTGTTTAGTTGTCAATTGCCTAAGGGTTTTCCTGTTACTTTTCTCTTATTGATTTCTAGTTTGCTTCTATGTGGTTAAAAAAAAAACACACTCTGTGTGATTTCAATTCTTTTAATTTTGTTGGAATTTGTTTTATGGCTCAGGACATGGTCTGTCTTGGCATACGTTCTATGGGCACTTGAAAAGAACGTGTCTTTTGCTATTGTGAGTAGAACCTTCTATAACTATCTATTAAATCCTGTGGGCTAACGATGTTGCTCAGTTCTTTTATATGCTTGCTGTTTTCTGTCCAGTTGTTCTATCAATTGTTGAGAGAGGGGCACTGAAGTGTCCAACTATAACTGTGGATTTGTGTGTATTTCTGCTTTCAGTTCTATCAGTTTCTGCTGCACATCTTTTGAAACTAGGTTATTTTGTGTAAACACAGTTAGGATTACTATGCTTTGCTAGTGGATTGACCTTTTTATTGTCATGTAATGTCCATCTCTCTCTGTCTCTGGTAATTTTCTTTTTCTGGTCTATTTTATCTGATATTAGCATAGCCACTCCAGATTTCTTTTTATCAATGTTTGCATGATATATCTTTTTCCATTCTTTTACTTTCAACCTGCCTGTGTTGTTCCATCTGAAGTGAGTTTCTAGTAGAAATCGTATAGTTAGGTCATGTTTTTTACTCACTTTGCTAAATTTGTCTTTTAATTGGAATATTTAGATCATTTACATTTAATGTGATTCTTCACATGTTAAGGCCTAAGTCTGTCTCTTTACTTTTTGTTTGTTCCATCCATTTTTGTTTCTCTGTTTGCTTTTCCCTGCCTTCCTGTGGTTACATGAACATTTATTTAGAATTTCATTTTAATTTATCTATAGTGATTTTAAGTATATCTCTTCCTGTAGCTTCTAGGTTTAATGGTTGCTCTAGGTATTACATTTTATGTATATATAATTTATCAAATCTACTGGTGTCAACATATTACCAGTTTGAGTGAAGTATAGAAATCTTTCCTTTGTGTTCTTTCCTTTACCCTTCCCCATTTATAATATAATTGTCTTAAATGCTTGTTCTGTATACATTTAGAACTGTCAATGTTATAATTTTTGTTTCAAAAGTCAAACACAATTTTGAAAACTCAGGAGGAGAAAAGTAAAGTCTATTGTTCTAGCCACATTATTGCTTACCATGTTTTTTATTCCTTCCTGATGTTCCTGGATTTTTATTTTTATCATTTTCTTTCTGTTTAGAGAATTTCCTTTAATCAATTTTTTAGTGTTGGTCTGCAGGCAACAGATTCTGTTAGGTTTATTTCATCTGAGAATATCATGAAAAAACATTTTCACTGGGTATTCTGGATATGAGATTCTGGGTTGACAGTCCTTTTCTTTCAGCACCTTAAAAATATTGTGCCACTTCATTCTGACATTTGTTATTTCTTTTAGAAATCTTCTGTAATTCTAATTTTTTCCTTATAGGTAGAGTCATTTTTCTCTGGCTTTCAATACTTCTTTTTTTTTTTTTTTTTTGTCTTTTGTTTTCACAAGTTTAATTATGGTGTATCTTAGCATAGTTTTGGGGGTGAGAGTTATCATGTCTAAGATTTCCTCAGCTTCTTAAATCTGTAGGTTTATATCTCTTGCCAAATTTGGGGAGTTTTCAGCCCTTATTTCTTCGGGTACTTTTTCAGCCATACTCTTTTTCCCCCTCCATCTAAGACCTATAAAACAAATGTTAAATCTTTTATAATAGTCTCACATGTCCTGAGGTTCTGTTCAATTTTTTTTTTTTTACTCTATTTTCTCTCTGCTTAGATTGAGTAATTTCTATTGTTCTGTCTTTACTTATTCTCTCTGTTCACTCCTTTCTGCTATTTATTTCATCCACTGAGGTTTTCTTGTCATATCTTTCAGTTTTAAAATTTTCATTTTGTTGTTTTTTCTATTTTCTATTTCTTTGCTGAGACTTTCTATTTTGTGCTTACTGCAAGCATGTTCATAATTGCTCACTGAAGCATTTTTATATGGCTGCTTTAAAATCTTTGTCAGATAATTCTAAAATTTCTGTCATTCCAATGTTGACATGTATTGATTGTCTTTTTTCATTCAGTTTGAGATCTTTCTGGTTCTTCCTGTTGTGATAAGTGATTTTTTTTTTCATTGAAAATTAGACTTTTCCATATTTTGTTATGAAACTCAAGATATTATTTTTATTTATTTTTATTTTTTGGCAGCTGGTTGGCAGAGTGAGTCAAACCCTTGACCTTAGTTTTGCAAGGTGGCACTCTAACCAACTGAGCTAACCAGCCAGCCCTATTTTAAACTTTTCAAAACTGTATTCTTCTGATACTGCTCTAGCAGGGGAAGTGGGGGCACTGCCTTGTTACTACCAGGTGGGAGTAGAAGTTCAGGTTCCCCACTCAGCCTCTACAGACACCTGTGTGTTGAGGGTTCCTCATTGCTACTAAGCAGGGGTGGGATTTTCAGTTCACAACATGGTCTCCACTGAAACTGTGATTGGGGTGGACCCTTGCTATAGTGAAAATACTGACTCTATTGGTCCCACTTGGCTTTTGATGGCATACTTAGGGATAGGAACCACAGTTTTTTCCATGGTGCTGCCTGCAGTAAAGAGATTATTGCCTAAATATTTTCTATCTTGTTAGGCTGCCCCTTTCCTTGACCTTTGTTTGTTTTTTGGTTTTTGTTTGTTTTTTGCTGTACCCATTATTATTTTCAGGTTGACAGCTTCTTCAGCTCCAAGTCTGGATACATGAGCAAAAAAAAAAAAAAAACCCAAGACAACTCATCATCATGTTGTTCATCAGGTCCAGAGGTCTCTAGTTGGCCTGCTTTCTCTTCGTGTTTCTTAGCCTTCTTGTTTTTGTTTTATACATAATGTCCAGGGATTTTAGTTGTACTTAGAAAGAAGAATATGTGCTTTTCTCTATTCTTCTCAGAAGAGAAACAAAACTTTTGCCCGTTTTTAAAATTGGGTTTGCCTTATTATTGAGTTCTAAGGGTTCTCTGTTTTCTGGATACACGGGCTTTTTAAATATTTTTATTACACATTTTTTTTCAGTCTATGGCTTACTTGTTTTTTGAAGAGTGTCTATGAAGAGTGAGTCAATGGTCTTAATTCTGATACTTTAATTTATAATTTTAGAGTGTTTTCTTCTAGAAGTTTTATCATTGTCAGTTTTACATTAGGTCTGTAACCCATTCTGTGTTATAATCCATTGTTATGTATTTGCATATGGTGTGAGGTAAGGATCAAGGGTTCCCCATGAGGATATTCAATTCTTCCAGCACTATTTATCAAAAATCAAATGGCTATATATATGTGGGTCTGTTTCTGGACTCTGTTCTCTTGCAGTATTCTATGTATCTGTCTTTAGGCCAGGAACACATTGTTTTGATTCTTGTAACTGTAGGATAAGTCTGGAAATCAAGTAGAGATGTCTTCTCACTTTGTTGTGTTTCTTCAAAATAATTTTGATTATTTTAGGTCCTTGGCATTTTGACATAAATTTTAAAACCAGTTTGTCAGTTTCTACTAAAAAATCCCTGTGATTTTTATTGCATTGAATTCATAGATGAATCTGGGAAGAATTGATATCCTAATAATACTGAGTCTTCCAATGCATAAGCATAGTGTATCCCTCTATTTATTTCTGTCAGCAATGTTTTGTAGTTTTCAGAGTACAGGTCTTCACATACTTTGTCAATTTTGTCTCAAGTGTTTTCATATATTTTGATGTTATTGTAAATGGTATCAGTTTTTAATTTAAATTGTGATTGTTTGTTGTAAGTATATACAAATACAGTTTATTTTTCTATATTGATCTCATATTCTGCCACTTGGCTAAACTCACTTACTGTTCTAATATTTTTTTTTGTAGATTCCTTAGGATCATCTGCATAGATGATCCTGTCATCAGCCAATAAAGACAGTTTACCCCTTACTTCTCAATCTGGATTCTTTTGTCTCTTTTTCTTCTTGTGCTAGATAATACCTCCAACAATACATTTAATAGAAATTGTGAGACTGGACATTTTTGGTTTGTTCCTTATCTTGGGAGAAAATATTTAGTCTTTTACCCTTAAGTAGTATATACAATGTATGTTTGTTTTGTAGCTGCCCTTTACCAGGCTAAGAAAACTCTCGTTATTGCAAGTTTGTTGGGCTCTTTTTTTTTTTATCATAACTTGATATTGGACTTTGTTAAATGCTTTTTATACATTTGTTGAAATGATCGTGTGGTTTTTCTTTTTTCTCTTAATAAAGTGAATTACACTGTTTGATTTTCAAATGTTCAATGAGCTTTGCATTCCTGGCATAAGACTATATTTATTTTTGAAAAGGGATATAGAAGCTCTCCTTTGCAGGCAGGAGATTAAGATAAAGTCTGCCTATAAAATGAGATCTTCCTTTTTCAATTAAGATGATGCTATCAGGGAGTAACAGAAGACAACTGGCAGCACTTAAAGACATGCAGCAAGCTGAGCATAGTTTCTATAGTGGCAGCAGAGCACAAGTAGTAATTACAAATATGTGAAATATTTGATGGGAGATAAAACCACTGGGGTTTCTAAAAACAAAATGATAAGCAACTCTATGGTCCTACTTGCCCTGTATAATTGATCATAATATGGGTCTGGAAAACAGGACTTATTGGTGTCACTATGAAAAAAATCACAGCCCATTATTCAATTTCAAGGTCTAAGTCAATTCATAGTTCTAGAGCCCCTGGAACAAAGCGGAGGCCAAGTAAACACTGAGTAAGAATATTGAGATAACACAGATGTGCACTGGAATATTCCTTGCCATGGCCAATGGGACTACAGACTAGAGTAACATCATTAAGGGAGTGAAAACACTAGGACCATTCCGAAACTATGGAACTCGAGCTGTGTGTCAACACTAATTCCTGGGGAATTCAAGACCGCACTATGTTTCACTGGTCAGAGTATGGACTTATAAAATTCTCTTTCCATATCTGTAAAATTGGACTTTGTTAATTTAGAGGTTTTGGAATTTAAGATAACAAAAAAGACTTCTACCAGGGGGTTGCAACAAGGCTTGCACTGAGCAGAGAGTTGAAAATTCTGCGTGATCATTTTGAGCTCTTCATGCCACTGGATAAACAACCCAAAAATGGTTGTGTTGCTTGGGGTGACGGATCCTAATTTTCAAGATGAAATAAGGGTGGCGCCACATAACAGGAACAAAAAGGAATATTTCTAGAACCAGAGGATTCTTGAAAGAAACTTCTGACCAATATTGGTGAAAAGTCTTGATGGGAATGTCAGTCCAGGAACGCAAGGAGGTTCCAGTGATCCTTATTCTGTGTCCCCAACAGCTACTAAGGAGGTACACGTGGCCCAAGCCTAACTGATCAGAAAATCAATTCTCCTTCTCTCCCTCTCTCTCTCTCCTTCAACTTCTCTCTCTCCCTCTCCCTCTTATCTTTTAGTGAAGGATATTGGGATGAAAGAAATGGTTGGAGCTCAGTCATTCCAGCTGTGCTACCCTGCAAAGGAAACTGCTAACTGCCCACTCTTATCCGTGCTCCCATTATTCATAGCAAGCATCGTTTCACCAACACTGGAACGCACACCTCAGCTTGTTAGGTGAAAAACATGTAAATTTATTTGTTCTTACAGCCACTGAATTAGAGGGTCTCTGTCACAATCCTAATACATAGTCTAATGGCCAATTAATCTCTGTCTTGATCTCAGGTCTGGTGTCTAATCTTTCTGTCAATTCAGTGATCTCTATAACTAATATAGTAATTACAATTTTAAATATCCTTGTGTAAATAAATACCCTAATCAGTCTTCAGCCGTTGCATTAGCTGAAAGGAAATGAGCCTACAGTCACCAAAAGCAACGCTCCATGCTGTGCTTTCCCATGCAAAGTACAGCAGGGACCACTGGCTGTTGCCAGATCTGGTCCCCCCTAAAATAGATGACCCACCTTTAGCTGAACACATGGCTCTCCAGCTTCCTTTGAAACTAGGTATATACTAAGCCCTGACCCAGGGGATGTAAGCAGAAGTGATCTCTGCCGCTTTCAGATTGCGCTCTTAACAGATGGAGGAATACCCTCCCCTTACTCTGGAACATAAACATGGCATGCGACAGACACCCTATAATAGTGGATCAGGGCAACACAGCAGAGATAGAAGAAAAAAATAACATGAAAACAGCCTGGGTCCCTGACACAATGGACTGCTATGAGATAGAAAAACTTCTCTTATTGAAAACACTTTTTTGGGGGTTGGTGGGGGGGCGTCTCAATAGAACAGCCAAACCAATGTCCTGACTGATGTATACATTATATTCTCAGAGTAAAACTGAGATGTTGAAAAGGAAACTCAAATGTGTGGCTTCGGGATCAAGGCTCTGGCTTCAGCAGGGCTCTACCTTGGTAGGTGACTTGGGCAAGTCCATTCCCCTCTCTGGGTCTGAGCTTCCCTTTTTGTGAATGGAGCACCTGCCAAACACAGCAATAAAAAGGAAAAGAATAGGCAATATCAAGTCCTTCCAGAGATGAATAAATCCTTGGAAACATTTTTTTTTTTTAAATGCATATTAAAGGGCAACTCCATGCCCTTTCTATTTTCTTTTCTTTTTTTTTTTTTTTTTACCTTGGTGTTATTCTCCAAGACATTTGTGTTTTTGAATAAATCTTACACATTAAGTCCCAAAATTCCATCTGCCTCCTCCTGCTGGGAAGTCATAATGCCATGTTTATGACACCAGGCTCTGTTTCCATGGGGATGATGGTGACAATGTAATTCCTGAATTATGACTTCTGCGTATGTTTGAGAAGATGGGTGAAAGCAATGACAGATCTTGGAAAATATGCACTTGTTGTTATTCTGATAATGCACAGCTACAGGAATGATGATGCTGAAAATAGAGAATAGGAACCAGACAGATGCCCACTAACAGCTGAGATCATTTTTCTGACTGCTGAGAATGATGCTTAACCCTGAAGCCCTTTCTCCTTGAAGTTTTTGATCTGCTTCTTTTTAAATTTTTTGTTTAAGTTTTTAATGCAACATAATTTACATGAGGCAACTGTTAGGCTTTTATCTGCTCCATTTCAGTGCCTAAATCTTTCATCTGGGTGGGGACTGCATTAAGCTCATTCTGAATAATGGTTCCTATTATTTAAATCCATTATTCAAATTCCATTTTGCTAAGAAGCTATCACTCCTACTCCATCTGCAAATACGGAAACTTAAATGAGAGGCTCCTCCTGAAATTTTCCATAGAGAAAAAAATGTCATTCATTTAAATGCATGCTTTGGGCACTGCAAATTCTGTGAAAAGGCAATTTTAAACAACCTGTTTCTTTTTAATATCAGAATTGAGATTTTTTAAAATTTTGCTGATTATAAAAGTAATCTATGTTTTCATAAAAAAGAAAATCAAACACTAAAGAATCATAAGTAGAAAGTAGTGTTCTACCCAAAATTGCTATGCCCCACAGGAACATTATTCTATTGCTATATTTTTTCTAGAGTTTTAAGTATAAAAAAAATAAATATGTGCATAAATTGAATCATATGATACTGTGGCAGACTAAATTTTCCAAAAACAGCCACAACACTATGCCTCATCCTGTATGCTCTTTGGCAAATGTCCTTGCCACTCTACCAAGAAGAAATGTTATTTCTTCACCCCCTTGAATCTGAGCAGGCCTTTGGGTTTCTTCAATCAATAGAATGTGGCTGACATAATGTTATATTAGTTCTGTTCATAGCTCTTAGCTAGCCTGGCAGCTTACACTTCCTGCTGCTTCTTGGAAGTCAGCCACCACGCAAGTAGAACTATCCTGGGACTACCATGCTGTGAGGAAGCCCAAGAAGGCGTGGAAGATGAGATTCCTTGTTGAGAGGTGACGAAACCAAAGTGCACCAAGGCACCAGACATGTAAGGAAAGAAGATTTCTTGGAAGTGAATCCTTCTGTCCCAACTGTCACAGCTGATTATATGTGGACCAAAGACAAACCAGTCAACCAAGCCCTTCTTGATTCCTGGTCTAAAAATCAGAAGTGGAATAGAATAGTTGCTTTAAGCCTTTAAGTTCTGGCATTGTTTGTAACATTAACAATACATAACCAAAACACATGCTTTGAATATTTTTTTATGTTCAAACAAATTAAATCCACCTTATCTTTTTTAGTGGCTCTCACAATATTCTATTATATATATTTAGCTTATGTTAATTAAGTCATCCCTAATAGATGTACTTTTAGGCTATTTTTCCTTCTATTATCTTGCAGTGAACATTTCTTTACCTATTATCTGTATGTACCTGTCTGATTGTTTTCAAGGGTGAATTCTGGTAAGTCAGATTACTGGGCCAAAAGAGAATTCAAAAATTACATTTGATATCTTTAGCCTGATTATATTTCAGAAATGTACAAATTTATTCTCACACCAAGAGCATATGAGAATTCCTCTTTCCCACACGTTCATCATAAAACCTCACTGGATTTTATCAACCTTCATAATCTTGGCCAATCTGTTGAAATATACATAATTTCAATTTTAGTGTTCATTTCTTATATTTAGTAAATAGCTTATTTACAAAGTATAAATCAATTCAAAGTTGTTTTAAAGCTTAGCTTCTTGATATAAATAAATGATTTTATAAACGTATACATACTATATATGTTGTATATAGTGCGTATAGTACTATTATTGCTGCTCACCAGTATTTCCGTTCCACCTCCCCTTCCAGAGGAGCACAGGAGGAACAGATTTCCCTAATTCCTTGAACTTATATATGGTGCGTGCCTTGATTTGGAGGGAAAAAAAAAAGAAGGGCCGGCCCATGGGTCACTTGGGAGAGTGTGGTGCTGATAACATCAAGGCCATGGGTTCAGATCCCTATATAGGGATGGCTGGTTAGCTCACTTGGGAGAGCGTGGTGCTGACAACCCCAGGTCAAAGGTTAAGTTCCCCTTACTGATCATCTTTTTAAAAAAGAGAGAGAGAGAGAGCAAAATGATATGCATCAATTCCAGGAGAAAACTTTTCATTTGTGGTGCACAATTCCCTATGCTCTCTCTTTTCCTGCTGCAGCAATCATGAAAACACATTCTGTTGGAAGACACCATAAGATCTAAATGGCCTGGAAGATTAAGATAACCCACTGGGAAAATTGCCCTGGAGAGTCTCTCAGACTCTCAGACTTTGCATGAGCAAGAAATTATATTAATTTCTTTTATATTAATGCATTGAGACATGAGATTGTTTACAAGTGGATTGTCTAACCTACCCTGGCTGATAAAATACAAGTATGATCACGGGCATGCGTTCCAAGTGCAGACTTGTTTGTAATTTGGTTTGTTTGTCTGCATTTTAACTCTACCCCTACCTCCACATATATCAACACACATGACATGGTGTAGGTAGAAGGGTTTAAAATTTGGTATGTATCTTTCCGTATTTTTCCTTCATGCTCATAATACTACGCACATATACATATACAAATATACATAGAAATGTATGTATTGAAAGTGGCATTTTAGTCTTTTTTTTAAGTAGACTACTTTGCACTCTTTTCTGCTTCTTATATTGCTTACTCAATAATAAGTGGTAGAATAAAGCCACCTTCTATAAGCTCTCATTCACTCATTTTACTGATTGCTCAAAAGAATGTAGTATGCATGCAGTAAAAGCTATTCAACCAGCATTTGTGCCATTAGAAACAATGCTGCAATACACATTTTAGTGCATTAATATGTCCATTAATATGTCTTTTATTTCTATTGGCATTCTCGGGAGAGACCTGGTAAAGTTAAATGATACATGTATTTTTGTTTTTCATAAATGCTGCTAGAATACTTCTGCCAAAGACTATACCACTGCACATTTCTACCAGGAATATGACAGCATTATTTTCTTTAAATCCCTAGGAGTGTTAAGTGTTGTAACTCTGTCTAATGAATGTAAATTGGTTTGCTCTTTAAATTTGCGTTCTCTTGGCTACCAGTGAATATAAGCATCTTTTCATATATCTGTGGCCATTTAAATGTCCTCTTCTATGACTTTTCCTTAGCCAATGTTTTAGCAGTGTTGTGTTTTCTTGTTAGTTTGGAGAAGCCTTTTGAACGGTATGGACAATTTGCCCCTGGTCTGTCATTTGCATTACACTATTATTTTTCTTGATCTATTTGTCCATTGCTTAAATTGTTTCTTCAGAGTTACTTAGTACTAAGTCTTTCTTAGTTCAGAATTTCTCCCTGACCCCTAAGTTGCAAGATTTTCTTGCAAGAGTTTTTAGCGGTTTGTTTTATTATTTTTACAATTGAGCATTTAAGTTCTGAGGAAACTACTTTTCTTTGTATTTCTTTTTCGATTTTTAAAAACTGAGGTATTATTTATAAAAAATAAAATGCACCTATTTAAAGTGTACAGTTTGATGAATTATGGTAATTGGATAAAATCAGGTAATCACAATCAAGACACAGAGCAGTTCCATTCCCATCAAATGTTTTCTTATGCCCCCTTGTACTCTCCACCCCCAGCCCCAGGCAGTTTTGCCTTTTTTAGAATTTCATATAAATGGAATCGTCCGGTACAGACTTTGTGTTTTTCTTTCACTTAGCATAATGTTTTTGAGATTCATCCGTGATGTCGAGCACATTAATCTTTTGTTACTTCATACTGTAGTATAGAATTCCAGAGTATAAATAAACCACAACTTTTTAATTTGTTCACCACAAACTGACTGTGCCATTTTACATTTTAACCAGTAGGGAAAGAGAGTTACAATTATGCTACATCCTCACCAAAAATTGGTATCGTTAGTATTTCTCAATTGAGCCATTCTAGCAGGCATGTCATGGTAGTTTTTAATTGTCATTTCTCTGATGACTAGTAATTTGAGTCTTTTCATATGTATATTGGTCATTTACATACCTTCATTTTGTAAATTGTCTATTCACAAATTTGTCCTTGTTTTACAAAGACCATTTTTTATTGGCTTACAGGAGTTAACAGGAGTTCTTTATGTATTCTAGATACGAGACTTTCATCCGATGTATGTTTTGCAAAAAAATTTCCTCCCAGTTTATGGCTTCCTGTTTTATTGTCTTAACTTTGTTTTTTAAAAGTCCAAAAGGTTTTGATTTGAATGAAGTCCACTTTGTCAGTTTTTAAATTTGTATTTTATGATTTTTGTATCCTGTTTACAAAGATTTTTCTCCTCCGTTTTCTTCCAGAAGTAGTTTTATACTTTAAGCTCTTACATTTAGGTCTATGATCCACTTGGAGTTCATTTTTTGTATGTATTAGGTAAGGATGTCAGTTCTTTTCTTTTCCTTTTTTTTTTTTTTTTTTTAAATATGAGTATGCAATTGTTCCAGCACCATTTGTTGAAAAGACAATCCTTTCCCCATTGACTTGCCTTGGCACTCAATTGACCACAAATATAAGCGTGGGTCTATTTCTGAACTATATTCTGTTCTATTGATGTATATGATGATCCTTACGCCAATGTTGATTGCTATACATTTTTTGTCAGTCTTGAAATCAGATAGACAGTACAATCTTCCAAAAAGCTGCTTCTTTTTCAAAATTGTATTAAGCTATTCTATGTCCATTGCCTTTCTATGTAAATTTATAAATCTGCTTGTCAATTTCTTCAAAAAGCCTATTGGATTTTATCTTCTCAGTGCCTGGAGCATTCCAGATGCAGAGCCCAGATCTAGGGAGGTGTGGCTACTAAGTGAGCCCAGAATAGGTGGAGAAACAGGGAACAGATTTGCCTTCCTGCTGAAACAACTAACAAATTAGGCAAGATATATTAAAGAAAGTTTCTCAAGACGTTGGACATCAGGTAAAGAAAGATAGTAATCCCTGAGGGATGGGATACAAATGAGGTGAACCCTACAATTGCCCTAGCTATGGGCTGGAGAGGATTTCCAGGCACAGCACAGAGAGAGGCAAGCCAGGTGGAGCACAACAGTCTCCCTAAGCTGAAGAGAAGAGCTGGGATGGGGCGGGGTGCTGAGGCACCTAGAATTCACTGGGGAAAGGACTGAAGAGGAGAGAGCTGCAAAGAAAGAGAGTTCCAGAGATATACAAGGGTCTCAGTACTCTTGAGCACATGCATATAAGAAAACTATCAAAAGTATTCGAGGAAAAAAAAAACCCTATAAAGGCTGGAATAGTGCCTGTTCACACCATCTGGAGTAGAAAACCCTCATAATCATTGGGATTGGAGAAAATTTTACCCTAGACTAAATGTTGTTCTGTTCCCTCCTAACAAAGCTTAAAGCAAAACCCAACAGGATCAAATTATTTCCAAGTAACTTAACTACATCCCAGAATGAAGCTCAAGTATATTTATAGGAATACAACAACATGCAGCACCCAAGAAAAATTTCACAAAGCCAGATATACATTAAAAAATTATGGAGCATGCAAAGAAGTAGGACAAATACAACCCATAACAAGGAGAAAAGTCAGTCAACCAAACTGACCCAGAAATGACACTGATGATAGAGTTAGTACAGAAGGACATTAGAACTACATTCCATATTTTCAAGAAGCTACAGGAAGATTGAACATGATAAGTAGGAAAATGGAAAATATTTTTAAAAACAAAAACAACACCCAAATCAAACCGTTTATTTATTTATTTATTTTTCTATCTTCTTTCTGTTCGTCACTTAGGATAATATTTATAGCTCTGTCTTCAAATTCGCTTAACTTTCCTGTCATATTCATTTGGATTTTAAGTCCATCCAGTGAATTTTTTAATTTCAGAAACTGTATTTGCAGTTCTAGTATTTCCATTTCTATTTCTCTGCTGAGATCTTTTCTATGCTGCAATTTTCATTCATTGAATACGTGTGTCCCATCACAAAGAGGTGACAAATGTTAGAGGTAATGATATAGTAAGCACCCTGATATGATCATTGCACATAGTGTGAATGTACCCAAATGTCATATTGTACTCCATAAATATAAACCATTATCATGGGTCAATTAAGAAAAATAAATTTAAAAGAGAGGGGAAAAAAGAGAGAATTAGAGAGTAGAATAGTGTTTATCAGAAACAGGGAAAAGAAAAAGTTTGGTAGACCAGTGCAAAGTTACAAAGTTAGTTAGATCAGAAGAATAAGTTCTGGTGCCCTAGGGTGACAATAGCTAATAATACTGTATTGTATAGTTCAACAGCAAGAAAAGAGGATCTTGAAAGTTATAACCACAAAGAAATGATAAATGTTGGGGTGATAGACAGGCTAATTATTCTGATTGGATCATTATACAGTGTGTGCATGTAATGAAACAACAAACCATACCCCGTAAACATGTACAATGAAAAAAATAATAAATCTAATATTAATACTCCTGGATAATGATAGTACCTTAAAACTCTATAACTCTATTTACTTCCCTCCTAATTTACTTGTTACTGATCTTTTTTTATTTTTTTTTTAGAAAAAAATGTGTTCTAACTCTATAAAGTTTTTAAACCCCAAAGAACATTATTAACATTTTGTTAAGTCAGTGTTCATTTATATTTGTCACTTTTCTTTTGTGTTTCATTCTTTCCTGTTTGGGAGGTTCATTATAAAACCATGTCTAAACAAAAAATATATATATGTTGCTTTGCTCCATTGAGGATAGTTAGAATAGTCATAGTCTCCTGAGAATATGTTTCATTTTCTTAGTTCTTTGTATGTTAGATAGTTTTGGATTTTATCCAGGACATGATGAATGTTAAGTTGTGAAAACTCTGGACTTTGTTATTTTTTCTTTTCTGAGTGTTTTCCTTTGTTTTAGCAGATAAGTCTCTTGCTTGGGCTTTAACTTCAAACTGTTTCTGGCGCAGTGGCTCTCGTCTCCAGCTCAGGTCTTTTGTCTTTACCAGAGCTGCTTTGAGACTTCTGCATATGCATGGTTTGAGAGTCCCATACTTCGGGGCAATTACTTGGTATCATATCCAGGTTTTACATTTGTTTTCTGGAGTAAGGGAGGCGCCAGGGTGGGGGGGTGACCCCGTATGGCCTTAGTCCATCATCACTTGAACCCCGGAGAAGCCTGTGAGGAACTTAGTTTGGGAAAGGTTTAAGAAAAGCCAATTTAGGTGGATGGCAAATTGTTCTAGCATATTTATCAAATAATTTGTCTTCTCCCGAATAGAATTAATCATTTGTGTCATGTGTTAAATTCTCAAGCATTGGTACTTATTTTGAAGTCTCTTGTCTGTTTCCCTGATCTGTTTATTCCCTTATAGATTAGACATTAATCTAAAAACAGTAATTTTATGGTATAATCTTAAAAGGCGAATTCTCCATCATGGTTATTCTTCATAGTTTTCTAGGTTATTCCTAGGCACTCATTCTTTACTACATATTCTAGGATTATTCATCTAGTTTTAAAAAGTATTTGTATGGCTAATCAGAATTGCATGAGGTTCATGTATTCATTTAGGTAGAACTGACACTTAAAATAAGTCATTTTATTTTATTATCAGTAAGATTTTTATAATTATCGTCAAAAGTCACAGTGCCTTTAAAATAAATTCAAATTTTATTCTAAATGCTATATAATATCTTCATAAACAATAATTTCACATTTTTATGTACTGATTTCTAGGGTGATGCAATTCATTTTTATATTATTTATATCCAGCTACCTTTCCAAATTTTGATAACGTCCTAAAAACAAATTTAAAAAAATACAATCTAACCTTTTGATTTTCTGAGTTTATAGATAACCATTAGCAAAAACATAGTTGTTACTCTTTCTTTTCCCCAAATATATATACCAGTTTTATTTCATCCTTTGTATTATTGCTGTTTTTAGAGACTCAAAACTAAATACCAGCCGCAACAGGCATCACCTATCTATTCTCAGATTAATTGATCAGTTTATTTGCTGTTTAAGTTCATTTTTGCTGTTGGTATTTTTGAACCGTGATTTACATCGATAGAATACTTATTGATCTTGTGCTCCTCAAATAAATCATACTTAGTCAGAGTTACTGTTTTGATACAAAAATGCTAAAAGAATAGAGTCCAGTAAAGCTTCTATATTCATAAGCAATATTGGTTTGTAGTAAATTTTATAGAAGAATTATCATGAATTTGTGTTAAAATTATGCTGGTTTTATAAAGTGAAGGTGAGAGGTTTTGCATCTTCCATGGCCTGAAGTATCTAAATAACACTGGAATAATTTATTCTCTAAAGAATAAACTTATCTAGTGTTCCTACCAGTGACAGAACTTGAATCAACTTTTAGGATTTCTTATGGTCATAGTTTATTCAAGTTTTCCAATTCCTGAGTAAAATTTAGTGATTTTTATTTTGCTAGGAATTATATATTTTCTTTAGGTTTTAAATCTGGATGTCACAGAGTTGCATGCAGTATTCTTTTATAATTTTTAAGTGACTATAGCTCCTTGCTCATTTCAAATCTCGCCTATTTTTACTCTCTTTCTTGCTTTAATTAGGCTTGCAAGTGTTTCTGCTTTATTGGTTTTTTCAAAGAAACCAATTTCTGGGGTTTATCTTTTCCTTTTTCATTACTTCAACTTTTATCTCAATTAATTCCCTCTTCTTAGTTAATTTAGTTACTTTTTCTAACTTTACATAATGAATATTTTGCTCCTTTAATATTTTTGTTTTTCTTTTTTAAAATGAAGGCACTTAAAACTCTTGATTTTGGAAAATTCAGCTTTTACTGGATTGTTTTATTTTGTTTATGATTCCTTTTAAATTTCTTCTCTAATTCAGGGGTTTTCTAAAAGTGACTTTTTAATTTCCAAGTAATTAAGTTTTTTATCACTGTTTTATTATTTACATTCAATTTTATCGCATTATAACCAGAGAATGGTCAGAAAAATTTAAGGTTTTCTTCAAGGCCAACTCTATTTTTTCAAACATGTATGTAGACATAGAAAAAAAATCCTTTTACATGCAACTATCAAATCAAGTTTAGAGTGTGATCACATTTTTTTTCAAGAAAATTTTTAAAAAATTCCTTCTTTTCATAGAGGTACACTGGAACCAACTGAAAGAGCGCCCAATGATCAAAGCTGGAACAACTTGAGTAACAAAATAAAGTGGTATGGAATGGAGTTATAGCCCAAAGCATACAATAAACAACCATAGTTCTATACCGATATAAATAAACATTGAATAAATAAATAATTAGGGGAAAATAGATGTCTCCCATGAAGAATTTCAAATAATGTACACAGCAACTCTACCCTCAAAGACATGGAGCCTAACTCCCCACTTCTTAAGTGTGGGCTCTGTCCAGTGGTTTCCTTCCACAGGGAAAAGTAAGGAGAGGGGGAGATGGAGAGTAACCTTACAGTGGAGAAACATGACCAACATATTCCATCCAGGCAATCAAGGTTAGCATTTACATGATAAATCATGCTCACAGTGGGTCCCCTTGATGTGAGAATGGCATTTTACCTCCGCAGTATTCCTCCAACAAACCATAACTCTAGACTAATCATGAGAAAAACATCACACAAAAATATCAGGGACTGCACAAAATATCTGACTAGTACTCAAAACCATCAAGATTGACATGTCAGCAAAAATGTCAGAAGAATAATCTCTCAAAGTTCTCACTTCATAAAAGCAAAGAAAAAAATGGCAAAATCGTCAAAATTAACTCTTTTAAAACTCTGAAAATTAATGTAGGGCTAACAGCAACTTTGAGAGCATTTAGCCAAAACAAAAAACAAAGAAACAAACAAACAAAACCTCAGTGAGAACAGCAAGCTTTTGTGGCATTTTAACTACACATCCGAGAAGCTCAATGACCTCCAAGTAGGATAAACTCAGAGATCCACATCTAGACACATCATAATCAAATAGCCAAAAAGACAAAGAAAGAATATGGAAAGTAGCAAGAGAGAAGTGACTCTTCATGAATAAGGAAACTTCAATAACATTGATAGCTTATTTCTAACCTGGAGGTTAGTCAGCAATGTGATGACATGTTGAAAGTGCTGAAAGAAAAAACTCAACCAAGAATTCTATATCCAGCAAAAACTATCTTTCAAAAAATGAAGGGGAATGCTAGACATATCCAGGTAAACAAAAACTGAGAGTTCATCTTTAGCAGACCTTCTCTATAAGAAATATTGAAGAGAGTCCTTCAGGCTGGAATGAAAGGATACTAGGCAGTAACTCAAATCCACATGAAGAAATAAAGGATACCAGTAAAGTTCACTACCTACTTAAATATAAATGATGTTCTAAACACATTTTTTGTTTGTAAATCCTTTTTCTCCCTGTCTGATTTAAAAGACAATTGCATAAAGCAATAATTATAAATCTAAGTTGATGGGTACAAAATTTATAAAGATGTAATTTGGAACAAAAATGTAAAGGAAGGAGGAAATAGAGCTACACAGGAGCAAAGTTTGTGTATAATATTGAGATTAAGTTGGTATTAATCCAAATTAGATTGTTATAAATTAAGATGTTAATGGCAATTTTCAAGGCAACCACTATGAAAATAACTCAAAAATATACACTCTAAGAAATGGTAAAAAAAAAAATCTAAATAATATACTAAAAAATATCTATTTAGCACCAAAAACAAAGACAGTAATGGAAGAAATGAGAAACAAAAAAGACAACATAAAATACAAATAGCAAAATTGCTAATATAAATCTTACCTTATCAGTAATTACATTAAATTAAATCCTCCAATCAAAGGTAGAGGTTGGCAGAATGGATTTTTAAAATGGTTCAACTGTATGCTGCCTAAAAGAAACTCACTTTACGTTTAAAGACTCAAATAGGGTGAAAGTAAAATATGGGGAAAGATATACCATGAAAACAGTAACAAAGAGAGAGCTGGAATGGCTATACTAATATGACAAAATAGACTTCAAGACAAAATTGTTACTAGAGACAAATAATATTTTATAATGATAAAAGTGTCAATCTACCAAGGAGATATAACAATTATAAACATGTATATACAAAACAATAGAGTCCCAAAATACAAGAAGCAAAAAAAATGACAGAACCGATGGGAGAAATAGGCAGTTCCACAATAATTGTTGGAGATTCTAATACCCCATTTTCAATAATGAATAGAATAACTAAACAAAAGATAAACAAGGAAATAGAAGACTTGAACACTAAGCCAACAAAACCTAACAAACATCCATACAGCACTCTACCCAATGACAGTAGAATACACAGACTTCTCAAGTGTACATGGAACATCCTCGAGGATAGAACACGTTAAGCCATTAAACAAGTCTCAGTAAATTTAAAAGGATTGAATTGCACAAAGTGTGATTTCTGACCACAATGGAATGAAATTAGAAATCAGCAACAGAAGGAAATTTGAGAAATTCACAAATATGTAGAAATTAAGCAACAGACTCCTAAATAAACAATTAGCCAAAGGAAAAAACACAACAAAAATTTGAAAATATTTGGAGATGAATGAGTACAAAAGCAAAGTACAAAAAGTTAATACCTACATTTAAAAAGATCTCAAATCAATAACCTAACCTTCCAACTTAAGAAACTAGAAGAAAAAGACCAAACTAAATCCAAAGCAAGGAGAAGGGAGAAAATAATAAAGATTAAAATGAAAGTAAATTAGGAATAGGAAAACAATAAAACCAAAAATTAGTTCTTTGAAACTATCAACAAAATTAAAAACTCTAGCTAGCTAGACTGACCAAGAAAAAGAGAGAAGAATGAATTAATAATACCTGAAGTGAAAGAGGGGTCATTACTACCAACCTGACAGAAATAAAAGGATTGTAAGAGAATACTATGAACTGTACATTAACAAATTATATAAAGTGATCTGGACAAATTTCTAGAAAGAAACAAACTACCAAAACTGACTCAAGAAGAAGAAGAAAATCTAAACAGACATAATAAATAGACTGAATTAGTAATCAAAACACTTTCCACAAACAAAAGCCCAGAACCAGCTGGCTTCATTGGTAAAGTTTACTAAACATTTAAAGAATTGAATTCACACTAATCTTTCACAAACTCTTCCAAAAAAACAGAAGAGGAAGGAAGTTTCATAACCTGATACCACAACCAGACAAAGATATCACAAGGAAAGAAAACTACGTAGAAATAGATGCAAAAATCCTCAACAAAGTACTAGCAAACTGAATCCAGCAGCATATGAAAAGGATTATACGTCATAACCAAGTAGGCTTTATCCCAAAAATCCAAGATTGGCTCAATATCTGAAATTAATCAATGTAATAAACCAGATCAGTAGAATAATTTACAAAAACCACATGATTTATCTCAATAGATGCAGAAAAACATTGGATGAAATCTAGCAGCCTTTCATAATAAACTAGGAACAGAAGGGATCTTTCTCAACCTGATAAAGGGCACCTGAAAACCTACAGCTAGCATAATACTTAAAGGTAAAAGACCGAAGGTTTTCCCCAAAGATCAGGAATAAGACATGGATACCCACACTCATCACTTCTATTCAATATTGTACTGGAGGTTCTGCCAGGGCACTTGGTCAAGAAAAAGAAATGAAAGACATCCAGATTGGAAAGGAAGAAGCAAAACTATTTTTATTCATGGATGACATGATCTTATCTACAGAAAACTTTCAAGAATCCACAAAAAAACTATTAGAGCTAATAAATGAGTTTAGCAGGATTGCACGGTACAAGATAATCACACAAAAAGAAGCTGTATTTCTATATATTTTCAATGAAAATTTGAAAATAAAAAGAAGAACAATTGCATTTTCAATATGATAAGAGAGACTGAAATACTTAGGAATAAATCTAACAAAAGAAATGCAAGATTTGTACACTGTAAACTATAAAACGTTATTGAAAGAAATTAGTGGCATTATTCATAATCATCAAAAAGTAGAAACCGCCCAAATGTTTATCAACTGATGAGCAGCTAAATAAAGTGTGGTATATACATACAATAAGGTGTTATTTGGCCATAAAAAGGAGTAAAGTGTGATACAGCTACAACATGGATATATCTTCAAACCATTGTGCTAAGTGAAAAAAGCCAGTCACAAAAGGCCACATAGCATATGACTTCACTTACATGAAATATCCAGATTAGGCAAATCTATAGAGACAGAAAGTAAATTAGTGGTTGCTTAGGGCTGGGGGAAGGAGGGATTGGGAGGTGATAAGGGGTAAGAGGTTTCCTCCCAGATTTATTTAAATGTTTTTAAATTGATTGTGGTGATGGTTTCACAGCTCTGTGGATATACTGAAAAACACTGAACTGTACAAATCAAATAGGTGAATTGTGGTAAGTGAATCATATCTCAATAAAGCAGTTACCAAAAAATAAACAAACTGTCAAGGTCATCAAAAACAAGGAAAGTCTGAGAAACAGTCACAGCTAAGAGGAGCCTGAGGAGACTTTATGACTTAGTATAATGCAATATCCTGGATAGAAATCTGGAATAGAAAAAGGACACTGGTAAAAATTAAGGAAATATGAATAAAGTGTGTACTTATTAATAGTGTATCAATATTGGTCCATTAATTGCAACAAACGTACCATACTATCATAAGATATTAATAATAGGAGAAACTGCATCTGTGGTATATGGGGACTCTGCATTCTCTCTGCAATTTTTCTTTTATCTAAAATTACTCTATCTTACATAACAACAGTGTTTATTATAAAATATTCCTTTCATTTTGTAACACCTCTATTAAAAATAGGCTGCAGTTCATAACTAAAACCCTAGAATTCAAAGATTTCTGTTTCCCACCCCAAAACTTTTATAACCTACACTTCTGTTATCCCCCAATACAAGCAGCTATTTAATGTCATATGACTTTCCCTTGATAGCTAACAATAGTTCACCTTCTCAAGGTCATCATTATTTGTTCAGTACTAAGAAATATAGATACAAAGGCTATAGAAAAGTGGCTGAATATATAAAAAATAAAAATAAAACTACTCTAAGATTACAGTTTATTTTTAAAAAGTCATCTTTACAATTCTGAGACAGGTAACTGATATGTCCACTTTAATTACATTTTTATCAATTCTCCCTTACTTTATGTATTTAGTTGTCATTGTTTTGGGTGCGCACAGATTTGACTTATATTACTCATAAGTTGTAACCTTTATCCTTACCTTTCTATCTGGTTTAGGGCTTTTACTCCTAAATCCCACGTCAATTTTAGCACAGTCATTTTAGTGGCCCCATGGCACATGTGGTTTCCACATGGCCACAGTGAAGTGGGACCTTTGACATACTTACATTAAAACCTCCACTCCCTCTTTACAGACCACTTCACAGTCGCCACCACTTCTGGAATCTTTTTGCCTCACCTGTGTCCTTATTTCTCAGTTCATGAATTTGCTGAATACTTATTTAAATCCCCCTCCCTCAGATCCCTTCTGTGTCAGAATTTTTGCCTTTGTTTCCTCTTGTTTCATGATGTCAGTCTATCCTTATCCATCTATAGATATTTTCTTCACCTCATTTTTCTGGTTTTCTCCAACTTGACTTCTCTCTTCTTTTTGTGTGTAGTTTCTTCAGATAGAGCATGTGGGTGATATCCTCCAATTTTTGCATGAAAAAAAAAATATTTTTAGATCCATTTTTAAAGCATTCACTACTTCAGAAATCAAAGGTACCCTGAAGTTTATGAACAATGTAAGGAGTCGTTAATGAAGAGAGAGAGTGATTCAACTGTGTCTCTATCCCTTGATTTCTGCAGAAGGGTAGGAAGGCCAGTTTCCTGTCTGGAAGAGATAGAGGTTTTTTTTCTTCCATGAGAGACTCTCAGAAATCTTCAGGTGTGAAGACAGAAATGGGAAGTGACTGGAATTTACCTTCCTGGAACAGCCAGAAAGTGTTTAATGCAAATGTTAGTGCAACCAGCATAACTGAAAGGGCAGTTTGGTCCGGTGCAAAGGGAGTGTTTAAAACAAATAGAGCAGAGATTCTCAAGCCTCGGCTAGGAGAGGTGAGCCCAGTGAGCCAGCCCAGGTGACAAGAGATAGGTCGACCTCTCTCTGCCATCATTTCAGAGGCCTCACCAAGCAAATTTGGTTTTCCAAACAGCCTTCCTTATCGATAAAATCCACACTTCAGTGAACATGAATTCTTGTTCTGGTACCACTCGTTTTTCTTAGGGCCTTATTCCAGGGGCTTGATGCCACGGTTAATGAGACGAAGGAGACAGAGAAAGGAACCAAGAAATTTCCTTGCATATCGCCATGTGAATCCCCTAGGCCTTTGTGGGAATCACACCTAACCTGAGATTACTTGGAAGAATGTACCACTTTTATTTTCCAGAGTGATGACCAGCACCTCTAGGTGTAGTAGATCCAGAGACAGGTGAAGAGATAAACTTTAGGACCCGCGACCAGCTTCCCTGACGGTTTCACCCCAGGATGAGGGGAATGAGTTGCTTTGATATTTCCTCCCTACATGCAATGTGCATTCTCTCGGCCTTTTAAGGCATATTCTAGGACCACTTGGGTGAGCCTCAAGGACTCATTGTAATTTTTAATACAATCACGTTTTCTCAGATCTCAAGGAAGAGCCCTAGGGTATATTTTTAATTATAAGGTAGGCTCAGCATTTGGCCTATGTGTTATGAAACATCTTGGCCAAAGTCGCACAGGCAAGTCCTGGGACCAGGTGGGAGCATTCACACAGCCGTATGTAAGGCACTTCAGTTCCTCTTATCCTCAGATCTGCTCTCACCTCATCATTTGAAAATACAGCATCCGTGCCATTTTTCTCAGTTGCATTCTCTGATGGGAAGCTGGACCAGTGGATCTTTTGCACATTATAGGTGTTTCATTAGGATTATCATTTAAAACACACACAAAAAAAGGCACACTCCAGGGTGCCGTATATTAAACATTTTATTTCCTCTCCTTAAAACAATCAGAGCTAAATGTTTTTACAGATAATCCCAGGTCTCATTATAGGAGAGTAAATGCACACTCTTATGAACCGTTCTCCCTCAATAACCTAGCTTATGAACATTTTCCTCTTCTCTTCTCCCATTTTCACATTTAACCTAGTTTCCTCCCCTTTTAAAATTCAGCTGGAGGATCTCTGTCTTGCGTAGCTTCGGCTGTGTTTCCCTGACCTCAACCTGTAGGTTATTTACTTAATGCCACCCATGACACAAACCTTAGCCTGTAGTGGGTTGTCAGGAGTTGACATCTTTATGTAATTTCCATGTTCTGTACTATCTTTTGCAGAGGGAAGGGGTCAGTGCAGCCAGTCACTCCTGCCCCTAATTCACCTTCACATGTTATTATTATTATTACTGAGAAATGGTCAAGTCTGCAGTTGGACAGACTGTCCTCCTTTAAAGGGTAAAGAGGCCTCATGAGCAGAGTCCAGAGACCTTGTTGTCTATCGCCTGCCTCTAGGATGAGCTGGGACATTCTAGAGTTCCAGAACATTCTTTCTCCCTCTCTATGTGGAAGGGTTTAACTGTTTATGCTCATTAGCAGTAAGTTTCCTTAAGGTAGGAGCAACCCCTCAGGTCATCCTCTAGCCCTCCCAGTCACATAGTGACAGTGGTGCCCCCAAGAGCATAAGCCCCTCAACAGGCTGAGCCATCACAATCTCTTCTTCAGGAATGCAGATTGGGACTGCATCATAGCAAGATCCCTGGGTGCAAACCAAGTGCTGTTGGTGGCTGTGTTTTCTACCATGTACAGTGGAGAAAAGTCTTTGGGGTTTTTTTGTTTGTTTTGTTTTTATCTCTTCCTAACATTTTTCCCCTTAAAACAGATCAAGTAGGCTTCTCATGCAACCAGTAGGGTCCCTACTAATAAACCTATCTAGGTTTTAAAGAATCATTATTCTTTGTCCTCTCCTCTCTCTTTTTCCCACTTGATTGCCTGGTGTTTGCCTGCCTGGTTTTTGCTGAGGATGTGCATGTGCACTTGTGCAATGTATATAGATCTGCCAGTCCATATGGAAAAAATAAAAGATGAATTTATCCTATTCATAAACCAGTGCAGGGAAAGGCATTTCAGAGCCCCCCTTTCTGAGTCACCTGTACCCCTTATATGGGCATCACTCTTTAGTGACTGTGAAAATGCAGAGCTGGGGTTATAGAATCTTTCATTTTTCAAAAGAAATCAGAACTATGAATTTTTATGAGAAATCCCTTGATTTTGAATTGTGGATTCAAATTGTGTTTACATACACAGTAAAGCAACCTTCCCCCCTCCCCACTAATTTCCCCTCCAAAGTCTGTGGGCTTTTCTTCACTTTAGATGCTGGAGATCTTCATTTTAGATCCTTACTGTTCGCAGCATGGTTTGAAGACCAGCAGCAGCAGCAGCAGCAGCAGCAGCAGCAGCAGCAGCAGCAGCAGCAGCAGCAGCAGCAGCAGCAGCAGCAGCAGCAGCAGCAGCAGCAGCAGCAGCAGCAGCAGCAGCAGCAGCAGCAGCAGCATCGCTCAGCAACTCAACAAAAATGCCGAATCTCAGGCCCACCCCCGACCTGATGAATCAGAATCCTGCACATTAAAGACTGGGAAGTCCCGGCTTCATTCACTTGTTCATAAATTTGGCTGCATATCGAAATTACCTGAGGAGCTTAAAAAATACTGAAATGTGGGTTCCACTCCTAGAGATTCCGTTTTAATTAATCTGGAATGCAGCCTGGACACTTTTTTTTTTGAAACTCTCCAGGTGACTTTAATGCACATCAAATATGAAGAACTGCTGGTCTACCACAGGATCCACCACCTCCTATTGACTTCCAGATAATACACCCAGCAGTTCACTCTCACCTCATCTGCCTTAGCAACTCCTGGTCTGGAGTCTCAAGACTTCCACAGGAGTTGCAAGCTGTAGGTTCATGAATATTGCCAGAAGACTATTTTGAGGGATGGCAGGGAAAGAGTGTTTCAAATTTTTTTCAAACTCGATGGTCCTAAATTAGGAGACAGGATTTTCTGAAATGCTACAAAGAAATATTGAGTAGGAACACCTTAGAAAAATACTCTAGTACAGCCCAAAGTACTCAATTACATAGTACAAAGATTCCAAACACACAGGGCTAACCAAGACTGCATCTTACATGATCTCAGGTTTCTGAAAACCCCAGTTCTTTGAAAATGTGGCCAAATGAGAAGGGAGAGAATAACAATAGCAAAATACTCAAGGTTGAACCTGAGAGAATGGACACCTAAAATTAGAGTCCAGGAAAAAGTCTTTTAAGTTCTCACACCTTATGTATATATATATAACAAAAAAATTATGTGTGTGTGTGTGTGTGTGTGTGTATGTATGTATATATATATATATATATATATATTTTTTTTTTTTTTTTTTTTTTTTACTTTTTAAAAATATTTTTCTGTTTGGTGCCATGACTCAGATCTGACATCTAATCTTGTTACTGTTCATTGCTCCTACATTTCAGCAGCTAAAACAAACTTTTTGTTTGTATCTATGAATATGTATGAAATTCTCCCAGTGTGATAAACTGCAAACAAAACCCTAACCCACAATTCTTTATTCTCCCTGTATTCATGCCCCATGCAAAATGACTTTGATGCTCCTCCCCTCAAGAGGTAGAGTCTATTACTTTGAATCTGGGCTGTCCCAGTGACTTCCTTTAGCCAATAGAATGGGCAGAAGTGACATTGTGCCAGCTCTGAACCTAAGCTGCAAGAGATCTTGCACACTCCTTCTCTTTTTTAGACTGCTGTCATTGCAGTGTGAGCAAGCTGGATTAGCTGGAGAAGACTCAAGGCCTCCACAGACCAGCTGACAGCTAGCTGACTCCCAACATTTGAGAAAGCCCCTCCAGTATCAGCAGAGTCACCTACCCAACCCATAGCTGACTAAAGATGCATAAGCAAGCCCAGAAGACCAGAGGAATCACCCAACCAGCCCACAGTATCATGAGTCACATAAATACTTGACTTGTTTTGGAATGATTTGTTATATAGCAATAGATAATTGACATACCCAGCCTAGGGAGTTTCAACTTAGACGTTAAAGTCCTAAAGAAATAGAGTCCAAAGAAATAAATAACTAGAAAATAGTTAATCTAAACTAGCGGATACTAAGGAAAGAATGATAAGGGCCTCTTATCAATTTTGTTCCTCCATTGGGCCATTTGGGGACTGCTGTGTTGCTTTGCTAGGTCAAGGAGCTGAGCAGAAATGGGACCAGCTGGTTGGAGGCAGTGCATAGTCAGAGGATGGCCCTAGTGACCAGCACAGAACAGTAATTTTTCATTCACTTCCTAATTCTACCACCAGTGCCGATCTTTTAATTTTTCCATCTCAGTGTTATTGAGCACCTTAATTTGAAGATCAGGCTTAAATATAAACAATGTTCATGCTCTGAATAACACCAAGTATATGGATTCTTATGACCTAGTATGATTTCCCAAAAGATAGCAGCATTACATGTCCTAGGGTTTTCTGCAAACTTCCTAAGAAAACTGAACTGTTTCAGAAGAAACTGCTTTCAGTATTCTTGCTCATTCTGAAAATCAGTGTAAAACTTAGATCAAATGGCAAAAGGAAAAAGAAAATCACTTATAAGATGCTACATGTATCACAGATTCAGTTCTCTCTCTCTAACAAATCAGGAGTGGTGTTCAATCTTTGGACAATGGGCAGCTTTGTTGAAGAGAAAATTATTCTGCTTGTAGCTCCTTGTTACACAGGATGAAGGCTGGATTTCTGCAAACACCTCCTTACCTTTGTAGCTGACTTGAGTTTTCCAAGAAGTGGCAAAACCAACCACGTCATCCCATTTTAAGGACATTCATGGCTTTTGAGGAAGGTTGTTGGCTGTACATGGTAAAAGGGCAACCCAAAGATTAACAAGATTGATATTTAGAAGCCAGATCTACTTCCAGATAAATAGAAGCATCACTTCCAAGTAAACAGAAGACTAATGAAGGAAATTGTGTTTTCCTCTCAGTGGTGAGATCAGCAAGCTAAGTCCATGGCATGTTTATGGATCTTTGTCCCAGGCAGCATGAGGGATAAAGAAGCCATTCCCAATATGGTGACTGCTCTCAAGGTGCTAACAACCTGGTTGAGCAGACAAGATGGGCATATCTGAGAACAACAGTGCATAGATGAATACTTCCAAGAGATGCAGTTCAGATGGTGAATGGTACCTGAGTTACCAGAGTCAGAGGACATAAGAGTTTTCTGGGAGCTGGGTAAATCAGGGAAGGCTGTGGGAAAAGTCAAGAAATCCATAGAGAGACTGTGGATGCTGTAAATTAAATACTCTTTTAGAAGTGTGTCCTGTCTGGCTGACTCTTCACACACCACACACACACACACACACACACACACACACACACACACACACACACACACACACACACACACACACACACACACACACAGTGATAATGCTCTGTTTCTCTCATCAAACCATCCCTGTCTCCTGAGAGTCACTGGAGAGACAGCTGTGTAGTCGGTCACTGTTGTCATTCTTGACATTATCTTGAGCTATATACCACCTGGGACAGGTAAACTGCTAGAGAAAGAAATTGTCCCAAGTGATACCAGTGAGACAAGAGCAACCCAGACATGTGAACAAGGAATACACAACAAAAACATCTTTTGTTAAGTCCCTGTGAGTAGCAATTCTTAGAAAGCTTTCTACGGGGTGCCATCTGGATGTATAACTACCACTATGATAAAATAGCTCTTTCTTCCATTCTAGCCATGCTCGTATCTTATAATTATCTATACTCCCAAGTTTTCGGAGCCTTTATTTTAAAAAAATAAGGAAAACTTTATCTTTGCACAGTTGGTTTTCAATACAATTGTAGCATATTTTCCAAAATGCCAAGTAATCTAAAAGTAATTTACATCTGAGCTAGGAATAGATCAGGTTTTTAGGATATTTTCCTTCTTACTTCCTGAGTTGTGCTCTGACTAATCTAGTAATAAAATTAGTTAAGTATTCAACTAGGCACAAACTGCATGATTAGAGAGGATGGCTATGAGGGCTGGAAGGAAACCAGCCTAATTGAAAATTTATCAAGAGATCATTTAATTCCATGCAATGAGCATTTTCTGCATACCAGGGGACTGGTCATCATTATTCATTAAGACACAACCCACATGGAGCTAGATTAAGAGGTGACCATTCAGGGGCCTCAGTAGTTTTTACATGCGAATGTGACCCCACAGTCCTAACAGAACAGACCAACGTACAGATGGCAATTCCACCTTGTGGGTTATTAAAATGAGCCTCTCATAGCTTTATCCAGCAGACAACTGCCTAGCCACACCACAATCAAGCTGAAATGTGCTGCACATTGCATCTGGCTGCCTTAATTAAAGTCCACCAATCATCCAATTACACTGCATGATTTCTCAAGCCTCTCTTGAAACAAGCCCCCAGAAAACCAGGAGGAAAAATCAAATTGAAGAAGGAAGCCCCAGGATTTCAACAGGCTCTAATTGCAGAGGCTTCAATTTGCTCCTAGGTGTATAATGAGTAGAAATGAAACAAGGTTCTTAATCTCCTGCGTGTTCTTCAACAGGCACAGCTCAGTTGAGAGAGATAAACGTGACGCTGCTCACCGTGCCTCACTGGTGTGCCACCCTGGCCTCTCCAATCGTGTCTCTCCCTGTAGGCTGACCAAGTTCGGTGGCCTCCCCTTGGCTACCAAAACATAAATCTTTGAGAGGAAACAGCTCACTTTACTGACTATATCATTCACTAGCAAGGCCATTTTTTACATTTGATAAAGTGACCGGCAAAAGGGATCTCTTGCAGAAGAGGCCCAGACAAATACGTCTTTACAAATAAGAACAAAATGTCCATGTACAGACTCCACTTAAGAAAAATAACCGAGACTTCTAACACAACACAAATCACTTGGTGCACATGATCTCATTTCATCTTAAGCACCCTACGTGGGGACCTTGAAGTTCAGAGTGGGTAAATAATGTGCTTACAAATGGGCACGAGAAAAGATACAGAATAAAAAAATGTTGTTGGACAATTTGAGAAAAAAATTCCAGGTTCATCCACTTCTTCCCAGAGGACAATGAGACATGTGGAAGCAGACCAACTTGGTCTATGTCCTTAACAAAGCTATTGAACCCCCCTGACCCTTGGTTTCTTCATCTCTAAGACGGAAATACTCTCCTCTACCTTACAAAGTTGCAGTGAGGATTAGATGAAATAATAATGCATGCACAGTATTCAGTCGGTGCTGGCTATTATTATTTATTACACAATTTTCCTTGATTTAATCTCCTTTCAACTCCTTACTGAAGTAGCTCGAGATCTTTAGGTAAAGCAACACTCCAACTGGACCTAAGAAGCAACTGGATATCATTTGCCATGATGGTGATAAAGCACTAATTAAATTGGGATTACCAAACTCCACTGTGCAGGAGGGATCTGGTGGGAAGTCTGGTCTGTTGATTTCTTAGCAGAGGAAGAGCTATACAGCTGGAGGCAGAGGAATGTGGAGCTGAGGGGAGAGCCCACATCACCTATGGCTTTCACTTTGATTAAGACTCTGTTCTTTGCACTGCACCCTTGAACAAGATGAACCTTAACACAGGGTGTGCTGCAAGAGACCCCATTTCAATCCGCTGGCTCCCAGCGCCAGCCATCTGCCATATCCAGTTGGGGAGCAGAGATGAAATTAAATTGCTGCAGTGCCACTCCCCCATTCCCTAAGAACCCAGCGAAGAATGACCAGCTGGCCGGCTGTGGCCATTTACAGAGCAGACCATTCTGTGTTAATGGAGCAGAAAAAAGCAGGACAACAAAACTGGGAGAGAAGGACCTCAGGGAAAGACAACATCCTACAGCAAAGTGCATAAAAGACCAGTATCCTGTTAGTATGGTGACATCTTTATCAGTTCAAGGTTTCCCAAACCAGAAGGAGCATAGAAAATGTTTTAAATAGTTAGACAAGCAACTAGGAATAAGAAAAAAGACTTATACATAGACCACTGCCAAAATGTAAAAGCAGCACGATTCACGCCCAGTGTGGAGATGAAAGAGGTCAGACTGGATCTGAAAGCCTTCACGAGGACACAAGACATAGCTGAACCAGGAGCAAAGGAACCTTCTAGTGCCATCCAGAAGAATAGCGGGGAGTGGGGGAGGGGAAAGAGATTGAGGATGCTCTACAAAGGTGGTGATTTTCCAGGGTTCTGTCGTCATTGTTGTTGTTCCACGTTCTATATTCTATGTTGACTTAGATGACAAGACATTAAAGGGCCTAAGTGTGAAAGCAAGACCATGAGAGGCACAAAGAAAACCATGCAAAGGTGGCATGTGCTTGCTACAGCCCTTTCCCCAAAGGACAGTGCCATGTTAGCACCTGCTCACACCTACGGCCCCACAACTGCTACTAGCAAAACCACGAAACTCAGAGATTCACTTTCATCTATATGGGGGTGCCATTGCCCACTTTGGCTCAGTGAAAGGTTATGTGGTAGATACATTTAGGGTTTTTACAGAAAGGATTGTTGTCAGTGTGTCGTTCATTTCCACTGAGACACAAACAAGGTACAAATAAACCCAGACCTGGGAAATGGAGATTGGGAACCACCTTATGCTTCTCCCATCATTTTACAAGTGAAACAAGCATGGCTTGGGAAAGTTAGCTAACTACAATAATGTTACACAGCTAAGGTCAGGGGTGGTATTAGGACTGCAGGCTACACAGATATAGAGGAACAAAGCACTTTCTGCTTAGGAAATTAAACACTGGAGTGTGCCCAAATAAAGGGGAATCTCCTCTAGTGAAGGCATGAAAAATAGGACTGATTTTTTTAGAGATATGACAGCTCGCAAGAATCTTTCGAAGTCCTTCCCAGACCTAAGAGTCTACAAACCTTAAAGACAACAACTAAAGGACAAAACCCATAGTCAGGTGGATCCTTGACAGCAAATAAAACTGGATGATAGGTAGGCTGGGGTGAAATTTCACTGCACTTTGGCCTCCAGCAGAGAAGTGAGAACTTCCAACATACAAGGCACCCTTCTAGGTACTGCTGAGCACATAGATGTAAGACACACCCACCAGAGGGATGGAGAGAGGAATAATGCTGCAATGTTGGGACCAGATCTGATGGAGTGTCACTTTCATGTACGTTACCTCACAGCAAGTCACAGTGCTAAGTATTGTTTTCCCTATTTTACAGAAAGGAAGGTCAAGCAGTGGCAGAGAGTCACTGTAATGTGTTGGCCCATTCTCTTCCTATGCTCTCCAGAATTTAGCTGCAAATGGGTAAATACATAGAGAAACTAGGGTGTGTTCATAAAGACTGACATTTCAACAAATCTAAAGACTGTGACATGGGAAAATGAAATAAACATTCTCTGGCATCTGCAGCATGGCCATCTCCATATGCACAGGAATGTGTCACCTTGAAAGCACCTTTGCTCTGCTTCTGGATGAAAGAGTCTGCGTGGCTCTCCCATGAGCAGAGTGCTGGTCCCTTGCAGAGTACAGATTTGAAACTTTCCCCAAGATACAGTTTAAGAAGTCTGGACTTTATTCTGTAGACAATGGGGAATCAAAAAAAGTTTCTGAGCAGAGGAGGAACTTTATTGAATACAATGCTTATAGGGGAGCAGGACTGAAAAAATAAAACTCAGGTTTGAAAAGTGGTGAGAAGACATACTTGGAGCAGTCAAGACCAAAGGAAATGAAGAGAAGTAATGAAAGTGGAAAGAGGAAAACTACCCTAGGGCCCTACCTTTACATGGCCTATATGATTAATCCATGTCAATGTGGTTACACGGTTTGGTACATTAGCCTATTGTGTGCATTTAACAAGAATCACCTCAAGATGATGGCTTCAAGCCAAAGGGCTACTAAGGTGAAAAATGTACCCCAGTAGACAGCTGGATGAGGAAATCTTTCTGGGAAGAGAGGCTCTAGGGGCTCTCAAACCCTGGTAAAGCATCATTTGCTTTCCTTAGCTGGGAAAGACCCATCTCCAGAGAGCGCCTTTTCATTTTTTTTTTTTTTTTAATGTTTATTATATTGATTTGGGCTGGTATGCTCTATATATGTCAGTCAGTCAAGTTGGTTTACAATGTTGTTCAACTCCATATTTTCCTTATTGATCTTCTGTCTGGTTGTTCTGTTCATTACCAAACGTGGGCTGTAAGTTTCCAACTCTTTTTTTTTTTTTTTTTTTTTTGTCTTTTTTGTGACCGGCCGCACCGCGCTCAGCCAGTGAGTGCACCGGCCATCCCTATATAGGATCCGAACCCGGGGCGGGAGCACCGCTGCGCTCCCAGCGCCGCACTCTCCCGAGTGCACCACGGGCTCGGCCCAGAGAGCGCCTTTTCAGCCTCAAACCAAAGTTCTCTGGGAAATAAAAAGAGAGAGATACTTCTCAGCCCTGTGAGATGATAGTAGATTGCAGACCATTCACTGACAGAAGTGGGCTTTATGAAAGACAGCTGATGGAATTAGAAGAAGCATTTAATTTTATCAATGACTAATTTATCTGTACATTCAAAAGAGATTCCACTTTAATTTCTAAACAGATAAGCATATACAAAGTAAGTATAGTAAGTATAATAAAAAAGCTTCTGTTTATTTTTAATATTGAAATGAAAATACGTTTTTACTGTTCTTTCATCTGGGACCTTATCCTTTCCTCCTGTGCCCAGCTCCTTGTCCAGAGGTGTTGTTTAGCCACCAAAGCCACCTTGCTGCTTCCTTAAACAATAGGCAGAATTATGTCTTGCTCCTGAGGGACTATTACAAGAGCACTTTGATGATTAGCTTTTTTAAATGCGCAGAATAGATTTTAAAATCATCAGTCCTATTACCCAGCCCTATCCTTGGGCTTCACTCAAAGCTAATCCCATGCCCTACTTTCTCCATCGATCACAAATGTAAAGCTGTTTAAAGATCTATTTCCTCCTCCCGCCCCCCATTATTATTACCTTGGTTCTAGCTGTCAAGAGACCTTGCTAAAGAGAAGAATGCTATAATTCAGTATTAGCTTACCAGAAAACACTAGTGGGAGTTGAAATCGCAAGTAGGCAGAGAATAAAGTAGAACCAAAATTCATCACAAAGTCATTTTTGCCTCCCACACTCTACTATGACCCAGACGATAACCCTTATTTGTAAAGAACATATTTGTTCCTGCGCATCACAGGAAAAACATCGTGATGGTTGGTTGCTGCCATTTTTTGTGTCAGAATTTTCACTCCTCCCCTGGAAAAGAGGGGTATGTTTTAGAAATGCTCTGATCTCTTATCTACAATCAGCAGAAAAAAATTACAATTTAGCTCACTTTGAGCAAATGATGTTTGGACTGGATTCCAAAAGCAGATGATGATATGAATAAATGGCAATTCTCTGCCTCTAAGGACCATGACAAATGTCGCAGGAGAGCCTTGGCCCGCACTTCGACAAGAGGTCCCTTGGAAGCCCTTAGGCACCTGCCTGTGCCCTGATAGAGAGGCATTGAGAAAAGCAGCTCTTGGGGGTGGCTGGCTGGCTTCAGACACACAGCAGTTCAGTGACAGCAGTTTTAAAGGCAGAAAGCTAACTCTCTAAATATGGCCAAGTCACCTTAATTAAGGCCAGAGACTCTTCATTAAAAAGAAATGGCACTTGAGTTCAAAATTTCAATATAAGGAGCCACAACAAATTGGAAAGGATGGAGGGCACCGGCTAAATATGCTGCCAAGGGCACATATGATTTTTAGTTGCCTTTTCTTAAAGATAGTCTCAAATTAAAGGCTAAGTGGCTAACTGGGTTTACTGAGAACTAGTGACTCTGGCACTTGGCTAAGATGCTGTACAAATCCCATCAGCTAAGGCCTTACCAGGAGCTGTCCCTCTTGTTTTCCAACCCTGCAATGAGTCCTCCAAGTTCTTCTTTCCCACTTGAAGGCATTCATGTGGACCCCTCCCCACTCCCCACACCCCCACTTAAACCCCCACCCCATGTTTTCCCACTGCATTTAGACTAAAAGTCAAACCTCTAGCCAAGGCCTTCAGGGTTCCCACCTGATCTAGCTCCTGCCTCACCCTCCAAACTCACATCCACCCAGTCTCCTTTGTTCACTCCAGCTCGGCAGCTCAAAATTCTTTCTGCCTCAGGACATTTGCATTTACAGCTCTCCCCTCCTGGACTGCTCATCTTTCAAAGCATGGCTGGTTCCTTACCATTATTCAGTTCAAATGTTACCTGCTCATAAAATCTTTCCTGACCCACCTTTTGTAAAATATCCCTTGTTCCCTATATAACTCTCTAAACACTGCTCTGTTTTTGTTGTTTTGGTTTTTATCATCAATCTCTGACATTACTTATTTCTTTACCTGTTTATTGTTCTGTCTCCACACTAGAATATAAACCCCTTGAGAACAGAGACCTTGCCTGTCTCATTCACTACTAGATCCCTAGATCCTAGAATAGTGCTCCATCAATATTTTTGAATGAATGAATGAATGAATTTTTCAGGATACTCACTGCCACAATTAAAAATCTAGAAATAATTATTTAAAAATCTTGTAGCAATCAGGCAAGTACAGGTGGAAATAGGCCAATCTGGCAATGTTTTGTGGAGAAATCTGCATGCATTTGGATCAGAGCCCCCCCTGAACCTCCAGCCACCCCTGTGCTCCTGGCTGGCACTTGACAAAAGTAATTTGTAGGATGTTGCTTTCCAGCAAAAACCAGGGATTCTAGTTTTCACTCCCCAGAGCCATTTACATGTATTCATTGATATTTTTATCTAGAACTGCAAACCGCAGCCAGCCTCATGAATATCTTACATAAACAAGCAACAAATGGCATCAGTTGAAAGCCTTTATAATAATGCCTCAAGCAACCTGTGCATAGTCAGTAATCTCAAAGCCAGAGTGACTTCTCTGCTTGGGAAAGAGGAGTCTGCCATAAAGACGAGAATGGAATTCGACTTTCCTTCTGAAGTCCACTTACCTACCATTCTTACACTTCTGTTCTGATGTTGCCCTAGGCTGCCACATGCACACCCAGGGAACACAAAAACAAGGCAGCTTTTCCAGTTATGATGCTCACTGGAGCACATGTCGTTTCATCTCGAGTCATTGATCCAGAAAGGAAAGTGGAAGGAGATGAAACCAAACAGGGCCAAACACATCGATTGTGTTTGGTTCTCTTTAGAGTAATTCTAAACTAAATAAAGGTCAATGCTCAGTAGAAAGAAGGGGGTACGTTCAGGTTGAATTCTCTCATACAGCTCCCTCCATGCCTAACTGATTCCTATGGGTTACAGAATTTCATCAGTGGTGACACAGATATGTGGTACCTCTGTGGAGCTGAGCCAAACAACAAGGAAACTGTTCACGAGGCGTAAACTTAAAATGGACATTGTAATAATAAGTCAGCTGTCCACTTGCCACCGCTCATTCACTTCCCCTAGGAATCATAGTTATGTAATAACTCTGTGAAATGGAGTTGTGCTTAGACCTCTGATTGTTCTCATTGTGAGGACTGTGTCACTTGATATCATCTGGCTATATCTGCAGGTATAGAGCTGACCCAGTGCTGCAAGAGGATGGCTTTCAGAGGGGAAACAAGAAAATTCCAGGGCTCTGATGGGTTTGGAACCCCTAGATTTAAAGTCACTGCTTCCTCTGCAGCATGACAGAAGTCTAAGGGCATTTACATAAAAGGAACTAAAATAATAGGGTGGAATACATCAAAGCCAGCCTTTCTTTCTTAAATCTGAGAAAAAAACAAAACATTTACAAGGCCGGGCCCACCGGAAGTTCAGCTTTGTCATTTACTTGCCCTCTTTACCACCATTTGACCAGTATTTAGGCACACACCAAGTGCAAGGCACCATGTTGCATGCTAGGTACTCAATGATAAACAAGACAGACAAGTTTTCTGCCTGTTCTAGAGCTTTCATTCTAGTGTAAGTCTGTCTTTTTTTTTTTTTAAAGACATTTGTTGAGATAATTCACCCATTTAAAGTATACAATTCACTGGCTTTTCATATATTAATGGAGGTGTTAAACTATCACCATAATCAATGTTAGAACATTTTCATTAACGTAAAAGGTTAATGAATTAGGGACCTAATCAATTACACAGTTATTGAGTTAAAATAGTGATCATTGCTTCAACTTCTCTGAAAGAATGAAGCATGTAATGTGAGCTCTCTGGTTTGGGGGCTCCAGGAAGGCTCCCTTCTGAAATAACATTTGGGCCGAGCCCGTGGCGCACTCGGGAGAGTGCTGCACTGGGGAGAGTGCTGCACTGGGAGCGCGGCGACGTTCCCGCCGCGGGTTCGGATCCTATATAGGAATGGCCAGTGCACTCACTGGCTGGGTGCCGGTCACGAAAAAGACAAAAAAATAAAAATAAATAAAAAAAATAACATTTGAGCTCATGTGCTGATAAGTGAAGTGAGGAGTTGTGGTGAATCTGAGGAACTGAGAAAAGGATTTTAAATTTTATATTAGAACAATGGGTTTTGTATTGTTCTAGTATAAAATTCAAAATAAAATTTGTATTGACTTAAGAGTCTTAAGCCCCTGTTCATCCCCATGCCCCATACTCAAATTTTCATTTCAAAAGACTGTCTCCTGCTGATGGCTGGAGAATGGATTGGAGGGAGGCTGGAGTGAAAGTAGGAAGACCAGTTAGGAACCATCACAGAAGTGCAGCTATGACACCACAGTGGCCTCAGTCAGGGTGGTGGCAGTGGAAATGAGATCAGCAAGTTGATTCAGGATTTATTAGGAACAGAATTGAAAGACCCCATTGTGAGACTGATGAATCTCAAATCTGCTGCCTCCGCAGCTGGGTATATGGGTTACGGAAAGAAAACTGGAAGAAAACCAGGATTTTTGGAGTTGGGAGAGAGATCATCATGAATTCAATATTGGATATATTGACAATGAAATGCTATTGACTGAGCTGTCAAGTAGGGAGTTGACTGTGAGTCTGATGTTAAAGGCAAGATCTGGGCGAAAAATACAAATGTAGGAGTCACTGTTGTACACTGGGCATTGCTGTCTCAAAAGCAGGTGAGATCACAGAGCAGAAAAGGGGGCCCTAGGCAAAGCCAAGGGGAACTCCAACATTTTAATTGGAGGTAGAAAAAACTAAGCTGGAAAGAGAGGCTGAGAAAGAGCCTCCGGGAAGGAGGAGGAGGTATGACAGGAGAATGTGGTGAGCTGGAGGCCAAGGGAAGATGATGTTTTAAGGAGGGAGAGGATATTTGTTAAACACTGCTGAGAGATGAGGCCTAAAAGAATGTACTCTAGACTTGGTGACATAAAAATTATTGGTGACAGAGCAGGTGGTGAAAAAATGGAGAGAACAGGTGCAGACATGTCTTCTGGGATACTTGGCTATAAATGGGAGGAGAAAGATATTGTGGATGAAGGGCCATGTGGGGTAAGGGAGGTAGGTTTATTTTAAAATGGGAGAGATATGAGCACATTTTAACATTAATAGGAAGGGTCAAGTGAAGAACAGAAAAGAGAGATGACTGATGGGTAAGGTGCCTGGGAAGACAGGAGTGAGTGGGTGAGATCCCAGCATAGCTGCAGGGTTTGGCCTTAGTTGGAAGGGAAACCTTCTGCCTTGTGGATCCTGAAGCAAACCCTGGTTTTAGCTACAGCCAGGAATGAACCCATGCCACATGGGAAGCGGGGACCTTCTCAAAAAGCCTCACTGGGCATCATTTGCTATTCATCTTGCCACTGGGAGTGGGATACGAGGTCTTCTCTTTGCCCCCCACCCCCCCACCAAGCACAACTCTCTCTCTCTTTCACATATTAAACACATGCTTTGGAAACAGGAAATCAGAGGCATCCAGGAACCTCATAGATAGAGAACTTCTACCTCTTGTCTAAATACTTTTCCATGCACAGCTGAGACCTCAGTTTATAATTCACACATCAAAACACTCTTTCTCCATATCTCCTGCTCTTCAGAGTTCAGATACTCTAGCCTTCACCTTCTCAGCATGATAATAAATGGTCAAGCCCCATGAACAGGCCACCTGAGTGACAATAAGCAACAAAATGCAGGTCAGAAGTACCACATCCCTCCAGAGAGGTGGTGCTTCGGTCACTCCAAGACATATTTTCCCATAGGCAACAAGATAGGCCCTGAAAATAGTGGCAACAGACTCCCTGGCCCTTCTGGCTTACAGAATTCATGAAGCCTCAAGCCCAAACTATGAGCAAGCAGCTGTCTCATCTCTCCCATCCCCCATCCACCATCGGACACACTTTGGCCCAGAGAGTTCAAGTGGAATGGCCTTTGATGCAGCTCCAAAGTGGTCAGGCAGGGGACAGGACTGAGCTGGGCATTGGGTTCCTGGTCTAGGAGGAAGGGAACCACCAAGGCCCCAGAGCAGGCACTCGATGGTTGTGAGGACAAAAGGGGATGGTGCCTGTGAAATGTCTTTGAAGAGGTGACTAATATTTTCGTAAATTATTAATGTCAGAAGGATTTTTCCAAGATCCATGTAGACCTCTGGCCTGTATGGGAGCTTTGAGTTGGGTTTCTTCTCAGTTAAAGAATCTAAGGAAAATCTCACTAGTATTTTAACCAAACAGCTGCCAACTAAACTCCTATCAAGGTTATGGGGCACCAGGCCAAAAGAAGGAATTGTGCTAGGATCATCCTCTGCCTCGACAACAGAAAATTAATGGCACAGTCCTTGATGCATTTGAGACACCCACTTAACTAACTGCTGACTCTACTAGTTCTAGTTATTCACTTCTCCGTTCAATAGAAGTTGAAGAATCACCTGTATTATTTGCGTAAAATCTTCCAGCTATGGAATGTGACTCTAAAGCTATTTTTTGCAAAGTATATTTGGAATTCTCAGCTTTTGCTTTCAAATGACTAAAGTTATTCATCAACTGTTCTCATAAACATAAAGCTTACACTTTTTTTTACCTTCCATTTTCTAGATGAGATAAACATGGATGGGTTTACTGAATTTCTCTAACTCTCACTGCATAATCATACATAAAACTGCCAAAACAGCCCTTTAGTCCCTTTCTATTTTCAGACAACCAGACAATTATTATCTCCCTTTGGGGAATCCCCATTCATATTAAATATTTATTTCCCATTCTCTTTTTTGTTTTAATTTTAATTTTTTTTATTGAATCAAAATTGATTATACATATTTTGGGGGTTCAACATTGAGATATGTTGATCAAATCAATATTACCAACATATATATTGTTACAAATCGTAATTATTCTTTATGCCCCTTGTCCAATCTCACCCCACCCGCCTCTTTCCCCCATTCCACCACTGATAACCCTAGATTTCTTCTCTCCTGAAAGAATAATGGTTACTCTGTTGATTTGTTGCCTAGATGATCTGTCCAATGCTGAGAGGTATGATCAGGTCCCCCAATATTAATATAGAGTAGATGCTTCTTCTGTCACTCTAAAATGGGCTTTGTGGAGAGAGACGTCCTCTTCTTTTCTTTATCTCTGCTGGTGACTCTCCTTGTGTCAATGCACTCCAGTGGTTGGCGGACCATCTGCGTGTTGGTTGTGGCATCTAGCCACTTTTGCGGCAGCCATGGTTATGGTGAAGGCTGTGGCAGGCCACCCACGTGGAGGTGATGTTTTTGGCATGCTCCTTGGTGCTGGCGGTGTGCCTGGTTGTAGGATGTGTCTGCTCCCGGCTCCATATCTCAGGTCACTGGGCGGGCCCTGAGGTGCTGTCATGGTGTGCCTGGTTGTGGGAGGGGGGGGTCCGGTCCCCTTCTCCATGCCCCAGGTCCCCAGGTGGGGCCCCAAGGCACTGGTGCAGTGTGCCTGGTTGTGAGATGGGGGTCCGGTCCTCAGGTCCATGCCTCGGGTCACCGGGCAGGCCCCAATGCACTGGCATGGTGTGCCTGGTTGTGGGAGTGGGGTCCAGTCCCCTTCTCCATGACTTGGGTCCCCGGGCAGGGTTCTGAGGCACTGGCAGTGTGACTGGATGTGTGAGTGGGATCTGGTCACCTTCTCAATGCCTTGGGTCTCTGGGTAAGCACCGAGGCACTGATGCTGTGTGCCTGGTTGTGGGAGGGGGGTCCAGTCCCCTTTTCCATGCCTCGGGTCTCCAGGTGGGCCCCGAGGCGCTAGCATGGTGTGCCTGGATGTGGGAGTGGGGGCTGGTCCCTGGCTCCAAGGCTCTGGTTCCCAGACAGGCCCCAAGGCGCTGGTGGCATGCCTGGGCCAGAACTAATTTTTTGTCCTTTGCTTACTTCTAAAATGGGGGAACTTCCTGTGGGAACCAGTACTTGAGCTGCGTGGTTGAGCTAAATTGCTGCTTTGCTGCTGTTTCCCTAGGGAAGGCTTTTTGTGCAGCTCAGGGTTTAATGGTTGACTTTTAGGTACTTCCGGCTCTCCAGAGACCCTGTGGATGTGGGTTGTGTAGATACTCTGATCTGGGCCTGAGTTTTTTCATCAAACTGCACCCCATGCAATTCTGCATTCCTGACCTGTGTCTTCTGAGTGGTCCTGTGCTGATTGGGGGGCAGGTCAGCTGTCCTTGCTGTGTCCCAGTGTTCTCCCGGTGGGCCCATCTCCCCCACCGCCCATGCTCCAAACACTTCCCATGGGATGGGCCCTGTGCCGGTCCCTTGTGATGACTCACTGGCCTCTGAATGGCTCCCTTTTTTCAGTTATTCTGGCTCCTCACTCCTGCGTGGGCCCACAGGAACCCTATTAGTGGTCCTGCTGTCCTGGGGGCTGCCAAGGCCCTCTTCTCTCCTGCCACCTCCAAGTAACTCCATCTGAAGGGCACAGCTGCGGCTTCTGCTGGCTCCTGCTCCGTGCACTGCAGCCCGAGCCTTAAAGTGGCCACTCTCAGAGCAGTTTTTTCTTTCTCTCATCATGGTTTCTCCTGCCTTCATGAACTCCGTAGATCTCTTCTTCCCCCGAGCTACAGCGGCCCCAGCTCAGCTGATGTTACATTTTTATAGTTGTAAATTGGTTGATTTGTGGGAGAGAGTGGCACCGGGGACCGTCTATTAGCTTCTAATACATGTTCAGCACTGTGATGGGTGGAGGATACACCTAATTTATTTAGCCTTCATTGAGTCCTGGGCCTCAGAAGACTTACACTTCATCTAAAGAAAACATTGACTCATGAAATAATGAATTCATCAGAGAATTGTCTGAAGTCTGTAATTGTGTGGAATTCCATGGTATCTGGGTCAACCAAGAGAGAGACAGAGTCCCAGAAGATGAGGGGACATAAAGAAGGAAGAACTGAATAAGGCAGAGGATTAGAAATGCATTTCAGACAAGGAGACCACATCTATGTCTTTGTTTGAAGACTGTAAACATTCCGGTTTTGTTTTATTTTGTCTTGTTTTTTGGCAGCTAGCCGGATCTGAACCCTTGACCTTGGTGTTAGCACCGTGCTCTAACCAAATAAGCTAACAGGCCACCCCAAAGACTAAATAGCCTGGACTGACTCAGAGGCAGACAAGAGTGAGCCATTGAAGGCTTATTTACAAGATGAACAAGGTGTTTATAGACATTTAATTCTGCTGCAGTGGATGGAAGGGACAGAGAGTGAGACTTGAGTCCTAAAAATGGATGGGCAGAGGGTATAGTACTTGGCAGTGGCATAGATTCCCTAAGAGACAGAAAGTGATCTTCTCATCCCTTGCCAGCAGAGGAACCAGGATAAACAAAGGACTCCAAAAGGATATTTAGGGTATGAGAGGGAAGGGGAAGAAGCATATTATTAACAGAAGTGACAATGTGGAAGCAGTCCTACTGTTTGATTACAACTTCCTTCAAGGATTTTAGACTCAATAGCATCATTTCTCTCCTAAGGCAGCAAGAAAAATATCTTGACAACCCAGTCCAGGTCACTGTCCTTTTTAATGAGCACTGGAGAGACTGGGGACAGGGAGGTGGTGCAGTATATCCTGGACTCTAATGTGAAAATAAAAGATGCTTTCCCCATAGAAGAAGAGCACTTCCAGACAGGCCTGAGTTGTTAGGCACTGGATCTCTGGGTTCTAAAGAACCATTCTGCATGAGGGCAGCCCTGGATCCTTCTAGGGCCTGCCTACAGTCTCTGCTGCCCACCTCCCTGACCCCTCTGCAGTGTCTCTTGGGGATTTCAGCTCCATGTGGGTCCTCACCAGGATTGGTACTGGGCACAGCCTGGAAAGCCCCCATCTTATCTCCTCCTGCTCGTGGCATACGTACTGCATGGTTTGAACCAAATCCTGGGTTTTGTTTTAAAACCATGGATCTAAAAAGGTGTTAAGTTCTGGATAGGGGGAGATGTTTGCAAGGCCTACTGTTCCTTTCAATCAAATATACTATGCCATGGGAATTATGACCCAGGGAAGAACTTTCCCAAGAGATAACCCCCCAACCAGGTTTCCAAGGTTCTAGGAGAGCTATCCTTAAGGAAGCTGAAAGAATGCAATGGAGCAGAAGCCAAAGCTAGAGAAATGAAAATTACCATTCTTCTTTGTTTACAAAGGGAATTCTCCCTTCACCAAGGAGGACACTATTCCAGACTTGCTTTTTCTTAGCCATTATTGTCATTTAAAAAAATATATAAAAGAATATAGGTGGTTACAAAATAAAATAAACCAAAACTAGCTAGTTAAAAAGGTAAGGCAAATTAGTGTAGTGAGTTAAGAGTTCAGATTTGGAATCATGCAGACCTTGGTTCTAACCCTAACTCTGCCTCTGACCTTTGCACAGTCTGTTTAACCTCTCAGCTACCCTGTCTCCTCATTTGTAAAATGGGAGGAATAGCAGTGCCTTCCTCACAGAATTGGTGTTAGAGCTAAATGAGATAAATCACGCAAAGAACTTAGCAGAGGTAGAGCCAAAACTCCTATTGAACACTGTGGCAAGGTGTCTCAGCCTCTGGGTAGGGTCCCATTAGAAGCCTCTCTGGGCCCATGGCTTCTGGTTTTTCAGTCTCCTCCTGGGGTAGCAGCCATCCTTCCTCCTGGGCTGAGAGTTGAGTCCTAAACCACGTTCTCTTTTTGTCCTGTTTGTGATTTTGCGATTACAGACAATGAGACAGGCAGATGAGCCGTCCCAGCTTCCTCCTGGGGAAACTTCTCTTGGTTCAGGCCAGATATCAAGTGGGCACTTACAGAGAAATAAGGCAATCAGGGTCCTGGCAGTGGGAACAGAGTGGGATGGCAGATTCTGAAGACAGAAGTAAGAAGACAATGGGTCTTGGCAACTGATGAAGAGGGCTATTAAATAGGACTGCAGGTTTGGGGGTGATGGGGATGTTACAGAGAAGAGATCTTGAATCAAGAACTGTGTGTATTGGAAAAGTAAGGAAGTTCCACATAATTTGGATAAGAAAGAGGTTTGATGAAAGACAGTAGGACAGATAAGTGAAAATTCCCAGTGAGCACATAGAGACACAGGATGGATATATATATATATACATACGAATGTGTGTGTGTGTGTGTGTGTGTGTGTGTGTATTTAGTAGTTATCAGAATAGAGGTGAGAGTTCAGGCAAGAGAATGGAGGAGCTCTTTGAAAGACAAATGTTTAAAGGAGAGGGAATGCCCAGAGTCACATAAATGGAAGATGAATTGATAAAATGGTAGAGATGAAAGGGACCTTTGCAAAAATCTAGCCCAACTCCTTCACTTAAAGGATAAGAAAACTGAGGTTCAGAGAGCATGAGCGATTTGTCAAGCGGGTCCACAACATCCAGAAAATGGGAGATCCAGAGCCTGAAACCAAATTCTCAGATTCCCAGTTTTTGTCCTTTCCCACAATTCTAAGCTTGAGACCAGAAAATGGATATGTGCAAGGTGAACATTAATTAATATTGACCACAAGAATGAAATTGGCAATCTTCAACCTCTAAATTGGGGTAAAGTAAACTTACAAGTCAGGGAATTGTGAATACTAAAAGGGTGAATAACCTTTTGTCCTTTAACATAGGTCAATAAACAAACTGAACAAAACAAAACCAGAAAAATATCTTAAAATTAAACTGAATCTCTTTAATCGAGGGCAGATTAATGATTTCAAAGGCTGGAGAATCATCCATTTTTTTTTTTTTTTTTCAGGATAAGGAACTGGCAGAAAAAATCAGATGCAACACATTTCATTTCTGCTTGGATTCATCGTGCTTCTTTTCAATGTAGAATCTTGCATGAAGTTGACCAGAAGGGAAATGATTGTGCTGCCAAACTTCTAGGTCATGAGCTGTGCTTTCATAATTTGCAATGTCTCCTTCAAAAAACAATTGAATCTGAAGAGCCAGAAGTGCATGTTGCATGAAAGATTTCTGATTACGGCACCCACTCTCGGGCTCAGGAAACAAACACAAAAACGATCCAAACTACTTCTGAACCCATCATCTTTACCAGTGGCTAAGCTGGTATTTGAACCAAAATTGCCACTTAAAGCTGCCCCTTTAGTTCACTGTACCGATCACACAAGATGGGAGAGTTAATCATCCACCTCTCACTGTACTTCTCTACCAAACATGGGAACACGGTAGGGTGGGCACTTGATGGTGAGTGACTGATGTTATTGAGTTTCTTCATTCTATTGTGGGCTCAAAACGAGAGTAAAAGACACTCATGCTGTGAACTTTCGTGTTTATTTGGTACCCTTCAGTGCTTTCAGCAAAATGGAACTGGGACCCACCATTTCTGTCAGATAGGACTCAGGTAATCTTTTTGCAAGGAAGGAGGATTAAGCCAGGTTCCTGAGTGATGTACTTCTCTCAGACCTGCAAGGTTTCCAGCTCCCTCATAGAAGTGCTCCCTCGTGTCCCCATGCTGCTGTCCACGAGATACCTTACACATCACAGAGGAACCAGAGCTGTTGTTAAGTGACACGGGCTAGGCGACAGCAGGAGATTCCCCCAACCCTACCCCAGATTTCTCAAATCTTGAAAAATAGATGAGCTTGTTTCTTCATGAAGCATCTTTGAACCGGTCTTGTTACAAGTTTGAGAAAATATTAATATGTATCATTTAAATCTAAAATTCCTTCTGCATATGTGGTAACTTCCTTTTTTTGAGTTTTAATTTTGTGATCTGGAATCTGACTGTTCAGTCGTCGACTATTTGTGGGACCCTGAGAAAGATGCTTGAACTCTGTGCCTCAGTATCCTCATATATAAAATGAGGATAATAATAGTTCTTAGCTCATAAAGTAAAACTACTATACTTAAAGCACTAAGCCCAGTGCCTATTAGCCTCCTTATTACTCAATTAGGCTAACTGGTGGTGTAGCTATCTAACGTTTTCTTCCAAAAACCAGCTCTTGGTGATAAAGTTAATAATCTACTGTATATGTGAACACTACTAAGGGAGTAGATCTTAAATGTCTCACTACAAAAAAAAGATGACTATGTTAATTTGCTTGATTTAATAATTTCACAATGTATACATATACCAAAACATCACATTGTATATTATAAATATATAAAATTTTATTTGTCAATTATACCTTAATAAAGCTGGGGGAAAACCCCAGATCTTGAATGTTGTTATTATATTGATTAATTTGCTTCACTTTATCATTTTCATTTTTGTTTTCCTTATGTTTATTTTGTTGTAATTTTTAAGTTTCTTGAAACTAGTATAGGTCACTTATTTCCATTCTGTCTTGTTTGGTACTAAATTAAAGCTATGAACTTTTTTCTGAATATGGCTTTCGCCATTTTATGTGTCATAATTGGATTATAGACTAACTATTTTAGATTTTCAGTTTCGGTTTCAATTTCAACAGGAATTTCAAAATTTCCTAGAGGTTGGGTTTTTCTTTTCTATTTTAGTTATTAAACTGTAGGTTTTTTTCTTTTGTTTGACTTGGGGGAAGGCAAACTATACTATATCTAATTTTGAAGTGCATGGAAGCTTCTTTTGGCACCCTAAATATGGTCAGTTTCAAGAATTGTTTCATAGGAAATCGAAGGTATAATGTGGATATGGGATTAAATGGAATCTTTGGATATGGAATTAAATATATATATGGGTTTATATTATTCCCATGCTCTATATTATTTATGTTTGTAGATTTCATTTGTCACAGGTAAGTTAGATGAAGTCTCTCTGACTATGTTTTTGTTTCTCCTTGCATTTTCAGGCACTTGCTTTATTTATTTATTTATTTATTTATTTATTTATTTTGTCTTTTTCGTGACTGGCACTCAGCCAATGAGTGCACCGGCCATTCCTATATAGGATCCAAACCCGCGGCAGGAGCGTCGCTGCGCTCCCAGCGCCGCACTCTCCCAAGTGCGCCACGGGCTCGGCCCATCAGGCACTTGCTTTATATATTTTGATACTTATAGTACTTAAAGTCCTACAACAAACAGACACTTGCCTCCCTGCCCCTAAACAAATGTCATGGTTCACACACACACACTGTTTTAGTACTTTATATCAGTTAAAGAATTCTTTAAATTCTTTCTGTCCAAATAACTGGGATAGTTTCTGTCTCCTGACAGAACCCTGGCTCAGCTGTCAGTGAGTGGTGTCCCAGTAGGCAGTGGGGTCAAGGGAGAGGATAGAGACCCTGCCCCACAGTTAGGAACCTAGACTGAAGCAGTTTGGCCATCTTCAACACCTTCACCTTGTTCACTGTCATTCCAGCCTACAGGAATGGGGTAAGAGCACAGGGAAGCAAGCAGGAAGGTTTCTGGGCCAGACCTACTGGTGGCACTCACGAGTTGTGTTCAAATTCCACCCAAGCACATCAGTCACAAGGGAACGTATGGTATATCTGAGCAGCCACATGCCCAGCTATCGTTCTGGGGCATGGAAGTAGAATATAGACTTCAGTGGACAGATAGCAGTTTCTGCCACAGTGCTGTTTTGTTTTGTATGTAGACAGATTAACAGTTTTTTTAAAAAACCTTTAGTTCAATGTTGTTAAAAGTGGAGAGTCCCAGTTATACTGGATCTGGAGATTCCTCTTTTGTTTTTTATCTTCAGATATATGGCCAATTTTCTGACGACCCCCCCACCCCCCACCACTCTTCTGGTAATTTAAAATTACTTTTGTATTTGAGCAGTAAATTTTAAGAAACTTTATTTCTTGATTTATTAACTTTAAAAAATGAAGTGAATATTAACTTCTTGCTGTGAAAGACAAGGAATTTAGCTCCCTTATATTTCCTTCTCAGCCCCTATTTTGTTGTCAACAAGCTCTAGGATTTTTGTCCTAGTCCATCAGTTATACTATTTTAAATTGTAAAGTTTATCTTTCAAGTGATCTCCACATTCTTTTCTGAAACTGTAAATCTCATTGCTGTTTACTATTAATTTTATATTTTAATGGAGTCACGGTTCATAAATAGTTCTTATGTATTATGTCTTAATTATTATACGCTTCACATTGATTCTCTTGGTTGACTGCATTGCCAAATTTATTTTCAAGAAAGGTTCAGAGAAGATGGCGAAATAGACGATCCCCAGCATCACTCTCTCCCACAAATCAACAATTTACAACTATAAAAATGTAACATCAGCCAATCTGGGGCCACTGGAGCTCAGGGGAAGAGGAGGAGAGACCTATGGAACTCATGAAGGCAGGAGAAACCACAATGAGAGAAAGAAAAAACTGCTCTCAGTGTTTTGGGCTGTGGCCACTTTAATGCTGGAACACATGGAGCAGGAGCTGACAGAAGCTGCAGCTGTGCCCTTCGGATGGAGTTACTTGGAGGTGACAGGGGAGAAGAGGACTTTGGTGGCCCCCAGGACAGCAAGACCACCGACAGCGTTCCCATGGACACACGCAGGAGCGAGGAGCCAGAACAGCTGAAAAAGGGGAGCCATTCAGAAGCCGGTGAGTCATCGCAAGGGACTGGTACAGGGCCCATCCCATGGGAAGTGTTTGGAGCACGGGTAGTGGGGGAGACGGGCCCACCAGGAGAACACTGGGACACAGCAAGGACAGCCAATCTGCCTTCCAATCAGTACAGGACCACTCAGAGGAGACTGGTCGGGAATGCAGAATTGCATGGGGTACAATTTGATGAAAAAACTCAGGCCCAGATCGTAGTTTCTACACATCCCAGGTGCACTGAATACCTGGAGAGCTGGAAGTACCTATAAGGTCAACAATTAAACCCTGAGCTGCACAAAAAGCCTTCCTAGGGAAACAGTAGCAAAGCAGCAATTTACTCAACCACACAGCTCAAGTACTGGTTCCCACAGGAAGATCCTCCATGTTAGAAGTAAGCATAGGACAAAAAGTTGGTTCCAGCCCAGGCAAACTAGCAATGCCTTGGGGATCACCATGGGACATGAGGCATGGAGCCAGGGGCAGGACCCCCACCCACAACCACTCACACAACCAGCACCTTGGGGCCCACCCAGGGTTCTGGGGTATGGAGCCGGGGACCGGACCCCCCTTCCCACAACCAGACTCACCATACCAGTGCCTCAGGGCCTGCCCAGGGACCTAGGGCATGGAGAAGGGGACCGGACACCCCTCCAGCAACCAGGCACACATGCCAGCACTCCGGAGCCCACCTGGGGACCCGGGGCATGGAGAAGGGGACAGGACACCCCTCCCACAACCAGGCATACTGCACCAGCACCTTGGGGTCCACCCAGAGATCCAGGGCACAGAGAAGGGGACAGGACACCCCTCCCGCAACCAGGCACACCATGCCAGCACCCCAGGGCCCACCTGAGGACCTGGGGCATGGAGAAGGGAACTGAGCCCCCCTCCGACAACCAGGCACAACGCACCAGCACCTTGGGGCCTGCCCAGAGATCTGGGGCATGGAGAAGGGGACAGGACACCCCTCCCACAACCAGGCACACCTCACCAGTGCCTCAGGTCCCACCCAGGGACCTGGGGCATGGAGAAGGGGACCAGACACCCTTCTCGCAACCAGGCACACCATGTCAGCACCTCAGCGCCCACCTGGGGACCCGGGGCATGGATAAGGGGACCAGACAACCCTCCCACAACCAGACACACCGTGCCAGCACCTTGGGACCCACCCAGAGTCCCTGGGTATGGATCTGGGGACCAGACACCCCTCCTGCAACCAGGCACACCTCGCCAATGCCTCAGGGCCTGCCTTGGGACCTGGGGCATGGAGAAGGGGACCAGACCCCCCTCCTGCAACCAGGCTCACCACATCAGCACCTTGGGGCCCGCCCGAGAACTCGGGGTATGGAGTCGGGGATTGGACACTCTCCACAACCAGGCACACTGCCAGCACCAAGGAGCATGCCAAAATCATCTCCTCCAGGTGGGTGGCCCACCACAGCCACCACGATATCCATGGCTGCCGCAAAGGCGGCTAGACGCCACAACCACCACACAGATGGTCTGCCAGCCACTGGAGTGCCTTGACACAAGGAGAGTCACCAGCAGAAATAATGAAAGGAGGATGTCTCTCTCTACAAAGCCCATTTCAGAGTTACAGAAGAGACATCTGCTCTATGATTGTATTGGGAGACCTGATCATGCCTCTCAGCATTGGATAGATCATTTGGGCAGCAAATCAACAGAGTAACCATAATTCTTTCAGAGGGAGAGAAGAAATCTAGGGTAATTAGAGGGGGGAGGGGAAGGGAAAAGGGGACGGAGAGGGATTGGACAATGGGAATAAAGAATAATTACGATTTGTAACAATATATATGCTAGTAATATTGATTTGATCAACATAGCTCAGTGTTGAACCCCCAAAATATGTATAATCAATTTTGATTCAATAAAAATTTAATAAAAATAAAGAAAGAAAAGGAAAAAAAGGTTCAGAGTTGTCACGATTCTTGATTCCTTGCACATTTAAGAATTCTTCACTTGCCTTTATAACTAGTTGGAAAAAAAATCTTAGGTCACATTTATTTGTACAATATTGAACTGATGTGGAGAAGTTGAGTACAAGAAAATGACTTAGTTTTTTCCTTTTTTCTTGGCTTGAACTTTTTCGAGCAACTTCTCCTAGATGTCCTTCAATGTTGCCCATTCTTTTTCAAAATTTTCTGGAACATGATATGATTATCTTATCTTTGATTTTTTTTTTCCCTCTACCAATTATAGCCTTCTCTTCCTACCAGTTTTCTTTATGTTGAATCAACCTTGTCCACCCTCCATCTCTATCTTTGCCATCTGCATTCATTGTGATTTTCTCTTTGATCAAATATCGCCATCACAGAAAGAGAAATACCACATGTTCTCACTTATGTGTGGGAGCAAATAAAAATAAATAAATATACAAATAAATGGGGTGGGGGAGACAATAATCACAATTCCTTGAACTTGTTAAGACAAGTGAACAGATATGATGTTGATGGGAGGGAGGGAAGGAGAGAGAAAAAGGAGAAATTGGTAAAAGGAAATGAAAATCAACTACATTGTATATTGATAAATTAAAATTTTTAAAAAAGAGAAAAAAAAATATATCGCCTTATCAGAGGCATTACCACGACCATAGGAAACCTGATAACCTCTCTCACTCTTTGCCCTCCATCCTGCCTTAGTTTTCTTCACAGCACTTATCATTACATGCCACCCCATGTCTCCAACCCCAACTAGAACATAAGCTCCACAAGGAGAGGAAATTTGTCTTTTTTTCCCACCACTGTGCCAGAACAATGTCTGGCATATACAGTTGATGCTCCATAAGTACTTGACTAAATTATCTCAAGCTTTCCCTATGTCAGCAATTCAATTTTTAGCTTTGTATTTTGTTCTTTGCTGTTTCTAATTTATGAAACTTCTCTCCTTAGCTCCAGTTTCCTTTCTATCTTGTTGTATTGTCTTATTTGTCTTCGACTTCTTTTCCATTGATTCATTTTCTCCTTAATTTCTTTTAGAGTACAGGGCATTTGTTCTGGGGAATATTCTATTTCCTAGAATAAATTTTCTTTCAGTATGAGTTCTATCTCTCTCTCTTTTTTTTTTTTTTTCTGTAGTATGTTTTACAGTTTACAGGCAGTTTCTTTCCTTCTTTCTCATGACTGGCACAGCAGTTTTGTGTAACACCCAGTTACAGTGTGTGGTCTTCTGAACTTCTTCCCATCCAATCTGAACTCTTTTGTCCTCTATTAGCTGCTTCCAGCTGAGTTCCTCCCTCTCAGACAATAAGACACAAATTAGGAATATGCAGACCTCATAAAGATAGAAAAGAGCAAGGAGAAAAAGTACTGGTTCAAGAACCAATTGAGCCGATGGGGAAATGGGTTGATGGGAAGCCCCATTTAAGTTCCCCACTCCCATTGAGTAGTAAGGGCCAAAAGCTATTTATCTCACCCATTTTTCCTCTCTCGTTAGGAGGAAAGTGGGGCAACTTCTGGGGAGATGGGAGTGAAGAGGGAAAAATTTACCTCTAAAGGTGACCATCTCTTGTCACAAGTAAAAAAACTGAAGTTCACCCTGTTTGGCTGAACAATCCATATTGAAAGGCACCATCCTTAGAAATAGGATATACCCTTGATTAGGCAGGGTGAATTCAGCTCTACTAGTTCTAAATAACATTACAGTAGAAAAGGGGGAAGGTAGTGGTTAAATCCAATCACCACTGCCCATAAGCGCCACCATCTCAGGTAACAAGATGCCAAAAAAGTTAAAATGCTCACTTCGACTAGCTTTTCCCTTCCTCAGGGAGCAGGACAGTAGCGGTCATGTAGTTTGTGCATTGCACAAGGGTGTCCAGTAACAGGGCAACTGGGTGCTAAGCCATGCATCCTGGTATGCGGTTCAACTGCTCAGAGAACTCACTAAACCTTGTGCCCATAGGGCTGAGTATGCCCCCAAAGGGTGCCTTTTCTCATCTGTGGGCTGGCAGAAGCCCTGCAGGAGAATAATGTGGGATTGTGGTATGTGTAGTAGGGGAAGAGCTTCCACCTGGAAGAACATTTTCCATCATTTTCCATCTTTTTTCCCTAGATGCTGACTCAATACTCATCTAAAACCTAAAGACACTAGGTTTTTCATAAATTACCTACTAACCTTGTCTCACCCTTGTACAGCTTCCAGGAGTATAGGAGCCAAATATTAATTCCAGTGGGTCTTCTGTTCTGCTGCTTTTCAGTTTATGGTATGAAATTGTACTACTTCCTTTCTTTGGACTGCTGGTGCTGTTCTGTTGATCTGTTCTCCCTCATTTTTCATTCATGTTTTTAGTTTTTGGATAGGGGACTTTTATGATCTGGCTGCATATTACTTTGCTACTTCCAACCTCTCCTTGACTTAAATATGATCTCTCCGTGCTGCTATCACTATTTTCACATTGTACTGACTCTTGCACTTTTATATGCCATCTATTTAATATGCACGCTCACAAAGGGCTAAAAGCATGTATGAATCTATTCTTTAAGAGTTCTGGTGAAAAGTTAAATGCATTCGGGTGTTCAATAAATGTTATTTGATGTCAATAAGTCATTGTAAGCTTATCACATATTGAAGATGACATCAAGATGGTCCCCCACTCTGATTTTTAAAAACTAAAATATGACTTTTTCAGACTTAAATAAACTGGCAAGAAGTCTGGAGAACACTGTGTTTCTTAAAATGATGCTTTGGAAATGTAGTTGAATTGGATATTCAGTCAGGAGTTCCAACAAACATTGCTTGTACAATAAACTTACACAGCAAATCTGCCATTGTGATAAAGGAAGCTTTAAATCAGATTTAAATCTTGTCATGCCTGGATAAATGTGCTAACATTTTCAGTCAGTCTCTAGTACAACTGTTAAAACATCTGGGCTCTGTAGACCAAATGGGACTTCTAAATTTCACATGATTTCTGTGTTCTAATCATTATTTTTTAATTTTCTAATTGGAAAACAGATAATTGGCTTCTGTAGAGATGAACACCAAGACTTACTGATTCCAATATATCTTTCAGAACAATAAATTTTGAATCTCATCCAAGCACAGAGTTGATACATATGTCATAGGTTCAAATGCTTTCAGTAGCACAGGAAAGCATCAAAATTTTGCATATGTAACATTTAAGCAGGAAGCTAACACTCATTCAGGAAACACATTTGCAAATGATGTTTGATTTCAACTAAAACAGCAGTTTTCTGGCAACTTTGCTCAGCTAATCAGATTTTTTAAAAAAAATTTTATAAATACAACACAGTTTACTTTCTTCTAAATTTCAGCAAACATTAAGTATCCCAAGGGTTTTTTTCTTTCTTTCTTTAATTTCCAGTTTCCTGAGCTATGAAGTGTCAGTCTTCAATTCTCTCTCCATAGGCTTCATGCTTAAGTTTTATAAACTAGCTTCATCACTCAGGACCATCTTTTCATAAGCTCTCTTAATATATAAAGTAATCTAATTCTCCTCTATCATATCCCTCTCCTTAAGATGTTCTATAAGGTCAGATTTTATCTTGTTCATCTCAATTTTTCCAACTCATTCACATACAATTTCTTATGCAGCATCTAGGCACTGTGCCTCAAACTTATGAGAAATGTGGCTGACTCTTCAGATACTTCCGACACATCATTGACTTGTTACTGAAGCCAGTTGTCCTTTCTTAGATCCTTTTAATAGTCTTCAAATGGGCTGCATTTTCTATGTGACAAATCTGACTTTTCAGGCGAAACTCATAAGATTGGTCAGAAAAATGACTCTTTGAGGCCATGCATCAAACTAATGGGTGCAATGTAACATTTAGGAAGAAATTAAATTCATAAAATTTAAATATTTCATCTAGCTTCTATTTTTATTAAAGTTTACTTAAGTAAATTTGGTAGAAAAAAATATGTGTTATGATAGGCACCATTGTCTCGCTTTCATTCTCTCCAAATCAATTAAATGAAAATATTCAGGAGTATTAAACTCAATATTGTGAATTTCAGAGCAAAGAATGTGTCCAGATACATTCATTAATTCAGAAATAAAATTTAATAATTTTTAATTTTGTTTTTACTAGTACAAACTAGGTTAACAGTTCTAAATTTAACACACTTCTGAGCAATCCTATACATGCCCTATTTTTAGCAGGAGCTCAAAGAAAATGCTTGATAAGGTATAGATACATTTTAGTCTAACACCTATACTTAGCACAAATACAAAACCAGAGTCAAGTTTACAAGGTAAAAATTGTACAATATCTCTTTATACTAAAATATTCTTAATAATGTAGTTTATGAGAATCAAAATATCATCTGGCTGGTTTTGTTTTTATGATGTATATTAACATCTTCTAGCATGATGATGCCAACAAAAATGTTAATCATTCTTTCTTTCAGTACCTTTTGATTTCCAGTATGCATTCCTAGTTGGCAAATTCATGTTTAATGGCAGTAAGGTAAAAATTCAGTACAAAGAACAAAGATTCATTCTGATGAGCTATTTGATCATAAAACATGCAGAGGTAAATTCTGAATTCATAAACTATTTCTATCATTCAGTGAAGATTATTATTGCGGTTGGCATAATCATAAGAACTTGTTTCTGCTTGATTAAAAGCATTTCTATCACACTGGCTGTAGCATGCCAAGGGTGTGGTAATCACCTCACCAGCACGATCAGTTCATAAATTAATGGCTACCGTGATTAAGCTTCAACACAAAACTTAACATACTTCTCCAAGATGTGTCTCAACAGAACCTTTTACACTTTTCTCACTAGCTAACCAGACATGGGTCATCATTGCTTGGCTTGACTTCTCCTTCCAGCAGCAAATTCATTACAACCTTTGTCAAATAGCTGCATGTTCCTTTTTTCCCCAGGGGGGGAGTGTTGTAAAAGGAAGTCATATCATCCTACAAAGAAAAACAGTAAGTAAGTCGTTTGATTTTTTGTTTGTAAAGAGTTGACAGGTAAAATCAGTGTCAGCCTAGGGGGAAAATAAATTTTCACAGAAAGATTTCCTCATGGAAAATATGAGCTTCCTGAGCTTCTTTTTCATTTTCCTGAGGTGTCTTCTTGGCATATAAAATAAAGGCAGACATTTTTAGTATTCTCCTTTTTGCTGATAATTTTTATTTACTTAGGGAACTTTTTTACTGATGAGCATAAAATATTAAACAGTGAGCCTGGGAGGAACTATATTAGGCAGTACACAGACCCAATATAGCCTGTTACTGCATTCCCCTCTTCCCCAGAATTTAATTAAATAGCCTTCCAGAATCTGTGGCTCTTCTCTGATAAAACACATTTTAACTGCTAACTACATAAAGGAAATTTATCTCTTCCTATATTTCTTTTTTGTCAGAACTTCATAGCTGAATTGACTAGTAATTAAGTAGAAAGTAACATTAATTCCTCAAATAAGTGAGACTGCCCTTCAAGTACCCTGTTTAGTACTCTCTGAATCTGTATTGTTAAATGATAAGCGATAAGGGATATTTTAAAGGATTGAGAAAATAAAAAAATTCTACAAAAAGCTGTTCTCTCTACTTACTTGTTTTTCAATTTCCTTTAGTCGACTCTCATCTTTTTGAAATTCATGAAATGCTTCTTTCACCAATCTGTCTAGATCTACTTTGTCCTGAAATTCTAGCTCAGGGTTTCTTTCCAGTACAATGGATACAACCATTAGTAACTAGGAGAGACAAATGTTGAAAGTCAGTTATATAATCCATAATAGTGACATAGTCTGGACATGTTTTCATTCTTTAATCACATCAATGGATGATCCTAGTATTCCACAGTGTGTTCTGTATGACAAGAGGCTTAAGGATCACCTATAGATAAAATCTTCTTAATTTTGCACATTAGCAGCATAAGTTCGGTTTGAAAACTGCATATTTTTCTTCATTGTTTATATCCCTGTAGCTGTATAGAAATGTTTTTCAGTCACAGAAATAAAACCAGTAACTTAGAAAAATGACTTTCCTAGCCCTGCTCATAGTACATGGTGCCCTATTCACCCAGTGTCTGAACTCTTTCTGGGCTTTGGGGCATTAATCCTCATTGGCAAGACACCAAAAACAGTGTCCAGTAGAGTAGGGCTGCCATAGAAGAGGTGGCAGGAAACAAAGCCAGAGAAGGCAGGTGGGATTCAGTGGAGACTCTGGAAAAGATTCACGATCAAATGACTTGGAGCTCAGCACCCCAAAATGAGTGTAAGTCTGTGATGCCAAAGTAGTTTCTCAGGGGATGGCTATGTTTTTAAAACATTCACTTAATTCTGACCTCTTTATGACATGAGAACTTTTTGGTCTGTATAAACTATCTTTAATTTAATGCATCACCCTATTGTTTAGCCATCCCATACATTTATCTTAAGTGGTAACATTCATTTTAGATGACAAACTCTTACATGCATAGATTGTGTCTGAGCATGCAGTGATTGATAAAGGCTTTCTGATGATATTTATGTGTTTACAGCTCCTACTTTGTACACTGAATAAGAAACAGACCTCACAATTCCCAATTTGGGAATCTTACTGACTGTACTTTATTTAAATGCTTCCAAAACAACCTTTAAGAACCAAAGGATACACTTTCAGTAAAATGCAGAGGTCACAATGTGGGAGACCTTGGGGCAGGGCATTAGCCAGGAGATTATGAAGTTTTACTGTAGTTCTAAAGGAAAGTTTCTTCTGAAAAGGGAACAACCTCACTCTGGTCAACAATAAGGACCTCTATGTCTGCTGTATGTCCTGTACTAGACATGGAAGGCTAAGGTAACAGCACAAGGCAGGCATTCACTCTTCTAATAACCCCATCTTTTCCTGACCCTACTCTCTGCCTCACTCCCAAATACTATACAACTGATTGGCTGATACTGTTCCATATCCTGGGAAAAGAGATAAGACTGAATCTCACTCAGTTCTGACTGCGGCTTCAGACATGCTGGATTTTAGGAGATTCCACATCCAGTTTAGCACTCACTGACACCTTCTGTATCAAGAAGACATATTACTTACCCTTAAGAAACACAAAGTCTGATGTAGATATTCCCAGAGAAAGAGACAAAGTGAGAATGAGCTATATACTAAACCCATCATTTGAGGGATACTCTATGTATGTAGTATGTTTTAAAATGACAAAACAGCACATGTATGCGTACATGTGTGCATGTCTGTATATTTCAGCACTTAACTTTATATGGAGCAATGATGATACAGCATGCACACAATTACATGTCTTTTCTTCACAGAGATGTTTGGAAAGATGTCATTCAAAATATTAACAGCAGTGATCTCTTGCTAGTGAGTGTGGAGGAAATTTTTGTTTTCTACAATTTTCTGAACTGTTGAAACTTTCTACAATAGTTGTGCATTACTTCTGTAAAGAGAAAAAAAACTAAAACAAAAAAAAATAGAAAAAGGTCACTTCCTCTATTTTTATGATGTTGTTGATGCACTTGCTTCTGAGGGATGGGACTGTTGCTGAAAAGCTTGGCAGTCTATTTGTTTTTCCACCCTGACAGAGTATAAGGTGTTTGAATTGTTCATGTGCCTTGACTTGGGTCAAGGATGACCATCTTCTTGAGAACTCAGTTGGAGGAGATCAGGGTTGGGTGAGGAATAGAATTCTCAATTCTGTCTATTGGGCAATTTTCCTTATACTAGTTTTCAGGGAGCAGACAGAAAGGGCTTTAGCAAATCTACGTTCTTAATACAAACCTCCACGACGATCTGTCTGTACTTTGGCTGATCAATATTTCCCAACATGTCTTCAACAAGGAGAGAAAAATTCATCTCATACATAGTCATATCTGACAGGGTTGGTTGCTGAAAAAAATAATTCCACATTAACATGCTGAATTGGTATATACTCTGGTTCTTTTAATAGAGGAATTTCATTTTCTAATCAATAATCTTGTCCAGTTTCTATAAAACCTTAGAGAGCATTTTCAGCTAGATGACTGGATTTTATATATATGCCAAATTACTGAAGCCAACCGGTTGACTATTACGATAAATTTAACCTCCCGTTTTTTAATCTTCACTTTATTAAAGTTTTTAGGGGGAAAAGACTATATTAGAAAGCCTCTTCAGTACACAAAATGGACAGCCAAAAATTGAGACAACAAATTGAGTACATATTCCTTTCAGAATTAACAAAAGAAGTTACACTTGCTGTCAGACTTTAGCATGTAAGTCACTTGTTATTGGATTTACATCATTTTTGTGGCAGGTCCTTTCTGAGCTGGCAGCACAAAAATGCATAAAAACAAGCAAAAACATTATGTGCAGAAATGGCAAGAAACAGAAAAAAGGCAAAACTAAAAGAATTTTCTCTCCTCTACCCTTTATCTTTCATTTAAAGCCAAAGCATTGTACAGCCTTTCATTTACTTCTTACAAACCAAATGCAAGCAGAAAATAAACTCAAATCCAAATCCAAATGTGGGCATGATGGATAACCCTCAAAGGATGAAAGGGAAGACTCTAAATGTTAGGCTTGTATCGTGGAAAGCAGAAGGAATGACTAGAATTATTACCAGAGATGGTAAGATGTTTGTTTTTTTACTTCAATGATGATTTACAGTGAAAACTTAATACCTTCAGAACAACGTGTTATCTACTTACTAATCCAAATGGGACCTAGTGGGAATGTCCTCTTTCAATCTAGTGTCAGCAAAGTTGCTTAGTCTGGTATAATAATGCCTCAGTCCTGTACTCAATATGATCCATCTATTGTATTCCATAGTCAATACAATCTAACATATTGTTGATGTTGACAGGTATTACCCAATTTGGGGAAAATGAAAGCTTGGTTGCTGAACACAGTTATTATAATTGTTGAGATGTCTAGCACTGAGATTAATGGGGTTACAGAAGGAAAGAAAGACTGTTTCATGATTTCACATTGATTTCCTCTCAATATTATCTAATTAAAAAAAATCAATCTAGCTACTGTGCAACTATGATAATTAAACCTAGAAAAGAGATATCAAGCTTGCCTTGTTTCCTACTGTTCTTAAAGGTCTTGGGGTAATCAGTGTAGCACAGAAGTTAAAAGAAAAGGCTCAGAAGACAAACTGCCAGAGGTCATACCCTGTGTCAGCTAGTTAGTACTAGATGTGTGACCTTGTGGAAATCATTTAGCTGTGCTTTAGTTTCCTCATCTCTCAAATGGGAATAATAAAGCACCTTTCTCACAAGATTGTTGTGACAATTAAATGAGCACTCAGAGAAGTGTCTGGCACATAAAGATACTTAACGTGTATTTATTGTTGTTACTGTTATTGTTAGCAGAGAGAGGATACTAAATGTAAGTGGCCCTGGCTACCAGACAATTAAATAAAAATCTGGTAAGTATAAGTGGTAGCTGAGAAAGAAGCTAACAGAAGGTTGCCACAGCACACCGCCCAGGTGCGCAGAGACAGGCCAAGCAGCAGAAGCAGGATGCTATCATCAGAGGTGCTGCTCCAGAAGACTGATCACTGGGCATCTGGGAAAGGGATGGAACACCTGTACTGGCAACCAAATAAAACCACTCAGTCTGTAATCGGTGTAAAGAATTTTTTTTAAGCTTTTATTCACTTTTTTGAATAAGTAATACACTCACATAATTCAAATTTTGAAAGGTTAGAAAGGGTTTCAATGAAAAGCCCACAGTGTCCCCATAGCCACAGAGTTTCTTTGCCCAAAGGCAAAGAAAAGAATGGTACCAGTTTTTTGTGCATCCTTCCAGAGATACTTTTATGTATATGTAAGCAAAATGAGTGTGGTTCTGTGTTTTTGAGAATTCTTTATTTGTATAAAGAGCTACATCAAAATTAGTTTGGTTGAAGTTTCAACACTAAAAACAATTACAGTACATATTCTATTTCCAGAAGACTAATTATTCACTTTTGCATATAAGCAAAATGATTTAGATGCCAGGATTAAATAGATACAATTACTCATATCAAAGAAGCAGGCCAGTTTATATAACTTGGGAAAACATCTGAAGAAGAGGGCACTAATTCATTTGGCCCACAGGTAATTTATACCCCAAGTAAAATAAGGGATTATCTATCTAATGACCTAAAAAGTCACTGCATTTTTCACATTCAATGCAATCCCTAAGTAGTAATTTCCCTACCCATGGCATTACCAGGCCAGCTTGCTTCTTATGCCTGGTTCTGCCTTTTCAATGTATGTTTTATTGTATGTGAGGCCCCAAGCGATGGGAAAGGAGTACCCTCACTTAAAGTAAAGCCAATATAAGAAACCTTAAATTTACTAATAAGTAAGAAAGGAAGGACAGCTTGCTCAGCAAGGTTTAGATATGTGGTTCCCTTAAAGAGAGCTTCCTTGAAACTTCTGAAGTATGACAATACAAAAAATTTTGATTAAACACAGATTTTCAGCAATATATCCATTTGGTAATGTGACATTTTTGTACAGAGGGACAATAAAATTGAAAATGCAAGTAACTCAGATTGGGGAAAAATATTTCCAATCTAATTGAATAGATTTCTTATTTTCTAGTATTTCATCCATTCAGGTATCTGGATACTGCTCCTTTAAATACTCTTAGAACACTGAAAAGCAGAAAAGTTATTTGCAGTGCCTCTGGGGGAAAGAATTCTCTACTCCTTGAGGTCCCTGTACAAGTTCCTCTTCCTGACATAAACAGTCATTTACCTGTGGCAAATGTTTCCCAGCTACAATGATACCATTGGGTGTACGCTCCAGGATCTGCCACACTCGGTCATAGAACCCAGTGGGAGTTCTGTTCAAAGACCCATCGATCTGACGCCTGTTCAGCCAACATCTGTAGACCAAAAGAAAATCCCTCAGAGTTGAAAAACAAGCTTGTTCAGTAGAAAGCAGGGCTTTCTATATGGATTAATTGTTCCAATAGGGTGAGCAATAAAAGCCAAAACCCATTAATGATACATATCTACCATGTGTTACAAAGGTTAGTAAACAGAGCTTGCAGGAGAGGAGGAAATCTCCAACACTTTAAAAAATTTAATAGGCAAAATAGTCTCCCGTAAACTATGAGTTGCTCACTACATGATCAAATGATTAGCTAATATAAAAAGCAGCTCCGCTTAAACTGGAGCAGCCAATTTCATAATAACTTTAGGTGATTTCTTTTACATGTAATAAAATATGAACATGGAAATCACATAACTTGATCACTCCTACACACCTCTCCCAGAAAAGTGCTTAATAAAAATTTGATAAGAGAATGAATAAATGAATGCTCAAAAAAGCATTGTATGTATATATATAATGAAATTACCCTATTTTAAACCTTATAAAAGTTTGCTATTTAAATATAGCCTAAAGTCCTAGTGCTGAAAAACCAGACACAAAATCTTACATGTCATAATAATCAAAATGTAATGACAAGCCAAATTCTAGATCTCCTATTTTTATGGATTCAGTATTAAATCTTAAAGATATAATACATCATTCACAAACTGCTAAAGATGCAAAATTTGCGTAATTTGAAAGGAACACACAGTGACACAGTTGTATGTTCTTGCAAAAGCTGAAGACATGAACAGATATACTTTTTTTATACTGGTATTTAAAAAGACAGCAGAGTAAAATCTGTAATCCATCAGAAGGGAGGAAGGTCATGACTGACTATTTCTGGGTATGAAAACAACTGTGCAGGATACAGTAAACAGAAAAAGGCATTTTTGTTCTGATGAAAGAGGACCAACGAAGTTTCTTCACTACCTAAGTGAGAGTGGCATCTTTTTTACACATACAAAGTTTTTCAAAAAAAACCCAGACTTGTATTGCTGGGTTCAGCAATTGCTAAAGTGAAGAAGCCCAAAGATTTAGGGGCACCTTGGTGATGTATTACTTTGGATAACTAAATCTCCCACACTCTGCATTTGATGTTTTCAGAGTTCTACAAAGACATGGTTGATATGTTAAAAAGAAGACGTTTGCTTACAACAATGCAAAAAGTAGAAATATGAGAGTACTCACTCACAGTGGAGGTGGAGAATTATTTTAAAAGACCCCTTTTTTATTTTTATTGCCTAACTTTGAAAACTTTAAGGCTTATAGAAAAGCCACAAAAATAATTCATAAAGTTCCTGTATATTCTACTCAACTTCCCCTACTCTTGTCATCTTACATAATCATATTATTGAAACAATTATTAAAACCAGGAAATGAAGTTGACATAAGACTACTAATCAGTCTATGGATCTTATTCAAATTTCGCCAGTTTTACCACTAATGTTCTTGTTTTGGCCCAGGATCCAATCCAGGATTCCACATGGCATCTAGTTTCCATGCCTCCTTAGGCTCCCCTAATCTGTAACAGTTCTTCAGTCCCCCTTTATCTTTCATGATTTTGACACTTCAGAAATGTCAGTTATTTTGTAAATTGTACCTCAGTTTGGGTTTGTTTGATGTTTTCCAATGAACAGACTGAGATTATGCTTTTTCGGCAAGAATATTGAGAAGTGATGTTGTGCCCTTTCCAATACATCCAATACATCCTATCGGGGAATACGTAATATTGATGCATCTTATCATTGGTGATGCTAATCTTAATCATTTAGTTAAGATGGAACCTGCTGGGTTTCTCCATTTCACCCTTTTTTTCCTTTGCAATTAATAGGTATCTTGAGTGAAAATGCTTTGAAATTATCCAATTTCTCCATTTGTCATCATACTTCCATCCAAAGGTGGTTCTTGCCCGCAACAATTATTACTATTGTACTTGTCTAATGGTGATTTTCTATTTCCATTATTTTATCTACACTTATTAATTGGAATTCTACTATAAGGAATAGTCCCTTCTCTCCCACTTACCTATTTATATCAGCATGGACTTGTGGATATTTATTCTATGTGTTATAATCCAGTACTATCACTTGTTTATTCAATCCTACTGTATATATAATTTCAGAATTGCCAATTCATATATCTGTGAGAAAACAATTTATTAACTACAGTACAATATTTATGTGCAGTTCTTCTTTTCTTTAGTCTTATAGTATCCAGTCAATGTTTTCCAAAGATACTTGGGTTAATTCTTTTCTTCTCCACTCTCTCAGTGTGATAATATTACTCATTTGTAATACGGTTGGGTTCATTTGTTACTGTTTATATTCTATTTTGGGTTACCTCCACATCTGCATTAATTTTAATTCATTATTTATGTTTTGGGTATATGAAACATTGCCATAGGTTAAGAGTCAGAGAGCTATACAAAAGGTCGGCTGAGGTAAGCACTGCTCTCCCCACTCAACCCTGTTATTCTTACCTATTTCTCCACTCTTTCCACCCTGTTCCCATCCAATCCCTGAAGGTAATCAATCGCATTACTTTCTGATTTATCCTTCCTGTATTTCTTCTGCACAAATGAGCAGATGTACATATATTTTTAATATCCCCTTCTTTCTTAAATGAAGAGTAGCATACCATACATGCTCTTTAATACTTTTCTGTTTTCATTATATTAGAAATTACTCCATATCAGTTCATAGAGACCACTATCATTCTTTTTCACAGCTGTATAGCACTCTATTGCTTATTTAAATAATCTCCTGTGTACAGGCATTTAGGTTATGGGAATTCCAAAATTCTCAATTATAAACAATGGTGTAATGAATAACCTTGTACATACATATTTTCATACTGTTGGAGGCAGTATTTCATACTGTTGGAGGCATATCTTCAGAGTAGATCCCTAAAAGTAGGACTGCTGGGTCAAAAGGTAAGTGCAAATGTGGATTTTTTTAGATGTTGCCAAATTCCCATCTAGAACAGGTGTACCCACCAGCTACATATAAGACTGCCTGTTTCCCACAACCTCACAAAATGTTTATCATACTTTTTAACTTTTGCCAGTCTGAAAGATGAGAAATGGTTCAATATCTTTTAATTAACATTTCTCTAATTATGAGTTAGTTTGAACATCTTTCAAATACCGAAAGGCCATTTTTATATGTTTTATATAAGTTGATTAGTCATGTTTTTCATGTATTTTTTTCTTGGGTTTTTGGTTGTCTGTCCTTCAATTTTTAAAAATTCTTGGATATTGGTTCTTTGTGCAAAATGTTGCTTTTAATTTTTATAGAATCTTATTAATCTTTTCTTTTCTTGCCCTTGGGTTGAGTCATAGTTAGAAAGCCTTTCCCACACCAAGGTAAAAAAGGAATTTATCCATGTCTTCTTTTAGTACTTGTATGATTTCATTTTTTACATTTAGATCTCTCATCTATTTGGAGTTTATTCTTGTATATGGTATAAAATACAGATTGGATTTTATCTTTTTCCAAATGGCTATCCAGTTGTTCCATCACTATTTATTTTAAAATATCCATCCTTGACCTTTATCATATAATAAATTTCCATATGTACTTGGGGATCTATATCTGGACTTACTGTTCTGTTCAACTGGTATATTTGTCTTTTTTTACACCAATATCACACTGTTTTAATTACAGAGGCTTTGTAATATGTTTTAATGTCTATTAGAGAAAGTCTTTCTTTTATGTTTTTCTGATTCTTCCATGCTTGTTTTTTCATATGAAGTTTATTATCAACTTAACTCCATAAAACAGCTTGTTGAAATGTTATCAGAACTGCATTAAATTGACAACTGACACCTTTATAATGTTGAGTTTTCCTATTTAAGAACAGGGATGCCTTTCCATTTGTTCAAATCTACTTTTGTAGAAGACCTCTTTAGTAGAAGGCCTAGGTAGAATTTTCTAGGCATATAATTATATCACTTTGGAAAATGCGAGGACAAATGTGCTCAATAAATACTTGACTAAATAATTATTTTAAAGCTCTTTCTGTAATAAAAAAAAATTCAACTCAATGCAATCCACAAGTGCTTGTCTTATTCTTAGTCAAAGGTTAGCACAAGTTAAGTCTATGAAAGGCTTTAAGCCCTGAAGTTTACAGTCTATTTAGGGAGACAGAGTGACAGGCAATATATTTAAGTAGTGTTACCAAATCCAATCCCTTCTGCCAAAATGTTGGGAGGAGATGGTGAGTGCTGCCAAGGTTCAGAAAGGGAATTGACCAAAGTGGTATGAAGTGTTACATTTGCACAGAATAATAAAAATGAAGAAATCCTTGTAAACCCACATCTGAAAAAAATATAAAATTCAAATCAACACGAAATCACAACTGAAGAAAGACATTTTAATTAGTTTCTCTGTTTATACTATCCATCTAGTAGGGTGGCTTCTGATACTCCGCTGCATTTTATTTTTTATTAATATCTTATCTATTTCATATGTAGGTCAAGCTAAAAATTATGATGTTACTATAAATCCAGTGTGTCCTATAGGTAACAAAGGGCCCTTGTTACCTTCCATTCTGTTGAGGCTGGAGAATATCCAACAGAAGTTGTTTAACTTCACTAGGTGACAGCTGATACAAGTCTTTGGCTGGCTTATCTCCTCCACGGATCTGTAGTTCATACTCCATAGCATGGATGATCCACCTGAAACAAAACAGGAAAAGCATGAATCAATAATTCTTGAAATAAAATCATCTTGTGCTTCTCACTGTAATGCCCTTAACAGCACTGACCCATCCAAAGGGGAATGAAGAAAAGGCCATTTGAATTTCCTGAACTGTTGATATAATTATTCCATCAAGATGTGTGACATGATCAGACTCTTAAAGATAAAGCTTGCTCTTGTACATGTGGTGAGGTTAAACATGAAAATAGGTCAGTACTTAGGTTCTTACCAAGTGAGATTCTACCAATTCGGTATGATAGTATACTGTACACAAATAGCTGCATTTTCTATATTTTCTTATCACTAGATACATACAAAAAACAAATGGTACATAAGCAATGCATTTTAAGAAATGGGCTGAGGCATGTTATTACGTAAATATTCCTTTCCCAGGAATAATAAACATTTTTTACCAATTTACTTTACTTTGCAGTCATTCCTTTGGGATTGGAGGAGACAGAGGAGAAGTACCTGCTTTTGAAATACACAAAGATACAATTAGTTATAACTTAATTATAGTAGTACATTAGAGAATGTACTTTAAACAATAGATTTCAGGAGAGCCAAAATATTTAATTATTTTAAGTGCAGGTAATTTTATTTTTTAATTTGAGAAGCTTTTAAAAAGCATGTTGGCAATTTCATCTCATTTCTTTCATTTATTGTATTCTGAGGAAAGAACTCAGATAAACTAGTTATGAAAACCAAAGAAAACTCTGGAAATAATACTGTGCCTTAGGGAACCAGAACTGTACCCACCATTAGAAAAAGCCAGGGAATTACTTTTACACAGCAGATTCCTATGCTTTATCCTTAAGTCCTTCAGTGAACACTGAATAATAAATAGAGACAGTGCAACTCAGCATCTGGAAAGAATGTGCCTTCATTCACCCATGCTGCTTGTCTCCCAAAGGGGGGCTGTTGTAGCCAGCCCACCAGGGGAAACCTCTAGTCACAGCAATGAAGATTTAAAGTGGCTAAGTCACTGCACTCAGATATAGCATTATCTTTCTCTTGACACACTTCCTTGAAAGACAATCCCCAAGGCTGTTGTGGGTACAGAGATGAAAAAAATTAGGTAGGTATATTCAAAAGATTCAAGTCCTTCTTTCTTTCATGGCTGACTTGCAAAATAATGGTGATGCGTTATCATGGGATGATTCTTATGTCCATCAGTGCAAAAGACAGTAAGAAAAACTGGTAAGTCTCCCCAGTTGAGCCAGAGGTGATATCAACCAGGCATATCTCCCTGCCTGCTGGACCAGCCACAGCCCACAAGGTAAAGTGCCCCATTTCTGTGACTGTTTCAATTTCCACTGCCCTAGGCTAACACAACTCTCAGTTCTTCCTATCTTCTCCCCTATCCTTTGTTGTTGCCATTTCTAGAAGTTGGGAATTTAGCTAGTATACCAGTCAATTGAAGAGTAAGTGCGGCAAAACATTAAAATAGATTATAGAGGCATAAGAGATACGCAGAATGGAAAATAATAATAATAAAAAACCTTGTTACTATTACCATTGATACTATATAACAAATACTTAATAATTGTTCACTGATAAGAGCAATAAAGATGATGAAGTATTTGCAAACAACAAAATAAATGGTAGAGAGTCTCCTGATATATGTAAAAACAGAACATGTAATGGGCCAAGCCCGTGGCGCACTCGGGAGAGTGCAGCGCTGGGAGCGCGGCGACGCTCCCGCCACGGGTTCGGATCCTATATAGGAATGGCCGGTGCACTCACTGGTTGAGCACCGGTCACGAAAAAGACAAAAAAAAAAAACCAAAAAAACAGAACATGTAAGAATTGAGAATTACCATTTGCATTTCTCTAATCAGTTTAAAAGAAACACTGGATTGAACCCATGTTATTGGCAAAGGCTAGGATCTTTACTTGGTCATCCACACTATTACAGACTGCATTTAACCAAAATCTTACATGAGCATGCAAGTCACAAGAAATAGTTATTTTGTATGCACTGACTTTAAAGTTGCTCATAAAATTAGCTGCTACAGCAACATTTCAGTTACAACATACTGTTCAGTGAACCTCTTCTATAAATAAAAATATTCTAATTTTTTATAGGCTAGATGCAGTTATCTTCTATTTATTATTTTATTTATTTTATTCTATCTTATTTATTTATACTTAAAACTTTAATTTAAGGCAGCTTAGAATAATGAAATACTGAGTTAAAAATGTAAAGACCTGTCTTTGATCTCCTCAACAAGTCAATGGGATGAAAAATGGAGATGTGAGGTACTGCTCTAGATTAAAAGTGACTTAAGAGACATACCCACTAATGCCATGTGTGGGTCTTGTTTTAGATACTGGTTTAAAAACAGACCAACAGTAGAAAGACATTTTGGGGACAATCAGAGAAATCTGAATAAGAATTGGGTATGTGGAGAGGGGGGTGTACTTCAAAAGATCATGGAAAGATTTGTATTATCTTTTAATTCTATTTTCCCACAACTTTTTGAAGTATCCCTGTATTAAGGAATTACTGCTAATTTTGTTGGGTGTGATAATGGTATCACGATTATTAAGAAAACATCCTTTTTTAAAACTACATACTCACTAAAATATTCAGAAGTAAAAGTCAAAATGTCTGGGACTTGCTTTATAATATACTACAGAAAAAAAAGCAAATATGGCAATATAACTAACAATTGCTTAGACTCACTTAAATGATAATAAATGTAATAATATGCTATAAATGTAACAAATGATATAAATGTAATAACTAATTGCTTATACCCACTTAAATGATGGGTATATGGGAATTTACAAAATAATTTTATTATTACACATTTAAATTCTTCATAATGAAAAGCAAAAATAATAAAGCCTAGGACCAAATGACAATGTATATAAAAAGGTTTTTGAAATTCTAAAGAATAATAAAAATTTTAGCAAAGTCCTGTTATATGACTTCTCAGACTTATGTTAGAGGAAGGTAATGTAAATTTTTAATTCAAGTCTTGGAGTTACTTAGACAAGCGCCACATTCAGTTACCTTCAGGAGGCATTCGCTTTTAAAATAAATAACATTTTTTATTTTTAAAAGGCTTACTTTTTAAAGTACTCCATTAACTAGAGTTACTAAAACTAAACAGTTTACCACATTTATCTTTTAAAATTCTTATACAAGTACCATACACAAAAATAGTTGATGACCTAAAAGTTCTTTCCTTTGGTTTACAAAATATCACAGTTCTGCGAGTAAATTATAGAAAACACTGTACTCAACAATCACCAAAGAAAGGCGACTATTTTTTCATTCATTCAAGTACAAATGAATATAATGTTTGTCATATTATTAAAATACATTTACTCATTTAAAAATATTCAGCGAACTAATCTTTTTATACCTTGGAAATCTTCAAAAGACTAAAATAGAAAGAGCAAAAGAGCCTTAGACATAAACTACTAAAATAGCTGTCAGAGACCTGGAGAAAGTAAATTACCAAGTAACATAGTTAAGACAACCAAAGACATTTTATCCATTTTTAGGAATACTAATAAAGAAAAGCACAGGAAACTCTTGACTTCTTACCCTCATTCCCACCGACAATGCCACAAAGCCTGATTTGACAACTCTAGCATAAAAGCATTTAAATGCAAAGTGGAGAAAGCAAGCAAGCAAATGTGGAAGGTCAATGAAGGTTATCCTTGGACCAGATCCTTATAAATTTAGTCTGTCTAAAGAACCAGAGACACGCTCTACTTGCCAATAAGCAAATGAGAAAGTGACAGATACAGACAGCTAACCAAATCAACCTTCATACATATCAAGGTTTGACTTGAGGACAATGAATTCCTCAGGACTGCTGGAAAAGTGTAAAGAGGTGGACTAGTATTCTTGTACAGTCCTGGGAATAAGCTTTACCTTCTAAAAAAAACTCTCTTGCTGTGAGGTTAGTTAGTAAGGACTACTACTGTGTGTGTATTGGCATTTTTCTTTCCAACATGTCCCAATCAAGGAGTGAAATATGAAGTAAATTACTTGGAAATCTGACACCATTAATAAATCAGAATGGCTGACATTTTCCGAAAAAATGCCATAAAGAATAGCACTGATCCTTGACAAGAAACAATTTTTTAACAATCATATTGAGATTTCAAGATAAGAAGGATCTGCTAAGTTTGCTGTTAACATGTAACTGAATGACTCCGTGGAAACATTTTACTAAGCCATACATTATGAACTGAATTGTATCCCTCACCCCACCCCTTCAAATTCACAGTTGAGGTCCTAACACCACTGTGATGTTATTTGGAGACGAGGCCTTTGGGAGGTAATTAGGTTTGGATGAGGTTAGAAAGGTGGGGCCCTTATGATGGGATAATATCCTTATAAGAAGAACACCAGAGAGCTCTCTTTCTCTCCACCATGTGAAGACACAGCAAGAAAGCAGCTGTCTGCAAGCCAAGAAGAGAGCCCTCACCAGAAATCACATAGGCTGGCATCATGACCTTGGACTTCCCAACCTCCAGACTGCAAAAAAATAATTTCTATTGTTTAAGCCACCCCATCTCTGGTGTTCTGTTATTGGCAGCCCAAGCTGCCTAATAGACCATATAATAGGAAATGGGAAAGGATGTAAGAAGTGGTTTGCTTGATTCATATTAATATGGAGAGGGTGCCAATTTGATGGGGCAAACTGAGCTTCCCGTTTGGTAAGTGGAGAACAATGACTCACTTCCTCTAACCCTAATCTAATCATAATAGAACAGAGGTGGGAGAGCTCCATCATCTCATTTCTTACCTCATATAAAATGTCAAAAGCAAAGACCTTTGAATGAGTATCAAACTATGCTAATGAACTCGGAGCTGTAATTACCTCCTCTTTCCTTTACTGCACAAGCAATGTTATAGGCTGGTACCTATGCCACAAATGCCTTCTCTAAGCATGGGATATGAGATCCACAGATGCAGTTTCAGACATTAGAGGACAAGATACATCTGGATCATAATTGCTTACAGAGGATGTCCTGGCAGTATGAAAAGCGGAGATGAAAAAGGCCCGATAACATATATCCTCAGGGGTTATCTCCCACTACAGCTTGACTGACAGATTTGCAGCAGAAAGCAGTTGATTGGAGGTCTTTACAGTAATGGGCCTGTCAGGAACTTGATCTATTTCAACATGAAAGCTGGAGCACAAATCAATAATGAGACAGCAAATCAAATCATTATCAGACTAGAATACCATTCCTGTGAGCAGGTTAATTTTATTCGCTGGAATGTCTGATAGCAGTAAAGTTGAAGAAATTGCATTGGTAGGATTAACCTCGGAAAAAAGAGAAAAGAAACATGGTGCTACTGGTTTGAAAGCAGTGGGTGATATAAGTAAATACATTTTTTTTAAACCGGAGAGTTTAAACCAGCCATAAAAGTTTACACAGTGCAGGTGAGTTCTGGGTAAGATATATCATGACTAAGGCAAATGTTCTTATTTCCTATGTCCATTCAGCCTAGTGAATATTGGTATTTCAAGAAGAATGTGGTATCAAAATCTAACTGAACAATCAATCTCTTTAATCACAATTAACATTTAAAGGAGAACGATAGTAAAAAGCCAGATAAGAATGAGTCTGAGATGCTTTATTGCCCTATAAGGAAGCAAAAAAAGAATATATTTTATAAATCCTCTCCCCACCTTTCTTTTAAAATCATGCTATAATATACAAAGGACCAATTTAAAAGCAGCTACAACTTCAACAATTTATAAAAAATTTGACACGCAAGGACTCTATAAGTGAATAATTTACTCACTAATTTTAAGCAAACTAAAAACCTTCCAGAGACTAATTCAAGGTAAATTTTGTAAATAAACATACTGAGTATGTATTTGCTGCTGCCAGTAAACAAACATGCAAGGGGACCATTCACTTTATGGATCTGAGGTCTAAACAGAAATTATTAAGGATCAAGTACAATAAAAATATATAAAAAGACACTTTTGTGGGCACTATCACAAGCCTCATACACTAAATAATTGCAATTCTCTGAAGTTGTCTGATATCCCTAGAGTAGAAACAGCATTCCAAAACCTGTCAATGTGGTAGGAGAGCACTGTGGCAAAGGTATAAGGGGATTTTAGAGTGTTTGCCATGTGTTTCATGAGGTCCTACCAGGTGATGGAGAGACGAGACCATGTCAGATGGCAGCAGGGAATCTCAAAGGGATTCTGAGTTAACGTTTCTGTGTAAAACGCTTTGGGATCATTCAGTTGGGCCCTACAGGAGACTCAACCATGGCTGAAAGGGACATCTCCTCCAGGGTGAGCATCCCCTGTGGAAGCACAGGACCTTTGCAAACCTGGGACAAGAGGACAAGAGGACAAGTGAGACAGAGAGAGAGAGAGAGAGAGAGAGAGAGTGTGTGTGTGTGTGTGTGTGTGTGTGTGTGTTTGCTGGGATGGGAAGGTTCCTCTTATGGATTCTTGGGATTTGTGGTACGTAAAAATAACTCCCAAGAGGCACCTGTTCCCCAAAAGCCACAGAGAGAGGACCTCAAATTGCCAAATGTCACAGGGATAATGTTGACGCTTTACCCTTTGCAAAACTTTGTCACATTCCTTACCCAGAATCAACACAATCTGACAAGGAAGCCAAAGCAGGTATAACTTCCCTGTTTTATAGACTGGGGAGCTGGAAGAGGGGCTGGGAAGCATGAATTCTGTAGCTATTCACACTAGTCCTGTGAGCATGGGCAACTTACTTAGCTCTGCTGAACTTCAAATAGCCTGTCTGTAAACTTACAGAGTTTTTGTGAGAATTACATGAAATAACCCAGAGGTCAAGCATCCAGAAAGTGGCCCACAGTAAACGTTAGACCTCTTCCTCTGAGAAAGGATAACTTACTTTCTTGTGTGTGTGGTTAATATGTTGAAACTCTCCATTTGCCAGAGGTATCCTACAATATTACAAGGAAGTGAAAAGCTTGATCTATAACTTCTCTCAACTTTTCATAGCATCTTAATATATCTCTTGTAGTATACAAGGAGCTAACTTAGAATCAGTTCCAAATCATCCTCCCTTCCTTGGTCTCATGAAGAATAAAGGTGCAAAACCTCATTTCTTAGGTTTATTAACTTGTGTCTTACACTGTAAAATGTTAAACAGTACTTCTCCTAGACTGGAGGGCTTTAACAAGACAAAAAACATCTGGAGCCCATGGCACATCACAGTTACTACAAGAACACTCAAATGCAACATGGATCATAAATTGAAATCATGCAGAAGAGACCATAAAGGCCATAAGGTTTTAGAAATAAACATTAAAGTCTGCTTCTGTGAGAAAATGGCAACAGCACAATAAGCAAAAACACACAAAAAGTACTTAAAACTAAAGAATGAGAACTTTGGAGTTAGGCAAACCTGTGTGTAAATCTCAGTTTATTCACTTACTGGTTTGACTTAGGCCATCTAAGCTCTCTGAGTGTCAGTTTCTTTACTGTAAAATGGGGTCTTAGTGCTTACCTCTAAATTGTTGTAGGGGTTAAATGAGATAATATACATAAAGAATTTTTAGCACATTGCTTAGCATATAACAGATATTCATTAAATAATATTTGTAGTTATAATGAGTGAATCACTTTACATGTTTCTCATACTTGTATCTACTTAGATCTTTACTGGGAACACTGTTTAGAGAAGTACGTTGTAAGGCAACCTGTACTATCCTCTGTTGTGTTTAACCTTTAAGCACCATTCCATTAATAAATAAATGGAGAAAAGTGGTATGTTCTGATATCTTCTGCATGTATGACTGGACTTTCATATAAACAAGACCCTGTTTAACTTGGCTATTTCCTGAAGGACGTGACTTGAATTCTTTTATACTTAATTCCAATATCACGTGGCATAAACCAAGTGTATTTATCAAAATTAGAAGAGTCCTTTATTTCTCTCTTTAATGAGTACAAAGACATGCTATCTTTTGTTTTTCCTAAATTATCCATCAGTAGCTCAAGGCAAACCACTTGACTATGTTTATATCATATATATTGAACAACTGAATATTTACTGAACATTTCTAATGAGCTAGACCATGATAATTATAGGCAGTAATACAAGATCTAGTCCCTATCCTTAGCAGAAGTGAATTTCTTAAATTCACTTATTAAAAAATATTAGACTGCTCCTCAACTGAAAATTTCCCAGTGATTAGAGCTGACCCTGTGAGACCCACATGAGATAGAAAGGTACATAATGCATTGAGCAAGAACACTGTTAGTACTCACAATGGGATAAAATGCCCCAGTTTCAGGATGAGTCTCAGGACAGTGAATAGTTAAAGTTTCATAGCAGATTTCTTCATGAGGCAGTTTTATTTTGGGTAACACACAGTTTAAGGAAAAAGTGTATGCTATTTCTCATGGAAGGCACTGAACATATTGAGTAGCAGATATAAAAACTATTTTTTTTTTCTTTTTCTTTTTTTTTTTTTTTTCGTGACCGGCACTCAGCCAGTGAGTGCACTGGTCAGTCCTATATAGGATCCGAACCCGCGGCGGGAGTGTCGCCGCGCTGCCAGCGCAGCACTCTACCAAGTGCGCCACGGGCTCGGCCCTAAAAACTATTTTTAGAATAAACTAAACACACGTTCCTATGATGAGAAGGAAGCTTCAGGTCAGTTTTGAATTCAAGAAAGAAAATTACATGGGATTTGTGAGAGGACATACATTAGTCTAAAATGCTGAAAAGCAGCAAAGGAAAAACTGCTAGAGACTAAAAAACACAGCACTGTAAAATCTTGGGAAATTGTTAACCTTTACTCTAAGGCTTTGTTTAAAACTCTGCAAGGATGACTATCACTTGAAAAGGCTCTCCTGACTAGAACATTTATTACAAAGAATGTGCTTTGGAAGAGTTATAACCCATACTTCTCAGTCTGTCTCAGAGAAATGTCTGAGTCTGTGACAATAGAGTACTTTCATACCACGTATGGAGATGCAGAATCACATTTTTTTTTCGTTTATAGTCAACTCACATGGAAGATCCATTTCCGTACCCTCATATGTAGTCTAGAGGTTGTAGTTGAAAACATTAGAGCAAACAGAGACTGAACAAATCAGGTTATAATTCAAAGTTCTTATAATTGATTCAGAATACCTCTAAATCTTTGAAAGGGACAATTTTAGGGGATAAAAGTGAAGGTCAAGTTCTATGCAGGTACAGTCATTTACTTTCAATCAAAAGAAAGAACAGATAAAGAATGGGAAATTCACCTGAAATACACCATAGTTGAAATCAGGCAAATATCAAGCTAAATTAAAAATTTTAAATAATACTGAAAAATATAACTTAGAAAGCAGAAATCTCCTAGAGAAAATAACTGACACCAATTTGATGTACATTTTCCAGATACTTTTCCACACATATATCGCACATATATATGTACAGAATTATTATTCTTTTACAAAAAGTGGAACAATATATTTGTGACTTATTTTTTCATTTAATTTGTCTTGGACATTTGTATAGAATTTTATCTTGTTCTTTATAACAGCTTCACTGCATTTTACTATTTGGCTGTAACATTACTATTTGTAATTATGTTACTGATGGACATCTGAGTTGTTCCCAATGTTTCACTATTTCAAACAATGCTGAAATGAAGACTACTGTAAAATATATCTTTATGTACTTGTGCGAGTACAAGTGGTCTTCAAAAAGTTCATGGAATGATTCGTATTATCTTTTAATTCAATTTTTCCATGAAAATTTTGAAGTATCCCTATATTACTACAGAGTAAATTCCTAGGATGAAAACTGATGAATCAAGAGGTAGGCAGATACTGCCAAATAAGCAATGAATTTTTTATATGTAATTTTGAAGGAAAAAATGGGTAATAATTTTTCGGAAAGTGTTTCATATTCACATGTAAAATTAAAACTAAGAAATGAAAGGGAAATTGATCCAACAATAAACAGAAAAGGAAAAATGTGACAAGAAAGCATGGTAAACAGAAGACATAAAATGTAGGAATAAGTCAAAATGTAAAAGAAATAGCATAAACATGAAATATATATTTTTATTAAAATATATAACAATGTGCATATAGTTAACACTACTGTACTGTATACTCAAAAATGGTTAAGATGGTAACATTATGTCATGTGTTTCTTATAATAAAAAATGACACTCATTACATTAAAAATAAATATAGCACAAATGCCAAATATTTTATACATATATATACACACATACATATATACAAAATTGTAAAAGAACATTGAATGTAAAGGGATGGAAGACAGTATGCCAAGCTAATAATGACAGATAAAAAAAAAGCAGACAATGGCAGCAATGTTGGACAAAAGCTTGTTCAACTGGTATTTTTTATGAATGGTAATAGTATCATGGTTATGTTTTAGAAAAGTACTTATGTTTTAGAGGTACACGTTGAAGTACTTAGATTAGATGATATGATAGATTTGCCTTAAAAAAATCTAGACGGGGGTAAGTGGTAGGTAGGGATATAGGTGAAACAACATTGGCCATATGATGATATTGTTGAAGATGGGTGACAGTACGAGCACACAAGGATTTATTATACCAGTTTCTATATTTTGTAGCTGATTTAAATTTTTTAAAAAAAAGAGTTGAAAAGCAGTAAATAACACAAAGGAAGATATATTGATAAAAGCTATGAAGTAACATAGATAAAAACAAAGTTTTAAAATATATAAAAGCAAAACTGATAAAAATGCAAGGAGAAATTGGTTCATCCACAATTATGAGAAATTGTTCAGACTTTTATCAGCAATCAAGGATCAAGCAGAACAGAAATAGTAAAAATATTGATAATCCAATTACACAGTTAGCAAACTATACACTTATTCACCCTCACACACATACACATATGTTTGCACCCAACAAAAAGAGAATATATATCCTCTTCAAACACTTGAGGAACACCCTTAAAATTGGCTACCTGTTAGGTTACTCTACATGCTGAGGTACCATTTTTTTTAAATTATTTTAATTGACATTATTATGCATACATATGGGGTACAATCTAATGTTTTGATACATATGTATGTTGCATAATAATCAGGTTCAGGTAGTTAATGTATCATGCTCAGGTATCTTTTGACTCTTTTACAATTAGGATATATTCAAATTAAAAACATATTTAAAAAAGAAACATTATACTTCATTAGGTTGTAGTAGGCTTTTTAAACATATGATCTCATTTCATTCTCACATGAAATAATGAGGCTGGTATTAAAGTATGGCTAGAGAGGTTCAGTCATTTATCCAAGGTTACCAAGATGATGCATGGCAGTCAGGACTTGAACTCAGCTTTGGTGAATGCCAGAAGCTGGTCAACTTTCCCTATACCACACTGCCTCCCAAAATTCTTGATTAAGAAAATTCAAGATCACCAGACCCTTACTTTCAATTTCTTCTCCAAACAGAACACTTACAATATTAAAAGTTAAAAATTACATTTTTTTTTTTTTGTCGTTTTTTAGTGACCGGCACTCAGCCAGTGAGTGCACCGGTCATTCCTATATAGGATCCAAACCCGCGGCGGGAGCGTCACCGCGCTCCCAGCGCAGCACTCTACCGAGTGCGCCACGGGCTCGGCCCTAAAAATTACATTTTGGTGGAGAATGGATGCAGAATATTCTTAAAGGGACCAAATTTTTATCAGAGTGTGTCCTTCCAACACTCAGTTTTACTAATAACTATTCTTCTTTTAAGGCTTATCCATTTTATTTATAGGAATTTTTACGAGTATCATGTTTAGTGTTTTACATGATGCAGCCATTGATTTTACCAGAGAACAGATTTACTTCACTATGTCTAACTTGGGAGTTAAATGAACATGAGGATTCTTTCAGCCCACTGGTATTTATTTCTTCACACCACCAGATGTTGTCTCCATGGCTTAGGGGAAAGATGCACTTTACTAAATACCCACCAGATAATGAAGCCGAATCTGTTAGAGGACAACTTGAAAAATTTATGCAAATGCAAAGCAGTTTACTCACCCAATTCGTATTTTCAGCATGCCACTGAATAACTCGGGATTATTGGAGATGATCCAGCCAATATGGATGACCAGTTCTTGCTGAATGACAGCTTCCCTCTCATCATGGGTATTACACTTATAATAGATGATGTTCTTAATTACTCTTGGAGACAAAGGATTAGAGATAACATCTTCTTCATGCCCAAAGGCACCCAGAGTTACCTATGAGTTGCAGAATTTTATTACAAAAATCTCCTAGCTAGTAAAAGATAAATGAAAAAAATTCAAGGCTCAGCATGACTGGCAGGCTGAAATTACTCTACACAAGCTAGGGAATTAGGTAGAATAACTGTTCCTGCTATTTATTAAAATGGCTTTCAAAGCATGACTCCCACTGGAGTTCATGATGGTTCAGAGTCTGGTCTAAAATATAAGGGCAGGTGAGGGTCCCCGTTAGAGGTGTGGAGGTGAGTGGATAAAAGCAGGGAAGGAATATAAATAACTATTAAGAGAAAATTATTCTGAATGACTCTAGTACTAGAAATTCTCCAGAGAAACCAGAATACATTGAACAGTTTTACTCTACTGCACAGTTTACACAATTTAAGTATTTTAGAGATGCACTTTTTGATTCTTTTATAGTTTCTTTTGCTCTTTAACAACTGTGACCTTTATCAAAGGCAGGTTTGAGGTCACATAGTTCTTGTGTAACCCTCACTTTTCCTGGCATATGCTAGGCAACTAGTGAGTGCTCAAATATGTGGCAATAGATCTATCACCTGTGTAGGGGAATGAACAAGGCTGTCCACAAGCCTGGGAAAGGAGAAAGCACAGAGAGAAATGGCAAAGAAAACTCAAAGCAGAAGGTGTAGCTAAAGCCGGCAGGAGAAATACTCTGGTTTCTCTCTCTCCTTGACATTCTGACTCCCTGAGGAGTCTGCAGGCCCTCCTTCTTCCTCATTATGTCTTTGCATCTCTATGTACAGTGCACAATTATAATAAGCAGGACAAAGAAGAGCATATCAAAGAGCACTCGTGTTTTAACAGACAAAAGAAGAGGCAGAACATGGAGGTCTTTTGCCCCAATTTTGTAATGGAGTGAAAACTGAGTACTGCTAGTTTATTATATCATGAGTGCTTCCAACCAGTTAGTCTGTGTAATTACTTTTATTAAAATGTCAGTGTGTAAAGAAGAAAACAAACAGAAGGCACATCGTTGCCTCTGGAAGCAATGATGACTAAACCACTATTTCATTCCAGAGAGCTTGAGGTGATCTGAAACTGCTTTGTAGAAACAATATTACTTCAGTTCTCGAGGAGGCATTAATAAGCAAATGGAAACTTTGAGTGCTCCATTCTCATTTCTTTTTTGTAAAGGTATGATATGCAGTCAATGAATGGACTTCATGCATCTGGTCATGAAGCTGAACCGTTAGCCCCCTGGCCTACCCAGCTCTGTACGTGACTGCTTCCCTTGAGATATGCTAGTCTGATGGTCAGTGATCCCGTTACAGCCTCAGGACAGGCTCCAAGGCTTCCAACATGTAGAAGCAGGGACTCAGGACCACAAGTTGCAAGCCCCTCTAGACTCTACAGAGTGGACATGACCAACCTTAACATAATCCTTCTAGTGTCAGATGCGAGTGACCCCAAAGATCTCCGAAACCTTTAGAATGTTCATTGCAGTAGAATTATCTCTATTTTCAGATATACTACAGAGACCTAAAATCCAAGGAAAAATAGTTTCCCAAAGCCTGTTTAACTTTCTTTCAGAGGAGGCTTGGTCCAGGGCAAAAATACAAGACTGTGACGGGAGGTAAAGATTCTAGTGAGGAAAGGCACTGGATAAGTTACTTCCTGCACTTTGGTGATGGCCAGGGAAGAAAATTGTACCTCTTAATAATTTTGAAAAAACAGAAAATAACAATATATAAAAAGATATAACTTTTCCACAGGAGTTTTTTATTAGTACAATTATTTTTTAGTGTATTACAGGAAAAAATAAACAGCTATTATTCTAACATTACAAAAGCCAAATATCAGGATGAAATCATTTCAATCTCAATGAATTAAAAGCCCTGAAATATGAGCAATGGGTTGATTCCATTAAAGAGAGTTAAAGTACTTCACATTACTAAAGTTTATTATATCCTTAGGTTAATTGTCAGGAAAACACGATAAGGCACATATATTCCCAAAGAAGAGAAAGAAAGCAAACAGGTTTGCATTCTAAGCAAAGGATGATTCAGCCAGGTAATTAAGTTTATAGAAAACAAAACAAAAGATGAACAGCCATATCTCATCCTACAACCCACATGCATAGGCTCAAAACAACCCACATTCACCAAGTGCCTACTCCAAGGCAGGCCTCATGCTGGGCACACTGGAACACGTAAAGACAGGACTGAGGCCCTGACCTCCGGGAGCTCACAGTCTACCACAAGGTGAAAGACACACACTCAGGAGAATTGGGATCTAGGGCAGATTGTAAGAAATGTCAGAGGCCTGTAATGGGAACCTAGAGGAAAGAGACCACTGCTAATTGGAGATGGCTCTCTGAGGAGGAGGTGAAAGAGTTGGCCCTGATGGGTGGGCAGGAGCTGAGAGAGGGGGTCTAGAGGACGAAGGATCTCGGGAGCAGCATTGGCCTGTAGACCCTGGCTCGGCCTGAACACCAGTGCATTTCTAAGTGGGGAGGAAGATCTCATGTGGAGTAGAAGGGAAAACATGCTCTTCATTATTCACCTGTCTCTACTCCACCTATCCTAAACCTGCCTGGAGTACTTCATTAGGTATTATTACATTTCCCCTGTCAGCATCTGCATTGACATCAAGTTTATAGAGGAGTTGGAAATCACAGCTGTAAGGTGCAGCAGGAAAAAGACACGGCCCATTTAATAACTGTGCATCTTTAAGACTAGATTTGCTTGGGGAAGAAGGCTTTTGTAGAAAAGCCTGAGCTGTTAATCTGTGAGAGGCCTATGACACTGAGGATTGCCATTTAAAGTTAAGGGTCCCACCCAGAAACCTTTGCAACTGTGAACAAGTGAGTGTCTGAAAATCAGATACTTACCTGTTTGCCCTGCACTAAAACATTAGTAATGGATGGGGCCAGGCTGTCCACTACTTTACTTAAAAGACTTGCTGCACGGCGTACAACCGACCTGGGGGCAAAGAAGAGAGCAGGCCAGATGTTCACAAATCTAAAAGATGATGAATGAATGAGGAGCCTTAAAAATACACACAGTTAGGTCCTCACCTGATAATTTGGAGGAAACACTGAGCCCAAGACAATGGACCTAAAAACTGAAATTTCCCAGACTGTAGAGCCATCCAGAATTAGGAAGGGATCCCTCACCCTCACCTCTGCCACCAGGCTGTGCCAAAAGTATTGTTGGTACCATTATCAATTATAAAAGAAAGAAATGGGTGCTTAACTATTCCTTTGACTGAGGAAGGGAAGGTGTGTGGGGAGGAATTAAAAGGGTATTCTGATTTCACTTTAACAAATTCATTATTAAGTCTGTCACTGGTACATGTGACCTATTCCTATAACTACTTTAAATCATGTTTCTTTTGGTGCCTAGATAACCAAACCCTGTATTAGAGGGCTCACTTACTACTGAACTTTAGAAAGTGCTAAAATGAAACACCAGCACTTTTTTTCTTGATAAAGCCAGAATGTTCAGGGAAGGAATTCACACTGCTATTTTTACATTTCTGAAGAAGTCTTAGAATGCTGCGAGAATGGATTTTTTTTTAAGCAGAGCACATGCAATACATAAGACCTTTTTTATTTTTCCCTCAAAAGTAAAAATTCATGTGGAACTTCTAGATGGAGAAAATAAAATAAAAAATATAGGTTTGAAACTGCATTTTTTAAAAATTTCAGGATATCCATAAAAGCTGACTTATATAAAAAGCATTTACATTCCTTAATCTCAACATAGATAGACTAGCAGAAAATTAAGTCAATAACTGATAAAGTTAGTGAAACAAATACTTGCTACTTTTACAGAAGCTTTCACCCACACACTGTAAGACAAAAAGACATGTTTAACTCTCAGACTGCAAATAAGTCCACACGTTTCAAGCAGCTTGAGTTTCCAAATTCTGTGCATGTTACCTGTTTCCCATGTACCAGAAAAGTAGTAATGTGTGGGGCTATAGAGGAAGAAAATTTCTGGGTAAATGCAGCCCCGTAGCGTACCGCCAACCTGGGTGTGTCAGTGGAAAGCCGTAAAAGGGAAAATAGAGTAAATAAAACTTCCAGGAGTTTGTTTTTTAAACATAACATTCGGCATTCTAAATGCTTGCTAGTTAATGATTTATTTAAAATGCAAATATAATACATAAAGCAAGAACAGGTTTGCTCAGCCAAAAATAAGACTATAGACCACATCTGAAACATACTGGCTAAAGAACATCAATAATTGGCTTGCATGCCTTCCTGTATTGAGAATTTACGTGAAAATCTGAGAGACTTAACCATAGGATTACCATCACATTATTTCTTCTGGGTAGGAATGGTAGGTACATTTCCTATTAAAATAAAGTTGAAATACTGTAAGAGATTGTTTTGTCCAACCCTTTATTTTAGAGATTAGAAATCTGAGGCTCTTTGAGGTTAAGGAAGTTTCTTATGACATTACTTGAGACTTTAAAAAAATTAGATATTCACAGATCATTAAAAATGTGTGTGTGTGTGTGTGTGTGTGTGTATACTCTTACTTTCAAAATTTGTCAGATGCTGCTATTAAGGCTGTTAGAATTGCATCAAAATGCAGAGGGCCGTGCATTTAGGCATACCTACCACATTGTGAATTGAAACCGTTTTATCTAAACTTACCTAATTTTTTTTTAATTCCTGGGAAGAGACTATCTGTAGAACAAATTGGTTATTTTTCTTGAAGCAACTACACTCACTGGGATTAATTCAACTTGGGTAGTGAGAGAACTACTTTCTAACTATATTATTTTTGCTTACAATTAAAATAAACATTGGTCACTTTTTACGGCCTTCTATGGTAACAGAACAGGTGTCCTAAATACAAAATTGAATCTAAAGCACCTTGCTGGGACAGAGGAAATATAGAGTAGGAGAGAGTCAATAATAATCAATCCAGTGAATAATCTCCAGGTTCAATTCCTACAGAGGTCTTAATTCCCAGACTTTTTTTTTTTTTTTTAAATCTTGGGAGAGCCATGCTACAACAGAGTGTAGGCACATCCTTAGAAAGTAGACAGTCACAGTGCTGCAAGCTTGGAGTTTAAAAGTAAAAAATGAGATGAATTAACCATCTTTAAGATTGGTCTTTAGACTATAATATACAACAACACAAAAATAAAACATAATGACAAGGACACTAATACAAACCAAAGCTTTTTGCTGCCAGCTCTTCTATAGAGTCTCTCAATGTGATCAGAAACGGTACCTAGACATTGGATAATAGAGTCTTTGTTGAAGAAAGCTTTTAATTAAATACATAACATTTATTCTCCTTTAAAAAAAAAACCACTCTTTTTCATTTTGTTCCATTAGAGTTGATACATCATCCATTAATGTTCTGAACTCTGTGACACATTTAAATACGTAAACCTAATAATATGTAAGAGTGTGAATGTCCCCAGCACTTGTTACTCTTTAGTCTAAGTATATAATTTTGGTGAATATTTTATTTCTTAAAATTCAATTGTTTTCTCAATTAATATGCAATCTAAGCTTTAAAAAATAAATACAGATATTAATTTAATTTGCTGCAGAAAATAGAAAAACAATACAGTAAAATAATTAGCAAATTGAACAAATACTGTTGACTCTGAATATATATGACTTTTCATTTATTTGTTCAATGAAACTTTATTGAGGCCCTGTTTATGTGCATAGGGCCATGATCAGTCCAATATATATTAGAGCTCCAAAGATACCATTGGGCTTCATTCTTTGGCCGCTGTGTGGTCTGACCTCATGACTGATTTTGTTAATAAATCAACAATGTAACAGAATAAAACACCAAAAAGAAAACAAGGGTAAAGAACAAGATCTTTAACATTTTACTCTGAACTTATTTTTATAGTCTTATAACAAATTAGATGAAATTATATTCAGGTTCTGTAGATGCTTATAATTTTCAGTGTATCATAAGATTTTAACAGATTTAAAACACTTAAAGTCTTTCAAGTACCTAAGTAAAAGACAAATATTTTTCTCATTTATAAAAAGTTTAAAAAATAGTTCCCCCAGCATTTTCATTATAAACTATTTTATACAAATTTTGTTTTATTTAAAAGCACTACTAAAATAACCATTCTGAATTCTAGGTTCCTAATAACATGTTTGATTTTCAAAAATCCTATTATTTTAGCTAAATTTCAAATTTCAATAAATATCCCCAATATAATTGAGATTTTTGTTTATACTTACAGTTTTAAGACTAATTAGAAACATGAGAAATTCTGTTTGAAATTTGCATAAAGTTCATCTGCCTTTAATGAGCTAAGAAATTTTTTTTTGGTAGCTGGATGGTATGGGGATTTGAACCTGTAAGGTTGGTGTTATAAGGCTATGCTCTGACCAACTGAGCTAACCAGCCAGCCAAGACTGTGAACTGGATACAATTCACATGTGTAATACTAAGAAGGTTATCTCTTACCTACAATAATGCAAAAACTAAGTAGACCTCATTTGAATGAATAATTTTGTTTAGTTCATTACCAGAACTATAAATATTACTAATTACACTGTTGTTTGGGCCACTAACTTAATTTTCATCTCTAACCAAATCAACCTACACCTCTGAACACAGTATTTTCAGATGAGCCCAAAACCTTAAGTAACTAGACATTAAGTACTTGAAATATATTCTGTATCATAAAATACCAGAAGCAGACCATGATATGGGACTCAAGGATTCCTTACAGTCATGACTCAAAATACAAGTGTGGATTTCAGGGATAACTGGGTTTCATTATTAATGCAGAGTGGACATAGACATGATTAGAAATGATTTATTTTTATTAACCATCTTCAGAGCACAATTCTATTAAAAGCCATGTTCCATTCCAAATGTTTGCTGCAGACTAGGAGGGAAGAAGTTTTACAGACATAACAATTCAATATTATTCTCAAAAAGTTATAGAAAATAAAACTAGAAACTGAAACTGTCAATAAACAACTATTGGATCATCAGAGGTTAATAGTCACAGGCAGAATCCAGGCTCCAACACCATTCAGACAATCAGAGAAACAATCAAGCATCACTGCATGAAAGCAATTTAGGAGTTCATACATCAGTCTACTCCACTCTAGGGGGTATGAATGAACGTTTTCCATTTAAAAGTTAAAAAAAAAAGTTTAATGGAGGAGGAAATAACTTGTAACATTTTAGTGGATATTTTTTATGCATATTTGATGTATGTTCAAGAATAGAGATGTCCTATTATTTAAAATGCCACCCTAGACATGTACTCTTACCTTCCTTTGTGATGAAGTTGGGGCCTTCTCTTTTGAGCAGTATACCCAGCAGGACGGTTTGACTAGCTAGACAACTGCAGTCCTGAAAACATAAATCACTGTGAGGAACTGGAATTAAATGGGTACAAGAATTACCACAGGAGGTGACTAATCATGAAACCACATGATGCAGAAAGAAAATACCTTGCTATGGAATTGAGAAAAGATAGAATGTCACTGATATAATACCAAGCACAAGACGACATTATATACAACAATTTATCTTTGATATCTTGGGGACAGAAGGTAGACAAGCCAGCTTCCTGAGGTAGATAGATTTAATAATCAAATTTTCCAGGAAACAAGATAAGCAATGGACAGAAAATATGTTGTCTACAAGCATTAATACTGATTCTGCTACTCTCTGAGAGGCTTGGCCGAGTCATTTAACCACTCCCTTCTTGACTCTACTTATTAATAAATGGGAGACCATGTTGCTACTAACCTGTTGTGAAGAGATGGGTGGTATTATGTTATGAAAAGATGGATGATACATGTAAAATTAATGCTTATCATATATTAGAGTACAGTGCTATGTGCTTTGTGCCTGTTATAACATGTTCATGCTTATGTGGATCCATATAATACTGATCAATAACAAGAACTGATGATGTCTGGAAGGATATATATTTGGTCTACATGCTCAAATTTGTATGGACCAAACAAGATACCACAGTGTTTATACTTCTACATGTAGAATTTCATCTCCTTGAATAAGTACTATACCCTACCCTTTTAAAATGTAAATAACTTCAGGAAAGTTAAACTATTAGGTTGTTAAAGTGTTCATATGGATGCAGTCAGAGGATTGCTTTCCTTATTGAAAAGAGAGACTTAAAAAACAAGCATTAGATCACTGGGGCAAGAAAGAGACCTGGATGAGAAAGGACACTGAAAGAGAAATATGGAGAACCCAAAGGCAACTATAACTACCTTATCTTTGCTAGTGGCCCATACAATACTTTTATATGCAAGAATATTTATCCACATGCCTTAAGCACCTTTAAGACATCCATGCTAATGTGAGACTAAAAGAACAACCTCTCATTACTGCCCCAGTGTAGACAGGCCATCCACTTGACATTAATTGCTATCTTCACTGAGAGGACAAAAAGACATGGCCTGACTCTGTGAGTTCCTGCTCTGGCGACCTCACTTAGGGTCATGTGTAAACTGCATCTTCCTCACATTCAGTTTTTGAAGAATTTCATGTGTAGATTTGTTTTTCCATTCACTAATGGTGATATCCAGTTGTTGTTCTAGTTCAGGAGCTTTGGGGGTGCTGCTTTGTCGTTTGACTTTTGAATGTTTGGGAAGTTCTAGTTCCTCAAAACTCTTAAATTCTGGAACCCTGGAAATGAAAAGAAAACGTTTCAAATTTCCTGCTTTTCTAATGTAATCACAAGAAACAGTACATAACTAAATAACCCAAAGGGACTTACTCTTCTGTGTCACTGATTCGTAGAAAGTCAAGTTGTTCTACTACAGCTCCAGATATTAGTGTCTGAAATGTGATTGAGAAAAGATTTAAAACTCTTAAATTCGTCTCTATTTTCTCTGTGCACACACTTTTCTATAAGTAATACTATAAAAAAAAGTTTACTTAAAAAATATATACAACTCTGAAGTAATCTAATGTGAGCATTCTAAAATCAGACAGGTTTCCACTTACAACAAACCCCCTAAAACAGAATATACACATCAAGTTACAGTTTCATGAGTCACAATAAATAGGAAAGTCAACATGAGATAAACTCTGTTCTTAGAATTGTGGGCATTTATTTTTAATTGATATGTAACAATTATACATGTTTATGGGATACATGTGATAAGTTGATACAGGTATACAATGTCTAACAATCAAATCAGGGTAACTGGGATATACCTCACTTCATTCATTTATCATTTCTTTGTGTTGGGAACATTCCAAATCTTCTCTATGAGCATTTATTTTTCAGTTGGTATTAAGATAATTCAGTAAGTATTAAAATGCTTAAAAAATAAAATTTTGAAATTAAACATGAAATACTAAAATTGTTTTGGGAAAAGACAATATGAAATTGCACTTTGGATTCTGCTACTGAAACATATTTCAGTGTTATCCACTGTTGGAATACTCCAAATCTTCCTTTTTCAGGATGATGAAGGTATTGGTTTTTCAGGCCAGTGTTTCTCTGAATTCTGCCATGTGGCAACCCATATTTGGTCATTTTATTTTCCATTAGTTCTGGATTATAGGTTGAACAAACTAAATATGAGCCTGAACTCAAACAGTTTTTGTCACTGGCTCATGGTGACTAGTACAAATGAATGATAATCTACAATGATTTTTAGCATTATGTGTCACTTCTAGTTATCTGATGACTTTCAGGGAAAATTGAGAAATATATTGCATACAAAAGAAGCCATAAATTAGTATTTGAGAAATAAGACAATTCTTCAATTAAGAATGTCTTACATATACTATTTTCTCTATTTTCTCACTGTTCATTTCAAATGTGAAGAAACAGGACATAGAAAATGTTGCTTTTGTTGGTTAACCACCCAGAGTTACGCTGCCTTCTCCTCTAATGAAAACTCATAAGCAAAGTAGATCACCAAAAAATACCAGCTTACGGACAGCAGGATGGACATATTACCAGCAATCATTCTAAAGCCTCCTTGCAGAGTTCAAATGAGGAAGGCCAAACATACAACTGATCTGCACATTTTTACATGTTCCAGCTACAGTCAAATCACTCTTGAATTCTGAGTTTCCTGACAGCAGAGCCGGGCAGACAAAACATAATAAAGATTAGGTGAATGAAATTTCCTAATGCAGGCTCAAATCTATAAGTCTTGCTCTTTAATTAACTAATTTATTAGACAAATATTTATTGAACACCTACCATATGCCAGGCACTATGCTAGGTACTGAGAATACAGCATGAACAAAATACACAAAATCTTTGCCCTCTTGAAGCAAATTATATATATAATTATATTATTATATATTAATTATGTTGTTATAATTATTATTAAAACTACAATATTATAATATATATAATTACTCTATATGTGTACTATGTCAGATGATAAGTGCCAAGTAGAAATAAGAAAGGCTGGGGATGGGGAGTGCCACGGCAGGGAAGCAGAAAGAGACAGGTTAGCCATTTTACATGGGTGATCAGAAAAGACTTCTCTAATAATGTGACATGTAATCAGAGACCGAAGGAAGGACTGTAGCCAGCAATATGAATCTGAGGCAAGAGTGTGTGGTGCTGAGGGGAAAGGAGGTGCAATGGTCCTGAGGCAGAAGCATACTTAGTGCGTTTGAGAAGCAGTAAGGAGGAAAGTGTGCTTGAAATAAAGTAGATGGGGGAGATGGTAGGAGATGAGGTCAGAGACATAAGTCCAGACCATGGAGAGCACAGAGATCATTTGAAAGACTTTGGTTTCCACTCTGTGTGAGAGAGGAAGTCATTGAAGGTTTACGATACATGACATAATCTAACTACCTATGAGTAAGTAGAGTATGAAGAGGCTGTCTTACATCTAGTAGGAATTTAGGAGATGACTGGAAAAATCTAGGTGAAAGATGATAGTAGCTTGAATCATGATGTTAGTACTGAAGGTGATACTAAGTGGTTAGATTCTACATATAAACTGAGGGTAAAGACAACAGGATTTAATAATAAATTGTAATGTGGGATATGAGAGAAATAGAAGAATCAAGAATTACCTAACTCTCAGAGCTGATATCTAGTACTGAAAACACAGGAGAAATAATTTTTACTTAGTATTTTCCATTTCTATTAGCTTACTCACCCTTATATTCTAGTTCAGCCCATAAAGTAAATGGTTAGTCTGAGGTAATAGACAAATCCTAAATCCCATTAATAGTCTCTTTAGCTTTTGATAAAAAAAAAAAAAAAAAAACAGCTGGCTGCAAAGGCTTCTAAATTAGTTTTGTAAAAAACACACTTATGATCAATTTGCTAGGCATCAATACCCTAGTTCTGATAGTAATTAAAAAACTTAATATTGTTGTTTATGTGTCAAATGCAATATAGTATTCAAAAAGGTATCCTGCTCTAAGACATTCAGTGACATCCAACCCGGTCCTTTCCAACTGAACATCCAATGTAAGATAGTATTCCTTTCCATCATGCTCCCTACCTGGCTTTGTTTTTTGTTGGGCCCCCTCACTAGAATAAGTCTCATGAGGTCAGAGACCTTGTATATCTTATTTACCACTATATCCCCAGTGCCTAGAGTGTGAGCTCAATGAATATTTGTTGAATCAATAAACCAATTATTTACATGTTTCCCACGGAGAATAGCAGTGAGCAAAGTACCCTGGAAATGCGAAGATCAGTGAAGCTTGGCCTGAAAGAGTTTACAAACCACAGACAGCAGCAGACACAAGAAATTAGCTACACATAAAATTTAACAAGAGCTATAGCAAAGGTTCAAGCAAAATGCCATAGAAGCACACAGAAAGAAGAAATTAATTCCAATCCAGGAGGCTTCACTGAAGAGGAGACATTGGCCTAAGTTGTAAAATTAAAGTATGACTTATATAGGAGGAAAAAAGAAATAGGATCTCTAAAATACAGTAATGGCATGAGGGGGGGAAAACTCCAAGACTGTGAAAGTACCCTGCATACCTGGGGAGTGGGAAGCATATCTGGTAACAGATTGTACGGAGAGATGCTCTGGGTAAAGAAGTTGGGAAGGGAGGCTGAGGCCCACTGATAAAAGAAATTGCAGATCATGGTCTAAGGAAATTTGAAGGGCTTGAAATAAAATCCAAGAGGAGTATATAGTTGCCATTTTCATCTACTAGAGAGAAGATGAAGGCTGAAAGGTGGGGGGAATTAGCAGTTGCTCAATGGATATAGAAATTGAGTTTGCAAGATAAGGAGTTCTAGAGATTGGGTTGCACAACAATGTGAGTGTACTTAAAACCACTGAATTATAACTTAAAATTGTTTAAGATGGCAAGTTTTATGTTTTACCACAATTTATAAATGATGGCAAATTACAGATTTAAATTTATAAGATCTTCTAAAATATTGTTGACATTATGGAAGACTGACAGCTGCAAGCCTGAAAGAAAACAGTTAATATTTACATTTTCTTTTGATAAAATACTTAACACTTTTTTAAAAAAGAGAGAGAAGGCAAAAAGTAAAAATGCTTCCATTTATATATTTTTTTAAATGCAAAACTCTTGGAGTCATGAAAAATAAAACTACTGACCTGTCTCCCCTCTAACTTCTGAAGCACAAGTAAAAATGGAAAAAATGAGATGGGTAGTGAAGTGGACATTAACTCTGTTGCTGAAAGGACAATGATGGAAGTTCAGGTGCTTGAGTATAAAAAGCAGTAAACCAGGAATGTGAAGCCATGATTTCTATCCCTGTCTCTGCAATAACTAGTCTTAGGACTGCAGATAGTCACCTTCCCACAAAGGGATCCAGTTCCCTGTTTGTAAAATGAGTGAATTAGATGAATTACCCCAAGGTCTGACCAACTTGAGCTTTGTGGATAAGGATATGTAAGTGAAGAGTTTCCCAACTTCAGATGATAAAAGAGAAAAAAGACATCTTTCCAACTTTAAAACTCTATGCTGTGCTTGATTACAAAACAAAACAAAACAAAACAAAAAAATGAGAAATCTTCTATTTATTGTCTTGAGGAAAAATGTCACCCATTTTTTCACTGTCTTCATAACTTGTCTATGATTCTTCAAATGAAATGGAAACTCTCTAAAACATGGCAGAATATTAAATTTTAAAGCTAAGTTATTTCAAACTCAAATTCAGTACAAAAATAAGAATTTGTCAACATCAAAAGCTGAAAATGACAGCTTATTATATGCCAAAAATGAAAGACTGAAAGCATTTTTATTTCTTTTCAAAATAACAAAAATTTTTATGGCTTTGCTTTTTACACTAAATCATCTAATCCACCTGAAATGTATTCTGGTGTGTGATGTGAGGTGGTGCTCTTACTTCATTAATTTTCTCTAGAGTATTTGTTGAATGATCTATACCTCACCACCAGTTCATGAACTTTTCTTGATCACACAGTAAGTTCACATGTATATGGTGGGTCTTTTTCTGAGTTACCCACACCTTGCCCTCAGTTATAGTAAACAAGTACCACAATGTTTCACTGAGTTCTCAATTTCAGTGACTGACTTTTTCATTTAGAATTTCTATTTGATTCTTTTTTTACATAGTTTCAAAGCCTCTAATAATATTGTCCAACTTGTTATCTAATTTCTTAAACATAGTGATCACAGTTATTTTAAAGTCTATGTCTGATAATTCCAATATCTGGACCAAATGTAGGTCTATTTCTATTGCCTGTGTTTCCTCTTGGTTCTCTGTTGTTTCATTTTCTTTCCTAGAATGCTTGGTAATTTTTGAATGAAAGACAGACAGTGTACATAAATTACCACAGAAATACTTTGAGGCTCTGGATGATCTTATTTTGTACTCTTTGTGAAGACTATTTCTGATTCCCTTTTACTCTTAAGTTATATCCTTTCAAGAGGGTCATCATAACTCCAAATTTTTGTTCCTTTAGTCATATGGGACTGTGAAAAGCTCCATTCCATTCCCACTGAAATTATGACTATGATTATAATAAAACAATATATTAATCGAGAAGTAACTAACATCCTTATAATAGTTTTTCCATCCAAGAATATGGTATAGCCTATCATTTATTCAAATCTTCTATTTCTCATCAAAATTATCTAGTTTTTTAAAAAACAGGTCTACATATTTCTTATGTGAATTAGAACAATATCTAGGTAGATCCTAGAATGGGAGGGACATTCAAGTATAAAAGCAAGAGTAGATTTCTGGTTAATATGGCCATCACATATCTTTAACTCCTATCTTTCCTGAAATCTCACTAAAATGACAGTAGAAAAAAATGTTTAAGGCAAAAACCCACTAAGGTATAGATTCCTAGATCCATTAGGGCAAAGAGAACAGGAAAGAGCCTCAGACCCTGAGGCCCACATACTGCTGGGAGTGGGCGAAAGAGAGCTAAAAATAGTAGATTTACTGACAGTCTATATATAAAGCAATTGGATCCAAGAGTTTCGCCCCTTTTCCTAAACAGCTAGGAAGTTACTGTCTGCTTCCATCTCCCTAATTTTTGGGTGACAATAGGCTTTTTTCTAGTTAAAGATTCTGTATTCAAGAGCATAAAGCACTGCAGAGAGCAGGAGATGTAAGGATTAAACAATGGATTAAGTGAAAAACTATATACATCACAGTGGAACCTTTGGCTCCCTCCCCACGCTGTGCTCTCAGGACATGGAAGCAAAGTGTGTGTCTTTTAGGCATGAGGTTAGGTGTTTATTTTCTGGGGAAACCGAAGAGCCTCAGAGAAAAGATCTCCAGATATTGGCACCAGATGCTTCCCCTAACAAAAAAGGCCTTTGCTACCAGACCACCTTATAAATGGATTCATCAAGATAAGAACCTTTATCCCCAAAACACAGCTTCCTATAAGCTTTTTACTCTTTCACTCTTAAAAAATCAACGGATAGCTAAAGATTATCAGACATCTGACAACTGCATCCAACATAAAAGACTGAGAAAAAGAAACCTGAAAGAGATAATGCAAATTTCAAAAAATCTCTAACATTCTTAAAAAAAAAAAAAAAAAAGACAAAATACAACATCCACAAAACAAGAATAGGAAAAAGGAGAATTTAAAACATGCTAGCCAAAATGCAAAACTCAACAGGATAGCTGCAAGAAAAAAATTAAAGAAATTGTGCCAGGAAGCATTATAAAAAGACAAAGAAACAGAAACTAAGGGGAAAAAGATAAAAACTTAGGTAAAAATCAATCAAGTATGCAAAATACAACCACTAGTGAATGAATATGTAAACATGCCATTTATAATACTACCTATATAAATCTTCCTTACAAATTTTCCTCTTATACTCAATATTGAGCACCTACTATGTGAAAGACCCTATGGGATGATCACAATTATTTTATAGGAAATAAGTCCATTCTGGACAACAATCTGAATAGTTTAAGTTAAAGGTCATAAAAGAATGGTAAAGAAGAGAAATGCCATTTCTAGTCTGTGTGATTTTGCAGAGCTGCCTTTAAAGTTTGATAAAACTTAAAAGCCTGGAGACCTTGAAAAAAGAAAGAATATTCCAGGCAGAGGAAATGGTGTAAGCAGAGGGGCAGAACTCCATAAAGTTAAGGACATAGTAATTCATTTGTACTGGCTAAAGCACAAAGAGTGTTTAGTAGGAGATAATTGTGAACAGAGAGGCATTTATGACTACATGGGAACCAGAGAGGGTCTCTGTAATTTAGGAGCTGTGAAGATAATGCTGTGAAGTTCTGAATGGAAGAAGGATTATCTCCAGGTTGGATACTACTGTAGAGTAGGAAAAAGAGCACTGCACCAAGAGTCAGCCAACTTGTCCCTAAAAGCCCAATGTTATATGGCAGGTCGCATTACCACTACGGACCCCAACTTCTTCAAATGCAAAAATGAAGTGAGCTCATTTAGTACCTGATGAGCTACTAAAGTCTAAAATTGCTGCTTAGGAAACCACTGCCAACTGTTCAATCATCTGATTGGTGGGATCAGATAAACTAAGATGGTAACAGCAGAAATAGGAAGACAGGTACAGAATAAAAGCTTAAGACAAAAACCTTGAATGGAACATATATTAAGAAACGTAACTGTAGGTTAATTGCCCTGAAAACAGAAACACACTGAAATTCAGAAGACTACCTGTAGACGATCAACATGAACTTTGACTCCTCCAATCACTCCTTTTTTAAAGGCTGCCAGCATATCTAATATGGGGGTGAACCGGCTACCTCTAAAAAATATAAACATGTTAAGAACAGAATGAGAAATTAATAATCTAATACTAAGTACTACATGCTAAAAGGGATAAAAAAAAAATACAAGGAGGCACTGCTTCCAAAGGGTTCATAATGTTAATGGCAGTAAGATATATGCACCTTACTCTTTTCATCCACTTACCTTATATTGTCTTCCCGGATGAGAACAAGAAAAAGTGGACGTCCATGCATTTTCCAATATTGCTTAATGAACTGTAATGCATTCTATCAAAACAAAACAATAAGGAAATAAGATATTTTACAGTATCTGAGCTCATCAGGATGCTTAACCATGAGTGGCAAAGAGCCAACAAAACTCTTATATATCAAGACAGTTCAGAATCAAACCCTGGATAATTTAAACTACTTAGGGGTAGAAATGTTGTAATAGGGTGCCATGTACACACAAATTAAGCTGGAAACCATTTTGATTTCAAACTTCATTCTTAAAAGTAACCTCATCACACATGTTTCAAGGTTCTCTCTTTTTTTGGCTTAAAAAATAAGTTCAAGAATGGTCTCAGGGGAAAATCATCCAGAAGATTAATTCTCACTCCATATAACTGTCGATTTATATTACAGCAGATAGAAGAGATTAAATTAAATTTATACATACCACAAGCAATGTGGAGGGAGTTCTTTATTTGACTAAATATCTATCTATCCACCTATCTATCTATCATCATCATATCAAAGACTTACATAACACTTCATATTAACTCATTTAATCTTCAGAAGAGCCCTATTGTTACTCAGTTTTACAGATGAAAAACAGAGGCACAGAGGAGTTAAGTAACTTGCTTACACAGCTGGTAAGTGGTAAAGCCAAGATTTTAGCAAATGCAATCTGGCTCCAGATTTCACTCTCTGAACCATAATTCTAAGCTGCTTTACTCTCCAAGTGGAAAAGGGAGTAGAGGAGATTTCACCCTATGGAGCTAGGAGTTAGTTGAGATTTTACTGGATATTCTTCATAAATAAAATTATTTTGCTTCAAAAAGAGAGAAACTATTACCTGTCATATAAGCATAGTTGTCAAAATAGTTCACCCCCTGCTTTTATAAACTACATCTTTTCATACTATTTGTAGAAAGGCATAATAAGCAAAGTCATACAACTTTACACAAGACAGACTCCATCTATTATTCTAATGCTGCAATAATTTGAACTCTTGCTCCAAAGCTATGCAGATGTTGCTGTACTTTCATATTTTATACTGTTATTCCCCAGAGTTATTATAGATACCCAAGAGTGCTCAATTTAATAATACATGATAAAATCAGTGGAAATAAAGTCATCCATTTCAATAAAAAGGTGTTCTGAAGCTACCTTTATGTCATCTATCAATAGTAAAACATCTTGAGACATGTAGAAATCACTTAGGTCAAAGATGATAGGGTAACAAACCACAGTCTTTCCTAGAATGCGATAAATCTGTAAAGGAAAATTAAAAAAAATAAATATAAGACATACCAAAGGCAAAGGTGCAGTAGCATAAGGCCCAATAAAAACTAAAACAGGTATCTAATTCTAAATAATCAAATAAATTAATAGCTTATGAAATCCCTATAATGTTAAGAAATTTTCAAGTTTCTTGATTGAATCAGCATGCAAAATAAATAAGATTTACTTGCAGAAAAAAGTATTCAGATAATTAGCCCAAGTACATAATGAAACATGACAGTGATGCATAGCAGGCCAAACATCATTTCAGCATGTGGTATAATCTGAACATCACTCTATGAGGTAATTTCATGAGCACCTTTGACGTTCCAAGGCAGCCAATGGGCCTATCTGGCCTTCCAGAGAGTCCTAACTTTTCATTGATACCCAGGTGAAAATAAGCCTGTAAGACACAAGTTTGTAGAGTCAAGAATCCATGCTTTTTCATTTTTGCCACTTTCTTCCCCCTGATTATCACCCTGTTAATTTCTGATCTTTCCAGAGAAATAGAGGTTAGGGAAACCTTATCCAAGGACTTGTAGGAAAACAAGCTAGTCAAAGATGTCAACTTAGATTTTGGGTCACTGAGAAATATAAGAGCAAAACTTTTGCATATCCACTTAGCAACATTCTAAAACTGACATTGTTTTTATGCTATCATAAATGTACAACTTCCATGGCTCTGTCTGATTCATATAAGAACACAAGGAGACAAATGCTTCCTGTGTCATTAAAAAATCTGCTTATTAAAGTTTTTAAAAACAGGGCCATACATCTCCTACTAGATTTCCACCTTTAAGTATTTCCCACCAAAATAAAAGTATCTTTATTGATTTTTCTGATTTTATGAATTTTATAAAAAATTCGAACTGCAAGCTAAAAGTGAATGGTTCTGTTTACTCTCACAATCCCTTATGCAACAATAATATGACTATGGTATATGTTGAAAGGGGTGTAATTTATTGTGTTATCCGTTAAGAAGCACCAAAAGTATAGATAGGGTTATAGATTCTTAAAAGTTTATAGATAAATATATACTCATACACATACATTAATATGTGTATATATTTACATAAATGAGTCCATATAACATATAATCTGTTTGGTGTTCCATTTTTTTAAACTTAATATTGTGGCATTTTAGTTTCAAGATGTTAAAATGAGCCCATGCATTTTTTCTACATTTCAATGTTGAAATGATTGAAAAAGTACAAAAACTGGGGGGAAAAAAGACCTGTAGAAGTATTAGAAAACAGGAAGGGTGCCGCAGTAGAGCAGAAACATCTAGAATTTCTATAAGGTAAAAACAGAGTCTTGGAATGAATTAGGAGTTAATCAATGCCAGAGCTGAGCACTCACTTAATCAAGAAGCCCCCTTACCCTATGTAACACCTATCCTCTGATAAAGGCAGTTCCCAATTTTTTATCTTAAAAATAATTCAATAAACACCTCTGGACAGTGTGCTATTATATCTGCAGGATAATTTCCTAGATTTGCTGGATCAAAGAGAATGTATGTTGTTATCTTCAAAACATAATGCCAGGCTGGGTACCCTCTAGAAATAATTTACCAATTTATGTTGGCATTAACGGTAGGCCTTTTTTGTCACTCTCTTAGGTCAAAATGACATTTCATTTTACTTTTAAACTACTATATTCAAATATTTTGTGACTGAATATTCTCTGATACATTTAATGGCTATTTGTATGTTCTATAAATTTTTTCATTTGTTCCCTTTCTACTGGGTATATGTTATTTTTTACTTGTAAGAGAGCTTGGTATATTAAGAACATTACCCTTTGAATCAAATATTTTACCTACTTTTTTCTTCTCAATGTTGTTATGAAATGTGAGAATGTCTGCATAGTAGGTCAAACATCATTTCAGCATGTGATACTTCAATATAAACATTTTTCTAATAGGAAATTTCACAAGCACCTTTGATGTGCCAGATTGTTTATGTTATATTTAGTTAAATTTGCCAAGCATTTTCTTAATGGTTTTTTGGGCAGTGGTTATCATTCTAACAATGGACTTCCTCTCTCAACAGACATAAAAATATTCTTTTTTTCTAGTAATTTTATATTTAAGTCATTTAAAAATATTTACATTTTTAACCTATATGGAATTTTTTTTGCATTTGATGAGAGGTAGAAATCTAACCTAAATTTTGCTAAATGGAAAATTAAACCAACTGTCTCTACACAATCTAGTGATTGTGATTTGAACTGATTTCAAATAACAACTTTATCATATACAAAATTAATGTCATTACCAGAGCTCTCTATCATGCTGCTATTGTGCAAGCATAAGCATCTCCATCAGACTTAGCTTTGTGTTTCTTTCTCCTTTTGAACTGTACATTCCTGTAGAACAGCATCCCCAGGGTTGGCACTGTGCCTAACACATAGCTGTTGCTCAGGAAGTACTGGATGGATGAATGAGGGAGCAACTGAAAGTCCTCCTGAGCCACATGTGCTGTGAATATTGATTTTATAATAGCAGTGGTTTGAAACAAAGTCAGCTGGCCAGAAAAAGTACACTATAAGCATTATACGGTATAGCACATAACACTAGATGGAGCCCCCTTTCCCTCAAATATTTTCAATTTTTCAGAAATAAATGTATGTCTATACTACTTCAGATTTCTTCTTTTAGACAAGTGATTATATTAATCAACCATGCATAAGTTTAAGTGTACTAATCTAAGTAGGTTTCCTTTATTATAGTAAAAGGATTCTTCTTTGCTTTCTGAACCATGGTACAGCAGGTCTATGACTATTAGGTGGACAGACCTGGAATGCACCTTGTGTTCCAGGGTGCAGATAATGCTGCCCCCATTTAATGCACTGAAATACATAGTAGTCACCAAACCACCCAGAAGTACAGAAGTACTTCATACAAGGTCTGCACTGTAGAGCAGAACCCTGTCTTCTGATCCCCATGAGTGAATCACACCACACTCACCACATCATGAACATTAACCACACACTGTGAAAGCCCTGCTCTCAGCTGTCTGCCTTCATCCTCTTCAGTAGGTTGAAGGAGGGTGCATCTTCTCAGAAAAGGGATCAGCCGTCGGCATAAAAATATGTGTATCAACTAAGATTTGAGGAAATACCTTTACTTTTAAAAGGTAGACTCATAAGGAGCTAGGCAATATATCTTAGAGGATGAATCCCAAAGAGCAGCTAGTTTGCAACAGGAGTGTACAGCCACAATCAAAGAACAATCTTCCATCTTGATACATGCACAGGGAAACTGGGCTCTTTGTCATGCACAGGGAAGCTGGGCTCTTTGTCACAAATCTGTCTTTTTGGCCATACCACACACCAAAATCGTAAATCACGTGTTAACACCAGCTTTAAAACAAAATATAAAATAAGTTCTACACATCTTCATTTACTCTGTAACACAATGCTTTCTACTATCTTTCTGATTCCACAGCACTTTGTACAAATGTCTATTACAGCAGTTATCAAAGTGGACTATAATTAACTATTTTTTTCTGTCATACCACTAGGCTCAGAGGTTGCTGAGAACAGGGACAAAGTCATTTCATCTGAGTGCCCCACACAGTATTCTGCATATAGCATGTTTGCTGCTGAATGAATGAATAAAATGCCACATAAAAGTCATTTGCTAGCCATGTTGACCTTTTAAATCTTGACTGCATGTTATCTGGTATAGACTCACCTACCATTTTAAAAAGTAGCTAATACTAATTAGACATGAAAAAGCAGATCTGGGTTAATTTGCTTCCAGGGTATGTTTATCAAAGAATAACCTTTGTTACCATTCTGTAGAGCTTTCAGTGAGAGGCCATAAAAGTGTTTCAGCAGAAACACCCTGCACCTGAATAATGACAGCACAGCATGAAAACCTTACATTTTGGCATCCTTTTCTCCCCTACCATACTGCTCCTCTCCTTGCCTTGTACCATCGTTTGCATGTTGGTGTGATTTTAAAGTGTTACCTACTCTAGGGATCGTTTCGTTTTCAGCGTTACCTCTCTATGGTATAAGGGATGGGGTAGGGGTAGGGATGAGGGAGGGCTCTAAATTTGTTAAAGGAAGTTTAAGGACTCTCGAAGAGCTGGTGCTCTTAGTCACCTGATGCCTAGGTTCTGGTCTGTGTTGCCTATGGGCAAGGTCTAGCCTGATAACCAGCAATTATAGGGGTCCTGCATTTTCCCATGTAATATGTACCTCACTTCTCTGAGCCTTCAGTCTCTTGTTATAGCATCAAGGCTTTGACCACAACTATTTACATCAACTTAATCAACATCACTTGAGAGATACTGTTATAAACACTTCTGCAAAACACTGGGGAGTTTGTTCTTATATATACGTTTTTAACAACTGCTAAATAAAAATGGTAGTTTATGAGTCACGGGTGGGAGTCAACAATTTCCTGTCCCTAATGAACAAGAATATTCACAAACACAGGCACTTCTGGATCCATCTGCAGAGCAGTGCATACAAAAGGACACAAAAGTCACCTTTTGATCCCATCCCAAATAGGTATGTAACCATCAAAGGCAAACTCAGATGTTACTTTGTAATTACTTTGAAGCCCAGCAAATAAAAGGGTAGGAATTACTTTAGACTCCAAATAGTAAGGCAAGAGAAAAAGGGAAATAGTGATTACCAAAAAATGTTTTGATATGAGGAGGTTTGTTTTAACAGTTCATATAATAGGAAAAAATCAAGTCAAAACATAAAGGATAATTTTACACGACTACTAAAGATGAAGTGTTATTTAAATGCTCAGCCTAGGTTAATAATAGACTTTAGCAAGGAGTAGAAATCGCAACACCTATGAATATAAAGAACTCATACACACACACACACAATGCAGTTGATTTTTTAGTAACCATGTGCAATAAAGTGGGCGTCTCAATTTAATTAAAAATTTTTGGATTATGATCTTATCTCACAATCAGATTTTAACTATGCAACTTGCCTGTAAACTAAGTCCGACAATCATGCTCTACTACCTCTACTACCTCCACAAAGTAGAAAGTAAAGAGGCAGAAACACTTACTTTCACAAGCTCCTGCTGAGGCCATATCTGAATGGGTTCTACCTGTTGAGGAGTTTGAGTTTGAATACCATATGTGTTGAGAAAAACTTGAAGGCTAAAGAGCACAGGGAAAAAAAGAGAGACATTTTTAGACAACACATTTACAGTTTAGGAAGTGATGAAGGAGGATGATAAAAGGGAACAGACTATGCTAACCTGGAGCACATTATTAATTTGTTAATATCAGTAATATGCCAATTGCACTAGAATCCAGAGGCCCTCTTGGATTCTCCAGGAAGCATCAGATGGGAGCTTTGGGGGCTGTCGGGAAGGATGAGCATTGTTTTGGGAATCCCCATAATGTGTTTGCACTAATTTTTCAAAACTACACCCCAGGCAACACTGGTACTGATCACAGTTATTTAATATTCACATCAACTAAAACAAAACTATTTTTAAACATGAAATGAATGATCTGCTGGCACTTAAAGTGACATTAATGACATCCTTGAAACCCTGTTAAGGGTTCTATAAAATTAATCTCTACTACGATACTCAGTACTGTAAGCACAAAGCAATCATTCCCCGTCCCCTCCCCACAAAACAACACACCACTCATCTGGATTTCATACCGTTGGCTTTCTGCTACGAGTGCTACATGAACTACCAAATCATTTTCCAGTGGGCCCTGTAATACAGAATAAGGGAGGGGGAAAACATTTTTAAAGATCTGGTCATCATCAGCTACAATGAGAATGAAGGACAGTATTAACCATCTCTAAGAAGTTCATTAAAATGATGGACAACAGCTGGCTCTAAGCAGCCGCCTTTCCTTCCTTGCTCCACACTGCCTACTAATCAATTTGATTATGTAGCAGAGTAATGGAACACTAAGGAATGAAAAGCCATAAATCTCATCACTACCAGAGGGGTTAGCCTGTCAGAGCTACTTTGAATGATGCATAAGAGTAGTTTGGGGACTCAGAGTCATTTTCTATCATTTAACTCTAAAGGGAAGGGGAGGAACTAAAAATAAAAACCCAATTTACGTATTCTCCTTAAAAAAAAATGATTAAGTTAAAGTTGTTCATTTGACATCTTAAACACATATAAGGTTATTCCATTTATTGTTAGCCAATTTTCCTCTGGCAGCTTATACACCAAAATAGCTTTATTCTAATATATAGTTCCTATAGTAGAGAATGAACTACCCGATTGACTATATAATTAGCATTATGTTCATTAAATACAAGCTGTTAAATTAATAGTTCTAATCAAAGATAGTGTTGAATATCTGCTACTCTTTTGTGTGTGGAAAAGATTCCTATAACATTTATTATACATTGTTAAAATGAACCCAATTTTGAGCCTGTTTATGATTAACAGAGAACATTAGGAAGCACCAATAAATTACAGTATTAGGGAGCTCTGAAAATACTGATGAAATATAACTCCTTTTAGTAATGAATGCCACATTCCCAATGTATACTGTAAAGCCTTTGATTTACCATCACTCAGTTTTTCACTATGGTATTCAATATGCCACTAGAATTTATGTATGACGGAAGGCAAGAAACACCAGAACACATTTATCAGCAGTAAATATCATACAATCAAAGGGATGGTTCTCAGAACCATTGTGAAAATGCCATTTCAGGCAGACTTCCATGTGATTTAAATAAATGTAAACAGAAAATATAATGTAGTGATCCACAAAAACAAATATACATTTAAAATGTTATAAATTCTATTTTTATTTGATAGAGTCCTTACAATTAATTGGTTCTCAAAAGGATGAGAAAGAATATATTATTCAAAGTCTCATCAAAATTTCTAACAACAAATGAAAAAATTAAGCCTTATTTCTCTTGGATGAGATCTAGTATTTACTTTGTCAAAAGGAGGGGTAACCTTCCTAGCTTCCAGAACTGTGAGAAATAAAATTCTGTTGTTCATAAGCCACCCACAGTTTATTGTATTTTGTTACAGCTGTTTGAACAAATTAAGACACTTTACTACCCAATTTTTTCTTCTTTCATTTCTCAAACCTAAAGACTATAACTATTACCTTGCCATTCTGCAGAATGTTGCCTCTGCAACTCTGCACTCTGCCCTCTAACCTGCTTTGCCTTTAGAGATAGATAATCCTCACATCTAAATTTTTGGTCATATATTTACTCTACTTTCTCTCTCTTAAATCTCATTCATTCTGGTAGATTTAAATTATTACGTGTAAACAGATTATTCCATGCTTATATTTCTAGTCTTGAGTTCCAGTTTAAATATTTTTAACTGCCCTCTGGACAATTTTCTCTTGGCCATTTCCAAAATTAATAATTCTAAAACTCAACTCCTCATCAACCCACCCCACCCCAAACAGGCTCTTATTCCTCATACTTCATTTAATGGATCACTCTAGTTCAGAACCTCAGAATCATCTTTAATGTCTCTCTTTTACCCTCCATATACAATTAGTCACCAAAATCCTGTTAATCATTCCTTCACAAAGTGTTGTGAATCCTGTTTTCTTCTCATATCCTCTTCTTCACCATGCTTCAGCCACAATGGGTTCTCCCGTCCCTTGAACATGACAACTTTGTTCCTATCACAGAGCCTTTGCACTGGCTGCACTTATTTGTTTTTTCCTCCAGATTGTTTCATGAATGTCTTCTCATGCAGGTCTCCATCATCATCCCCTCCTCATAGAGGCCTTCCCTCTCTACCATAGGCAAAGTTGTTCTCTGCAGGCAACCCTAGCCCCTCTCTACTTTACTTTATTTCATCTTCCTCATCAGTACCTGTCAGCTCCAGAAATTATATCATGTTATTTACTGATTGTTATTCATTCCTGCCAGAAAGTAATTCCCTAAGACAGGAACCTTGATCTATCTTGTCTACTGTTATGTCCCCATTGCCTGGAACACAGCAGGCATCATTACTATCTGACAAATGACTGCCCAAACAAGTTTCTCAATTCTGCATTTATCTGTAAAATGGAAATACTAATATTTAGAGTACCTACCACACATGGGGAGGATCAAACAAAACAGGGCATGTAAAATATATACAAACTTTCATCTGCTACACAAATGACATTTATACTAACATCTGTTGTGTGACTACGTCATTTAGCCTCAATAAGCCTCAGTTTCTTCATCTGTAAATTGGGAGTAATGAAAGTATCTACTACATTAGGATATGAGGATAAAACATAACATGTAAGCATTTAACATTGGCATATAGTAAGTGTTAAAAAAAATTAGCCTTTCATCAATGCCAGTATCACAACCACAACAATGGGTCACTGCATTAGGCTTTCTGCTTCACACATGCTTTTGCTAATCTTCTATACTTTATAGTCATGTTAATATTCTTATATCAGTGATTTGCACGAAGGAGGTAGTCAAAAAATATTTTTTGAATGAATGAGGAAAAAGGAAGAAAAATAGGTGATTAAACAAGTTATACTTATGTAATGTTTAGGACATCACTTCTCTATTCCAAAACCTGTGTTTCCCAACTAAAGCTCAAACTTCCCAAGGACCTTTACAACTTAGCTGCTACCTGTTTGTCTCCCATCTGTTTTATAGCACTGCACTAGAAAAAACAGTTCACTCACGTCCTTCTCCAGCTTCTGTCCACTGTCCTTCTACATTTGGGCTACCCTTTCTCTTCCTTTCTGTCTATCCAGAATCTAACTATTTCTTTCAACCCAGTCTCCTCCCAAAACTCTCCAAACATGAGGATGTCCAAATACCTTCTGTCCTTACTAGCAAGAACAGGTACTGTCTATAAGAGTCACTTGGCACTAGTCATGGACTGCCTCATACTATCTCTTTAGAAGGGTTATTTAGCTTTTGGAATGCTTATGGGTGGTCTGCATAACTACAGAGTAAGCCCCTTGAGGGGCACCTCATGCTCACTTTTCTCACCTAGAATGTACAAAATACCTTGTACTAAAAGAAAGGCAACTGGTACTCATTTGATGGTCTGGAAAAGGAACCTTTTTTAGTATTGCTGACAACATTTATTAGCAACATATAAATCTTCCCTTGAGCATATATGACAAATGTTTGCAAACATAAACAATGATATTTTTAATAAAGGTAAACAATTATACCTAAATATACACATATTTATATAAGCTATAAAGGAGTGTACACAAGTCATGATGATCAGGTGATTGAGGACCAACAACCTCTAGTTAAAAATATTCTAATTCAAAATTTTCATTTCTATAAATAAATCCAGATTGTATTTTTTCTTACATGTTTTCATTATGACAAAAAATACATAACATTAATTTACCATCTTAACCATTTTTAAGTGAACAGTAGAAGAAGAACTTTTTTTTTTTTTTTTTTTTGTCTTTTTCGTGACCGGCACTCAGCCAGTGAGTGCACCGGCCATTCCTATATAGGATCCGAACCCGCGGCGGGAGCGTCGCCGCGCTCCCAGCGCCCCGCACTCTCCTGAGTGCGCCACGGGCTCGGCCCGAAGAAGAACTTTTATAGCACAACTTGCCCATAAGCTGGGCATTACCTGTATGAATATTGCAACTCACAACTCACCTTGCTCAGAATGTAAAACTACAGTAATTAAGACAAATTGCATGTACATCTGTCTAGAATCTAGTTCTTAAATTACTCAAATCAGGTCAAAGTAATAAGGCTAGGAGATCTGCAGCTGGGAGCTATAAATAAAACAGTGTAACACGACTTTCAAAGGGTGTACAGAGAAACCTTAATGTGAATTTGCCCTAATAGCTTTTCTTCTCCTTGTTCTTTTTTAAATTTAATTTCTGATAGATAATTCATTCATAAGGTTTAAAAATTTAAAAATTATGAAAGTTTTCAGTGAAGTGTCTCTGCCACTTAGGCCCCCCACTATCCACATAGTTCCCCACCATCTGACAACCAGGTAATTGCTATGATTATGATTGCTATGATTACGATTCATATTTCTGCCTCTTTTTAGAGTTTCCTCAGGCCTATAAAAGTAGACAAAAATATATAGATTCTTACTTTCTCACATTTCTACACAAAAGGTAGCATACTCTCAGCACTTTTTTCCACTTAACTATATCTCGTGGCACTCTTCTCATATATTGGTACGTAGAACACGTCCTCATTTTAGTTCTAACTGCTTAGTATTCCATTTTGTAGATGTACCATACTTATTAATGTCATCTTTTCACATTTTTAATCATTTAAGGCTAGCCAACCTTCTGCTCTGAAATCTCTGGTTTGGTTATGGTTACATAGTGGCACTACTAAACATCAGGTTTTAATTTTGGTCATAAGAGTGGAACAAAGCACTCAACCTAAATTATTCAGAAGAATTACTACCATTGCATTATGTGGGTCACTAGAAGACTGTTATTAGAAAAGATCAATAGGTTTGAATTTGGGGAGGGAGGCAGTGGGAACAGTGTGAATCTTTTCTGGGAAGATGGCACAAAAAGATGCACAGATGTCCATTTACAACTTATTCATGGAAATAACATGACAGCTCAATGATAAGATTTATCTTATTATTTTATTTGTTTTGTAGTCTGGTTTAAAATGTCAAGAATTAATATCTTGAGAGACTGCTATGTGCCATATGTTATTCATGAACTTTGCTGTGTATTCTCATAAAGATCAGGAAACTGAGGTGGAGAGAGGTTGAATAATTTCCCAAGGCCACACATCTAGACAGTGACAGAGCTTACCCTGACTGCCGGTATGCCCACGTCTGAAGTCAATATGGCACATGTCATACATTATGTAATTCATGGATTATGTGCTGCTTGCTATTGCCGTTAGGGTTCTCCAGAGAAACAGAACCAATAAAGTGTGTGTGTGTGTGTGTGTGTGTGTGTGTATACGTATGTATATAGAGACAGAGAGAGACAGAGCGAGAGTGAGAGGGGGAGAGAGAGAGAGAGAGAGAGAGAGAGAGAGAGAGAGAGAGAGAGAGAGAGAGAGAGAGAGAGAGAGAAGAAAGAAATTTATTATAAGGAATTGGCTCACACGATTATGGAGTCTGGCAAGTCCCAAGATCTGCAGGGTTAGCTAGCAAGCTAGAGACTCAGAAGAGCTGATGGTTTAGTTCTAGTCTGAGTTCAAAAGCCTAAAACCAACAGAGCTGATGATATAATTCCAGTCCAAAGGCTGGAAGGCTCGAGACCCAGGAAGGGCTGATGTTTTAGTTCAAGTGCAAAGGCAAGAGAAAAACTGATGTCCTAATTTGAAGTAAGTCACACAGGAAGAATCCTCCTCTTATTCAGGAGAGGATCAGCCTTGTTATGGTCCATCCACACTAGGGAGGGCAATCTGCTTTACTCAGCATACTGAATTAAATTTTAATCTCATCCAGAAACACCGTCATAGAAATACCCAGAATAATGCTTGACCAAGTATATGGGCAGACCATGGTCCAGTCAAGTTGACACATAAAATTAATTATCCATGGCTGTAGGAAAATGTTACAATTGGGGTGGGGGGTGGGGGACAGGGTGGTGTGAAGTCCCACCAACAGTCCACTCTTCATCCTCTAGAGATCAAGTTTTAAGACAATTCAACTCCAAGTGTTGTCTATAAAACACCTGTTTTCTTATCTGTTTTTTGATAGAACATAATTTTTTAGTTTTTGGTAATTAAATGTAAAAATTACTACCTTAAATCATTTATAAAGCATGTAAAGCTCATATTTCTTATTTTGCAACATTGTACTGAGCCTTGGTCTAAGTAGTTTTGTTTTTAATTTGCCCTATGCTACATAAAATAATCAACTGTGGCTGGTGTAAATAGGACTTTATTGAAAGGGAGGCAAGGGAGGAGGGAGAGAAGGAAAGAAAAAAAAAAGCCAACAAATAAATGGGTCATACCTCATGACCCAGGCTGGTCTCACCACAAGGGCAGTGCATTTGAAATATCCTATGCCTCTGCTTTCGGAGCTTTACAGAACACTAATCTATGAACATTAGCTTTCATCAGTAGGTCCTGCCAACAAACAGCATTTTTTCATTACTCTCATTTTTCTGGAAAATCTCATTAGCTGGAGAAACTGGGCAGATGCTCTATACATCTCAGTTCCAACTGGAGACACCGCACCTGCAATATTTCTCTGACAGAAGCTAAGTAACAGGCTACGGCAGTTTGAACATAGGCACATCCTGGTTGACATGCACGGGCATCTTGTTCTGACATTTCCAACCAAGCCAAAGCAGCAATATGGAGAAAATTAATAGGAAAGCAGAGGAAAGGTAAGTAGAAATATCAGAGGAATAACAATATGAAGCATGCTTAAAAAGTTAAACTTGCCTCAAGAGTAGAGCTGGACAGGGAGAAAATGGTCTTTTAGGATTCGTGTATTTATATCATTGGGTTAGTGATTATATAAACTTTCTATTTAAGAGCAAAACAAATGAATTTTAAAATGCATTCCCAGATCTCAGACACACAGTTCAAATACCCAAACGAATAAAGCAGGCAATGCTTTTTGACAGCAGTTCTTTCAATGACTGCAATTAACATGGAATAGAATACTGAACACTTTGTCACAATGAATTGATTTGTAAAACTGTTTTCACTCCTTTCTAAGCACTTGCTGCAACTGTATGTTTCTATATTTTTACCTTAAAGAAATAACAGTGCTAAAGGCCTTGTCTACTACCCAGAAACAACACTAAAATGACTACATGGGCCCAGGTGTAGAAACCCTGACCCATGGTGTTCACATATACCTTTAATCACAATCAAAGGGGAGAACAAATGATGAGAAACTTATCGAAACACAACAGGAAAGATAACATCAGGGAAGATTAGTAAAATGATGGTGAGACAGAAGAGGGAGAGGCAGAAGGTGGGAGTATGTGTCTCAAAAATCTAGTCATTTTACTCTGGGGGTTTCTGTATCATTTAAAAGGACCTCAGGTGGTGGTTACTACCAAAGAAAGCCCATTTAGGTAGACAAAAAGAATCATGTGGGAAAAAAAAGAAATACAGAAAGCTGACTTATTTTTGGCTTTTCTCCTTTGGGGGCTTGTACTGACTGGATCAGTTCTCCGGTGTCTGAGTTGAAAATGTCAGAGAAGATGCCATTTTTATAATCTAGCAGTAGGTGGGTAATGAAAGAAGTGGGAGGAGTCCATGAGAGAGACTGGGTGGCAGGACTCCACTTCAGCCAAAGCAGCACAACTTTGAACTATTTCATATGCTGAAATTCTACCTAAGATTTTGTCTGAAAAATGGGAGTTTCCTTGATAAAACAGTAATCCACTTGGATGAGAAAACTGAGGCCCACAGAAGGGAAATGGCCAGGTCCCATAGCAAAGTTAGTGGCCGACCCAGAAGCAGAATCCAGGTCTCTGGATTGAGTTGGTCTAGAACTCTCTCTGCGAAGTCAGACTGTCACATCTTACTGGCTATACAATTAACTTTTCAGTTTACCAGAGAAGTGCCAAGTGCTCCACTCCATTTATGAGTGGAAACAAATGTAAAGGCCACATGTACTGTTTGGCCACAAACAAAGCCAAATAAGTGGCCCTGATGGGGGAAGAGTATAAAAATCTATTCTACTTTCTCTTCCAGCAATAGATGTTCATCCCATGGATAAAAAGACTGGGATTGAAAGACAGTGCAAGGGGCCAACTTCTGCAAGATTTACAGCTACTGGGTTAGACCAAACAATTACAGAGGCACCTAGCAGGCTCTAGAATCCAATAAGCCTTTAGCTCTGTAGAGCTATCTTCAGTGGGTTGAGGCCAAACTGTTTCTAGTGTAGATTCTCACAGGTGACCTGACTGTGGAGGAGACAATCTACCATTACTCCTTGCAAGTAAAAAGTTTGAAAACTAAGAGTTTTCTGTATCAATGAGATCACAACTCAACATCTTTGTATAATAGAAATGCTCCTGCTTTTGAGGGTTTGTTCATTTGTCCATGCATCTAGACACCATAGGAAGTACTAAGAAGGACAGAAAGATGGATGAGCCGTTATGCCTATTCTTCAAGAACTGCCCATATAAGAGAGAAGACAACTATATGCGGAGTTCAATAGGATATTAAATATCATGCTCTTAATGGGTACTTTGAGGGCAAGGGAGGGAGGATCCCACTTAGCTTTAGGGAATTGAGGAGGATTTTATAGAAAAGGTATCTGTGCTGTTCTCAAAGGATAAAAACTTGCCATTAATGAATTTATTTAATATTTATCATTTACTATGAGCCAGACAAATAAGACAATGAAACAAAGCATTTCTCTCATGAAACTTATATTTCAATGGGAGACAGATGATTTAAAAAATGTATATCTAAAATTAAATAATAAAAAATCATACAGTGATAAATACCTTGATGAAAGTAAAGTGTAACATAACAGAGTGATTGAAGAACAGGGGTACTTTAGATTGATGGCCAGAAAATAACTCTCTGAGGGGGGTATCATTACATCAGACTTCAGTGACAAAAAGGAGCATGCTAAACGATGATCTGGTAATTAACACTTCAGACAGAAGAAATATCATGTGCAATGGCCCTGAAATGAAAAGAGCTTGAAGTGTTTGAGGAACTGAGAGGAGACCAGGCAAGCAAGAGTGACAAGGGATGAGGGTGGAGACAGTTAAGGTCCAACAAGACCCTACAATCAACAAGGTATGTGGATTTCATCTAAGTGGAACAAAAAGCTTAAAAGAGTTTCAAACAAGGAAAAGACTCAATGTAATTTACATTTTTAGAACAACAGTAGTAAAAACTTACATATATATGGGCCAGGCCAGTATTTATGGGCCAGGCCCTGTCTAAGCACTATGTATATATCAACTCACATTACGGTGGCTCTTGCTACAATGTAGATATGGTTTGCAGGAGGCAGAGTGGACACATGGCGATTAATTGGAGTCTGCAGCTGAGAGACGATGATGACTTGGACTATAGCGGTAGGAGTGAAGAGGGAACAAGTGAAAAGATTTGGGGTATATTTAGGAATTAGAATTGACGGAACTGGATTTGGAAGGGGAGTAGTAGTGAGGCAGGCAGAGTGGAATCAAAGATTACTTCCATGCTTTTACAGAGTTTAAAGGAAGGGGGAGTATTTAGTAGTGTTGAATGTGTTTGAGAGGGATCAAACTAAAATCTGAAAAGAGGTCGTTGGATTTATCAATCAGGAGGTCATTAATAACTTTTTGTTTTAGTAGAGTGGTGGCATAATCAGCGAGACTGCACTGCAAACACTGACAGAACACTGAGAAAATGGAGAGAGTGTATTTTTCCAAGCTATCTGAAAGGGAAGGAAAGAAGGGAAATGAGAGGGGAGAATGCTTGAGGGAATGTTTTTTATTTTTTAGGATGGGGGACACTTAAACACACCCACAGATTCAGGAAAATAAGTAAGTAGAGAGAAAGTCTGAAATATAGAGAAAAGAGGGGCTGGCTGGTTAGCTCACTTGGTGAGAGCATGGTGTTGGTAACAACTCCAAGGTCAAGAGTTTGGCCAGCCGCCAAAAAAAGAAAGGAAGAAATATAGAGGAAAGAATGGATATCAATAAGGAACAGCTTAAAGGTGGAGGAAAAAGGTTGGGTGAGTTAATGCCAGGGAATGAGGGTTTTTCTTAGCCTTCTGAGATTCAGGAGAAAAGATCCAGTCATAATTAGAGGACAGGATCTTAGCATGTACGAAAATCCATTAGTCTAGTTTTATTTTTATAAACTTTTCTGAGAACTTAAAGCTCTACCTCCCACTTTTAACAATTTTGACTTAAGTAAAAGGAAGGGCTCATGCTCTGCTACATAGGATTATTCACTCTTCTTTGTCACATTTAATTCATATTCTTAAGCTGACTTTATAGTTTCTTCAGTCTCTGATTAACGATATGATTCAAAGAGTCATAATCAGTGTCCAGTTATGTGACTATGCCACAGTGTCCTTTTAATTTATCTTCATAAACCATCTAGCTCTATAAACCACAGGCTCCCATGATGGAAGACGTTTAAATGAGGTTGAAGAAACAATTAGATGCTCACAAAAATAAAGAGAACATTAAAATATAAATATTTCCCCCAAATTCATAAAGATTTAAGAAATTTATAAAAATTATTCATGAAATTATCTGAAAATTAACTGAATTATATTAATATGTGGCCTTCTTCTAGCTTCTGAAAACGATTTTCAAAAGGCATGTTATTCTGACATTTCTTATTCAATATCATTCTTGAGATGAATGGAATGTAATACAATAATGTAATCTGAAAAAAGGCAATAGACATCTAAGCTGTATGTATACCAAATCAAAACTATATACAGAGCTAATTTTTTCATGGAACTAAACTCCAAATTAAAAAACCCTGTCCAAATTAAAACATTGACTTGCATGCATACAGAAATAATTTTAATCAGAGACACACAGAGATAAAAGAAATTTAATAGGTCAATTATTCAATTTAATTTTTTCTAAGTTGGATATAATTTAAAATGTATAGTCAATGCCTCTCTACTTAATGAGGCTAGTAATTCCTTCATATCCTCACAATTCTTCACAAATTCACACCTTAACTTGTCTTTTGCAAAATAGCCCAACTATAATATTTAATCAGTAGGAACTATAAAAGGTTGTACAAGAATTTTATTTTATTTTTATTTATTTATTTATTTTTTTAAATTTTATTTTGTCGATATACATTGTGGCTGATTATTGCTCCCCATCACGAAAACCTCCCTCCCTTATCCCTCCCCCCCTTCCCCCCAACAATGTCCTTTCTGTTTGCTTGTCGTATCAACTTCAAATAATTGTAGTTGTTATATCTTCTTCCCCCCCCCCGGTTTGTGTGTGTGTGTGTGTGTGTGTGTGTGAATTTATATATTAATTTTTAGCTCCCACCAATAAGTGAGAACATGTGGTATTTCTCTTTCTGTGCCTGACTCGTTTCACTTAATATAATTCTCTCAAGGTCCATCCATGTTGTTGCAAATGGCAGTATTTCATTCGTTTTTATAGCTGAGTAGTATTCCATTGTGTAGATGTACCACATTTTCCGTATCCACTCATCCGATGATGGGCATTTGGGCTGGTTCCAACTCTTGGCTATTGTAAAGAGTGCTGCGATAAACATTGGGAAACAGGTATACCTTCGACTTGATGATTTCCATTCCTCTGGGTATATTCCCAACAGTGGGATAGCTGGGTCGTATGGTAGATCTATCTGCAATTGTTTGAGGAACCTCCATACCATTTTCCATAGAGGCTGCACCATTTTGCAGTCCCACCAACAATGTATGAGAGTTCCTTTTTCTCCACAGCCTCGCCAGCATTTATCGTTCATAGTCTTTTGGATTTTAGCCATCCTAACTGGGGTGAGATGGTATCTCAATGTGGTTTTGATTTGCATTTCCCGGATGCTGAGTGATGTTGAGCACTTTTTCATATGTCTGTTAGCCATTTGTATATCTTCCTTAGAGAAATGCCTACTTAGCTCTTTTGCCCATTTTTTAATTGGGTTGCTTGTTTTCTTCTTGTACAGTTGTTTGAGTTCCTTATATATTCTGGATATTAATCCTTTGTCAGATATATATTTTGCAAATATTTTCTCCCACTCTGTTGGTTGTCTTTTAACTCTTTTAATTGTTTCTTTTGCTGTGCAGAAGCTTTTTAGTTTGATATAATCCCATTTGTTTATTTTTCCTTTGGTTGCCTGTGCTTTTGGGGTCATATTCATGAAGTCTGTGCCCAGTCCTATTTCCTGAAGTGTTTCTCCTATGTTTTCTTTAAGAAGTTTTATTGTTTCAGGGTGTATATTTAAATCCTTAATCCATTTTGAGTTGATTTTAGTATATGGCGAGAGGTATGGATCTAGTTTCATTCTCCTGGATATGGATATCCAGTTATCCCAGCACCATTTGCTGAAGAGGCAGTCCCTTCGCCACTGAATAGGCTTGGTGCCTTTGTCAAAGATCAGCTGACAGTAAGTGTGTGGGTAGATTTCTGGATTCTCTATTCTATTCCATTGGTCAGTGTGTCTGTTTTTATGCCAGTACCATACTGTTTTGGTTATTATAGCTTTGTAGTATAGCGTAAAGTCAGGTAGTGTTATGCCTCCAGCTTTATTTTTTTTGCTCAGCATTGCTTTGGCTATGCGTGGTCTTTTATTGTTCCATATAAATGTCTGAATAGTTTTTTCCATTTCTGAGAAAAATGTCTTTGGAATTTTGATGGGGATTGCATTGAATTTGTATATCACTTTGGGTAGTATGGACATTTTCACAATGTTGATTCTTCCAATCCAAGAGCATGGGATATCTTTCCATCTTCTTGTATCCTCTCTAATTTCTCTCAGCAGTGGTTTGTAGTTCTCATTAGAGAGATTTTTCACCTCCTTGGTTAACTCAATTCCTAAGTATTTTATTTTTTTGGTGGCTATTGTAAATGGGCAGGCTTTCTTGATTTCTCTTTCTGCATGTTCACTATTGGAGAAAAGAAATGCTACTGATTTTTGTGTGTTGATTTTGTATCCTGCTACTGTGCTGAAATCATTTATCAATTCCAGCAGTTTTTTTGTAGAGGTTTTAGGCTGTTCGATATATAGAATCATGTCATCTGCAAACAGGGACAGTTTGACTTCATCTTTTCCAATCTGAATGCCCTTTATTTCCTTCTCTTCTCTGATTGCTCTGGCTAGTACTTCCAACACTATGTTGAATAGGAGTGGTGAGAGTGGGCATCCTTGTCTAGTTCCTGTTCTTAAAGGAAAAGCTTTCAGCTTTTCCCCATTCAGGATGATATTGGCTGTGGGTTTGGCATATATGGCTTTAATTATGTTGAGATACTTTCCCTCTATACCTAACTTATAGAGGGTCTTTGTCATGAATGAGTGCTGAACTTTATCAAATGCTTTTCAGCATCTATAGAGATGATCATATGGTCCTTGTGTTTGACTTTATTAATACGGTGTATCACATTTATTGATTTGCGTATGTTGAACCAACCTTGCATCCCTGGGATGAATCCTACTTGATCGTGATGAATAATTTTACGTATGTGTTGCTGTATTCTGTTTGCTAGTAATTTAGTGAGGATTTTTGCATCTATATTCATCAAGGATATCGGCCTGTAGTTTTCTTTTTTGGTTATATCTTTACCTGGTTTTGGTATCAGGATGATATTTGCTTCATAGAAAGAGTTTGGGAGATTTGCGTCTGTTTCAATCTTTTGGAATAGTTTGTAAAGAATCGGTGTCAATTCCTCTTTGAATGTTTGGTAAAATTCTGCTGTGAATCCATCTGGTCCTGGGCTTTTCTTTGTTGGGAGCCTTCTGATAACAGCTTCAATCTCCTTTATTGTTATTGGTCTGTTCAAATTTTCTACGTCTTCACGGTTCAGTTTTGGGAGCTTGTGTGTGTCCAGAAATTTATCCATTTCCTCCAGATTTTCAAATTTGTTGGTGTATAGTTGTTTATAGTAGTCTCGAATGATTCCTTGTATTTCAGATGAATCAGTTGTAATATCGCCTTTTTCATTTCTAATTTTTGTTATTTGAGTCTTCTCTCTTCTTTTTTTTGTTAGCCATGCTAATGGTTTGTCAATTTTATTTATCTTTTCAAAAAACCAACTTTTTGATTCATTGATCTTTTGAATTGTTTTTTGGGTTTCAATTTCATTCAGTTCTGCTCTGATCTTAATGATTTCTTTCCGTCTGCTAACTTTAGGTTTGGATTGTTCTTGTTTTTCTAGTTCTTTAAGGTGAAGAGTTAGGTTGTTCACTTGCCATCTTTCTATTCTTCTGAAGTGAGCGTTCAATGCAATAAATTTTCCCCTCAATACTGCTTTTGCAGTATCCCACAGGTTTTGGTATGATGTATCATTGTTTTCATTAGTTTCAAGAAATTTTTTGATTTCCTGCTTGATTTCTTCTTGGACCCATATGTCATTAAGTAGAATGCTGTTTAATTTCCATGTGTTTGTATAGTTTCCAGAGTTTCGTTTGTTATTAATTTCTAGTTTTAATCCATTGTGGTCTGAGAAGATACATGGGATAATTCCAATTTTTTTGAATTTATTGAGACTTGATTTGTGACCTAATATGTGATCTATCCTGGAGAATGATCCGTGTGCTGATGAGAAGAATGAATATTCTGAGGTTGTTGGGTGGAATGTTCTGTAGATATCTGCCAATTCCAATTGGTCTAGAGTATTGTTTAGATCTTGTGTTTCTCTACTGAGTCTTTGCCTAGATGATCTGTCTAATATTGACAGTGGAGTGTTCAGGTCCCCTGCTATTATGGTATTAGTGTCTATTTCCTTCTTTAGGTCTAATAGAGTTTGTTTTATAAATCTGGCTGCTCCAACATTGGGTGCATACATATTTATGATTGTTATGTCTTCTTGATGGATCAGTCCTTTTATCATTAAGTAGTGTCCCTCATTGTCTCTTTTTATGGTTTTTAGTTTAAAGTCTATTTTGTCAGATATAAGAATAGCTACTCCAGCTCGTTTTTCTTTTCTGTTTGCTTGGTAAATCTTTTTCCATCCTTTCACTCTTAGTCTATGTGAATCTTTATGGGTGAGGTGGGTCTCTTGTAGGCAGCATATAGTTGGGTCCTGCTTTTTGATCCAGTTGGCCAGTCTGTGTCTTTTAATTGGGAAATTTAAGCCTTTTACATTAAGAGTTGTTATTGAAAGGTGTTGATTTATTCCTAGCATTTTATTGGTTGTTTGGTTGTCTTAGGTGTCTTTTGTTCCTTGCTTTCTGATTTACTGTTTGTTTTCTGTGTTTGTTGGTTCCTTAGGTTGTAGATAGTGTTTTTGTTAGCTTGTTTTCTCTTCATGAATGCCATTTTTATTATACTAGCGGGTTTAGATTTTTCTTGGGTTTTTATGGCAGTGGTAGTTATTTTTCAGGAACCAAACCCAGTACTCCCTTGAGGATTTCTTGTAAGGGTGGTCTTGTGGTAGTGAACTCCCGCAGTTTTTGTTTGTCTGAGAAATATACTATTTGCCCCTCATTTCGGAAGGATAGCCTTGCAGGGTAGAGTATTCTTGGTTGGCAATCTTTGTCTTTTAGTATTTTGAAAATATCATCCCATTCCTTTCTAGCTTTTAGGGTTTGTGATGAAAAGTCTGATGTTAACCTGATTGGGGCTCCCTTATAGGTGATTTGACGCTTCTCTCTTGCAGCTTTTAAGATTCTCTCTTTGTCTCTGAGTTTTGCCAATTTGACTATGACATGTCTTGGAGAAGGTCTTTTTGGGTTGAATACATTTGGAGATCGTTGAGCTTCCTGGATCTGAAGATCTGTGATTTTTCCTATACCTGGGAAGTTTTCTGCCACTTTTTTGTTGAATATGTTTTCAATGGAATCTCCATTTTCCTCCCCTTCTGGAATACCCATGACTCGGATATTTGATCGCTTATGGTTGTCTGATATCTCTCTCAGATTTTCTTCAATGTCCTTGATTCTTTTTTCTTTCTTTTTGTCTGCTTGTGTTATTTCAAACAGCCCATCTTCAAGTTCAGAGGTTCTCTCTTCAACTTCGACAAGCCTGCGGGTTAAACTTTCCGTTGTGTTTTTTATTTCGTTGAATAACTTCTTCAGTTCAGCAAGTTCTGCTACATCTTTTTTCAGGACATTGATTTCCTTGTACATTTCCTCTTTCAGATCCTGTATACTTTTCCTCATTTCATCATGATATCTAGCTGAGTTTTCTTGTATCTCATTCAGTTTCCTTAGAATTATCACTCGAAATTCCTTGTCAGTCATTTCAAGGGCTTCTTGTTCTATAGGATCTAGAGTTTGAGATTTATTAACTTTTGGTGGTGTACTTTCTTGATTTTTTGTATTTCTGGTATCTTTTTTTTGGTGTTTATTCATTGTGGCCGGGGGTTTCACAGTTCACCGGTTTGAGACTAATGACTAACTAGGATGTTGCTGTGGCTGCCAATTTCGTATGGCTCCCTCCGTGACTGCTCAGTTGGCCTCTAGTGCCTTGTGTGTGTGGTTGCCTCGGGTCTTGGGCTTCTCCCGGGAGCCACCTTTCTGGTCAGCTTGGACTCTGGTGGGCTGGTGGATCACGTAGCACAGGGTGTGTGATCTCTGTTGAGCTTTCACTTCCTGTGCAGGACTTCTCCCTGTTCCGTGTGCTCTGGCCCAGGTTGTTAGATCGTGCAGTGGCGACCCCACAGGATATGTGGTTTCTGTCGAGTCTCCCCCTCCCTGGCCCCACGTCTCCCCACTCTGTGCGCACTGTGCTGGGCTGGGGCGTGTCTTCTGCACCCCTCGTCTATCAGCTGGGCCTTCAAGACCCTGCTCGGCACCGCCTCGCCCAGGAAGTCTACCAGGTTTCTGCTGGGCACAGACGACTGGTCTCTCTGGGTGCCTTTGTAGCACTATGTAGATCTTTCTCGGGTCTTGTTCACCTTTGTATCCCCCCAGTATAAACCGAGTCTAGCGCCCACCTGCAGCCTGGTCTCCGGCAGGTTCAAGCGGACCTGGGAACTCTCCTACCACACTATTCCCAACCAGACATTCGTTAGGCTTTTTTCCAAACTGGTGGCCGCAGAGATGGTATCTGCCTCCCAGTAACAGGGAGTTTACCTGGGGCCGGAGTCCAGGGTATGGTGGAGTGACAGTCGGCCCGCCCGTACTTCCTTGCCGTCCCGACACTGGCCCAGGACACCCCCTCCACCAGCCCCGCTAGAGAACCGTGGAGGGAGTGGGAGCGGAGGCCCCCGTGCCAGGCCAAGCAAGTGGGAGGGCTCAGTGATGGCCGAGCAGGGCGGAGCTGCCCGCACCTGGGAAAATGGAGGCAGCACCTGGCGGTGAGTGGCCTGGTGGGGCAGGCTGGAGCCGCGTGAGCATCCACCCCCCGAACAGAGCTGTGCCAGGGATCACTCACAGTGCTGTGCCAGGTCGGGTGTTCGCTCTCTGTCTCTGGTTTGCCGCCTTTCCCAGTTCTCGGCCTCTGCCGCCTTGGGCTGTTCAGTCGCGGCGCGGCTCGGGCGCTCCCAGGAATCTTCTTTAATGCCGGTCTGAAACCTCGAATCCTGAATAGGGCAGCTGGCCACCTTCAGCGCGGCCCCGGCCTCCGGGATCCTGGCTGCATCCACAGCAGCCCTGGCGCTGTGTTCCCTGTTTCGAGACTCGCTTTTGCAGCTAAGAAACAGTTCTTTTCCTGCTCCACACTTCAAAGCTGTTGTCTGTAAATGAGGCAGCCTTTCCTGCCGGGGGCAAAGTGGCGTTGAGCCCCCACGACCGGTCAGCAGCAGCAGTCCTCCCTTAAGAGATGGCGAGAGGAAGGTCCACAAGATTCCCGGCTGCCTGAGGCCCAGTGGCCACCTTTTCCACCTCAGCTACTCTGCGCCAGCCGCCGCAGCCGCCGCCATCTTGAAAAGCCAGAATTTTAATATATATTGATTATCAGTAAGGTGAAACTCTCTGGGTACTCAAAAAACAAAAATAACTGGGAAATTTTCCGAATTAGGAGAAAGACAAAGGAATGACAGACACATTACATAGTGGTTTCATATTTCTACTGGTAAGTAATTGATTGTCAAATGAAAATGTGATGGCCCACCTATAGAAGCACTGTGTGAGTTGTTAGTGTGAGAGACTCAATGATATAAGACATACTGCTTATGACTCATCTAGATTAGTTGTAACTAAGGGACAACGAGAACACAGGAAAACGGCATTAATAATGTAAACACCATGCAGTAAATGCACATTTTTCACCATACTGTACATCACCATGGCTCACCAGGCCACACTTTAGGACACCTGGGTTCCAGAATTGGATCTGCACCTGTACAACCTTGAACATGTCACTTGTCTTTCAATCTGTTTCCTGCTCTATAAAATGAGGGAAGTTAAAACAAGATGATCTTATTAATCTCAATATTCTCCTAATATATTCTTGATATTTTCTACCATGTGCGTGAAGTACAGACAGTAAACATAAGGGTATAGCAAACGATTTTGAACTTTCTTAGCGGAACAAGAAGAAATCAGCTCCTCCCTGTTACTATGGGGTAGCTTTATGGCTTATACAGACACATTTGATTTAAAAAAAAATTTTCCCAAATCTGAGCCAAGGTCTATAACAATACTGTTATCGGATTTAGTATGTCTTAGGGAAGGAAAGTCTTTAGAAAGTGATTTTCATTTTTGTGACTTTTATGGAAGTGTAAATTCAAATTGTTTTAGCTTATAGTATTTTGCCTTTTTTTCATTAACCAAGCAACACTATGGAATACAAGATAATTTCATTTAGAAATAGACAAGCATTGAGTAAGTCAAGACCTTTTAATGAGAAGCAATTTGGCAACATCAAATTTTATAAATGCTATAATGCTGCAGTAAACATCAAATCTTGATCAGCTCTTATTAGGATAAACTTTTAGAATATAAATAATTACATTAAAGGGTGTACAGTAAAGGAAATCTTGATACAGCCAGATGAGAAAGCATCACAGACATTTAAAATAATCTTTTATAGAAATAATATGAAAAATAACTATGATTGTAAATAAATGCTAGTGAATACAAAACTGAATATCCAATAAGGCTATAACTACATAATAAGGAAGCCTTTGTATAATAATAGCCAAAATGTTGAAAATACAATGTTTTCTTTCAGACTTTTCAGGATTGTTCTCAATTCTTTAATGAGAAAGTAATATTACTTATAAATAAATTATTTGAAATAAAATAAAAACAGCAATAATACTTATTTAGCTCCTACAATGTGTCACACATTTTAAGAGGTTTACATACATTATCATTTAATCATACACACCTCCATGAGTTAGGAATTATTATTTCTATTTAATAGATGAAGAAAGTGAAGATTACAGACATAAATCAAATTGTCCAAGTTCATATAGTTAATAAATGAAAGAGACAAGCTTTATAGCTAGGCTTATATGATGCAAAGCCAATATACTATATCATCTCCTTAAAAACAAAAATTTATTACATATATATATGTGGTGTAATTTAATCTTTAGGAAAATAATTCATGTAAAATTTCATGCATCTGTATTTTCACAAAACAAGGCATGAACCTCCTACTTCCTCATTAATTTTAAAAATGAGAGACCAACAAGTATATATGTTTTTTGTTCAGATCTATAAAAATATGTACATGATTTAGCAAATAAGTACTGACTTTCATCCTAAATTTGGAGCCTTGCTGCATGGAAAATAAGGTCTTATGATTAAAACAGCATTCCTTTCATATCGGTCTTTTCTACAAAGACTGTCAAAGTAGATCAATCCATTTTAATTGCCATATTAAATGTGCTAGTCTACTTTTCAGATTCAAAGCCTGGGTGTCACTGAATGTGAAACTGAATTCTCTCAAGCTTGCACAAACGCACATAATCTGCTCTCTCATTATAATTATGCCATTAATGTAAAATGCTGCCTCAAGTAGCTAACAAAAAATACTCATATATTTTATTTACCAGCATGATGGCAAAAACACCTGGAACTCTCCAAGGACCTCATGAGAGAAAATCACTCCTCAGGGAAGTAGGGTTCCCAAAAGCCCAAGCCTCTGGTTTGGAAGAGAGCAACTCCTTACAATATGTACTATTAAGTAAGGTGGAATTGTAACAGGACTAACTGATAGGTTTTTCTTTGAAGATCAATAAACCTTTAAAACCTGTAAATAGATTCAAAACAAGGGAAAAAAAAGGGAAGTGGATAAATTCCAGGTTAAATTCATAATTTATTCATAGTTATGAATAAATACAATTTTTTTCTCAGAGTAAAATGACAGGAATACAGAGTCACTAAAACAATACTAGTTCATAATATATTCCTTTGTATCCTTTGTACATCTTTATTCTGGACCATAAATCCTGCTTCTTACTTGAATCTATTTTTCCCCCATTTACATTTCAGCCACAACTATAAAGTCTTTATCCTGTGTATGAAATATTTAATTATATATCATGGAATTTGGAACTTTTAATTTTAATAAGTTCAATGGGTTAATTAGAATGATGTTATTAAATGTATTTAAGCTTTTTTTTTGCTTCCAATTATACTTTTCTCAGTTCTGGATATTTTTGATCAAGGCATTTAATTTTAATTGCCTCTGGTATAAATACCAGTTGATAACAGCCTGCCATTTACCTTAAAGACTGCAGACAGTATTACCTGAGGAGAACCTCTGTGTAGCTGTGGCATATTCAGGCTAGGCTTTCAGAAGCATTTTTGATGCCATGACTATTTTATTCTGTTTTATTATGATAATCTTAAGAACTTCTGTTCAGTACTCACTCCCATGCTTGTAGATAAATTTGGCTTTTTAGTCCCCCACATGCATTTTTTCTTTGCCAAGCTAGTGAAGTTTTTTTTTAATCCTGTAAGTAGAAATTATGTTTCAAACTAAGTGAACTATTTGAGAGCATTAGAATGAACTGAACCAAATAAAACTGAGCCACATGCGAAATTTCCTTAAATCACCCAAGATTAATAAATCTTTAAAAACTGAAAAGATTTGAAACAAGAATAAAAAGAGGGAATTAACTATAAATCCATATTGTAGGAATGCTATATAATGTATCTACTAAATTAGGAATGGTTTATAAATCTTCTTGGATTGCAGCAAAGTCAACTTCCTGAACAGATGGTCTTCCACCATTTAATCACTCTTTAACTCCCTTACAATCTGGCTTCTGGGCACACCACTCCACTAAAATCACTCAAAGGTTACCAATAACCTAGATCATGGAAGCCAGCAACAGAAGGGATAGAAGGGGCTTTCCAAATCAAACCCAGCCGAATAATTTTATAGGTTAGAGAACTACACTCCAGAGACATTAGGAGACCTTCCTCAGATTATACTGCAGGTGAACCGTGTAAGGTCTGAAGACCAGCCCCTGAATTTTTGCCAGTGCTTTGCTGCTTCTCCCAGCCAACTAGGTAGTCAGTCTTCTTGAACCATGTCTCAAATCAAAATTCTCCATTTTCATATTGATAATGCTGTTTTAATTTTCTTGCTGGATTCCTTTGTCCTGCCCTTCCTAGAACATCCCTTCACTCTACCACTTACATCATTCACACTTTGGCAAAGAACTAAGCTTTGAGCCTGGTCTTCCAAGAACTGTCCACTCTTGTAGTTGCAATTTTCACTGTGAGTCATGTTCAATAGCAACATAACCTTGCACCTTTTCTTTTCATTAACTACTGGACACTTTGATTAAATACTATGTCTGCATTTGAACTATCAAAATACAAATAATAGCAATAGCTAACATTTATTGAGTACTTAACTATAAGCCAGGAGCTGTTCTAAGCTCTTTACATGTATTAACTCATTTAATCCTTACAACAACTCTGTGAGGTACTATTCTGATTTTATAAGTCAGCAAACTAAGACACACAGAGGTTAATGAACTTGCCCAAGCTTGGGTTCAAAAGCATACAGTGTGCCTCCAGAGGCTGTGCTCTTAACCATTTTGCTAGGCAGAACATCCAACACTATGAAACCTCTCCTGTTTATATTACTGAGTATTAAAACAGTATTTTCATATCAGAGTACTTTTTCTATCACTCTTCCTTTGACATCAGAATGGCTTATTTATATAAAAATTCTGTTGTATTCAATATCTATTTCAAGAAACATGATCAATTTTCTTAAATTCATTTAAAAACAGAAAATGAAGGAAAAAAACGATTCATGACTGGCTGTTGCCTATTAAACATGATAGTTACAGACAGAATCTCAAAAACATTTGAAATAGTATTAAGTGTGTTTTCCTATTTAACCAGGTATCTTTTGTATTCTAATTAGTATAATACACATTTCAAAATAAAGTCCATTTGCTACAGAACTCCAGAAACCTACCCCCCAGTTACCATAAATGGATGTCCTCTACAGGTTCACCTTATCTCCACTGGACAACTATAATGCAAAATACAATGAATCAGTGAGATACACATGGTCAGCTGCTTACAGTGTCTGTTGCAATCAAACCTCTTCTAAGTATGAATGAGCAGCAAAGGTTGGAAACAAACTGTCTCTAAGCAATCATTATCTCATCTTAACATGGCAAAAGTGCTGCAGTATGAACAATGAAAGTTTTATTTGCAAATAAGCAATGTGTACCCAGTACCAGAATTACCTAGGCAGCAACAGAAAATGATGGGCCCCCGAACAGCAACAAGTTAGGGTGAATGGAGAGAGGGAGTAAACACTCAAAGACTCTTGCTTGCTAGCCTCCTGAGAGGGTTTTCCTTGGGATAAGGAAGAAGGAAATCCCTAATAAAATTACTGTTAGATTTGTGGCCCTGGTCTCATTGTAGCACAACAGGGAAGAAAAAACAAGGAAGTAATTAGATCCTTTTACCATGACAAATGTTATATATAATGAATCTAACATACATTTTGTATTGATAAGGCAACATTACTGAGTTTAATTTTTCGGATCACTTCTATAAGCCTCTCAGCATCTTAAGGAACAGGTGCAACTATTTTCCTGTGATGTGATATTGAGCTGGGCTGCTCAGGAAACGAGCTATTTCCTCTGTTAAGACCTTCACACTATGACAAAAATCGCTGCTTCCAAAGGCTTGACATTCCCTTCTTTCTTTCCTTGTTAAATTAACACCTTCATATGGGTTCTGCCACTTGACAACTGTGTGACCTTGGAACAATTCCTTAACTTCTCTGAGAGTTACATTATCTATCTGTAAAATGGGTATAATATAATTTATCTCAGAAAAGTGTTAAAGCCAGACAATGCATATAAAATGGCTTTTGTACATGTTTCTGTAGTGCCAGAAACAAGAGGAGCACAATCGACAGTAGTCATTCTTATACCTCTCACTTCCATTCTCTTGACCTGTCAAATACCAACTAGGCTAAGAGAGGACAAAGAAGAATATGACATATTCTCTAATCTGAGAACTTTTGCCAGGGAGTCAGGCATGTGACAACTACAATAGCGTGACAGGTGTTGTAACATGGAGTATGCAAAGCATTATGGGAAAGCAGGCTTAATGGCACAGCTTCCAAACCCACATGACTTCATTTCAGGGAGTAATTTATAGGATAAGATAATATAGTCTCTTGTATAATTTGTTTTCTTCAAATCAAAATATGACATAGGAAAGCGGTGGTAAGGGAGCAGGCATTGTTACAGTATTTACAAGAATAAAGGACAGACCAATTAACCGTTTTAGGTAAACTACTTTCTTTCAAACATTATTTTACCAGACAATATGAATAATTATGGTGTTTAACTTACTTACCTAACATATATTAGGGGCCATTACATTCATTACTATTTAATGAATATCCACTCTGCTCAAATCACAGTGTCAGGTTTATTGGCCAGTGCCCATGGTTTGAATGCTTGTCCTCTCTGCAACTCAAGTTGAAACTTAATCCTCAGTGTAATAGTATTAAGAGGTGGGACCTTTAAGAGGTGACTGGATCATGAGGGCTGTGCTCTCATAAATAGACTAATCCATTTTATGGACTAATGGATTAACAGATTAATGGGTTATCATGGGAATATGTTAGTTATCATGAGAGTGGTCTGTCATTAAAGCCCGTTTGGCTCTCAGTATGGCCCCTTGCCATTTGAAGCCCTGCACTGCCTTGGGACTCTGCAAAGAGTCCCCACCAACAAGAAGGCCCTTACCAGATGTGACTCCTAGACCTTGCACTTCCCAGTCTCAAGAGCTATAAGAAATTAGTTTCTTTTCTTTATAAACTACCCAGTCTCGGATATTCAGTTATAGCAACAGAAAATGTATTAAGACAACCAAGATCTGAAGAACCATTGAGTACAGCAGGAGAAAAAGACACTTAACAGAAATAATGAGGTAAGATGCAAGCACAGAAAGTGAGGCCTAGGCTTCTAGCTCTGTAAAACAGAATGAGCACATGCACTCAATTCTCATCTCTTTTCAGACCCCAGAGAAATCACCACATAAATATTAAAATTAACAAAAAAGACTAAAACCATAGCGATGAAGAGAAAAAGAGGCTAATCAGATAGCAAGATATTTCAACATGTTTCTAGTGTAAAAGATGGCAAATGGAAATGTATTAAATGAATCAAACAGAGTAGAGGACACCCTATAAAACACAAACCACGCCATTTAGGTATTAACCAAAATGCTGCAGCAAGTGTGAGAGTTAACCCACCAACTAAAGGGGCCCCAGGGGGGTACTTGGTTTGCAGGTACAATGAAGAGCAGGTGGGAGAAGTGGGAAGTGACACAGAAAGACTAATTAAAGGCCACAGTGGCCAGCTCCACGCCCCACACAGGACCACATTCAGCAATAAAACAGGGTGTTTCTCCAAATATACTGACCAAACTGGCTGGGGCAAGTTAACCCTTTTAGTACAGACAATAGCTTCTTTAAAGTACAGTGCTTCACATTCTGGCATTTGTTAAGGGTGATAAGGGTCTAGTTTGTTAACCATCAGATCTCTGACTCATCACTGAGGTTGGTCAGGAGACAAAACTCCCAATCGCATCTCTATCACCTCTTGTTGGGGTGGTGAAGCAAGGAAACCACTTAAAACATTGAGAAAAATCAGCCCATTTATTACACCGATATGTGATTAGACAATGAGGATCACTAGGTATGTGACAAAATAACCAGCAGGAAGAAGGAGAAACAACATTAGCAAAACACACAAAAAGTTACTCTGGAAATTATGCTTAATAAAATATGCCAGATGCAGAAGGACAAATACTGCAATATGATTTCACTTATATGAGGTACGTACCTAGAATAACACATTCATGGGCAGAAAATGTAATAGAGGTTATCAGGGCTGGGAGGAAAGAGGGAAGAGAGAAGTCATTGTTTAATGGGTACTGAGCTTTTGTTGTGGATGATTAAAAAGTTTTGGGTATAGACAGTGGTGATGATTACACAACGTTGTAAATGTATTTAATGCCACTGAATTGCACACTTACAAATGGTTAAAATTATAAATACTATGTTATATATATTTTTAGTTTATTTAAAACAAAGAAAAAATTTACTGTGGAGATGCAGGAAATGGTGACAAATGGACATTCATATGCAAAGAATGAAGTTGGACACCTACCTCACACCATACACAAAATTAAAATAGATCATAGACCTAAATGTAAGAGCTAAAACTTTAAAATCCTTAGAAGAAAACATAGACATAAATCTTCAAGGCCGTGGATCAGGCAATGGCTTCTTAGATATGACACCAAAAGCACAAGCAATGGAAGAAAAAATAAATTAGGTTTCATCAAAATTAAAAACTTCTGTGCTTTAAATGACACCATCAGGAAAGTGAAATGATAGTCCACCAAATGGGAGAAAATATTTGCAATCATTTAAGGGATTCATATCTAGAATATATAAAGAACTGTTATCACTCAATAATAAAAAGACAAATAAATCAATTTTTATGGCCACAGTACTGAAATAGGCATTTCTCCAAAGAATATACACACACACACACACACACACACACACACAAACAATTTGCCAATAAATACACGAATATATGCTCAACTTTAGTAATGAGGGAAATGCAAATTATAACCACAATGAGATAGCACTTCACACCCACTAGAATGACTATAATAAAAAAGACAGATAATAAGTTTTGGCAAGAATGGAGAGAAATTGGAACCATCATATATTGCTGGTAGGAGGACAAAATGGTGTAGTTAGTTTGGAAAACAGTCTGGAAGTTGCTCAAAATGTTAAACACAGAGTTAGCATATTATCCAGCAATTCCATTCCTAGGTATATATTCAAAAGAAATAAAAATGTATGTTACACTATAACTTGCACATAAAAGTTCACAGATGGATTATTCACAATAGTCAAAGAGTGGAAACAACCTAAATGTCCACCACTTGATGAATGGATAAATAAAATGTGTTACATACAGTACATACAATGAAATGTTGTTCTGCCATAAAAAGGAATGAAATGCTGATACATGCTACAACATGGATGAACCTTGAAAACATTATGCTAAGTGAAAACAGCCACCAAATATCACATATCATATGAAACCATTTATATGAAATGTCCAGAACAGGCAAATCCATATAGAAAGTAGATTAGTAGATGCCTAGGGCTGGGGCAGAGGGGAGGAGAAGGTTGGTGGAAGTGGAGAGTGACTGCTAAAGAACACAGGTAAACTGTGGTAAATATACTAAAAATCATTGAATTGTATACTTTAATTTAGTGAATTGTACAGAATGCAAATTACATCTCAGTAAGTTGTTATAAAAAATAAATGCTCAGTAAATGATAGCCATTACCATTTTTAAGAAATTACTCTGAAGAAAAAGATAAGTCAAAGAACAGAAGAAATCTTTAATTTTTACTGACAGAAAGATTTATGAAGATAAATTATCCATTGAAAAAACTGGAAGTAGGAATAAGATATCTGGCCTAAACAGGTAACTATTAAAAGACGCTGAAAGCTGAAAAGAAGGCAGAATGGACTGGCTAAGACCTCAGGACTTGAAGAATGGCAATGCAGTGAAATTCCTGAGATCCCACATATGCTGGGCTGGGCACCTGAGAGGCCAAGAGTCTTAAACAACTAAAATGGATAGACACAAAAATAAACAAAGGCAGTCTGTTCTCTCTGGCAAAAGGACTGGGAAACAGGAAGTACAACAAAAACCAAGTGGGAGCTCCAACCCCAGCTCCTCAACTGAGATACCAGTTGGACAATCTGCCTTCAGCAGTAGCTTCGAAGTTCTAGTAGGCCATTCCAGCCTCTGCTTCACAACCAAAGCACTGATGAGTCAATACAACTGCAGCATTTGCAAATAAGGTCCAGAGAGCTGTCCTGACCCCACAGTGTTCTACAACTCCAGCACCTGCTGGCAGTCCAAGTCACCTCCAGTGGCTTCAAAGCAACGAGAAGCCCACCCAACCTCTGCTCCACACTGAGAGCACCAGCAAGCAGGCCAATTGTGTTAGCTGAGGCTGGTAACTCCTGGCTCTCCATCCAGTGGCATAAGGAGACTCAGGCCAGAGAAAGATGGGGTATTACCTATAGAGAAACACAAATTTGAATTCACAGGGAATTTCTCATCTGCAACTATGGAAGCCAGAGGAAGTGGCACATAGTTAGTTCTTAGTGCTGAAAGAAAACAACTGTCAACTAGGAATCCTATGTCCAACACTACCCTTCTGGAATGAAGGTGAAATACAGACATTCTCAGACAGAGGAAAAGTAAGAAATTTGTTGCTAGTAGACCTACCTATAACTAATGTCTAAAGGAAACTCCCCAAACAGAGAAAATAACAAGAGAAAAAGTCTGGGACATTCAGAAAGGAATGAACAATGAAATGTTAAAAGTTGACGTAAGCACAATAGACTATCCTTCACCCCATGAATTTCTTTAATCAAATTTTACAGTGAAGCAAAAGTTTTCACAATCTGATGTGCTGCTCAATGAACATAGAAGAAATACTTTTAGAAATTATGTTTAAAAAGCGAAGAAGGTAAACAAAACTAAATGTAAGTAAGGCTTCTATAATTCACTCAATGTGGTAAAATCATACCAGTAGACTTTCGATAACTTATGTATGTATATGGTAATTAATAAAGCCATCATTCAGAAAAATTTAAAAAACAATACACTAAAAAAACATTATAAGTAAACGTTATAAATAAATAAAAATGGAATTCTAATAAATGTTCAAATAACCCAAAGCATGTCCTTCAGTGGGTGAATGGTTAAACAAACTATGGTACTACCATACCATGTAATACAACTGAGCAATAAAAAAGGAATAAACTATTGGTACATGCAACAACTTGGATGAATCTCATGGAAATTATGTTGAGTGAAAAAAGCTAATCCCAAAAGGTTAGGTATAGTTCCATCTTTACGACATTCTTGAAATGACAAAATTTTAAAATGGAAAACACATTAGTAGCTGCCAGGGCTTAAGGATGGAGGATGTGGTTATAAAGGAAGACTTATGGTGATATGGTGATGGTACACTTAAGTATATTGACTGTGGTGGTGGTTACACAAAGCTACCCATGTGATAAAAATGCATAGAGCTATACACACATACACACACAAATGAGTGCATGTATAACTGGTAAAATCTGAATGAGCCCTGTGGCTTGTAGTAATGTCATCTTTCTGGTTTTCATATTATACTATAATGATATAAAATGTTAACACTATGAGGGGCTGAGTGAAAAGTGCACAAGCCTTCCCTGGTCATTTCTTCACAACTTCTGTTAGAGCTGCACTTACTTAAAAATTAAAAATTTTTAAAAATTTACTTTATCTGATTGACACCTTAAAAAAAATTTTTAAACCAGTATGGGGATCCGAACCCTTGACCTTGGTGTTAGAATGATGTGTTCTAAACAACTGGCTAGCCCCTCAAAAATTTTTTGACTCCCCAAATTTTTAATAATTTTGATAGTAAATACTACTAAATAAAAATCCAGGAAGCTATGAAAAGAATAATCAAATAAGAACAAACTATTAGAAATTAAAATATACTTTAAAAATTCAACCGAAGAGCTGAAAGAAAAAGTTAAGAAAAGATTCCCCAAATGTTATTAATATTTCTAATAACAACATAAAATTATAACAAAAAAAATAATTTAAAAACAAAAATAAAATTAACTGTAAAATATAATTACAGCCAAAAAACAAAGAAATAGAAAACATTTGAGAAAAAGTTAGACACACCAGATGGTAAGAGCGTTTTGCATACCAGAGGCCTTGGGCCACAGTGTACCAGTTTGCTCAGACAGTATGTGCTAACGATATGATTTATGGTGAAGATCTGGTTTTTTCCTGGGGGGCTGGTGCTTAAATAAGTAAGGTCAGTGATGTAAGTGCTGCATACCTACATAAATAAAACTTAATCCTTAATAAAAACCAGGGACAAACCAGCTTGAGCAAGCTTCCCTGGTTGGCAACATTTTGCGGGTGTTCTCACACATCCTTACTGGGGTAATTAAGCGTGTCTCATGTGAGTCCAGTAGAAGAGGCCACTTGGAAGCTTGTTCCTAGCTTCCTCAGGACTTGCCCCATGTGCCTCCTCCCTTTGCTGATTTTATCCTTTCACTGTAATAAAGCATAAGCATAGCAGCTTCTGAGTCCTATGAGTCCTCTAGTGAATTGTCGAGGCTGAGTAGTCGTGGGGGACCCCTGACATACATTCCTTCAAGCACAGGAATTTCTCTCATGTTTAGGAACTTCCTGGGCTTTACTACTCTCTATTTACTTTCCCAACCTTTGGCAGCACCTTCACACGGCAGCTGGCCCCACGAATCAGTTAAGGATAAAATCTGACCTGGTCAATCATAAGTAGCCACTTAAACCAACATTTCAAGTAGAGGGCTACACATCTAGGGATATGTCTGACCCCCTATATTTCATCAGGCCACTTCACCCAGCTCTGGTAATGGACATGGGCATGTTAGGTCTTCTCTACTGCTTAAAATGGTTCAGAAAGTGGCAAGGGAACTTTATCATTTTATATACATCACAACTAAGCTGCCAGTGGGGGTGGAGGCATGTCAGCTACCAGCAGTTTTCTGCTGAGAATTCTCCCCATCACCTCCCTCTCAGAAACTATATACAATAATGTGAAGATGTAATCTGCCACATAACTGTAGGAGAGGAGCTCCAGTACTTACCCTAGAGCACTTCTCTTAGCTAGGATGTGGCTCCACCTGGAAAGCATGCCACAGATAATTTAGAACAATGCTGGAAAAAGATTTCAATATAAAAAATATCTATAGAGTGAATTCTCTATAAAATTCACCCTTACTCACTTGTACTCTGATAAACTTTCTTCAGTGGGAGAGAAAGAGTTGCAAGTATATTATATGCCAAAAATTACACATAATTCTCAGCCTTCCTTATATGTGTCAAGCATGAAATAACTGTTTAAGTTAATGATTTTGTTAGCCATGTGCCTATAAAATGCTTTGATGTTCTCTGGCTCCTGCCCCCACACCTCAAATCTGTGATCTATTATTTTATTTTCTAAGAAAAGGCTTTGAGGTTTCATCACCCTAGAGAAGTAGGTCAGGCATATGAAATACTGTATAAATGATACACACTAGTCTTAAAATAGCTCAGAGTTACAGCACTAGGTAATATGAAGGTAGATATATTCCCTATTTTACCATTTCTTCAAGCAAAATTGTACATCTCAAATGTGTACTGACTGCACTGACACGAGTGGTAACTAAGATAAAGGCCAATTCCCCACTTTACAGGCACTAACAGGCCAGTGAGAAATTTCTATCACATACTAACACAGGGATTTTATGTTCTGGAGAAAACCTTAACATTTATTTACAAGTCTCTCAAATAGCTTCTCATCGATAAACCACTCAGAGTAATTACATGTTTTGTTGAAGACCAGCAAGAGAGTCAGAAAAATAGTGTGATAGCAGCCAATGGGACGGTTGACTCTCCCTTTCTCTATTAAAACAAACATTTATTGGTGTGTATTATGTACATTTTTTAAAATAAAAGGACTACTCCAATTTGTAAGCATATCTTCTGTAAGCGCTGATGCCATTGTTATTAAATGCACGTTAACTGCTTGAAATCCCAGGCACACACTCAGGTTCATTCCCTTTCTCCTCAGGCAGTTTCCACAATCCACAACATTTTCATTTCAACAGTCCTCATTACTAGTATCATTTAATACTTGAGGGTTTGCTCAAGTCAATATCAGTCTTGCTGATTCTACAGATACATATTTTGTTGACACAACACAGTCTGAATCCATAGCTTCTAAAGGTAAAAATTTAAAAACTATTCCTTCCCCTGACATATCACCAAGTGCTAAGAACAACTCTGTCAGTTATTCAGCCCTTTGGCAAAGTCACAGGAGAGAGAGACATCAAGCACACCTGTTCATGGGATCCACTCCTTCAACAAGGAGTGTATGCCTCATCTGTCTTCCTGCCATCCATATGCATTGCTCCTTCTCAAAGACACTTGACACCTTAAACTTGACCATTCTGAAGATGGAAATGTTTACCTGGAAGACATCTTGTTGGACACATCTGACTCCTACTTCCTCATTAACAAATAGCTCTTTACCACAAGTAAATCTTAACTAATCAGAAAAGGGAGAAGTCTTTCCTTCAGAAGGAGCAACAAAAACACATTATAAAAATTTCCTCTTCAATTAAGCTTAAATGTCTTTGGATGAGTCTAAATTAATAAATACCATATCTCTTTACCTGATTGGAAAACCTCATGCTCACATTACGTTGATTCTGTAGTGGAACATACCGCTGAACAGGATCGATATCTTTAGGGCTGACTAACTCATCAGCTGAAAAAAAAAGAAGGGAAGTGATATTATCAAAAATGCATTTACATAACACTACAAACCAAGTAGACCTAAGAGACATCTATGGAACATTCCATACAACAAGAGCAGAATACACATTTTTCTCATGGCACATGGAACATCCTCCATGATATACTATATGCTAGGCCATCAAATAAGTTTCAATAAATACAAAAGGACCGAAATCATAAAAAGTATATTCTCCAACTATCACGGAATGAAATTAGAAATCAATAACAGAAAGAAACCTTGAAATTCACAAATATATGGCAATTAAATAACACACTCATAAATAACCAAAGGGTCAAATAAAAAATCAAAAGGGAAATTAGTAAATACTTTCTAATGTACTTTCTGATGAGATAAATGAAAATGAAGATATAACATACCAAAACTTATGGGATATAGGTAAAGCAATGATCAGAGCAAAACTTAGAGCTATAAATGCCTATATTAAAAAGAGAAAAATCTTAAATCGATAATGTATTCTTCCACTTTAAGACAGTGGATGGAAAAGAGGAAACTAAATCAAAAGCAAGCAGAAGAAAGGAAATAATAAAGTTTAGAGTGGAAATTAATGAAAGAGTATAGAAAAACACTAGAGAATAATTTGAAAAGCTCAACAAAACTGACAAACCTTTAGCTAGACTGACCAAGAAAAAAAGAGACTCATATCACTAAATCAGGGATAAAAGGAACACTACTACAGACCTTAGGAACATTAGAGAATAATGCCAACAAATATACTCATATGCCAACAAATTAAATAACCTAGATGAAAAGGAAAAATTCTTGGAAAGACACAAACTACCAAACTAACACAAGAAGGAATAGAAAATACTAACAGATATGTAACAAGTAAAGTGACTGAAACTTTACACAAAATAAATGCCCAGGATCAAATGGCTTCACTGGTGTATTCCATTAAGTAGTTAAAAAAAAAAAAATTAAAACCTACCTTTTACAAACTTTACAAAGAAATAGAAGAGGGAATACTTCTCAATTCATTCTAAAAGGCCAATATTACACTAATACAGAAATCAAAACATCACAAGAAAAGAAAATTACAATCAAAATCTTTTATGAATGTAGACACAAAAATCCTCAACAAAATACTAGCAAACCAAATCCAGTAATATATAAGAGGGATTACATATCATAACCAAGTAGTATGTATCCCACAAATGCAAGGATGGCTTAACAAGCAAAATCAATTACTGTAATATATCATATCATTAAAATAAATGGCAAAAAACTACATGATCATCTCAGACACTGAAAAAGCATTTGACAAAATTCAACATTCTTTCACAAGAAAAAGCATTCAGCAAACAAGGAATAGAAGGGAACTTCCTCAAAGAAAAATCTACAGTTGACATACTCAATGGTAAAAGACTGAATGCTTTTCCCCCAAAATCAGGAACATGATAAGGAAGTATGTCCACTCTCACCACTTCTATTTAACATTGTAATGAGGGTTCCAGACAGGGAAACTGGGCAAGAAGAAGTAATAAAAGGCACCAGATTGAAAACGAAGCTACAGTAATTAAAACAGTTTGGTATTAGCATAAAGATAGACATATAGATCAATGGAATAGAATTGTGAGTCCAGAAATAACCCTTACACGTTTATGGTAAAGTGATTTTTGACAAGGGGCCAAAACAATTCAATGGGAAAAGAATAGGGGTTTGGGGTTTTTTTTGACAAATTATGCTGGGACAACTGAATATTCAAAAGCAAAGGAATAAGGCTGGGACTTCTTTGTCACATCACACACAAAAATTATCTCAAAATAGATCAAAAAGCATAACATAGGAGCAAAAACTATAAAACTGTCAGAAGAAAATATAGGAGTAAACCTTCATGACTTTGATTTAGACAAAATTATGACATCAAAACACAAGCCACAAAAGATATAAAGAGATAAACTGGATTTCATCAAAATTATAAACTTTTGTGTCTCAAAGTTTACCATCAAGAAAGTAAAATAACAGCCCACAGAATGGGAGAAAATATCTGCAAATCATGTGTCTTATAAGGGACTTTTATCAAGAATACAAAAAGAACTCCTAAGACTCAATAATAAAAAGACAAAAATCCAGTTGAAAAATGGTCACAGTATCTAAACATACATTTCTCCAAAGAAGATACACAAATCACCAGCAAGCACACAAAAAGATGCTTGACAACATTTGTCTTCTGGGAAATACTAATCAAAACCATAATGAGATACCACTTCACACCCATTAGGATAGCTATAATAATAATTTTTAAAAATCAGATAAGGAATACAGAGGAGAAGTTTCAAGATGGCGGCGGCTGCGGCGGCTGGCGCGGAGTAGCTGAGGTGGAAAAGGTGGCCACTGGGCCTCAGGCAGCCGGGAAACTTGTGGACCTTCCTCTCGCCATCTCTTAAGGGAGGACTGCTGCTGCTGGCCGGTCGTGGGGGCTCAACGCCACTTTGCCCCCGGCAGGAGAGGCTGCCTCATTTACAGGCAACAGCTTTGAAGTGTGGAGCAGGAAAAGAACTGATTCTTAGCTGCAAAAGTGAGTCTTGAAACAGGGAACACGGCGCCAGGGCTGCTGTGGATGCAGCCAGGATCCCGGAGGCTGGGGCCGCACTGAAGGCGGCCAGCTGCCCTATTCAGGATTCGAGGTTTCAGGCCGGCATTAAAGAAGATTCCTGGGAGCGCCCGAGCGGCGCCGTGACTGAACAGCCCGAGGCGGCAGCGCCGAGAACACGGAAGGCAACAAACCAGAGACAGAGCGAGCGCCCGACCTGGCACAGCACTGTGAGTGATCCCTGGCACAGCTCTGTTCGGGGGGTGAATGCCCACGCGGCTCCCGCCTGCACCACCAGGCCACTCACTGCCACGGTGCTGCCTCCATTTTCCCAGGTGCGGGCAGCTCCGCCCTGCTCGGCCATCACTGAGCCCATTTGCTTGGCCTGGCGCGGGGCTTTCCGGACCCTGCGGGCCGACCTCCTCTCCCACTCCCTCCGCGGTTCTCTGGCAGGGCTGGGGGTGTGGGGCGTCCCGACCAGTTTTGGGAGGGCTAGGAAGTACTGGCGGGCCGACTGTCACTCCACCACACCCTGGACTCCGCCCCGGTAAACTTCCTGTTACTGGGAGGCAGATACCATCTCTGCGACCACCAGTTTGGAAAAAAGCCTAACGAATTTCTGGTTGGGAATAGTGTGGTAGGAGAGTTCCCAGGTCCGCTTGAACCTGCCGGAGAGCAGGCTGCAGGCGGGCACTAGACTCGGTTTATACCGGGGGGATACAAAGGTGAACAAGACCCGAGAAAGATCTACACAGTGCTACAAAGGCACCCAGAGAGACCGGTCGTCTGTGCCTAGCAGAAACCTGGTAGACTTCCTGGGCGAGGCGGTGCTGAGCAGGGTCTTGAAGGCCCAGCTGATAGACGAGGGGTGCAGAAGACACGCCCCAGCCCAGCACAGTGTGCACAGAGGGGGGAGACGTGCGGCCAGGGAGGCGGAGACTCGACAGAAACCACACACCCGGTGGGGTCGCCACTGCACGATCTAACAGCCTGGGCCAGAGCACACGGAACGGGGAGAAGTCCTGTACAGAAAGTGAAAGCTCAACAGAGATCACACACCCTGTGGTACGTGATCCACCAGCCCAGCAGAGTACAAGCTGACCAGAAAGGTGGATCCCCGGAGAAGCCCAAGACCCGAGGCAACCACATACACAAGACACTGGAGGCCAACTGAGCAGTCACGGCGGGAGCCATACCAAATTGGAAACCACAGCAACATCCTAGTTAGTCATTAGTCTTAAACCGGTGGACTGTGAAACCCCCTGCAACAATGAATAAACACCAAAAAAAAGACACCAGAAATACAAAAAATCAAGAAAGTACACCACCAAAAGTTAATAAATCTCATACTGTAGATCCTATAGAACAAGAAGCCCTTGAAATAACTGACAAGGAATTTCGAGTGATAATTCTAAGGAAACTGAATGAGATACAAGAAAACTCAGCTAGACATCATGATGAAATGAGGAAAAGTATACAGGATCTGAAAGAGGAAATATACAAGGAAATCAATGTCCTGAAAAAAAATGTAGCAGAACTTGCTGAACTGAAGAAGTTATTCAGCGAAATAAAAAACACAACGGAGAGTTTAACCAGCAGGCTTGTCGAAGTTGAAGAGAGAACCTCTGAACTTGAAGATGGGCTGTTTGAAATAACACAAGCAGACAAAAAGAAAGAAAAAAGAATCAAGGATATGGAAGAAAATCTGAGAGAGATATCAGACAACCTCAAGCGCTCAAATATCCGAGTCATGGGTATTCCAGAAGGGGAGGAAAATGGAGATTCCATTGAAAACATATTCAACAAAATAGTGGCAGAAAACTTCCCAGGTATAGGAAAAATCACAGATCTTCAGATCCAGGAAGCTCAACGATCTCCAAACGTATTCAACCCAAAAAGGCCTTCTCCAAGACATGTCATAGTCAAATTGGCAAAACTCAGAGACAAAGAGAGAATCTTAAAAGCTGCAAGAGAGAAGCGTCAAATCACCTATAAGGGAGCCCCAATCAGGTTAACATCAGACTTTTCATCACAAACCCTAAAAGCTAGAAAGGAATGGGATGATATTTTCAAAATACTAAAAGACAAAGATTGCCAGCCAAGAATACTCTACCCTGCAAGGCTATCCTTCCGAAATGAGGGGCAAATAGTATATTTCTCAGACAAACAAAAACTGCGGGAGTTCACTACCACAAGACCACCCTTACAAGAAATCCTCAAGGGAGTACTGGGTTTGGTTCCTGAAAAATAACTACCACTGCCATAAAAACCTAAGAAAAATCTAACCCCGCTAGTACAATAAAAATGGCATTCATGAAGAGAAAACAAGCTAACAAAAACACTATCTACAACCTAAGGAACCAACAAACAAAGAAACCAAACAGTAAATCAGAAAGCAAGGTACAAAAGACACCTAAGACAACCAAACAACCAATAAAATGCTAGGAATAAATCAACACCTTTCAATAACAACTCTTAATGTTAAAGGCTTAAATTCCCCAATTAAAAGACACAGACTGGCTGACTGGATCAAAAAGCAGGACCCAACTATATGCTGCCTACAAGAGACCCACCTCACCCATAAAGATTCACACAGACTAAGAGTGAAAGGATGGAAAAAGATTTACCATGCAAACAGAAAAGAAAAACGAGCTGGAGTGGCTATTCTTATATCTGACAAAATAGACTTTAAACTAAAAACCATAAAAAGAGACAATGAGGGACACTACTTAATGATAAAAGGACTGATCCATCAAGAAGACATAACAATCATAAATATGTACGCACCCAATGTTGGAGCAGCCAGATTTATAAAACAAACTCTATTAGACCTAAAGAAGGAAATAGACACTAATACCATAATAGCAGGGGACCTGAACACTCCACTGTCAATATTAGACAGATCATCTAGGCAAAGAATCAGTAGAGAAACACAAGATCTAAACAAGACTCTAGACCAATTGGAATTGGCAGATATCTACAGAACATTCCACCCAACAACCTCAGAATATTCATTCTTCTCATCAGCACATGGATCATTCTCCAGGATAGATCACATATTAGGTCACAAATCAAGTCTCAATAAATTCAAAAAAATTGGAATTATCCCATGTATCTTCTCAGACCACAATGGATTAAAACTAGAAATTAATAACAAACAAAACTCTGGAAACTATACAAACACATGGAAATTAAACAGCATTCTACTTAATGACATATGGGTCCAAGAAGAAATCAAGCAGGAAATCAAAAAGTTTATTGAAACTAATGAAAACAATGATACATCATACCAAAACCTGTGGGATACTGCAAAAGCAGTATTGAGGGGAAAATTTATTGCATTAAATGCTCACTTCAGAAGAATGGAAAGATGGCAAGTGAACAACCTAACACTTCACCTTAAAGAACTAGAAAAACAAGAACAATCCAATCCTAAAGTTAGCAGACGGAAAGAAATCATTAAGATCAGAGCAGAACTGAATGAAATTGAAAACCAAAAAACAATTCAAAAGATCAACGAATCAAAAAGTTGGTTTTTTGAAAAGATAAATAAAATTGACAAACCATTAGCATGGCTAACAAAAAAAAGAAGAGAGAAGACTCAAATAACAAAAATTAGAAATGAAAAAGGCGATATTACAACTGATTCATCTGAAATACAAGGAATCATTCGAGACTACTATAAACAACTATATGCCAACAAATTTGAAAATCTGGAGGAAATGGATAAATTTCTGGACACACACAAGCTCCCAAAACTGAACCGTGAAGACGTAGAAAATTTGAACAGACCAATAACAATAAAGGAGATTGAAGCTGTTATCAGAAGGCTCCCAACAAAGAAAAGCCCAGGACCAGATGGATTCACAGCAGAATTTTACCAAACATTCAAAGAGGAATTGACACCGATTCTTTACAAACTATTCCAAAAGATTGAAACGGACGCAAATCTCCCAAACTCATTCTATGAAGCAAACATCATCCTGATACCAAAACCAGGTAAAGATATAACCAAAAAAGAAAACTACAGGCCGATATCCTTGATGAATATAGATGCAAAAATCCTCACTAAAATACTAGCAAACAGAATACAGCAACACATACGAAAAATTATTCATCACGATCAAGTGGGATTCATCCCAGGGATGCAAGGTTGGTTCAACATACGCAAATCAATTAATGTGATACACCATATTAATAAACTCAAACACAAGGACCATATGATCATCTCTATAGATGCTGAAAAAGCATTTGATAAAGTTCAGCACTCATTCATGACAAAGACCCTCTATAAGTTAGGTATAGAGGGAAAGTATCTCAACATAATTAAAGCCATATATGACAAACCCACTGCCAATATCATCCTGAATGGGGAAAAGCTGAAAGCTTTTCCTTTAAGAACAGGCACTAGACAAGGATGCCCACTCTCACCACTCCTATTCAACATAGTGTTGGAAGTATTAGCCAGAGCAATCAGAGAAGAGAAGCAAATAAAGGGCATCCAGATTGGAAAAGATGAAGTCAAACTGTCCCTGTTTGCAGATGACATGATCCTATATATCGAACAGCCTAAAACCTCTACAAAAAAACTGTTGGAATTGATAAATGATTTCAGCACAGTAGCAGGATACAAAATCAACACACAAAAATCAGTAGCATTTCTTTTCTCCAATAGTGAACATGCAGAAGGAGAAATCAAGAAAGCCTGCCCATTTACAATAGCCACCAAAAAAATAAAATACTTAGGAATTGAGTTAACCAAGGAGGTGAAAAATCTCTATAATGAGAACTACAAACCACTGCTGAGAGAAATTAGAGAGGATACAAGAAGATGGAAAGATATTCCATGCTCTTGGATTGGAAGAATCAACATAGTGAAAATGTCCATACTACCCAAAGTGATATACAAATTCAATGCAATCCCCATCAAAATTCCAAAGACATTTTTCTCAGAAATGGAAAGAACTATCCAGACATTTATATGGAACAATAAAAGACCACGAATAGCCAAAGCAATGCTCAGCAAAAAAAATAAAGCTGGAGGCATAACACTACCTGACTTTAAGCTATACTACAAAGCTATAATAACCAAAACAGTATGGTACTGGCATAAAAACAGACACACTGACCAATGGAATAGAATAGAGAATCCAGAAATCAACCCACACACTTACTGCCATCTGATCTTTGACAAAGGCACCAAGCCTATTCACTGGGGAAGGGACTGCCTCTTCAGCAAGTGGTGCTGGGATAACTGGATATCGATATGCAGGAGAATGAAACTAGATCCATACCTCTCACCGTATACTAAAATCTACTCAAAATGGATTAAGGATTTAAATATACACCCTGAGACAATAAAACTTCTTAAAGAAAACATAGGGGAAACACTTCAGGAAATAGGACTGGGCACAGACTTCATGAATACGACCCCAAAAGCACGGGCAACCAAAGGAAAAATAAACAAATGGGATTATATCAAACTAAAAAGCTTCTGCACAGCAAAAGAAACAATTAAAAGAGTTAAAAGACAACCAACAGAGTGGGAGAAAATATTTGCAAAATATACATCTGACAAAGGATTAATATCCAGAATATATAAGGAACTCAAACAACTTTACAAGAAGAAAACAAGCAACCCAATTAAAAAATGGGCAAAAGAGCTAAGTAGGCATTTCTCTAAGGAAGATATCCAAATGGCCAACAGACATATGAAAAAATGCTCAACATCACTCAGCATCCGGGAAATGCAAATCAAAACCACACTGAGATACCATCTAACCCCAGTTAGGATGGCTAAAATCCAAAAGACTATGAACGATAAATGCTGGCGAGGCTGCGGAGAAAAAGGAACTCTCATACATTGTTGGTGGGACTGCAAAATGGTGCAGCCTCTATGGAAAATGGTATGGAGGTTCCTTAAACAATTGCAAATAGATCTACCATACGACCCAGCCATCCCACTGTTGGGAATATACCCAGAGGAATGGAAATCATCAAGTCGAAGGTATACCTGTTCCCCAATGTTCATCGCAGCACTCTTTACAATAGCCAAGAGTTGGAACCAGCCCAAATGCCCATCATCAGATGAGTGGATACGGAAAATGTGGTACATCTACACAATGGAATACTACTCAGCTATAAAAACGAATGAAATACTGCCATTTGCAACAACATGGATGGACCTTGAGAGAATTATATTAAGTGAAACAAGTCAGGCACAGAAAGAGAAATACCACATGTTCTCACTTATTGGAGGGAGCTAAAAATTAATATATAAATTCACACACACACATACACACATACACACACAAACCGGGGGGGGGGGAGGAAGAAGATATAACAACCACAATTATTTGAAGTTGATACAACAAACAAACAGAAAGGACATTGTTGGGGGGGAGGGGGGGAGGGAGAAGGGAGGGAGGTTTTGGTGATGGGGAGCATTAATCAGCTACAATGTATATCGACAAAATAAAATTTAAAAAAAAAAAATAAAATAAAATAAAAATCAGATAAGAACAAGTGTTGACGAGGATGTAGAGAAATTGGAACCCTCATACATCGCTGGTGGGAAAGCAAAAGATACAGCCACTTTGGAAATAGAAGTTGCTCAAAATGTTAAACATAAGAGTTAGCATATGACCCAGCAATTCCATTCCTAGGAATGTACCCTAGAGAAATGAAAAATATATCAAATAATAATTTGTACATAAAAGTTAACAGCATTGTTCACAAAAGCCAAAAAGTGGAAACAATCCAATATTACCTGATGAATGGATAAATAAAATGTGGTATATACATTCAATGGAATGTCATTCCCCCACAAAAACAAATGAAGTGTTGACATACGCTACAACATGGATAAATTCTGAAAACATGCTAAGTGAAAGAAGCCAGGCACAAAGGGCCACACATTCTATGTAGAGGTGAATGAAATATCCAAATATTCTGCAGGAAGAGAAAGTCGATTAGTGTTTGCCTAGTGCTGGGGGAAAGGGTGAAACAATTAGAGAGAAATGGAGAGTGACTGTTAAAGGGTACAAGATTTATTTATGGGGTAATGAAAATGTTTTAAAATTGTGATGATGGTTGCAAAACTTTACGAATATACTAAAAATCACGGTATTGTAAACTTTAAATAGGTGAAATGCATGTTATGTTAATTGTATCTCAATAAAGCCATTTTAAAAATAATCCATTTGCATTCTCAAGGAAGGAAAGAAGTTTGTTAAGGAGAGAAAAAGTATTTCCTGATACTAAATTCTAAACAGATTTCTGAGATGTTTTTGCGGGGGCGGGGGGAGGAGACACTAACCAGCATGAGGACAATGTCCTCAACTGCTATTTACTTTAAACAAGAAAGCCTTTTTCATGTGGTAGTTCCTTGTGGCAACTTTAGATAAAATCCAAGGATATAAAAAGGAAGGAAATTTAGAGTGTGAGGGAGGGTACTAAGTCAATGGCTCTCTGCTGTCTTGGGGTCTAACACACCTGAAGGATACACATCAGCACCTGAGGTTCACTGTAGCAAGGTTTCTCCATGGGCCTGGAGAGTGATACCCTGGGGAGAGTTGGTGGTGGGTAAAGCACCCTGAAATGTAACTCTGCATAATTTCCTTGGAATGCAAGTTGGCAGCATCTATACAAATTTACTGTAAGCATACTCTCCAACTAGCAATTCCATATCTATTAAGTTACCTTGATTATACTCATACATGTGCAAATTAATTGAATAACAACAACCAAAGAATCCAACTTCTACTAAAGTGAGTTGGCACATCTCTGTATTTTTACCTCACTTAAGTTATGAAATGTACTCATTTCATTCTTGATTTTCAGTTCTACGCTAATCATTTAAAACCACCACTATGCTGAGGTTTGTATAAATGTACCTGTGTATAATATTTACTAAGAAAAAAACCATAGCTCATTTTCCATAGCTTTTTAAGTACTGCTTTCAGACAGTGAATAATTCTGAAACACATAGCATGGAGTAAATGGTCATAAGTTTCTTTGCAGCTTTGGGAATATTTCCTTTTTTTTTGACTGTACCTTTTTTTAAATTTATTTTTATTGAGGCATAATTGATTAAACATACTTGTGAGGTTCAAAGTTGACTACCAATAGTTATATACAATACATGATGATCAAATCAGGATAATTAGCTTATTCATTATTACAATATGTAATCATTGTTTGTGTCCGTTAACCAATTTCTTATTAATTTCTCATTAACCCCTCTCCCCTAACCCCTCAGCTTTGGGAATATTTCTACATTAGATTTCCATTCTGGGGTATCTTCCAGGCACATCTGCAATGTTATCCAATAGACAAAATCACCAAAAGATTTTTTAATAATTCTTAGAGGATCTCTTCAATAATAATTAAAGAAATTGTAATAGCAGAATAACAAGAAAAAGGAGGAAGAGCAGCAGCAGAAGCTAACACAGCCACCGCTGCTTCTGTAGCAGTACCAATAGTTACGTAGTGCTAAGTTCCTGATATTGTTCAAGTATTTCACATATATTAATTCATTAATCCTCACAACAACGAAATCATTTTACAGGTGACAAAATGGAGGCAATGAGTATTTAAGCAACTTGCTCATGGCTAGTATATGGCAGAGCTAAGAGACAGTCTGTTTCCAGAGTCTGGGCTCTTAATCACATACTAATCCTGCTCTTTAAGAGCACTGACATTATACACAACATAGTTGGAAAAGATACCAGGAGGGGGAAACAATAAAAAACCATTTAGACATTGATATGTTATAGTTTTCCTATCCAAATCAGGTTGCACATCACAGATGTTCTTCTCTTTCTCAGAAAAAAAATACTTTTGCAAAATTTAAACCAAATCAATATAGGTTTAATTATACTCATATAGGCAGATATTGACATATAAATTCAAGTTATTAATTTCAGTTTATCTCATGATGCAGGGTTGATTAGTACACTGATATTCTAAATAAGCAGCAAATTATTTCCCTATCCAATTTGTATGATCACTGAGTTGTGAAAAATTTCCACAACCAACAAGCACTTTATATAATTGATGTTTCACTGTCATTCTATAGAAATGAAATTCTATCTTTATTATTTTGTTATTTATAAATGGTGAAAGATAAATTAAGAAATCTTATGTCCTTGGAAAGCATAAATGCTAATCTATTAAAATTGATATGAATCAAATGGTTAGCCAAGTCTTTAAAAAGGTTATTTCTTTTCATTTCCTTCATATTTCTCTCTGTGTACTACACTTCTATATCTCGCTTGATGTTTTAGCTTATACCACGTACTCATCTATAACTCCACAGGCTATATGCTTATTCGTGGCTATACTCCAGCACCCAGCACACAGTAGGCCCTCAACAGACTTACTAAACAAAATAATAAATGGTAGGTTAACAAATATGGAAACACTAATTGCCCTAACATTACAGCAAACGTTTGAACAACACTGGTTTAAACTGCTTGGGGCCCACTTATACACAAATCTTTTTTCAATAAATGTATTGGAAAATGTTTGGTTAGGTATGTCATGAATGCATAACATACCTAAGCAAACAGTTAAGTAGCCTTCCTAATAGTAGGCTACTAGTAGGCTATTAGTAGTTAAGTATTCAACTACTTAACTCCATAGTTACTTAACCACGTAGTTACTTAAGCAGTAACTACTTAAGCCCCCCCAGCTGTGCTTGACCCACAGTGAGCAGTGCTACTTGGGGAGTCAAAAATTTATATGCGAATTTTAGATTATGGGAGGTGGGGGAGGTGTCCCTAACCCCTGCGTTGTTCAAGTGTCAACTGTACTTTAATATCTGAAATGACAAAAGTGAAACTATCCTTAAAAGTTCAAGTTAACAGACACATTTTTCCCCACTGCACTGATTTTTATCATTCAAGAGGCAAAAACAGGACCTCATTGTATCAATTCAGTGACACTGGTTTTCTGGTGAAGAGTAACAGGCCTGAAAGAACTTACACCCAACCAACCAGGCAATATTTAAAATGAAAAGTAAAAGAATTTACAATACAGTACCAAACTTCAAAGATAATAATGTATTTCTATATACAGGGATAGCTATCTTTAAATCTTTAGAACAGAGGGATTAAACTAATCAATATTTGCATTTTTTTTTTTCTGCACAGAAAGGCTTACGAAATACACCCTGGGTTTACATCAAACAATAATTGTCAAGGGTAAAAAAAATATTAAGAAGAATTTTTATTCTTTAGTGAAATGACTACTTAAAGGAAATTAAACAGAGCAAACATATATATTTTTTAAATCATGACACCAAGATTACATAGGACACACTAACATAGGCTCAGCAAATAATTTACATGGTAAAAGAATGTGCTTCAAAGCTTAACTGATTCTCAGCTGCAGTGACACATATTAGTAACACACATATTAGGAAATGAGTCATTTGGAGAAAAAGAAAATTTAGATCCTCAATCTCATACCAAAAATTTCAAACTGCTATGGATCAGTTTTTTACTCAATTGATTAATAAGGATAAACTTTCTAAGAGTAAACGTTAAAAGTCCTGGCAAAAATTAAATAGGAAAACACTAATAGATCTGAGTGTACAAAGATTTTTAAATCTCATTCACCAAAAAACAGCATAAGCAAAATTTAGAGGCCAACAAACTAGGAAAATATCAGAGAAGTTTTACACACTTAATATATAAAACATTCATGTTGACCAATAAGAAAAACCATAAAACCAAAGTTAAGTGGGCAAAACAATTTCATAGACAATTCACAGAATACAATGACTAAGAAATACGTTTTTAATAGTCAGCATGTAAATGAAAACAAGAAGCAATTTAATTCTTATTAGATTTGCAAAGTTTTTGTTTTTAATAAGATTAAATGTTATATTAATTAAACATAATATAAATAATATTAAATGCCATACAGGGTGCAGGTAACACAAGCACCCTGTAAATTCCAGAATAAATGAACAAACTTTATTAGTCATGAAGTGTGTGACCTTGGGTGAGTTGCTAAACTCTTCTGGGATTTAGCTTCCTCACCTATGACACACAGTACCCATCTCATAGAGAAGTTAGGAGGATTACACAGGATATTTGCAAAAGGCAGAGCACAGAATGTGACAAGCTTTAAGGTAGGTATTATTAGCAGTGTTCCTGGGAAACAGTGGAACAATATGTATGAAGAGCCTTCTCAGACTCTGGGCATTATTGCTTTCATATTCAATTTTACTAATATATTTGGGGATGAGATGATAATTTTTTACACAAAGTTTCTAGCCCTAGCAGCAATTCAATGAAAACATTTTAGTTTTAAGAAAGCCAGTTATTTATACAATAAGCTAAAGAGAGAAAATCTTCATAGGCAAAGCCTTTAAAGTAATACTACATGTGCTCTCAAGATGTTTGTAATGCCTGCTGCACAGAAATCCCACTTTAGGTTGCTAGCAATCACATGGATACCACAGAACAAGATAAAGAAAGTGCTCAGAAATCGATGCTTTTCTATTTGAGGTTTCATAAAGTGTAACAGCTGGGAAATCTCTTAGCTGTCACGATGTACAAATATATCTGTACACACTTATCTATTCATTTTATCTTTAACTGATCTGTAACAAAACTCTGTACTATATTGAACAAAGAGTCAACAGTATTTGAACAGTTTATGTCCTCATCCACACTAGGAGGCACTCGATCAATAACTTCAAAAAGAATTAGATTCCCAGGCTTAATCAGTGGCTTTCACTTTTGGGGTCAACTGGGCAAATGAATGAAATCAAATGCAAATGGACTTACCTGAGTTAAAAACACTGGAATTAGGAGTAGTCTATAACAATAATTAAGCTGCCCTCAGGGAAAGATAAATATTTCCTACAGCTCTTTCTAAAGAACTACTGGATATTGCAGTGACTATCAAAGAGTAGGCATCTACAAATAGAAGTTGAATCAATGAGTAGATAGGTGGTTAAGTAGCAACTGCAGAAGCATTTTATTCTTGTGACGAGTTTTGTGGCTATGGGGGTACCTGCAAGGAAGGCCCATGAGCATCCCGAGGTGCCTGTTTGACAAGAGCTATGAAACATATTCACATATACTATCTCCTAAATGGTAGCTAAGAGAGGGAGGCTGAGGAGAAGAAAGGACAGGAAGTAGAAGAACCGTATATTTCTGTCCCACAGTAAATGCTTTGTGTATATAGGTTTCTCCTCATCAGTTAATCCTTGGAACATAAAAATAAAGAAACTGATGTTCCTGGAAGTTAAGAAAATTCTTTAAGTCATACAGATAGAAAGTGTTAGAACTTGTATTCAAATCCTGAACTATCTGATTCCTGAGCTCCAGATCCCCAAACCCCTGATCTTTCCACTAACCGCACGGGAAAAACATAATGAAGAAAAGGAAAAAAGGAAGAGATACTAAGGAAGGAGAAAGTGGAGGGGAAAGATAATGTCAGAGAAATAATCTATATCATATGCTACAAGTTTGCTGGGGATTAATAATCATTTAAAATATCATTTTTATAGGAAAATAAATTGGGTTCTAAACAACTTACTAAAGCACTTTAGAAACCAAAAAAACTAAGTTGGGAACTTATACATATGTACACACAACACTTTGCATAAAGTACTTCTATATCTATTTTATCACATTAAATGGATCTTATTAATGCTCCAAGGTAATTAAACAATACCCATTACAAAATGAAAAAGATCCTTCATGAAATTCAAGAAAATTTTCGTCCTTCTAAATATTTTGAAAGTTTGTGTGTATTGGAGAGAAAGTCATAGTTAATTAAAATTGCTCAATAATTCAATAATTGCCCATGTCTTGTTTTAACCCTTGATGTTTACTAGTGTTTTCAAAATATCAACCCTAAAAAAAATTCTCCTATTCAGCTGCCTCAAGTTACATACTATGGCCCAGTAGTATGATGTGTTTGGGGCGTCTGGCAGCTTCTGATGTTTGAACATTGTTGGTCACATATGTCTAGAGCTCACAGAATTGCTGGACCTACAGTTTGGAGAGCTAAAATACAGTAATTGTTTTTACAGTAATAGCTGTAGCCCTACAAGGAGCTATGGTTCCCTTAGGAAAGCACTGATGATAAGGAGAGGCCAAGAGTAGAAATTTGAGGAATTCCTATATTTAATAGGCCTGCACATATAGTCTTCTTTATTAGTATTTCTAATGAGGGCGGGGAGAGGGGAATGTACATCTATAATAATGTACAAACCAATCGTCTTAACTTGGGTTTTTCTTAATGTGCATCATGTAGGATAGATTTATATATGTGTGTGTGTGTGTGTGTGTATATATATATAAACTCCTGTACCTGTTAAGCACTGGCAATAACATTTCTATTTTATTAACAAGCCAAATACAAACAATGAAAGCAAGAATTCTGTCTTCAACAGTACTGCCTTTGTCAGCTGTATGTTTTTAGTCTTAATTTAAAGGTTGCAGAAGCTAAACAGTTCTCCACTTTCTGATTCTGTGTGTTGCTATTTTAAGACCAATCTCTTTCACTATTGCTGTGATGTTCTAGGCTATATTTGGAGTAAACTTGAAAATGCAAAAAAAAAAAAAAAAGTTACATACTATGTAAAGTCCTAATTTTTAGTGTTTAGGATTTTACAGTAGTACCTGAATAAATGTCATTACTGTGAATGTCTGATGTACAAGGTATGAAAACTTAGTTGCATATATGTTATTGAAAAGACAAGCTGAAGTCTAGAAGTCAGATTTTTTTTTAAGTGAAACAACTGATATCTTAGTTTCTCATTTATAAATATATTGAATAAGAACATATATTAATGTTAATGGTTTGGGGGGAGTTTTAGAGTAAAGTAATCATTAACTTTGTTATATTTCTTTAGTTCCAAATTTCAAAAAAAAAGATCTCAATCCAAAGATCATGATTTTCAAGTGACTTTTTATGTGATAAATACTTTTAAGGTTATTTATTTTTGCAAAGAGCTCAGAAAGGTATTCTGCTTTCTATAGATTGATCTTACATGGAAAGTTTCTAAACTTTCATACTTGATTGAATAGCAGCTGAAGATATAACTAACAATCAGTTTATTCGAAGACGAGCCAAATATTATATCTTAAAATAGATCTTATGTGGTTTAAAATAAGCATGTTTTTAATTTATATGCCTCTTGTATAGCAAATATTGATTTATAAGGGCTAAATTTTCTTTAAAAAAAAAGAAAAAAATACTGTAAATAATTAACTATTTTCTAAGAACATAGTGGGGAGTTCAGGCCTTGCTTCAGGAAACGTTTTTTTTTTTTCCTCTAACAATGGAATAGAAGTCACATAGTTTTGCTGAATAATTATTCACTTAGGCATACATAAAGTAGAACATTCATATTAGATTTCACTGGGATACATACTGGCCAGAATTAGTGAAAGTCATATATTACAGAATATTTTTTAAAGATTCACTGTTCTACTATTTTCATGTAAAAATAGTAACTCCAATTAACTGCTGCAAAAATGTTGTCAAACAGATATTGAAGTGGGGCTCCTTCAACAAATAAGCAAGACTTTGTAAATGTGGTGTCTGAAATCTTAAAGAAAATCCATAGACACTTTATGGTTCTTAGAGGAAGTACAGGACAGTTAAGAGCAACTAAATGATTTAATCTTTTGAGATCTTATTCATCTTAACCTATGAATTGTTAACCAGATAACATACAGGTAGGCTGGAATGCTAATGAATACACAACATTTTTTTTTTTAACAGGAAGTAAGTATGTGCTTTCACAGTATGCAATGTTCCTTTTGCATGCTGTCTACTGCCTGTTTGGAAGCTCAGCAGGGAAAAGAGAAACTGAGCACTTCTTTTAAGGTAGCCCCGCAGTATTTCTTCTTTTTGGCCATGAAACAGAAATGGAGGCATGACCTGTACTATTTCTGTTCACTCTGGTCTTAACATGAGAAAATGCTCTCTACATTTAACACATTTATTTTGGAAGATCTAATGCTTTTTTACTGACTGATACTGTTTTCAATCTTTTTCTTCTTTTAAAGCTCAATTTGCTTATGTAGAGTGTAGTCAATTCTGCATTCCCAATTCATTAGCCTTGTCAACTTTATCCAAAGACTTTGTTCAAACAGCACCTCTCTAGATGTACCAACCCCAGGCTGGATATACAGCAAAATGCAAGAAGGTTTACACCTCAAATCCTAAATAACAGGTGTCAGTTTGCAGCCTCAGAATCACAGAAAAATTCTATGATACTCATTTACAGTTTCCTAGTATATAGAAATTTATGATTCTAATGTTAAAATTATTGTCCTTATACAGGTTAACTACTCTACTAAAATATGTTTGATTTAGATGTGAGTATCAACAAAGCTTTTTTTTTATTTATGCTACTGAGAGGGAAATAACATTCTTACCAGAGATAACCTTTCCAACTTGATTCTAAGAAAACTACTTCATGTATATATTTTTTCCCTTTGGAAAATCTAAAAGTGAACCCTGTATAAATAATACCAATTCCTTGTCAAAAAGCTGCTCCCTTAAAGGAAGAAAATTGTTCTACATTCCTAAATGAGCATTAAGTATATATATATATATATATATATATATATATATATATATATATATACAGGGACCCAGAAAATATAGTTAGAAAAGGAGCAGACTGAAAACAGCATTAACTTAATTTTCTCTTCTTTGTTTAGCTTCTGTCTGCTCTTAGATGTCATTTCTGTAAAGCTCAAATTGGAAATCTGGACTTTGAAATATTCTTTCCTGATGGAATGTAAAAAAAATAAAAAATGAAAAGCAAAGACAATTACTTTTACAGCACAAACAAATTTATCAGCATTTATGCAGTAATGCTAGAAACAACAGAGACAATAACAGTATTTCAAATAGTAAGCAGTTCTTTCAGTGCAGGTATAGCATTTACAATTAGCCTATTTCATAATTTGTTTGACATAAAGGAATTCTGATTCTAAAATGATAGCCCTTTTGATGGAAATACTAATAACATCTGAAATTTTAGCAAGGAATGGTGTAGGAAGACACATAGTACGTTTTTGCATTTATTAAATTTGCCTTCATTTCAATGTATCCAAAAGTACTTTGATTCAGCTAAAGTTATAGGAGAAGATGAAACATAATTATTAAAAGAATTATGAATAACGGTCCCATTAAGCCTCCAGATAAGGGAGAAAATTGCCAATATGTATTTATTGGAAAGAAGAGAACTTTGCGATGACCAATTCCTTTTGGAAGTGATGGTCATACTAAAGCTATGACCAAGCATGACTGTTTTATTAAATCAGAATTTTTATTTTATCATATAAAAGCAACTCAAAGTTCCCATAGCCCTTTGCTAGAAACCTATTTACTAAGCTGAATGCTGCCCCCTAAATGATTGTAATGGTACCTGTACATACCTGACTTTCTTCCCAGAAACTGTCCATCATCATTCATACCTTTCATCATACCTTTACATACTAAGAAATCCTCCCCAAATCCTAGAAAAATGTCAGCAAAGATATACTTATTTTTAATGGCTTGATAACAAGGGGGGAAAAAGGTTCCCAATCTTCTCCACTTACCCAGGAGTTTTGCGATGATATAAAGGGCTTGTCCCCAAAGAAATAGTTTTCCATCACGGCCACAGTTGCTAGGAAATCGCTTTTGACTACCAGGGTTTCTTTTTTCATATTCTACAAAGTCAGCTGGCACATAATAGTACTTTGGTACAACAGGATATCCTATGGAGTTTAAAAATATGTATTTAAAATATAACAAATCAATGTCCTCCTCCAAGTTTCCTTTCAAGAAACTGCAATGATTAGGAAGCAGGGAGAGAGAAAGGTTGTACAGGATGCAACAGATTTCATAAGCTATGGAACACTGGATATTCTGGTTCCTTTCAGATATAGCCAGGGAAAACATAGAGAAAAGCTTCTTGATTTTAAAAGAGTAATTCGACAGCATATTGTTATGCTTTATCCAACAATGTGTACATAATCTCCTTTAACAACATTCAATTTTAACACCTTTAAATGAATCAACAAACATACAATATGTAAATATTTAGAGCCATAGAGGAAGCTATTTTTAATAGGATTTGTTGGTGGAAGCTTCACAAATGAGATAGTGTATAATCTTAAATGAAGAATTATAACCCTGAGCCATTGCTCAGAGCAAAGAAAACCCCATTTAAGCATTAAGCCCATTATCTACCATTTAATATGACTGAAGAGAAAAAAATCCATCTTCCCCTGTGATCAACTTATTTAAAAATATTCCTTGGGCAACTAAAATTACTATTTAAAGAGTAGGATCTTTGTGGATGATATTAAGGGAAAAAACCAGCCTTCTAGTAGAGTGTTGCAGAAGACTTTTTGCAACATCAGACCACAATAAACTTAATTTTCCTAATTGCACAGATTTCCCTAAAATTTTGCTTCCTTCTTTATCCATCAATCAATAAGGATACTTGCATGTAAAATCAATAAAAAGGCCTATGACATACAGAGAATACTTTGAACATCACTCTCTGAGCATGATGAAGCCTAAAGCAGGGTATATTAAACTACCACCTCGATGCATCAATGATCTCCACTGAATACTAAAAGATCTGATTCAAGGATTTCAAGCATTACATTCATTACAAAATGTATTACATTAATCATATTGGACGAATGATTATTTAGGGCATAAAGATAAAAATAACTTTTTTAAAAATATTTATTTGGAATTCAATGTTTATCCATCAACATTTCACTTTTAATATTACAAGCATTTTAAAGGATGCACACATAATATAAAGTATTTACTCTGAGATATTTGTGGAAACCGCAATGACTAACACAAACTTCACATGAGATACAAATGTGGCCCAGTGCTGTGACTGCCTGTTTGTGCATCATGTCCATAAGATCATCCATTTTTTTTACCGACACACCATAATTTTTAACTTCCATATAAATATGTTTTCAAAGCTGTTCATTCATGAGCATATACTCTTATTCTATTACTACTTTCAAGCCACAAACACATCTAGAACATCTCCTTAGGAATTCCTTTGAAAATTAGTATTCCAGTTATATAGAAAAGTCAGATAGGTTCTTTCACGGTCTCTGTTGGTATTTGATTGAAATCAATATACCCTTATTCATAAGACTGGGTATTTTGATAATTTGCTAATATATTAAGTCCATCCTCAAGGGATGACATTTTAGCACCACCACAGACATTCAAAATACCTAGAGGCTTAGAAGAGTTCTAAAGAGGAGGCCAGAATGTTCTTGGCAATGCTAATGCCTTTAGACAAGGGTAGAGCTTCTCCAGATATCCCTCTGGAATAGGAAAGCAGCCTTTGCCTGACTACAGCATTTTTGGTGAACTGGATATAAAAGTCACTTTATATTATTGTCACACTATATAGAGTAAAGGAGTTACACAATAAGTAACAAACAAAGAAATCTGGTAAACTACTTCAGAATTACTATAGCCATGACCACCTAAATTCATGTCTACCCTTAACTCCCCTAATAAACTCCTTTTATAAAAACACATTTATTAAAATAAATTAATAAAGATTATACTTTCATTTGTGGCCCCATTCATTTTTTCAATTTATTCTAAACTGTTGTGTTTTAAAAGAATTCATTTATACGTTTCAAAGGAACATTAAGGAAATGTTGGTAGAAAGAATTTCTTGAAAAAACTATACCTTCTGTAGTCTGATGAAGTACTGGAGTTAAAAGATCCTGATATTCCTTTACTTGTTTGGGATTGCCTCTAAAAACTCCTAAAATGTAAAATATAAAATCCAATAGCAGCTGAGCTCAATAAGCATCACAAAAAGTTTACCTTAGAAAAATCTATTGGCCCATTTATAATTATTTTGGTAATTTTCTATGTGAATAAAAATAAAATTGAAAAAAGTAATGCAAATATGTGTGATATTTTCCAAAAAAATTGATTTTAGAATGTCACATTAGCCTTTAGAATTGAAAACTGAATTTTAAGTGAAATTTCTTTAAGTATAAATGTTATAGATATTTACAGTGTCATAGATTATAGTATTCATGATTTCTGCTAATATTTTTCTTTGAAAATATAAATAATATATTACTGTCATTTAAAAAGTACTTCCAAGTATTTTTTAAAAATTCTTTAAATGATTTAACATTCACTCAGAAAGCCAAAGAACAGCATATAAAAATATAGAGCAGTTAACATCACTGAAATGCAGTCAATTTTTCTAGCAGAAAGGAGTCATATTTCATTTCTGATCTTCTTTAAATCACTTATATCCTATACCTTAAATTTCAGGAAAAAGCTCACTTACCATCAATCATCATATAAAGGAAAAATATGGGAAATTCACATTCAATGCCATCAAATAGCTAAAACAGAAAATAAAACATTAAATTTTCACTAACAATTAAATTAGAATAACTATAGTGAGGCTATACGTACAAAATTTATTAACAGTAATGACTTATAGTTGGACTGATTTTATAAGTAGTTTCATTGTTCTTTTAAAAAAAATTTTTTCTCGAGACTTTTATTATTCAAAAGCTCATTCATTCAAACCTTCAAACAGCAGTCATTCAATAAGTATTTACAGAGTACTTACTGGCACCAACCAGAGAGCTATGGAGACAAAAGACAGAGAACCTGCCCTCAGGTGCTCACAGCCTAGTGGGAGGCCAGCATACAAATAAACAACTGCAGTGCAGTACAAAATGTCTATACATGATGTATCAGGAACATAAGGAATGAAAGACTTGAGTCTGCTTTGAGAGTCAGGGAAGGGTTTATAAAAATGGTTAATGCCATGGACTTCATTAAAGAGATGAGCTAAGGGAACTCCACTGCCAGCAATTCAGTATTTCTGGAATAAACAAGGAAGAAGCAGTGAAGCCCACTGGGTGGGCCAGGCCAGCCAGATCAGGAAGGGCCTTGGATGTCATGCTAAGAGACTGAGACTTTGATCTAGAAATAATAGGGAACCACTGGTGAATATAAAGCAGGACCAGATTTATTCACTAGCTTTACTTGCTAGACTGGGTAGTTGGCAGTATTAAAGAAAGTTGCAGGGCAAGAAATAAGGAGACCAGCTAGAAGGCTGCTGGATCAATCCAAAGAGAAAAGATGATAGCCTACATGGAGGTTTCTCAACTTCAGAACTATTGACATTTTGGGCCAAATAATTCCTTGTTGTAGGGGCTATCCTGTGAAGTTTAGGATATTTACTAGCATCTTTGGCCTCTACCTTCCACATGTCAGTAGCACCCACCAAGTTGTGATAACCAAAAGTGTCTGCAGACATTGTCAAATGTCCCTAGGGGGCAAAATCACCCCAGGTTATGAACTACTAGCCTAAACCATGGAGTAACAGAGAGGAAGGCATAGAATTTTAAAGAGGCTAAATCTGCCAGACTAAGGTGATTGAATGATAAGGCAGAGCCTAGAATAACTCTTCAGGTTTGGAGCTTGGGCAGAGGAGTAGAAGTTGAAGTAGACTGTAGGACATCTAAATGAGGATGTCCAAAAGGCAGCTGAGTACATGGGTAGGGCACTCAGGGGAGAGGTATGAGGCAGGGATAGAGATCTGGGATTTATAGCAATAGCTAAAGCTGTGAGAGCACAGGTAGAACGAAAAGAGAATAGAGCTGAAGATGCACCCCAGGAGAAGAGCAATGTTAAGATGAGGAAGAAGAAGGGAACCTGAAAAGGAAACTAAGGTCAGAGAGAGAAATAGAGAACAAGGAAGAGAACGGAGTCATAGCAAATGAAGGAGAATGTTCTAAGAAACAGGATTCAGTTAAAACACTCAAATGCCAAGAAGTTCTGTGAAATAAGATCAGAAAAGTATCCACTATGGCCTAAAGACCTAAGCTGACTAAAGCCAGCAAAGCTACTGGGGAGAGCTGGGGAGAAGAGTCAGCATGAGGCAAACAAGAAGAGATACCAAGTACAGACCATGCTTTTCAGAAGAGTGGCTACAAAGAGAAAAGATAGCAGGCAGACAGAGAGAAGGGGTTGATGGAGGGTTTTTGTTTTTAAAATGATGAACATCACCGTGTTTACGCTGAGGAAAAGAAGCTGAATTAAGTTGGGGGAACAAGACAGAGGGAAAGCAGAAGTGGGGAAGATGATAAGAAAAAAGAGAGATGAACATTCTTCTATCAGGGAAGAAAACAAACTCTCAACAAGAGTCCCAAGAAAGTAAAAGGAAACAGAATGAGGTGTACATAAGTAAGTAGGGCTAGCCTGAGAAAGTAGAACAAATAGCACCTTCTGTGAGACAAGAGAGATGAAGGTAAGTATGGATGAAGGAAAGAGGCACCGGAGGAGGCCATACAGAAATGAAAGGCTGTCAAGTACGAAATAAGAAATCAAGTCTGGGAACTTGAGTATAAATGGGAAAAAGCTAGAGAAGCCTTCAAGGGGAGTTCCTGGCAGGGTCACACAACAGGACTGACAAGAAACGAAAGCAGTGATGAGGACTGAACCAAGATGGATGTCTTGAATTTGGGGTGGCACCTGTCCATAGTATTTGTGGATTTCCTTGGGGTGCTCAGCAGCAGAGGCAGAAGTAGAGAAAGTCTGCTACACTGATCCAAAGTTGAAAGGTGATGGTTGCAGGTGGTCCAATTCAAATGTAAGTGCTGTAAATTGGCTCAAGAAATATATTAAATAGGAAAGAAACATTTGAAGGCATTTAAGAGATAAATGGATCTTCTGGCCCAACCTAACAGATTATAAGTAATACTGCTGTAAAATTTCAAAAATGCACACAATAAATTGGCTCCTAATGCTCCCAAGTGATAGTCAACTGTGAAATTAAGTAAAATGATAAATACCTTGTCTAGTTGTCTTACAAGACTAAGTGCATATTGAATTTTTAAAGAGTGGTATATTAATTGCCAAACAAATTAAAAGGTATAATGTTGCCTACACATTTTCTATATACAGATTCCTGAGGACCTCACCTACCTTTAATGAGTGAGCCAAAGTTATGTCCATGCCTACAAAAATAATTTTCAGTCTACCCTACTAAAGCAAAGTCTTCAGCGATACTCATGGATGTTTACACTTTTGTGGTGTTATAGTTTTCCAGACAGCTTAAAAGCAGCCAGTATAAACCTGGATATAGTGGGGGTAGGAGTGGGGGAGATTTGAAATATAAAATACTTTAAAACTGAATGTTTACAGGACTATATTTCAGAGGGAAGTGTTTAAATGAAATACATGAAGGAAGAGGGAAAAGAGTAACAATTTTAATAAGAGCATTTACTTAATAGATTGAAAGCTGGATCACAAATAGATATTGGGATATACAACAAACAGTATGGAGCAGGCAAAAGACTAAAAATGCAATAAAAAATTATTCACCAAATGAGTCAAATGGCTCAATATAAGCAAACACCTTACTGGTAATAAGAGACACTTATCGAGCACTTACTATGTGCCAAGCACAGTTCTAAGCATTTTTATATGTATTAAGTCATTTAATCCTTATGAGAACTTCATGATATAGGTACTACTATTATTTTACCAATGAAAAATTTTAAACACAAAGAGGTTAAGTAACTTGCCCAAGGCTACACAGCTAGTAAGTAGCAGAGCCAGAATTCAAACCCAAGAGTCAGCCTCCTGAGTCTGTGCTTTTGACCACTCTGATATGCTAGTAACATAGGATACTTTTTGATACCTTAATTTCAGCTGGTTTGTAGTAGCGTCTGTTGGGATCTTCCAACGATGTTCTATACCCATCTCTCAGGAAACGCTTAAATCCATATTTTCCTTTTAATTTTCTAACCACTTTATCAAGTGTCTGGCTAAACAGAACTTCATCATCCAGGGCAAATGCAGGATAACTGATGCAGGGGAGCAGGGCAGCATCTGTGTTCTGGGGAAAATAAGAAAAAGAGATTGTGTCTGCAATGACATGATCAACATAGACCAAGGAGAATCATGGCAATGAAAAGTCAGTAAGGTTATACAACTGACAGTGAGCTTCCACTGCTCCAAGGGAAGATAAGACATTTGTATGGCATACTTCAGTGAACCTTATAGAGGAAATAAAACTTTTGGGCTCAAACTTTAAAATATTAATTAAAGCAATATGTAAATATTTAATACTAATATTCGTCACAACATAGTCCATCATAACAATTTGCTTATAATAGCAAAAAGAGAAAACAACCTAAATGTCCAACAACTAGTTGAGTAAATTAGAAGCCATTAAAACATACACTGTAGAAATGTGTTTATTGATATGGAAACATATCAATTCATAGGACCAGGTTACCAATCATTATAAACAATATTGTTCTAGATTTGAAAAATAAAAATATTATATATGTACATTAAAATATATGGAAATATATATATCCAAATGCTGCCATCTTAAGATTATATCTGAGTGGTGGAATAAATGGATATTATATTATTTGCTTATTTATGAGTTTTGCTTTTTCATTTTAATCTTGCATTACTTATGTAAAATAGTCATTTAAAAATAATTAAATTATTCCATTTTGGGTATTTTCTAAGAAAGAACCACAAATAATATCTAAAAAAATCTGCAATCAGGTACTATATCCATACAAAAGTTTATCACACAGAGAAAAAGGCAAATCAAATGAGAGAAAAGAAACAAGGTAATTTTATTCAAAAGAAATATAAATTATAAAACATATTTTTTAATATTCCATGACAAAAAAAGATTCATTTTAGCAAAATGTTGCTACCCCGCCCTCCCCCCAATGTCTACTTTTCTATTGTCCTACAAAAGACTCAAAGGACAAAGCAGCTTTGTTCACAACTCTGTTCACTTCCCAAGACCTCCACAGGCCAGAGGAATGAGGGACAAAATCTATCATGTCTTCTTATACTCTTCTGGATGACCTCTAATATTTTATAGCACTTTCTTAAAAAAGAAGGTAAAACTACATAAAAACCATAAGATATTTCCTATTAATTTATCATAAAAATGTCTCACATGAGATCTTGATTCTCTGGGTAACAGTGAACACAAAGTTTGCCTGTTGCGATTATGAGCATCGAGATCCACAAATATAACTGACCAAGAACAGCCCTGGAAAGAGAAAAAGAAAAATATTTCCTAAATTAAGAAAAAAGGACTTATAGAACATATGACGATTTGACTGTGAGAAATTTCATGAAAATACTAACATTGACTACATTTGAATATGGGATTATAGAAGGTATTAATTTTCTATTTTTATACTCAGTATTTCTCAAATTTCTTGCCAATAAACATACTAATTTTATAATAATTAAAATGTCATTTTTACATTTTTCCTATTTTCCTTGGTTTTCTTATAAATCAAAATGTATTGATTACAAGATAACCAATCAATTAATTACATATTTTAATGAAAATACAACTAATTTAACTAAAATGACAAGGAATAAAGAACTAATTCTCGCAGTAATTGTACATTCTTCATAAAAAATGATTATATGATCAAACTAAACAAATATATAGTCTAGAATTATGAATGTAAAAAAATACTTGATTAAAATATGAAGACCTGAGAATCTCAAATAACAACAATGCAAATAACACTAATATTCATGAGTCAGACACTGTGCTTTAAATTTCACATGGATTATCTCATTTAATCTCCATAGGTAAATATTATTATACCCAATTTATTGAAAAGTACACTAAGCCTTAGTTTAACAAAACTCAGGTTCAAAATCAAGTCTCTGACACAAAAGCCCATGCTTCAACCACTAGATTACACAATTTTCCACGCTAAAAAACTTATCTTTCAAGTAAGGACAAAAAACTTGAATAAAAAGACAAGTGTAACAGAAAATGTCACTTGGTCTGCTAATCAGCTTATAAAAAATTTACCATTTAGCCATAGTGCATTCCACATTCAACAGCACAGTTGTAAGTAAACATGGCTTTGCTCTTAATCTCATCCCAATTCTCACCAACTTCAAAGATACATTCACCCTGAAACTAAAATACTTCAATCACTTTGGCTGAAACTTCAAAATCCAGAAGCACCAGACTCTGCTTTCAGGAAAACAAACAAGATGGAACTTGACCTGTGCTCTCAAAGAGCTTACCCAGTTGATATACAGTTGTGAACAAGACAACTATTAAAAATGCAAGAAGACTGCACATGGTGATACACAACTAAGTACCAAGTGAGTGGCTTAGATGGAGGAATAGTAATTATAATAAGTCCCTGAGAAGCTGGGGAACTTCATGGAGATGGTGAGGACCAGAGCTAGAATCTGAATTTGGGGGGAAATGGGAGCAAGCAAGGTTATTGCTTTACCATTTGCTATAACCATTCATTTCCAAAACAGTATGGAAATGAATGGTTATAATATGTTGAGAGCCTGTGAATACACAAAAAATAGAAGCTATAATTTATCTTTAGGCTAACAATTAATAAAGTTAATTGCATGCTAATCTGTCTGCCTGGAATTGAATTTTTAAAAGATAAAATCTAAATAGAATAATTTATAAATAACAAAGTGAAATTGCAAATTTGGCAATTCTTTCCATTATTTGATTAATATAAACAGCCAACTTCTATTTTCTGGCAACATATAAATGGCTTATTTATCTAAATTCATCCAAGTATTTTTTCAGGTCTCTATTTTCCTCTGGCAGCCTTTAAGAAATATGCCTAAAGGGAAACATAATCTCATAATATTACCATATTTTAACATTATGATCAACGGCTAGTTAAATATATTGTTTGGCTGTCCTCTTACAAAAATATGCCATACTTTAGGCATTATGGCCCTGATTTCCAGAAGGGTAAAATCACCTAGGATCTAGGCAGCCATTCCCCCTTCTGAAACAAGTCTTTAAAAAAGTCATCAAGGAGAGCCCACACATGGACTTAATTATCACCTACTTTAAATCAACAGACACATTAATTTTAGGCCTGCAAATTTCAAAGGAAGCTAGATGTCTGCACTACTTTGAACACTTTGCATAACATGAGCAATCTCTCTAGTTCTCACCTTATAGATTCTGGCCTTAGCTCATTTGTCAGTATCTTGATTTCCCCAATAAAAGACAGGAATATGAAAAGATGCTTTATAAGCATATGTCACTTCAGAGTATCTGATTATCTTTGGATATTTTATTTCCATCTTCCATTTCCTGAAGTCACCATACCTCTGCCACAATATCTTAACTCCACCTAAAGAGCATATTTTAAGAATGACAGCTCAAACTTGACTCACCAACTGAGTTTCTGTAATTGTCTTTGTACTAGTAAATGCACTAGAAGATGATTCTACCTGACCATTGTCATGTGAATTTGAGTTCTAATGGTGAAGAAGAGATGCACTGACTCATTTACCTCTCCCCTCAATCCCCATGACCTGAAAAAACACTTTTGAGATGGTCCCTAAGGCCAAGGTTACCATCTATGACCATAAGACATTGCAGATCTCATTGGTCTCAATCCAAAGTGAAATGATTTGAAGGACTGTCTAGGCCTTTTCCTCATCAATCACTTCTCTGAGCCTGAGCTAAGAGACTTGCTGCCCTGATCTAGAATTTTTAAAAAAAACATGATGAAACTGGTCAGTGAATCTTTTCTATTCTTATTTTGGAAGCAAAATCACATCACAACACTACAATCAGTAGATTTTCTTCCCTAGTTTTGATATTAGGCTGCCCCTTAGCTCTGTGGCAGAGCCTGGAGAACAACATTCTTCCAGAAAGGATATTATTGATGGGAACTCACTCCTGCACCGTGGCTGTGGTGGCAATGGGTGTGTAAATAGCCAACTCTTGTTTACTGACCCACAGTTGTTTCCAGCAGCCCCTCTCACAATCCAGGCTTCTCTTCTTTACAGAGGATCCTGCTCACGTACTGTTAAAGGAATTTTCAAACTACAGACAAAGATGAACCTGAGCATTCTCAGGGTCTCAGAAGAACAGAGCTGAGACTCAAACCCTGGAATCACAAAATTGTTGCTATGTCTATGACATTTGATAAACGTAAATTCTGATTTATTTAAATATTGTTATTTAAATATTGTCAAATATTTCTTAAATAATATTTAAATATATTTGTTATATTTATATTTGAGACCATGATGAAATATGAAATTCCCCTACTGAGGGTTACATGAGTATATGAGTATGTTTCTAAATGTGGCTCTGCCTCAAATTAGGCTTTATTGTAAACTGATCATTAAAGAAATTAGGCCATTTTATCATATTTTATTCTTAGTGTCCCAAAGAAAAATAACTTTGGAAAATAGTTTCAGAGTGAAGAGTTAAACAATGTGTGTGTGTGTGTGTTTGTGTTTTTTTTTTTTTTTTCTTGAATAATGAGGAAAGTGATTACAGGAAAAAAAAAAAAAAGAAGAAGAAGAAAGGAAATGTAGGAATGCATAATAATCATAACCAAAGCTAAAAACTTTTCCACCCAACAATTGCCCATAAAAATAAAACTAACATTTGGTTTAGCTCATACATGGAAGCACAAAAAGGGCAAAAGGCAAGTCTTTCACACTGTGATACCTCCTTCAGAAGCTCAATAATTTTTTTATTATTTCTTTATTTTTATAGCAGTTTTAGTTTTACAGAGAAAAGAAGCTCAATAATTATTAAGCAGAAAATGGCTTAAGAGTTTTCAAAAAAAATGCACAGCTCTCAACTCTAAAGGTAGAAAGCATTCAACATCTGAGATTTCCCATATCAATAGTTGATCTTCCATCTTCTTTATTGAGTGGCTTTGGTTTAACTCCAGATTCTGCCCTCTGCTGTGTGACCTGAAAAAAGCTATCTCAACTCTCTGGCCATTCATTTTGGGAAAGGCTCTTCCATCTCCAAAAAGCTAAGCTTCTCTCCTAAAAGAGGATCCTGCTCACATACTGTTGAAGGAATTTTCAAACTACAGACAACGATGAACCTGATCATTAATTCTCTTGAGTTGACACCAATAGGGGATGCACTTTTTGAAAGGTCTCAATTAATTTAGTTAAAGACACATGATCAGGTCTTCCAAAACACTGTACCAACAGTCTTTAGAAATAACTGTGAATACCCATATGATCTGAAACTCCCAAGCCTTTAGGAAGTTTCTTTGGGTTTTCATTTGAATGAAAACATTTCTTTATGTCAGTTCTTTTCCCAGCCACTGGCGTTTAATTAGACCATAGCTCTTTTAAGTACATGAAGCAACATTATAAAATGATTAAACACTAAAAAGATCACATGTACTTTTAAATGTGCTACTGTTTAGTGACGTATTATTAATTTAACTGCTGTAGAGGCAGGAATATTACCATTCTCAAAGTCAGGTTTCTGCAATTTTCCACATCAGAAGAAAAGATGAAAGGGAGTTTGTAAAAGTAGGACACTGATACTATCCTATAAAAATGGAAGATGAAGAGGCTCTACTGGCAACATGTGATATTCGTGTAACTAAAGGACATTATTTGTTTATATTTCTATCTGAAATAATCAAGGGGTAGTCAATTCAGCAACACTGCTGCACTGGAACATTGCTCTGCTAGAAACAGACATGACATAATCAAGGTCAAAAATGAACTGTGCTTAGAGCAGTTGTTTTCATCCTTGGCTGCACATGAGAATTCCTGCAGAGTTTCAAAAAATCTCAATGCTAGGGCCTCCCTCTAGACCCATTAAATCGGAATCCCTGGGGGTACAGCCCAGGCATAAGTATCGTTTTTCAAATTCCTCAAATGATTCCAGTGTGTTGTCAAGATTAAGAAACTAGCTGAGAAACAATACCAGCCATACATTTATAACTCAAAATCAGAATGCATAGGAAAGCAATTCAGCGGTTTTAGAATTAGAGCTGAGCAATCTATGAAAACTTTCTGGGAAAAGTAGAGTCCTGAAAGATGGGTAGAGTTAGGAAAGATACTGATATGTATGTGTGTGGGTTTACTTGTATATGTAGATGGAGAGGGTGCATACAGATATACAAGCGACATACTCTGTAGACTCAGGTACTTCCAAGGAGAAGACACGACTGCAAAAAAGAGCTGGCGATCACTGTGTAACAGCCAACCTAGGGACACTTAACTCCATTCAGCTTACTTTTTGGTGTGCCAAATCAGATGGGGTGGCAAGACCTGTGCCTTTCCAGACTGCTGCCACACAACCTCTGGTTTAATCCATGACTCCTCTCATTCTCCCTGAGATAGTCTTTAGAGGGCTTTCAGTCCAATCTCGTCATTTCCCTTCTTTGGTATTATAAGTATTTCATTAATAATAGCAATAAGAGATAACATTTATTAAGAGTTTAATCTTTGCCAAGCACTTTGCTACCTAAGTTAACTTTTAATCATCTCTATTTTTTAGAAACTGAGACTTAGGTAAATAACTAGCCAGAAGTCACAGAACTCACGAATGAGAATTCAGAGCATACAGGAATCCTGTCTCCTCACTCCTAATACAATGCCATTCTTTAGTGCTCTATTACCCTCCTACATACATTCATTCTATCCATCCATCCATCTATCCATCCATCCATCTAGGAATTTGTGAAGTGGGTGATCAAGAGTCACCACTTGGGCACCCAGAATGAAGTGCAATTCTTCTCTTCCAATCCTTTAACGTCTGTGGTCATTTCTCATATTCTGGTTATAACCAGAGCCCACCTTCTGGAGAAAGTTGGGTTGAGAAGAGGATTTGTGTATGCAGAGAGAGGAAGACAGGAGGTTGTGTTACCATACTCCAACTTGAAACTTTGTTAAATTCAAGCCTTCAGGTACACAGTATTATAACTGCCATAACAAAATCATGTCACTTTTTTGCATTTCTGTGTAACTTCCTAAGATATATCTTTACTGACTTAGCATTTCAATAGCTTAGGGCTAATCATACTATCAGTTGGAAACTTCCCTTTGCCTTGCCATTTTAGGAATCTTTAAAAATATCGCAAAAGAAAATTAGCCTACTTCTTGATCCAGAGCAGTAACTTCTATCCTCACATTTTTTTTTCCATTGACAATTCAATCCACAGCCACATGATTAATTTACTTTTTGGGGTACAATAACTGGCTAAAGATCTTACAAAAATTTAAGGTGACCTTCAGAGTTTCCCTTTTATCCCCAGAGAAAATGAGATTTTAAACATCTGATTACAACCAGTTGAGGATGAAGCTTGGATCAAAACTACATATTTATGATAAATAAATTTTAGACATTCTCTGATTATAAAGAAATGACTTCGTTAATAAAATAACCAAATTGATTACACATGCATTTCAAATAATCAAATACTTTTTGTTTTGTTTTTTTACCTGGTTGCCAAAGAGGTTGAATCCATTAATCGCTTCTAGAGCTGCTTTTGCTAAGCCAACAGAGCTAAAAGAGTAAAGGAAATACTTTATTACTGTAATATATCTGGCTACAAAATAAGAATTATTATCTGATGAATATTCACAAGCAAGTTTCTTTATTAACACTTACAACTTCCGTAAGAAGAATAATGCGTAAGAGACTTTATTCTGACATTTCACTATCTTAATTTTTCGTTTTTACAGTTAGTGATCATCTGGGAAAAATATTTCTAGGTTCACCTTGATCTAAACTAATGGTCATACCACTGATAAGAAGCATTTTTAATTCCAATTTCTTTATTTTTTCTTTTATTTATTTATTTATTATTTTTAAAAATTTTATTTATTGAATCAAAATCGATTATACAAAATTTTGGGGTTGAACATTGAGATATGCTGATTAAATCAATTTTACTAGCATATATATTGTTACAAATCATAATTATTCTTTATACCCCTTTTCCAATCTCTCCCCATCCCCCTCTTGCTCCCCCTCCCCCATCTAATAGCCCTAGATTTCTTCTCTCCTTCTGAAAGAATAATGGTTACTCTGTTAATTTGTTGCCTAGATGATCTGTCCAATGCTGAGAGGTGTGATCAGGTCCCCCAATATTATCATAGAGCAGATGCTTCTTCTGTCACTCTGGAATGGGCTTTGTGGAAAGGGACATCCTTTTCTTTTCTCCGTCTCTGCTGGTGACTCTTCTTGTGTGAATGCACTCTAGTGGTTGGCGGACCATCTGCGTAGTGGTTGTGGCGTCTATCCACTTTTACAGCAGCCATAGTTATTGTGGTGGCTGTGGTGGGCCACCCACACGGAGGTGATGTTTTTGGTATGCTCCTTGGCACTGACGGTATGCCTGGTTGTGGGGTGTGTTTGGTCCCCTTCTCTATGCCTCTGGCCCCTGGGCAGGCCTCAAGGCACTGGTGCCATGTGCCTGGTTGTGGGACAAGTGGCCAGTCCCCTTCTCCATGCCTCAGGTCACTGGACTAGACCCAAGGAGCTGGCTTGGTGTGCTTGGTTGAAGGAGAGGGGCCTGGTCCCCTTCTCCAAGCCCTGGGTCCCTGGGTGGGCCCCGAGGCACTGGCACAGTGTAGTGTGCCTGGTTGTGGGAGAGAGGTCCAGTCCCCCTCTCCATGCCTCGGGTCCCCAGGCAGGCCCTGAGGTGCTGGCATGTTGTGCCTGGTTGTGGGAGAGAGGTCCGGTCTCCTCCCTGCCTCAGGTCCCTGGGCAGGCCCTGACGCACTGGCTTGGTGTGCCTTGTTGTGGGAGAGAAGTCCAGTCCCCTTCTCCATGCCCCAGGTCCCTGGGTGGGCCCTGAGGTGCTGGAGCCATGTGCCTGGTTGTGGGAGGAGGGTCCGGTTCCTGGCTCCATGCCTCGGGTCACTGGGTGGGACCCAAGGCACTGGCTTGGTGTGCCTGGTTGTGGGAGAGTGGTCTGGTCCCCTTCTCCATGCCTCAGGTCCCTGGGCAGGCCCCGAGGTGCTGGCTTGGTGTGTCTGGTTGTGGGAGAGAGGTTCAGTCCCCTTCTCCATGCCTCAGGTCCCTGGGCAGGCCCCGAGGTGCTGGCATGGTGTGACTTGTTGTGGGAGGAGGGTCCGATTCCTGGCTCCATGCCTCGGGTCACTGGGTGGGACCCAAGGTGCTGACTTGGTGTGCCTGGTTGTGGGAGAGAGGACCAGTCCCCTTCTCCATGCCTCAGGTCACCAGACAAGACCCAACGAGTGGTCTCGGTGTGCCTGGTTGAAGGAGAGGGGCCTGGCCTCCTTCTCCATGCCCCGGGTCTCTGGGCTGGCCCCGGGTCTCTGGGCTGGCCCCGAGGTGCTGGCACAGTGTGCCTGGTTGAGACAGGGTGGTCTGGTCCCCTTCTCCATGCCCCAGGTCTCCGGGCCAGCCCGAGGCACTGGAGCCATGTGCGTGGTTGAGGGATGAGGGTCCGGTCCCCCTCTCCACGCCTCGGGTACCCAGATGGGCCCCGAGGTGCTGGCGTTTTGTGCCTGGTGTGGGAGAAGGGTCCAATCCCCAGCTCTATATATCTCAGGTCCCCAGGTGGGACCTGAGGCACTGGCTTGGTGTGCCTGGTTGTGAGAAAGAGGTCTGGTCCCCTTCTCCAAGCCTCGGATCCCCAGGTAGGCCCCGAGGTGCTTGGGATGGTGTGCCTGATTGTGGGAGAGAGGTCCAGACCCCTTCTCCATGCCTCAGGTCCCTGGGCAGGGCCTGAGGCACTGGTGTGGTGTGCCTGGTTGTGGGAGAGGGGTCCAGTCCCCTTCCCTATGCCCCGGTTCCCTGGACAGGCCCCGAGGTGCTGGCATGGTATGCCTGGTTGTGGGAGGGTGGTCTGGTCCCTGACTCCATACCCCGGGTCCCGGGCAGGACCTGAAGCGCTGGCTTGGTGTGCCTGGTTGTGGGAGAGGGGATCCGGTCCCCTTTTCCAGGCCTTGGGTCTCTGGGCAGGCCCTGAGGGACTGGTGCAGTTTGCCTGGAAGTGGGAGTGGGGTCCGGTGCCTGGATCCAAGCCTCCGGTTCCCAGGCAGGCCCCAACGTGCTGGTGGTGTGCCTGGGCTGGAACTAATTTTTTGTCCTTTGTTTCTAACATGGGGGAACTTCCTGTGGGAACCAGTACTTTGCTGTGTCATTGAGTTAAATTGCTGCTTTGCTGCTGTTTCCCTAGGGAAGGCTTTTTGTGCAGCTCAGGGTTTAATGGTTGATCTTATAGGTACTTCTGGCTCCACAGAGACCCGGTGGATCTGTGTTCTGTAGAAACTCTGATCTGACCCTGAGTTTTTTCATCAAACTGCACCCCATGCTATTCTGCATTCCTAACTAATCTCCTCTGAGTAGTCCTGTGCTGACTGGGGGACAGGTCGTCTGTCCTTGCTGTGTCCCAGTGTTCTCCCGGTGTTCCCATCTCACCAACCACCCGTGCTCCAAACACTTCACATGGGATGGGCCCTGCACTGTTCCGCTGCGATGACTCACTGGCCTCTGAGTGGCTCCCTTTTTTCAGTTGTTCTGGCTCCTCACTCCTTTGTGGGTCCATGGGAAACTTATTAGCGGTCTTGCTGTCCTGGGGGCCACCAAGGCCCTCTTCTCTCCTGCCGCCTGCAAGTAACTCCATCTGAAGGGCACAGCTGCAGCTTCTGCCAGCTCCTGCTCCATGTGCTCATCAGCTCAAGTCTTAAAGCAGCCACGGCCTGAAATGCTCAGAGCAGCTTTTTCTTTCTTTCATCGTGGCTTCTCCCACCTTCATGAACTCTGTAGGTCTCTCCTCTTCCCCTGAGCTCCAGCGGCCCCAGCTTGGCTGATGTTACATTTTTATAGCTGTAAATTTGGTTGATTTGTGGGAGAGAGTGACACTGGCAACCATCTATTCTGCCATCTTAACCAGAACTCCCCTATTCCAATATCATTTCTATTCACTAACTCAAAAAAATAAAGACGAACTTGGAAGGTGTATTACGATGATATGTAATTATCAGGTTGAGAATCATTAGTTCAGATGAATGTAATAGAGCTTTTCTGATTTCAACTGAGCCCTAAAAAAAATCTTACACATCATATACTTATCAGAGTGTGGTTTAATACACCTATTTGCCTACAATACAATAAAATAGGTATCTTTCATGCTCACAGAACAACTGATCACTATGCCTCTCACTTTGTGTTATATTCTTCTCTTTGTAATAAAATTATTTCCCTCAATGTCCTCTTACACCTTTGTCCTCTCAAGTGCCACATACAATAGTGCTAGAAAATGGAAAGACCCAGTTCATTAAAAATATGACATTATCATCTTATAAATATCTACCTAATGTCCAGTTTATTTGACTTATTACAAATTTTTATTTGTTTTACTCAAAACAACTGCATCTGCCATTAATATCACTTAAGATTTATCATCTATCATCAATTCAGCATTTCTATAAAACAGTGATTATCAAAGGTGGTCCACAAAGCAGCACCATCAGCACTATCTGAGAATTTGTTAGAAATGCCAATTTTCACTCCTCTCTAGCAGTAGGGCCCCATAATCAGTGCTAAAAATCCCTCCAGGTATTTGAGTACACTTTAAATTTGAGGACCACTGTTCTAAGTTTTCATGTCATCATGATCTACATTTTCTATGAGTTATTGTAGTAGGCTGAATGTCCCCCACCTCAAACTCACTGAAGCTTGAATTTTGTCCCCCAAGTTTTATGTATTAGAAACTTGGCACCCACTGTGACCATTAAGAGAGTGGAAAATCCTATTATGGTAATTGAAAGGTGGGGCCTTGAAGAGGTGATTAGTTTGTAGGACCACGCTGTAGTGAATGGATTAAAAATGGTGGTCACAGGCATGGTTTGGAGGGCTTTAAAAGGAGAGTGCATGAGGAGGTTATTAGCTCTCTCTTGCTCTCTCTGCTCCACCATTTTCGCAATATGGACTTAGGACTTCCTAGCCTTAGAAACTGTGTAAGCAATAAATTTCGTTTTCTTAATAAAATACACAGTTCCATGTATTTTGTTATAAGCAACATTAACAGACTAATACAGTTGTTTACACAAACTGTTCTGAAGCAAACATTACTTTTATTGCAGGACAGTAAACAGGTCTGGACAGCTATTTTAAAAATATATGGATGGGAAGATGAAGTAGACATAATTTTCCCTATTCCTCTCAGTAAGGAAGACTAAAAATCTTGGACATTACATATACAACAAACATAAGTTCAGAAAAACGGAGAAAGGAAGGCAGACTGGCTACGAAGTTCAGGACTCTAGGAACAGCACTGTGGTAAGTTCCCTGGGCTTCCTTTTTGTCTTATATATAATAGGACTAGAGCTCAAGAAGCCAACAACTTGGAAATACCAGCAAACGCATGTGAAAAAGCCCCAACAAAAGCTTGCTCTCTCTAGCCAAAGGACCAGGAAAAAGGCAGCTTAGTAGAAAGCTTTTAGACAATAACCACTAAGAAAAAACTGTTACCCTTCCCCAACCAACTCCAGAAAAGGCTGAGTGAGAAACTTAGACTACTATACTCATGAATCTATCGTGATGCATCCTGCTCAGTCCCCAATCCTCTCAGCTATAGCAGGGTCAGAGGAGGAAATATAGACTTTCATTTCAAATGCGTGGTAACCCCCCCCCCCCCCCGCTACATCTTGGTGTCAGTGAAGACCACATGGAGAGCCTAGACTTCTGCCCCACCCATCAGAAATGAGGTGAACCTCCCCCTCACACAAGGATGGTGTCAGAGGAGGCTATTTCGACCAATCCTATCAGCTGAGAAGTCACATCTTTTCTCCTGTCTTATAAATGGAGGCCAACTGGGAACCAGTACTGAGGCACTCCTATCCTTCCCAGCCAAGAAGGTATCAGTGGAGGCCTACAGGGGAGGTGGACATTCCACCCAAATCTGGCAGTAATTAGGGGTCCCCATCTTAGGTGTCAACAAAAAACGTGGCCGTATATCTTCACTTGACAGTAATGAGGTGACATGCCCCCTCTTCCCTGCCAGAGCATCCAAAAATATAGCCAAACAGAAAGTTAAAATAAGATTCAAGTTCTCATAATATAATACCCAAAATGTCCATGTCTCTATCAAAAATTACTTCTCATTAGGGTTAGCTGGTTAGCTCAGTTGGTTAGAGCATGGCCTTATAACATTAAGGTCAAGGGTTCAGATCCCTGTACTGACCAGCTGCCAAAAAACAACAAACAAACAAAGAAAAAATAAAAAATTACTCTTCACACCTAAAACCAGAAAGAGCTCAAACCAAATGAAAAAATTCAATCACCAGATACTAACATCAAGAAGACAGATGTTAGAATTATCTAACAAAAATTTTGAAGTAGCCATGACGAAAATGCTTCAATAAGCAATCCTGAACATGCTTGAAACAAATAAAAAAAAAAAAAAAGCCTTAAATAAAAAATAGAAAAGTCTCAGCAAAGTTTTTAGAACTGAAAAATAAAATAATCAAGATAAAAAACTCAATAAACAGTCTCAATGGAGAATGAAGGGGACAGAGGAAAGAATAACTAGACTAAAAGAAGAACAATAGAAATTATTCAATCTGAACAAAAGAGAAAAAATAGACCAGAAAAAATGAACAGGGTCTCAGGAACCTGTGGGATCATAACAAAAAAATCTAACATTCATGTCATTAGAGTTCTAAAAGTAAGGAGAAAGAGGGCAGAGTTGAACAAGTTAGTAGATGAAATAATGGCAGAAAAATTCCCAATTAGCAAGAGTCATAAACCTGAATGAAAAGAGTCAAGAAGCTGAATGAAATCAAAACAGAATAAAAATTTAAATATCCATATTAAGACAAATCATAACTTCTGATAACTACAGACTTAAATTTTCAGTGAGAACATTCCTGGAAATGTCTATGAAAGACACTCACAATAAGGCATTCACAGGGAATTCAGTGTAACTCCATGAAACAAATCACCACAATGCAGAACTCACATATATCTTGCAAAAATCTTGCCTGGAACATGTATATGAAATCACCATTATACGCAGCACTGGGCATATGGTATGGGCACATTCATTTAACCTACACAAAAGACAGTCACACAAGGTTCCCTCTCAGAATTAAGCTGAACTCAGTGAAACAAAGCACCACACAATAGAACTCAAATAAAGCTTTCAGAAATTCTGGGTTGGAAGGGGTATAGGAAACCACCATTACAATAGCCTTAAGTTACATGATAAGGGAACATTTGTGGAAATCTCTGTGAAAGATAGTCAGAGAAGTTTCCTTTTAAGGAAAATCTTAAAAGTAGCCAGAGGAAACATTTTACCTATAGGGGAAAACAATTAGAATGACAGTGGATGGCTTATCAGAAATCATGAAGGCTAGAAGGATGTGGCACAAGAATTTTCAAGCACTGAAAGCAAAGAACTGCCAACCAGAATCTTATACCAGTAAATATATCATTTAAAAATCAAGAAGAAGCAAAATGAAAGAAAAATAAGAGATTCATCACCAGCAGACCTACCCTAAATGAATGTCTAAAGTCAGTTCTGTAAACAAAAAGGTAATGATTAAAAAAAAGAAAAGAAGAAAAGAAACCTTGGAACATCAAAAAGAAACCCTGGAACATCAAAAATAAATAAAGAATACAGTAAGCAAAAACATGGGTAAATTCAATAGCTGTTTCTTCTCTTTTTAAGTTTTATGTTTGACAGTTGAAACAAAACTTATAATACTGTCTGATGTGATTCTAAATATATATGGCAGAAAATTTAAGATAATTACATTATAAGTGGGGGAAGGCAATAAGACATAAATGTAAGTAAGGTTTCCATACTTTCCTCAAACTAGTAAAATGATTACATGATACACAGAGGTGTTACATACAGATAGTGTAATACCCACAGAAGCCAAATGCTATACAAAAAGATACCCTCAAAACTAGTACAGATGAATCAAAATGAAATTCTAAGAAGTGTTCAAGTACCTACAGGAAACTAGGGAAAAGAAAACATAGAAATAAAAAACAGAGAGAATAAACAGAGAACAAAAAATAAAATGAAAGAATTAAGCCCAAACTTATCAATAATTACATTAAATATGAGGCCTAAATACATCTATTAAGAGAAAGAGATTGGCAGAGTTAAAACATGACTCAACTATATATTGTCTACAAGAACATGTATATATGTACATATATATTCAAATATAACAATGTAGACAGGTTGAAAGTAAAGGATGAAAAAAAGACATATGCAAACACTAATCAAAAGAAATTAGGAATATCCTAATAAAGTAGACTTCTTAGGAAAGAAAATTATCAGAGACAGAGAGGATATTATATAATGATAAAAGGGTCAATCCAGCAAGAAGACAAAACAATCCTAAATGTTTATGCACCAAACAACAGAGCTGAAACATATTTGAAGCAAAACTGACAAAACAAAAAGGAGAAATAGACAAAACAAGTTATAGTGAGAGACTTCAACACTCTTCTCTCAACAATAGGTAGAACAACTAGACAGAAAATCAGCAAGGAAAAAGAACTAAATACCCTCAACCAACAAGATCTAATTGATATATTTAGAACATTCTACATAACAAGAGTAGAATATAAATTTTTTCAAGTGCATACCAACATATACTAAGATAGATCATATCCTGGCCATAAATAAAACCTCAAAAATGTAAAAGAATTGAAGTCATATCATGTTTTCTGACCACCATGGAATAAAACCAGCATCATTAGCAGAAAGAAAAAAGGAAAATCTCCCAACACTTTTAAACAAAATAATACACTTCTGTGTAATTCACATGGGTCAAACAGGAAGTCTCAAATGCATTAAAAAAAAAAAAAAAAAAAACTGAATGAAAATGAAGATACAACATATCAAAATTAGTGTAGCATAGCTAAAGCAGTGCTGAGAAAGAAATTATAATACTAAATGTGTATATTAAAGAAGAAAAGTCTCAAATCAATTTTCTAAGCCCCCACCTTAAGAACCTAGAAAAAGATCAAAATAAGGCCAAAGCAAACAGAAGCAAATAACACAAATAAGAGCAGAAATCAATAAAATTCAAAACAGAAAAACGACAGAGAGAAGCAATGAAACAAGGAGCTGATTTGTAATTTTTATTTTTTATGGAAATACTTAAACACTTATGATTTTTTAAAAGACCATTAAAAACTGATAAATCTTTAGCAAGATTGGCAAAGAAGGCAAAAGACACATATGACCAATATCAGGAAATACCACTAGAGTCCCTATAGACATCAAAAAGATAATAAGAAAATACTATGAACAGTTCTACACATATAACTTTGACAACTTAGGAATGGACCAATTCCTAGAAAAGCACAAACTACTACTCACCCAATGCGAAATAGATAAACTATATAGCCCTGTAACTACAGTTTGAGTATCCTTTATCTGACACACTCAGGACCAGAAGTGTTTTGAGTTTCAATTTTTTTCAGATTTTGGAATATTTGCATATACATAATGAGATATCTTAGGGATAAGACCCAAGTCTAAACATGAAATTCATTTATGTTTCATATGCATCTTGTAGTGGATTGAATTATGTCCCCCAAAACTCCCTGAAGCTTGAATTGTGTTCCTCAATTTTATGTACTAGAAACTTAGCCCCAACTGTGACTGTTAAGAAGGTGGGTAATCCTATTCTGGTAATCTAAAGGTGAAGCCTTGAAGAGGTGATTGGAGTGTATACCACCCAGTAGTGAATGGATTAAAAATGGTGATCAGGGGCATGGTTCAGAGGGCTTTAAAAGAAAAAGAGAATCTGTCTCTCTCTTTCTCTCTCTCTGCTCTCTCTGCTTCCACCATCTTGCAATGTGAGACCCCTGGGTCACTGTTGCCACCATCAGATGGACTTTAGAATTATCAGCCTCAGAAACTGCAAGCAATAAATTTCCTTTTCTTTATAAATCACCCAGGTCAGTGTACTTTGTTATAAGCAACAAAAACGGACTGACACACACCTTATACACATAGACTGAAGGTCATTTTATACAATATTTTTAATAATTTTGTGCATAAAACATAAGGTCAGGTGTGGAGTCTTACATTTGTCGTGTCATGTTGGTGCTCAAAAACTTTTGGGGAGATCTCAGTGCAGTGGTGTTTACAACTAATTAATCACAACCAGTTATACATTTCTTTGTTCCTTCTCCACTCCCACTGCTTCACTTGATTAGCCCTAAAAAAAAAAAAGAGTTTCAAATTCTGGAGCATGTTGGATTTCAAATTTTTGGATTAAGGAGGCTTAACCTGTATTAAGAAAATTAAATCTGTAATTTTAAAATGGCCAAAAAAGAAACCTCCAGGAGTCAATGATTACACTGGAAACTTCTACCAAATATTTAAAGAAGAACTAACACCAATACTACACGATCTCTTCCATAAAATAGAAGAAGAAACATTCAGCATTCATTTTATGATGTTAGCATTACCCTGATACCAATGAGACAAAGATAGTACACAAAAAGAAAACAACAGACCAATACCTGTTATAAACACAGACATTAAAATCCTTAAAAATATAGTAGCAAACATAATTCATCAAGAAAAATGAATTATCATCTAAGTGGAATTTACTCTATGGATACAAGGCTGGTTTGATAATCAAAAATCAATCAATATAATCCACTATTTTAACAGGCTAAAGAAGAAAACAACATGATAATATCAGTTGATGCAGAAAAAGCATCCGATAAAATTCAACATCCATTCATGATTAAAAACTCAGAAAAATAGGAATGGAAGGAAATTCTGCAATTTGACTACAAAAATCTTACAGCTAACCTTATACTTGATGGTGAAAGAAAAACTAAATGCTTTCTCTCTAAGACTGGAAACAAAGCAAGAAAGTCTGCTCTCACTACCATTTTTTAACAAAGTACTGGACATTCTAGGTGATACAATAGGACAGGAAAAGAAAATAAAGGAATATAATTTGGATAGGCAGAAATAATACTGTCCCTATTTCAGGTGATATGCTTATCTAGAAAGAAAATTCTAGGGAATCAACAAAAAAAAAATACAAACACCCAGAACTAGTGAGTTTGAAGTAGTGAAGGTCACAAGATACAAGTAGTGAAGATACTAGTAGTGGAGGTCACAAGATACAAGACCAACATTAAAAAACAAATAGTATTTCTATATACTAGCAATGAACACATAAAAATCAAATTTAAAAGTACAATATTATTTATAATTACCCAAAAAAGAAAAGAAAAGAAAAACAGGTTAAATGTATCTAAACATGCACAGGGCAGATATGCTAAAAATGATACAATGCTGATGAAAGAAATTAAAGGTGATGTAAATAAACAAAGAAACATATTATTATCATGGAATCAAAAACTCAACATAATAAAGATATTAAATCCCGTCAAAATTCCAGCAAGACTTTTGTAGATACAGACAAAATTATCTTAAAAGTTATATGGAAAATCAAAGAATTACAATAATTAAAACAATTTTGAAAACAAAGAATGAAGTGGGAGGAATCAGTCTATCCAGTTTCAAGACATTATATAACTATTGTAATCAAGTTTGTGTGGTATTGGTGGAGGAACAGAGATACACAGAACCCAAAAACAGACACACATAAATATGCCCACTTTATTTTAAACAAGGACACAAAAACATTTCCATGAAAGAAAGTCTTTTTAATAAATGGTACTGGAGTAATTAGACATACATAGGCAAAAAAAAAAAAAAAAAAACTGCCTAAGTCTCACATCTTACACAAAATTAACTCAAAATGAATCACGAATATAAATGTAAGATGTAAAACTATGAAGCTTTTGGACAAAAAAAATATAGGAAAAAATCTTTAGGATCAAGGACTAGGCAAAATAGTTGCCACCAGACTTGACACCAAAAACACAATCCATGAAAGGAAAAATTGATAAATTGGACTCTATCAGGATTAAAAACTTTTGTTCTGTGAAAGACCCTATAAGAGGATGAAAAGACAAGCTGGAAGGAAATATTTGCAAAACACATATCTGATAAGGCACTAGTATCTAGAATATATAAAGAACTCTCAAAAATCAACAATAAAAACAATCTGATAAGAAAATGGGCAAAAGATATAAAGAAACATTTCACCAAAGAGGATATATGGATGGCAAATAAGCACATAAAAAGATGTTCATGACTAAAGTAAAAATAGTGATAACACCAAATGCTGGTAAGGATGGAGATAAAAGATATCACTCATACACTGCTGGTGGGAATGTAAATTAATACAGGTACTCTGGAAAACAGTTTTTGCAGTCTCTTAAAAGACTAAACATACAACTATGATATGACCCACCAATTGTATACACTACTAGGCATTTATCCCAGAAAAATGAAAACTTCCGTTCACACAAAAACTTATACAAATCCTTTTTTTTTGTTGTTGCCTGTGCTTTAGGCGTCATGTCTAAGATACTGTTGCCTAATCTAAGGAGGTCACAATGATTTGCAGTTATGTTTTCTTATAGTTTTAGCTCTTACATTTAGGTCTTTGATCTATTTCAAGTTAATTTCTGTACATAGTATGAAGTAGTATCCAAAATCATCCCTTTGCATATGGACATCCAGTTGTCCCAAAACAATCTGTTGAAAAGCCTGTTGTTTCCCACTGAATAGTCTCTGTATTTCTATCAAAATCAATTGACCACAGATATACGGGTTCATTTCTAGACTGTTAACAGTATTCCATTGATTTCTACGTCTGTCTTTATGCCAGAACTGCACTGTCTTAACTGTTGTAGGTGTGTAGTACATTTTAAAATTGGAAAGTATGGGTCCTCCAACTTTGTTCTTTTCAAGGTTGCTTTGGCTAGTCTGCGTCCCTTGCATTTTGATGTGAATTTTAGAATCAGCTTGCCAATTTCTGCAAAAAGAACAACTGGATTTTTGACATAGATTGCATTGAACACAGGATGTCTTTCCACTTATTTAGATCTTCTCGAATTTCTTTAAACATTTTTTTTTGTAGTTTTTAATGTACAAGTCTTCTATTTCTTTTGTTAGCCCCTTCTACTTTTAAGATGAGGAAACTAAAGCCCAGAGAAATTAAGTGTAAGTAGTTTTAAAATCCATCCTTACTTTCTTTCGTGAAAACTTTGTTCCCTACTAGAATCTATGCTGATCAAGTTTACCCTGATTTTCAAGAAAAATTGAGACAAAAATCTGAATTTAAGATATTACCCTACTGACTCAAATCTGTAGTCTAGCATTTCACTGCCAGTGAAGGTTTTCTGCCAGTGAAGGAAGTACTTGATGTTTCCATAGCTTAAATAAATTCCACAACAATTCATATGATACTGCTAATATACTCAAGATAAGGGCAACAGCCTCTTTGCGGACCAAAAGTTGTTTTACAGAGAATGACAAGAATTGAAACCTGAAGGAATGAAATTCAAATAAAGAACATGTGGTGGTTTAAAACATGTACACAAATTATTTGGCACTCCTCCCATCGAGAGGTGAGAGTCTAATATCCCTCGCTAATATGACCTGGTCTTAGTGATGCTAACAGAATATGGTGGAATTAGCACTGAATGACTCTGTGGCTAGATCAGAAAAGGCAAAACAGCTCCCACCTGACCCTCTGCCTTGGCATGTGGGACCTTAGAACCCAGCCACCATGCTATGAGGAAGCTATATGGGAAAACTTCATATAGGCCTTCCAGCAGACAGCTCCTGCCAAGATCCCAGTCAACACTCAGGTATCAAAATGAGAAAGGCTTCAAGATAACTCCAGCCACAGCCACAACAGACAACAAACACATAAACCCTGAGCATGAACTATATAGCTTAATCCAACCAACCATGAGAACCATAAGACTTGATAATAATAAAAGACTGTTGTTTTTTAATGCCTCTAAGTCTGGAGTGATTTACTTGCAACGACAAGTAACCAGAAAAGAACCTAAGTCAGATTCCTAACCCTACCATGTACCCAGAACAATCAGGCTGCAAAATGTTAACCAAACGACCCTAGAACTGCAGAAACATTCTAGACTCTTTCTTAGGCATCATATACTCTGACTGTTCACGTAAAAACATTCATCATCAAGTGGTTTTCTTGTTTTACAAGAATGTGTTGCTGATGACCTAGAGGTCCCATAACCTCCAATGCACAAACACTTACATTCAGTTAGTCCAGTAATACCAGTGAAACTCCACTTACAGTGAGGTACATATTTTATTGAAACTCTTCACAATATTTTGAAATGTGAAGAGAAAATAACTTATTCTAAAGGCAAATACATAAGAAATTCTGTACTGGAGGAAATACATAATGTAGCCAGCTCAAGGTTCTGTATCTAACAATGGTGCAAAAAGACAGCTATGAGACAAATTTGAAAACTGTCTTCTAAATACAGCATTACAAAAAAAAAAAAATTGTACTTGGATTAGAGTAAATGTTTATTGAAATCTTTCCATTTTAACTTTCTTTCCCAACACAATCCGTTAAATAATTAGATTTAATTGAAATTCCACATTAATTTATTATCCACTAGGTACTTAAACCTCTGGCAACAGTAAGCTATTTAAAAACCTGAATACACTCCTATTGTGATCTTACATTTTACTAGCAAATACAATATATACTGTTGTAAGAATTAAAAAACATTTTAATAGCACAAGGCATTCTCAGAAAATTAAATAATTCTGTTACATTGAATATATTAGTAGTAGGTGATTATTATCAATAGAACATTTACTGAATTGATTCTTGCATGGTGGTACCTCAACATCTTTTGTTCTAAAATTCTCTTAAGAGGATGTAGATATAGTGATATTTGCTTGGGAGATAGTTTGTAATAAACTGATTTGTTGCATAAATCAAAGTTTTTCTAGAAAAGATGATAGGTTTGCACTAGGTCATTTATAAGCCACCATGGAATCCACAAAAGTAACTGGTAGGCATGAGAAATAAATTCACAATCTCTGCTCATTAACACCATGCTTTAATTTCCTGAACTACCCAATCATATTTCCTGGAATCATAAGGACTTTACATTATTATGATTTTAATGAATGTTCATGAATTGCTCAGTATGGAAAAAAAAAAAAAGATACATAAAATGAAGCAGAATGAATGGACAGTAGCTTCTATCACAGTTCAATGACTAAAACATCAAAAATAACTAAAGAAGATAAAGTAGATACTTTAAGTAATAGGCACTATATGGAACAAAATACTCACTAAAAGCATCTTAAACTAAGTAAGTAATGCTATGATGGTTACTTATCTGATATTTTAGTGATGGCTTTCTTTATTAGAAAGGCCAAGAGAACAGAACATAAAACCATTCTTCAAAAACTTGAAAAATCAGATTTTAATTCTTTTTGGTTCTACAGTCTTCTTTACGTTGCAAACACAAAATTTAACAAAATATAAAAGGTAATTTTGTTGTTAAATGTAAAATTCTACTTAGGAGCTAATGTTAAAAAAATTTTCTCTCCTTTTGGGCACATATCCACATTATTAAATTATTAAGTACAGTTTTCCCTTTTGTTTCCTGATGGATTTTGGATGTGAATGGCGCCATTATGCACACAATAAGCACAAAATAGCCGCCGGCCTCGTCTTCCAGTCCAGCACCAAACCCCTCCCCACTTCCCTTAACAAGAAGCCTCCAGACGTAAACAGAAACCCCTTTTGCTTCCACAAGGATGCAGTTCTCCACCCTGATCCACATTAGCATAATGCCCCTCCTTGATTACATCAGCCAGCCCTTGGCACACTATATAAGCTCTACCACCCACACACCTGGTGCTGTCCTCCATTTTGAGGGCAGCTGCGGGCGGCCGCCCACTTTGGGCACATCCCAGGAGATTCTTTTCCTTTAATAAAACTTGAATGGTACCTTGCGTCTCGGCTCACTTTCTTTCATTTCCCAATAGCCAAAAAATTCAAAATTAGGGTTTAGGATTCAATTCATATTTTACAGTAAAGACTTATCTGTTCTCCAAAACAAAGAGGTATGGGTTTAAAGATATCCCCAAGGAGCAAGAATATCCTTACATAAGAGGAGGGGGAAATTTAAAGATTAAAATACTTGAATTAAACTTGGAGAGGCTGAGAGTACTTGGATATGTAACTGGGGGGCTAAGAATTACTGCTATGGTAAATAGGTATCAGAATGATATATAGAGGAAAATGTAATTAAATCTAATAGTATAGAATTAAAATGTATGGGCATTTATTAAAGATTTGGAGACTGAACAAGAGAAAAGACAAACATTACCAGATATAGTTCCAGACACCCTAGGAGAAACTGAAAGGGGTATATTGCTTGAGGAAAGTCAAGTCAACAGAAAAATAAGGAGAGCAGGGAATACTTGCTTAGGAAACATTTCAAGAGCATCACAGTGAGCTTACAGCAATAGATCCTGTTGCTCAAGTTCTGGAAGGGGTGAGGTTGCTGCTAGATGTAAGGAGAGTACTGTCTAGAAGGAAATTCTAGGTTTCAAGATGGCGGTGGCTGCTGCGGTTGGCGTGGAGTAGCTGAGGTGGAAAAGGCGGCCACTGGGCCTCAGGCAGCCGGGAAACTTGTGGACCTTCCTCTTGCCATCTCTTAAGGGAGGACCGCTGCTGGTGGCCGGTCATGGGGGTCTGACCGTCACTTTGCCCTCGGCAGGAGAGGCTGCCTCATTTACAGGCAACAGCTTTGAAGTATGGAACAGGAAAAGAACTGTTTTGTAGCTGCAAAAGCGAGTCTCTAAACAGGGAACACGGCGCCAGGGCTGCTGTGGATGCAGACAGGATCCCGGAGGCCGGGACCGCGCTGAAGATGGCCAGCTGCCCTATTCATGATTCGAGGTTTCAGGCTGGCATAAAAGAAGATTCCTGGGAGCGCCCGAGCCACGCTGCGGGACCGAGCGAGCAGCTTGAGGCGGCGGGAACCAAGAACGGGGAAGGCGACAAACAAGAGGAAGACAGTGAGTGCCCGACCTGGCACAGCCCTGTGAGTGACCCCTGGCCTGACCCTGCTCAAGGGGCTGACGCCCACCAGGCTTCCACCTGCATCACTGGGCCACTCACCGCCCCGGGGCTGCCACCATTTTCTCAGGTGGTGGCAGCTCCGGCCTGGCTCGGCTCGGCTCCTCACTGAGCCTTCCCACTTGCTTGCCCCGGTGCGGGGCTTCCCGGGGCCTGTGGGCTGGCCTCCCCTCCCACTCCCTCGACGGTTCTCTGGTGAGGCTGGTGGCGTGGGGCGTCCCCAGCCAGTGTCGGGAGGGCAAGGAAGTACGGACGGGGCCGAATGTCACTCCACCACACCCTGGACTCCGGCCCGCGGTAAACTTCCTGCTACTGGGAGGCAGATACCATCTCTGCGACCACCAGTTTGGAAAAATGCCTAACCAATTTCTGGTTGGGAATAGTGTGGTAGGAGAGTTCCCAAGTCCTCTTGAACCTGCTGGAGAGCTGACTGCAGGCGGGCACTGGACTCGGTCTGTGCCGGGGGGATACAAAGGTGAACTGTGTGCTGCGGGCTCCTCCCCCGAGGAGCTCATGCTCTGGTGTGGGAGATAAGACAAATACACAAATAACCGCGATACCAGGAGGAAGGTGATAAGTCGCGAGAAAGATCTACACAGTGCTAAAAAGGCACCCAGAGCGACCAGTCGTCTGTGCCTAGCAGAAACCTGGTAGACTTCCTGGGCAAGGCGGTGCCAAGCAGGGTCTTGAAGGCCCAGCTGATAGACGAGGGTGACAGAAGACACGTCCAAGCCCAGCCCAGTGCACACAGAGCGGGGAGACGTGCGGCCAGGGAGGCGGAGACTCGACAGAAACCACACACCCTGTGGGGTCGCCACTGCACAATCCAACAGCCCGGGCCAGAGCACACGGAACAGGGAGAAGTCCTGCACGGGAAGAGAAAGCTCAACAGAGATTACACACCCTGTGGTATGTGATCCAGCAGCCCAGCAGAATCGAAGCTGACCAGAAAGGTGGCTCCCCGGAGAAGCCCAAGACCCGAGGCAACCACACACACAAGGCACTAGAGGCCAACTGAGCAGTCACGGAGGTAGCCATACCAAATTGGCAACCACAGCAACATCTTAGTTAGTCAATAGTCTTAAACCGGTGGAATGTAAAACCTCCTGCCACAATGAATAAACATCGAAAAAAAGATATCAGAAATACAAAAAATCAAGAAAGTACACCACCAAAAGTTAATAAATCTGAAACTCTAGATCCTATAGAACAAGAAGCCCTTGAAATGACTGACAAGGAATTTCGAGTGATAATTCTAAGGAAACTGAATAAGATACAAGAAAACTCAACTAGACATCCTGATGAAATGAGGAAAAGTATACAGGATCTGAAAGAGGAATTGTACAAGGAAATCAATGTCCTGAAAAAAAATGTAGCAGAACTTGCTGAACTGAAGAAGTTATTCAGCGAAATAAAAAACACAATGGAGAGTTTAACCAGCAGGCTTGTCGAAGTTGCGAACTTGAAGATGGGCTGTTTGAAATAACACAAGCAGACAAAAAGAAAGAAAAAAGAATCAAGGACATTGAAGAAAATCTGAGAAAGATATCAGACAACCATAAGCGCTCAAATATCCGAGTCATGGGTATTCCAGAAGGGGAGGAAATTGGAGATTGCATTGAAAACATATTCAACAAAATAGTGGCAAAAAACTTCCCAGGTATAGGAAAAATCACAGATCTTCAGGTCCAGGAAGCTCAACGATCTCCAAACGTATTCAACCCAAAAAGGCCTTCTCCAAGATATGTTATAGTCAAATTGGCAAAAGTCAGAGACAAAGAGAGAATCTTAAAAGCTGCAAGAGAGAAGCGTCAAATGACCTGTAAGGGAGCCCCAATCAGGCTAATATCAGACTTTTCATCACAAACCCTAAAAGCTAGAAAGGAATGGGATGATATATTCAAAATACTAAAAGACAAAGATTGCCAGCCAAGAATACTTTACCCTGCAAGGCTATCCTTCGAAATGAAGGGCAAATAGTATATTTCTCAGACAAACAAAAACTGCGGGAGTTCACTACCACACGACCACCCTTACAAGGAATCCTCAAGGGAGTCCTGGGTTTGGTTCCTGAAAAAATAACTACCATTGCCATAAAACCCAAGAAAAATCAAAACCCACTAATATAATAAAAATGGCATTCATGAAGAGAAAACAAACAAAAACACTATCTACAACCTAAGGAACCAACAAACGCAGAAACCAAACAGTAAATCAGAAAGCAAGGAACAAAAGACAGCTAAGACAACCAAACAACCAATAAAATGCTAGGAATAAATCAACACCTTTCAATAACAACTCTTAATGTAAAAGGCTTAAATTCCCCAATCAAAAGACACAGACTGGCTGACTGGATCAAAAAGGAGGACCCAACTATATGCTGCCTAAAAGAGACCCACCTCACCCATAAAGATTCACATAGACTAAGAGTGAAAGGATGGAAAAAGATTTACCATGCAAACAGAAAAGAAAAACGAGCTGGAGTAGCTATTCTTATATCTGACAAAATAGACTTTAAACTAAAAACCATAAAAAGAGACAATGAGGGACACTACTTAATGATAAAAGGACTGATCCATCAAGAAGACATAACAATCATAAATATGTACGCACCCAATGTTGAGGCAGCCAGATTTATAAAACAAACTCTATTAGACCTAAAGAAGGAAATAGACACTAATACCATAATAGCAGGGGACCTGAACACCCCACCGTCAATATTAGACAGATCATCTAGGCAAAGAATCAGTAGAGAAACACAAGATCTAAACAATACTCTAGACCAAATGGAATTGGCAGATATCTACAGAACATTCCATCCAACAACCTCAGAATATTCATTCTTCTCATCAGCACACGGATCATTCTCCAGGATAGATCACATATTAGGTCACAAATCAAGTCTCAATGAATTCAAAAAAATTGGAATTATCCCATGCATCTTCTAAGACCACAATGGATTAAAACTAGAAATTAATAACAAACGAAACTCTGGAAACTATACAAACACATGGAAATTAAACAGCATTCTACTTAATGACATATGGGTCCAAGAAGAAATCAAGCAGGAAATCAAAAAATTTATTGAAACTAATGAAAACAATGATACATCATACCAAAACCTGTGGGATACTGCAAAAGCAGTATTGAGGGGGAAAGTTATTGCATTAAATGCTCACCTCAGAAGAATGGAAAGATGGCAAGTGAACAACCTAACACTTCACCTTAAAGAACTAGAAAAACAAGAACAATCCAAACCTAAAGTTAGCAGACGGAAAGAAATCATTAAGATCAGAGCAGAACTGAATGAAATTGAAACCCAAAAAACAATTCAAAAGATCAATGAATCAAAAAGTTGGTTTTTTGAAAAGATAAATAAAATTGACAGACCATTAGCATGGCTAACAAAAAAAAGAAGAGAGAAGACTCATATAACAAAAATTAGAAATGAAAAAGGCGATATTACAACTGATTCATCTGAAATACAAGGAATCATTCGAGACTACTATAAACAACTATACGCCAACAAATTTGAAAATCTGGAGGAAATGGATAAGTTTCTGGACACACACAAGCTCCCAAAACTGAACCATGAAGACATAGAAAATTTGAACAGACCAATAACAATAAAGGAGATTGAAGCTGTTATCAGAAGGCTCCCAACAAAGAAAAGCCTAGGACCAGATGGATTCACAGCAGAATTTTACCAAACATTCAAAGAGGAATTGACATCGATTCTTTACAAACTATTCCAAAAGACTGAAACGGATGCAAATCTCCCAAACTCATTCTATGAAGCAAACATCATCCTGATACCAAAACCAGGTAAAGATATAACCAAAAAAGAAAACTACAGGCCAATATCCTTAATGAATACAGATGCAAAAATCCTCTCTAAAATACTAGCAAACAGAATGCAGCAACACATACATAAAATTATTCACCACGATCAAGTGGGATTCATCCCAGGGATGCAAGGTTGGTTCAACATACGCAAATCAATGTGATACACCACCTTAATAAAATCAAACACAAGGACCATATGATCATCTCTATAGATGCTGAAAAGCATTTGATAAAGTTCAGCACTCATTCATGACAAAGACCCTCTATAAGTTAGGTATAGACGGAAAGTATCTCAACATAATTAAAGCCATATATGACAAACCCACTGCCAATATCATCCTGAATGGGGAAAAGCTGAAAGCTTTTCCTTTCAGAACAGGAACTAGACAAGGATGCCCACTCTCACCACTCCTATTCAACATAGTGTTGGAAGTACTATTCAACATACTGTTGGAAGTACTAGCCAGAGCAATCAGAGAAGAGAAGGAAATAAAGGGCATCCAGATTGGAAAAGATGAAGTCAAACTGTCCCTGTTTGCAGATGACATGATCCTATATATCGAACAGCCTAAAACCTCTACCAAAAAACTGTTGGAATTCATAAATGATTTCAGCACAGTAGCAGGATACAAAATCAACACACAAAAATCAGTAGCATTTCTTTTCTCCAATAGTGAACATGCAGAACGAGAAATCAAGAAAGCCTGCCCATTTACAATAGCCACCAAAAAAATAAAATACTTAAGAATTGAGTTAACCAAGGAGGTGAAAAATCTCTATAATGAGAACTACAAACCACTGCTGAGAGAAATTAGAGAGGATACAAGAAGATGGAAAGATATCCCATGCTCTTGGATTGGAAGAATCAACATAGTGAAAATGTCCATACTACCCAAAGTGACATACAAATTCAATGCAATCCCCATCAAAATTCCAAAGACATTTTTCTCAGAAATGGAAAAAACTATCCAGACATTTATGTGGAATAATAAAAGACCACACACAGCCAAAGCAATGCTGAGCAAAAAAATAAAGCTGGAGGCATAACACTACCTGACTTTAAGCTATACTACAAAGCTATAATAACCAAAACAGTATGGTACTGGCATAAAAACAGACACACTGATCAATGGAATAGAATAGAGAATCCAGAAATCAACCCACACACTTACTGCCATCTGATCTTTGACAAAGGCACCAAGCCTATTTACTGGGGAAGGGACTGCCTCTTCAGCAAATGGTGCTGGGATAACTGGATATCCATATGCAGGAGAATGAAACTAGATCCATACCTCTCACCGTATACTAAAATCAACTCAAAATGGATTAAGGATTTAAATATACACCCTGAGACAATAAAACTTCTTAAAGAAAACATAGGAGAAACACTTCAGGAAATAGGACTGGGCACAGACTTCATGAATACGACCCCAAAAGCACGGGCAACCAAAGGAAAAATAAACAAATGGGATTATATCAAACTAAAAAGCTTCTGCACAGCAAAAGAAACAATTAACAAAGTTAAAAGACAACCAACAGAGTGGGAGAAAATATTTGCAAAATAAACATCTGACAAAGGATTCATATCCAGAATATATAAGGAACTCAAACAACTTTACAAGAAAAAAAACAAGCAACCCAATTAAAAAATGGGCAAAAGAGCTAAGTAGGCATTTCTCTAAGGAAGATATACAAATGGCCAACAGACATATGAAAAAATGCTCAACATCACTCAGCATCCGGGAAATGCAAATCAAAACCACATTGAGATACCATCTCACCCCAGTTAGGATGGCTAAAATCCTAAAGACTCTGAATGATAAATGCTGGTGAGGTTGCGGAGGAAAAGGAACTCTCATACATTGTTGGTGGGACTGCAAAATGGTGCAGCCTCTATGGAAAATGGTATGGAGGTTCCTCAAACGATTGCAGATAGATCTACCATACGACCCAGCTATCCCACTGTTGGGAATAAACCCAGAGGAATGGAAATCATCAAGTCGAAGGTATACCTGTTCCCCAATGTTCATCGCAGCACTCTTTACAATAGCCAAGAGTTGGAACCAGCCCAAATGTCCATCATCGGATGAGTGGATACGGAAAATGTGGTACATCTACACAATGGAATACTACTCAGCTATAAAAACAAATGAAATACTGCCATTTGCAACAACATGGATGGACCTTGAGAGAATTATATTAAGTGAAACGAGTCAGGCACAGAAAGAGAAATACCACATGTTCTCACTTATTGGTGGGAGCTAAAAATTAATATATAATTCACACACATACACACACACACACACACACACAAAAAAACCGGTGGGGGTTAGAAGATATAACAACCACAATTACTTGAAGTTGATACGACAAGCAAACAGAAAGGACATTGTTGGGGGGGGCGGGAGAAGGGAGGGCGGTTTTGGTGATGGGCAACATTAAGCAGCCACAATGTATATCAAGAAAATAAAATTAAAAAAAAAAAAAAGAAGAAGGAAATTCTAGGGTTTATCTAAGAAATACTAAATAATTCAAGAATTTGAACTAACAGGACACCAGCAAACCTAGGGATGAATCAGGGCAGATTAAGAAGGATCTGGTCAAATCATTAAGGTAAATCAAGCTGTACTGAGTACAAAATGAAGATATCCTTGAAATATCATAATTTTACAGAGAGTTTATACCCTGCTGTTCTTTCAAACTTTAGAAAAACTTTTTAAGACTTTAAAATATAATGTGATATACTAAAAATGACTTTGCATTTGGGGCCAATGACCTGGAATCCAGTTCTGGTTCTACCACCTACTGAGTTGTATGATTTAAATGTGTGTGGAGGATCACAGAATCTTCTAAACATTTTTTTCTTCCTATATAAAAAAGGCAGTAATGGTCCTTGTCTAACCTAAATATATATTCTATAATTGTTCAGTGCCGCAGATTGCAATTATTAAAGAACCACTGAGTTCGGATGCTGAAGAGGGAGCCTTTGATTTCAGAACAATACATGTGTGTGTTTTGGGGTCCCCAGGGTAGAAATCTTCTCTGATATAGGGTGCAGCTTAAAAGGGATGTCCCCAGTGTAGCAAGAGAAGGAAGACCCAGACATTTTGGCCAAAGCATTAGTGTGCACTAAGGCAACAGTCAGATTGTTCTGTTCTCTCTCTTGTCTCCTGCTAAGGAGGACTGCATTGCACAGAGATAGAGGGAGAGTGGCAGAACAAGTCAGAAGGCAAGAAGAAATATAAGTTCTTACAGCAAGTATTACTACATATTAATTCAGGCAGTCTGAAATTATGAGAACAACTTAAGAATGTAATAAGGATACTGCATTAGACAGTAGAGAATAGATCCAATAGGCCCAAATAGTTCTGGGGTATCTTATAGCAGCAATAGACTAAGAGTTATGACTTGATCACTGGCTGGTCCAGCAGCTCTACTTTCCACTATTCAGATCTATGCACAGGAAGATACTGGCCTCCCACCATCATTGCCATCACTGTGTCGACAAGTGCCACTGAGCTCAGTTCTCCTGTTTCAAAATATATCCTTTAGGCACCAGAGGTGATACAGCCAAAAAAGGCTTATGGAGAGCACAGCTCAGAAACATTTGGGGTAAAAAAAGTTTAAAATTCTTCAAAATTGTAAAGTAGTATAGCATGGACAATTAGAAGACCAATGTTAAATGTATAAAACCCATCATCCAAACCTAAATGGCAAACTTTATTTCCCATCTATTTGAATAAAATCAGCCTGCTACAATTAAAATTAACTTTGCAGGCAAAAGGTAACAAAGAACATCAAATAATGACTAGAAAAATAAAAAGCATTGAAATAAAAACATTAATAATTCAATGTAAAGAATGGCACCTCAGTTACAGAACAAGTTGGAGCCTCTGTTTTTTCACCAGGGGCCTTCCAACACCCTCACTTTCTTGGATTAATGGTAACTTCTGCCCAAGGTTCTTTCTGAGTTTATCACAGTTTTTATAAAAAGAAAAACTCCTAGTCTAAATATTTTATACTGAAAATAACAGCAGTAACATCAGATTGGCATATATTAAATGGTTATTAAAAAGCAAGGAAGGGACCTAATAATCATAAATACTGAAAAGGTAAAATTTTTAAAAAGTATCTAATCAGATCCACTTTCTTTCTTATAATTTGACTGATAATATGGAACACTGAAAACTTAATTTGGATGATGACTGAAATACATTATCTTTCTATTTTTAGTATTTGACAGATTTGCTTAATGTCTGAACTGAGCTTTCCCACAAATTACTTCTCTACTGACTTCTTCACTGATTGCTACTATTTTGTTCCACATTGTAAAAATGCCTCCCATGAGTCATAAAACCTGTAGAAAAAGGCTTACTTATTAGTTAACTTGGATTAATCTGGAAGTTATTTTTATCTCAATCTTTGTTATTAAAATTTTCTTAAATGTGTGAGTACACTATTATTCTAGTTCTTACTTATGCCAGGCATTCAAATGCTTCATATACATTAACTCAATCATTACAATAACTCTGTAAGTAAAAACTATTTTCTTCATTTTACAGATGAGGAAACCAAGGCATACAGAGGTTACATAACCTGCTCAGGGTCACATAGCTAGTAATCTGAAGCCAGTTTTTAGTTTACTAAATATCTTACATCAACTGAATTTTTTTTCATGATTATCCTTCTATTCCAAAAAGTATACAGCTGCAGATTCCCTTAACTGGTATTTCTTAGACTGTTTCCATATTTCATTTAAATCTCAATGATACAAACTGATAACGATAACCTTTAGTTTAAATTCTTACATCTTTTAGTGCAAAATGGATAGGACTTATTGAGATACATTTTGTTTTAGTTATAAGATGATGTCCTGGGCATAGAATTAGGATATATAAAAGGTATAATCAGTCACTAAAGCTATTTCCTTAATCCTAAGGAGTAAAGGAAATTCATAATGACATCAGTCATCAGTTATTGCTGCTTATTCAAACGCACTAAGCCACAGTTCAAGTTGTTGATCACAGCTCTTACAGATGACACTGAATGTTAAATTTTACAGAAAGTGTATGGGAATCTATGGTTAGGATAAAAATCAGCTCTATAATATGAAAGGGAATTTTACATGCAACACATATAGAACTGGTGTTTGGAAATTTTAATAAACTTGACATTTCAAATAATGTAATTTCAAAGAGGAAAAATAAAATGACTTGGCTGAAGAGAAAGGCAAAGATGTGGATTAAATATAAAAGCTGATATGCATGTACCAACACCTGAGAAGTTGGGAAAGACACCTGGCTCCTTTCCTCCATTGAGAAAGGACTCTTTTGCTTTCATTTTAAGTGAATTTCATCTGCATCATAGGTAGAAAAACATGTGTTGAAAATTAACATCGAAACCACAGTTCCAATCTAAGCTTTGACTTTTATTCATATTCAAATTCCATACATTTTAATTATTTTAAAAAACCTCAGAAATCAGCAAATTACCTTGAATGTAGCTCTGTGCTGCCATTATTATATTTGCTTCCTCTTTCCCAGATACCAAAGTCAGGCACACGGTAAACTCTTTCCACACAAAATACAAGGTTTTGAATAAAAGAAACCTAAAAGAAAAGAAATGAAACATAAGGATATATGCAATAATAGGATCTTCAGATACAGAAGAGAAGATTTAGATACCATTTGAAATCCAAATACATTCTTGCCTCCAAACACATTTTTTTAACTTGTTAAAATTCTTGTGATTATTGCATTATTATGAATACCATACTCTTGTTACATTTGATTTTTCTAATATAAAGCTCACTTTAAGTGAGAATCTAATATTATACAGTATAGAAATAAAATTTAAATCCTTTTAATGTTCCAACTATAATTCTTCAATGATGTATCTGAAACCAGAGACAGTTAATTAAGAAATCGCACGTGTTTTTCACGCAGCTTGCTCTTTTCCTTGCCACTAAAATTCCATTGACAAGCTGCACCCATAAAACTGCTGATTCCTGCATAATTAGAATAGTTGAGTCAAGATCATAAGACTTTCTTCCTGTCCTGTTCCTTAAGATAACATCTCTGATGGTAATATCACTAGTTTGTCAAAGATGTTTTTCAGGATCCTTGGAGCGAAACCGGTCTGAATGGACTGCACCCACAGACCTCTCTTCTCAGCCTGCGCAGGTGTGTGATGAGTGAACTTTTGATGTCAGAGGGCTGAAAACTTCACCTCCAGATCATACTAATGCATCATTTTTGAACATGCGACCCATGAAGAGGCACATAGGTAGCTTGCACATGCTCAGATAGCCAAAAAAAGTCCTCAAACCCCTTATCCAATCACTGCCCTACAAGATCCACACCACCCCAACCCACTCCCCATAAATGTCTCTAGCTCCCTACCACGGAGGAGGTGGACTTGAGATTATTCTCCCATCTATTTGCTTGGCTGCCTCATGAATAAACCTTTTTCTCTGCTGCAAAGACCAGTGTCCCAGTGTATTGGCGTGCTGTGCATTGGGCAACAAACCCCATTCAGTTACATATTAATATTTTCAGGACTTTGCATCTTAAGAACAAAAAAATATATAAAGCATTGTTTTTGTACTGGATAATAATATTTGTAATCTAAAATGTCCACATAAAATGTTAGATAAGTCTAAAATGTTGGAAATAAAAAAGTATTTCTCTGTTCTGTAAGGTGCCATTCCCATGTTGGGTCAACCTGGAGTCTAATCTTCCTTCTGCCTTTTCTATAGCTATAGGAACCCTTTGTTATGAACTCAAAGCTCACAATTGGAGGTGGACTCCAACTACCTGGCCACTCCATTGGCCAGGAGTCATAGCTTCCATGGAAAGGTCAAACATTTGATGAAATTTACACTTTCAAAAGTAACTACTGAAAATAAAAGATTATGGTCAGTTCTTATTTAATAAATGTTTATTCAACTTCAAAAAGTAATTTCTTAAGTGGGCTATAGGCCCTGATTTTAAATTTAGTTATCATCTTAGGTTCAATATGGCAAACTGAATACATGCATCTGTCTACTCTTCATCACAAGATCCTTCGGAGGTGGCAATAGACACCTTCTATTTCCACCCTACACACATATAACATAATGTATATACTTTTAAGAATGAAAGAATAATAACAAAAAACCATGGCAAAGTTCCACCAGTACACCAGAAACTGAGAAATCATAGGAAGAAAGAAAGCAGATGGGAAGGAATTGGTGGAGAAATCAAAGCAAAGGAACCACAACCTCTCAAAATGGTTTTTCCTTGTTTTTTAAGGCCACCAGAAAATCTCTAAAGTCACAGTCAACAAACACATTGATCAAGAGTTGATAAGGGAGTAGTCTACCTAGGTTTTCTCACAAATGATAAATGGCTGGGGCAGTTGAATCCCTGACTTTTCCATTCTCCTCCCCAACAAAGAGACATTTGCCCACAGGGCCAAGAACAGCTCACTCAATTCAGTTGAAGGGAAGAGCAACCACAGTGTTGGGACTAACAGAAATAGAAGAGAGTGTGAATTAATCCTTAATTCACAAGCCACATACTTATCTCACAAGCTCTCCACTGAAGAGTACAGCAGTGCATACCCACAGTAAAAACTGTTTCACTCTGAATATGGTAAGGTTACCCCCAGCTTTCCACATACCATGCTACCTTGCTTCTATACCTGCATTGTAAAAAAAAAAAAAAAAAAAAAACCTGTTCATTTTCATGATGTCAGCTCTTCCACTGTCTGAAAATTTATTGAGATTTTATAACACATACAGAAAATACTTTATAATTTGTCAGGTCTCCAAGAATAAAGCTGTGAAGCCATCTAAATCCCCCCCTTTCATGAAAAGCTTCTCAAGTGTGTAGTCTACATATCTGAGCTGATATCAGGACCAGGGATAGGCCCAAGTAAGGGGTCTGGTCAGGCTGCATTTTCTCCTGTGGAGAAAACTACAATAACATTCACATATTTGTTAATTGTCCCCCCTCCCAATGTAAGCTCCCTGAGGGAAGGGATTTGGTCTGTTCACTGCTATATCCCCAGAGAATAGTGCCCAACACAAAACAGATACTTAATAAATATTTACAGCTTGACTTCCACCTCATCACCCTCAACTACAAAAACTATAGTTGCAAGGATTACCAAAAGATAATTCTTATAAAAGTCCAGTCATCCATCCTCACCCATCTCTTTCTCTCTATCACATTCCTGTGGCTACGTCACATCCTCCACTTGTTTCCAAATTTTCTGATTGCCTCCTCTGCTTGCTTCCACCTCTTATGGTGGGCATTCTTTAAAGCTCTATCTTGTTCTCTCCATATGCATACCTCGTCCCTCTGGCAAGTTCATTCACTGTCAAGGTTTCAACTACAGATAGTGGTACAAGAGAAAGTACACACAGCACAATGCAAAGAGAAGAACATCACACATGGAATATCTGGTTTTGCTCTTGGCTATACACTGCAGTAGCTATGTGACACATTGTAAATTAGCTTCACTACGCCCTGGTTTCTATAAAATGAAATAAATGATTGTTTGTGTATTTTTACAATTCAGTGGAGTTTTTTTCCATTCTAGCCCTAAAATGTATAACCTATTCCTTCGCTTATATACCAATTATAAAATATTTCCACTTAGATTTTCCATTAAACAACATATTCTAAACTGTTCCACTTAGAAGCAGTTTTTTAATTCTGCTTTTCTCCATGAGACCACTGATTTTCCAGGCTCTTGGCCTATAAATCTTGAACTTAGCTTTGGCTACTGTTAAATAAAATTTACAAGTGGCCATTGATTTGGACTGAGCTACTTCACTAGGCCCAATAGATCAGACCAAACCAGAATGGAGTCACTTGTGCTAGGTGCTACATAATCAAAGTAAACTTTGCAAGGGGCCAGTTTTCCAAAAAAACAGGAGATGCACAACAACCAATCAGAAGGAGCCATTTACCTGAGACAGTATGGTAAGTAAATCCCCTCTGTTTTAACAATATAAGGAAAGTAACTGGAACAACCAATCTGCATTTTGTTCATTGTTTCTGCTTTCTTCGACCCTTTTCTGCCTATAAAGCCAACCTCCTCTCTGCCCAGCTCAGCAGAGCATCTTTTCTAAATCTTTGGATGAGATGCTCCCCAATTCATGAGTCACTAATAAAAGCCAATTCGATCTTTAAAATTTGTTGTAATTTTGTCTTTTCACACTACTATGTCTCCTTTGTACCCCATATTCATTTTGCCAACAAGGCCTGCTATTTTTCACATCACTTCTTTGGTCAAAAACGTTTTGTGAATCTTGACACACTTATAGTATTACAACTCTCACATTTAACATTCAAACCCTCCATAATCTGCTCACCCTGTCCCCACACGCCTCTATGTATTTCACTATTCTCTAACAGAGCTCTGGGTTCCAATTGGGCTGGTTGGCACTAGTCTTGCTCATTTCCAACTGAAAGACTTTTCTATGAATTTTCCCTCAGCCTCAGTTCAAAAGTTCACTCAGGCCACAGTGCTTAATTTTTCTTTATTTCATATGTTTTTTTCCTCCTTACCTCTAATTAGGCCCACAATCCGTTATTTGCATTCCTAAAATACCATCAGCTCTGAAAACCAGCTGTTTTTTGAACTCATGTCAGCAAAACCCAGAATTGAGAAAAGATTATCTGCCTATGTATTCCACTTTGCGTGAATATGTATATGCCTTATTGCAAAAATATTAATGTGCTGATTATGCGGTTCTGCCTTAAACCCTGCTGGGGTTATTACATAAGGTATCAAAAACAGTGTTACCTCTTTTAAACCAAAAAATGCTAAAATCTAAAACACACTTGGTTCCAAATTTCAGATAAGAAACTGTGGACCCAGTGTGGCTGGCCAGTGGCTCACTTGGGAGAGCATGGTGCTGGTAACACCAAGGGCAAGAGTTTGGATCCCCGTACCGGCCAGCTGCCAAAAAAAGAAATTGTGGACCCATATAATTTCTCTGAACTCAGAAATGTAAATTTCTTGTATTGCCCACACAAATAATACTGTGCTTTAATAAGGACTGGGCACTTAAGGAAATATGAGATTGCTAACGTATGAAAATAAAAATCACAACCATTTCCAAGGTCAGGGTATTTTGTATACTAATTTCAATCCCGACTCTCGTTTATGTATCCTATGTTGTCCATCTTCACACCAATTTCTAATTTGTGTTACTTTGCTTTGAAGACATGTACCTTTGAAATCCACTTCCAGAAAAAGTTTGTAGAAAAATATTTCTAATCTGAAAGAGCTAGAACAGTCAGATTCAAATGTTGTCTGTGGTATTTTCTGCATATTTTAAGAATACCTTCAAAACAATAACACAAATTATCTGAAATACTTCCAAAATAGTTAATACAAGTGAAGCAACCACATTTTAGGATATAATGAATTAGAGCAATACTGTGCTAAAAAACAAAATCTTAATGGACTTAATAAAATTTAAGTAACACAACGACAAATTAGAGATTAAGAGGGCCTCATATTAAATAAACAAATATAATTTTAATTAGTTTACCATAAACTCTACAAAGATCAATTTAATTCTCTCTCTATATATAACTGAAAACATTCGCTATAATAAATCAGTATTAATCAAATTGCATAGTAAATCCTCAATTTTGAGAGTTAGGCTCTAAAACACATATATGGTAGAAAAATTTGTCAGTAAAAACTTAAGATATTATGGAAAAATTAGAAAAGGAGGACTGAGGTTACAAATGACCCAATAGAAATCATTAAAAATAAAGACTTTAATAAATGTTCACTGAAATAAAACAATTTAAACTGAAAACCAAATATAAGCTTAAATGATGTTTTTACTATACATGTTAAATAATTATGTATACTATACAACTAATTTCTATTTACTCTTCCTTCCTTACCAGAAACATTTCAGGATCTCTCTTCCCACAGTTTCAGAAAGATATTTGTAAATTAATTTTGCTTAAATGGAGATAAACGCTTATTGAAAGGCTTTTTCTCCCCCCTGTCTTGTATTCAACCAAATATTTACAGCTTTTATGATTTCATGCACTCACTAGTGTGACTGAGCCCTACCTTCAGACGGTGGTTGCTTGGGAAGGAAAAAGCTCTGGGCAGCCCTAATTCACTTCAAAAACCCCCTCCTTGATACCCAAAGTGAAGTGGTTTTAGTCCTCACTGTATTTATTTTCTCTTAGCCTATTTCTTCTTCACTCTGTTTTCTATGATCTTGATACTTTTGGTAACTTTGTCACATGTCCCTCAACTTCAGTTTGTCTGATGCTTTCTCATAATTGAACTGAGGGTATGCATTTTTGGCAATATAATGGAAATAATGTTGTCTTTCTTACTGCATCTTAGCACAGGACTTGTAATGTCAATATGCCTTCTAACTGGTGGTGATAACCCTGATCACTTAGTTACGAGGGTACTTCCAAAAGTGCATGAAAAGATTTGTATTATCTTTTAATTCTATTTTTCCATGAACTTTTTGAAATACCTTTGTACAGTTGTGGCTTCTGCCAGGGTTCTACTCTATAATGTTACAACCTTTCCCTCTGTAGTTAATAAATATCCTGAAGGGGAATGCTCTGAGACTACATAAATTCTGTTCCTCCCCATATTTTCACCCACTAATTTCAGAATTTATTAGTACATGTTATTTACAGTAATCATTACTGTAGTTCTTACCTAAACATTATTTTCTAATTCCCTTTTTACTTCTACATTTATAAATTGAAATCCTCCCATAATAAATTTTTAATGACACTGCCTCAATGAACATTTTTAGTATGTCTAGGAAAGAGATTTTCAACTATTTTGACATCATGCTACACGCAGAAATAATATTTGTACAGCACATTGAGGGAACTAGACAAAACTCTTGCCAGCCACAGATTATTGGCCTGGGAGGTATGGCTAGCCCAGGCCCCACAGACACCTTTTGGATGAAGGACTTAGTACCTTGGCATATCTGTAACCTGTCTGTGGTACCCTAATAGGAAAGCTCTAATATAGGGTATAATCTGAAAGCTGAATCACAGGATTGTAGACTAAATGCACTTTCAACTTTACTAGATGTTGTCAAATAGCTCTCCAAAGCAGGTATAAGAACTTATGCCCACCTCAGCAGTATACAGAGTTCTCATTGGCTTGCATCCTTTGCCAATACTTAGAATTATCTAACTCTTTTATTATGTCAGTCTAATGGGTGAGTGGCATAAAATTGAGATTTTAATTTGAATTTCCCTTATTAGGTTACTTAATTTCCTGTAGTTTTTTTTAATTGATGAGTAATAGGTCTTTATATATTCTTAGATAAATATCTTGTGTCTGATACATGTTTTACAAATATCTTTTCTCAAGTCAGAGCTTATTTTTTCATCTTTTATATTTTCTTTTTTGATGAACAGATTGTTTTTTGATGAATATATTGTTCTTCAATGGATCAAAATTATCTTTTGGAGGGTATATAGTTTATTCTTATCATATCTTGTTGAAGAAAGCCGTCTTTACCCTGAAGTTAGATATTCTCATAGTTTCCTCTACAATAGTTCTCAAAGTGTGATATGGGAACCCTGAGAGGGATAGTGAAATTAAAACTATTTTCAGTCACTGTCTCACAAATATAAAATGAGTTTTCTATACAATATGTGATATTGCAACAGATTGAAAGCAAAAGCAGGTATGAGGATTCAATTGTCTTCTACTGAGCCAGAAATTAGAAATTTCTAAAAAATGTAGAGCAATGCTACTATTTTCACTCAATTATTTTTATTTTGGAAAACAGTTATTTTTATAAAAATACTGTGTTTATGTTAGCATATAATAAATTATTATTATTATTATTTTTTTTCGTGACCGGCGCTTAGCCAGGGAGTGCACCGGTCATTCCTATATAGGATCCGAACCCGTGGCAGGAGCGTCGCCGCACTGCTAGCGCAGCACGCTACCGAGTGCGCCACGGGCTCAGCCCTAATAAATTATTTTTAAATTAATCTTAATGTCTCTGAATTTCTAATACAGTAACTATCAACCGATGTAAACTCACACAAAAGAAATACAAACATATAAGAACAAACCCCATAAGCTCTATGGAGTTCTCAAAGTTTTTAGAGATCCTTAGATCAAAAAGTTTGAACACCATTGCACTAAAATATATTCTTTTATCTTTCCTAATTCATATCTGGGAATTGATTTTCATGTAAAAAGAGGCATCCGATGTCATTTTCTTTTATAAGAATAATGGAGCTCCATTTATTAGAGTCTACCCTACTGCTCTCCAAAGCCTACATTATAACAAATCAAGTTCCGTATATGTATGTATGTGGGCGGTGTCTGTGTGGGCGTGGAGGTATATGTAATCTGTTTCTGGACCCTCAATTCTGTTATACTCTATCTATTCCTGTACCAGCATCACATTGTTTAATTTCTATAGATATACGGTAGGACTTTATATCTGGTAAAGTCATTCCCTTCATGTTTTTCCTCCTTCAAAATGGCCTTGTGTATTTTACAGTTTACTCTTCTATATGAATTTTAGAATCAGTTTTAGAATTTTAGAATAAGTTCCATGAAAATTCTGTTGGGATTTCTACAAAAATTTTGTTGGATTTAGAGATTAATGTAGGGAGAATTGATATCTTTATAATATTAAGTCTGCCTACTGACATGATTTATATTAGTATTTATTTAGATCTTTTTATAACCAGCAAGTTTTATAATTTTGTCCATCTGCTCTTAGGTTCATTTCCAGGTACCTTATAGTGAGTAGAAAATTTAAATTACACTTATTTTATAACTTGTCATTGCTGATCTATAGACACATTATTGATCTCCGCATGTTGATTGCGTATCCAGCATTGTGGTTGAGTTTTTTTTATGACTTTTAATAGTTTATCTAAGGATGCACTTGGATTTACTATGCTAACAATGACATTACTGGAAATTAAAACTTTCCAATTTCTGCTGTTCCCATCCATACTCCTTCTTTGTTGTCTTATTACTTTGGCTAGGTCATCTGTACAATATTAAATATGTTTATATAATCAATATCCTTTTCTTGTCCTTGAACTTAAAGGATCTGCTTCTTTTAGTTCACTATTAAATACATCTGCTGTAGATTTTGGGTAGGTACACGTTATTAGGTTAAGGAAATTCTATTTTATATCTTTTATAAGAATGCTTTTCATGAATAGGTGATGAATTTTCGCCAAATACTTTTTCTGCACACACTGAGATGATCATATGGTTTTTCTCTCTCCCTTAAACTGCCTGTGTGATAAATTATATTAATGAATTTTCTCATTTTAAATTATCCTTACATTCTGGGATGAAACACCACTTGGTTCTGGCACATGATGTTAGTTGATTACCAATATCTATTCTTGCTTTCTTTGTTACTAATAAAACTCTGATTTTTAACTTCACAATGCTCCATAGCAGAAGTGGTTATGTGACCACATTCTGGCCTAAGTAATTTAGCAGAAATTACTGCATCATGCCTCTAGAAACCTTTCTAAAGCTTCTTTCTCTTTCTGAATTCTTACTTACTAGTGTAGACATGATGCCCAGAGGAATAGCAGGTATATTATGATTATTTGGATAAATGTCTCAAGCTAAAGATAGCAGGGCAAAAGAAAAGAAATCCTCATTCTTGATGATGCTGATCAGTTAACTGTTAAGTCCCAGGACTTCCAATCCTTCAGAATTTTTGGTGCATGAAATAAAACCTTTATTTACTGAAGCCACTGTTTGTTGAGGTTTCTTATATTTGTGGCCAAATGTAACTTTATTTTATTTACTTTTTTAGTGGCTGGCCAGTTCAGGGATCACTATGCTCTAACCAACCAAACCAACCAGCCAGCCCCTCAAATACAACTTTAAACGATACTTTATCCATGATTCATTCATATTCTCATTCTCCATGTCTCCCCGCTGCCCCTTCTCCTCCCTCTCCCTGTCAACTGGAGTTGGTTTACAAATTATTTAGGATCTTAACCTTTCCTGTCCAATTGGTCAAAAGTAGTATATTTGTTATTCTCTATCACACTGTAGTGGGCTGAACGTGTCCCCCAAAGGTTTATGTGTTAGAGACTTGGTCTCCACTGTAACATTGTTAAGAAGTTGGGAAATCCAATTATGGTAACTGAAAGTTGGACTTTTAGGAGGTGAGTAGATTCGAGGACTGTGACCTTATGAATGGATTAACCCACTGATGGTTTAATGGTGGTAATGGGTGTGGTTCTGATGGATTTATAAGGAAAGTGAGTCAGCAGGTTAGCTCTCTCTTGCTCAACCATTAGCCATGTGACACCCTGTATAGCTGCAGAGCCACCACCAAGAAGGCCCTCACCAGATGCATCCCCGGGGCTGTGGACTTCCCAGTCTCCAAAATGTAAGAAATAAATTTTGTTCCTTTTAAACTACCCAATTTCAGGTATTGAAAGGAAATGAAATTGGTTCTTATGAAAGCAGGGGGCAAAATAATCTTAGATATTATAATAATGTACAGCCTACCAAAACACAACTCTACCTGACAAAATCTTATTCCATAGTATTTGATTTCTCACATTAGGGAGAATTGAAATTAGATGGTTTTCCCTTGCTTGGGGGAAACAAATATAACCACAATGAAAATTTAAAAAACACTGTTATAGGTCTATTTCATTTTTCTACTTCTTCCTAAGTCAGTTTAGTAACTATTAGTTTGCTAGGGTTCACATACAAAATACCAAAGACTGGGTAGCTTTAATGACAGAAATTTATTTTCTCACAGTTCTGAAGGCCAGAAATCCAAGATCAAGGTGTCAGGAGGTTTGATTTCTTCTGAAGCCTTGTTCCTTGGCTTGCAAATGGCTATCCTCTTGCTGTTTTGTCCTCACATGGTTGCCACTCTGTGGGCACACACCCTGGTGTTTCTTCATATGTCCTAATTTCCTCCTATTATCAGGACGCCACTCAGATTAAACCAGGGCTCACCCAAGGGCTTCTTTTTAATTTACTTAACTCCTTGAAGGCCCTACCTTAAAGGATTATATTTATACCTCCATATATGTTCACATTCGGAAGTGTACTAGGGTTTAGAGCTTCAACATATGAATTTTGAGAGGGCAGAATTCAGTCCATAACAGTAACTTACGGTTTTTCTAGAACATATTCCATTTGGATAGTTTTAAAATTCATTGCCATATAATTTCTTACGGTAAATTCTTACTCCCTCTTGAAATATCTACTTATTTCTACTTATGTTCTCCTTTTCATTGTTATTAATATTATTTATTTAAGTACTCTTTCCTTAGGAAATTTTTTAAGAGGTTGGTTTATATCATTAATATATATATTTTTTTAAGTTGTTGGTTTTGTTGAGAATATTATGTCTTTACACTTTATATCATTATTCCTATTTTTATCTTTTTACTTTCTTCCTTCTACTTGCTTTGTGTTTACTAAGGTATTCTTTATCTAATTTATAAAATCGGATATTTACATATTAATTTCCCATCACAGCTCTTTTCTAACATATGCATTCAAGGCTAAAAACTGCCTACTAATAACACTTTAGCTATATTCTACAAGTACTGATATGGAATATTTTCATTGTCATTCCATGGTATTTCTCAATTTCTATTTTTTTTTTTTTTAATTTTATTTTGTCGATATACATTGTGGCTGATTATTGCTCCCCATCACCAAAACCTCCCTCACTTCTCCCTCCCCACCTCCCCCCAACGATGTCCTTTCTGTTTGCTTGTCGTATCAACTTCAAGTAATTGTGGTTGTTATATCTTCTTCACAACAGCCCCGTTTTTTTTTTTGTGTGTGTGTGTGTGTGTGTGTGTGTGTGTGTGTGAATTTATATATTAATTTTTAGCTCCCACCAATAAGTGAGAACATGTGGTATTTCTCTTTCTGTGCCTGACTCGTTTCACTTAATATAATTCTCTCAAGGTCTATCCATGTTGTTGCAAATGGCAGTATTTCATTCGTTTTTATACCTGAGTAGTATTCCATTGTGTAGATGTACCACATTTTCCGTATCCACTCATCCGATGATGGACATTTGGGCTGGTTCCAACTCTTGGCTATTGTAAAGAGTGCTGCGATGAACATTGGGGAACAGGTATACCTTCAACTTGATGATTTCCATTCCTCTGGGTATATTCCCAACAGTGGGATAGCTGGGTCGTATGGTAGATCTATCTGCAATCGTTTGAGGAACCTCCATACCATTTTCCATAGAGGCTGCACCATTTTGCAGTCCCACCAACAATGTATGAGAGTACCTTTTTCTCCGCAACCTCGCCAGCATTTATCGTTCAGAGTCTTTTGGATTTTAGCCATCCTAACTGGGGTTAGATGGTATCTCAGTGTGGTTTTGATTTGCATTTCCCGGATGCTGAGTGATGTTGAGCATTTTTTCATATGTCTGTTGGCCATTTGGATATCTTCCTTAGAGAAATGCCTACTTAGGTCTTTTGCCCATTTTTTAATTGGGTTGCTTGTTTTCTTCTTGTAAAGTTGTTGGAGTTCCTTATATATTCTGGATATGAATCCTTTGTCAGATGTATATTTTGCAAATATTTTCTCCCACTCTGTTGGTTGTCTTTTAACTCTGTTAATTGTTTCTTTTGCTGTGCAGAAGCTTTTTAGTTTGATATAATCCCATTTGTTTATTTTTCCTTTGGTTGCCCGTGCTTTTGGGGTCGTATTCATGAAGTGTGTGCCCAGTCCTATTTCCTGAAGTGTTTCTCCTATGTTAGTCTGTGCCCAGTCCTATTTCCTGAAGTGTTTCTCCTATGTTTTCTTTAAGAAGTTTTATTGTTTCAGGGTGTATATTTAAATCCTTAATCCATTTTGAGTTGATTTTAGTATACGGTGAGAGGTATGGATCTAGTTTCATTCTCCTGCATATGGATATCCAGTTATCCCAGCACCATTTGCTGAAGAGGCATTCTCTTACCCAGTGAATAGGCTTGGTGCCTTTGTCAAAGATCAGATGGCAGTAAGTGTGTAGGTTGATTTCTGGATTCTCTATTCTATTCCATTGGTCAGTGTGTCTGTTTTTATGCCAGTACCATACTGTTTTGGTTATTATAGCTTTGTAGTATAGCTTAAAGTCAGGTAGTGTTATGCCTCCAGCTTTATTTTTTTTGCTCAGCATTGCTTTGGCTATGCGTGGTCTTTTATTGTTCCATATAAATGTCTGGATAGTTTTTTCCATTTCTGAGAAAAATGTCCTTGGAATTTTGATGGGGATTGCATTGAATTTGTATGTCACTTTGGGTAGTATGGACATTTTCACTATGTTGATTCTTCCAATCCAAGAGCATGGGATATCTTTCCATCTTCTTGTATCCTCTCTAATTTCTCTCAGCAGTGGTTTGTAGTTCTCATTATAGAGATTTATCACCTCCTTGGTTAACTCAATTCCTAAGTATTTTATTTTTTTGGTGGCTATTGTAAATGGGCAGGCTTTCTTGATTTCTCCTTCTCCATGTTCACTATTGGAGAAACGAAATGCTACTGATTTCTGTGTTGATTTTGTATCCTGCTACTGTGCTGAAATCATTGATCAATTCCAACAGTTTTTTTGTAGAGGTTTTAGGCTGTTCGATATATAGGATCATGTCATCTGCAAACAGGGACAGTTTGACTTCCTCTTTTCCAATCTGGATGCCCTTTATTTCCTTCTCTTCTCTGATTGCTCTGGCTAGTACTTCCAACACTATGTTGAATAGGAGTGGTGAGAGTGGGCATCCTTGTCTAGTTCCTGTTCTGAAAGGAAAAGCTTTCAGCTTTTCCCCATTCAGGATGATATTGGCAGTGAGTTTGGCATATATGGCTTTAATTACGTTGAGATACTTTCCCTCTATACCTAACTTATAGAGGGTCTTTGTCAAGAATGAGTGCTGAACTTTATCAAATGCTTTTTCATCATCTATAGAGATGATCATATGGTCCTTGTGTTTGAGTTTATTAATAGGGTGTATCACATTTATTGATTTGCGTATGTTGAACCAACCTTGCATCCCTGGGATGAATCCCACTTGATCGTGATAAATAATGTTACGTTTATGTGTTGCTGTATTCTGTTTGCTAGTATTTTAGTGAGGATTTTTGCATCTATATTCATCAAGGATATCGGCCTATAGTTTTCTTTTTTGGTTATATCTTGACCTGGTTTTGGTATCAGGATGATGTTTGCTTCATAAAATGATTTTAGGAGATTTGCGTCCGTTTCAATCTTTTGGAATAGTTTGTAAAGAATCGGTGTCAATTCCTCTTTGAATGTTTGGTAAAATTCTGCTGTGAATCCATCTGGTCCTAGGCTTTTCTTTGTTGGGAGCCTTCTGATAACAGCTTCAATCTCCTTTATTGTTATTGGTCTGTTCAAATTTTCTACGTCTTCACGGTTCAGTTTTGGGAGCTTGTGTGTGTCCAGAAACTTATCCATTTCCTCCAGATTTTCAAATTTGTTGGCGTATAGTTGTTTATAGTAGTCTCGAATGATTCCTTGTATTTCAGATGAATCAGTTGTAATATCGCCTTTTTCATTTCTAATTTTTGTTATTTGAGTCTTCTCTCTTCTTTTTTTTGTTAGCCATGCTAATGGTTTGTCAATTTTATTTATCTTTTCAAAAAACCAACTTTTTGATTCGTTGATCTTTTGAATTGTTTTTTGGGTTTCAATTTCATTCAGTTCTGCTCTGATCTTAATGATTTCTTTCCGTCTGCTAACTTTAGGATTGGATTGTTCTTGTTTTTCTAGTTCTTTAAGGTGAAGAGTTAGGTTGTTCACTTGCCATCTTTCCATTCTTCTGAAGTGAGCATTTAATGCAATAAATTTTCCCCTCAATACTGCTTTTGCAGTATCCCACAGGTTTTGGTATGATGTATCATTGTTTTCATTAGTTTCAAGAAATTCTTTGATTTCCTCCTTGATTTCTTCTTGGACCCATATGTCATTAAGTAGAATGCTGTTTAATTTCCATGTGTTTGTATAGTTTCCAGAGTTTCGTTTGTTATTAATTTCTAGTTTTAATCCACTGTGGTCTTAGAAGATGCATGGGATAATTCCAATTTTTTTGAATTTACTGAGACTTGATTTGTGACCTAATATGTGATCTATCCTGGAGAATGATCCGTGTGCTGATGAGAAGAATGAATATTCTGAGGTTGTTGGATGGAATGTTCTGTAGATATCTGCCTATTCCAATTGGTCTAGAGTCTTGTTTAGATCTTGTGTTTCTCTACTGATTCTTTGCCTAGATGATCTGTCTAATATTGACGGTGGGGTGTTCAAGTCCCCTGCTATTATGGTATTAGTGTCTATTTCCTTCTTTAGGTCTAATAGAGTTTGTTTTATAAATCTGGCTGCCTCAACATTGGGTGCGTACATATTTATGATTGTATGTCTTCTTGATGGATCAGTCCATTTATCATTAAGTAGTGTCCCTCATTGTCTCTTTTTATGGTTTTTAGTTTAAAGTCTATTTTGTCCGATATAAGAATAGCTACTCCAGCTCGTTTTTCTTTTCTGTTTGCATGGTAAATCTTTTTCCATCCTTTCACTCTTAGTCTATGTGAATCTTTATGGGTGAGGTGGGTCTCTTTTAGGCAGCATATAGTTGGGTCCTGCTTTTTGATCCAGTCAGCCAGTCTGTGTCTTTTGATTGGGGAATTTAAGCCTTTTACATTAAGAGTTGTTATTGAAAGGTGTTGATTTATTCCTAGCATTTTATTGGTTGTTTGCTTGTCTTAGCTGTGTTTTGTTCCTTGCTTTCTGATTTACTGTTTGGTTTCTGTGTTTGTTGGTTCCTTAGGTTGTAGATAGCGTTTTTGTTTGCTTGTTTTCTCTTCATGAATGCCATTTTTATTATACTAGTGGGTTTAGATTTTTCTTGGGTTTTTATGGCAGTGTAGTTATTTTTCAGGAACCAAACCCAGTACTCCCTTGAGGATTCCTTGTAAGGGTGGTCGTGTGGTAGTGAACTCCCGCAGTTTTTGTTTGTCTGAGGAATATACTATTTGCCCTTCATTTCGAAGGATAGCCTTGCAGGGTAAAGTATTCTTGGCTGGCAATCTTTGTCTTTTAGTATTTTGAAAATATCACCCCATTCCTTTCTAGCTTCTAGGGTTTGTGATGAAAAGTCTGATGTTAGCCTGACTGGGGCTCCTTTATAGGTGATTTGACGCTTCTCTCTTGCAGCTTTTAAGATTCTCTCTTTGTCTCTGAGTTTTGCCAATTTGACTATGACATGTCTTGGAGAAGGCCTTTTTGGGTTGAATACGTTTGGAGATCGTTGAGCTTCCTGGATCTGAAGATCTGTGATTTTTCCTATACCTGGGAAGTTTTCTGCCACTATTTTGTTGAATATATTCTCAATGGATTCTCCATTTTTCTCCCCTTCTGGACTACCCATGACTCGGATATTTGAACGCTTACGGTTGTCTGATATCTCTCTCAGATTTTCTTCAATGTCCTTGATTCTTTTTTCTTTCTTTTTGTCTGCTTGTGTTATTTCAAACAGCCCATCTTCAAGTTCAGAGGTTCTCTCTTCAACTTCGACAAGCCTGCTGGTTAAACTCTCCGTTGTGTTTTTTATTTCGCTGAATAACTTCTTCAGTTCAGCAAGTTCTGCTACATTTTTTTTCAGGACATTGATTTCCTTGTACAATTCCTCTTTCAGATCCTGTATACTTTTCCTCATTTCATCATGATGTCTAGCTGAGTTTTCTTGTATCTCATTCAGTTTCCTTAGAATTATCACTCGAAATTCCTTGTCAGTCATTTCAAGGGCTTCTTGTTCTATAGGATCTAGAGTTTGAGATTTATTAACTTTTGGTGGTGTACTTTCTTGATTTTTTGTATTTTTGGCATCTTTTTTTTTTATGTTTATTCATTGTGGCAGGGGGTTTCACAGTCCACCGGTTTGAGACTAATGACTAACTAGGATGTTGCTGTGGTTGCCAATTTCGTATGGCTCCTTCTGTGACTGCTCAGTTGGCCTCTAGTGCCTTGTGTGTGTGGTTGCCTAGGGTCTTGGGCTTCTCCGGGGAGCCACCTTTCTGGTCACCTTGGACTCTGCTGGGCTGGTGGATCATGTACCACAGGGTGTGTGATCGCTGTTGAGCTTTCACTTCCTGTGCAGGGCTTCTCCCTGTTCCGTGTGCTCTGGCCCAGGCTGTTGGATCGTGCAGTGGCGACCCCACAGGGTGTGTGGTTTCTGTCGAGTCTCCGCCTCCCTGGCCGCACATCTCCCCACTCTGTGCGCACTGTGCTGGGCTGGGGCGTGTCTTCTGCAACCCTCATCTATCAGCTGGGCCTTCAAGACCCTGCTCAGCACCGCCTCGCCCAGGAAGTCTACCAGGTTTCTGGTAGGCACAGACGACCGGTCGCTCTGGGTCCCTCTGTAGCACTGTGTAGATCTTTCTCGGGACTTGTTCACCTTTGTATCCCCCTGGCATAGACCGAATCTAGCACCCACCTGCAGCCAGCTGTCCAGCAGGTTCAAGCGGACCTGGGAAGTTTCCTACCACACTATTCCCAACCAGAAATTGGTTAGGCTTTTTTCCGATCTGGTGGCCGCAGAAATGGTATCTGCCTCCCAGTAACAGGAAGTTTACCGGGTGCCGGAGTCCAGGGTGTGGTGGTGTGACAGTCGGCCCTGCCCGTACTTCCTTGCCCTCCCGACACTGGCCGGGGACGCCCCACGCCACCAGCCCCACCAGTGAACCGTGGAGGGAGTGGGAGGGGAGGCCGGCCCACAGGCTCCGGAAAGCCCCACACCGGGCCAAGCAAGTGGGAATGCTCAGTGACAGCCAAGCCGGGCGGAGCTGCCAGCACCTGGAAAAATGGAGGCTGCCCCGGGGCGGTGAGTGGACCGGTGATTCAGGCGGGAGCTGGGTGGGCGTCAGCTCCCCGAACAGGGCTGGGCCAGGTGTCACTCACAGGGCTGTGCCAGGTCGGGCGCTCACTCTCTGCCTCTGGTTTGTCACCTTCCCCATTCTCGGCCGCTGCCGCCTCGGGCTGTTCAGTCGCAGCGCGGCTCGGGCGCTCCCAGGAATCTTCTTTAATGCCAGCCTGAAACCTTGAATCCTGAATAGGGCAGCTGGCCACCTTCAGCGCGGCCCCGGCCCCCGGGATCCTGTCTGCATCCACAGCAGTCCTGGCGCCGTGTTCCCTGTTTAGAGACTCACTTTTGTAGCTGAGAAACAGTTCTTTTCCTGTTCCACACTTCAAAGCTGTTGCCTGTAAATGAGGCAGCCTCTCCTGCCGGGGGCAAAGTGGCGGTCACCCCCCACGACCGGCCAGCAGCTGCCGTCCTCCCTTAAGAGATGGCAAGAGGAAGGTCCACAAGTTTCTCGGCTGCCTGAGGCCCAGTGGCCGCCTTTTCCACCTCAGCTACTCCGTGCCAACCGCCGCAGCCACCGCCATCTTGAAACCCTCTATTTCCATTTTAATTGTATCTTCAAAATCATAAAATAGAAGTGTATTTTCTTTTTAGTTTCTAAACTCAGGACATTAAGTGAGCATCTTTTAGCTACTGAGTTCTAAATTCAATGTTGTAAGGAACATAGCCACTTATTCTTTGATATTAAATTTTGTACAAATTTACTGAGACTAACTGTGCTGTTCAAATCACCTATATCATCCCTTTTATTTATTTATTGTGCCTCCTTGGTTTATCGGTTTCTAAGAGAAATGTGTTAACATTCTTCTACCTATTTGTGATACTGTGATATAAGAAATACTATACGTTTGGTCTATGCTGCTAGTTACTGAGACAGAGCTCCTAAAACCCTTGCAGAGAGAAGTGTTAGGAGAATCTTTTGTTTTAATATTTGGTCTTTGGCCCTTGTTCCTTACACAGAACTCCTAAGACCTTTGCACTTTCCTGAGTGATAGGAGTGTCTGACACAAGCTCCTAAATCCATTGGCATTTCCTGGGAGATAACAGCATTTTTGTTCCAATGAGGCAATTTTTGGTGGGCTCCTGAATAGTCTCAGGATGGGGCTGGTTGCCAGGGGAACAAACCAAGTAATTAGAGAGTTGGAATTTTCAGTCCCAACTCTCAACCTCTAGGGAGGAAAGAGGGGCTGAAGGTTGAGTTGATCACCATTGGTGAATACTTTGATCATGCTTACATAACAAAGCCGCCAAAAAAAACCAAAAGAACTGAGTTTATAGAGTTTCCAGGTTGCTGAACATGGGGCATGGAAGCTCTGAGCCCCACCCCTATACCTTTACCCTATGCATCTCTTCATCTGTCTGTTCATCTGAATCCTTTGGAATATTCTTTATAATAAACTAATAAATGTGTTTCCCTGAGCCGTCCTAGCAAATTAATCAAACCCAAGGAGGTGGCAGTAGGAACCATAATTTACAGCCAATTGGTCAGAAATATAGGTCTCAACCTGGGACTTGTGACTGGAATCTGAAGTGGTGGGCAGCCTTATGGCACTGAGCCTCTAATCTGTGGGATCTGATGCAATCTCCAGGTAGATAGTGTCAGAACTGAGTTAAGTTATAGGACAACCAGCTGGTGTCTGCTGGAGAATTGCTTGGTGTGTAGGGAAAATACCCACACACTTCTGGCCACAGAAGTTTTCTGTATTGTAAGAATACAGTACAAAAAACCAAGTTTGTTTTTACTTCAGACTATTCCATTACATTTTTGCTTTATATATTTTGAGGCTATATTGTTAGGTTCATACAGTATTGTTTATTGCCAGTGACCTGTCTCTTTAATCATTAAGGGCACTGTTTGTACCTTTACTTCAAATACAGTAGCATTTAAAATATAATTGATTTCCAATAATATGGTGCTTTTTGTTTGTCTGTCTATTTGTTTGTTTTTTTAATGTTGTCTTAACCCAATTTTTAGGCCCAGGTTAGAGGCTGGTCAGTTCCTCTTATTAAACAGCAGATCCATACCCCCAACAATTTCTCTTATCAGCTCTGACACTCTGGGCCATTATGCATCCACCCTAACTGCTCCACAGCCAGATACCCTACAAGTTTAGACAGCTCCCATGCACTGGAGTCCACAAAAGTATTCAAATTAGCCAATCCACAGGTAGCCCAAGAAACCCAGCCAACCTCACCCTCCTTGCCATATATACACTGCTCCCTACAGGGGCATTTTGCTGTTAACCTGTCCTCTAGTACAATTCCTTACGTGGCCTTACATGGTGGCTTTCTCTAATGTAAATAACAACAAGTTATGCATTTCATCTAAACATGAATAACAAAGAAATGTTTATTTCATCTAAAGACAAATACTAAAGAGTTGTGCATTTCATTCAAAGAGGAGACATCCATTTCGTTACTGTGTTGTTTCCAGCCATCAAAAAATCTTTAAATCTTATAAGCACACATCGGTGGGGTAGATTAGTTCCACAGGTCATATAAAAACCCAGTTTCCTTCCATCTCCTATTCCACAGGAGTTTTCTTGGGGGGAAAGTTATTTTTACCTATTTTGCACAAGATTCATGTTTTCTTCAATTAAGATTGTCAATCATCATCTCTTCAAATAGTGCCTTTTCCTATTTCCCTCTGTTTGGAAATTGGCATATACATATTTATACATCTGTCAACACTGACAGAAAAGCCAGTTATCTTTTTAATGCTTTGGTATTACTGAAGAAAAAGCCACTCCTACCCTAAAACAGTGATAATTTGTGGGCGTAAATTCCAGGAACATTAAAATAAAAGAGTAGGTATCCCAAAATATTAAAATAGTTTGTCTACGGGGAGGAGTTACTCTGTTAGAGTGCTACAGGTGACACATGCAAGTGTATTCAATACTAAAAACTTTCGTACAGGGATTTCAAGATTTCAGGGAAAAAATGGATAATTCATGTCATACTAATAAAAAAAATCACACACTTTGCCAGATCCAGGATACTGCAACTAAATGAAAAACAACAGCCATTTTTCAATATGATTGGACAGCAAATAATATAACTTGATTTAACATGCTTATAGAAGGCCTTTTTAGATTTTTAAGTGAGCCAAGTAGAATTTTCATATGGTAAAAAGAAAAGTACTAAACTCTTCCCTTTAAGATTTCTCAGTCAGTCAACATGGAGACACCTAATGATAATAAATGAATTTCTGAACTCAAAACCAATATGCTCAAAGAATGTTATTAGCAGATCAAATATTTGAATACTAACTTGAGCACTTAATCTTATCATCAGTGACTTCATTCTCATGGCAGCTGAGAATCTAAGGCCAATAGTAAGTAACAGACTCAAAATTATACCAATGCTGCTGAGAAATGACTAAGGAACAATTAAAAATAGATAACTTAGGAAACAGATCAATTAGGAAAGATGGAGAAATGTCTCAGTGACTACATCTCACTAGTCATACTGAACAGATATAGTATGAATTAATCTAACATTTCATAATGAGGTGTAATTTAGAAGGACCAGTTTAAAAGATAAAATTCAGTCATTCACATGATAAGTTTTATTAAACATGATAACTCTAAATTTATTCAATAACAGTCATATATCCAACAAAAATATCTTGATTCCTATATATTTGCATTACGAAATTCAGTATATTGTAAATGACAGGTAAAGAAAGCAAACAACAGTGGGCAGTAAATAAGGTAACCATTAACTACATGTGGCTATTGAACACTTGCCTTGTAGCTAGTCGGAACTGAGATGGGCTTTCAAGCATAAAATGCATATCAGATTTTGAAGATTTAGCACAAAATAAAGAATGTAAAATATTTGCTTAATAAACTTTTATATTTATTGCATGTTGAAATATTATAAATGTACTGCATTAAATAAAATATTATTTCAACTTTATCTTTTTTTAAAAATGTGGCTACTAGAAATTTTTAAATTACATATGTGGCTCACATTATATTTCTACTGGACAGCACAACTATAGAGGCTGGAAAAGAAATATATACTTGCCCAGCCTCCCCAATCAACTGGAAATGGCCTTATAATAGCTGTGATCCATAAGACATGAGCAGAAGTACGCTGGGAACTTCTAATATTTCTGATAAAAAGGGCTATGTCTGATGAAAAGCAGCTAACACACCCTTTTTATCAACCTTCCCCCTTCTTACTAGCATTTTTTATAGAGCAGCCATTTTGAGGTAATAACAAAACTGACAAACCAAGCACTTAGCCATCTCCAGGTAACTCATGATATGAGAAAAATAAGCACCTTTTCATTTAAGCCAACTTAGTCATCCCAAACAGATATAAGAAGAGTTAATCTATCATTTCATAATGAAGTATAATTTAGAAGGGCCAGGTCAAAAGAGAAATTTCAGTTATTCATATGATAAGCTTTACTAAGTATGACAACTCTAAATTTATTCAATAACAGCCATATAGCCAACAAGAATTACAAAAGCATTTTTACATAAATACTTGAGAATTTGATTTTAGTTAAAAATATATATATACTAATTTGCTTGTGAAATCAATGAAATGACAGCAATCTCAAGGCAATAGCTGAATTCTAAGAACGTCTTAACTGTACTGTTCAAATATGGGTATAAATATTCGGCAAAAAAATCATTTATAGCAACGCTGATATTATAACTGCAACATAGTCAGTCCAATAAGCCTAAATGTCCAAGCAAAGCCATGGCACACAACAGGTATTCACTAAATATTTGAGAATAAACGAAAAGCAGGCATTTGGATGCACATTTCTGACACATGGTATCAAACCTTAGGTAGCCATTAAATGTGTTCTATATAATGTTTAAATGTGGGAAAATGTTTGCAGCATATTCAAGGTTTTTTTTAAATGAGGTTAAAAAATACATTAGGACTCCTGGGTTAATTGACCTTACGGTATGACTAAATAGCAGGACAAAAGAGTTATTTAGGGGAAGGGATACAAGTATAAAGTTACATTAAAAAATAATTACTAATGGGAATTCAATTCACAAAATGGCAGAGAAAAGACCTCAGAAAATATAATCATTCACAAAAGTAATAAGAACATCAAAATCAACTTTTTCAGAACTGTGAAAATTAAACAAAACTTGCAACAGTCCAAGGGGCATTTAATCAAGGAAAAATGGCTGAAATCTCAGTAAGTAAAGTGAGCTTTGGGGTGTATTAAATTGTTCTGTTAACAACCTTTTCTCCACAGCTCTGAGACAGACTTGAATATCAACAGCCACACAATCATAGTAGTCATGAAAACCAGCAGACTAGCAATCACCAGAAGGGACAAAACAGGTTTAGAATTCACCAAAATAACCATTTCAGTAGACTGTTACTATATGAACTGCCTTGCAGCTCCTTGGACCCAGCGATTCAGAGCTATTCTTTAAATGACCTGACTCAGCTTACTCAAATGCAAATGGTCTTTTCTCTAGGCATATATTGAAAACAATCAGTGGTGATTATTTAAACTTGCAGCTGCCTAAAAAAATTTTTTTTCTTAAAACTGGGGAGTGAGATGTCCATGGGAGGCTTTGAAAGCTCTGATATATTCCTGAGAAGTCAGAAGGCTATGCACAGATGTAGTGCTGTGCCCATATGAGAAAAGCACTGAGATATTAATCTCATACTTCCAGCTGAACTTGAGGCTCTACAAAAGCAAGAAGTGAAAGCCAAGGCAGAGTTGTGCACTGCATGTGAAAGCTTTCAAGTTATGTCCCAAACACAAACAAGAGACCTCTGCAAAGGCTGGGAGACTGCTGGTTCAAAGCATTTAAGTAAATCTCTGTGCAGTCATTAACTGACCACTAAGCTAACTGAGCAAAGACAGCAATGGCCACATATAACAAAGAATACAGAATTTGCAGAAATTTTTCAGGAAAGATGCTAAACAGACAGACGACACCACAAATACAAACATTAGCAACACCAGACCTTGGAGGATGGGGATCTGATTTTCAGAGCTGATACATTACATTAGTTAAAATGTCCAGTTTTAACAGCAAAAAAATGACATGCAAATAAATAAGAAATTATGGCCCATATACCTGAAAAAAAGAAATTAATGGAAACCTTCCCTGATAAGCCCAAATGCCGGACTTACTAGACAAAGACTTTAAATCAATTATTTTAAATATGCTCAAAGATAGTTTTTAAAAAAATGTTCAAAGAACTAAAGAAACCCCTGAGAAAGATGTCTCACCTAACAGACAAAATCAACAGACTCCTGACTACTCAGAAATAATCTCTACCGCTCTCTGACCATCTACTACACTCTACCTATAAACACCTTATAGTTCTTCCTCAATCACAGCAAGCACACTCAATCTGGATGGCATTACACTTTCTATTCCATCCACCTGGAGTCTTCTTTTGCAGACATGTGCATAACTTCTTTCCTTATTTCATTCAGGTCTTTGCTCAAATGCCCTTTTTTTAAAAGGCCTGTCCTGATAAATCTTACTTTAAACAGTTTCTTTATTTTATATTTTTTCCCTTATACTCTTTTTTAAAAAATTTACATATCACTAACTGACATTATACTTTTAAATATTTATTCTGTTTTCCCCACTATAGTGTGGACTTCATGATGTTACAGAATAATCTCTTTTTTCACTGCTATATTCTCTCTTTGGCCATGGTAGAAACTCAAATATTTGTCAAATATTTGCATGATTCAGGCAAGGAGGCATGAATAAATGAAGGTATCTATACGTGAATAAATCTGTAAACCTTGGGTCCCATTGGCTACTTTCATGGCTAGAACATGATTTTGCCACATGACATGTGTGTCACTCATATCTGTACAGGTTAAACAAAGACTTACTGTCAGTGTAGAGAAGGGACTCTTAAGTCAGTGTACTCAGTTTAAGTCCCAGCCGTGCCACTGACTACATGTGTGACCTTGAACAAGCCACTTAATTATTCTCTGCATTACTTGTCATTTGTAAAATAGAAATAGTAACTAACACTTGATGGTGTTAATATAAAGATTAAGTGAGTTCATATATATGCAAAACACTTTGAATTATGACAGCACATAAGTGTTATATAAATGTTAGCCATTATTATTATTGCTACATATAATTTTGGAAACAAGGACAATGATATCTTGCTATTTTTAAAGAAAACCATCTATAAGTAGTTTTGAGCAACTTACTCATTTTCCTGTGTAAATTGCTGATAAGCAGAAGCTAAGAATACCTTATAATGAAGAGATTTGTTCCAACTATAAAAACAAAAACCCCTCAAGATCAGTCTAATAACCACTTCACATTAGAAGGTACACTGTACAATGCTAAAGTATCCATACAATAAATAGAATCCAGAAAAAAATTGCTACTATTTTAAAAAGAAAACATGCATAAAAAACAAAAGTCAAAACTCAGTAAATAATAATAGGATAAATAAAATGCCTTTCTTTAAAATAAAAGTCTCAGTGTATAAGGAAGAAAAACCACATGTTAAAAAATCTCTCTAATAAAGTTCGACTAGAAACTATTACTAAGTACAGTAGGCTGGATCCCATTCATACCTAACTCCCAGGATCTAATCCCCTGTGCCCCTGATACGCCAAATAGTCTAACTTGTATAATAAATAGGATATTGTAAAGTGATGGAATGTGACTTCTGAGGGTAGGTCATTATAAAATTGTACTTCTATCTTGCTCTCTTGGATTACCCACTCTGGAGTGAGTCACCTGCCATGTTGTGAGGACATTCAAGCAGCTCTCCTGTTATAGCCAGGGAGAAATTGGAGGCCTCCTACCAATGAGTGAGCAATCCTAAAAGTGAGATTTCCAGCTTCAGTAAAGCCTTCAGATAACTGTTGAAACAACTGACATCTTCAGTGCAACTTCATGAGACCTTAAGTCAGCAACACCCTGCTTAGCTGCTCCCAGATTCCTGACCCACAGACTATGAAATAATAAATGTTTATTCTTCTAAGCCACTAAGTTCTGAGGTAATTTGTTACACAGCAATAGATAATTAATAAAATAAGGAAGAAATTCCATGTGTCATCAATCTGAAAGATGATACACTTGGAAAGACCTCCTAGATTAGATAGTAAAAAATATCTTTGCAAAATAAAAAGTACATGACACACAGTAAAGGGAACTTCCCCAGGTCTCATATCAAACAAGCACCTACTGTTTTCTACAGTATTTTTATTATAAGGCTTGCAATCTAAATTTGCTCTAAAGAGCTGACCAAGCAACTGTCTGGCCATTCCTGAACAAACAAACTTTCATCCACAAAAGTAACACTCAAACATATTTACCTAGGAAACCGGAGCATGCATGACCATTTGCCAAACTTTTATCAATACAACTGACTCTACAGACCATCCAAAATAGTATCCTCAACTAATGCTTATTTCCACTTAAATTTCAAGTTTATAAAACGAATATCTGAGGTTTTTTTCCTAAAATGACATGACACCATGACTAATAACCCATGATTAAAGGGAACCAAAATTGGAGTCATGTGACAGCATGACCCCAAAGAAGGCCCATTAGACCCCATACAAGTAGTTTCTCCACTTAAATGTACAGAGTTAGCTCACAGAACTTACCAAAGCAACAAATAATTAACAGGCTTTAATACATTAATTAAAAGTAAATGCAAATCCATAATATAGGAAGGGAAGACAAAATTTTAACCTTTAAATCTTCACTTTCAAAGTATTCTCCAAAATTTACAGTTGTAGGGTCACCAAAATCTAGAAAATCCCTCCTTTATGAAAGAACTATGAGTCTTTTCATGTAATGAGGGTATTCCATAAACAGCAAGAAAAAATTATCTTAAATGCAAAACAAAATCTCATTGTTACACAAATTTGAGGAAGGTTCTTTGATCTTAAATAAATTAAGTTTCTTGGAAAACATTTCTAAATGACTCCTTTCTTGTTTCTTTCAGTCTTTCAGGAAATTTATTTACGCAGAATGTCATAAAATGAGACATGGAATGCCATGTAGCAGTTCATTACTCTGCCCCCATCCAACAGAAGTACTAACTTAGGTGAGCTTTATATTTAGGTGTAAGTTTGACATGTATTATGGGTTTCTCTCTAGATAAAGAAAAGAAAGCAAACAGTACCAGGGCAGGACCACAGAACTCTCCCTCTTTCACAATTTTTATTTTTAATAAAAAATCAGTATCTGTGAGTGTGCACAGTAAGACTTTATAGACTTTTAAGACTTTTGAAGACTGAGTACTCAGGTAACACAATACATCTGTGTGGGCAATAAAATATTTTAGAAAATTAGCATATACTACTGTCTGTGCTCTTTCCCAGCAAAGTTCATCACCATAAATGTTGGCACTTAGTATGTTCACAGAACCATACTAATGGGTGCACATGACCTTTAAGACAATAGCCCTCTCCTTAAGGAACTAAAGTGTGATACAAAGTTTACAAAAACAAGAGAATCAGTGAAGATACAATGATGTGTGGCAAAAAGGTTTATTTTTTAAAAAAGTGCAGACAATATAATATACATATCACATTGTGTGTGTGTGTGTGTGTCTGTGTGTGTGTGTGTGTGTGTATACGAGGGGCCTTCAAAAAGTTCATGGGAAGATTCGCATTATCTTTTTTTTCTGCATTATCTTTTAATTCCATTTTTCCACGAACTTTTTGAAGCACCCTCATATATATGTGTATCTCCAAATTCTGCATTCTTTAATTCTAAGAAAAAATAAAAATTGTGGCAGATCAGAAGGAAAGGAGTGGTAACAACACTTCCTTCTCAGGTTTTTGGATTGCCCTAAGATGTGAATGTGACTAGGGACTGAAGAAGAGTTGGGGCTATGAACTTGCCAATCCAGAGTCTAAGGTACAATTAGAAAAGAAAATGGCTCCATGTTACACCACCTTTCAAAGAATTAAATTCTCTGAAATTAAAAGGAGCTCCATCCACTGAAAGATTCTACACAGACCCATTTATTGCCTCTCCATGTGAGCCCTGACACATTATGCAGAATCTCAAAGGAAAAGACCATAAGCAGCAATGACACATTTTATTATTCTAGGATTTTTAAGTGTACATCATGTTGAAGGCTATTGATATTAGTTACATAAAATTTTATATGTACCAAATAAAAACTATATGGCCAAGAAAAAAACATAAGTTAAAAAAAAAAAAAAGTTTAAGAAGGAAATAAAAATTGCTTAAGTATACATAAACCATATAAAAAAGAATGCGAAGGTTAAAGCAATATAATATTTATGAAAAATGGCAGTTGACAAATGAAGATTTAAAACAAATTATGATAGATGCCAAGAAATCAAAAAATGAAATTTAAAAATTAAAATAAAATAAAATACCAAATAAAACAAAGCCACCAACAGCTAAGGCAATTTCACCACTACCATTTTACCTCAAGGAACATTAGTATGAAATCACCTGCCACCAACAATGTTAGTTGCCATTTATTATAAATGGTTATCATACTGTTGCACTGGAACCTAGGATACTTCTCCCAGTGCTTTGGAGCTTCCATGGGTGGAAAGAAACAAGAAGTTAAATGGGCTGGTTCTAGAAGCTCTCCTCTCCTCAGTCACAGTCGCACCTATTTTATTCGCTTCATACTTTAGGATGCTACTTAAGGTTGGTCTGAAACAGGAGTTCCTCAGCTCTTCTCCCACCCAAAATACTTAAATACTACTGTTTCACAATATTATAAAAACTAAAAAGTATTTGGATGAAATAAAAACATGGAATTCTCTGGTGAATTAAATAGATGAAACCATAATTGGGTATTATTAATTTCTTATTATCACTATTTCTTCATAATTTATCTTCCCTTCCAAATAGACTTGACAGTGTACGAGATATAAACTAGTACAATATTAGGATGTATACGACTATAAATTATTAGAGGGCAGGACTACATGTACCTATTTCATAGCACCCTTAGCACAGTCCAGTGATGACTTTGGTGTTTAGTATGTGATGTAATTGTTCCTCCCTGCATGGATCAGGATAGGAACAGGAACAAGTATACACAGCAAACCTAATCTTTCATGGAGTTCTCACTGTATGTACCACCTCAATAATGAAAGCTTTTCTGCTCCCACTGTGGCACATTTTAAAATGCATCAGCATGTGAGCTTGTGTTTTTGTTCAAGTATTTGTGCCTATGAAAAAAATGTTTCTCAACTTTGGGATATAAATTCTTTATAATTCAATAAAAATAAGAACATCGTATTTGTCTTTTGAAAACCATGAAGAACCCTACTGAGGTCCTACAAATAAAAGCAATACAATACGATAAAAGTTTCTTTTTACTTTTAAAAGGATGGGTTACAAAAAGCAATGATGTGAGGAAAAAAAAAAAAGCCATAATAACTCTGAGAAAATCTGCAAATGCTATTTCACTCTCATTGTTACTCAAATTTTCTGAAAGTTACACATTTTTATTTTAGATAACTTCAATTAGAGCCTCCACAGAAGTAGTTTTACAACCTGCTGTATATTATGTTCATTTTGAAAGTCCATTGCATTGAAAATACATATAAAGACTTTTTGACCCAACATCCAAAATCTAGTATCTGATTACACGAATTTAAAAATAATAGATTTTTATAAAATTAAAAAGTTTTTTAAAGTAAAAATTCTTTAACCTCAGATAAAATTTAGTAGTACAGAATCTGGGAAAATCATACCTCATCAGTGTTGTATATAATCTGGAGTCCTGAGGAAATCATTTCCACAAGATAAAGGAGATAGAGTGACACTGCATTTATCTGAAACAGCAACAGTAAAAGGTTAAAGGAAATAACAAAAATATTATGCTATGAAATTAAATGTGGAATTAGTTCATAATAAAATCCTAGCTTTGTATGTAAAATTCTAAAATCTTCCAGTTCATTGTGAAGGGTAACACTTGAGTAGGGAAATGGCTACAAACAGAATTGTTAGCAACTATTTCTACAACATTTGTTTTCTAAGATTTATTTTCAAACTATGGGTCTAAAGTACTCCTACTGTGGAATAGTTTTGCACCATAGGCAGCTATGTAATGTCAATGCATCTCAAATATATGAAAATGAAAAAGTTATTTGGCAAGCAAGACATTATGACCACACCAGTACACCATAAACAATAGGCAGTGCATTTTGAAAACGGCCATATTCAGAGAATACAGTCATAATAGTCATATTTAGAGAATATAGAATTTATGTAACCTGCAGAAACATTAATTTTAATCAACGGCATAGCATACAATTTAAAATATACTTACGAACAAATTAGTTTTATGAACAAATGAGGTATTCTTTTATTATATGATCTAAACAAAAATAACAAGGACAATAATATCTACTTTAACAAAAAAAGATTCTCACAAAATCTTGAATGAAATGTGTAAATTGTCTCAGGTAAAGAAGCAGGAAACATACATGCTACAAAATGGACAATCCTCTTGTGATGGTCAGTTTCAGGTGTCAACTTGACCGGATAAAGGGATACCTAGATAGCTGGTAGAGCATCATTTCTGGGTGTGTCTGTAGGGTGTTTCCAGAGAAGACTGGGTGGGTAAGATCCACTCTTAATGAGGGTGGCACAATCTAATTGGCTGGGGCCCAGATAAATCAAAAAAGCAGAGGAATGGTAAATTCTTGCTCTCTCATCTAGAGTGGAGACACCCTTCTTCTTCTGCCCTTTGACATCACAATTCCAGGTTCTCTGACTTTTGGACTCCAGGATTCACACCAGTGGCCCCCAGGGCTCCAAGAGTTACACAGGCAGCTTCTCTGGTTCAGAGGCTTTCAGACTCAGACTGAGCCACGCTACAGGCATCCCTGGTTCTCCTGCTTGTAAATGGCCTACTATGGAACTTCTCAGACTCCATAATTGTGTGAGCCAATTCTCCTAATAAATTCCTTCTTATATATTTACATATATTTACACACACACACACACACACACACACACACACACACACACTCACACACACTATATCCTATTGGTTCTGTTTCTAGGGAGAACCTGAAAGAACCTGACTAAGAACACTTTAAAAACATTACATTAAATGAAAGAAGCCAGTCATAAAAGATCATATATTGTATGATTCCATTTACATGAAATGTCAAGAATAGGCAAATCCACAGAGACAGAAAGTAGACTGGTAGTTGCATAAGGCTAGAGGGCTTCAGGAGATAACAGGAAGTGCTAATGGACATGTTTCTTTTGGGGGTGATGAAAACATTCTAAAATTGATGTGATAACAGTTACACAACTCTACGAGTATTTTAAAACCATTTAATTGTATTCTTTACATAGGTGAATTATATGTTATATGAATTATATCTCAAGCTGTTAATTAATTAATTAAGGCAGTGAAAATTTTTAACTTATTCAGGAAACTGTCAACCTGAGTTAAAAACAAACAGCAAGCTGTAATTTTGTTCTCATACAATTCTAACACAGAAGATTATTACCCTCTGACAGCCTTGGTAGCTTATTCTATCCTAGATTTTCTTCCAACCCTTAATGAGTAACTGATGGAAAGTTGGGGCAGAAAATTATTAATGCCCTGAAAGCCTTGGAAAAAGCAGCCCATGTGCGACCAGAGTCTGGCACTGCTGGTGGCCCTCTCAGAAAACAGGCCTGCCCTGGCTGTCTCCTGACTTCCTTGCACTCAGAATTCAGTGAATATCAGGGCCTTGTTGAGGTCCAAGTGAAAATATAGTATTCCAAGTGAAGATAGAGGGTTTAGGTTTTTTCAACTGACATAAACTTTGAGTGACCTTCCACTCAAATATTTTCTTACATCACTAACACTGGCCTGTCAGAAACAACTTCAAAAAAATTTCATTCCTGTGGACAATCATTTACAGGAACACCATAAGAGCTCTGTGCTCTGACTTTTAGGATGTTTCTGTGAGAAAATGTAAATGGTAAATTGTAAAGGGATTGTCAAATAACAGGATAACCAACATTTATTTAATGCCTAATAAGTGCGGGACACTGAGCTTAAATTCTCAAGTACAGAAATAAATGACCCTGTTATCTTCTGAAACCTTGTTTCAGATAGTAACTATATTTATCAAAGCAAAAGCCACATAAAATCTAATTACATTATACAGAGATAAGGTTAAGGTTGAGAAACTACATATTCATATAACACTAATTCTCCAAGGCACTGTTTACAAATAAGTACAAGAGTTTCTGTTGCATAGAAATGGGGGTACTGCACTTTCTGTGTTTGGAGGTGACCTACTGAAGTAAAAGATTTCAGATCTCCAGAGAGAGGGACCATAGAAAGGAGATAACCTTATTTTCATAAGGAATATATTAATAATAAGTATTCAGTCTAAAGATAGCAAAACCAAATGCTGAACAGGAAGAAAATCCATTAAAGATAAATAGCATATAGCATATATAATATTTGTATCCTAGAAACAAACCAAGATGTCCAGCTAAAAACAATACACAGTTGTGAGAGGAAAAAAAAAAAAAACACAAAACGTAAAATTCACAGTGTATTCTTAGCATAGATATAAAATTTAACATATTATACAAGACAAAATCTATGGACTTCAGAAATGCCTTTTGGAATTACATTTCGATGGCATGTTTTTAGCTTTACTGAAGGTTGGTATATTAAAAAATAAACAGCCATAAAACAAAAATTTCTGATTTGCTGTTATATACGGCTGTCAATTGGCTTTTATTCCCTAGTTCCTAAGTGTTGAAATTCTCCTAAATTTGATAACAAGTAAAAGCCTTTGTTACTGAAAGAACTGTAGGCTTCCTTCTTCTAGATAGAAATAATATTATAGTCCATCTAGTTGTCCTTTTTGTTTGAGGACCAAGAACTCAATCAGATTTAATGTTAAATCATAGTAATTAATTCAGCCCTGGAGGTTAGCATTTCACTTTCTTCTCCAAATCAAGGTTGATTTCACACTTCTATCCTGAACACTTTATGAAATCTACTTTTAAAAAAAATGTAAACAGCTGCAAATCTTCTATAATTGTATTAGTCAATTTTCTGTTCCTTATGACAGAATAACCGAATCTGGGTAATTTACAAGAAAATGGAATTTACTTCTAACTCTTTTGGAGGCTGAGGAATCCAAGGCCTGGGGGGTGCATCTGATGAGGGCCTACTGCTTAACGGGACTCTGTACAGAGTCCTGTGGGGATGCAGGGAATCACATAGTGAGGACTGAGCAAGAGTGCATTTACATGTTTCCTGCTCTCCTTAAAAACCACAGGTGCCACTCCTGTGATAATCCATTAATCCATGAATGGATTAATCCATTCATGAGTGCACAGCCATCATGGTCCAATCACTTCTTAAAAGCCCCACTATTTAAATACCATATTGGAGATTAAGTTCCAACATGAACTTTGGAGGGGACAAACATTCAATCCATATCAATGATACAGAATATAAACAGAAAATTTGCAATCTTCTCTTTTTACCTGAAGATGACCATATTCTTCATAGGAGAGCACCTCATCTCCTGTGTACACATTGAACACAGAGTGAAGACATGTTGTTGGGCGGGGATCCTGCTTAAACTGCTGGACCTAGAATCAAATATAGAATTTAAATAATACTAGTAATTCACATACTCATTCAACACTAGAGATTGTAAGTTATTTTTCATGAAACTTTTTAATGAAGAAAACTAAAGCTTATAGGCAGAAGACTGAGCAAAGCTGAAATAGTACCCTTTCTAAAGAAACAATATGTAGACAATAGGTTCATAACTACTAACATAATACAGTTAACATAATTGTCAATTGATTTTTCACAAGCATAGCAACTCAAGTGTACTAGGGAGCATGTTATCATCGTAACAATGGCTTTTTGCACATTATTTAATTTTAGAGTAAAATACTGCTTTATTTTGTAAGACAGGATTTCAGTGATTGTATTCCATTGTGCTGTTATTTGGAAATGCTTACATGACACTCGTAATGAAAATGCAGTTCAGGCCACATTCTAATTCGGTAAGTGTTCAAACTTCAAATGTGATTTCTTTCTCTAAGAATCACAAATTTATGCTCCTGTTAACATGTTTTCATTTCCTCTTCCGTATATACGTTCATTACTAAGGCATCAATTCTAAGAGAATATAGGCCACACTTTTATATTTATTAATTAGATATAAAATTTAACCATTTTAGAATACTAAATAAATACTAAATGATCCATCAGACAAACTCCAAAGACAAGAAAAAACCTATCCTTATGACTGAAGCACCTGACCAACAAAATTATACTCAGGATCTATCAGTAGGTAATCAGGACCAAGATAATGAAGACACAGTTAGAGATATATGTTTTCTATTTATAAAGTGACCAAGCCATTTGGTGTTAACTGAGAGAAGGTGGCTATCCCTTCTTCATATCTGAAACTGCTGGCAATAGCATGAAACTACACAAACAGAAATTAATTTAGTCATTCATTTCACACTACTGTGATTATTTTCTCGAAACCCTGAGCATTATTTTGGGCTCCTATACAAAAATATGGTGAAATTGAAACTAACACATTTTTCCCACTTGGTATGGATCTAAAAGGATAAAGTTTTCTCAGTTTAATAAAGTGACTGCTGCAGTTGACAAAGCGGTATTTGTCATTTGTCTTCACAACATGCAAGAACCCAGCAGGAGAATTTATATTCAATCACTATGTCAGGGGAAAAGCAACTACTAAATGATTAAAGATGCTCTAATAGGAATTATATAACTACACTTTGAGTTTTAAAGCTATTAAAAGACAAGTAATTTAAAATTTCAGGAAAAAATAAGATCCAAACTCTAGAAGCTTTGAAGATTAACGGGGCATACTGTATGTCAATTATATAAATAAAAAGTATTCTTGAAAGCAGTCAAAAACAGGAGGACATAATTAGCATTTTATATAATGTCTGGCATCTGGCAATTAAAAATAAAGTTAATGATAAAAGCAAAATTTTCTAGGTTAAAATACACCTAGAATAACAGTTTTTCCATTTGTGTTTCACTTAGATTTTTCCCCCCAAAGTCTTATCATTGTGAATAAACAGCTTATCATTTGGAAAAATGTAACAGTATTTTGTCATCCATTCTTAATAAACAGACTTGAAATAAGCACTTAGAGGGAAAAAAATCATCTCATAAGGGAATCATGGAATAATAAATTTTATAAAATTTTAATATTTCTCATTAATTAAAAACTATTTAGTAGCACTTTAAACAATTTTTTTTTTTTCTTCTTTTTTTTTGGTCTTTTTTTTTTTTGTGACCGGCACTCAGCCAGTGAGTGCACCGGTCATTCCTATATAGGATCCGAACCCGCGGCGGGAGCATTGCCGCGCTCCCAGCGCCGCACTCTCCCGAGTGCGCCACGGGCTCGGCCCTAAACAATTTTTTAAGAACATAATTAGGCATAGCAACATTCATAGCCTATTGTAAAGCAAATCTCTGCCCTCCAAACTAATTAACTGAAGATTTAATCAACTTTTAAAAATTCTGAATGCTTCTCCATAAGTAGTATTAGAAAAAAGAACTAAATGAGAGAACAGGCATGTGAACATTTAGAGGTAAAGCATATTGGACATTAATAAGCAGATACTAAGACAAATGTCAAAACAATAAAACAGATATCAGATTTCTTTACAATTACATAAATCAAGGGCAACTCTATTCACTCAAATTCATAATATATTTAAAATATCTCTTTTAGCTAGTACTTTGAGAAAAGACATCAGGAAGCATGTTTTGTAACAAGATATCAATAAAAGTGGAGAAGTTTGACTTTCTAGATCATGATTTTACTTCAGAAGACAAAGAAGGGAGGTTTGAGGTCAAATAGCAAATGAACATTACAAATGTGCTTTGCTTTAGTTTTAAGGAAAAAAAGGCTGAAAGATAAATATTTCACATTTTAAAACATGTTTTCCATATTCCACATTGCTATAGAATCATGAAAGATACAGCAGAGACTGGAGGAAGACAACAATGAGCAGCAGAGGGGAAGGTATGGTGAAAAGCACTGAGCTGGGTACATAGTTCAATTTCCCTGAGTCAGTTCCTCTTACTCACATGTGGATTATAGTAATATCCTCCTTTCCTACTCTAAAAGGTTATGGGGATCAAGAAAGATTATAACAATGAAAATGCTTTAAAATTTGTAAAACATCTTTTACTCCTAAGAATAACAGAACCCAGCATTTTGTGGTATGTATGTCTACCCAACATGATCCATACCTTCTTATAAATCACTTTATTTTAATGGTCCACCATCACAGCCACATAAGGAAAGATATGACAATCCTTTATAATTTGAGGAATTTAAGACAGTTTAAGTCACATTCAAGCTGTACAAGTATTTAAAAGAAAACATAATTGTGATGACTGGTTAGTAAGGTTGAATAATATTTAGAAAAGGCCATTAGCAATTGGCTAACCATGCCAGGAAGAAAAAAACCTTAAGCTATTACATCATTGTCTTCCTTCTGATAAACAATTCTAATTTAAGTCTGTCAGCTTGTTAAGCAAACACATGAAATTCATAGTTCTCACAATGTTTCCTAGAGAGAAAGGTTAAATTCATAAAGATATTAGGCATTCCTAATATGATACATGTGAAATAAACAGTAACATCTCACACTTAGGAAAATAACTTTAATCACAATTACATCAATACAACACAAAACATACTAGTTTAATTCTAGTATGTCAATATATGACATACTAATATTTCAAGCATCTGGATAACCTTCATAATAATGATTTGCAAAGTCAAATCTCTGTAGATAAATTACAGTTTGTCATATATATATATTATCAGCTTGTGAATAAATTTACTTTTTTCTTGCCATATTCTGGTGGCAGAATATAAATGATTTTTCTTTTTTTTTAGTTTTGACTTCAAATCTTAAGATTTGCTATCACTTGTTTTTATCTTTTTAAGCATAAATTAAAACTTATTATTAAAAACAAACAAAATACTAAGTGATCAAAATTGCCTGCATGGTTACTGGTGTGCACCTTTGCTAAAATGCAGAAGTCGGAAACATATCTGAAGCACATGGTCTAGAAGGGAGAGGGAATAATACTAATGATAACAATAAATATTTACCATATGCTCACCTGGTACCAGCCCCTGTACTGGGTGCTTTCAATACATTATTTCTTAATCCTTACAAGAACCCAATGAGGGCGGTACTACTAATACCCATATTTTTTTTACAGATGAAAAAAATTAAGGCACACAGAAGTCAAATAATTTGTCCAACATCACACAGCTAGTGACAGACCATTAACCAGTCCATGAGTTTATGCTGATTGTCCAGAAAAGAGTTAACACAATAGTCCTGAGAATGCTGTCCTTAGAAAAGACTGTTTGTAAGGCTGACACTTGGCTGGTATGTGGGAATTTGGATTTTGGGAAGGTTACCACCATTCCTTCATGAGTGGCTCACTATACCTACTGTTTATACATACAACGAAGTTTATGATACACACCTGGTTTCCTTCTAGGAGTCTGGAATATTGGTAAGCACGAGGGAGAGGGTACCTACATGACCAGCCACCAATAAAACATTGGGCAATAAAAATCTTGAGCCTATAATGAGCTTCCCTAGTAGACAACATTTTACATGCATTGTCATGATTAGTTGCTAGGGGAATTAAGTGCATCTATGTGACCCCACTGGGAAAGGACTTTTGGAAGCTGGCACCCGGTTTCCTCCAGACTGTGCCGCACCTTTTCCCCTTGTTGATTATACTTTGTTTCCTTTCATTGTAATAAACCATAGCCATGACTATAATTATCTGCTGAGTCACATGAGTCCTCCTAGTGAACCACCAATCCTGAGGGTGATTTTGGGGACCCATGACACACTGATGTACATATATGGACATGTACTGTATTAGGACCTGGGATCAGAGAGATGTAGGTAAGTAGAGGGAATAGCACATTATATTTGCATAGAGCCTTAGAGTTTAAAGAATGTTGTTATGTATATTACTTTCTTTAATTTCCACATAACCCTGTAAAGTTCATCATTTTCTTTTTTTTTTTTTTTTTTTTCGTGACCGGCACTCAGCCAGTGAGTGCACCGGTCAGTCCTATATAGGATCCGAACCCGCGGCGGGAGCGTCGCCGCGCTGCCAGCGCAGCACTCTACCAAGTGCGCCACGGGCTCGGCCCAAGTTCATCATTTTCTAAGCCTATAATTCCTGGTCCATTTGTCTGAGAATGAATGAAATATTATATTTTTAAACAAAAATTCACTTAAGCCAGAGCAATTCACATGTCCAAAAGTAATTTTGACAGGGATTTTCCTTAAGTAATGTAATATTGGTTGGAATTACAGGCATTTGTGACGTTCCTGAGAAACTGGGTCTTTATGAAGCAAACACCAGATGCAAAACACAAACAAATTCAAGTCTAAATAACAATTCTCAGTCACCTCTCATTTAAGATGTTGCTTCAATTTCAGGATTTCGAATCCCTGGGCTGGAAAGGTAAAGGCTGTTCTAACCTATCTAGACTGCCCTAGGATGTGACTTTCCCTTTTTAAAGTACATTATTCTTCAGAAGATGCTATTGGTGTACTGGTTAAATTAATCCTACAGAACGATGTAAGAATTCCAGTCCACACCACAGTGTCTTACCTTATCGGCCTGACGCATATAGCAGTAGAGAATCCCTCTCATACATTTTATAGCAGAGTGCTCCAGTTCATGGGTCCTTCCCTTGTCATCATCAATACGCCTGGGTGAGAGAGATAACTCATGAAACAAATTGGAAATGCATTTAAAAAGGAAGCAGACCTTTTGATAATTAAGTATTTAACTATCTGGCTAATCCTGTGTTCTGGCAACATCTACTAATTCTGTCACAGTGAAACTCCATTTTCCCAGCAGATGTGGAAACATTGCAATTAAAAAAAAAAAAACCCTATGATGAAACTTGTAGGGATTTTTCCTTCTTTTAAGGAAATAAGCCTTATAAATAGCATATAATATTTTCTATAATGATCTGGCTGAAACTTTAAAGGATATTTCTACATTGGAAAAAATCCACCAAAACATTTTTTAAATTCACTGTTACAGAGGCAATTTTTAATATCTATCCTTTTAGGTTATGGAATGGAGACTTGGATTTAAAGAAGCATGGGTAAAGGTACAAGTATGCCTTCTTTGCTCTGCCATGTGCTTAATACTGCCAGGGCAGGCACTTTAATCAGTCAAGGATGCTTTCAACTAAACACACATTCTTTATCATACATGATATATTTTAGCATAAAATTTTTATATTCTCAGGTCTTATTTTAAAATCAATTGACCATAGTTTATATCTCCCTTGCTTTTAAAAATAAAGAACAAAACAAAATAAAACTAAAACCAATTAAATTAAATTAAAAAATAAAAATAAAGAACAGCTAAAATCTATTTAAACAAGGTTTAGACATTCTTTCTATAGCTTGCTTTTTAATTCTAGATCAGTGACTTTTAAAAGGTGTATGAGAGTTGGTAACACACACCTTCTGAAAATCACTATTGAAAAATAAAAGTGACTTATTCATTGTTTCACTTAATCTTAAGTAAAATACCTAGTGATCATTCTCACTTGATTAAAAAGTATCACTTTTTTCCTTTAAAAGTATACTATAATTACCTCCTACTCCAATCTCATAGGTCTCATACACCACTACTGGAAGGAAAGATTACTGTAACATAGTATGGCAAATGTTAGTAAAAAGTAAATTATTCATTAGCATATCATTCCTCCTTATTCATGCAGGCACTGCAGTACAATAACATGATTTAGCTCGATACAGCATTCCCCGCCCACCCCCCTCCAACATCAGACACAAGTGTTTTAATACAGGCAAATTCTACCTAGTGTGCCCAGCAAAGTAAGGACTTTAAATTCTCTATCAGATGTTAGAGTTTTTTGGGAAAAGATTAATGTCTGACTTTCGTCCATATGCTGTCTGTATTCCTGTCTTTTTTTAAAGCAATTTCTCCCCAACATTTTATTTAGAAAAATTTCAAATCTACAAAAAAGCTAAAGTGATGCTACAATGAATAAATCTTTTACTCTTCATCTAGATTCACTAGCTGCATTCTCTAATTACAATTTTTTTCTTCACTATTTGAAAGTAAGCTACAAATATCATGACTCTTCACCCCTACACACTTCAGAAGTAAGTAAAAAACAAGGAGATTCTCCTACAAAATCATAGTACCATTATTATACCCACAGAATTTAATACTGGTATTATATTCTATAATACACAGTCTAGACTCAAATTTATTGAATTATCTCCAAAATGTACTTTATAGTATTTTTTATGCATGATCCAATCAAGGAACATATATTATATTTGGTTGTCAAATTTCTTTAGTCTCTCTTAATCTAGCCATCCTCACACCTATTTCCTAACCTTCTATGATACCTTCATTTTTTAAGACTCCAGGCAAGTTGTCTTATAAGAAGACATAGTCCAGCTTTGTCTGATTATTTATTCACGTGTAATCACATGTTAGACATTTTGGTAAGAAGTTAGCATGCTTGATGCATACTTTCCATTGCAACAAATCAGGAGGTACCTAATGTCAGTCTGTCCCATTACTGGCTTACCCACTTGGTTGAGGTGCTATTGATGCTCCCTATACTCCTAAGACCAGTACCAGCTTTACATTTAATAAAGCTATATTGTACTTAAATAGAATATGTAAGGACATGCTTTTAGTGATATAAGCACACAAGTGTGTTAAAGATGACTACTTCATAATATCTCAGTATTTGATTATCTTTTAAAAACCTGACACATCAATGATTTACAATAGATGAATCACATTCCTGTGGAACATACAATATTTTTTTTTTTAGTCGTTATGTCTTCTTCCACCCCACCCCACCCCGGTTTTGTGTGTGTGTGTGTGTGTGTGTGTGTGTGTGTGTGTGTGTGCGTGTGTGTGTGTGAATTTATTTATTTATTTTTAGCTCCCACCAATAAGTGAGAACATGTGGTATTTCTCTTTCTGTGCCTGACTCGTTTCACTTAATATAATTCTCTCAAGGTCCATCCATGTTGTTCCAAATGGCAGTATTTCATTCGTTTTTATAGCTGAGTAGTATTCCATTGTGTAGATATCCACTCATCCGATGATGGACATTTGGGGTGGTTTCAACTCTTGGCTATTGTGAAGAGTGCTGCGATGAACATTGGGGAACAGGTATACCTTCGACTTGATGATTTCCATTCCTCTGGGTATATTCCCAGCAGTGGAATAGCTGGGTCATATGGTAGATCTATCTGCAATTGTTTGAGGAACCTCCATACCATTTTCCATAGAGGCTGCACCATTTTGCAGTCCCACCAACAATGTATGAGAGTACCTTTTTCTCCGCAACCTCGCCAGCATTTATCATTCATAGTCTTTTGGATTTTAGCCATCCTAACTGGGGTTAGATGGTATCTCAGTGTAGTTTTGATTTGCATTTCCCGGATGCTGAGTGATGTTGAGCATTTTTTCATATGTCTGTTGGCCATTTGTATATCTTCCTTAGAGAAATGCCTACTTAGCTCTATTGCCCATTTTTTAATTGGGTTGCTTGGTTTTTTTGTTTTTTTTTTTAATTGGGTTGGAACACACAATTTTTAAATCTGAAATACTCAGGTGGGTCACTTTCAGAAAATTAATATTCAGAAACAATCTTAATAATCTTTTTTTTTTTTTTTTGTCGATATACATTGTGGATGATTATTGTTGCCCATCACCAAAACCTCCCTCCCTCCTCCCTCACCCCCTCCCCCCACCAATGTCCCCTCTGTTTGCTTGTCGTATTAATTATGGTTAAAATGTATTACTATGTGCAAAGATCCATGTTTGGTGTTTTCTGTGCATAAAGAAATAAAGAAGAAATTTTGAATTGTGAAACAATTCTTTTTTTTTAACTTTATAAAATAATAATTTGACTTACCACCAGATTTAATAACTGATACCTCAATTAAGTGCACTGGCAAAAACACTAAACAGGAAAAAGAAAAATCAGAGACCTGGCTCTGGCTCCATCATTAACTAGTTGTATAATTTTTAACAAACATGTTAACTGCTCCAGGTGCTAATTTTAGCATCTGCAAAATTCAATTACCATTAATTCCCTCTATGATTGAAACTAATTAACTCAATGAGAATGGGAAGGTAGTTCATTCTGCCAAAGACTAATGCTGATTTACAAACCTAGAGACAAAAAATTTTGGTCACAAAGTCATAAAATGTTAGAACTGGTCTTATGTAATCCCTTAAATGAAAAGATTTAGAGGCCTAAAAACGGACATGAGGGACTTATATGTCACACAATAAGCAGAGCTCAAAGATAGCCATTCAATTTGTCTTAGTCCTACAAAACCCTACTATCTAGACTTGGAGTTACTAGGAGAGTACACACCAGCTCACCTGTATGCAAGAGCCAAAGCCCAGGCCCCGGCAGCGCAGTACAGGCTGTCCTGGATCTTGGCCTTCTGATCACCACCACATGTTTTAGTGGGAAAGAGACCTGTAGTTGGACTTTGATACTGCAGCAATGTTGATTTGACTGCAATTGAAGGTAAGACAAAGAATGAATTGTAAGCCAACCATTTTCCTTGGGCCGTCTTAATCCTTTTTCGTTTCGTCATCCCACTTCTAACAATTTAGCTGTTTCTAAACTTAGCTATAGGATATAACTTTTGAAGATGTGGAAACAACTTCATGTTGTTCCAGCCTAAGTGGGAATACACCCTGCATTAAGGGGTCTTTCAGTTTTGAGGAAAGGACTCAGCTAATTAGGACTTTAAAAGTCTTTACCATATCCTGGTTAATGTCAATATATGTTATAAGTCTTATGAAGACAATATCATGTACAGAAAAGAAAAAGATCAACCAAAATACTGAGCATAATATTTTTAAACAATCAGTTCAATAGTACCACAAAAAGTAGCATACATTTGCTAAATCACAAAGCCAACTCAACTGCTTTAAGTAAATTATCATCAACTTGCAAAGGGAATAAAGATCATGGAACAGGCCAGAATCCTGCATTTCACTGATGACTAGTTTGTGCCTGGTCTTCAGAAGAGTGTGTTTCTTTTACTTATTACATCGTACAGGTTAGGAATATGTTTAATATTTCAGTACTAAATCCCATTCTTATATAACAGGGAAACAGCAGCAAGTTTGTGAACATTTTACTTAAGTAAAAGGTCTAAAATTAATATTTTATTATCTTTAATTAAAAAGTCCTAAAGCAGGAAAACTAAAATTAAATTTCCTAAAAGCTATTTTATTCTTGTCTAACTATAAATGGATGACTAATGTTTTTCCTAAAATACATGAAATTAATCTATTCTTGATTGGTTTATGTCAACTACTGTTTAGGATAGTTTTTCAAAGGTCTAAAACACTCTGGTCCTTCACTGCAATTAAAGAATTAAAATTTCTTTTTCTGGGCTGAGCCCGTGGCGCACTGGGGAGAGTGCGGCACTGGGAGCGCAGCGACGCTCCCGCCGCAGGTTCAGATCCTATATAGGAATGGCCGGTGCACTCACTGGCTGAGTGCCAGTCACGAAAAAGACAAAAAAAAAAAAAAAAAAAAAATTTCTTTTTCTTTTTCTCCAACTAAATTGATCTTATCATGATCACTTCTTTAAGAATACCAGGTATTTATTATTTTTCCTGGAGCAAAGAACTGGGTCCTTGCAGTCAAAAGTAAGCAATTGACATATCTTTAAAAAATGTAATTAGTTCTCTTTATCTAGTTATTGCTACAAAGATAATAAGAAGGGTAACATAAGAATGTATTCCAGAATCTTAACCAAAATAAGTTGAATTAAAATTTTACAAGAGACTGAAATAGATAAAAAAAATCCATATCTTAAGGGGAGACAAAGAAAATTTTATATTATTTGCCATACTTGGACAAGTAAATGTCACAAGAAGCAAACTGACAAGAAAATAAATAAGTATTCCCATTTATAGTGTGATGAAGAGAGGAGTGCCACACACACATATCCCACACACAGCATATCTTTAATGCTTATTCACATTAAAAAACAAGGTTTGCCAGGTTGATCCTGGAAAAGGAAAATAAAACAGACAGAAACCCAATGACCTGATATTAATAATAACAACCTAAGATTCCTCTTGTATCTCAATAAATTTAGAAATGGATACAAAAAGTTCAGGACTACCTGGGAGATATGTATAGGTAAATAAATAAGTTGATACTTGTATGAAATATTCGTGTATTAATCAAGAAACATACTAAATTTCTCAAATCTGGTAATGTTTAAGAAGATTAAAAAAACACAGAAGATATTGGTAACAGTTTTAAAATTATTCAAGGGCCAGATATAACCTGCTGGATTCCTTTTATAGATCCAGTATTGATGTGCAATTGGAATAATCGCCTAAGCACTGAAACTACCCCAACATCCAAATGATAGAACAACATTATCCATATAATGTACACAATATAACTAAGGCAGGATAAATACTAATCATAGTTACCTAAGGACATGTTTTCTTCAGGTTTTGCTTACCAATTCTGTAATAATGATCCAATTTATCCCACAGAGTTTCATTATCAGGTCTTGGAAGATTAATGCTTTTAAGAGGTTCATAAACTGAGCCTAAAAGAAAAATAAAAACCCATCAAATTTAGTCATTTTTACCCAGATAACAAAGAAAAATTCTAATCAAATGAAGAAGCACTACTTAACAGTCTAATTTTCATTTTTATATGTGAAATACCATATTTCACAAAGTAAAACTTTTGCTGGGAGAAGGAGAGAGAAAAGCACCCTCGACAACAAGTATAGAAGAGCTCTAAATGTCATGAAATATTCCCACCCTCACCCCCAGCACTCAGTCCAACTCACTGAGGTGCATACTGGTCCTAACAATTCAAACATCACTAATACTCATGTGGTAGTAACTAGCTCAGTAATTTCTAATTACTGAAAAATATATCTAATTATGTGCCCTTAAATCCAAAACCTTATTCCTTATGCGGATGATCCTTCAGGCAATTTTTTGGTCAAATGATCATTATCTCCAAAACCTTAAGGCTAAAAGGTAATGCTCACATATTCCAAAGACATCTACTCCACGAATTTTCAGCTAGTTTTCATACTGAAATTCTTAAGCCTCCACGTTCTCCTAGGCAGATAATACTCTTTGCCTGATAACCTAGTCTATAAGCAGAGATCATTTCTACTTCTCAGCCATGAAAATTACTCCATGGTGTTAGCAGAACACACTGTTCAAAAGCTACCAAACCCACAATAATCATGATAATTTGCCACAAAATGGATATAGAAAATTGTTCACTTGACTAGTGCACTTTCTCAACTGCTGACTGAAAGAAAGACATCTGAACCTTCAGCCATCAGACTAAGTACTGCCTCTTATTCTTTAAAAGCACTCAGAAATCATAAACATCTCAAGGTCACAATTAACTCACCTCTGGATTCAGGTAATGCATACCATACAGTCTAACGACATAGCACAAAAATGAACCTATAATTTACTTGGGGGGGGAATCATGTTGTCATGCATTAAGTTTCTGGAGAAACTTATGCCGAGTGAAATAAGCAAAGCACAGAGGGATAAATACTGCATGTGCTCACTCATATGTGGGAGCTAAAAGAGAAAGAAGGAAGGAAAGACCAGAGTAGTGCATTGTTCTTGCAGAGGGAGAAAACATTCCTTGGGCTACAAAGTGGAGTCGTGGGGGGGGGGGGAAGAGGGGGGAGGGAGGTTGGGGAAAATTGGGTGGGAGACATGGTGTATAAATGCAATTTCTGGTAATAGGTATGCTGCCAGTATGAAGCTGGCCCTCACATCATGGGCACGAGGGGTGACAATTAGCTTTGTATCTCATGAATATTCATAATAAAAAATAAATAAATAAAATTGAAAATAGAACTACAATATAATCCAGTAATCTTACTGCTGGGTATATATCCAAAGGAAATGAAATCAGTATGTCAAAAAGATATATGCACTCTCATGTTCATTGCAACATTATTTACAATAGCCAAGATATGGAACCACGTAAATGAAAAAACAAAAAAAAAAAAAAGAAAAGAAAAGAAAATTAAAGCATTTACACTCATAAAATTGCTATGTCTAGGGCCGGCCCATGGCTCACTTGGGAGAGTATGGTGCTGATAACACCAAGGCCACAGGTTCGGATCCCTATACAGGGATGGCCAGTTAGCTCACTGGGAGAGCCCACTGGTGCTGACAACACCAAGTCAAGGGATAAGATCCCCCTCACTGGTCATCTTTAAAAAAAAAAATTGCTATGTCTACTATGATAGTTAAATACCAGGATACTGGGAATCCTTTTATGTTTAGGCAGATAGTAAACATTATGAGGGAAGTAAGGAAAGAACATTCAGGCAACAGTTCCATTATCTTTTCTGGAAAAAGATGATTTGTGGATAAAAACAGAGAATAAGAAATGGCCTGCCCTGAGTGAAGAGAAGCATTTCTAAAAAAGGCTTCATAATAGCACCAACTGAATGGCTTCATAGGGAAGAAAGGTGAGACCTATCAACATAGACAGGAGAGCAATCAGGACTACCTGCCTCCAGGAGGCGAGAGTCCAGACATGCCCTCTGCCTTACTAATTCAATTAGCTCCAGGCAGGCATTATATATGGGTAGCCTGGCAGTAGGGAAGGAATAATATGGCCACTGCTAGTATATAAGGTACTAAGCTCTGGGACACTATACCCTCCTAGTGAAGTTGATCCACTAAAAAAGAAAATAGGTAAAAATAATCACAAGTTATGAATTGTGCATATTTACACAAAGATGAAAGGGGACATCTTTGTTGGAGTGGAAGAACTGTGGGTAATAACATTTCATTTTTATTTATATCTTCATTAGTAGAGCTTTATTTTGCTTTATATGCTAAAAATAAAATCACCAAAAGTTGAATATATATTTTCATTACAATTCGGTAAAAATACATGTATGTGCATAAAGATAAAGATAGAAATAGAACATGCAAAACTGAAACAAACCTGCATTACAATGGTAGGTGAATTGATTTTGAAAGACTTTTAATGATATTATATCATATTTCAGATTTGAAAAATCATTTTTTAAAGTGCTATCACATTTAAGACTAAATGGACTAAAATAATTCTATCATCTAATTTTTCTAAAAAAAAAAATCACCAATGTTTTTTTAGATGCAACAATAAATAAAAGAAAAATCAGACTTCTGAAGAAAATATCTATTCAGTAAGAGGTAAAAGAGAAGACATTCAAAGTATAGCAGAAAAGTGTAAAAGTAAAAACATCTAATTCACTAAGAATCAATATTTTCTTATACCTTCCTGGATCTTCAAAGAAAGCCCCTGGTGAGCTAAGAATAGTTTGGTTAGCTAAATGTTGATATTTTGGTGCTCGCCACTGGATTGCTTCTAAGGTAACCACAGAAAATTAAAAAAGGATGTTCCACACAATTTATGGTGAACAGTCCACAAATATGAAGTCAAAGGAAAAGTTATCAATGGTAACAGTTTAAACAGGAATTAGACATCAGAAAAACATCAATATAAATAAAAATATGGAGGAGAATGCAATTAATGGAGTGTGAAATGCCAAAGAAAATGAAAAAGATGCAAAATAACAGAAAACTAATAAATGATTAGGGTTCAAATTAAAATGAGTTTTTAAAATGTAATTTTTTCTTTTGTATGCTTTTCCCATTTAAATTATGTCTATATCCAAACACCACAAAGTAAAATAAAACTTTATCAGTTATCAAGTGTGTAAAATGAGTTTTAACATGTCGATCTAATTTTTTTTACCTGCAAATTCCGTTCATATTAGAAAATATAATCTACATCTTCATTTCAGAACACACTATTGTCAAAGAGACACTGACAAAGAACAATACAAGAGAACAAGAGGTAGAAGTTGTTACTGGAAAAGGAATAGTACAGCTTTGCCACAAAGTAGAAAAGGGCTATTTTCTATTAAAAATTAAAGGAGTTTCCTAAGACACTTCCAGGAGCCCAAAACAATATTAAGAAAGAGTATAAACTTAAAATTACAAACTTTCTGAATTCTGCACTATAAACCATCAAAAAATTTGCTGAGTACTATGGAGTAGCTCTTAAGAAATCAGAAATACTACTGGTAATTCAAATAGCAACCATTAAAAAAATTTAAAAAGATTTTATAAGATGAAATTCTAGGTGGAAAACTGATCAGCAAACCAGTACAACAGCAATAGTCTATTATTTTGGCATAACACTTTTTTATTATATGATTCAAAGCTCTTTAATACATACAAAAATGTTATTCATCAAGACTTTGATGATCCCTGAAGTTGCTTTATCATTTCTCCATATATAGGAACAGACTAAGATAAATACTATTGTTTATTCAAATACCATTATTTGTTCATTCAATTAATATATACAGTGTATGCATATAACTCTGTTACCAAGCTTACAGTTTAGGGGGAAAGGCAAGAGAAGGTTTTGAATGAAAATAATACAAGGAAGAGAGCGGTGGAGTACAGGGCTGAAAGAACAGGGAACACCTACATTGCAATCACTGAAAACAACAGCAATTTCAGGTAATGAATTACCATCTAAATATTAAGACAACATTTGAAATCTAGAAGGGCATGAAATTATAAACATATATATATACATGCACATATACTTTATACTCATGGTTGTACACAAAGGAAAATGCACAAGTGTTAAACAAGAAGATACTATATACAGTAGTCCTCCTCTATGTGCAGTTTCACTTTCTGTGGTTACATTTACCCACAGTCAACCACAATCCGAAAATAGGCAAGTACAGTATATGAAGATATTTTGAGAGAAAGAGAGAGGCCACATTCACATGACTTTTATTACAGTGCATTGTCATAATTGTGCTATTTTATTAATTACTGTTGTTAATCTCTTACAGGGTCTAATTTATGAATTAAACTTTATCATAGGTATGCATGTATAGGAAAAAAATGTAGTATATATAAGGTTTGGTACCATCAACAGTTTCACACATCCACTGAGGGTCTTGGAATGTATGCCCTACAGATGAGGGGGGATAAGTATACCAAAATTTTCTTGAAGTGATACACATTAAATGATTTAGGTGAAGAAAGCATATCACTAACGGGGTAAATTTTATTTAAAAACTGACTCAAGTATGTCCTTTTGCAAATAGAGAATTTTATTATACAGTAAATCTAAATACTTCGGCCACAGAACTCTGATTTTCTCCCTCAATTAAAATAATTTCTTTTCACATTAAAGAAAAAGACAACAATCCATCACCCTAAAACAGTCATCATTAACATTTTGGTGCATTCCTTTCAGGCATTTCTTTAAACAATGATTAGAAACACACAGAAAATTTACCACACGTGGAATCATTATACATATGCTATTTTTATCACAGACGTTAGTCCTTTTCTCCCTTACCTCACCTCTAGCCCTCTTCTGTCCCCATCTCTAGGTAATGTTAAGTTTCCATGTCCATATAACCATAATCAAACATGTAGGCATAAATGAGGGGAGAGTCTATGGTTGCCTGTTTTTTAAAAATGGGATCATGATATAGAGCCAACCTTGGATCTTGCTCCTCTCACTTAACACCACACATGGAAATCATTCTCACTTAACACCACACATGGAAATCATTCTAAGGCAATGGTTCTTTCTAATAGCTGCTTTATATTGCAAACCACAGATACAGTACAACGGTACTTCGAAAAGTTTGTGAAAAAATAGAATTAAAAGATAATACAAAATTTCCCATGAACATTGTGAAGTACCCTCATACAATTATTCAAATATTCCCCCATAAATGGGTATATAATTTGTTTCTTGCTCTTGCCATCATAAACAATATTGCAAAAACATCCTTACACATGAGTATAGCCAGTGGTATACTGGAGCCAACTAGTGCCAGCTAGAGAGTCCAACTGTTAAAAATTTCCAGGTATTTTGGGAGCTGATGTGCAACCAACTCTGCATTCAGTGATGTCATGTAGAATTGACTAGTTGAGACAAAAACCACATGGTCTGGAAAGCCTAAAATATTTACTATCTGGCTCTTTATAGAAAAACTTTACCTACCCCAGTCTAAATTCCCAGAAGCAGTATTGAATTAAATAAGTATAATATTTACAAAATAGCAAACTGCATTTTTAAAAGGCTAAAACAATTCATATTCCTGCCAGAAATACGTGTTCTATTCTTTTACAAGTTTTTCTAAACTGATACAAGTATAGTAGTATCTCACTTTTACTTAATTTTCAATTCCCATACGATGAGAGAGTTTGAGAATCTTTTCAAATAAGCCATTTGGATTTAGTCTTCTGAAAATTGTGTATACCATTTTGCCATCTGCTATTGCACTGTTAGTCATTTTGCTATCAATTTCTAAGAGCTCTTTATATATTACATGTTACTATTTATCTAACATTTCCATTTCAAATATTTTCTCCTGAGCTTTCATTAGTATACTTACGTCACAATAGAAAAAAATTTTTAAGTTAAATACACCTATCTTTTCTTATTTGGTTTTGGTTTTCCTGTCTGTTTAAAATGATCTTTTACAACCCTTATGTTATACATAAAGTCACCTCAATGTTCTGTCGAGTTTTTTATTATGTAAAAAAAATAAAGTTTTACACTTAGTTATTTGATCTATTGAGAATTTGTTTTCTAAACTGATTTAAAAGTAAGTAGTGTATTCCATAATTTTTAAAAAGATCGCATTGGTACAATTTAGGTTCCAAAATATTGAATAGAAAGATCCATTTATCCTAAGTCATCAGCAGAGAACATGCAAGTTATGGGATTCAAATATACCATTTCCTCTTGAAATAGTAAAATTTAATCATCAAAAGGAATATAAAAACTCTAGTATCTAATAACATAGCACTTAGCCTACTTATATTTTCTCACAGGTATAACAATTTTAGGGAACATTTCAAACCTATTTGATGTTTAGCTTAAACAATAGTCAGGGATTTATGTGTAGTTGCACTAATGATTGTAAAAATCCTCATTGCCTGAAGGAATATATAGGGATTAAAAAAACATTTTATATAGCACTCAATACTGGGTATTGACACTTAAAGTTTAAACATAAGCAACATACTTTTATATTTCTTTGGGTCTTGGGTTTTTGCAGAACAATACACAAAATTTGTGAAAGTACAATCTTAGCCCAAGGAAGAATCAATCAGTATCTCCAATTAGCGTTTTATTAATGGTTCTCTAACTTTCAGATTTGAGCAAGTAGAAGTTCACCAGTTCTAGCAATTCCAACTGTAGACTCTTCTCCTGCCTTAGCTAATGGTGAACTGCTAATTTTACATATATGGGACATGATAAGAGTTTAATTTTTTAGAGTCAGTGAGATGGGAGGTGATCAGTTTCTCTGGGTTTGGGTTTCAGGACACACCTTTGAGCTTCAGGCCACTCACTCCCCAAGGCCTCAGGTTCCTTCTCTAAGCCCTCCCCTAGAGGAGAGTTACTGTTGCTGATTGTGCCTATTTTTGGCACCAACATTGACAAATTGAGACCCCAAGGGGCAGATTTATATCACTCCAATAGCTGAGCACGCTCAGTAAAAAGGAGTTATAGAACCCCAACCACTGAGCATGCTCAGTAGAGGGAAGTTTATCCTCTGAATGACCTTCCATAGAGGCACTGCAGAACGCTGAATATTCTAGGTGTTTTCCAGTGAGTATATTGGAATTCAACCAATAAGCGGGCTCTGAAAAGAGACCAACTGAGCATGTGCAAGACTGTGTTACATAACTGGGTTAAATATTTAGTTAGTTAAATATTTATTAGATAGCACGAATATGTAATAGATAATGAAACTATAAAAGTTGCATCTGGTAGAAGGCAGGGCTGCTGCTGCTCACTCACTCTACAGCCAGCCCGCACCTCGCCTGAGGTGTGTATTCCTTTCTTTTTGTATCAAACTTGCCTTTAACAGGTTGCTGTTCACTCTGGGGCCAGCATGCTCTTTGTCGATAAATGTGTATTTCTTACTTTTGTATTAAACTTGCTGAGGTCGATTGTTCGCTTTCCTGGAGCCTACCTGCACCTCTTCAGGAGAGATGTATATCCTTTACTTTTGTGTTAAACTTATTTCTAAGGAGCTGTTGCTCACTCTCTTGAGCCAGCCTACACTTTGTAATAAACATTCAGTGTGTTTTTCTTACTAAACGTTCAGTGTGTGTTTCTTACTTTGAATTCTTTCCTGTGGCAGAGTCAAGAACCTGCTAGAGTCAAGAACCTGCTCTCCTGTGGTGGAGTCAAGAACTGCTAGGGGGCGGAGTGGGTTGAGGTCAGCTACTGGGCATTCCCAGACCCTCTCCTCTGATACCATCAGAAACAAGTAAGTCTCTGAAAGCCTGAGGAGTACAGTTTTTGAAGACTGAAGTATAGATGCTAACAAAGAAGAAAGCAGGTGCAAAGAAGCAATGAATAACCAAAATCTCTGGGCTAAGATGTTCCCCAACAAGATAAGTAAGAACTAAGCAGAATCTGAAGATCTGTTGCAGAGGGTCAAATCATCCCATAGTTTCAAGAGATTTGTATATTCCCTGCACTCATATATGCATATAGGAAGATGAAGAGGGTACGAAGGGTGTAGACCGGCTAGGCATGGAGAGCAAAGAGATAATCTTGAATATACAAAATATATGCAAAACACATCTGTGGTTTATCAGTAAATTATTAAAATGTTCATTTTGAGTGCTAAGATAACAAGGGTTCCCAGAGAACAATAATCTATATATTTATCCTATGTATCATCTATATGTAATAAAATACACAGTATCTTCAAGCAACTCTGAAATTTAAATTACATCATTAACTTCAGATGATAATTTCTTCAGATGATTTCTTCATTTTAAAATTCCCTTTTACTCCTCCACTGATACGAACTAGATAGATGCTACTAAAGAAAGGACAAGATACTCCAATACATTCTCAACTTTGTATCCCTAATGCTGGCACATAGGAGGGTCTCAATAAATAATTATTGAATTGAACTGGGTGATCCACAAGATTAGGGGGAGGCTTTCTTGAATTCTTTTTTTTTTTTTTTTTTGACTGTAGTAGGTAGTTCTTTGTTTTTGTTTTTTTTTATTTTTTTTTATTTATTTATTTATTTTTTTAAATTTTATTTTGTCGATATACATTTTGGCTGATTATTGCTCCCCATCACCAAAACCTCCCTCCCTTCTCCCTCCCCCCTCCCCCGTTTCTTGAATTCTCTTGAGCAGAGTTAATTGTTCCATCTTCGGCATTCTTGCAGTACTTAAATAACTTAATGACTTAACAATAGCTCTTGCTTATCACAATACATCTTATTTTCACTATCTGATTAATGTGTTATCTCCCATACTACACTGGACACTGATCCATAACAGGGACAGTATTTAGTACATAGTAGATGGCAGTAAATGTTTGGTAACAGGAAAGGAAAAGGAAACAAGCTGACAAAAACACGTTTTAGGAAACTTTTAGCGACCAGTTGACAAATTTATTCTCACAGGCTACCCTATTGCCACTACTACCCCATCCACAATCCTCTGATTTAATGATGAAGTCCCACCCCCTCAGCAAGATTCCCATGATTAGTCAAGTTGGGAAACTTATTGTACTCACTTTAGAATGAATACATGTTAACAGTTATAATTAAAAAAATTTGAATACACTATATATGACTCAGCACTTTAAGCATCTTCAAGATCAATAATATCTCCTTGAGAAGCAAAGAAAAAAAAGTTAAACCATGATTTGCTTTTCTGTACAATTCTTCCATGCAGAGCAATTTAAAACATTAAGGAATAAATGTTTCCTTAATAGAGTAATGAATAAATTATGACACCTCCATTCAATGAAGTATCTTGAAACAGTTAAAGGAATGAGGCAGATCTATTTGTAATATCATGAAAAACCAAAAAGCATAGTGTGAAAAATGTAATGTCACAGAACAAGACATTCACAGCATAATCCTATATGTTACAAAACTAAACAATAACTATAAATGTGTAATGTTTGCAAATGTATACAAATGCTCCTCAACTTACAATGGGGTTACACCCTGATAAACCTATCATAAGTTAAAAAGATCATAAATCAAAAATGTATTTAATACACTTAACCTACCAAATATCATAGCTTAGCCTAACTTAAACACTCAGAGCACTTACATTAGCCTATAGTTGGGCAAAATTATCTAACACAAAATCTATTTTATAATAAAGTGTTGAACATCTCCTGTAATTTATTGAATACTGTTACTAAAAGTGAAAAACAATGGTTATATGGGTACTTGAAGTATGATTTCTACTGAACGTGTATTGTTTTCACACCATCATAAAGTTGAAAAAATGTTAAGTGGAACTGTCGTTTAAGTCAAGGAGCTTCTGTGTGCATATACAGATAACTAAGTACTTTAAAAATCCTAGAAGGATACACACTAAATTGTTAAAAATGATTACCACTAGGTAGAGGAGAGTGGCTTTTACTCTACATATTTCTATTTGTCTAAATATTATATAAGAAAGTATTCATTTACTACTTGTATAATTTTTCTAAATGGGGGAAATTTTGAATGCCTAACTACTATGCATTGTTCAAGATAGTTTATACAAATCACATTTCATTGTCCTGACAGTGTTGTGAGGCTGGTACTAAATTGAGGCATAGAAAAGTTATCAAATGGCAGACTGAATTTGGACGCAGGGCTTTCTGAAGACAAACTGTGTGTTCTTTTTTCCTTATACCATAAAACCTCACAACAAATGTTTCACTGAGAAGAATTAAGAGCTCTTAAACCTTGCTTTCATTTTCTACCTTATACAGCAGACTACTCCAAAACTATATATGTATATATACACACATAAGAGGGGTCTTCAAAAAGTTCATAGAATGATTTGTATTGTCATTTAATTCCATTTTCCATGAACTTTTTGAAGTACCCTCATATATACTTTTACTTACTTAATGACTCCTATTTATTTATTAGTTCATTTGAGCCCTCAAGTTTGTAAGTCTATATATTTCTCCATGGTGAGTAACAAGCTGGGTAGGAAACATTTTAAATATAAAATATGAAATGGCAAATATGCAATAACACAACTTTATAAAAAGAAAGCAAAATTTGTCTATTCAGCTTATCCAAATAAGATATGAAAAGGCCATTCCACCATTCCCATTTTATTTTTAATAAGAAGGTATTAAGTTCTTCTAGTGACCTTTAGAGAAGGAGCACAGCCTATAAAATCTATTTAAGGATATTAAACCTGGTTGATGTTTCATGTGTTGACCTTATGAATACCAATCACTCAATTAGCTATTTCATTTTCCTTCCTTATTTTTAGTCTAGTAGAGTAGCTTGCCATAATGTACTATGATTTTGTATGATTTATGTGAGGTCAGAGCTGTATTCCAACAATTCTCATATTTCTAAAAAGTTTTTGGAACTCCATTTTAGGAGAAAAAATGCATTCACAAGTGGCACAAGTTATTTAATGTTCTCAACAGTGTTTGTTTTTTCACTGCAGTAACCCCATTGCCAACAGTGGCTGGCACATAGTGAGCGCTTAATAAACATTTATTGCACAAATGAAATCACCATCCTCTATGCCTAAACTTTGCCAAAAATTCCACAGAAGCAACTGCAATGAATAAAGTGATTCATTAGGGCAGATGAAATTAAGACTCCTTCATCAATAACCTAAACTGAGACCATAAAGTAATTCAACTTGTTTTGTTCTGTTCTGTGCTATTCTGTTCTAATCTTTCATTGCTTACAAAGGGGGATGTGAACTAAGTCATAAAAAGAGATGATTAAAAAATTATGTGAGGAATGGCAGCACCACTAGAATAAACATATGGAGCATTACAAGGGGATTATTTTATAAAGGATAATACTAACACGAACATCCAAGATTTCTCCAGAGAAACCCAGAGTCATTATTTCATACTTATACTACCAAGTGTTTAAATTCCAAACTTCTAAGACTTAAATGATAGAGCCTTAATTCACTATTAATTGAATCACATGGCGGGGGAAAAGGACATCACTATACACCATTCTTAATCTTTACAAGTAGTATTTAATTTTATCATGTCTTCTGTTATTGTAGTGAAAAAGCATGTGACATTAGGCATTTTGCTGTGTCATGTGTAATTCCACACAAGTCCTATAGAAATAATACTTTCAAGCCATTTAGCACTTTGTAAAATGGACCCAAACTATTTCCATTTTTCATTTACACTTTGATGAAGCCTGGTCTATATTCTTGTCTTGGTAAAGTTCAGCAATCCATTTAATATAAATGTTATTACTACAAATTAAAAATTGTCCTGATACTACTTTGTATAATAGACATGAATATAGAAGTCTTGAATGTTAATTTTAAAAAAACACAATAAATTATGAATTAGCAAAATAAGCTGACTGTAAACAAAAATATTTATAAACAGAATAAAACTAGAAATACTAGAGAAAGACAGTATAGTTTGTAGGTAATGAATGCTAGTTAATTTTCTTCCCATCAAAATGCAATAGAGTTTAGATCATTGGCTAAGTAAAACACAGCAGAGATGGCATTAACCTTTCCTACACTATACTTCTGTACAACCCCTAGACCTCAGTGATTTGCTCCAATGCTGTCCTGAGGGTCTGTGATGAGGAACTGCCTTTTGCAAAAACCCACCTACAATGTAATCATTAACTGACCAAACTTTTTTGTATGAAATCCAAACCACATCTTTCACAAGCCAACTTTCACTTTTTAGTGAATAATGTTAAACCTAATGTTCAATGAAGTAAAAGAGGTCTCCAAACCACCAATCCCACTCCCCACCCCAGCCCCCAGAGGATCAACAAAACTCCTGGAGGTAGACTTTTTTTTTTTTTTTAAAGATGACCAGTAAGGGGATCTTAACCCTTGACTTAGTATTGTCAGCACCACGCTCTCCCAAGTGAGCTAACCAGCCATCCCAATATAGGGATCCGAACTCATGGCCTTGGTGTTATCAACACCACACTCTCCCAAGTGAGCCCCGGGCTGGCGCTGGTAGACTCTCTTAATACCTAAGAGGCTATGGAAAGATCACGGGGGGTTTTTTTGTTGTTTTTTGGGGGGGGGGGGTTGTCCTTTTTTTGTGACCGGGCTCAGCCAGTGAGCGAACCAGCCATCCCTATATAGGATCCGAACCCGCGGCGGGAGCGCTGCTGCTCTCCCAGCGCCGCACTCTCCCAAGTGAGCCACGGGGTCGGCCCAAGATCATGGGTTTTGAAAACAGAAAGAACTGGGCTGCAATCATAGCTACATCACTTTGCAACTTTCAGGATTTGGGCTCTCTCTGAGCTAGGTCTTCTTATCAGAAAAGTGGGGGAAATTATATAACCTTATAGGGTTGTTGTGAGACTTAAGTGAAATATTTGAAGTAAAGCAACTAGCACAGTGCATACTAAAATACTAATTGTCTTCCCTTCCCCACCTTAAACTTTATTTCCTCCAACATTTAGGACAGAACTGGGCACAAAACAGGAAATCAAGGAATCCTTGATTAATTTGCTTTGTCAGGTTAATATCAGAGTCATCTTGTTCTGATGGAACAAGATGGATGCTCCCACATTGTGATTTTTAAATCAGCAAATTAAATAATAAGTAATTTTTAAGAAACAGAAAAAGATAACTGAGTGGAATAAATGTGATATTAAATTAGCTTTGGATTGCTACAGGTAGTTTAGTACCTATGTACAGGAGCTATAGAACATCAAGATTAGCACTTTCTTTAACCATGCCAGAGGAAAGAATATCACTCAGGGTTGAAGAGAGAAAAAAACTCCATTAAAATATGGCCCTGTGCTACACAGGAGTGATGCTAACAGGTCTTCAAGCAAAATTTTATGACCAAAATAAATGATTATTTCTGAAGCATGACTATTCAGAGCTAACCTTAATTTCACTAACAACCTCCAAGCCAGCTGTAGAGCCAACTATCAAACATCGCAGAAAAGCATGTTGTCCCTGTGGGAGAAAAAGCAAACTGAAGACCCTAAGGAGTGGAATCAAATCTCTCATTAAGAAGTGCAGAATGAGCATTAGGCTACCACATCCACACTATAGTGAAGATATTAAAATCTAAATTTATCTACATTCTAACATATACATTTAAAATTACAGAACTGGTATACTAAAATAGGCATTCTTTGAGGTCTAATTCATCACACAATACACTATTCAGACCATCTAGTTTGGCTTAAAATTCTTCATGTGTAGTTTAAGTGTAGCTTAACTTTACTGTATTTTTTATGAACTGTTAGTTTTTTATGTAACACAAAACTGAAAGAATGTGACTCTGGGTGAACACCAAGGCTATTAAAATTTTGCTACACTTTAATTTTCATTATAATTTAGTTATAAGCATTTTATTATAGCAAAAAATTGAACTGAAAACTGGAGTCATGACAATGGATACTTAAGGTATTCAGTTTATACTAATGCAAATGAAACTAACCTACTTCTGTAACATGAAACTATAATGGAAATCAGCCTTGAAACTTAGTTTTCTGTAGTTAACTTGAAAACTGCTTGTTGTTTCCCCTACTTATCAAAGAAAATTATATTCTATTACTTGAAGCACCTACCTCCATTTTTATGTTCATTCTGTAAGACTGCTGAATCTTATCTCACAATACCACCTAAGGAAAAATAATTTCTAAAGCCAGTGTTTAGGGGCATCATTCTGTTTTAAATGATAAGCTGCATGAGATATGAAATGGGTTGGAAGGACCCCAATCTCCCCATCATCACTAACAACAACCTACACAAAGACCTTCAAGCAATCAGCACTTGAGTTTCTCAAAGAAATACTTGTGAAAAAATGAATTGAACTGGAGTTGGGGGTGGAGGGAATCAGCTTAACTTCTAGTGCTGAACAATTATGCCCCTCATTTCCATTTAATTGGCTGGGCAACTCTCTGAAAATGGAAGTAGACATTACATCCTGAAGCAGAGCTCCCTACTGAACTGTGGACTACATGATCCTCTGATATAGAAGGGATCACCAAATATAATGACTATAATCACATATGGTAAAGAGACTAGAACAAGATGTGAATATACAGTCATTTCCAATAGCACGTGTTAGAAAATCTAACTTACGTTATTAATATATAGCAATGACCTAAAAATGGTAGTCCTTAATTGGGCTCAGCTGAGTAAAAGGATCTGGGTTAGGTAAACCCAGACCAGAAGTGACAGCTTGGAGTAGACTGGCAAACCAGCAAAAGCAGAGCCATACTTAGTGAAAGAAGGTCAGAAACAGCCAGGAGCACACCTAGGAAGCATGGGGTTGTGCCCAGTGGGAGTCAGGGATGCAGATAATGACATATTTATCCAAAGACGAAGTCCAGGATTGGAAACATGAGGATGCTTAATTCAGATCCCTAGATCTACAGTCTAAATTACAAGACAGAAGAGATAAGCATGTTACAAAGGACTGCTGTTCAACAAATATGGTGCTACAGATAGACTTTTGCTCCTCAAAATGCAAGCCATCTACCAGTATCAAGGGCCTTGCCTGGGAGCTTGATATGATGGCAGACTGTTGGAGCCTATCTCAGACCTGCTGAATCAGAATCTGCATTTTAGGGAGACTGAGGGCTCAATAGAGGTAGTACATCTACCTTGGAAAAGATGAGAGAGACAGGAAAGGAGGGAAGAAGAGAGGATGTGAGATGTTGAAGAAGCCAAAGATGAAATCAAAGAGCAGCCTTATTCTTTAAGGGAAATCCAATTTTACAACCTCTAAAAAGTAAGACTGCGAACCAACCGAAACAGCTTAAATATCAGGACAACATATTGTTCATCAAGGCTTGCTTCAAGTCCGTTGTACCACTGTACTGACAAACCCAAAACTATTATCAACTCAACTCTGTGCAATCCCAGCTAGTTCTCCATCTTGCAAGTCTGCTTAAAATCACCCAGCCCAGTCCCTAAAACCCCATATACTCCCCTTACTCCCCTGAAATCAATGATTGAGTGCCATAATATTCTGAAGCAGAAAGGAATATTAACAAGCATCTGGTCTAAGCATCTAATTTTAGGGAAGAAATTCACAATTTGCTCAAGAATGCAGAGTGAATTAAGAGCAGAACCAATACCAGAAACAAGATCTCCAGACTTGCTGTTCAGGGGGCTGATGCTTTTTGAAAATTTGCATTCATTATTTTGGTCTCTGTGTCCTGGACAAGGACATTGCTTTATGCTACTATAATTCACTGGTACAGAACACCATGATTAGTGGGAGCTGTTAATACACAACATGCCAGACTGAACATAAACATTAATTTTAACCAAAGAGCTCAAAAAGGTAAAGAATAACATAATAGCATTATTATCAGAATCATAATAAAAACACTTAACACTATCTGAGCATCTACCATGTGCAAAGTGCTGTGTTGAAAGTTTTATATTCATGATTTCATTTAATCCTCACAATAATCCTATTAGGCATGTACCATTACTATTCCCATTTTAAATTTTAAAAACAGAATGAGTTTTAGTCACTTATTGAGGGTCACACTGCCAGCAAGTGGAAGAGTTAGGATTTAAATACTGAAGTATTCTTTGTTCCTTTGTTTCAGGTAGAGCAAAACAAAAAAGGTGAGTATATAATCATTCTTTCTGGTCTTCTCTTAAAATTTTTATTTAATTATGAAAATAATACAGATTACATCAATATATAATCTGTTTTTAAGGTAACATTTAAATCAGAAATACTGCTTTAGTAACAATTTTTCTCAAAATACAAAGGTGTTTTCTAATTCTGGTATTGATCACGGCACTTTGTCCATGTCAGTCAGGTAAATGAGCTGTTTCAGTTGTCATATCACTTATGCACTTGCCCTTTACCTAGATTCCACTTCCTTATTTCCATTTCAATAACATATTAGTTCAAGACAACTGCAATACACAATAACAAAAAGAACTCTCTTCTATAACTTAAATACGTAAAACTGCTAGACTCTGATCTGAAGAGGTCTAATGTGAAAACCTGGAAGTTTTTCTCTAGTGCATTATTAAGTATTGTGTTTAAGACTTTTCCAGAAATAGATTTAATATACTTTGTTATTCTGAAAAATTTTGTACTTACTCTAAATGGCAAGATTTAGGAAGCTAATTTTTCCCTATTCCATTTAAAACTGTATTATTTTACTCCCTTTCATTATCATATTCCTGAAATTTAAATGCCAAGGTCAAATTCCTTTGTATGTTAGGTAAAGTCTACACTGTGATAGCCAAGGCCTATTAAATAGCATTGACCTTCTCTGTGCATGAAAGAACAAACATGCTACTGATGACTTACATTTTGATAACAATGTAGATGAATAATCTATGTGATTTCTTCCGTTTTTCCTTCTGGGAAAGTAAAAATCAGTACACAGAGATTGCTCATGGTTTTTAAGCAAGGGGCTAAATCAGTCACAGCCATGCAATTTGGCCTTGGAGATGTTGTCCACGGTTTAAAAGAACAGCCAAGAGTGCCCTCACCAAGTCACAAAGTTATTATACACTTAGGTCATTATTTTGCTTCATTTATTGAATTTCTTCTTTGAACCTGAATTTTGAGCCTTTTGGACTTAATCAGTGAGGGAATTTTTTTTTTTACTATGAATATATGTTCCTATTCAAAAACTACAGGAAAATAAATTCACCGAATTTATTCACCAAATAAAAAGGCAAAATAATTAGACAACATAGAATGCTGTAAAGTTCATTCTGTACCAAAATTGCACTAATTCTTTCAGCATGATTCATTAATTCATTCAACTTTCATTCTTATTCATCGGTGTGCTCCTAGCATCAAGCCCTATATCAGGGGCTATTGATACAAAGCTGCAACAGACCTTGTCCCCAATCTGAGGGATTTCATAGCCTAGCAAAGGAGATAGATATATAATTATCTAATAACAATACAGTGACATCAGAGCTAAAGAAGCATGTATAAAAAGCCATGAGAACTAGGAGAGCAATTACTTGAAGTCTGGGATGCAGAAAAAGGGATTGTCAAAAAAATACGTAAAGACAAAAGAGACCATTGGAGCAGAATAAAAGATTATGGAGTACACCAAGCTTCCAGAGAAAAGCTATTTAACAAAGAGGGAATCTCATGATAAAGGTGCAGAAACCAGTAGAGAAACCCACCTAGGAGCTACAGGTAGATGAATAATGTTGTAGCAGAGAATGTAAGTAAGAGGAGAGACTGGAAAGGTATCCAGAAGTCTAAGAGCAGACGATGCTGAACAGCAGATTCCAGGTTTGGATTTTATCCTATAGATAATGGAGAACCACTGGGGTGTCACATGATCCAGACTTCAGAAAGATGTCTGTTGGGAGTGCAAAGGACTGCTAGAAAGGGGATGAGCCCTACGCACAAGAATCCAGTTTTGGTCAAAACAATCATCCTAGGGCCTTGAATTAGACAGTGACAGCAGGAATGCAGAAGGGAGAAAATATTCAAGAAATATTGAAAAGGTAGAATAAAAAAGACTTAGGGAAAGCTTAAATTTGGTATAGGTCTTGAGAACAAATATTAGTATCATATAGTGAAATAGAACATGAAGAGTCCAGTGATAAACTCTAACCCTCAAATAGTTTTTTTATTCCTTTAAATTATAACAACTAACTTTACATCCTGCCAGCATTTTTTATCCTTGCAGTTGTTGAGCAAATGATTATCATCAAAGCTACAAGCCTATTGAGAATTGGGATTAAGTGGGTATAACAAATTAATTGAGTTTCATGTGTATTTCCATGAAAACAAGGTAACATAACCAAACAAAAGGAGCTCCAAACGAATACAAACAACATATAAAAATTCATATAAAAAGATTCCACAAGCAAATTACCCTCAGAAATATGCAAATTAAGAAAATAAGCTCTTATTTTAAACACCTTTGTATTAAGGATATTTAACATGAAAACATCTTTTTTATCAGTGGACCATTCAAAAGCTGCTTAACACAAATAAAAGGTAAAGATCTTACATTTAAAATCAACATGCTTATACAAAGCCACATTTAAAAGGGGATCTATTTGGAAAAACTGTCAGGGAAAAAGAACATCAATGGAAATGATTAATGTTCTCTATCAATGCTTATCACAATACTAAATAAAATTATGTCTAAAGATTATTTTTAAGATAAATATTTTTAAAATAAGATACAGTTTTACACATTATTTAGAAGCATGAAAGTTTGCTGAGTTAAGAGAAATATGACCCAAAGGGGCATGTATCTTTTCCCTACACTTAGCAAAGCCTCATGATACACAGTATATTTTCTCTAAAGATCTAGGTTTCTCACTATGAATGTTCAAATGAAGTCACCTAAACAAATCTAAAACACTAAATTGGTCAAAGCCTAACAATGCTGCCCACTTTGGAATCATTTAGTCATAGGATGCTCTGTTGTTCAATATTTATTAAATATATTTAATATATTTAAAGGAGAGAGGAAAAAGTAAGGCCATCTACATTAAGATAGCAAGATTTATGGTCAATTACAGAGAGAGCGCGAGAGAGAATGCTAAGATTTGAGCTGTGCCAAATTTCCATCCTCAAAATATAAAGTAAATACTTATATCAAAACATTTAAAATCAAAGATCACAGTAATTTAGAGGTTTAGTCTCTTGCTCTTAATTTTTGAAGAGTCAGACCTACACAACTGCCATTTTAGTTACAAAGATGGAAATTCAAGACATAGATATATTCGGAAAGCAGGGGAAAAAATCAGACTGAAATCATGCTAAATCAGGGGCCATTAAAAGTTTAGATGTGATTTATAAAAAATGAATAAGCTGCCCTACAAACTGAAAATCCATGGACAAAACAGTCCACTGACTGAAGCCACAAGCCACGTTCATTCTTTTCAACTACTGATGATTCATAACTCTAACCAAACATCAGATATTCACAACCAAGTTTACAAAATTAATGTAATCACATGAATAAAATGAATTTAAATATATAGAAAATTATTCACTGGTTCAACTGCTGGAGGAAGATAGAAATGTAATAAAAAACACATGTGTTAAGCAGCTGATATAAGTATGTTTTCAAAACATACCAGGAAGTTAAAACAAGTAATTGTCCAAAGCTCAACTGCCCAATCCCAGACCCTTTGCCTATCCTATCTGATCTCCATTCACAGCTTTGGCAATAAGAATTGATCTATAATCCAAACAACAGCAGGATTGTTCATCTCCACTACCAGGGCCATATGTTTTAATTCCATTTTTATTATTATTATTTTTTTTTTTTTTTTAGTTCCGTTTTTCCACAAACTTTTTGAAGTACATTTGTATTCGCAAATTTCAGTTCTGAACTGTAAGACTTGCATCTTAAATGGCCAAAAAGGAGGCTCATGTAAGTGGTTTGAGGTTACTGATAGGAAAAGGAATAAAACAATAAGCTTTTTAAAAGTTATATAACAAATTAAAAACTAATGATGTATATTTTGAAAGACAAAAAGAACACATAACATATATAAGAACCTATAAAAATGACCAGTATCAATTATACACTTTAAAAGATTCTCAGATGTTGATCAAAACGTAAAGAATCAGTTAGACAGGAGGAATAAGCTTTAGTGATCTACTGCACAGAATGGTGACTATAATAAATAATCCTGCAATATATATTTCAAAAGTGCTAAGAGTAGATTTTAAATGTTTTTACCACAAAGAAAAAGTATGAGGTGATGAATTTGTTAACTAGCCTGATCTAAATATATATTATATACATAAACATATATCGAAACATCACATTGTACCCCATAAATATATAAAATTATTATTAGTCAATTAAAAATAACATTTAAAAAAAAGAAGTTCTCACTGTGGTTTTCGGAAGTCACTTAACGTATAGGTACCATATCTGCTCATCTATAAAAACCAACTTCCTCAAGAAAATTTGTGAAATATGTACTGAAAGAGAAGAAAGCTATGAAATCAAGAAGTTAAAAGAGAAAAAAATTCTTTATAAAGGATTAAGAGGGTTTCAAGATGGCGGCGGCTGCGGCGGCTGGGGCGGAGTAGCTGAGGTGGAAAAGGTGGCCACTGGGCCTCAGGCAGCCGGGAAACTTGTGGACCTTCCTCTGGCCATCTCTTAAGGGAGGACTGCTGCTGCTGGCCGGTCGTGAGGGCTCAACGCCACTTTGCCCCCGGCAGGAGAGGCTGCCTCATTTACAGGCAACAGCTTTGAAGTGTGGAGCAGGAAAAGAACTGATTCTTAGCTGCAAAAGCGAGTCTTGAAACAGGGAACACGGCGCCAGGGCTGCTGTGGATGCAGCCAGGATCCCGGAGGCTGGGGCCGCACTGAAGGCGGCCAGCTGCCCTATCCAGGATTCGAGGTTTCAGGCCGGCATTAAAGAAGATTCCTGGGAGCGCCCGAGCGGCGCCGCGACTGAACAGCCCGAGGCGGCAGCGCCGAGAACACGGAAGGCAACAAACCAGAGACAGAGCGAGCGCCCGACCTGGCACAGCACTGTGAGTGATCCCTGGCACAGCTCTGTTCGGGGGGTGGTTGCCCACCCGGCTCCCGCCTGCACCACCAGGCCACTCACTGCCCCAGTGCTGCCTCCATTTTCCCAGGTGCGGGCAGCTCCGCCCTGATCGGCCATCACTGAGCCCATTTGCTTGGCCTGGCGCGGGGCTTTCCGGACCCTGCGGGCCAGCCTCCTCTCCCACTCCCTCCGCGGTTCTCTGGCGGGGCTGGGGGTGTGGGGCGTCCCGACCAGTGTTGGGAGGGCTAGGAAATACGGGCGGGCCGACTGTCACTCCACCACACCCTGGACTCCGGCCCCGGTAAACTTCCTGTTACTGGGAGGCAGATACCATCTCTGCGACCACCAGTTTGGAAAAAAGCCTAACGAATTTCTGGTTGGGAATAGTGTGGTAGGAGAGTTCCCAGGTCCGCTAGAACCTGCCGGAGAGCAGGCTGCAGGCGGGCACTAGACTCGGTTTATACCGGGGGGATACAAAGGTGAGCAAGACCCGAGAAAGATCTACACAGTGCTACAAAGGCACCCAGAGAGACCGGTCGTCTGTGCCTAGCAGAAACCTGGTAGACTTCCTGGGCGAGGCGGTGCTGAGCAGGGTCTTGAAGGCCCAGCTGATAGACGAGGGGTGCAGAAGACACACCCCAGCCCAGCACAGTGTGCACAGAGGGGGGAGACGTGCGGCCAGGGAGGCGGAGACTCGACAGAAACCACACACCCGGTGGGGTCGCCACTGCACGATCTAACAGCCTGGGCCAGAGCACACGGAACGGGGAGAAGTCCTGTACAGAAAGTGAAAGCTCAACAGAGATCACACACCCTGTGGTGCGTGATCCACCAGCCCAGCAGAGTACAAGCTGACCAGAAAGGTGGATCCCCGGAGAAGCCCAAGACCCGAGGCAACCACACACACAAGACACTAGAGGCCAACTGAGCAGTCACGGCGGGAGCCATACCAAATTGGCAACCACAGCAACATCCTAGTTAGTCATTAGTCTCAAACCAGTGGACTGTGAAACCCCCTGCCACAATGAATAAACACCAAAAAAAAGACACCAGAAATACAAAAAAATCAAGAAAGTACACCACCAAAAGTTAATAAATCTCATACTCTAGATCCTATAGAACAAGAAGCCCTTGAAATAACTGACAAGGAATTTCGAGTGATAATTCTAAGGAAACTGAATGAGATACAAGAAAACTCAGCTAGACATCATGATGAAATGAGGAAAAGTATACAGGATCTGAAAGAGGAAATATACAAGGAAATCAATGTCCTGAAAAAAAATGTAGCAGAACTTGCTGAACTGAAGAAGTTATTCAGCGAAATAAAAAACACAACGGAGAGTTTAACCAGCAGGCTTGTCGAAGTTGAAGAGAGAACCTCTGAACTTGAAGATGGGCTGTTTGAAATAACACAAGCAGACAAAAAGAAAGAAAAAAGAATCAAGGACATGGAAGAAAATCTGAGAGAGATATCAGACAACCTCAAGCGCTCAAATATCCGAGTCATGGGTATTCCAGAAGGGGAGGAAAATGGAGATTCCATTGAGAACATATTCAACAGAATAGTGGCAGAAAACTTCCCAGGTATAGGAAAAATCACAGATCTTCAGATCCAGGAAGCTCAACGATCTCCAAATGTATTCAACCCAAAAAGGCCTTCTCCAAGACATGTCATAGTCAAATTAGCAAAACTCAGAGACAAAGAGAGAATCTTAAAAGCTGCAAGAGAGAAGCGTCAAATCACCTATAAGGGAGCCCCAATCAGGTTAACATCAGACTTTTCATCACAAACCCTAAAAGCTAGAAAGGAATGGGATGATATTTTCAAAATACTAAAAGACAAAGATTGCCAGCCAAGAATACTCTACCCTGCAAGGCTATCCTTCCGAAATGAGGGGCAAATAGTATATTTCTCAGACAAACAAAAACTGCGGGAGTTCACTACCACAAGACCACCCTTACAAGAAATCCTCAAGGGAGTACTGGGTTTGGTTCCTGAAAAATAACTACCACTGCCATAAAAACCTAAGAAAAATCTAAACCCGCTAGTACAATAAAAATGGCATTCATGAAGAGAAAACAAGCTAACAAAAACACTATCTACAACCTAAGGAACCAACAAACAAAGAAACCAAACAGTAAATCAGAAAGCAAGGAACAAAAGACACCTAAGACAACCAAACAACCAATAAAATGCTAGGAATAAATCAACACCTTTCAATAACAACTCTTAATGTTAAAGGCTTAAATTCCCCAATTAAAAGACACAGACTGGCTGACTGGATCAAAAAGCAGGACCCAACTATATGCTGCCTACAAGAGACCCACCTCACCCATAAAGATTCACACAGACTAAGAGTGAAAGGATGGAAAAAGATTTACCATGCAAACAGAAAAGAAAAACGAGCTGGAGTGGCTATTCTTATATCTGACAAAATAGACTTTAAACTAAAAACCATAAAAAGAGACAATGAGGGACACTACTTAATGATAAAAGGACTGATCCATCAAGAAGACATAACAATCATAAATATGTACGCACCCAATGTTGGAGCAGCCAGATTTATAAAACAAACTCTATTAGACCTAAAGAAGGAAATAGACACTAATACCATAATAGCAGGGGACCTGAACACTCCACTGTCAATATTAGACAGATCATCTAGGCAAAGAATCAGTAGAGAAACACAAGATCTAAACAAGACTCTAGACCAATTGGAATTGGCAGATATCTACAGAACATTCCACCCAACAACCTCAGAATATTCATTCTTCTCATCAGCACATGGATCATTCTCCAGGATAGATCACATATTAGGTCACAAATCAAGTCTCAATAAATTCAAAAAAATTGGAATTATCCCATGTATCTTCTCAGACCACAATGGATTAAAACTAGAAATTAATAACAAACAAAACTTTGGAAACTATACAAACACATGGAAATTAAACAGCATTCTACTTAATGACATATGGGTCCAAGAAGAAATCAAGCAGGAAATCAAAAAGTTTATTGAAACTAATGAAAACAATGATACATCATACCAAAACCTGTGGGATACTGCAAAAGCAGTATTGAGGGGAAAATTTATTGCATTAAATGCTCACTTCAGAAGAATGGAAAGATGGCAAGTGAACAACCTAACACTTCACCTTAAAGAACTAGAAAAACAAGAACAATCCAATCCTAAAGTTAGCAGACGGAAAGAAATCATTAAGATCAGAGCAGAACTGAATGAAATTGAAAACCAAAAAACAATTCAAAAGATCAACGAATCAAAAAGTTGGTTTTTTGAAAAGATAAATAAAATTGACAAACCATTAGCATGGCTAACAAAAAAAAGAAGAGAGAAGACTCAAATAACAAAAATTAGAAATGAAAAAGGCGATATTACAACTGATTCATCTGAAATACAAGGAATCATTCGAGACTACTATAAACAACTATACGCCAACAAATTTGAAAATCTGGAGGAAATGGATAAATTTCTGGACACACACAAGCTCCCAAAACTGAACCGTGAAGACGTAGAAAATTTGAACAGACCAATAACAATAAAGGAGATTGAAGCTGTTATCAGAAGGCTCCCAACAAAGAAAAGCCCAGGACCAGATGGATTCACAGCAGAATTTTACCAAACATTCAAAGAGGAATTGACACCGATTCTTTACAAACTATTCCAAAAGATTGAAACAGACGCAAATCTCCCAAACTCATTCTATGAAGCAAACATCATCCTGATACCAAAACCAGGTAAAGATATAACCAAAAAAGAAAACTACAGGCCGATATCCTTGATGAATATAGATGCAAAAATCCTCACTAAAATACTAGCAAACAGAATACAGCAACACATACGAAAAATTATTCATCACGATCAAGTGGGATTCATCCCAGGGATGCAAGGTTGGTTCAACATACGCAAATCAATAAATGTGATACACCATATTAATAAACTCAAACACAAGGACCATATGATCATCTCTATAGATGCTGAAAAAGCATTTGATAAAGTTCAGCACTCATTCATGACAAAGACCCTCTATAAGTTAGGTATAGAGGGAAAGTATCTCAACATAATTAAAGCCATATATGACAAACCCACTGCCAATATCATCCTGAATGGGGAAAAGCTGAAAGCTTTTCCTTTAAGAACAGGCACTAGACAAGGATGCCCACTCTCACCACTTCTATTCAACATAGTGTTGGAAGTACTAGCCAGAGCAATCAGAGAAGAGAAGGAAATAAAGGGCATCCAGATTGGAAAAGATGAAGTCAAACTGTCCCTGTTTGCAGATGACATGATCCTATATATCGGACAGCCTAAAACCTCTACAAAAAAACTGTTGGAATTGATAAATGATTTCAGCACAGTAGCAGGATACAAAATCAACACACAAAAATCAGTAGCATTTCTTTTCTCCAATAGTGAACATGCAGAAGGAGAAATCAAGAAAGCCTGCCCATTTACAATAGCCACCAAAAAAATAAAATACTTAGGAATTGAGTTAACCAAGGAGGTGAAAAATCTCTATAATGAGAACTACAAACCACTGCTGAGAGAAATTAGAGAGGATACAAGAAGATGGAAAGATATTCCATGCTCTTGGATTGGAAGAATCAACATAGTGAAAATGTCCATACTACCCAAAGTGATATACAAATTCAATGCAATCCCCATCAAAATTCCAAAGACATTTTTCTCAGAAATGGAAAAAACTATTCAGACATTTATATGGAACAATAAAAGACCACGCATAGCCAAAGCAATGCTCAGCAAAAAAAATAAAGCTGGAGGCATAACACTACCTGACTTTAAGCTATACTACAAAGCTATAATAACCAAAACAGTATGGTACTGGCATAAAAACAGACACACTGACCAATGGAATAGAATAGAGAATCCAGAAATCAACCCACACACTTACTGCCATCTGATCTTTGACAAAGGCACCAAGCCTATTCAGTGGCGAAGGGACTGCCTCTTCAGCAAGTGGTGCTGGGATACCTGGATATCGATATGCAGGAGAATGAAACTAGATCCATACCTCTCACCGTATACTAAAATCAACTCAAAATGGATTAAGGATTTAAATATACACCCTGAGACAATAAAACTTCTTAAAGAAAACATAGGAGAAACACTTCAGGAAATAGGACTGGGCACAGACTTCATGAATACGACCCCAAAAGCACGGGCAACCAAAGGAAAAATAAACAAATGGGATTATATCAAACTAAAAAGCTTCTGCACAGCAAAAGAAACAATTAAAAGAGTTAAAAGACAACCAACAGAGTGGGAGAAAATATTTGCAAAATATACATCTGACAAAGGATTAATATCCAGAATATATAAGGAACTCAAACAACTTTACAAGAAGAAAACAAGCAACCCAATTAAAAAATGGGCAAAAGAGCTAAGTAGGCATTTCTCTAAGGAAGATATCCAAATGGCCAACAGACATATGAAAAAATGCTCAACATCACTCAGCATCCGGGAAATGCAAATCAAAACCACATTGAGATACCATCTAACCCCAGTTAGGATGGCTAAAATCCAAAAGACTCTGAACGATAAATGCTGGCGAGGCTGCGGAGAAAAAGGAACTCTCATACATTGTTGGTGGGACTGCAAAATGGTGCAGCCTCTATGGAAAATGGTATGGAGGTTCCTTAAACAATTGCAAATAGATCTACCATACGACCCAGCCATCCCACTGTTGGGAATATACCCAGAGGAATGGAAATCATCAAGTCGAAGGTATACCTGTTCCCCAATGTTCATCGCAGCACTCTTTACAATAGCCAAGAGTTGGAACCAGCCCAAATGCCCATCATCAGATGAGTGGATACGGAAAATGTGGTACATCTACACAATGGAATACTACTCAGCTATAAAAACGAATGAAATACTGCCATTTGCAACAACATGGATGGACCTTGAGAGAATTATATTAAGTGAAACAAGTCAGGCACAGAAAGAGAAATACCACATGTTCTCACTTATTGGAGGGAGCTAAAAATTAATATATAAATTCACACACACACATACACACACACACACAAACCGGGGGGGGGGAAGAAGATATAACAACCACAATTATTTGAAGTTGATACAACAAGCAAACAGAAAGGACATTGTCGGGGGGGAGGGGGGAGGGAGAAGGGAGGGAGGTTTTGGTGATGAGAAGCAATAATCAGCTACAATGTATATCGACAAAATAAAATTTTAAAAAAAAAATAAATAAATAAATAAAGGATTAAGAGATAGTCATATTATCTATGGCTTCCCCTTCCATTTATAATAAAATCCAAATATCTTCAAGGCTCCCAAGGCCCTGCTTGTCCCAGCCCTTCTCCTCTTACCCCTTCCCATCATTCACAATGCTTTGTCCACAATGGCCTTCTCAGTGCTCCTCAAATACCCAGTTCTACCTAGCCCCAGGATCCTAGCCTACAGACTTGCTCACCCCAATTTCTGTCTTTACTCCTATTTCCTCCTTTAGCTTAAATGTCACTTCCAGAGAGGCCTTCCTTGAAGTCTTCATCCCAGTCCTGCAGGAAATGGGAAGCTAATGAGTGGTGTTGAGAAAGGGAGTAACAAGGGTCAGTTATTCATTTTGGAAAAATCACCCAGGCAGCAACTTGTAGGAGGTATTGACTAGGGAGGTAGTACAATGGGAGTTGATGACTACGGACAGCAAAGTTCAGTAGGACATAATTTGAGGAGTCCAGAAGAGAAAAAAATTGCATGTATGCAAAAACACTGATCACCTTGAGCTCTGCATTGAGTTCCGTAAGGTTAAGAGCTCTGTAACACTGGTACTATGTATTACAAACTTTCTAAGACATCAGAGGGGTCCAGTAAACATTAGTTAATTTTAAATGAATGAGAGAAAAATAGTGAATATCAACAAGATGTAAATAGTAATCTCTACCATTTACTTATGGAGTAGTAGGCACCATAGTTGATGAAGAGAAGGAAGGTGGCAGTGGAGCAGAGGCTCTGCCAGAGTTTGTATCCTAGCTCTGTTATTCATTGTCTGAGTGACTTTTAAATTACTTTACCTCTTTGTGTTTTGATTTTTTCAAAAGAGGATAGTAATCATACTTACATTATTGTAAGATTTAAACGTAAAACACTTAGAACACTACTTGTTACATTTATACTCAATAAAGATTAGCTGCTTGTCACTACTGTCATCATCAATATGATAATCATTATTGCTATTATTAGTACTACTACTACCACTACTATTTACTTCATAGACATTATTTCATCTTCACAAAAGAACTTATAAGGAATAGACTGTTATCTCCACTGTATAATGAGGAACATTAGGTGCAAAAGCAGTTCACATAGTTTGTAACAGTACTTGTATTTAAGACTAGTTATATGAATCTAAAGTTTATATACTAACCACATTATGACACTGTTTCTCAAAAGGGACAGAAAGGACTCAGGCATGGTAAATAATAGGATTTTCTAAGCAATATGATTTACTGAAGATTTATTATGTTCCAGGCACTCTTCTGGGATCTAGGGGTTCAGCAGTGAACAAAGCAGATTAAGTCTCTGCTTCAATATGGCTTATATTCTAATGGATGGAGATGGACAGGAGAGCTAACAAAGAAAAAAATATCAAATAGCGAGAAGTACACTGCAGAGAATTAAAATTAAGAGGGATGTGTCTGGGGGCCACTTATACTGAGTGGGCAGAAAAAGGCCTTTCTAAGGAGGCTAAGTTTAAGATGAGAACCTAAAAAACAACTAGAGAAACAAGCTACCCAAATAACAGTATAGAGAGCCTCCAGGCAGAGGAAATAGCTACCACAGAGAGCATAAAGTGCAAATGAGATTGTGCCTTAGGAACCCAAACCAAGCCAGCATGGCTGAAGAGCAGTGGAAGAGAGGGGCATTCCATGAGGAGGCTGACAAGGCAGGCATGGGCCAGGTCACTCAGTGCTCTGTCACCCAAGGGAAGGAACTGTGGATTTTATGCTAAGGTAATGAAGGATCCAATGGGAAGATCTTAAGCAGGAAAGTGACATGAGCTGACATATATTTTTAAAAGATCCTCTCACTGCAGGGTAGAGAACAGATTGTAGTGGAGACAAGAAATCAGGATATTTCAGTAGTCTGGATCAGAAATGCAAGTGTTTTAGACTATGGACGTGGGAATACAATGGGAGAAAAACAGATGTGGTATACATTTTAGAGATGGAGTAGAAAGGATTTACAGATCAACTGAATAAGAAGAGTGAAGAAAAGAGAGGAATAACCCCTGTATTTCTAGCTTGAGTAGCTGGAAGAATAATGGTTTATTTACTGAGATGGAGAATATTTTAAGGAGGAACATGTTAGGAATAGTAATACGAGTAGAAAATAAGAATCCTGTTTTGGCCAGGTTATATTTAAAATGCCCATCATATACCCATCTGGAAATTCCCAGTAGGTACCTGGATCAGAATCAGGAATTCAGGAAAGTTCCTCGTACTCTTTCTCTGACTACAGGAGAAGATTGAAGATAAAACAGCAAGAAGAGAATAGTTTTTAGAATGTACAATGTCAATATTTGTAACAATCTAAAGCAGTCAGACAAGGTGCTATGCTCTTCATGAAATAATTTCACTTATGAAATCTCAAGTATCATCTTTGCTGAGCATAATGACACAGAAAGAGAATAAGCTTACAGGTCAATGAGATTTATGCCATAAGAGTTGTTATATCAGATTTTCCAAAATCTTATATAATTACAGGGCAGGACATAGGAAGAACAGATCAGAGCTCCCAGCAGGATACAATTTACACATGCTTCTCAAAATTCCATCCTACATGAAGGGAGCCCTCTGCATATCCAATGTAAGAAAAAAGTATCCTCTAACTATACATAAAATAACAACTGCTCTACCTGCTCCCTAATAGGAGTTTCCATGGAAACTGTCAAAAACAATTTCTTTATAGCTATAGTGATTACTGACAAAAATGATATGGATTTAGAGCAAAATGAAAGCCAAATTATAAAATGAAACTGACCATTAGATAACACAGCTCTATTATTAGATTCTGGGTAATCTGATTCAAGTTAATAGTATTTTAGCATGACAGGTTTTCTTAATCAAACGGCTACTCTGAGGTTAGATATCAAAATGAGAGAATGAGATAAGAAACCATATCTGTTACTCTTCAATATACATCAGCAATATTGTAAAAGACACATTTTTAGGAAAGATAAGAATTAAAATTTATTGAGTAGCTACTAAATATCAAGTGGTTTGCATATAACATCTTGATTAATCCCGACAATAATCTTTCCAGGTAGGTTTTATTACCCTAATTTTTACAGAGAAGGAAACAAGTCTCAAAAAGATGTAAAGTAACAAGCTGAGATCAAATAGGTAGTAAACAACAGAGCCAGGATTAAATACAGGTATAACTGAACACAATGTATACTCTTTCATTAGGCTCCTAAAGAGGGCCACAACTCACAGGAATCCAGGAGCCTCAGGCCTATGGTCTCTTCAAGCCACAAGAACCTTTTTGATTAGTTAGCTGTTAAATTAGGCTGAAAACAGGCTGCCATATAAACGTCTAAAATGAATAGTGTCAGACATGTAAAATAAAAGTTGAGTGTTGCCCAGACTATAAACAAAACTTTACCAGATACTGATATACCCATCAAATCAAATTAAAAGAAAAGAAAATGAATCAAAGAACCTAAAAAGAAATAAGTAAAGGAAAAAACTCAGGCCACATGTTGAGAAACCCACTTATCAGATGCAGATAAACTTAGGGAGCCGAGACAGAGATAAGCTGATGAATCATTTTAAGGAAAAAAATTCTTAAATTATCTTGTCATTTAAGAATAAAAGCAAAATGCTAAGCCATTTCCTACCTCATTACAATATGAGGGTATTTCAAAAATTTTATGGAAAAATAGAATTAAAAAATAATAGAAACTTTTTGAAGTACCTTCATATGTTATACCCATTACTCCAAATAACTGAACTTTAATGACAAGGTGATTGCTACAGAGGACCAACTCTTCTAATCTAATATACTGTATAACTGTAGTGGCCACATGAGAAATGGAAGCAATCTAAGGTATTGGATGCTATATTCCCTCCTTAAATATTCATTTATTAATTATTTAATAATTATTTATTTTGGTTGCTGAATTTCTTTATAAATGCATTGTCTTATACATATTACTCCAGGGTTCTTTAAAGAAAAATCTGGATATCTGGATCTCTCTTTTGATTTAAACAGTCAAAACAAATTACATTCAACCACAGCACACACTGACACATTAGTAGTCAGAGCACAACTCAAGTACACACACAGAAATGCAGGACTCACACTAAATTCAGTAAAGAGCAGAAACAAAGAAAAAATGGAAAGTAGAAATATACCAAGAGGAATAAGTAGGGTTAAAATACATAAAACAATCCAGGTATGTTGAAAACTAAAATTCCAAAATCAAGATGCTTGCTTTCATTTTTGGCAATACTGGATAGTTTCTAGTCAGAAGTAACAGTCAAAAGCTCAGCTGTGAAACATAGCACATGCTTTAAAATTATCATTAAATGAAAACACGCAATAAAACACTCTCCTGCAATGACAGTTCAAGGCACTACAATAAAGGGAAAGCAAATCATTTCCAACATGAATGTAGTATTTCTAAATTAGTAAATAAATTATAAATGCAAATCACTTAGAGTATTTATTATTTAACAGATAAGTTTTAAGTCTTTCATTACATTCTTACTAAATTTTGGTTAGAGAAACCCCCCAAAAAAGTAATTTATAAATAATCACTTTTTAAAATGGATTATAAAAAGCTTCTTGTATATGTCTTCAAATACTCTATGTAATGTTAAAGCACAGATATTGGAATTTTCAGGGCTATTGATGCATAAAAGCATATCTTTAGCATTCTATTACCCCATTACTACTGAATAACTACACTAGTGCTGAAAACCCAACAAACAATTAGTAGGAAAGCCAAGATGGAAAACAGCCTGGTGCTTAAAAAGAAAAAATAATATAGCCCAGAGATGTATGTCCTCTTGTTCTTTGAGTTCAAAGATAAGATCAGAAACCAACTGGCATTGCTACATATAATATTTTGTCATTTAGCAGATGACAACTAAAGGCAGGGATCATTTTTGTTCCTTTAAGTATAAGCTTTGTTTTCTCCTGTTTGATGGATTTTTCCTTAAGTTGTTTCCTATTTCATTTCTTCAAGATTTTCCTCCTCTGTCTTTCAAAACAGGACTTCAAATATAAATGGAAATGAAGGAGGGGAATAGGAGGAGACTACTTCTGAACGGGTTACCATGAAGCCAAAAAGAAAGTTTTCACTCTCACTATTGGTGGGGGTGCGGGTGGGGGTGGGAGGGTGTTTCATCTCACAATTCCCTGTTAATGAGTCCTGAGACTTGAATATTCTGCTTAAGACATATTAAACACAAAGCAGCCTCTTGCGAACAGGCTTTCCCAGTCTTTCTGACATATAACAGGTATTAAATGGCCCAAGGTAGTCACAACCTATAGAAAAGAGCCCTAAAGACTTCATTTCAGCTATGCCGCCACTTAAAACCTGCTGCTTCTTCTGTAAATGAGACCGAATACATCCAAAGCCCTGGGTTCCTGAAAGGAATCCATACATGGTCATTTCTGGGTCCATGAACCACTCTAAAATTGTTTTCAAGATCTTGTTCACTCATCTAGGGAGCAATTCCACAGTTTTCATCCAGCTCTCAAAGGGGTGCATCAACACAACAGTCTAAGAGCCACTGTGCCAAGGTCTCCTCCAGCCCTTACACCTAGAAGCCATGGCACAAAGCACATGTATGTCTTTGAAACACAATCATCTCAGGACCTGGGGCAAGTTGCTTCCTGTCTATGAAAATGCACATGATAATACCTACTTCAAAGGGAGTTAATGAAGAGTAGATAATTGGGACATTGGCCAAAAATTTCTAATTTATAAAAGTTACTTCCACTATGCAAGAAGAGAAAAATCATTTAAGAAGCTACTTTACATACTCATTTTACAACTGAGGCTCCCAAACACTAAGAAACTGCCTGAGGTCAAAGAGCTTCTAAGTGTCAGGGCAGGAGCTCCTCTCTGCCCTTCTCATGCCCCACACCACAAAAAAACACAGCAGGCTACATTCAAAATACAATACAAACCTGGGCCTAATACTAGCAGAAATGGTGCCCAGGCTTGGGCTGACCGAAGAGTAAATAAAATCAAAATAATACCTTATGATAACATCAACCTCCAGAAACAAAGGTATTTAAAATTACCAAGTGACCTTTTAAGGGTCTACACACTTACCAGACCTCAAGAAAGCAGGTGGAGAGGAGACGACTGCATCAGGTGAGCTGGCCATTTCAAATTGTTGACTCTAATCATAAGCGTCGTAGGCTAAACTACAGCAATTTTAAAAGTGTTTAGTGAAGGTTAGAAGCAATCGGCATTAAATTAATTGAAAGCAATGCAAGCAGTTATTAACATGATGCAGTGCACAACAAAGGCAACAATTAAGGATCATTATAATTTTATTTTCTCTTTTATGACTTGAAAATTTGATTTTCTTTGCTTCGATAAATTACATTTGCTTATATGGGTCAGGCAGCAAATACATAATATCCATTTATTAAACATTACATAAGAATAGCATCCCTTTATTGTGCAGTGAAGTCATTATGCTACTATGTAACAATGCTCAGAACTCTGCAGTGGAGTCTATACCAGAATCAATTTAGTTTAAGTTTCAAACAAAGCTGTTTATACATTCTTCTAAAAGTAACAAACAGAATCAAGTTGATTGTTTTTAATAACACAGGAGGTAAATGATTCAGTGGAGAAACTTTAACATCTATTCTTCACAGAGTTATCGGAAGAATCTGAAACCTCAATAACTATTAATTTGGAGGAATGAGTTCAACTGGTATCTCTTTTTACTACTATGATGTAAACATATAGGAACACCCAACATTGATACTATTCACTTAACTACTTTGCACATAAAGCTGGATTTAAGTGACTGCATTCAACAACAGCTAAATAAAACTTGAAATTTTTTTCAGTTAAGAAAAGAGAAGGTTTTCAAAGCTTACTGTTAAGACATGCATTTCAGAAGAAACAAGTAAAGATTGGAGAAGAAAACTCTACGTGCTTTTGAAAGGAAAAAGAAATGAAGCAAAAATATATGTTGGGGGCAGTGCTCAGTTCCCTGTAAGAAAACTCTGGTTACTCTTTGTCCAGACATAAACAATCCAATAACACTTTTTATAACCTAGATAGCCACATTGTTAGTAGCCAACTCAACATTACTAAATGACACCAATTTTTTTTAAAAAGTGTTAAACAAAACTTCATGTGACTATTCCAAGTAACTGTATTGGCTGTAAAATGTACTAAGAGTCACTTTTTGAAAAATTTTCATACTTTGTAGGTGGTGTTTTTACTATAACCCGAAGTAAACAAGTGCAGAACATTTTTTAAAGTTTAAAAACAATAAAATTGTCAACAAAGATTGGGTGTTATGATTTACGACATTAGATACTTTCTCCAAATTAAAAAAAAAAAAAAAGTGCAAAACAGATAACAAAGAACTTCATAAATGGGAAAGGCCCAAAGCATAATGGGGACACATTAGCTGAGGGGAAAAAAACCCTCTTCATATCAATGCGAATAGAGTTAATTTTCCTAGGCAATGACTTTCACATCCCCCAATAATGACATACAGTTGTCAGTCCTTTAAAAGGGAAGGTTCTAAGTTAAGACTTGTCATTCCACCACCTTTCCTGTTTATGGGCACACTTTTTGCTCAAATATTCCAGCCAGCCAGGAGTAAGGGAAGTTTCACTCCAAACTCTCGGAGAAGTTAGCCACAAGAGCTAACTTTAAAGTCGTGACTCTGCAATTTGAACAAGTCAGTTCAGGACACTTGAACTGTTTCAACTGCCTGCACAGCGTCCTCTGACCTCTGCGGCCTTGGGCGCCACAACTGAAAACTATGTGACCTGGGACCACTTGCCTGGGGAAGGGATCCACGTCCTTCAGAGCCCTAACTATGCTCAACGTGTACCCACTGCGCGACTCGAGGCCCTATCTAACCTCAATTTCTGCCACACGGATAACGGGTTGGGCTTAGAACTAGTGGAAAATGTAAAAGGGGTATTTGAAACAGGGCCAGATCGTAGTAATAACTAAGAACGAAGCTACCTGACTTCTGCGGACGTGCACACATAAAAACACACTCCCTTTCCCAAGAATGCGTTGCCGCCTGATTTCTAAGGCGGAAGACTCCGAGCTAAATCGGGACCGCAGCCTACTTTCTGAGGGGAGATACACACGGAGTACAGTTAGGACGGCCACCTAATTTTTAGAGGTGGGAAAGGAAGCGATATCAGGAGCACGGACGGGCCTGCCGCCTGCTTTCTAAGGGGAAACGCGGGGCACAGGTTCATTTCCTGGACTCTCAGCTGCCTCCCGCCCAAGGTGCTTGAGAGGAAGCACCACCCAAAGTGAGGGGGTAGAAGACGGCGCGCCAGTCAGCCAAACCTGAGCGCTTGGCCCGGGCTCTCCGCTCCAAAACCTTCCAGCTCACTTCGGCCGTGAGCCCCGCCGCCCCCGCCATCGCGCTCGGCCGCCGGCTTGGCCACCGCCTCCAGTGTCGCCTGTCAGCATGGCCCGCCGCCCCGCCTCCCCGCGCGACACTGTCGGGAGGCGCCCCGGCCGGAAGTGAGCGTAGGGGCGAGCTTCACCTTAACTCCACTGACTTCCTAGCTAGCGTCAGAGGGGCGGCCCCGGGGGAGAGTGAGAGAGGAGCCGGTGCCAGCTTGTAGGCGCCTCGGGGCTGAGCGCTTTTTCTCTCGGCTGGTGGCGCGGTGCTTTGCGGTTGCCGTCAAGCACGGAGCTGGGCCGGCGGGCGGGGGCCGAGGGGCTGCCATGGCGGCGGCGGGCCGGCTGCCTAGCTCCTGGGCGCTATTGGCGCTGCTCCTTGTGGGGCTCGCGCTGCTGGGAGTCGGGCCGGTCCCGGCGCGGGCGCTGCACAACGTCACGGCCGAGCTCTTTGGGGCTGAGGCCTGGGGCACCCTGGCGGCCTTCGGGGACCTCAACTCCGACAAGCAGACGGACCTCTTCGTGCTGCGGGAAAGTCAGTGCTTGCCGGGCCCTCCCTCTGTCCGCTGTCCGTGTGCCCCTCCCATTGTTCCCCACACCCCTTACCCCGATGGCCAGTCCTCCTGCATTTCCTGTCCCTTCTCTCCCAGCCCTGGGGCCCTCCCTTTATCTCCAGCATTCCTGACAGCTTGCCTTTTTCTTCCATTTTTTCCAACCTCGGGGCCTGACCCGCCCACCCCACAATTTGACCCACCCCCAAAAGCCGTGAGTACAGCCCAGTTGTTTTTTTCTTGGGAAGCCCGCGGCCTTACCCACGCACCTTCTCCTCCCCCATGGTATCATCTGCTTTCTAAAGCCTTCCTAATTCCCAGGAGTCCTTGTAGCTTGCCTCCTACGTTCGTTCCCAAGGCCCTTCGTTCCCCTCTGCTTCACTTCAATCTTTCTTCCCCTTTGATGAGCAGGTAAAGAGACAACTTGACAGTTTCTTATCATAGGAGACTTCTCTCAGCCTCCTCGCTTACTTAATTCACCCGCCCCTCCCTTTGTCAGGGTCCCAGCTTTCTTGAAACTACTGTGCCCTCTCAAGGTCCTAAACACTACACAGCTCACACAAGCATTTTGCAGGGACCGCTGGCAAACCCAATGCATACTTGGGGAAGCATTCTCAAACTACAGACTCTTTTCCCTCCTGTTTTGTGTGTGTGTGTGTGTGTGTGTGTGTACACCTGGCCATTCCTCACCTTGGCCACCACCCTAGTCTTCCAAATCTCTGCTTTCTTTGCTAACTTGTGGTTCTTGGAAGTTCTTTGTTTCAACCATCACTAAACTAACTTGTAAATCTTGATGCTAACAATGGGTATTAAGGGGTTTTAACATTCTTGAGTATCCATAGAAGCAGGTGCTGTGTAAAGGTCAAGGCCATGAAGGAAGGATGTGAAAAGCTGGCATAGAGCTTGACTGACAGAATCCTGACCCAGACTTTTTGGGGCCCTTGCTAGGACCCCAGAGCCTCTTGTGCATCCTGGATAGTCTCCGTATCTTTGAATGACACCCTGTATTGCAAGAAGGGCACATACTGCCAAACCTGTGTCTACTCCGTCCAAAGTGGATACAGAAACTATTTGACTTTAAAGATGGCCTATATTTGATTAGACAATTTCAAAAGTCTGTCCCAGTGAGTGCTAATTAAGCTCCGAGAATGCATCAACCTGGGGGATGTTACCATAGGAGCCATAGGAAGAGGGGCTTGGAGGATTCAGCTTTTTCTGCTTACATGCTTAATCATGTCCTTGTTGTCAGATACCTACAATGGGAGTTCGTTTGTTGGTGCCATACTTCTGCATGATGAAGTAAACAGCCTTATAAGGGGCAGCATTGGTAGGTTCAGGGAAGACAAGTCTTGACATACAGTATAATTATAAGGCATGTTCTTTATATGTTTCTTTTGAGTCAAGCAGTTTGACTGCTGGCAGAATCCATTGGCTTGAGTTCATCTTGATCAGCTACATTTTCCATGTTCATCCTTACTGTTTCTCTGCTGCTTTCAACATTGAACATGTGATATATTGTTAGGCATCCCCAATAGACTAGTAGGATTATCCTTGAGAGGGCAGATGTACTGGAATAGAATTAAAAAGTTTTTTTGTTGAGAACAGTGCCCAGAAAGCTTCTTGTAATTACTGATTGGATGTCTTACCAGGAAATATTTTTCCAATATCATTTATTTGCTTCTTTTAGGAAATGATTTAATCGTCTTTTTGGCAGACCAGAGTGCACCCTATTTTAAACCCAAAGTAAAGGTATCCTTGAAGTAAGTACAAATGTTTTTGTTTCTCTAAAGCATTAGTACTTAGTGTAATAATGTATATGCAATAGCTGGTTAGATTGTCTTTGAAATCAGTCTTACTTTTACCTGTGGTGGTGTGATACAAAACCATTAGTTATAAGATATGAGTAGCAAATAATTCCTTAGGAAAAAATAGAGTACCAGAGTTTAAAGATGACTTAATTCTAGAAAAATTAGTAATTTTGAGTAGATTAAGGTTTGTTCCTATATAAACACTATTCATTTCCTTGCAATGTAATGTGCTTTCTTGCATGTGTTGGGATTTGTCCTTCACTCTGAGTGTGTCTGTGAGAACAGGTCACTCACAAGAGACTCATGGTGTCAACCATGTGTTATGTGTGGGAGAAGAGGAACCTAGTTTGCAGTGGGAAAAAGATCAATGACTTCTAATTTTTTTGTTTATTGACTAATATAGATGGTGGAGTTTTTAAGGTTGATTTTGAAGGGATTCAAATCAGGGGTTTGAAATTATCTGAAATTTTTCAATATTCAAGTAATAGTTCTTATTTTTCTTTTGTATGGTTGGCATTGCATGAAACAGTGACCTCCAATGATAGTGAACCAACACAATTTTGAAACTACAACAAGCAAGGATTGTTTGCTGTTTGAATTCAAGGAGGAAGAGATGGGTCAGTGCAGGCCAAAGTGGCCGCTTCCAGAGAGTCATGGAAGTTGAGTTTGGCCTTAGTATGAGTAAAGTTTAAGAGAGAGTGCTCAAGTTTGGGAACACAGCATTTACAAGAGAGCCAGTAAAGCACCATGTTATGAAGAAGGGGTGGAAAGATTTGCCTGACAGAGGTGGAGGAGGATACACTTTGGAAAGTTATGAACTAGGCAGATGAAATCAGGGCAGACTAAGAACCATCATAAATATCAGAAAGAGTTTAAACTCAGTCCCATGAGAAGAAGGGAATAATTACAGGTCCTTGTGCAAAGGAGAGATGATGAAAACAGTATTTTAAATTGAATTACTTGTTAACCATGTACAGGATGAATTGGTATGTAGATGAACAGAGACTACTTAGGAAACTTTTTAAAAAGTTCCTCTGTGGGCCGAGCCCGTGGCGCTCGGGAGAGTGCGGCGCTGGGAGCGCAGCGACGCTCCCGCCGCAGGTTCGGATCCTGTATAGGAATGGCCGGATCCTGTATAGGAATGGCGGGTGCACTCACTGGCTGAGTGCCGGTCACGAAAAAGACCAAAAAAAAAAGTTCCTCTGTGGACTAATTAGTGCTCAGACGCTACAATATTTAATGTAAAATCAAATACATGTAGGGAAAAAAATGGCCTTGAGAACATAGAGACGAAAGTTATAAATTGATAAATAGGAACTTATGCCTCTTGAGAAATGTTTCTGGATACTGGATGTGAGCATGCTTGGAGTGGGGAAGGAATAGAAGTTGATAAATATTATCTATAAGAAATGAACTAACTGCCTAGAAGTGATTTTTCTTGAAAGATTAGAAGTTAAGGAAATTTGTAGGATATAACAGGCTTGAACTCTGCTAAGTTGAAACAAAAATCTGAATTAATGTCTTTTTCTTTGATTAATGTAATGTTAATTGTTTTATATTCTTTTAAAATTTAGGAACTCTTTTTTGTATTTTAATTTAGAATATTTTTCAAAGTAAAAATAACTATTCTTTACCCTTTTTCTCCCCTACTTTTCTGTTCCTCTCAGATCAACCACTTTTAAAACTTTTAGCTATTTCTTCTGATGTTTATTTTCATATTTTAAAATAAATTTTTATACTGTAATTTCTTGAATTACCATTTTTTAATCTTTATCTCTTGATTTTTTTTGTTAGCGTAGATAAAGATTTAGCATATTTAATTATCTCCATTGTCCCAATACAGTTATATCATAATTTTTAGTTAAATTAGTAATTGTTGTTTATATTTTAACTTTGTAGTTTTTATGGACTTCAGAGCCTGTAGTGTACATTATTTTATTTCTTGTACAGTTTTCCTCACCTGGAGTAAATTTTTTTTTTTTTCCAAAATACTCTGCGTAGTTTTCTGTGTACATATCCTTAATTTCTTTGCAGATGTTTCATTCTGTTGGCCATATGATCATCATGCATTTTTGTTTTTGCCATTGGGTCCTCTCCACTCCTGTCCAATCTGGATTCATTCTCTAGGCCTTCTGCAGACATACTATTTCGAGACTTTCCCTTTGCTGTTCTTTGTTCAATCCCTATTTCTTGGATCTTGTGCCATTTTTGTCTTCACTTCTCATTTACTTCAATGAAGTGTGTCCCTCAGGAAGTTCCTGAGAAAAGATGCATGTTAGGTCCTTGCACGTCCAAAAACTTTTTCTGCTCACTCTTTACATTTTAGTTGGCTTAATGTCTTCTAGCTTCATGGGTTGCTGTTTTAAAATCCAATCCTATTTTTTCTCCTAATCCTTCCAGTGTAACTTGTTTTATTTTTGATTTTGGAAGCTATTAGAATCTTTTCTTTATCCCTTTTGCTCTGATTTTATGGTGATGTGCTTTGGTGTAGATTATTTTTCTTTTATTATGCAAGGGATTAGGTGGCCCTTTCAAACGGGAGGCCTCAGTGGAGGCTTTTTGAAATATTCTTATATTACTTCTTTGATAATTTTTGTCCTTCTTTCTTTCAGTAATTTCTATCAGTTGGTTATTGGTCTGCCTGGGTCCATCCTTTATTCCTTTAGCTTATCTGGTTGTTTTTTGTTGTTGTTTTTGTTTTACTTTCCAGGAGTTTTCTCAACTTTCTCTTCTTAGCCTTCTATTAATTTTTTATGTTAGCTATTATATTTTTAATTTCCAAGGTTTTCTTTGTTCTCTTACTTTTGTTTTCTCTTAGCATGCTATTTTATTTTAATTGACACACTTTCTTCTGTCTCAAGTGTAACTTTGAAATTTTCTTTGGTTCTCTTCATTAGCTCTGATTTCTTCAGGTTTTTTATTACTATTTGTTCTAGCTCTTTTTAATATTCATTTTTCTTCAAAAGGCAGTTATCTATTCATATTTATGAGTAAGGCACTAAAGAGCTAATTGGAAATGCTTTCCCTGGTAGGACTTCTCTACTCTTTCTTGCCCCGTGTCTATACTCCTGACTGGCCGATTCTAGGAATATGGTAGGTAGAGCTGGGGCAAGGGTCAAACTGTTCCTTTTGTAGACTTTCCATTAACTCCCTGTTTTTAGCAGAAGGCCAAAATTTTATCCTTTTCTGTAACTTAAGTCCTTAATGCCTGAGACTTTCCAGAAATAAACCACTCGGTTCTTGCCTTGCTGAGTGAGAGGGAAAAGGGACTATCACTGATGCATTTAGAAAATAGTTATCTATAGCCTAATTGGAAATTTGCTGTTTTGCTATTTGCTCTAAGTAGAATTAAATATAAGTTGAATTTAAGGCCAGTGTTTTTGATTGGGTCACTCAGACAATTATGACAAGACTCCAGGATGTTAAATTTTCAAGGTTAATATAATTTGAGATTTATTTTATTAGCAGATATATAAAATTAGTTATATATGTTTGGATAATATGTTGCCAGGTTTGATAAAAATGTATTTCCTACTGTGAATGTTGACTACCTTTCAGAAATAAAATGATTGTTTAATTTTCACTGTAAATTTTAAATCTACATTAAAAAACACTAAATATTTCATAAAAAATATCTTTTAATAAAATCACAGGGATATTTCTTGCTGCTTTAGCAATTAATTATGAGCCTCCATTTGTTATAAACACCATTCAAATGTCTTGGTGTCCTTGATAAAGGAACTAAATAAAAGGACAGTGTTAGTCACTGCTTCAACATAAACAAGTTTTCCTTTGATATATTTTAGATTTATATTGTTTCTTAAGACTAGACTGCATTCATTCTGAACTCTTTTGTAGACCAAAGAGGTTTACGTACATGAGGGATGATAAAATAATTAAAGAAGAAAGTGAGATTAATTGGTTCTGTAAAATTTTAAATTGAAAATATTTTTGTATGGTAGAAATATAGAGATGTTCTTTTCTAATAACTTGTTTGAATATTTTTAAATGCTTGCTTCATTTAGGAATCACAGTGCATTGATAACAAGTGTGGTGCCTGGGGATTATGATGGGGATTCACAAATGGATGTCCTTCTGACATATTTTCCAAAAAATCATGCCAACAACGAATTAGGAGCTGTTATCTTCTGGGGACAAAATCAAACATTAGGTGAATTTATTTTAAGAGTTTTTAATATTTGTCATTGGATAAGAAAGGTATATGTACCAAAAATATTGTTCTGGGATCAGTTCCAAAATGCTGTACTTGGATGTCAGTAATTGTAAAAAAATTTTTTAAAGTTTATTTTCTGATTTTTCTTTTTCAACCAGGACCAGTCTGGGGTCAGTTCGAGAGAACAAAATCTGCTCTTGCTAGCTTAAAGAAGAGAGAGATTACAGTGTTTTAAAGGTTTCCAGATTTATTGAGATGGCTGAAGAACAGACTCTAGATTGAGCTTTCAGGAGCAAAATCCCAAGTACCATCAAGGAAGCTACTACCTCATTTAACTATCAGAAGTGGCCAGTTGTATAGCAGCTGCCAGAATGACGCTGTGCCTGCTATGATTCTCACCAGCAGAATGGATGCTGCACGAGGCCTCTTGATATTCCCAAATTCAGTGAGCAGACATCGAGGTAGAAATAGCAGAAGCACAGCTTTTGCCTCACTCATGCCTTTAAACCTCACAGTGTTTCTGGGCTGACAAGTTAGCTCAGTTGGTTAGAGTGCAGCCTTATAACCCCAAGGCCACGGGTTCAGTTCTGGTACTGGCCAGCCACCAAAAAAAAAAAAAAAAAAAAAAAACCTCACAGTGTTTCTGATTGGCAAGGCTTAACTTTTATTTAGCATCTCAGATGCAAGGATATGTGGGAAATGCTGTTTTTGGTTTCTAGTCTCCCCAGTACAGGAAAGCACAAAAAGAGTTGAAGTAGATGTTGAGAGTAAGTCTGCCATATTCATTAACAAACCTTCAAGTCTTATCTGAAAAGCCAATTAATTATACCTAAATAGATAACTTTGTCCATGGAGCCAGATTTCAAGGGAGACAAATGGAGTTGTGTTTCTGTCACGTTTAGCGTTATGAGCTGTAATCTCAATATTTTATATTCATTCAGTCAATAAGAATTTAAAGAAGGAGTACCATATACAAAGCACTGTATGATAAGCATGGACATTTCAGAGTAAGGTAGTTGATTGTGCATGTTTTGGCTTCTTTTCCCAAAACTTTGTTAATCGCCAACTGCTCTCTCATGCTAAATTGTATAGAGAACTCAGCTAAGAGATTTTTAGGTGGGTGCCTCAGAAGGAAGTTATCGTAATAGTGGTCTTCACTGTAGAATGAACTCTCCCGATATTTTATCTTTATAAGTTTCATGTCCATTTAAATTAGATTTATAATGTCTCATTAATGATAATAGTTGGAATAAATTAGAGATGAATCTTGAAAAGAATAAAAGAATATTTTCCCTAAGTGAAGATATCAAAAGTAACAGAAAATGCCTGATAATTTATATATATATTCTCTTTTTACAGATCCTAACAATATGACAATACTCAATAGGACTTTTCAAGATGAACCACTAATTATGGAGTAAGTATGTGCTTGCTTGCTTTGGAATGATTTTAAACTTAAACACATAATAAAATCTTTACATAGGAAACTACTTTGTTAGTAGTACTCAAATTGACACTAAATTCTCTCTCCCTTAAAGCTGATAGGGGCTTATACTCTTGATTACATGATATTTATTTGCCGTGATAGAGGAAAGAGAAAAATGAAATTCATCATGTTGTGAAAAGGAAGAGAGTTGTGTTTTTGCTTCACTAGCTTAGAATGTGTTCATTATGGACCTTTGTTCTTGTTAGCCATGTCGTTACTCAAAGAATTTAGATAGCTGTTTTTGAGTAAAACTGTTATGCTTGATTGACGAATATGAAAGATACAGTGTTTCCTTCAGAAATTTAGAAAGATTTTTATATTAAGGAGAAATTTTTGTCCTTGTTATAACTGTTGTTTTGTGTTCTCATTTATTTCCTAAAAATACACTCCTGTAACAGGATAATTAAATCCAAATTTCTGGTAGGGTATTTTGGTAATGAGGTAGAAATCATTCTTGGAACTAAAGCAAAATATGGCCATATTTTTTTTTTTTTTTACCATTACTGCCTTTCTTACAGTTATTAAAATCATAGTCATTCAGCAATAGGTCAGTGGCCAATAGAAATCTGAACTATAAATCCAAGGATTAATCTTCTGAAAGGTACTCAGCCTGATTTCTATTATAGTTGTGAATTTTTTTTATTTTTGTTACGATGTTCAATGACCAGTATAAATTTTTTAACAGCTAGGGATTTTTGAGGGGAGTTTATTGCTCCTAAGCCCATCTAAATTTTGGTCATGATTCTGAAATAAGTTTCTAGTAATTAGAGCTGTCTCTTTATTACTCACTAATAGACTAGCTTATGGAGAAGTTATAGACATTGCCAAAATCTCATAACAGAAGTTTATTTCTTGCTCATACTACATGTGCAGTTTGGGTCAGCAATTGGCTCGGCTCTATGCCATCTCTTGGAGAGTCAGACTGTCAGAGGCCTCTCTGTCTTTGTAGCTGGGCCATCTGAAACACGTGTTCTTCTCATTGTCATGGCAGGCTTAGAGACGGCTGGAGGATCCAGTAACAAAAATCAAACACTGTGCTTTGGAAGTAACACATGTCACTTGTGCTGACGTTTTATTGACCTCAACTAGATATTGCTGAACATTCTAATGTTTACCACACCTCCCAAAAGTTTTTTTTTTTTTTAACTTTTAAAACTAATTAGAGGTGAGAATTTAATAGTTACTTAATATTGTAAATGTTTTCTTTTCAGCTTCAATGGTGATCTAATTCCTGATATATTTGGTATCACAAATCAGTCCAACCAACCACAGATACTATTAGGAGGGTGAGTAAATATGATTATAACCATGTAATTAATTGAATGTATTGTTGCTACTGCAGGGACTGTGTGTCTATATGAATGGAGTGCTTTAACCATTGGGAAAAAAAAATTGTTCATTGGAAATCCTTGCTCTTAAAGATTTTTAAAAGAGCATTTGGTCAACATAAGCTTTCTTAAACCTTTCAGGTTTGATCTACAACTGCTTTCTATATAGACACAGCTTGTTTCTTTTAATTCCCTGGAAATTAGAGATATAAACTTTCCAAGTCCCGATTAAACGTTGGTTTATTAGATGTTTTTGGAAATGGAAAGATCTAATTTAAATAGGATGGATAGCTGCAGTCTTGATTGGATCCTCCACTTTAGTCATGTTAGCTCCCAGACTTTAGTTGGTAAGCTGTGTTTCTTCTTTCCTTCATTTGTTCAGTGAACAATCAGTAATTGCCTAAAAATGTAAGCACTCCTCCTCTAAGCTCTGAAACTTTTCGGTGTGTACTTTATCCTTGAGCAGTATGTATGTTAGTCCTCTCTCATTATCCAAGCATGCAATCCTTTGGAAAAACTGTCTGAAATCTTGCAACTCAAAAATCTCTGTTATAATTACTCTGGATTTAAATAGAACTGTCCTCCTAGCATAAGAATTCATCATGACAAGATACTTTTCATAAGATATCTTCAATCTGCTTAATTTTTTCTGTTTCTGATAAGGCAAAATTTAGTTCAACAGTACAGAACACATTTATTTACTCCTCTGACTTTCTGGAAAGTGCAGAGAACCACCTTTATCAATCTGTCTTCTGCAACTACATGGCAATCTAATGAATTTTCTCTCTATGTTTTGTAGAATTAGTGTGTTTTTATGATTAGTTTTCAAAATGTGATTCATAGGCATACGGATGCATAAATTATCAAAATTTAAGGTATTGTGAAGAGAAACTATCATATTTCTTAACACTGTTTTCTGGAGGTTTTCAGTAAAGAATATGGGTGTTTTGATTCTAGTCATAGTGAACTTTGAAAGAATTATTGTGAATTTTGAATGAGAAATCTGTTTGTTTTGTCCCAAACTCTGAAAAATATCTGGAAGAGACTCCTGCTTTAGACACAAATTGAATGGAGATTCTGATTTGCTTTTGTGGCCATGTCTAGGAGGAACTCAGGATGGGTGGGATGAGGTGAACAACATAGGCCACTCCACTCCCACCACAGCTAGTTGAGACTGTTCAGGAAACTGTGTCCTTTCTTTTCCTCTGTTCAAAGGCAGATGTGATTGAGAATGTGGTGATGACTTCTGTCCTGGTTCATTTCATGTTCATCTCCATTTTGGTCAAAGAAATAATTGGAATATCTTTAATTTGATATAGTTTGGCTTTTAGAAATTAAAGCTTGCGAAACAGCTTTTGTTGATATTTCAAAAAGTAAAACTTTTAATATCTTTATGGAGTTTTTAATTTAATCTATAAGAAAACTATTTAAATGTCATGTGATAGTATCATAACTTATTTGTTCTGAATTCTATATTAGATTTTTTCTCTGATCCTTCTTGAAAAAGTATGGCTTTTAAAACTTACTATGCCTAAACACATGTTCACTTGCATTATTTATGTATTATATTCTGGTATACTCCAATATACTGGAATAGTACTCTGGTATTTTATGATATATCTCATTTAAACTTCAGTTACACATTAAACTATAGTAGCTAACCATACTCTAAGTGACAAATTTGAATCCAAGATTATTTGTCCTGATGCCGATTTAAAGAATGAAGTTATATAAATTGACAGAAAAGAATTTTTGTCGATAGCATTGTTAGGATGACTGTAGCCTAGCAGTATCATGATTCAGACAGCAAAAAGCTGAACATGTTTCTGTGGGAGCCAACATTAATATGTTACTAAAATAAGATAAATATATTCAGTTTTATAAACAATAGACACAGGCATAGACACGTAAGTGAAAAAACTATCAGGATCAACATTTTGGACTATTCATATGACCTTGATTGGCAGCCCAATCCTATTTATCAAGGAGTCTAAACTCACTTGATTTATCCAGAAATCTGTGTTTTGCAACTTAAATATTATGCTTTATGGGTATACCATACCCAAGATCACCTTAAATTTAATTACATTTGGCCAGCACCTTAGTTTTAAGGGAAACTTGTAGTGGTCTTTATTAGAGTGCTAAATGCTTCCATAGGATTGTGCTGGAAAACCCAGGCCTATACTTGGCCCAGTACAGACATGGAAATCAGAGGTTTCCCACAGTTAAAACTAGCACAACCAGTTTGTCTGGAGTAAAGGTGCAAATGCTCAGTCTAAGCAGACAGTGGTAATACGTAGAAGTAACCCTTGTAATTGGTGTAGTGGAGTTTATCTGACAGAGAAAGGAAGGGTGCTAAATCTACTGAAGTGCAGGAGATAATTGAAGTGTGTTAAATGGTCAAAGGTGAGGCTTCAGTTTGCACCTCAACTTTACTTTATAATGACTTGAAATAATGTAATAATGTGCCACATTACTTAGAAATAATACCTAGCTATTAAGTATTAGAGCACCTTCTGCCAGTGATGTGAGATTATTGTTAATGAGCATTTTCTATAGGAGGGTATTTGAAACTGCTGTTACATAAGCATTCAAAATATTGTTTTTAGTATTGAAGTGAAAACACTTGTGTGTGTAATTTTAATCAAGACCATATATCATGTTGGTCAAATCTTCTATGACTCACATATTGAGTTCAAACACATTTCTGGACCAGGCCCAAGTTGTATACTTGGAGATATTAATGTTAAGTATGTGACAGATATATACTTTCCCAAAACTCTGTTTACTTCACAAATGATTGCATGAAAATTTTGAATGTAATAATAGTGGCACTAAAAGTAGCCATTTTTAACTGTTAGTTGTGGTGGTAGGTTTCTTCCCTCTGTTATCAGAAAAAACTCTATCCACTATTTAAGTATAGTGAGCTATTGTCAATCTGGAAGGACTAAATCACTATTTTCCATCTAACATTTCACTTATTCTCACTTTCTAACCAATGACTGATTTAATTAATCATCCTTTATTTTTACTGCTGATTTTATTTGTTTGCCGATGCATTTCATATAATATTATAAATATTTATCTTAATGAAATAATAATATGATGTATCACTTAAATCTATTGAGTAGAAAGAATATGAAAATTATGATGAGTTGTATAACAGAAAATAAAACCAAATAATCCTCAAGGCGCAGCTTTTAACTTTGTAATCAGCATTGGTACTCATAATCTTAACCAAAAAAGGTGGCTTTGAAATGATTCATGTTTTCATAGGTTTCCCCTTCCTTTCTCACCCCATATACCATTTATATTTTTAATGCTGTTGTTAAAAGGAATCCATTAGAACTTGAGAAATCAGGTTTTTATCAGTATTTCCATGGAAACATTACATCAGTTTTCTAACTCTTCTCTTTTCCTAAAGAAACTTTGCTATTGGAGATAAATTGATTTATTATCCCAATGTTTCTCACCCAAGCCTTTTTCTTTTCAAAATTATACCACAGAGATAGTGAAAAGCTTTTGGCAGATGACTTAAATTTTTATATGCTGTGATTATTTGAAGTGGCATGACATAATTTCTTAAGGATCCATAATTTTGATTCCTGGAGTCCCACCAGATGCTTTTGAGGGGTCAGTTAAATGACCGAAGATTCTCTGGTGATTTATCATACTGCTTTGTTTTGGATGCTAGTTGGTAGTATTATATTTAAATTAAATTTTGTTTGTTTCTAAGTAAATGGTTTAAGATGTTGCCCTCAAAATTTAGTCATCTTGCTTTTATTTAAATCTTAATTTTTGCATGTGTATTTATAGTAAACATTCAGAAAGATATTATCCTTTTGAGAAAAGGATAGTTTTATGCTTTCTATGCAAATAAATTTGATAGTAACACTTCATCATAAAGGTAATAATTGATAATATTTAAAAGTGTCTTGAATTCAGCATATTTTTCTTAGCATGTATCAGAATTATGTGTCTTCCTTTGAGAGGAAGCCATTTTGTTTTATCTCATTAGTATTTGCATATGTATTATAAAAGAGTTCATTTTAAAACTGGTATAGTTAGAAAAAGTCATTTATACAGCAGACTTTGAATAAGATTAGTATATATTACAATTTCAATGTAGGGTAAAATGCATCAGAATCATTTATACATTTATAATTTCTGAAAATATAGGTTAAGTCCTCTTTTATTAGATTCATTTTGCATTTTTTAAAAGTTTATGTGCTGTTGAAAATGCCCTATAAATACTTGATTCTTAACAGTATGAAGGTCTAAGTTCTGTGCTCTAGTTCCTGAGTGAGTTACATGGTAGTCCTGAGTGGAGGTGTGGGTTCATTTGTGGGCTTATGCTTCTTCACATTGCCTGCTCATTTGTAGTATCTGCCTGTCCTAGGAGCCAGTGCTGCTAGTCATGTCTCTTAGGTGTAATATTACTGTTGCATACCCTGTAGAGGTAGGAGTATTGAGACAAAGTACAGATATGGCTGAAAAAAATCTCCATATTTCCTCTTATGAATATAAGATGTTATTGCTGAGAGGTCCTTAAGATTTTAGGCAAATCACCTTCTTGATCCTTGGGTTTCATAGCTTTTCTTATCTAAAATTGATGTGTCTGAGAATGTACCTATTTTCACTGTAACTTTCTTCTCCTTCATATATATTCCTTACCCTTCTTAAATCTTACCAATGGTGCATTTCCTGGTGAGTAAAAACCCATATGCACCAAACACAGGGGAAACCTCCTTTTATGGGTAATCCAGATATCCGAAATAACAGAACATCTAGTCTTTCTATTTCTTATATGTATTTCTCTTAATGTGAAGCTTGACTGCAAAAGCAGGCATTTTGGTTCACATAGAGATAGCCTAAATTAAGATGTACTAGAATGGAGTCATAGTAGAAAGACATTTTGTTTTAATGACTTTGCCTCTTTCGTCCCTTGACTATTGTGAAAGAATCAATTATTATTGTTGAGAGAGCCAAGCAAAGAGAGCATCCATAAGAAACACCGAATTCCAAAAGGCAGATCTTTCAGCTATTCTTAGTACTCTATCCCTAGGACACATCATTAAATGGAAAGAAGTTACCTTTCATTCCAAAGTAATTTTGGATGATGACAATGATTGTTTTCAGTGTGACTGGAATGTTCTCTAAGGCTAAAACATTTTTGTAATTTCTTTCATATTAGACATGCATTTTTCTGTAATGTAGCATTATATTTTATCAAATCACATCAAGAAAATTCCATTTAAAGTTAACCATCTTATGAAATTTTATCTTTACTGTTTTCTGTATCATATTAATTAAAAATAAATTTACATGCTGGTTTCTGAGCCAAATAATTTTTTGCAGTATATAGCTTTCCCTTTTATTAAAGTCACAGGAAAAGTTTGCTGTGTTTGATGAAATGAGAAAGAAATGGTATTATTTCTGATTTTTATTCTCTATTTTTATTTAATTACTCCAAAATCCAGACCCAGAGTTCAATGCGCAAACACATTTACTGAAGGACTATTATGTCATTTATCATACAAATTGTAACAAATTATTTTGCTGCATTACATTGCATTGCTATAAGTTAACTAATAATAAATAGGATGTTGTTTTATGATCGGGGTTTTATAACCTATTTTATAAAAATAGATAAATGAATTTTATCAGAATTGCATTATTTTAATCTTGACTGCTTTTGGTTAATAATCTATCCTACACTATATATTCTGTAATTTTGTAGTATTTTTTATAATATTCCTTGAAACACTTAGGTTTTTTTATTAAGACATAATTGATTATATATATTTGCGGGGTACAGAGTTGAATATCAATATCCATTCACAATATGTAATGATCAAATCAGGATAATTAGTATATTCATTATTAGAAAATGTGATCATTCATTGTGACCCTTAACCAATTTCTTGTGAACCGTTTTCCCCCTCCACCTTTCCCACCTCTAGTCTGTTCTTTTTGAAAAGTTTAATTTATTATTGTGATTTTTGTTTCTTTCTTGCTTTCTGTTTTTTTAATTTATTTATTTTTTAGCTCCCACTTATGAGAGAAGACATGAGGTATTTCTCTTTCTATGCCTGGCTTATTTCACTCAACATAATTTTCTTGAAGCTCATCCATGTTGCTATGAATGGCAGAATTTCATTCTTTTTTTATGGCAGTGTAATATTTCATTGGGTGTATATACCACATTTTTCTTATCCAGTCATCCATTGATAGACATTTAGGTTGGTTCCAACTCTTGGCTATTGTGAATAGAGCTGAGATAAACATGGGAGTGCAGGTATCCCTTCAACAAGATGATTTCCATTCCTATGGGAATCCCACCAGCAGTGGGATTGCCAGATTGTATGGCAGTTCTATCTATAGTTGTTTGAGAAACCTCCATACTGGCTGCACTAATTTACAGTCCTACCAACAGTGTAGGATGGTTCCCCTTTCTCTGCATCTTCACCAGCATTTGTTATTCTCTGTCTTTGATAATAGCCAGTCTAACTGGGGTGAGATGGTATCTCAGGGTAGTTTTGATTTGCATTTCCTAGATGCCTAGTGATATTGAGCATTTTCTCGTGTACCTGTTGGCCATTTGTATGTATTCCTTCGAGAAATGTCTATGCAGCTCCTTTGCCCATTTTTTATTCAGGTTAATTGTATTTCTACTGTTAAGTTGTTTGAGTTCCTTGTATATTTTGGATATTAATCCCTTGCTGGATGCATAGTTTGCGAATATTTTCTCCCACTCCGGTGTCTTTTCTCTCTGTTTGTTAGTTGTTTCTTTTGCTGTGCAGAAGCTTTGTAGTTTGATATATCCCGTTTGTTTATTTTTCCTTTTGTTGCCTGTGATTTGGGGGTCAAATTCATGAAGTCTATGCCCAGTCCTACTTCCTGCAATGTTTCCCCTATGTTTTCTTCTAGGAGTTATATAGTTTCAGGTCTTATATTTAAGTCTTTAATCCATTTTGAGTTGATTTTGGTATATTGTGAGAGTTACGGGTCTAGTTTCATTCTTCTAACATGGATATCCAGTTTTTCTCAGCACCATTTATTGAAGAGGCTGTCCTTTCTTCAATGTATGTTCTTGGCACCTTTCTCAAAGATCAGCTGGCTGTAAGTATGTGGATTGATTTCTGGGTTCTTTATTCTGTTCCATTGGTCCATGTGTCTTTTTCTATGCCAGTACCATGCTGTTTTTGTTAGTATAATCTCCAGCATTATTTTTTTTGCTCAGGATTGCCTTTGCTATTTGTGGTCTTTTATTGTTCCATATGAATATTAGGATTGTTTTTCTATTTCTGTGAAGAATGTCTTTGGTATTTTGATGGGGATTGCATTGAATCTGTAGATCACTTTGGGTAGTATGGACATTTTCACAATGTTAATTCTTTCAGACCAAGAACATGGAAAGTCGTTCCCTCTTTTTGTGTCCTCTTTAATTTATTTCAGTAGTGATCTGTAGTTCTCATTGTAGAGACCTTTCACCTTCTGGGTTAAATTGATTCCTGATGTATTTCTGATGATTACTGTAAATCGGCTTGCTTTCTTGATTTTTCTGCTAGTTCACTATTAGAGTATAAAAATGCTACTGATTTTTGTGTGTTGATTTTGTATCCTGCAACTTTACTGAAATTGTTTATCAGCTCTACGAGTTTTTCGGTAAAGTCAATAGGTTTTTCTAGTTATGAGGTTATGTCATCTGCAAACAGGACAGTTTGACTTTGTCTTTTCCAATCTGGATATCCTTTATTTCTTTCCTTTGCCTGATTGTTCTGGCTAGTACTTCCAATACTATGGTAAATAGGAGTGGTGAGAGTGGGCATCCCTGTCTTGTTCTTGTTTTTAAGGGATTTTTCCCATTCAGGATGATATTGGTGGTGGGTTTGTCATATATGGCTTTTATTGTGCTGAGATACTTTCCTTTTATATTTAATTTGCTGAGAGTCTGTATCGTGAAGGGATGTTGAATTTTGTCACTTTTTGTGCATCTATTGAAATCATATGGTTTTTGTCCTTGGTTTTTGTTGATGTGGTATATCACATTTATTAATTTGCATATGTCGAATCATCCTTGTATCCTCAAACCATCCTTGCATCCTCAAACCATTCTTACATCCCCAGGAAGAATCCCACTTGATCATAGTGTATAATTTTTTTGATGTGTTGCTGTATTCTGTTTCTTAATATCTTGTTGAGGATTTTTGCATCTGTGTTTATCGAGAAAGTAGACCTGCAGTTTTCTTTTTTGTTGTTGTATATTTGTCTGATTTTGGTATTAGGGTGATGCTGGCCTCATAGAATGAGTTTGGGAGAATGGCCTCTGTTTCAATTTTTTTTAAATAGGTTTAAAAGGATTGGTGTTAATTTCTCTTTAAAAGTTTGATAGATTTCAGCAATGAAGCCATCCAGTCCTTGGCTTTTTTCTATTGGAAGACTACTAATTGCCACCTCAACCTCATTGGTTGTTACCAGTCTGTTCAGGTTTTCTGTTTCTTCTTGGTTCAGTCTTGGTAGTTTGTATGTGTCTAGAAATTTATTCATTTCCTCCAGGTTTTCAAATTTGTTGGCATATACTTGTTCATAATAATCTCTAATAATTCTTTATTTTTCTGTGGTATCGGTCATGATGTCTCCTTTTTCATTTCTGACTTTTATTACTTGGGTCTTCTTTCTCCTTTTTTTAGTTATTCTAGCTGGAGGTTTATCTATTTTATCTCCTTGAAAAACTAACGTTTTGTTTTATTGATCTTTTATTTATTTATTTATTTTTGGTCTCTATTTCATTTAGTTGTGCTCTGAGCTTCTTTCCATCAACTAATTTGGGGATTGGATTGTTCTTGTTTTTCTAGTTCTTTGAGGTGTAACATTGGGTTGTTTATTTGGAGTCTCACTGTTCTTTTGTTGTGTTGCAATAAACTTCTGTCTTAGTATTGCTTTTGCAGTACCCAACAGGTTTTGGTATGATATGTCTTTATTTTCATTAGTTTCAAGAAAATTTTTAATTTCCTGTTTAATTTCTTCTTTGACCCATGGGTCATTCAGGAGCATGTTGTTTAATTTTCATGTATTTATGCTGTTTCCAAAGCTTCATTTTTATTGATTCCTAGTATTAATCTATTGTGGTCTGGAAAGATACTTGAAACGATTTCAGTCTTTTTAAATTTGTTGAGTCTTGATTTGTGATCTAACATGAGCCCTATCCTAGAGAATGTTCTGTGTGCTGATGAGAAGAATGTATATTCTGTAGCTGCAGGATGAAATGTTCTGTAGATTTCTGCCAAATCTAGTTTTGTCTAAAGTGTAGTTATAATCCAGTTTTTCTCTAATTTGTTACCTGGATGCTCTCTCCACCCCTCTGAGAGAGGGGTGTTGAGGTCCTCACCTATGATTATATTGGGATCTATCTCTCTCTTTAGGTCTAAGAGTTTTTGACTTACCTATCTAGGTGTTCCAGTGTAGGGTGCATCTATATTTATGATTGTTACATTTTCTTGCATGATAGACCCGTTAGTCATTATATAATGACTTTTCTGCTACATTTTTTAATCTTATTTTTTATCTTATTTTTTAAAATTTACTTATTATTATTATTTTACGTTCTAAGATGTTGCTGCAGAGCAGTTGGGGAAGGAGGGGAAAAGGGATGGGAATAAGGTGGGGAGAGGAGGACAGAGGGAGTGGGGAGTGTGGTCGCGGCCTGTGGGACCCTCCTCATTCCGTCAGGGGAGCCCAAGGGGCTTCCAGCGGTGGCTGAGTTATGGCTGGCAGGATGCAGACATCAGGGAAGATTGGCTGATGCCCCTCACTGCCCCAGCTCAGGAGTCTGTGGTTCTTCCACCAGTGACCTGGTGGTTCTCGCTGAGCTGGATCTGGATGTCGAGGGCATGGCTGAGGCCCTCAACACCCCCATTCCAGCTTGGGAGCCCATGGTGCTTCCTGGTGGGTCAGTGGTCATCACTGGGCTGGATGTGGACATCATGGGGGAGTGGCTCGGGCCTTCATCCTCCTACCACCCCAGTTTGGGAGCCTGGGGGGCTTCTGGTCCTTCTACATTTTATAGGTGTTCTTTACTGGTGTTAGACCTTTACTGGTTAATATCAGAACTTTGTCTCTGATCTGTGGGGTTTTTAATTTTTCTTTCAGTTTTGTGTTGGATTATTTGCTATTCCCACCATTTAAACTCTGCCCTGGAACTAATTTATTATCCTTTGGTTATTTCTAAAATGGGGGAACTAAGTGTGGAAACCAGCCCTTGAGACCTGTGGTTGAGTTAAATTGCTGCTTTGCTGATGATTCTGAGAAGACTTTTTGTGCAGCTCAGGTTTTAATTGTTGACCTTGTAAGCACTTCAGGGTCTTGTGAGGTCTGGTATACCTGGGTTGTGTGGAAACTCTGGTCCAGGCTTGAGTCTTTTCAGCAAACTACACCCCATGCAGGTCTGCATTCCTGACTAGTCTCCACTGAGTGGGACTGTGCTGATTGGAGGGCAGATCAATTGTCCATGCTGTTCCCCAGTGTTCCCCAGTGAGCCAGTCTCCCCCACTCCTTGCACTCCAAAACACTACCCATGGGATAGTCCATATGCTGGTCCCTCGCGATGACTCACTGTTCTGAGTGGCTCCTTTTTTCAGTTCTTGTGGCGCCTCACTCCTATGTGGTCCATGGGAACCCTGTTAGTGGACTTGCTGGCCTAGGGGCCACCAAGGCCCTCTTCTCCCATGTAGCCTCCAAGCAACTTCACACAAAGGGTACAGAAGTGGCTTTTGCCAGCTCTTGCTCTGTGTGCACACTGGGGCCAGTCTTGAAGTGTTTGGGGGTCAAAACAGTTGGAGTGGTCTTTTCTTTCTCTCATCGTGGCTTTTCCCACCTTCATGAACTCCATTCGTCTCTCCTCTTCCCGTGAGCTCTAGCAGCCCTAGCTTGGCAGTCATTGCTTTTTAATAGTTGTAAATTGGTTGATTGTGGGAGAGTGTGACGCTGGGTACCATCTATTCTACCATCTTGATTGGAAGTCTCTGCTACATTGCTTTTTAAGGTATTAATCTCTTTGTAAATTTCCTCCTTCATATTTTGGATAGGTTTTCTCATTTTGTTCTGCTAAGTGAGTCTTCTTGTATCTCATTGTGTTTCTTTAAGATTGTTCTGAATTCCTTTTCAGATATTTCAAGGTTTTCTTGCTATTTGGGGTCTGGTACTTGAGAATTACTTTTTTCTTTGGCGTCATATTTTCTTGTTTTTTCTTATTTCTACTATGCCTACATTGATGTCTGGTCACCTGATGAAGCAGTAGTTTCTTCTACTACTATGGAGTGACTTTTGAAGAGAGAGCATGTTTTAGTTTTGGTTCTGGGTAGACACAGTAGTGTGGTCTCTGTGTGGTTACTTCTGCTGATTCAAAGTCAGAATTGTCTCTGAGTGCCTCTGTGGCCTGGGCACTGGGGCACTCAGTAGCTTCTTGCTGAAGTGAATGACACTGTGTTGGGTCATCGATGTTGGCAAGATCATGAGTTCCTGGGAGAAATGCCTAGGTGCCCTGTTGCTCCTTGGGCAAGGTAAGTGTCTCCGAGTTAACTTGTTGGCCCCTCAGCTATTGTCCAGTGACCCTGCTAGGTGTACTAGGGTATACTGTTGCTCCTCAGCTTGAATGGGTAAGCCTGGGTGGGTATATCTTTCTTCCAGGCAGAGGCTCCTCCTGAGTCCTTGCTGCTCCCAGTTGGGGGATGGGTTGGTGGTGGCTGGGTGTGTTATTCTGTACTCTATTTGGCTATCCTAAGTTTCTGCACTCACCAGTGGTTCTGCGCATGTGTGCCTCTGGGTCCAGACAGTAACATGGGCTGCACAAGTAGTTCCCACCCCAAGGGGCAAGGGGCTGCGCTCGTTCATCTCTTTCCTCATGCCTAGTAAAACACAGTAACACTCGTATCTGGGTGAGGTGGATCTGGTGGCACCCAGGCTGGGTGGCAAGAGCCACAGGGTCTGCAGTGAGGAACAGGCTGAATTGCTGTGCAGGGAGACAGGAGCAGCAGTAGCAGGAGGGGCCATGTTGGTAGAGGCCATGGTGGGAGGGGCTGCTGATGGAGCCATGTGGCCGCAGTGGCAACAGGGAGAGCCATGAGGTGGGAGGAACAGCTGTGGGAGCGGTGGAGGCTGGGGCAGCAAGACAGGCAGTCACTCGGGCACTGGACATTGGCTGCAGTAACTACAGCATTGTTAGCAGCCAACACATGTTAACACATGTATTAGAATTTTTAAAATGAGTCAAACTCTTTCTGGCAGAAAATAACTTTCATTAGTAGAATGATTTGACAGTAAGGACTGGCTTTGCTAATTGGGTTATATGTCAGACATTTTCCCTAAATTAAATGATCTAAATTAGCAACTTTAAATTTTTTCTTATTTTTTTCAATTTTTTATTATGAAAACTTTCAAACATACAAAGATAGAGAGACTGAGACTGTGAGTTTGCGTATACTGCTCCTATCACCCAGCTGCAACAATTAGCAATTTATGGCCAGTAATTATTTTACCTACACATTTTTCCCCTATTTCTCTATTTTCATACCCCTTCCTCAGACATTTTTAATCTATAAATATTTCAATATACATCTCTAAAAGATTAAGATTTTTTAAAAATACATAATCACAACACATTTATCGCACCTAAAAATATAAGAATAGCTTCTTAATATTAAATTTGTGGGGGGATTTTGATGAAAACATATTTAAAGCATATAATAAAGAAACATTTTATTAAACCATATAATATTGGCAGAGATGCAATAAAGAAATTTTCCAAACTGTTAGTATATCTGGTTAAACAGGTGCCTCTAAATGAGGAGTAATTGGTATAGCTAATAGTTATTCGATAAATCTTGATAATGCTTTTGTTATACTATCAAAAATTGAAAAAGTAAATGGCTCTAATGAATGGATTATACATCCTTTTGCAAGTTAGTGGCTTTCCAATTCCTTGTGTTCAACAGCTTGAAGGAAGACCTAACTGATAGAGCAATAAAAATTGTTTTTGGTGATACATAACTAGGTGATTTTTGATATATGACTACAGAGAAGTTCAAAGAATTGAGAATCATTGCTATAATTCTATGGTAGATTTTATTCCAATCTACCTATTTATATGAGCAAGTTTTCTTAGCACTTATATGTATAAAAATGAGAAGTAGGAATAGGCTTTATGCTGAATCCTATCTCATCTAGTAATAAGGCATAATATTTGTAAGGACAAATAAATTAGTATATTTTAAAACTCTATTCATTCTTAAAAATGCATTTCCTGTAAAATTTTACCTTTGGCTTATAGTTATTAAAGTACATAGTATGTGTTTTTATCAGTTATATACTAATAGTTAAAATAGTTCAGCCTCAAAGAGATTTTTTTTAGAGACTGAGATCCATAAACAAAACCAATTTAAATACCAACATTAACTTATAGACCAGTTCGTAGACATACTTTTGTTTAGAGAATTATAGCAGAGTTGTCACTAAAAAGACAAGATATAAAAGCATTTGACATCATGATTCTCTAAGAAAAATAGACTGAAAGTACAAATTCCAGTATAAAATAAGAAGATGTACAATTTCTGAATATTAAAGAAGACCTTTATTGTGTTTTTGGTTTTGGGGGTTTTTTTGGATTTTTTTTTGGTGGATGATGATGGATGATGATTCAATACTGTATTTATATTCCACTGGATATATTTTTTAAAGTAATTTTATTTTCAGTTTTTAATTCTAATAGAGGAAAAGCTTACCTATTTTACAACTGTTTAAGCCAATGAAAACATTTAATTTTCTTAGAAATTATTTAATGTGATAGGCAGTACATAGTTTTTCAAAATTCTTTTGGAGCATATCTGAGTAAAAATTAAGACCACTGAACCAGAGAACTAGGCAACTTGGAGAATCAGATTCTTCTTCATGACAGACCTGTCTCCTAGTAACTGCTTTTACCTAGGTATCTTAATTCAGTGTAAACTGATTATTGAAGAGTGGGTAGATTAGCAGTCATTTCAAAGAGCAGTTACCATAGGCAACTAAAAACTACAGTTGACATTACTTTTAAATTCATCCTTTGATAAATGTTGTTCTTCGAAATTAAGAGTGATGATGGTCACAAATTAAAACACTTTGAATAATTATGCTTCCTTTGGGGAAAAGCTAATAATTGGAGTTTTCTACAGAGGTCAAGAAATGTCAGCAAATAGACTCAACATGGCTTAGAACTGATTGCTTTTTTATCTCTGCTGTTACTTCCTTTGTAACCAGAGCAGTTTGTCTTTGTGACCTTAGCCTTCAAATGGAGTTAGGCACATATATGAGAATATTACAATTTATGTGAGTACAGTTGCTTAAAAAATATGGTATCTTCTTATTGCTGAAAAACTATAATTCATACAAAGAGCAACTTTAGAGGTAAAAAGAGAAGTTTTCAATTGTAAATTTTTTAACGTTTTAATTCTAATAGACAAATGTCTATTAGACATCTTCAATTTTGATCCATCTTAAAATGTACCACAAAAAGAAACAACAACTTTTCCATTCTCCCCCACACCTTTTGGTACATATCAGAATGGTAAATAGACACTGCATAAAATGAATTCTAAGAGTCAGCTACAGCCTTTTAAGAGATGTTGTAAAATAGCAGAGCATAAGCAACAAATATAAAACTTAAAACACTGTGAGTAGCATGAATATTGATTTGAAATGTTCAGAAATGCAAGAAAAAAGTTAATATTTTGTTAGGACTTGCAAACTCAAAGATATAGAGGGGCCAAGAAGGAAACCAAAGTGAGTGAAACAGCTTGGTAAGATTGGAGCTTCAGCTGCCTGTAGGCACTAGTTCTGTCTGAAAAGGGCCAGTTGGTTGCCAGATCTTCTGATATTTCAAGAGAAGCTGGAAATCCAGATTTTGATGTGGGATCTGATTTTTTTTAAAAAAAATAAGTTTTAACAGTGAATTCAACATTTTTAAACGGAATATATGGGTCAAACAAAAAACACCTTTATGCTGAATTTGGCCTATAGTCTGTCCCTTTATGACTTTTGCTTTTTCACTGTTCTAGATTCTTCTCTTCAAATATACATTTGGTTAAATAGCTTCTAGGACAAACTGTTACAAGTTAGTTCAGTTTTTCCAAAATTCTAGCTATAACTTATTTCAAAATAAGCCTATTAAAAATTTTATAGGGAATGAGATCAATAACTGCTCAGATAGTAAAGACATGAGCCACATGATCAACCTCATTGAGCTCAACTCTGTAAAAGCCTGTATTTTTAATTCCATTTGGCATGTAAAACAAATTTGTTAGGAACATTAAGAAAGTCTTCTGAAATGACTTGAGAATCTCTAGCCCTAGTCTGATTATTTTGTTAGTAATTAAAAATACCTTAATGCTGCAAAATTATAGAACCAATGAATAAATGGCCAGGGAATGGGCCACTATTAAACTAGATTTAATTGAAACGTTTTAAAGATTTCTAACCTTGTTTAGTATGAAAGAATAATAAAATGAGTTGTTTGGCATAAATTATCCTACAACAAATGCTAAATGCAATTTCTTAATTTATTTTAGATTTTCTTTATTACCATGGCCTTATATTACGGTATTTTTAAAAATAACAAAATTAGTTTTTATGAATACTGCTTAGTTTTGATTTTACTGTCTTGTGTAGGTTAAAGTGTATTTAGGCCCAGTGTGTGCTAAAATGAGTGTAGAAAGAGGTTATTGGGAAGAGGTTGCTGTTTGTAGAACACAGACACTTTGCATAGAGAAAATTTTTCTGATGAATGCTTATTCTTTTTTCCATATTCTACCTGCCAAGAACAAATTAGTCTATGTGTGTCTCTGATTTCCAAAGATATCAAAACCAAATTCACAAATACCTTGTTAGCTATCCAGCTAATTGGATACCGTGATAATAATAACGTTGCATTTAGCTTTAAATTGCTCTTTGGAGATGGCATATTTATGGTTTCTTTTTTTTTTTTTAAAAAGATGATCGGTAAGGGGATCTTAACCCTTGACTTGGTGTTGTGAGCACCACGCTCAGCCAGTGAGCGAACCGGCCATCCGTATATGGGATCCGAACCCGGGGCCTTGGTGTTCTCAGCACCACACTCTCCCGAGTGAGCCACGGGCCGGCCCATATTTATGGTTTCTTATCGGACTGGAACATACTACTATGGAAGAAAATAGCAAATTCTGAATAGAGAAGAATAAGAGATGCTAATTAAGAGTATCATTCAGTCCTGCCCTTTATTTGCTAACCACTTCATGGGAGCCAGGACCTGGATAGGCAGTGTAGATACAAATATGAGTCAGGGTTTCTGGAGGAGCTTTATACTGTAAAAGAAAACATTCCTAAAGTAGCTGTAGTGCACACCAAAGCGCTCTTAGTGGAGAAAAGTATAATAGAAAAATAGTAAGAGAAGAGAAGCTGATTTGAGTAGGGCTTGATAGATAGGAATGCCTTTGACAGTGTGATATTTTCAACTGATGAGGAATTGTGGACATACGGTTTTATTTAAACTTACTCTTCCTTCGTTAGTTGATAGTAGTCTACCGGTGTTACCTTCTGGTTTTGATAATTACATTATGGTTGTATTTTATATACATGTTAAACATTAGAGGAAACTAGATGAGGGATACAGGGGAACTTTGTGCTATTGTTCTTTTTAATGAGGTAACGTTCACATAACGTAAAACTAACTGCTGTACTTGTCATAGAATCTCTAGTTGTGTAAGTTATAAGGTGCACAATTTAGTATGTTTTGTATGCTTAGTACATTTACAACATTGTGCAGCCATCAGCTCTATTTAGTTCTAATACCTTTTCATCACTCCAAAAGGGAACCCTGTACCCATTAAGCAATCACTCTGCCTTTCTCCTTCTCCTCAGCCCCCAGCAACACTAATCTCTTCTCTGTCTCTATGGATTTTTTTTTTTTAATGCAGTCTAGAAATCTCCATCTTTAAGTCAGGAGTCACTCATATACCATTTATAATCAGAATTTTTCAGAGGTATTCCTTCAAATCAGGTTTTGATGTAGTTATAAGATTTTTTTTTTCTGTTTGTCTTTTTGACATTGAGTCGTAAAACTTCTTTATGTAGTCTGGATACTAGATCCTTATCAGAGATATGATTTACAAATATTTTCTCCCATTCTGTGAGTTGCCTTTCCACATTTTTGGTAGGGTTCTTTCATGCACAAAAGTTTTCAATTTTGATTGGCCTAGTTCATCTTTTTTTTTCTTTGTTCCTTATTGTTTGGGTATCATAACAAAGAATCCATTGCCAAATCCAAGGTCATGAAGATTTATCCCTATATTTTCTTCTAAGAATTTTTAGTTTTAGTTCTTTGAAACATCTTGAGTTATTTTTTTATATATATATATATGGTGTGAAGTAGGGATATAAATTCATTCTTCTGCATGGTCCAAAACTTTGGAATTAATTTTGGCGGTTTTTGTTTTGGTTTTTTTGGTGGCTGGCTGGTGCAGGGATCTGAACCCTTGACCTTGCTGTTCCAACACCATGCTCTTAACCCACTGAGCTATCCAGCCAGCCCTAGAATTAATATTTGTAGAAGAGAATCATCATTATTCTTCACAGTTACAGAAAAGCATCTATGATTTTAAATCATTTGTTTTCTGAAGAATTAAAGACATAAATATAAGAACTAAATTATGAAACTCTTAGGAGAAAACAGGTTAACCTTCATGACCTTGTCTTAGGCAATAGATTCTTAAATATGTACCAAAAGAACAAGCAACCAAAGAAAAATTAGATGCATTGGACTTCGCTGAAATTTAAAAACTTGTGCTTAAAAGGCCACTATCAAGAAAGTGAAAAGATAACCCACAGACTGGGAGAAAATTTTGGCAAATCATATAGTGGAAAAAGATCTAATGTTTAGAAAATATAAAGAACAATTGCAACTCAACAATAAAGCAATAAATAATACAGTTTAAAAAATGAGCAAAGGATTTGAGTACACATTTCTCCAGAGCAGATATACAAATGGCCCGTAAGCACAGTAAAACATGTTCAACATCATTAGCCATCAGGAAAATAAAAATCAAACCATAATGAGATACTACATCACACCCTCTAGTATGGCTGTAATAAAACTAATATACAATAATAAGTGTTGACAAAAATATGAGATATTGGAACCCTCCTGAATTGCTGGTGGGAATGTAAGATGGTGAAGCTGGTTTGGAAAACAGATTGACAATAACTTAAACATACACTTATTTTATGACTCAGCAATTCCACTCCTAGGTGTATACCCAAAAGAATTAAAAATATGCTTTCATATAAAAACTTGTATGTGAATATTTGTAGCAGCCAAAAAGTGGAAACAAGCCAAATGTCTATCAACAGATGAATAGATAAACAAAATATGTAGCTGTACAATGGAAGATTATTGAAGGACTGAAGTATTAGAAAAAGGGCTGAAGTAGTGATACATGGATGAACTTGATCACACTATTCTAAGTAAGAGAATCCAGACAGAAAAGGTCACATATTGTATGATTCCATTTATATTAAATGCATAGAGATAGAAAGCAGGATTAGTATTTGCCAGGGGATAGAGGGAGGGAAATGGGGAGTGACTCATGAGTACAGGATTTGTTTTTATGGGTGATAAAAATGTTTTGGAGTTACATAGTAGTGATGGTTGTACACTGAGCATACTAAAAACCATTGAATTGTACACTTTAAAAGAGTGAATTTGATGGCAAAATTAATCAATAAAAATACCTAAATTTAAAAAAATGTTCTACATGCAGAGAGTTTGTATTTTAAAACAATGCTTATTTTATGTTTAACTGAAGAAAAGTATTTTTATTTTATTTTTTAGGAATTTATCATGGCATCCTGCATTGAACACTAAAAGTAAAATGCGAATGCCACATTCTCATGCATTTATTGATCTGACTGAAGATTTTACAGCAGGTGAGTTGCATACTTGTATAAATGTGAAATATTTGTTTTGAACTACCAATAAATACTTTGTATTTATTCACTAATGAACTGAATGTTAAAACCAAGCTGTTAAATGGTTATAAAAAAGTCAATGATATTGGAAACATGGCTGTAATAAATAAGTCTTTGGTTGTCTTTGTTGTTTATTAATAATTACCTTAAAATTTTAATTCTCCACTTTTTATGAATTCCTGATAATTTGGACATATGTTGCCAGATGTTTCTTTCCTTTTCCATTTTAAATTTTTTGACTAGTACTATAAATTGAAGGAAAAGAAAAATATTTATCTCATGTACAAAAAAATGGAAGTTGAAAGTAGAATAATGGTTCCCAGGGACTGGGAAGGGAGAAGGGAGAGGGAGATGAAAAAAGGCTAGTTGATGGGTACAAAAGACAGCTAGATAGAAGTAATAAGTTCTAGTATTCAAGAACCCAATAGGATGACTAAACTTAACAATAATGTACTGTATTTTTCAAAATAGCTAGAAGAGAAATTTGGAAAATTTCTAACACAAGGAAGCGATAAGTATATGAGGTGGTAGATATCCGAATTACCCTAATTTGATCATTACCCATTGTATACATGTTTCAAATTATCACATGTACTCCATAAAAATGTAGAATTATTATACATCAAAAAAACAGTTAAAAAATACTTATAGAAAATTTTAAACTTAGAAAAGTAGGCAGAGTAATATAAAATAGGCACATTAAATCATCACTTACCTTCAACAGTTATTAATTTATGACCAATCTTGTTTTATCTGTATACTCACCCGCAAGTCCTTGCCATCCCAGATACTTTTAAGTGAAATCCTAAACATATAATTTCATTTGTAAATACTTCAATCTGTATCTCTAAATGATAAAGATTTTTTTATTTGTAACCATCAGAAGATCATTTTGAAACCTAAAAAAAATTAATAATTTCTCAATATCATCGAATATATCTAGTCATTTTTCAGAATGTCCCGATTTCCACCTAAATGTTTTTATCAAATTAGGAGTTAAAGAAGGTTCATGTAGATGTAGAAAAAACATCATCTCTGTTGTAGAATTTCTCAGTCTGGAGTTTTCTGATTGTATCGCCATGTTGTTAACTTGTTACTCTGTCCCTGTATTTTCCCTAACCCAGTAGTTAGCTTTGGAGCCTTGATCAGAATCAGATATCTTTTGGGAGAAGGTTGTGTCAAGAATTTTTCCTAGATGTTGCTGTGTAGTTCAGCTCATTAAGAGACACAGAATTTATGTTCTCTTTTGTGATGTTAAGATTAATCAGTAGCTTCAGTTTTCCTCAGCATGGAGCATCCACTGTGATGCTTTCCAGTAGTTTTAGCAGGTATTGATATTTGTCAGGTCCATTATTTCAATGGGAGTTGGCACGCTAAGTCTGTCACTCCTCTGCTTGTATTATTAGTTGGGATTTTGTAGTTTAAAAAAGGAACTCTCATTATCATCTCTTTAGTCACCCAGAGTACAGTTAAGGTAGGCAAGATAAATGATTTTTTTCACTCCTTCCTCCCGTTTTTTTTTTTTTTTTTTTTTTTTTACCAGTTTTCAAACCTGATCTGGTTTTGCAGTAACGTTTTTATACAATGTACTAAATTGCAAATGAGTTAAGCAGGCCTGGTGGCTGCTAAAAGTAATAAAACATACTTCCTTTAAAGTATTCCATTATTACTGGATTGATTTTGAGTTTTGCTAGAGCTTTTCCTTTTTAAAAAAAATTTTATTTATTATTATTATTTTTTACATTCTAAGATGTTGTGGAGCAGTTGGGGGGAGGCAAAGAGGTGAAAGGGGTGGGGGATGGGGAAGGAGAAGAAGCAGGGATAGGAGGACATGGTCTAGGCCCATGGCACCCCCCTGATTCTGGTAGGGGAGCCTAGGGGACTTCCGGAGGCTGCTCATTAGTGGCTGGATGCAGACTTGGCATGGTGTGGATGAGGCCCTGGGTGCTTCCAGCAGCGATAGAGCATTTTCATTATTCAGATAACATTTGCAAAGTTAAGAAAATTTTGATGTCCAATACACTATGGATTTTACTGATTTAAAACAAACAAAACCATAAATTTAACTTTTTGGCCAGTAAGTTTCTTATGGTTTTAAGATGTTAGATTCTTGAGTATATGTTTAGGCTGGAAAGAGAAGAGAGTTTAAGAAAACAGGTTATTTTTAGTGTGGCTTATCTAGTATGCTAAATCATATATAAACCACAAAAATAAAGTATTGAGAGCATAGCCGTGGAAGTTGTCTTGAAAGTTCATTTTTCAAAATCAGGAAGTTCTGTGGTTATAGGCTCATTTTCGTTTATCTCATTACTGTTATACACACATGCACACACACACGAACTTTTTTTTTAACAATTCTTTTTTAGGAAAACTCTTATCTTGTGAGGTTTAAAAAACTTAGTTACTTTTAGTTCAGTAGTATTAGACTTCCTTAAACAACATTGACTTTGCATTTAAGTAATTTTTAAAGAATGCTCAGGTATTCTTGCACAATCAGCAAAATCTACCTTATTTTTTGCGATCGAGTTGTGATTTTGAGCTAAACAATCTATTGTATAAAATGTAAAGGAATTGTCTCTGATGAGTAATCCTTTGGAAGTTAACTTAAAATGTATGAGGAAGTATTAAAATTCTAATTATTAAAATTGTGTTATTCAAAACTCTCTCTCTGCTTTTGAAACCATTTCAGCAAACATTTATTGAGTTACCTGCTCTGTGCAAAGCCCCCTACTGTTCATTATGTGAGACACAAAGATAAAAAGAAATGCCTTCAGCTATCAGAGAGTTTTAGTTTACTGGAAGAAGCTGATAAGTCTAGCTGTGATATGTGGTAGAATGAAATAAGTGCTTATTAGTTATAAACTGCTATGTAGTAACAAGGAAGGTAGGAGGAGGTAGTCCCACTATTTGGGGAACTTTAGTGTCCTAAACAGTTCAGCTAAGAATTTGGCAAAAAAAAAAACAAAAACAGGTGAGTTATACAGTTCTCATTTTCCGTAGTATACTTATTCCTTAGGACATATAATGCTTTTCCAAACAATAAGATCTAGAAGAAATTCTTAATATAAGTGGGACTTCCTGTGGGAGACAATACATGTAATATAGTAAATGAATTCTAAATAGCAAATACTTTTTTTCTTTTTTTACATTTTTATTCATTAATTTTTTAAAAATAATTCCTGAAACAGTGTAACTTTTAGTAACTCCTGTCCACTGTATGGTCATAACATAATTTATTTAACTAATCCTTTTTTTGAGAAGTTAAGTTGTTTGCAGTTTTTCTTTTTGGTTTTTTGGGTTTTTGTGTTTATTTTTACTACGAATAGTGCTTTGGTGTCTTATTTTGTGTACATCTCTCATAAGTTTCTCAAGGAAAGTTCCTGAAAAAAGAATACGTGGTTAAACAAGTATAAACATTTTTAAGGAGGTGAAACATGGCAATGTTGCTAGAAGAAAGGTTTATGAGAGTGCTTGTTTCTCCCACCTTTGCCAATACTAGATATTACCTTTTTTTTTTAATTATCAACAATTTGATGGGTGGAAAAACTGGTATTTCATTATGATTTTGATAAGCCTTTCTCAGATTGTTATTGAAATAGAATTTTTTTTTTTGTTATATGTGAGTTGACCATTTCTGAGTTTTCCTTTATGGATTGCTATTTTCCCTTATGGATTGCTGGCTCTTCCTAAATTCTCTACTTTGGTTTAAAGTTGTTATTCTGCCAGCCAAGATTTTTTGTGCAGCCACTGGCAATTCTGACTCATTTCTGCTTATAGCTTTCTAAATCATCTGCAAGGATTCAAGTTATTTAATGTTCATATCATTATGTATCATAATCTGATCATATTGTGATCTTCTCATTCACTTCAGTAATCCATTTCAAGAAAATAAAGTCTGACTTTTAGTCCCTGGGCCCATCCTTCCATGCACAGCAGAAATGGCCATTGATCACCAAGAGCAGACTGTTGCATTCCTTTCTTGCTGCAAAAGAAAGTCAGCCTGGCCATCTGTTCAGCTCATTTTATAACTAAAGAGTAGGCATCTGCCTTCAAAAAACAAAGACAAAATATTAGAGTCCAGGTCCTTTCTAACAATGGAATCTGTATCAGAAGTCCAGTTGCAAAAGAAGGTATCTACATATGAATGACCTAGGACATGTGGACCACTAATCTCTCTTGATAGTCTTGATTTGAGAGAATTTGATTTTAGACAAAAATGTATTTGAGTTGATGGGTGCGATATATACTTAGGCAACCATTGTTAATTTGGCTATAGAACTTGAAAAAAATAGTTCAGAGCCTAATGTTTGGGAGGGAGTCTTTCGCATTTTTGAGGCCATGAAAATGACTGAGTTCTGAAATGGCAAACTTACCATAGTAAGAATAGAAGGGTAGGAACTCAATATTTGTTTTATTTGCTTTTGAATCATTAAAAGTAGCATGATTATAGTAAGAAGTTAAAAGAGTTGAAAAGTGTATAAAGGAGAGGAAATCACTGTCTTCAGTTTCTGTTTCCTGAAATCTTCTGTGCAGATACACATTCATTTTCCTTTTTATTCAAATTCAATTGTATGTATGTAATTATGATTCTGTCTTAATTCAGATATATTAGCATATCAGTACATATGGATTGACCTGGGTTGTTTTAATAGATTCAAGAGATTCCATTATACAGAGATACTATAATTTAATTAAATATGCATCCGTTGGTGAATATTTGCATATTTTTTCTTTGCAACTTTGCTCCATGAAGCATTTTTTCAAATACATTTCTATGTTCTTGTGCAAATGTAGGAGTATTAGGTATTGCCAGCACTTCAATTAAGGCTGCATATGTGCCTTTTTCCCCTTAAATATCTTTTATCATGGAATATTACATATATACTAAAGAGGATAAAGAATAAACTAGCTTAACAAAGAATTAAAACTTTTCTTTTTATTTTAATAAATATTGCAGTTTCCCTTCAGAGGCAGTACCAATTTAGATTTCCACAAAGTCTATAAAAGTACTATTCTTTCCAACACTGGGTATTTCCTATCCCTTGTTTTTTTATTTTTATTTTTTAAATTTATTGTGGTTAAATATATATGACATTTTAAGCATTTTAAACATACAATTGCATGGAATTAAGTACATTCACAATGCTGTGCAACCACTACATCTATTTCCAAAACTTTTTCATCATCCTAAATATAAAATCTGTACTCATTAAGCAATAACTTCTCGCCATTTCTTCCCCTATTTCTGCTAACCTCTAATATACTTCTGTTTCTGAAATTTTTTTTTCTTTTTCTTTTTTCTGAATTGACCCATGATAGTTGTATATATTTATAGAGTACAATGATATTTTGGTACATTTACACTGTGTGCAATGATCATATCAGGGTGTTTAGCATATCCATCACCTCAAATATTTGTCTCCTCTTTGTGTTGGGAACAATCAACATCCTCTCCACTAGCTACCTGCAGTTACTACAGTAGTTTGGTGTTAACTGTAGTCTCCCTATATTGCTATAGAACACTGTATCTTATTCTTCCTATCTCTCTACATTTTTGTATCCATTGACCACCCTTCCCCATACCCTCCTCATTCTTCCCCTTACTGCCTCTACTCTACACTTCTGTGAGATCAACTTTTTTGGCTTCCACATATAAGTGAGAACGTATGGTATGTCTCTTTCACTGCCTGGCTTATTTCACTTAACATAATTTTTTTCAAGCTCATCCATGTTGCTGCAGATAGCAGAATTTTCTTCTTTTTTATGGCTGAGTAGTATTACATTGTGTGTATATACCACATTTTCTTATCCAGTCATCCATTGATAGACATTTAAGTTGGTTCCAACTCTTGGCTATTATGAATAGAGCCAAGATAAACATGGGAGTACAGGTACCCCTTCGACTTGTTGATTTTCTTTCTTTTGGATATATACCCAGTCATAGATTGCTGGATTATATGGTAGTTCTATCTGTAGTTTTTTGAGAAATCTCCTTACTATTTTTCATAATGGCTATACCAATTTACATTCCCACCAATGTATAAGAGTTCTCCTTTCTCTGCATCCTCGCCAGCATTTATTTTTTGTCTTTTTGATAATGGCCAGTCTAACTGGGTTGAGATAATATCTCATTGTAGTTTTGATTTGCATTTTTCTAATGATTAGTGATGTTGAGCATTTTTTCATATACCTTTTGGCCATTTGTATGTCATCTTTTGAGAAAAGTCTGTTCAGCTCATTTGCCCATTTTTTAATTGGATTATTTGTTTGACTTCCTGTTGTTTGAGTTCCTTGTATATTCTGCATATTAATCCCTTATGGGATGTATAGTTTACACATATTTTCTGCAGATTGTCTTTTCACTCCATTGGTTTCCTTTGCTGTGCAGAAGCTTTTTAGTTTAATATATCCTTTGTTTTTTTAAATGTTTATTTATTAATTATAGGTTATTTTAGGTATATGGAAAAATGTATATGAAGTACTCTAAATGTTCACATTTTTGTCAGTTTCGTATGTGAAAAATCGTGTCTTGTTTTGAATTGCCTTTCTCGAGTTATGTTATTAATCTTAAAGAGCTTTTTATGTACTTATTGGCCATTTAAAATTCCTTTTGTTGCAATTGCCTGTTCATGTACTTTGCCCACTTTCCCATTAGAATTTTTTAAAATTTATTTATAAAGTTCTTTGTACATGAAGGAAGTTACTCCTGCTTTGTAATATATGCTATACATATCTCCAGCTTGTTGTATAACTTTTTACTTTGTATGAAGTATTTTTGGTTTTTGCCATATAGAATTGTTAGATATTTACTAATCAGATTTGTCTTTTCTTTCATGGTATCTGTGTTTTGTGTCATGCTTGGAAAATGCTGTTTGTATGTTAAATTTTTAAATTCAAACAATTTTTTAAATATGTTTTGGTAGTTTTACATTTAAATCAGCTACACTTGGATTTTCTCTTTGATATTATGGTTATATCTTAGATATTCATCTCTCTATTTTGATGGCCCTGTAGATTCTTTATTCAGCAGCACAGACCTTCTAATATCCTGCCTTGCTATGAAGGAATTAATTCCTGCACTTACTGCTTACCTATGTCCTCCCTTATAGACCATGTTGGTCAACTTTCCTTCTTATAAGTTTGTCATAAATAAAAGGAACAGTCCTAATCATTGGTCATTTAAATAAGACACTTATTGCATTTAAAAGAGAGAAGACTTATTTTAAAAAGAATATTATATATACTGACTTTAAAAATTTAACAATGTGTAACATAGGTGTACAGAGCGAATTTATTGTCTTCGTTTTCTGAAATCAGTAGAGGAGGGTTCTATCCTTGGGCATGTGTGGGAAAAGGGAATTTAAACTTGTCAGTTAAAATTATCTCAATCTTTAGGGTTTTAATTTAGTCTTGTTGGCATAAATTTTGAGTTTTTCTGGATCTTTTTCTATTTTCCCTCTACTAGCAAAAATAGCAACTGGGTTAGCCTAGGGATAGGCTTAAAAGTCTTCAAGTAATTGGAAAGAGAGGTATTTTTATCTGCCATGAGGTCCTTGTGCTACTTCATTGCTGGTTCTTGTGTACCAAGTGTCCTGTTGGCATTTGCTGCTGAAGTTGGTAGCTGTACACCTCCTGATCTCTTTTTCTGGCTCAGTTAGAGCCAAATAGTCTACCTTGGCTGACTTGGTTCTGCCTTGGATCTCCTTATTCTTATCGATTCCTCTGAATCTCTGCTCCCTCTCTCTGCGCCATGGACTGTCTATCTCCCATCCTCTACCATGGTATTAATTTGCCTTGTACTGTAGTAGCCTCTTGGAACGTCAAATGGCCCTCAACCTGGCTACCTTTCATGTATATCATAGGAGATCTTGAGTCCCATCTGTACACACGAAAGTCTAGGAAAGTTTGAAAATACTAGATTAGACCCTGTACTCTGTTTTTTCTGTGTCACTGAGGAGAACCCATGCTTATCATCTTAAAGAAAGACTCCTCCGTGAGTTCCAACAGGAAGCAGAGTCTAGATCCCCTTTGTACTCTGTTCTCCCTTTAACTTCATCAGTTTCTGTTTTCTCAGCACTGTCCCCTTCAGATTGGACCCTGAGATTGAGGCCAGGAGAAATAGTCAAGGAAACTGGCATTTCATCTCTGTCCTCTTCCTCTCTGACTCCTCCTCCTTGCCCCAAGCTTTCTCATTGTCTCTCTAGGTAGCCTGGCATCCTGACTTGACTTCTTTCTTCCTGTCATTCGAAGTAAAATTCAGTCAGATCCCCAGATTTTGCTTCTAGTATGTAAACAGAATTATGAGAATTTAAGAATGTTTTTTTTATTCTCAACAAAACCTGACTTTCTATACTTTTTTTCTCAGTAAAGTTTCAAAAACTGCTATTTTGGAAGTGAGAAGTTGAATATTGACTCTTTTTACCATCCTGCTGTAATAACCTAATTTTCTCCTAGGGCAACTGTTCTCAAAGTGTAGTCTGGGTATCCTTCAGGATCCTAAAGACCCTTTCAGAGGGTCTATGAGGTCAAAATGATTTTCATAAAAACCATAAGACAATAATTTGCCTTTTTCACTCTTATTCTCTCATAAGTATACAGTGTGCAATGGAGTTTTCCAGAGACTTCATAACATGTAATGACTTCATTCATCTGCCATCTTATGTGTGTGCTTATGTATTCTTGTGTTTTAAAAAGTCTCGGCTTTAATTTTTAATATGGTAAATATCAACAGGTATAGCTTACATAAATAAAAGCTCTTTGGGGTCCTTAGTTATTTCTAAGAATGAAGAAAGGTCCTGAAACCAAAAAGCTTGAAAACTCCTGCCTTAGGCAAATAGATGCCTCTGGCTGACTGGGTCACTGTACAAAGTAATGAGAAAGAATAGTATAATATCCTTGATACACGAATATAGCAAGCAAAGATAAGATCTTAGCTGTGACAATTCAGACAGATCATAGCATTCTCTCTGAGCAACACCTCAGTTCTCCCTTTCTTGTTCCTGACAAATAGTGTCATGGTTCTGACATGTAGCCCTGAGATGCAGCCATATGAAGGAACTTAGAGGCTGGTCTATTGGTGAGATGACATAAAATATATAGCTCTTGACCCCAGGGACTTTTTTTTACCATTTTCTTTATTAGGTCATTTGTCTGCTTATTACAAAACTGGAAAGATGTCACTTTACATGGCCTTTAGCCATGCATTTATTGGTCAGGCCAAGCATGTGTTTTACTTTTAGAACTTGAAAGCTCATACTCAGAATGCTTCCCTAGTCACTTCTTTGTGCAGGGTGGATAGTGGGGGGGGCCTGTTAGGCATTTAAAAGGGCAAATGTTGTATCATTGGTCAAAGGAAACATAACCCGAAATTTTCTTTAATATCACAAATATTTTTCATTCATTCATCAAATTCAAAATTATTTATGGAGCTTCTACTCTGCCAAGCATTGTGCTAGAAATTAAGGGTCCAAAGATGAAAAACAAGATCATTAGACTCAAGTACTACTATAGTATGAACCTCAAGGATGTCATTATAGCAAGGCATCACTGTATTCTGTATTCAGAATTTTAAACTTGATTTTTAAACAAATTGATTTATGTCTTAAATGTTTTTAAATGCAACAGAATTTGGATGCAGATGCACATTAATACTCAGAGTATCATTTGTTTGTAATTGGTGGAGCTACATAATATTCTTATCTTTTTTTTCCTTGCACACCCTTGGTGATCTCATGGCTTTAAGCACCGTCTACATGCTGACAACTCTACATGCTGATAACAAATGTATATATCTCCAGGCTGTACCTCCCTCTGAGCTCCAAAGTCACATGTCCACCTGCCTACTAGCCAGCTCCATTTCTATGTCTATGTCTTTTACACATTTCAGACCATATTTCCCAAACTACATTACTGATTTTTCCTCCTAAACTACTTCAACCCATAATCTTTCCATCTCACTAAATGGCAGCCCCATCCTTCCAGTTCCTTTGTCAAAATAGAGTCTTCCTTGCTGCCTCTTCTATCACAGCCAACATCAAGTCTGTTAGGAAATCTTGTTCATTCTGCCTTCAGAATATATCCACAACCTGATCACTTAGTCACCACCTCCACTATAACCATCTTGGTACAAGATACAATCATTTCTCACCAGGAGTATTCCAGTTACTGGTTCCCTGCTTCCACCTTTGTACCCTACAGTGTATTTTCAACACTTTGAAGTGAGCTGCTGTGATCCTTTAAAAATGTGAATCACTCTTCTCAAAATCTTCCAGTGGCTTTTACACTACATTTAGAGAACTAGCCAAAGTCCTTAAAATGGCTTGCTAGGCCACACATACTTTGGCCCCACCATTACCTCTCTAACCTTCTATTCTGTTTTCACACTTGAGGCCTTGCAATAGCCACGCTAGCCTCCTTGCTGTTTCTTACTTACAAGGCAAGGTTCAATCTTAGGGCCTAGATCAAGTAGCTATTTTCTCTGCCTGGAATGTTTTTCATCCAGATAGTCATATCACCTCCAGCAAGTTATTTCTCCAAAGATACTTTATCTCCTTCCCATCTTTACTCAAATGTTATCTTATTTCTCAGTGAGTCCTGCTACATTCAAAATTGCAACTTCTAGCACTCCCCTTTGTCCTTGTTTCTGCTCTCTTTTGCGCCCCTTCACCTGCTAAAATAATATTTACTTATTATTTTCAATATATCTTCTGATACTAGAATGTAAACTCCATGAAAGCAGAGTGATTTTTGTTTGTTCTGCTCACTGTCATTTCTCCAGTGCTAGAATGATGCCTGGAACCAAATAAGTACGGATGGATATCTGCTGAGAAAATAGTCACATATTTGGCCGCAAAAGATTTAACAGCTGACAAAGGGAGCTCTTGAAGAAATTGGTGTTTGTTTGTAGAAGTTGAAACATACATTATTGTATGGGCTTTCTTTTAAAAGCTTTACAAGGGATTTCTTAGAAATATATACAAAGCTTAGAAACTTTGGCTGTGGGAATTTTATCTAAATGGCTGTAGAAAATAATAGAGACATTTTTCAAGAATTTTGTTCATTTTTCTGAAAATAGAGATTAAACCACTCCAACCTTAAGATAAAAGGTTATCTTACAAGTTGCTTCTAAATGCATTCAGTTTGAACTGATTCAAATTCTGTTCTAAATAATAGTTGATCTTTATCAGCAAAGATGAAGGGATCTGTTTACTAAAAACTTCAGTTGTTTCTGATGTTATCCTTATGTTCTCTGATAAGGAAGGGGCACCAGGAAGACAAAGAAACAGAAAATGTTTTATTGCAAGTATGTTTTAACTTCTCTGATACTTACACATGTTCATTCCTAGAGAAAATAGTTCTGAGAGAAACTTTACAGAGATATTATTCTGTTGTACCAATATTATACTTGCTTATTTCATAGCTCTGAGTACCCATTATTAGTTGCAGAACTTAATCCAGGGAAGTCCACCCCTTCTCTAACCCCTTCCCAAAAAAAGGATATCAAAGCATCATTTCTGTCATAATTTTTTAGTCTTTATCTAAAATACAGTCATGAATAATAAGAATAATAACTACCATTCATTGGGCACTTAGATGAACTTGGCCCTATTCTAAGTACTTTATATGTATGAGGGTACTTCAAAAAGTTCATGGAAAATTTTGTATTATTTTTCAATTTTGGTTTTCCATGAACTTTTTAAAGTACCTTCATATTTGCTTATGTAATCCTCACAAACTTACAGAATAAGTTATATTATTAACCCCACTACACATACTGTGAAACCAACATACAGAGTTTAAGTAACTTCTCCATGGAACCCAGTAGACTTTCTGCCTCTAAACTTTCATTTAATATACATTTTACGTAATTGTTTAGAGCTGTATTCTTAACATTTTTGTGGTCACAAACCCCTTTGAGAATCTGGAGAGAGTTATGAAACCTCTCCCAAGAAAAGTGCCCATAAAAGTAAAATTTTATGTTTATGAACACCCTAAAACCTATTCATAATCTCCTTAGAAGGTCTCCTGGTTAAGAATGAATATATTCACTTTAAATACTCAAGCATTACAGACATATGTGGTGCAGAAAGCAAAAATCCCACATTACCAGAAGCACTGTATAATTATTGCTTTGGTCTGTGTTCACCAGATTGTTTTTCTGAACATATTCTCTGCATGCAAGAAAATATGTGTGATTTTGGTTTTGTGGTTTTATTTAATGATGTAAGAACTATATCAAAATGTGGAACCTCTATTCAGCAGACAATATAATTAAAATAAAATGAAAAACAAGCCACAATTTGAGAGAAGATACTTCTACCATATATAACCAACCATGAATTGAGTTCCAAAATAAAGAACTCATGTAAATCAAGAAAAAAGACAAACTACTAGATAAATGGGCAAAAAATATGAAGAGGCATATCACAAAACAACAAATAGGAAAGTCCAGTAAACATACATGTTCAATATCTATAGAAAATGAGAGAAATTAAGTGAAATCCACAAGATAATATTTGACATTCATGAGATTTGCAAAAATTATTAATTGAAAAGATTGCTCTAATTATAGTGAAACAAATTAAAGAACTAAAGTTTATACACATTAACATGGATTGATCTCAAAAACAATGTTGACAAGAAATGTCTCAGAAGACTGATAGCATTTATGTAAAGTTTAAGACCATGCAAAACTAAATAATATATATTATGTACATGTGCATATGTGTATGTTTAGTAAACTGTAAAGAAAAGTGGGGAAACAATAAACAGAAAGTAATCTTTGTAGAGGAGGAAGAAAAAGATGTAACAGAGACACACTGGATTTGAGTGGCAAAGAGGTGATCAGTTTGTTGAGGAAGCAGTGAGTATTTGAATGTTTTTTATTCTTTATATCTTTGACAGATTGTTATGTTTGTATGAATTATTTCACAATTTTAAAAATGATTACCAAAAAAGAGTGTCCAACATACCATTTTGTAACTCCCTTTTTTTACTTAACTTCTTAGAAACCATTTCATCTTAGTAAATAGATTTACCTCATTTATATCATAGCCAAATTATATTCTCTTACGTGGATATATATTTCTTTTAACATATTAAGTCTTGCCATTAAAGATCGATTGGAAAATGCTACTCATCATAATCTGGTTTATGAAGAGACTCTCTATGTTCATGAGGATTTTGCATATTGTCTGTATAGATACAACCTAAGTAAACATCTGTGTGTGTGCGTGTGCGTGTGTGTATGTACAGAGAGAGAGATCAAAATTGACTAATTTTTTCCCCTGAACTGTTAAAAAGTGAGTTGTGGACATCTTGACAATTCACCTATAAATACTTGAGCATGCATCTCCGAAGAATAAGGATCTTCTTCAGAACCACAATACCATTAAAACATCTAAGAAAATTAATGGGGGGGAGAGGTTGAAGAGGAATTGGTAAAGGGACACAAAAATCAACCATATTGTATATTGATACAAATTTTTTTAAAATCTAAGAAAAGTAATAGTAATTCCATAATGTCACCTAATAACCAACCCACATTTACATTTTCCTAATTGTCTAAAAAACGTCTTTTATAACTGTTTTTCTTCCCTGTTAAGGATCCAGTCAAAACTTATATATGCATTTAGTAGTTATTTCTCCATAGTATCTCTTAATCCAGCTAGAGCCTCACCTTTTTTTTTTAATGACATTGGCCTTTTGAAGAGTCCAGGTCACTTGGGTTGTAGAATGTCCCACATTCTGGGTTTATCTGGTTGTTTCCACACAGTGCTTAACTTTTAAGCAACAACTTCCTGCAATAAAAAAATGGAAGGTACTCTAGTAAACTCAATGTTGTAAGCTTGGTGTATTTTGACAAAAGTCAATGAACTAATTTTTTGTTGTTATGAAGAAAGGAAAGGATCAAATGCTGTAAATACTGCAAATATAATCTTTTTTTAAAAAATTGAAGCATCAAGTATAATGAGTGCTTATTACATTAGTTGTATTTCCCCAGAGAGCGCTATGTTAACCATAAAGTTATAAAGCCTCTCTGTGATCTTTTTAAAAGCATCAAATATTATTTTAAGTTGCCTAAAAAAGTTGTTATAGTGCAGTATGTTAGTTATAGCATGGAAGTAACACCATGGAATTATTTGTTTTGGTTCAAATTTTAGTATTTGTTGCATGAAATATTCTTTTACCATGTATTAAAAACAACACTATATTTCAGCATGCAGTATAATAATTTATTGTACATTTATTCTTTGATTCTTTGCAGAAATATTTGACACATTTACATTTTATGGTTCTAGAAATAAAAAAACATAGTATCCTTATATGCATGATCAATTTGGTCATTTTAATCACTAACCAGTAAATTCAGTCTTAAAAGCTGTTGAGATCAGATAAGACCGTTGTAGTCAATTGGGCATTTGGTACCAAATGGAAATGCTTTCCACATATTTATCATCACAGAATGGTAAGATAATATTATTTAACACCCACACCTGGCTCTGGGTGGCCATGGCATCCTAACAAGTCGGTCTTTGGGTTCTTTCCATCACAGCATAGGTTTTGGGCAAGTCCCTTTTGTTCTTAGAGACTCTGGTTCAGTTGTAAAAATGGGGCTAATGTCACATAGCTTGACACAGTGGCTTTAGAATGTTTTTGACTGAACACTGTAGTAAGAATATATTTTATATCACAACCTGAACACACATAGTTACACTGTATATGTTTTTAGATATATATTTATATATGTATAAAAATTTTTATATAACAAGGCCTAATACTGTATGTGATAGACTTCATTTTAAAATGTTGATGAAATTGATTTTATGACCCACCAAAAGGTAATGACCCTCAGTTTGAAAACACTGTATAAAGATTCAATTAGTTTCAGATTCTGCTATAAAAATGATTCTGCACTCATCAAACATTTATTAAGCAGTTATCGTGTGCCTATGTGGACAAACTGGCCATCCTTATTCTCGTGGAGTGTTCAGCCCCTTGGGGAAGAGAGAAACAAGAAAATGTGCCATTGTGCAGTGTTATCTGAGTATCATGAAGAAACACATAGGCAAGATGCTATGTGAAAGAATAGCAGAGTGGATCAGCTTTAGAATGCTGAAACTGGAATGAAGAGGACCAAGGCAATCGGAGCAAGAATGAGGGAAGCTTCAATGGGGTTCTTGTGACCAGACAAGTTTGAAAATTGTATGTTAAGTTGTGCCTCCAGAGGTCACTGATTATTTTTAATGAACTAATTGTAATTAACCACATACAGAATACTTTGCACAGATTGTTTTCCCAAGCGGTTTTAATCTTTAGCTGTCTGTTCCATTTACTAGTTATCTCCTTGGTCTGTCACCCCCACCTCATTTCAGGTACCCAGTCTCATAGACACACCTAGTCCTTATCTCACGGTACTCCTGACCACAACCTCCTGTCCTTCTGGCTCTTATTTAACCATGCTGCTTACTACTTTTGTGTCTTCATAACACGTGCTTTCTTTGACCACTGTGAAACCTGGTTTCTTTCTTTTCGGAACCCTCTGTGGACTCCTTTTCTTCTCCGCATTCCGTAGATATGGGTAAAGCTCAGGATTTTGTACTTTTTATGCTCAGCACCCTCTTTGGGCACTTCATTGACTTGTCCACTTCCATAGGTAACATTAGTTAGGCCACCAGCTCCTATCTGAGATTTCAGATAGGATTTCACCACTCCTGGAACCCATAGGCACTTCAAACTCACATATCCAAAATAGAACATGTTATCTTTCGCTCAAAACCTCCTTTGTTTCCTATCTCAGTTGGCAACAATACCATCTCCCCAATTGTCGAGCCATTTCCATGTGTCATTCTTAATCCCCCTCTTTCTCACTCCTCACATCTAAACAGTTCCCAAATCTTCATGATTCTTCCTCCTAAAGACCTTTGAAACTGAGTTCTGTGTCAGTTGAAACTATCCAGGTTTACCTCTTGCTTACTTTATTGTGACATTCTCCTGACCAGTCTCATAGCCACCAGTCTCCTTCCCTTCCAGTTCAGTCTCCAGATGGCATCCTAGCATCTAAAATAGAGATCTGATTCTATCACACCCTTGCTTAAAATCTGTGCCTGACAACTTATTATCATCAGAAAGAATTCCATGCACATTATCGTTGCACACAAGGCTCTTCCTGGCCTGGTCCCTACCCAGTGCTTCAACCTCAGCTCTCTCTCACCCCCTTCTCATTCTCTACGCTTCGGTCACATGGAACTTACATGCTATTTCCTCCGCCCGAGACACTTTGCTCCCCTACCTCCTCTCACCTGGCTGACTTTTACATATCCTTCGGGTCTCAGCTGAGACCTCTGTTTTCCTGGGAAGCCTACTTTGACCCTCATGCAATGGCCAATACTCTGTTACAATTTGCTTGTTTATTTGTCTTTTCCCCCTCATGAGGAGAATGATTCTGCTCCTCACCGTTTTTGCTCCAGCTCCTGACGCAATGCTGGTGCTTAGTGATACATATTTGAATGAAGAAAGGAAGGAAAGAAAGTGTGAGCAAACCAATTGCAAAGGAAGACAGTGGACCATCGTTGTTAAGAATGCAGGCTCTGGAATCCAGTGGATCTACATTTCGATCCTGGTTCTACCACTGGCCAGCTGGGCAAATTATTTAGCCTAAGCTTCAAATGCTTCATCTATAAAACTGGGGATTAATAGTTCCTACCTGGCAGGGTGAGGAATTAAATGAGAGAACACATGGAAAGTATCCAGTGCAGTGCTTGGAGCATGATAAGTATACAATAAAGGTTATTTCATTGCATTCTGATGTACGAAGAGATAGAACAAAAAAATCCATGTGACTGTAGTTGTAATCTTTTTGACAATAAAAGCATACACATGTAGAAGGATATATGACCCCACTGACAGAGATTGCTTAATATCTAGAGACATGGGGCATATTATTATATATGGCCTTCAACCCTTGAAAATATTAGGAAAAGGTGATTGACTACCCACTTGGATAAAAATACAATTATCATATCAGGTAAAACAAAATCTTTACTCATTATAGGGAACCATGAGGCTAACCACAGTATATTAAAAATGTACTTTGTAAATGTGTGCTACCTGCAGTGATAAGGAGACTTTATTTTAGCTGATAACAGATGGAAAAGAATGTGAGGTTTCTGAACTTGCTCTAATGAAAACTACTGTCTACAAAGGTATGTCTCTTAAAGTGTTCTTTTTTAAAGAAGGAAAATAAAATGTAGCTCCTGTGAAAATTCACTTAATAATATTGCTCCACTTACCTTTTACCTCATTTTCACTGAATTAATTAGCTATTAATAGATGATACCAATTTATTTGCACCTCGGTAACATTCTTTTACTGTCTGTAATCTGTCTGAGTACCCCTAGACCTCAAAATTTGATCTGTGAAAAGAGGGAAACACTTTTCTGAGCTGATTAAAAGTGCAAGGAGAGGCGCAGTCTCTCCTTCCTGATGTGGAAGATTTTTCCATTGTGGATTTTCATCTAGCCTGATCCATGCATGTGGTTGGGAGAATTGGGCTTCTCTCTCTGGTAAATGTTCACTGAAACATTGTCTAGTGAATAGGCTTTCCCTGAGGATAAACAGAGTATTGTTGAAATAGTATTAGGTCTTTAATGTCAGTAGGGCTCCATTTGATACACTGGAGAAAGAATAAGTGACACTTTGGCATTGTGGTAATCATTCTGAACAGAATGCCTGCCAGCACATTAAATTTCTTACCTGTCAAAAAGGATCTGACTCATTTGGGGGCATTATTACTTTGGTGACCTTGTTTGGTGTCTTAATTTATTTTCAGAGAAAGGAACAGATAAGGCAACTTTTTTTTTTTTATTTAAAGATGACTGGTAAGGGGATCTTAACCCTTGACTTGGTGTTGTCAGCACCACCCTCACTCAGTGAGCTAACCGGCCATCCCTATATGGGATCTGAACCCATGGCCTTGGTGTTATCAGCACCACACTCTCCCGAGTGAGCCACGGGCCGGCCAGATAAGGCAACTTAAGTTTAATATTTTCGTCTTAGCCTAAATATAAGCAAGGCAATATGATTCTTTTATAAATTACCATTATCATAGAAAGTAACTGCTGACTCAAGTGAGCCAAGCAAACTTACAGAACAGGTAAAAAACAGTACAAATTCAGAAACTTAGATTGTTGATAATGATTTCCTTCTTGAAGAGGAGGAGTTGAAATGATTGAAGAAGTTTAGTGACCCATGTTTTAGCTTTAGTGAACATTTCCAAAATCCAGCAGTACAGTTTACCCTGTTTTTTCAGGAGGAATTTAGATATGTCTTATTGATTCAGGCCTTTTTTTTCTTTTTCTGCCTCATGCTTCCTGCCATTTCATTGTTCCTCAGCACCTCTAAATAGACACTGGGAATGAAGAGAGAGAAAATTTGTTTGTTTTTTTTTATTTTCTCTGGTTTTAGTAGTTGAAGGGAGTGTGTGACAGGTTGTTAAAAGTAATGTAGCTTAAAGTCTGTTTTTTAGGCTCGCCTGTGTGTGCATGGTCAACTGTGGGACGTGATGTCTCTCATCCAGGGCCTTTCTCTTCTGTTAAAGAGATGAGATATCAATAAGGCATAAAAGAGTAATTGAAGTCATACTTTAAAGTGCATGTAAACTGAAAATACAAATTATTGATAAGGCTCCAATCATGTGTAAAGCCTTCCTACTCAGTGATGTTGTAACATTTATTTGCCCAAAAGACCTTCAGTGGCTCTTGTTTATGCACTAAAATAGATGCTACTTCCTTTGCTTGCATACAGTGTGATCCTAGACTCCTTTCCAGCTTTATCTCCTGTTCCCCTGCTGGTATCCTACACTTCAGCTAAACCAAACTCTGCTTTTTCCTGTGTCTCAAGTTTTCCTCATTGCTATGCCTTTGCTGCTTTCTCTACCTCAGGGTTTCTCAACTGTGGCACTATTGATGTTTTGAGCTGAATAATTCTCTGTTGTGAGGAGCTACCCTATGCATTGTAGGACGTTTAGCAGCATCCATGACCTCTACCCACTAAATACATGGAGCAACCAGGAATGTCTCCAGACATTGCCAAATGTCTCCTATAGGCAAAATAGCCCCTGGTTGAGAACTGTTGCTCTACCTGGTGACCTTTCAAGCTCTGCCTATCTATATCATATTTATTTACCTTTCAAGCTTTATTTCAAATGCTGTTTCCTCTAAGACTTGTTACTGTTTTCTCTTTGCTTACCTATCTTGTTAACAACTGTATTTCCAGTGCCTGGTAAGGGTAACCATCCCCTTGATCTCTATAAATGCCCTAACTTACCCATCCATCTCTGATCCCTAGGCTCCCTCTACAACACTTCCTTTCTGTCTTCTGAAATACCAGCTCCACAGTCAACATTCTCACCTATATTCTTGCTTCTTTTCACAATGTTCCCTTCACAGTTAATGGAAAGATCCCCTGTAGCCATCTCAAATGGATTATGCCATATGTCTCTTATTTTGGTGTTCAGCTCAGCATCTCTAATCCCCAGTAGAACTTACAACTTATTTCTGCCCTACATTTCTGCAGATCCCCTCCTCCTCTGATGCTTCTGGCACCTAGCTACACCAACCATCTTCTCTTTTTCATTACTAACATCTACCAGTTTCCTAGCTCACTGGAGACATACCACCTCCCGGACAGTTGTCTAACTCTTGCCATCATTTCAGGTGATTTCATTTTCTACAGGGATGACCCAGCCCAGCACCATGACCTCTTCATCTTAGCCACCTCAGTTCATTCCCTGCATCTTGTAGGTACCAGACAATATATTGTCCTCCAAATCACTAATCAAATAGTCTGTTCTCCTACCACTACCTTTATCCTTCTAGGCTGCCTGCCCAAGTGCCTTCCCTGCAACACTTTGAGACCTCATTGAGATCTCCAGTCTACTCATTGATCCTACTACTTTGTATCCACCCATCCCCACTCCAGCTTCCATTCCCCTGCCTATTTATGGTGCATCATTACAAACACTCTCTTGCAAATACACTTAACTTCTCTCATTCTCTCACATTCATATTCTCTAATTCTAGGTAAACACAGCCACCTACAGTCTTTGTAAATCATTGAGTTGGGAGGCTGTCCTTGATCTCAATCTCACATTCTAAATTCAAGCCCTCATTTTATTCTCTCATAGTTCCTGTACTTTTTCTTCACTTTTATCACAGTTAAATTGAATTGAACCGCCTTTCTCATCCTGATATATGGAAGGTAGTCTATCTTGCTCCCTTCATCTCCTCTCCTTCTTCTCTCCCTATCTTCTTTCTCCTTCCCTCCTGCTACCCTTGGAGAAGAAAGCAGTGCACACATATTAGCAACAGGTAACAGCTATACCTCCTGCATTTGGGCATTTAACGGTGTATTTACTCTGACCAGCGGCAGATTGACTTACCTTCAGAGACAAATGTAGACTTTTCCCTCCTTCTACCCCTCACCCCCTATGTACTTAGGAAAATGAAAAGGATATTTGAGTGTTTTCTGTTACTATCAAGTAGACGAAAATAAAGAAATATTCTTTGGCTAACTGAGTAGATATAAATTGGGTCATCAGATATCTAAAACCTTAGGCAGTCTTTTACCAAGAGAATGATACATTTCGTAGCAGATTGTGTTGCACGGTTTGATATTTCTTCACACCTGCTTTCTGAATTTAGATGTGTTCTTAATCTGATATCCAGGATTGCATACTGCTAACGATAGACAAGAGGCAATAATATTGTATTTTTCTGCATTGTTGGATGGAAGTTTTTGAAACAGTTTTTTTTTTAATTTTGAAAATTTTGACATTTTGAAATTAAATATTTTCATTATTAATAGATCTCTACAATAGAAACTCCATTTTAAAACAGTGTATGGTGCTCTTAGATACTCAGCTCTTACTGACTATAGAATAATAAGAAATTTTCCTCCTTTTTCAATGTCGAAGTACAATTACATGTTTTGCTTCTATTATACAGTGTTTTCCATGTGTTAATGTACCCCAAACAGTGATTCTCAGTCACCTAAGTATTGTTTTCAATCATAAATGATAGATTTGTGCTGACATTTTAACTTTTTCTAGTTAACTTTTCATTGGTTTAGATTATAATATAATTTTTTTTCGAGTGACTGGCCAGTATGGGGATCTGAACCCTTGTCCTTAGCACAAGGCTGTGCTCTAACCAACTGAGACAACTGGCCAGCCCATAATAGATTTTTTGATCGAGCTTTTTACCTGGGCACTTCAACTGAATTTGAAAGTATGATCTCCCAGGTCTTAATCAGAGTAGCAGCTTATGAAACAGCACATTCTATGTCAGTGAATAAAATGGTTGTGGTAGCTCATCATATTTTAATTTTTTATTTTTTTTATATCTTATCAGACTATTTAATCAACTGTATATTGTGGGGCAGAATATCATCATATTTTTAATATTCAATATACTTAATGTATAATAAGTTACTTACATTGAATTATCTAGTCAAATTCAAGATGAACTATGTCAAATTCTATCCAATATAGTTGGTTTACTATAAACTGAAGTATATTAACACTTAATGTTCTAGACCTTGACACTATTACATTGGTGTGGTTAAGAAGAATATAAAATTAGCATTTAACTTAAACAAGTCATTAAAAGTGTTTTGGTCATATGTTCACATTTCTTTTAGTAGAAATTGTCCATAATCATAATGGACTCTTACTTTATGTAGTATATTGGCATGAAAAACAAATATCTAAAAAGAAGTAATTAACTACACCATACCTACCTTTCCCCAAACACAGAGAGAACTAATTTTTTTCATTAATCCTTTTTTGAAAGCTAGCTGAAATCATGGAGTAACAGGAAACTTTAGTTTTTAGTTACTAGAGGTATCATTTCACCCTCCTAGCACCAAGGATCTCAGATATCATTCCCAGGAGTCAGGTGCTTATATTTCAGAATGCTTTGAGTATCCATTTTTAGAAATACAAGTTAATTAAAATATGGGGTTAGATTAGCTAAAATCATATAGAATTACTTATTACAAATAAGAGATCATCTTTTTTGTTTTCAATTTGGATTTTTGATTACAGTGCTACCGGCAAGTAATGAGACCTTAACCTTTTCACTCTAGGAAAACACATGGTCTCTATGCCACAGTACTCCTGTCAGAATTCTTAAAGAAATATATGTTTTTATTTCTGAAGTAAACTATTAAAAGTGGAAATAGTCTGTGTCCATGAGTCATAACAGATTATAAAACAAATCTGTCAGGAAGGCAGAGCAAGCTAAGGTAGAGAGTACTTTTTGACTCCTTAGAATTTTAAGCTATCAGCTGACTAAAAGTATGTAATATTTTCCCATTGACTTAGTAATGCTTATCAGTGTGCTAAATGTACACACGCACACTTTTTTTTCCCCTTAAAAGCAGCGTAGAGTGTATCTTCGAGATAGCTTAGTTAGATCTGGCTTTAAATTCTTCTGTCCTCTTAGGCCAGAGTTAATATTTAATGATCATTAAAACTATAATTTAGATGAAAAAATAAATGGGTTCTGTTACAAAAACTTTTAGAGTATAAACTACTGAAGACGAAGAGTTCTTAAAGCCTGCTGATCTAGCGTACATCATTGCTCACAGAAGCATTTCTAGTATTATTCTAGAATAAATGGTAATTTCAGTGTACAGATGAAAGTATTTAAAATGTTTAATATCCCAAAGGATGAGACCTAACCCATTCTCAAATCAAGATTCAGTTTACCTAAAGAGATTTAAATTAAAACCTATATATTTTAAATGACACTGATGTGTTAATATGTTATGGTTGCCTACAGTTTTACTTAATCCCCAAAACATAAAACAACCAAATGTTTGATGAAGTTTGTTGTAATTACATGGTCTTGTATTGAATGACTAGCTTTGCATTTATGGTAACATAAAGTCACTCTTAACTATAGAAAAAATTTGAAGAGAACAATCCTGTAAGCCAAATTTACTTTTCATTTCTTTGCCACTCATTCTTGTAGAATCTCTCCAATCTACCAAGAACCTTCTCCTGAACTCTCAGGACAGTTCAGTACCAGTATGGCCCCCTGTATTGTGCACTACTCCATAGCATTACACTGCTAATTATGTAAAATTACACTAGAGGAATAGAAGCTCAGGGACCTTGAGTATGATGTAGTCAGAAAAACAGTAGACACATTAGGGGGATGTGTCCTTGGCTGTTGTCTAGAGATCCAGGAAACTCTGGGGACCATGTGACCTTCCTGTCTTTCTGTAAGCATCTAATCACCAGTTGTCCTAAAATGGAAGTGCTGCCTTTTTCCTAGCTCTGTTTCTCTTTATGCATTGTTTTGTTTCACCTCCTTCTACTAGCTGGCTGAATCCATCTATATTTCTCCATTCAGAATTCTGGCCCAGCAAATAGTTATTATCCATCTTGGACATAACTTTTCACACTCAGCTTCTTCTTGAGTTACCTGCCAGTTGTGGATGTGTTGCTTTGTATTAAGGCACCTGTGAGCTAGTCAGTAACTACTTTCCTGAGCAGGGACTTCTGACTGGGTGATTCCTCCATTAGTTACATTTAGATATTTTCTCACTGAGGGCCCTATAAATTTTGTGAGAGCAGGGTCAGTTATTGTTCATCACTGTACCTGAGAGAGACAGCACCTCAAGGATACTAAGATCTGTTAAGCACCTTACTGCAGAGCACTGTATTAGACACTCTCCACACATTATTTCATTTCATCCTTTTTCTATTCATGCCTGAAATTGACAATATAAATGGTTATATTATACCCATTTTATTGATAAATTAACAAGTAGAGAAAGCAACGGCCTATAAGTCACACAGCTAATAATTGACAGAGCTGACTTTCTGATTCCAAAACCTGCATTAGCAGTTTATACCACAACATGTAAAACTCAAGTCCTTACATTGGGCTGCAGGGATCTACATGACCTGACCCCCCTCATCTCTCAGACCTGATCTCTCCTTTTCCTGCTCATTACCCTTCCCCAGCAACACAGACCACCATGGCATGGGTTCCTCAGACGCTGTCTCACTCTGACATTTCCACTGCTGAACCCTCTGAAGGTATGCTCTTCCCTTAGACATCCACATGGCTCACTTCCTCATCTCCTTAAGATCTCACTTTCTAAGTGGGCTTTCATGAAATTCCAAACACCACTTCCAAGCTGACACTTCTTATCCACTTCTCCTGCCTTGTTTTTCTCTCTAGCATGACATAATTTTACTTGTTTATATGTAAAAGTGAAGGAGCAAATGTTCCTCCCTGGAAATTCTTATGTATTTCCAGTTAGAATAGTGCCTGGCATATATTAAGCACTCAATAAATATTCCTTGAAAAGTGGGTGAAAGGATGGGTGCATATATGTACACATATATGTGCTAATACTGAAATAATTCCTGGGATGTTGATTCATCACATGTAATATATCTCAGTCCTAATTCCCAAATAAGAGTGTCAGAGTTGACAGAAAATAATTTCATGACTGAATCCTTCAGCAGTCTAGCAAGGTGCTCACACATGTGTATGTCTAATATTTATCCTTGCTCAATTTCAAAAGGTATCTTAGGAAGCCTTTTGCATAGGTAGGTGTATTAGTCCATTTCTGTTACTTATAATAGAATACCTGAAACTGAGTAATGCATAAAGAAATAGAATTTATTTCTTACGGTTCAGAGGCTGGGAAGTCCACAGTCCAGGGGATGCATCTGATGAGGGCTTTCTTGGTGGTGGCTCTGCAGCAAGGCAGGATGTCACATGGTGAATGGCTGAGCAAGAAAGAGCTAACTTCCTCACTTGCTTTCCTTTTAAAACCATCAGACCACCCCTATTTACCACCCATTGAACCATTCACGAGGGTACAGTCCTCATAATCTAATCACCTCTTAAAGGTCCCTTTCGATTACCATAATAGGATTTCCTACCTTTTTAACACTGTTACAATGTAAATCAAGTTTCCAATACATGAAACTTTGGGGGACTCATTTAACCCATAGCAGTAGGTCTTTGATAAACATGTACTGGTTGAACAGAATTATACTTAGTGTTTATAGTACTACTTCAGCTACATATGCTGTAAAACAGGGACAAAAAATTAAAAATATCCAAAAGATGATCTAAAAGACCCAGGAAATTACTGTTGTTAGACCCAGGGTATCAAATGTGACCTAAATATTTAAGCAAATATAAAACATTTGTGCACTACATTAAACTCTAAGGAAAGTTATTCATAGAAGAACTCATAGAAGAAAGCACCCACATTCACCTGCACAGATATATTTACTTGGAACTCCAATCTAGTAAAAATATGTTAAAGATATTTCTATATAGACTGTCTTCAACTGTAGGACCTTAAAACATCCAGAAACTTTGCTCATATGTATACTTTGTATAAATGTCCTTTATAATGGTTGAGGGCATAATATTAAATTGCAGCTAAGTCAAGACATTTCCCTGAGTAATCTGATCTAAATATTTGGTTCTCTGCCATCTCCACTTTCCCACCTTTGTGCCTCTGCTTGTGGGCTCTCCTTGCACTTGTGTATGCCTGATTATTTCCCATGCTTCAAGGCCTGCTGAAACTTTCTCAGTAGACCAGCTACTAAGAATTTCTGCAGGCTCAGGATTCCCATGTGCTGCTTTATTCATATCTTCCTTGATGATATTTTTCACTTCAACTTTATATAACAATTATTTATGTTTGTCTAAACTCTCATGAACTTGATTTATCTTTAAAGCATAATGTATTATACAGTTATATGCATTAATTATCTAAGAGAATAAACATATCAGTACTAGATTTTTTAAGTAATACCTTGTTGATTTCAGGTACAATTTTTATATTAATAAGCACTACTATACCCTGTTTTATTTCATTCTAAATTATTTCAGTTAATTTAAGGCCATTTGCAGCATTCATCTATCTTTCTTCTGCCTTTGATTTCACATACAGAACCCATCTCCAAATAAAGAGCAAAGACTTAAAACCTCACAACAAACCTTCATCTTCTGATACTTCTTTAGGACCTCTGTCACGCTGATGCTGTTAACATTAGTTCATGCCATGGGTATGTCACATTGAATCCCAATCCTCAGTGATTGCCACCTTTATTTAAATGTGAATTACTGCCTAGCTAGTGAACTGAATGGCTCAGCTCCAATCTTAGCAGATTGAAAAGGTATGCTTCTCTGTATGCTTCTCATGCTGCTCTTCTCTCTGCGGGAAGTGCATGGACCTGAGAATTGTTTATTTCAAGGATAGCAGGAGCTTGGCATTGCTCTTACCAAAACTAAAATATTTGCATTTAATAGTAATTTTTTACCTAGTCCAACAAGCTCTGACTTTTGGTTGAATTGTTTAATCTATTGCCAACTTATTATCAATGTTATAATTGATATAGTTGGATTTACGTTTGCCATTTCATATTTGTTTTCTGTGCTTCCTATCTTTTTTTTTGTTTCTTTATTCCTGCTTTACTGCTTTCTTTTTGCATTTAGTGAATATTTTATAGTGTAACATCTTAATTCCTTTAATGACCTATTCACTTTATTTTTTTTTAGTGGTTGCTGTAGGGCTTACCACATACATCTTAACTTATCAGAATCTACTTCAGGGCTGGCTGGTTAGCTCAGTTGGTTAGAGCACGATGTTGTAACATCAAGGTCACAGGTTTGGATCTCCTTACTGGCCAGCTGCAAAGAATCTACTTCAGATAAGAGCTAACATAATTCCAGTGAGATATGGAAATGTTATTCCTATACACCTCTATTCCTTTTACCCCCTTTTTATAAAACATATTACATCTATGTGTGTTACAAACCCAACCATGTGTTGTTATAATTATTACTTTATATAATTTTGTGTCTCTTAAAGAAGCTTAGAGAAGAAAGGAAAGCAAGCATATATTTACAGTGTTTGTATATTAACCTTCTTGGTTATTATTTCTGGTTCTCTTGATTTATTCCTGTGACTTCAAGTTACCATCTGGTGTCATTTCCTTAGTCCAATACAGCTTTGCTCTCACTTGTCATCTTAGTGCTATTATTGGCAAATATATTACATTTCTATATATTATAGACTTAGCAATACAATTATATACATATCATTTTATATAATTACATTTTTAAGTCAGTTAAGAAAGGAGAATAAATACGCATTTATAGTATTTTTTATAATTACCATTACTGATGCACTGTTTTTTTCCATGTGAATTTGAACTGTCGAAGGTCACTTGCTTTCAGCCTGAACAACTTTCTTTAGTATTTCTTATAAAGTGGGTCTGCTAGCAATGAATTCTCTGTTTGTGATTATCTAGAAATGTCTATGTAATCTGAATTTTTGAAAATTAGTTTTCCTGAATGTATGATTCTTGGTTAACATGTGTTTTTTGACATCACTTGGGATATTTGATCACACTGCCTTCTGCCCTCTTTTGCTTCTAATGAGAAATCAGTCATTAAACTTATTGGGATTCCCTTGTACCTGGTGTTTAGTTTTTATTTTCCTCCTTTCAAGATTTTTCTATTTCTTTGGTTTTTATCATTTTTTCTGTTATCTGTCTGGATGTGGATATCTTTTTACTTACTCTATTTGGCATTTGTTGATGTTCTTAGATGTGTAGATTAATGTTTTTCATCAGATTTGGGGAATTTTTAGCCATTATTTCATCAAAGATTTTTTCTGTTTTTTTCTCTTTCCAAAATGTCCATTACACATATGTTGGTGTACTTATTATTTTTTTTTATTTATCATTTTTTCATTGAAACATAATTATACATATCTGTGGGATACAGTGTTGAATATTAATACCTGTGTGCAATATATGATGCTGAAATCAGGATAGTTAATATATTCAGCATTACACAGTGTAATCATATTTTGTGACCCTTTACCAATTTCTTCCTAACCCTCCTTTCCCTCCCCCTTTCCCACCTCTGGTGGCCTCAGTTCTCTTCTTTCTTTTTGAAAGTTCAATGAAAGGTGATTATTGTATCTTTCTTTTTATTTCTTTATTTCTTTATTATTATTTTATTTATTTATTTATTTATTTGCCTCCCACTTATGAGTGAGGACATGTGGTGTTTCTCTTTCTGAGCCTGTTTTATTTCATCAACATGATTTTTCTAAGTTCATCCATGTTGCTGTGAATGGCAGGATTTCATTCTTGTTTATGACATAGTAGTATTCCATTGTGTATATATACCACGTTTTCCTTATCCAGTTATCCATCAGTGGACATTTAGGTTGGATCCAACTCTTGGCTATTGTAAATAGATCTGCAGTAAACATGGGAGTGCAGGTATCCCTTCAACAAGATGATTTCCATTCCTTTGGGTATATACCCAGCAGCAGGATTGCTCGATCAGATGGCAGTTCTATCTGTAGTTGTTTGAGGAACCTCCACACTGTTTTCCATAACAGCTGCACTAATTTACAGTCCCATCAACAGTGTAGGAGGGTTCCCCTTTCTCCACATCCTCGCTAGCATTTGTTATTCTCTTTTTGACACTGGCCAGTCTAACTGGTGTGTGATGATATCTCAATGTGGTTTTGACTTGCATTTCTCTGATACTTAGTGATGTTGAGCATTTTTTCATGTACCTGTTGGCTATTTGTATGTATTCCTTTGAGAAATGTCTATGCAGCTCCTTTGCGGCGGCAATGGCAGTGGCTGTGCTGAACCACCCACACAGAAGTGGTGTTTGCAGCAGCGATGAGGGCTGCAGTTCCCGGGCCCACTCCTGCCTTCTGTGCTGATGTACGTAATGATGTACCACATTTCTCTGAGGCTCTGTTCATTTTTCTTCATCCTTTTTTCCTCTGGTTTTCAGATTGCATGATCTCTGTCTATTTATCATGAAGTTGGCTGATTCTGCCAGTTCAAATCTAGTGCTGATCCTCTCAAGTGAAATTTTTATTTCAGTATTTTCACTTCTCAACTCCATAATTTCCATTTGGTTGTTTTTTATCATTTCTATGTGTTTACTGATATTCTCTATTTGATAAGACATATCTCCCTTTACTTCTTTAAGCATGGTTTCCTTTAGTTTTTTTTTTTTTTTTTAACATTTATTATGGCTACTTTGTAGTTTTTGTCTGTTAAATCTGACATCTGGTCCCTCTCACAGCAGTTTCTATTGTCAGGTTTTTGGTTTTCTGTTTTCTTATGCATAGATCATACTTGCCTGTTTCTTTACATGTCTCATAATTTTTTATTGAAAATTAGACATTTTAGATAAGTGTTGTGGCCATGCCACAGAAAAACTATGGACACTCCACCTTTCAAGATTTGGTTTAGAAGTTGAAGCTGATGATGTCACAGACACACCAAGAGGATATGAAAATGTTTATCACTCACATGAGTCTCTGGGAATAACAAGCAGATCTTCCAAGCTGGTTTAAAAACAGTTTGAGAGAGCAAGGAAAGGAGACTGACTCAGAGGGGTTTTTGTTGTTGTTGTTGTTGTTTTTGTTGTTTGACAGTGGATGAGGTTCCTGTGGATAGGCTAGGGCTTGTGTGATGTGAACTTCCTACAAGCACTAAATGAGTACAACCGTGGTTTTCTTATTGGCTTGCCCAGATATGGGGCACAAGGGTAAGAGGGAGGGGTGTGATTAAAAGCTGTTAGCAGTCAAACATCAAAAACTGGCATCAGATTCTTTATTACACTGATATATTGTAGCAACTATGAATACTGACCCCCAGCCCCCAAGTTTGTTTTTATTGTTTGGTTGTTCATTCATTTTGACTAGCCAGACTATTTTAGTGAGGAGTTTTTGCCCTGAAGTGTGAAGCCTCCCATGTTGCTCCTCAGAGGCTATAGTTTTGGATATGCTCATAGTCATCCTGGGATGACAGGAGATACAGCAGGGCTCTCTTTGTCTTTTTCCCTGATCACACTCAGCTCTTAGGCTCCGTTAATTGCCCGCAGATTGCTCTGTTTTGACAATACCATGGGTCATAAGTTGTTCCATAGTCTGATATAATTAAGTTCTGACTCCTCTTCAGGTTAGTTTTTTAGGTTGGTGTTGTATGTAAGACCCCAGAGAGGCTCTTTGTAGTTCTTTTCCTGGTTCTCTCTGGTAATCTGGCTGGTGTATGGGTTAGGTTGTTTCTTTCATGAAGCCGACAGTGTTCTCCTTGTTGCTTTCCACCAAACCTCCGTTGGTTTTGAGATTACCCTTAGACTTGAACTTCACACTGTTTCAGTTCCTTAAAGGAGAGCTTTGTAGCTGTCTGTGTTACAGTGTGCCTCTCCTCCTGGGCAAAATTTCTGAGCCATGGCTCCAGAGCCGAGAGCAGAGACAATGATATACCTCCCTTTGAGTGACATCTCTGCTTTAGGAGCAGAGCACTGAGTGGGAATAGTAGTTTCTGATCTTCTTGGCTTGCCTCTCCTACATGAAACCAAAGGTCTACAAAAGGCCTGGTGTGTGGAAGATTGGGGCTGACTAAGTGTGTTGCACCTTAGGTACACTATTCTAAAGTGGGCTCCACCTCCACCCTGAGTGGATGCTGGATTGGAGAAGGATTTCCCTGGCCTGCTGGCCATAGTCTCTTGGAATTTAGCCTCTGCAACACCTGGCCAGGGGAGATGAGAAATACTGGAGGCCTGTCCCCCAAGGAGATCCTGTAGTCCTTGACTGGTAGCCCAGGAGGGAGGGAGCCCTTTGTTTTTGGCTGCACCTTCCTGGAGTGGAGTTTCTATCACTCTGAGCTAGGAGGGGAAGGGAAAGAACAGGTCATGATTCAAATGTCGCAGGCTCTCACTGTTACCTGGTTTTAGTATGTTTATTTTCTTGAATAAATGTTTCTTTATTTGCTGTATGCTCTCAGAACAATTTCCAGAGACTTTAAATCACTGATTATTTTAAAAATAATTTTCCCCAGTTATTCCTGTTTTGCTGGGGAGCAGGTCTGCCGTGCTTCTTACCCTGTCATTCCAGAAGGGAACTTTTGCAATTGGTATGCATTTGACAGTTTAAGAGTAGTCAATCCTAATGCCAGATAACAGGTGGTTTTTCTTTAAGCCTATGGCCTTGAATTTTGTTTTTCACTCTTTCTGATACAGCTGCTTCATGATAAAGGTTTTATGATGGATACTGTATGGTACAGATTATTCTATAAATTAAATATGATCAACTTACAAATTGATAGAAAACGATAGAACTTTCCTGTCTAGCTTAACAAGTCATTCTTTATTTTTGGTTAATTGTTTTTAATTCGTTTTCAGTTTTAAATGCTAAAAGTTTCAGTTCTTGTGTTAAGGCCCTTTTACATTAAAAAAGAAAGGTTAAATCCCTTCTTATTGAAGTGAGCACTCTTAACGTAACTTATAAATAGCATTCTGCTATTATAAGAGGCAGAGAAGACTGAGGAAAAAGAAGGTTAAATAGAGGTTTATTAGTCAATATAAGGTTTACTCTTTGCTTACAACTATCTACTTTTCATATCATTAAAGATAAGCTTTTTTCTTAAATTATTTCATGTATCTATTGGAACAGAAGCTTTCATACATTTAGTATACATTTAATTTTCATGTTTAATCACTATTATACTTGTTTCTGCTTCAAGAGAAACATATAATTTCACATGTGAAGTTTAGGGACTACTTTAATCAAATGCCATAAATGCTGAGGAAATTGTTTACTTCCCAGAATTATCATTAACTTCAGATAGTGTACAGCTGGAATGCATGTATGAGCAATTTTTGTAATTGTCTAGTGTACTCAGTATGTATATTAATAAGGTAAGCTGTATTTAATTTTTTTTGGAATGAATTAGAGGCCATGAGTATGTCTCATCGTTTTAATAAGTAGCTTTAACCTGAAGTTTCCCAGTGATCTGATTGTTTGATTTTAACTTATCCCATATATAAAAACCTTATAAACTATAAAATATCGTGTGTTGGTGGTGTTAGCATTTCACTAATGTGAGTATAAGTTCTAAAACTAATTACCTATTAAGTTTTTGACCAGCACAAATGCCACCTTAGTGAAGCCCTCCCCAAACTCATCCAAACAATAGCACATGTTCATAATTCTTTTGGAACCATTACCACATTGTATTTGTTTCCACATCTGTCTTCTCTAGGGACAAAAAGTTCCTAAAAGGCAAGGAGCATGCTTCATTTGTGTTTAACTTTCTAATACCTGTTTGTGTTTCAAGCACATAGGAGGTACTTAAAAAATGCTGAATGAGTGGGTGGAGATGATATGAAAAAATCTTAAAGATCATTTAGTCTTTATCATTTTATAGTCAACTAAATGAAGCTCAGAGAAGTTAATACTTTACTTTACTTTTTCCAAGTTATTAGAGTTTATTACACTTTAAGCATTTTATCACTACACTGCTTTAGATTCATCAAAAATATGCCCTTCCAGTATGTTCCAGAAATGATCCATAGAAACCATATAGACTATCTCATTAAGGACACTGTTATTCTAGTCTACAGAAAGTTTCTCTCTGGGGTGTAGAAAGGGAACTGAGAACAGTTAAGAAGAGAAGACAGTACATAAATCAAGTTTCTAGACTGGATGGGACAGAACTGCCTACTGTTAGAGGTTCACTTTTGAGTGACTATGAGTTTAAATCATTTTAAATAACTTATCTTATGTTTTTAACTACTCTGCCCTTGGATTTACAAGAGGAATAAACTGCTAATCTCAGCTGACCATCTGTATTGCGTTTTACAGTTCAATCTGACATGGCATTTATTAGAGAGATCAACAACTTCTACTCATAATTTTAGAGCATTCATCACCTTGATTGTGCCACTTAAGAAATAAATTACTTTCAGGTTGAATTTGATTTTAAATATCTGGCCACTATTTCTGTGAGCGAAATTGAGATTTCTTTTCTAACCCAAACCCTATGAGTAGGAGTCCATCATATAGTGAAAATTTTAAATTCTATTAAAAATGAAACAATTCAGGAGACAGAAATGGATAAAAAATGCATTTTAGGGGGGAAGTCCTTTAACATCAGTATATATACAGTCTTTTCATTCAGAGGAAATGAATACTCAGAAATCCAGCATGCCATGTTTCAGCTGCCAAACCATTTTTTGATAATAGTGCTTTCGTAGGCAGCTGTTGAGCAATTAGCAAGTGTAACATCTTTATAAATTTGTTAATGAGACACAGGTCAACATGATACGAAAGGATCAGGATTTTGGAATGAAAGGGACTAATGGAATTAGGTGGTTTTAGTGCATTAACCAAATGGATGCAGACTGACTTCATTGCCCTAAGAGAAAACATCAGGCTAAATACAATTCTAAAATTTGTATTAAAAAAACCTTTATTCAAGCAAATTTACATAAATGAAAGTTGATGGAAAATCAGAAAGTTTTAGTAATGGTTGATGCCAAGTTCCTGTTCTCTAGTTCTTTCCATCATTAAATATTATCATCTCTATTGAGTTCTTTATCTTCTGGAACATAGAGCCTTCCTCTGGAAAGTGGAGGATCTTCTCATATTAGAATTTGGAGTTGTCTGTTAACCCATATTTACATTCTAAGATTGAAAATATTAAAACTGAAAAACCTTCCCCAAATTCCTTAAGTCCCTGACCTGAGAGTGGTAGAGGAAATATGTGACTTCATCTGAGAAATATATGTAACATTAGTATTCAAAATATTGCTAAGTCTTTGAAGGTCATTATCTTACCGTAATTACTTTGATCACATTTCTCTTAATTCAACAAACAAGTTATGAAAAATAAATCTTCTATAATAAAAATGTAATAATTAGAATATATCTATTCCTCATTTGTTAATAACCCTCATCAAATTAAAAATTATAACCCTTGTGGACATTCTATTTCAGAACAGTTAACAGGCTCTTATTATTTGCTGCCAGCAGCCTATTACTTGGAGCTTATTGTTTTTGCTTAAGATTTGCATGTTCACGTACAATCTGAAATAAATAAATTCAGCCTTCATTTTCCTTAGAACAAAAGTGCTTCTGATCATGATTTGACTGATGAAGGAAGACAGGGAGAGAGTATGTTTATTGTTTACTCAGCATAATGGCTTTCAATCTTGCAGTAATGACGCCTGTGTTTCAGAGTATGGTATCTGAGTCTCTCTGTATCTTGTGTATGCTTTCTTAAGTTAGAGGTAGTCAAGAACTATTGGCTATGTATGGTAAATCTTCACTTTGGAACCCATGTTTCTATACTTGATCTTAGCCAAAAAGCTGAGAAGTGATGGGCCCCATGTTTCAGGAAAGAAAGGGAAGGGAAGTCTAAGTAGAAAATTATGAACTTAAAAAGTGAAATTTAAAAAGGATTCCTAGAAATTTAGACTTCTTTCTAAGAATAGTATCTCATAAATGGGGATACATTCAAACAGGTTCCTCATATCATTTTATTAAGTTAGTGCATCTGTACAGAATATTATCTGGCAGAATTATTTGATACAGAGAAATATAGGGAATAGGGTTGATTCTCTACAAATAAATACATATATAACTGAAGCAATAATCTATATCAGAGATTACGAAATAATACCTGTGGTCCCAAATCAGTCTGCAGACATGTGTTTAATTTTTCAGGGGGCCCATACTGTATTTAAAATATTTTTAATTAAGTTTCAATATTTTAAAAGTATGATTTTTCATATTTAAAAATCATATTTCCATAACAACAATAATTGGCTGGAGCTAATTAATTGCTGTCCTCTTTGGTCAGTGATGGGCTCTTTTGGTTCATCTAAGTCCCCTACTTCCTACTGTTTCTCCCATCCTGACACCCTTAGTCAGTTTATGTGCCCTATGCCTTTTTGCTATTTGATAATCTTGTTTATTTTAAAGATATTTTTATTCTACGGTGTTAAGCTACCCTTCCATTAATATAACTGGGCCTAAGAAAAAGACTACAGGACTATGGAACAGACATGAACATGAGCTTGGCATATTCTCCTACCTCAAGCATAGAAACAGTATAAGTTACGATACTGCTTTAAAACATTCTTTGCAGAAATGTCTGAAGCTTCCAGAAAATACTACAAATGTTTTATTAACTGTATTTTTCCAAAATGAACCATGATGTTACTCCTTTGGGAATATAGTGACTATCATCATCCAAGTAGAATTTGTTCATGCAGGAACGCTAAGTGACATTATGAATACTTTCTAAAAATTTCCATTGGAATATTTTTCTTAAAATGTCAAGACTTCACACTGAAAGAATACAGTGCCAGAAATCACAATTTTTGACCTTTTTCTTTATATGATAGTATATCATTCTTAATCATTAAGCTTTGTTTGGATTTTTCCTAACATGGTTTAGTTCACAGTCAAAATTCTGATTTAAGTTTCTAAAACTCCTGAGGCTTCCTTTTGATGCCAGCTTTAACCAGAGGGCTCTTCATTTGAAGAGAAAGCTGTGCTACACTTGGCAGAGCTTATAATATGGTAGCTTGCTCCTTTCGAGCTATGAATGGAGGTAATTGAAGCATAAACCATTTAATGTTTTTGTACACACTTACTTGACTATGGGTCTTTCTTCTGGAGAAGAAACTGCATGTGCAGGAATATTTTCACTGTTTTACTTGCTAGATGAATCTAATGAAAAAGGACTTAATTGGGTTTGGGGTTAGCATCCTGAATTTTTCTCTAAATCATGATATGATCTTTTATTACAGTGTATTTCTTCAAGTGAATACCAGTGATGTGAGCTATCATATTGTTTCTTTTTCTTTTTCTTTTTATTTTCTTTTTTTTTGAGATGGTTATAGCAGCTTTCTTCATAGTCACCCAAAACTGGTAACTGGATAAATTGCAGTGTGTCCATGCAAAGGAACACCACTTGGCAAAGAAAAAGGAACAAACTACTGATACATCCAAGAACATGGATAAGTCTCAAAAGCATTATGTCAAGTGAAGGAAGCCATACAGCAAAGACTGTAAACTGTATAATACCATCTATTCAACATTCTATGAAGAAAATCAGAGGAGTAGTTGTAGGGATAATTGGTTTGGTGGAGAATATTGACCACAAAGGAGCGTTAGTCAACTTTTTCAGGTGGTGAAATATTCTCTGTCATAATTGTGATGGTGGTTACATAACTGTACACAATTGTGAAAATTTTTGGAACTGTACATTAAAAAGAGTAAATTTTACTGTATGTAAATTACACCTCAAGAAAATGTTCACAAAAAAATTTTATATACTGCAATTTGAACACAAAGTACTTTTTAAAAAAAAATGACGCAAGATTCTTTGAATTTCAAAGAATGAATGAGTCCCAGAATTCACTGTAGGCAATCTGTATGTAAACTATTCTAATTTAAAAAATTAAAATTTCTAACCAGATTGTTGGACATATTAGGATTAACTGAAATTAATAAAAATAAAGAAAATTAGGAAAAATGAAAGAAATCTTCAAAGAAGTAGGGTCTATATTTTTGGGGAATGGTTCTCTAATTATTACAGGGAGCAGCCCTCAAGACAATCTGAGGTTTAGAAAACTTCCTAAGAGTTCACTGGCAATTAGGCTCCCAGCCCTGTGCATGCCTTAGGCTATTTCTCTGACATCTACCTGAATCATTCTTTACTTCTTTTTTTCCTGATAGCCCTTTCCTAGACATGGCTATGCTGTTTTTTATCCGCTCCCTATTATTTTTATTTTATTTTATTTTATTTTATTTTGGTAAAATATATGTAACAAAAGGATTGCTATTTTAAGCATTTTAAACATGCAGTTGCATGAAATTAATTACATTCACAATATTGTGTGACCACCACCTATGTTTCCAAAACTTTTTGGTCATACTGAACATAAACTCTGTACCCATTAAGCAGTAACTTCTCATTATTCCTTCTCCCCAATTTCTGGTAACCTCTAATATACTTCTGCCTCTGAATTTTTTTTTTTTTTTTCTTAGTTGACCCATGATAATTGTATATATTTATGAAGTACAATGTGATATTCGGGTACATTTATACAGTGTACAATGATCATATCAGAGTATTTGGCATATCCATCACCTCAAGCATTTGTCACTTTGTGTTGTGAACATTCAAAATCCTCTCCAATAGCTACTTGAAGTTACACAGTAATTTGTTGTGTGTAGTCACCCTATATTGCTATAGAACACTAGATCATAATCTTCCTCTCTCTCTACAATTTTGTATCCATTACCACCCTCTCCCCAAACCCTCCTCCCCCTTCCCTTACTAGTCTCCAGTAACCAGTATTCTACTCTCTACTTCTATGAGGTCAACTTTTTTAGCTCCACATATGAGTAAGAACGGTATAATCTCTCTCTGTGCCCAGCGTACTTCACTTAACGTAATGTCCTCCGTGCTCATCCATGTTGCTGCAAATGGCAGAATTTCATTCTTTTTTATGACTGAGTAGTAGTCCATTATGTATACATACCACTTAATCTTTATCCAGTCATCCATTGATGGACTTTTAGGTTGGATCCAATTCTTGGCTATTGTGAATAGAGCTGAGATAAACATGGGAGTGCAGGTATTCCTTTGACATGTTCATTTCCTTCACTTTGAATATATACCCAGTAGCAGGTTTGCTGGATTGTATGGTAGTTTTATTGGTTTTTTTGAGAAACCTCCGTACTGTTTTCCATGATGGCTATACTAATTTGTATTCACACCAACAATGTATAAGAGTTCCCCTTTTCCCACACCCTGACCAGCATTTGTTATTTTTTGTCTTTTTGAGAATAGCCATTCTAAATGGAGTGATATGATATCTTATTGTGGTTTTGATTTGCATTTTTCTTTTTTTTTTTTTTTTCAAAAGATGACCGGTAAGGGGATCTTAACCCTTGACTTGGTGTTGTCAGCACCACACTCAGCCAGTGAGCGAACCGGCCATCCGTATATGGGATCCAAACCCGGGGCCTTGGTGTTATCAGCACCGCACTCTCCCGAGTGAGCCACGGGCCGGCCCCTTGATTTGCATTTTTCTGATGATTAGTGATGTTGAGCATTTTTTCATATACCTGATGGCTATTTGTATGTCTTTTGAAAAATGTCTATTCAAGTTCGTTTGTCCATTTTTATTTTATTTTATTTTTATTTTTATTTATTTTTGTGGGATACAGTGTACAGTGTGTTGTATCAATACATGCATATCTTGCACAATGATTCACTTAGGGTAGATAGCATAGTTTTGTCCCCATTAGTTCACTCCTAATCTTCCTCCTCACTCCTACCCCTCCCAGCCTCTGGTAACCATTATTCTACTCTCTACTTTTTAAAAAAATAAAACACACAAAGATTAACATTCTTATTGAAAAAGAACTCTTAAAAATGAATTAGAAAAATTTGAGCAGAAATTTGGGGAAGGACATGAGCAGATAAGTCATACCACCCCAAAGAAACACATATGGTTAATAGTACATTCTAGGATCTGGTAGCAGGTGGGGATGGGGCTGGCCCATCCACCATCTCAGGATCCCAGGCGTTGGTTGGTTCCATTTCTGGCCTGGATTTGCAGCAGGGGTGGGGCTAGGGCTCATAGCCCCCAACTCCTAGGACCCCCTCATGGGGCTGGCTCCATAGCTGGCCTGAATATGCCATTTGCCCATTTTTAATCAGATTATTTGTTTTTTATTATTGAGATGTTTTAGTTTTTGTATATTCTGTATATTGCTCCCTTGTTGCATGCATAGCTTGCAAATATTTTATCACATTCTGCAGGTTGTTTCTTTGCTCTCTTAAGAGTTCCCTTTGCTGTGCAAAAGCTTTTTAGTTTGATATAATTCTATTTGTTTATTTTTGCTTTTGTTGCCTGTGCTTTTGAGGTCTTATTTATAAAACCCTCGCCCAGTCCTATGACCTGAAACATTTCCCCTATGATTTTGGCTACTATTTTTATACCTTTGGATATTACATTTAAGTGTATAATCCATCTTGAGTTGATTTGGGTATATGGCAAGACTTAGGGGTTTAGTTTCATTCTTCTGCATGTCGGTCTCCAGGTTTAACCAGCACCACTTATCGAAGAGACTGTCCTTTCCCCAATGTATATTCTTGGCTCCTTTGTTGAAGATCAGTTAGCTATAGGTACATGGATTTGTTTCTGGATTCTCCATTCTGTTCCATTGGGTGTCTGTTTTTGTGCCAGTACTATGCTTGTTTGTGGTTACTATGGCTTTGTAGTATATTTTGAAGTCACAGAGTGTGATGCCTCCTGCTTTGTTCTTTTTGCTTAGGATTGTCGTACAGGGTATTTTGTTTTTCCATATAAATTTTTGAATTTTTTTTCTACTGCTGTGAAGTATGTCATTGGTAGTTTGATGGGGATTGTATTGAATCTGTAGATTGCTTTCAGTAGTATGATCATTTTGACAATCTTGAATCTTTCAAATCATGAACATAGGATGTCTTTCCATTTTTTGTGTATTTTGTTTGATTTCTTTAATCGGTATTTTATACTTTTCCGTATATACATCTTTCACCTCCTTGGTTAAATTTATTCCTTGGTATTTTGTTTTATTTTCTTGTTGCTTTCGTAAGTGGGATTGCTTTCTTGACTTTTTCTGCTAGTTTGTTGGTGGTATATAAAAATGCTACTGATTTTTGTATATTGATTTTGTTTCCTGTAACTTTACTGAATTTATCAGGTATAGGAGTTTTTTGGTAAAGTCTTTATGTCTCTCTCTATATAAAGTCATGTCATCTGCAAACAAGGACAATTTGACTTCGTCCTTTCCAATTTGGATGCCCTCTATTTCTTTCTCTTGCCTAACTGCCCTGGTTAGGACTTCCAGTATTATGTTGAATAAAACTGGTAAGAGTAGGCATCCTTGTCTTGTTCCAGTATGATGTTAGCTGTGGGTTTGTCATAAATAATCTTTATTGTATTTAGATACATTCCTTCTGTAATTAATTTATTGAGAGTTTTTATCATGAGGGAATGTTGAATTTTATCAAATGCTTTTTCTACATCTATAAGATGATCATATTTTTTGTCTTATGTTGATGCAGTTTATCACATTAATTTTTGTGTTGAACCATACTTACGTCACTCGGATAAATCCTACTTGATCACGGTATATAATTTTTTTGATGTGCTTTTGGATTTGTTTTCCTAGCATTTTATTGAGGGTTTTTGCATCTATGTTCATCAGGGATATTGGCCTGTAGATTTCTTTTTTTGTTGTGTCCTTGCCTCGTTTTGGTATCAGGGTAATGCTGGCCTTGTACTATGAGTATGGAATAATTCTTCCAGTTCAATTTTTTGAAATAATTTAATAAATATTGGTATTAATTTTTCTTTAAATGTTTGTGAGAATTCAGCAGTCAAGCCATCTGGTCCTGGGCTTTTCTTTGTTTGCAGAATTTTATTATTGATACAATCTCATTACTTATTATTGGTCTATTTAGGTTTTCTGTTTCTTCTTGGTTCAGTCTTGGTAGGTCCTATGTATCCAGGAAATTATCCATTTCCTATAGGTTTTCAAATGTATTGGCATATAGGTGTTCATAATGGTCTCTAATAATCTTTTGTATTTTGGTAGTATCAATTGTCTCCTTTTGCATTTCTGATTATATTTGTTTGGGTCTTTCCTCTTTTTTTCCTGGTTAGTCTGGCTAATGATTTGTCAGTTTTTTTATCTTTTCAGAAAACCAACTTTTTGTTTGATTGATGTTTTGTATTATATTTTAGTCTCAATTACATTTTATTTCGCTCTGATTTTTATTATTTCTTTTCTTGTACTTATTTTGGGTTTGTTTTGGTTTTTTGGTTTTTGGTTTTTGGTTGTTTTTTGTTTTGTTTTGTTTTGTTTTTTTGCTTTTTTAGTTCCTTGAGATGTATTGTTAGGTAGTTTATTTGAAATCTTTATATTTTTTTGAGGTAGGCGTTCATACCTATTATTTATTTTTTATTCCTTTTAATGCTGTCCTGGCTGCATCCTATAGGTTTTGGTGTGTAGTGTTGGTGTCTTCATTTGTCTCAATGTTTTAACTTCCTTCTTAATCTCCTTTTTCACCCATTGGTCTTCAGGAGAAGCATATTGTTTAATTTCCATATGTTCATGCAGTTTTGCAAGTTCTTGTTATTAATTTCTGCTTTTATTCCATTATGGTCAGAAAAAATACTTCATATAATTTCAATTTTTTGAACTTATTGAGACTTGTTTTGTGGCCTAACATATAGTCAATCCTGGAGAATGTTTCATATACTGATGAAAAGAATGTGTATTCTGCAGCTACTGGATGAGATGTTCTGCAGATGTCTGTTAGGTCCATCTGGTCTGTGATGCCGTTTAAATTTGATGTTTCTTTGTTGATTTTCTGTTCCAGTGATCTGTCCAATACTGAGAGGCAAGTGTTGAAAGTCCCCAGCTATTACTGTGTTGATGTCTATCTCTCACTTTAGATCTGATAATATTTGCTTTATATATCCGTGTGCTGTGATATTAAGTGCATATATTTTTATAACTGTTACATCCTCTTGCTGTATTGATCTCTTTATCATTACATTATTGATCCCTTTACCATTACATCCCTTTCTCATCTCTTAGTTCAGATTTTGATTTAAAATCTGTTATATCTGATATAAATAAAGCTATTCCTTCTCACTTTCGTTCTCCATTTGTGTGGAATATCGTTTTCCATCCATTCACTTTTAGTCTTTGTATGTGTTTGCAGGTACTATGTTTCTTTTAGGCAGCATATGGTGGGTCATGGTTTTTCTCCATGCATCTAGTCTGTGTCTTTTAATTAGGGTATTTAGTACATTTGCATTCAAAGTTGTTATTGATATGTGAGCTCTAACTCCGGTCATTTTCTGAATATTTTGTGTATCCTTTATTCCTCTCTTATTGTTTCTTTTTGTAGTTTGGTGGTTTTCTGTACTGATAATGTTTGATTCCTTTCTCTTTCTATTTCATGTATCTCCTCTATCAGTAAGTTTTACATTTTCAGGTGTTTTCATGATGGTCGTTATTGGTCTTTCTCTTCTATATATAGGACTCCCCAAGCATTTCTTGTAAGACTGACCTTGCAGTGATGCATTGCCTAATTTTTGCTTATCTGAGAATCAATTTATTTCCCCTTCATTTCTGAAGGATAGCTTTGCTGGGTATATTCTTGGCTGGCAGTTTTTTTCTTTCAGTATTGTGACTATATCATCCCATTCTCTCCTGGCCTTTGGGGGCCTGCTAAGAAGTCTGGTGTTGTTCTAAGGGGGATTCCCTTATAAGTGGCTTCATGCTTTTCTCTTGCTGCTTTTAGAATTAGCTCTTTGTCTTTAACTTTTGACAGACCACAGTGGGGCTTGGAGGGTACCCTTTTGGGTTGAATCTCTTTGTAGACCTTTGAGCTTCCTGGATTTGAAAGTATCTTTCCCAAAACTATAGAATTTTTCACCTATTATTCCATTAAATAGATATTCCATACCTTTTTTTTTCTAACTCCTTCTGGAATGCCCATAATTTGGATATTTTTTCACTTAATAGTATCCCATAAATCTCAGAGGCTTTGTTCATCTTTTTTATTCTTTTTTTTTTTGCCTTCCTGAGTCTTCAAGATTAGAAATCTTTATTCTGCTTGATCTAGTCTGTTGTCGAGACTCTCAGATGTATTTTTATTTTATTCAATGAATTCTTCAATTCCAAGATTTCTGTTTGATTATTTTTATATTTATCTCTTTATTAAACTTCCCATTCAGATCATGAATTGTTTTTCTTTTTTTTTTTTTTTTTTTTTTAAACCGGTAAGGGGATCTTAACCCTTGACTTGGTGTTGTGAGCACCACGCTCAGCCAGTGAGCGAACCGGCCATCCGTATATGGGATCCGAACCCGGGGCCTTGGTGTTCTCAGCACCGCACTCTCCCAAGTGAGCCACAGGCCGGCCCATGAATTGTTTTTCTGATTTCATGGAATTATTTGTCTGTATTCTCTTTTTTCTCAGTGAATTTCCTTAACATTATCAATTTGAATTACTTTTCCAGCAAGTTGGCAATATCCAATTCTTTGGGATCAGTTACTAGAGCTTTATTGTTTCTTTGGTGTTGTCATGTTTTCTTGTTTTTTCATGTTTCTTCTTTCCTGCATTGATATCCATGCATCTGGTAGAACAGTCCTGTCTTTGAGTTTTGTAGAGTGGCTTGCATGGGGAAAGACTTTGACCTGCAATTGCTTCCTAGGGTGTTGATTGGGTAGAGTAGAATAGATTCATTCAGGATACATGCTGTAGACCCTGTGTAGTTTCTTCAGCTATAATCCACAAGTGCTTCAGTGGCCTATGCTTGGGATGTTGTGGTGGTAGTGGCACAGGTTTGCCACTGGGTTGGTTCTCATGCCGGAGGTGTGCACATACACACTGTAGGTCAGTTGTATTGAGAACTGGCTCATTGGGGATGGGGTTGCTGGATTTATTCCCAGGCTGTGGGTTGGGCTTGTGGTATGTCAAGGTCTCTGGGACTAGGTTGCCAGTGGCAGGATCACTGTGCTCATTCTCTGTGAACAGGTCCACCAGAGGCATTTCAGCCAGGCTGTTTCTCAATCATATGTGTGTGCTTGCGATAGGTCAAAGATTCAAGTGTGGGTTTGCCAGGGTCATGACAGCTAGGCTGTTTCTCTGAGAGGGCATCAGCATGTTTAAGCTTGGCCGACTGGGTACAGGTGTTCTGGCAGCTGGTCCACTCCACCCAGTTTTCGGGATCAGGTGCAAGGTTGTGCTTCTCTCAGCAGTTCAAGAGCAGATTTGCCAAAGATGGGGCTCCCAGGCTACTTCTCAGGTGGCAGGTGATGTTGAGAAGCAGGCCTGCAGAGAGGCAGCCCAGCCAGCCAGTTCTTGTGCAGTAGGAGAGATTGCTAGAGAAGGGGCTTGGCCCACCACTTCTCAGGCAGTTGGCAAGGCCACTAGGAAGGCCTGCAAAGAGGGGGCTTGGCCAGCTACTTCTTAGATGGTAGGCAAGGAGTTGAGGCAGGGCTACCAAGAGGGGGTCTGGCCAGCCGTTTCTTGAGTGGTGGGCATGGTCACCAGGTGGTGCTACAGAGATGGGGCCTGGTGATCAGCTTCTTTTGGTGGTGGGTTTTTCAAGAAGTGAGCATGCCAAGAGGGAGCCCAACTAGCCGTTTCTCAGGTGGTAGGCAAGGTCAGGAAGTGTGCCTGCCAAGAGGGGGCCTGGCCTGCTGCTTCTCTGGTAGTGGATGAGGCCACTAGGTGGTACTGTTATGGATGAAATTGCCTGTTTTTTTCTCCTGGAGGACATGAATGTGCTTTATTTCTGCATATTTGTTAGGGTAGGTACTCATGAGCTGTTTTTCTCAGGAGTTGGGAGCTCAAGCCCACAGAACTCAGCCAAGTGTCAGGTGGGGTGGGATAGTAAAAGGGACAGTCCGCCAGAGGTGGGTCTGCCTGTCTGATATCTAAGCCAGGACATGGGGGGCACATCAATTCAGCAGGCCTGGGCTTGGCTTGCCAGACATGCAGGAGTAGATTCACAGCTAAAGATTCACAGTCTTTAAGCTGCTGTAGTCAAGGCATTGTGGCTTCTTGAGTGAGTGCATTGGGATGATGGCAGAGCCTTAAGGCTGGGAAAGTGCAGAGGCTACTGGCCTCCAGGGCAGGGTGTGTTCCTGCAGTGGCTCTGTACTGCACAGTACAGACTGCACAGTACTGCATTGGCTGGGGTCACAAGGGTGGAGATTGGGAAGTGTACAACATGTGCTCCTATGCTGGAACAATTGCAATGTGTGTTTTCTAGAAAGCTCCCCACACCTGGCTCCAGGCTTACAAGAGCTGTGAAATCCACCTGCAGTATGAGCTACAGGACTCTAAGATAAGGATGGGGGCTGGTATGGACCCTCTTTCTACCTTTTCCCTGCAAGGGAAAGTTTCTCCTGCATCTGTTCCACTTGCAGAGAGACTTGTCAGCTAAGTCCTTGTGCCTCTCTCTCCTCTCTATGCTGCCATCCTGGGCTTTCATGCTCCACAAGGATCTCACCAGTCTCCTGTTGCACTCCTGCACTCTCCTACAGATGCTCCCATCAGTTTAGCTGTTTGTTAGTTGTTCTGGTGCTTAGTCAGCCATCTTGTCTTCTAAAAATTCTCATTATTTCTATTATCACTTTTTAATTTAGTTTTTAAGACAGGAAAGTCACATTCATATCCAGGATAAGTGTCTGTTCCTATAAAATGAATTGCTGCCACTTCCACGGCGGAAGAGGTCCAGTATTATCACCATACCACCAGCTCTTTATTCTGCCCCACCCCCACCCCATTCCCCCTATATCACACCCCATTCACCCAACCACCTACCTGCACCTTGATCAAGCACTCCCAGAAAATAGTCTCATGCATGTTCTCCTGGCTTCTGCCAGTACATATTAGCTAGGTCTTGGACTTAATTCAGGGTATAGTTCATTTTTCCATTACATGTCCCCATCACATTCCTGGCCGGGTTATCCTGTAACTTAACCCCACTTTCTGGCCTAGTGTCCAGCAGAGAAGGTAGAGCAGATCATAGCAAAGGGGAGCATGTTGCCTAATGAGAACAGATATTTCTCCATCATCTTCCAACAGGAAGGAATACTAAGCCTTTTACAGTGAATAATGGGCCACTTCTGGGGATTCAAGAGTTTCAGGTTCGTCAACCCAGATGTTACCATCCCATGGGTCAAGGATCATTCTCTCCCAACTGGGGCCGTAACCTTAGCATAGCAGACTTGCTTTTGTTGAGAATTTAACCTTCTTGGGAGCTCTTCTCTCTCTCTCTCTCTCTTTTTTTTTTTTTTTTTTTGTCTTTTTCGTGACCAGTACTCAGCCAGTGAGCGCACCGGCCATTCCCATATAGGATCTGAACCCGCGGCGGGAGCGGCACTGCGCTCCCAGCGCCGCACTCTCCCGAGTGCGCCACGGGGTCGGCCCGGGAGCTCTTCTCTCTTACTGGTCAAGGTCCTCCTTGCCCTCCTGCTGTAGATGAGAAACCTCTTTATATGCTATTCAAAAGGCCCTCTGCCTTTTATGCTTAGCTTTGAATTTCTGATCACTCATGTTCAACCTTTTTGTCTTTCTTGTATTTCCTCAACTGAGCTTAACAATAGCCGTCTAATTCCACTGCTCTTAGAGTTTACCTCATATTTCTCGAAAAGACTGAAATACTGCACTCACTCATGCATTTCTTCAACCACAATACTGTTCCAAGACAACATCAGGAAAAGATAGTGTTGTGGGGATGTTTGTGTTCAGCTTACCCCCAGTAAAGGAGTCCTTATTGCCAGCACTGTGTTAGGTGATCCAACTCCAAATCTCATTTTAGTGTCTGCTTTCTCAGATCACTTTTATCATCAACTGTCACTGGTTAGGTTCCCTGGGAAGCAGACACTGAGATTGAGATTCCTATGCAGGAAATTTCATTTTAGGGAATTTTCTTGTGGTCAATACCAGGAAAGGAAGCAGAGTTGGGCTGTGGTTCAGTGTCAAAAAAAGCCTTAACTGACTCCTGGAGAGCTCTAAATATAGGATATTCCTGCAGAGTTGTCCTGAGTTGTGGTGAACAGGTCTGGCCGTTATGCCTCTAAATTGAGCAGTTATTGGATGCAGGCCAGCCCAGGAAGGGTCATGACCTTCTGCAAGATAATTCTTTTCACCCTAAGCTGTTCCAAAGAGGGCTGACTGCTTAGGGCTGTCTACCAGCAGTATTTCTAACAGCTGAAAGAATAAGTCTTCCATTCCTAAAAGATCTTGGTGGCATGTCACAGGATCCATTAGTTTCATTCAGTACATTTCCTTTAATTTTATTGTGTGTATTACTCTCAGCCATGTGGGAAGGTGAGAAATTTATTGGTTTGTTGACTAAAATTTTTTTCTAGCAATTATTTCATTCTCATTTCATTCCAAGTATGAGATATGATTCTTCATATTGAGTTGTTAGTTATTAATTGTCTCTAATTTTATTTCTCTATGTAATTAATCATTCATTTTTTCTATAACCTCTTTTCATAATTGATTACTAAAATGAGATTTTTAAAAAGTCAGTTTTACAGGGTACTTCCAATCCCCCATCTAGCTTTACTACTTTTCAAAGTTTTAATAAATAGCTATGAAAGTTTTAATAAGAAGTTTTAATACTATGAAAATAGAATCAGCATTGTGTCTTCTAGTTCTTAAATTTTCTAAATATGCATGAAACAACAGGAAGATCATAACTTATCATGTTTTATGCAAATATATATTGAGACTAATACAATACCAGTAGAAAAAAAATTCTCAAGTTGTTTTTCCAGAAATGGTGATAGATTGTTGATAGCCATCTACCATTCCCTTAATTCTCTTGCTTAGCCACATGTGGTTACAGAATAGTTCCAATCCCATGATGCTAACTGCCTTATTAAGGCACTGAGCCTTTGATCCCTTGTTGGAAAGATGCCTCTTCATTTATTCTCAAACGTATTAAGAATTTCCACAGTTTGATATTGTCAGTTTGAACAAATTCGCCTTAGTTATATTATATAATAGTATGATTGCCCCTTTTCTGGATTTTACTTCTTTCAAATAGCTCAGAGTTTGCACTGTCATGCCTCTCTTAGTGATTCTTAGAAATCCCTATGGCTGTTAAATCACTAATCATTTTATAATGCTGATTATCCACATTTTCAGATAATGTGAAAATGTAACAGCTTCTAAACAATCTTAATATAGTAGTCACTGTGATTAGTCATACTTATTTTTAATAAAATGCTTTAACTTATGACCTCTATTTCCCCAAGACTTTCCTTTTAAAGATGCAATAGAGTAATTATTTTTAGACAGTCTAAGCAAATTTGTAAGAACTACAATATTCAGATAGCATGGTGTCCCTGTTATCCAACAATCATTTGAACACATACTATTTCCAAGCACATAGGAACCACAGAGATATAAAAATCAATTAGGCATGACTTCTACCCTCAAGAAGCTCCAGAAAGACAGATGTGAAGCCAGAATATCGTGGTGTATTGTGATAACCACCATGATAGAGATATCATAGTGGAATAACAATGGAAGGAAAGCTCTGCCTACAGAGAGGAAGGGCCTCAGGAAAGAAGGGGATATTTTGAAGAATTAATTCACCGGGTGGCTGTGAGGTAGAAGGGCACTACAGGGAGAAGGAATGGCATGTACAGAGGCAAACAGAAGTGAAAGAATATGATAAAATCTGGTGACTACTTTGCTGCCTGGAGCATAATCTTCTTGTGGGGAAATAGAGGAAATAAGCCTTGCAACGTAGGTAAGGCAGTCTTCACATGACAGATGAAGGATTTGCTCTACATCCTGGAAGAAAAGGAATGAGATCATATTTGCACTTCTGTTTTTTTAATTATGCTGAGATAAATATGAAGGATACATGGAAAAAGGAGAAGGGATTGGCGGTAGGTATATCATCACACAAATCTCAGATATTGTTTGGGATTTTCTTTGAATATGGACGTGAACCCTTCATTGGGAGAGAATGTGTCTGTGACAGTAAAAAATAAAAACATCTTTGTAAAAGACTACAATTCTGTATGTGTAGGCAAAGCATCTTCTGTGTGATGGAAATAAATGATATGTGGACGAATGGTTCCACTTGGAAACAGGAGTTTTCAGTTCAACTAACTATAAAAGTGAACAAATTACTTAGCTTTTTGGGGATTCTATGAACATCCTTATTATTATGACCATTACATAAATTAGCTTCATTAAATTCATATAAAACCCTTACAGAAAACACATTAAAATACTAATGATACTTTTCTAAGAATATTTAATATGAGGGAAAAAAATCTTTTCTTTAAAATAGTCATGGTCTCCACATCGCTCTGGGTAATTTCGATTTTTTAAAGCATAAAAGAGTAATGTCATTTTAATATTTCTGTGAGTCGCCTCATCATTTTAAAACCTTATATATTCATTAAGTAAAATTGCCATTGTACAGACATTGTAACAAATGCCACTACTAGAATAGATTTGCTTTTCAACTGGCCTTTTCATTAATAGGATATTTGGGTTGACTGTAAACCTATTGTTTTTCAAAGAAATTTTATTAAAATTATTGTACTTTCCAGAAAAACAAATTTTTTTCACTGGAATTTATGATGATAATTTTTCTATTACTCAAAATTTGAAACATAATTTATTGCTCATTTAACATGACTGCTAAAGATTTGGGGTGCTGAAACACTGTAATTTAAATAATGCTGAAACCATACCATAATATATAGACAAGTGTTGCTTTTAGGGTGAGAAAAAAAAAATGTGATTATGATCAGAACATCTTTTCTTAAAATATAGTGCACTTTGGAATAAAAAAAGATTTTTTTAGAAGTGTATGATAAAAAAAAGTGCTACACAAAATTGTTATTGAAAATAAAGAATGATTTTGAAGGACCAATACCAAATACACTCTTTAAATACATTTTCCTTAATTGTACTAATACAGGGTTGTCTGCTTTTTTTTTCTTTTTTGGATGGTATTAAACATGTTAAAATATAATTTAAAATATGTTTAAGTAAAATTGTATTAATAATTATTTTTATATATTGTATATCTTGCTGTTTTTAAATGTACACATCAGCATGACTGCAGTGCTTACATTTTTGTTATTTTCCTTCTAGATTTATTCCTCACAACATTGTCTGACTCTAGTACTATCCAGTTTGAGATATGGGAAAATTTGGTAAGAAATCTTTTCTTTGAAGCATTTTTAAATGATGGCTTTCAGTAAAGCACATAATTTTAGAAAATAAAATGAAAGTAATCACTTGGTCGGTTGATTTCAACAATAAATAGAAAACTTTAAGAGCCTTTGGTTGCATTGCTGAATATTGCTGAAGGAAATGATTCATTCAGCATCAGTTCCTCTGCAGGTTTTTTGGCATGACTGCCAATTAAACCAATCAGTCTGCCGTAATGCACATGTTAACAGGACCCCCGTTAGGCTGTCAGCTGTTGAGAGAGGTTACTGTCATTTAATTTGTCAGCATGATAGTTTATGAAGAAAACTCTTTTTAAAAGACTAATTTTGCCTCTTTGCCCTTCAGGCTTATATAAATTATAACAACAGCCACTAAACATACTGCCAAGTTGACTAAGATTAAGGAGTCTTTCCCAGTAGAGTTTTTTGTTGTTGTTGTTGGTTTTTTTTTTTTTTTTTTTTTTTAAGTAAGTTTTTTTTTTTTTTTTTTTTTTTGTGACCGGCCGCACCGAGCGCACCGGCCATCCCTATGTAGGATCCGAACCCACGGCGGGAGCGCCGCAGCGCTCCCAGCGCCGCAGCGCTCCCAGCGCCGCACTCTCCCGAGTGCGCCACCGGGTCGGCCCTTGTTGTTTTTTTTAAATCATAAGTAGAATCCCAAACTTATGTCATGCTTTTATTTTACTTTTAGCTTGATGTACATTGTATGAAAGTGTAGGGGCATGGAACCAACTTCCCCTTTTGCCTCCTGAAGGTTCATTGAACATCAACTGACAAAACACCGATTAATAGGAAGAAACAGCCTAACAAATTTATTTGATCATAGTTTTATGTAACTCTGGAACCTTCAGAATAAAGGCTCAAAAATATAGGGAAAACTGCATTTTTATGCTTAGGTTCTTTGAAGCGGGGACAGCTGTATAGATATGTGATTGGACAAAAGAGTATGATCTAATGGTAGTAGACTGAGTGGGAAAACCCAGCAAGGCCTGTCTATTCAGGTTCTTCTTGGCCTCTATGGGTACCATTCCTTTTCCATGGGTATGGGGCAGGACCCTTTCTAGAACAGAGTCCTTAGGACCTACAATCAGACAAAGTAGATTAGAGGATTTCTTTATGGCCACCTCCAATACAGAAAGTCTGAGGTGGGGAGTGGGAATTAGAGTAATTTTTAGTCTTTATGGCTAGCTTTGGGGAAAAGTGGTTCTGGCTTTTATGACTTACCTGGGGGAAGAGGGATTCTCCGTTCTTTCACCTGACTCCGGGGAGAATGAGGCTGAGAGACAGGAGGGCAGGAGAAGGTCAGAGGAAAACTTTGCTTTTGAGACAGCTTCTGAGGCCTTCACCTTCTGGTATTCTATTCTGAGCCCCAACAAAAGATTAATTAATGAAGAATAAACCACCTAAAATTATAAAGCTGAATTTCAGGCTAGAGAAGACAAGATTTAAGGCCAGGCAAAACTGGCCAACTCAGTCACATTCATCAGATGTTGGTCTGGCTGGGTATAAGAGTCTGTGCTTCATAAAATGTTTGTTTAATTGTTCATAAAATGTTTAATTTAAGATTAAATCAAACAATATGTGTAAAATACCTAGCACACAGTAGGCACTTAACAAATTTTAGTTTTAGATTTCTTGATTTCCCATCTATTTACTCCTGATTATCTTTTATCCAATCTAAATTAAACCCATAACCTTCTATAGAGTTTATTAAAATGCTAATGAAAAATAAGCAGATATTTAAAATGTAAAGCACAAACTCATGGAAGAAGATTCATTTCCAGCCATCTCTTATACTATGACCAATGTTTCAAATTTCTTCATGGAAGGTGAGGAGGAGGTTCTTTATTTAGACAAGATCTGAGATTCTAACTACTGCTTCTAAACTAAGCAGTTTGATCCTTTTTTTTTTTTAATGGGGCAAGAAAAGTAAGAAAGACATCTAAACCAAAAGGATTTTTTGTTTAATGTACTACTTTATCTGATGATAGAAATACAGTTTTTTATATTCTTTATAATTGCTGTGCATTAAGTGTTTCCTTGCTGGGGGATATTTGTTTGCAGATGTCCTTTCATTCTTAACTCATGTGAATCTTCACGTATTAGAAAATGAGAGATGTATTTTATCAACTTATATCCAGGGGATGAAGGGGGTGGGAAGTCTCAAATAAGTAGACTGTATATAAAATTATGAAACACACTTTTAAGTATATGATGTTCTCTCAGCCTAAACTGATTTAAAGGTAATAAAGTGAAGCAACTCAAAAGGAGAAAAATCTTCATGAAGAGAATAGATTTTGTTTGGGATTCTTTTCCCCTTTATTATTGTTTTTTTAAAAAGAAAATTAGTAAATTGGCTATTGGACAATAGGGACTAAGGGTTGTTCTTGTTATAAAGCAGTTGGGTCAGCGAGTACTGTTGAAGAAAAAATTATTTAGACATTTATTAAATATGGCAAGGCAGATTTTATTCAAGGGGCTGACTACTCCAATGGGATTTTGCAGTAGGGGAGAGAGATTGGATGCAACTCCATATACAACAAGAAAAATTGGGACATTATAGCCAAGGAGTTAGGGTACAGATCAATGAATGGGAAATTATTAAGAGGGTAGAGTAATTCTTTGCTAAACTGACCAAGCTTTCTGAAGGCAGGCCAGAGTAATCAGATACTACCTGGGAGACTGTGGGGGATGAGGAATTTGGTTAGATATTGAGGGTGGATTATTCTGACTTAACTGACATAGGAGGATTCTTGTTAGAACTGAACTCTACAAAGATGGAGATGGAAGCCCCAGGTTGGGCTAAGTCGAGCAGAGGTCTCAGAGGAGCCAAAAAAAAAGTGTGGTCAAGGAGAGAAGCTTTGTCAGTATTCATGTTAAAATAAGTCATTAATGCAAATTAAGAAGAATGTAGATTCAAAATTAACTAATTCAGGAAAAGTGTGGTTTTCATAAAATGGATGATCATTTTTAATTAGAGATTGGGCAGACACTTCGTAGTAACACACTAGTGACCAAAAAGAACTCAAAACCTATAAAACCATTTTCAGTAGTAGTAGAATAAGAACTACAACAAATCTTTTTAGAAAGTCAGGTGTGTGCATAGCCCCATGGTAGTGCTCTGGGAGATACAGAATTGAATAGATCTTGTAGGCTAGGAGGAGGGCTAAGAAGTGCGTGTGGACAACTCTGGCTGGCTTGATGAGAGATATAAAACTCATGCTACAGGAGTTGAAGGACAGCAGTTGCTTCCATCTGGTCCAAGAAAGGCCTTAACACAGAATACATTCCGAGAGTAGAGATTGGCTGGCTTAGACCAGACATGAAAGAGATATAGAAGGTAAGATTAGAAAAATTGGTTTATCCAAATAAACTGGATAGGTAAATTAAAAACAAAAAGAGGAAAAATTGGTTTAGACAAGATCAGTGAAGGTCATGACTTGATCTTTTAAAAATCTATTGAGAAGATATTAAATGTTTTATAAGTAAGAGTAAGATTAATAGAGCTTTCATTATTGCTCTTAATCTGGCTGCTGCATACCAGATAGGTTAGCATGGAAAATTTGGAAGTAAGGAGATAACTTAGGTGAAATTTATAAGAACCTGGTAAAGGGGTGAATGATTAAAGGAGTAAAATGTTAGGAATGGACAAGGGATAGATATGAGAAGACAAGATGACTATTAACACAATGGTAACTGGTGTTTTGTTCTGGTGCCCAGTAACAGAAATAGAAAAGACAAAAGAAGTATCTAATTTGGGGCAGGAAAATAAATTATTTTATAATAGAGACGTATCAAGGAAGTGATTAGAAATTTAGAACTATAGCTCAAGGAAGATAGTAGATAAGTGTAGTAAAGGAAAAGAGTTAAGAGAGGAATAACAAAAGCAGACTCTTAAACATCCTTTATGTCAGAATTTTTCAGTCTTGGCACTGTCACCATTTTGGGCCAGATAACTGCTGTGGAGAGTTGTCCTGTCCAGTATAGGCTGTTTAGCAGTATCCTTGACCTACACTCACTACTTCATAATACCATTCCCCAATTTTGACAATTAAAAATGTCTCCAGACATTACCAAATATTCTCCGAGATACAAAATCACCCCCATTGAGAACCACTGCTTTGCATGAATAAAGATATGTATATACAATAGTCATCACAGATTACTTCCTGATCATTTTTTAACATTTTAAATATGACAGGTTTAACATTAAATATTAAAACATGCAGACTGAGACATTGACATTAATTCATTAGAGGATACTTGCTACAACATGGCGTTTGTGGTGGGAATTCATACAGAAATTGGCAGAACAGTGCCTTGTCAATGGTGGTGGGTTAGCTGCTTTGCCGGTGGTGATAGTTGTGGAAGCAGTAGTAGTATTATTACTAGTGTTTCTACTACTACTAACAGTTAACGTTAAGTAAATGCATTCTATGTGCTGGGCACTGTGTTGAGCACTTTATATGGGTTATCTTATGAATCCTCACAAAAACCTCTTAAAAATACATTTTAGAGACGTCAACTGATAGAGAAGAACTCAAAGCTAGCAAACAGTAGAGCTGGGAGTTGAACTAGGAATTCTTTCTCTAAAATTTCTACCTGTAAGTCATTGTGACGATAATTCCAGAAACCAAGTAGACAAAAGAAAAGGTAAGGACATAGCTGCAGCAGAACCCCTAGTGAGTTGGCCCAACTTTGGATTGCAGGGAAGGAGTGAAGGCCAGTAAAAATAGGACAGTAAAGAATGGGGCAGACCATGGAGTGGATGAGTCCCAAATAGCAGCCTGTGAAAAAGTATTTGCATATCATTAGCGCAGGACTGCCATTATAAAAATACCTTATAGTGCCTGATACATTACATTTTGCAGAATACTTTCTTGTGTATCATTTCATTTGATCCTCTCTAGAACCCTGCAAGGAGACAGTACATTTATGCCCTTTTGATGATTTAAGAACCAAAATCCAGAGTAGTAAGTGGCTGTCCCAAAGTGACACAGCTTAATTAATGAAAGCAGGACTGGAATTTCCATTATCTAACTTGAAGTCTGGTGCTCTTTCTACCAGACTATTCTGCTCTGTGTAAGTTCAGAATGAAAAACAGTATTGATACGTTTTCTTCCTACGTTAAATAGCTGCATAGCAGCTTCATCTTTGAAAATAAGTGTGGCCATGCTACACTTTAAAATGTGTTATCTAGTGAGAGTAATAACATATTGATGATGCAGTTATTAAATCATTTTTGCCAAATACTAAGTATATAAATAATGCTAATCTGAATGTAATTAAGTTATATAGGTTTATACTGCTAAGTGGAGTAAAGAATAAGTAATGATAATGATAGAAAATTCATCTAAGTAAAGAATTGTCTTTTCCCCCAACTTTGGCATATGTATAATGTGTTCTTCATGCTCTCATTGTGGCAAGAATATATTCTCTTTCTCTAATAATTAGAAGATCGTATTGCTCTTCTTCTATTGATGCTCACTGTGAATGTGGCATCTTGGACATGGGAGGCTGTCACCTGGCAAGTACTCAATGTTTCTTGGTGGAGATGAATCATGAGGTTATATCTAAAAACATTTCCAGATATATTTACCAAATTTTACAGACCTGCAGAGGAGTAATTTATTCACTGTAGTCAGTATATTTGGTTTCTACTCAGCTTTATCTCATAAGAGGCTAATGTGTTTTAAGAGAGATTTTTCCATTCATTCAAGAAACATTATATCACTCTGTACCAAGGCTGTGATCCTTCTAAAATGCAGAAGCACTTAACACTTCAGTCAGAAATTTGACAACTTTGACACATCTCTAATGCAAGTTCAGGCTCTAAGTAAGACTGGAGGGAAACCCTAAGATTTAACACATTTTTGTAAATAAAATGTCTATAGAAAAATCATTTGAAAAGTACATTAGATAATGGTAGGGGAAACATGTTTCTGCATGTGGATAATGGAGTGTTAAAATAGTTGGAAAATTGCCTGTCACAAGACAAATCTTGCTCACTTACTCATGGTCCTCAAACATGTGCTTTTGTTATAGCAGTGCCTTTCTCCATAAAGTTCAGAAATTATCTCTTAAGAAACTGGCTTGCAGATGTACAGTATCCTTAGAGGAGCAAAGAAGGAAAAACTCATTTTAAAGTATATAGATATCCTGTATAAAGTATATAGGTTTGAGAGTCAGTAATTAAACAGTGAATACAGTGATAAGAGAGCTCTGTATAAAACTGAGAGCTCAAAATTCCAAAATCATTGTTTTGGTTTATTTTTCTTGTGTAGTAATCTAAAATTATAGAAAGGAAAGCAGTAATTTAAAGAAATGCATAATATTTTTGGAAGTCAAAAGTGTATTGTTTCCTTTTGGAAAGAGTAACTGAAATGAAGGGTCTCTGAAGGGTCTTCCTTTTCTTTTTAGCTTAACTGCCTCTGCTTCGTACATGGTAGTTATTATAACCCTTCTCATTGATACATAAATTTGAGTTGATGATGAACTGACCCTTTAATGATCGATAGAATTCTCCTGTCATTTGAATATCTTTTCTTAATTGTCCCCAACAGAATCTTCTTCTTCTCTTGGAATCTGTTAAACATAGTGTTGTTGCTGCTTACTTTTACCACTTATATGTTACCTCTTACATTTTATCTTCTGATTGGATTGTAAGTTCTTTGAAGGTTGGAACTAGTTTTTATACTTCTTTATATTTCCACAGCCTTCCATAGCACTTGAAAGTCAAAGGAACTCATTATGTCTGAAATTATGATTATGATTTTGGTAAAGGATATTATACCAGAATTAACAGCAAAGAAAGCACTTCAAATTCACATCTTCTTCAACTCACAGTGGTTTCTTTTGTTTCGTGATAAGAGTGGAACAGGAGATTGGGTTGATTTTTGAGCAATACAGCAAAAGCCTTAAATTATTTATTTCCCTGCTTTAGTTAAAATGCTTTGTTTTATATTTCACAGATAAGATGATTATGATGGTCTAATTCAAAGTTTTCTGTGTTTAACAGGATGGAAACTTCTCTGTCAGTAGTGTATTTGAAAAACCTCAAAATATGAAGGTGGTTGGGCAGTCAGCATTTGCAGACTTTGGTAAGACTGGTTTTAGCTTTTAAATTCTACCCCTCTTTCTGGCCTAGTTATATTAATTCCCCATAGCAGAAAATAACTTCAGTGTCTTCTGAACTATTCTAGTATTATACGTGGCATGTGGTCAATTTCTTAATAAAATAAGGAGGAATTTATGACATATATATATGTTTAAAAAATAGTTTGAATTTAATCCTGTTTGCAGGAGTAACATGCAAAACTAAGAAGTCTACTAACACTTTTTTAGAGAATACTAAATAGTAATTATTATGAGTTCTTCACCTATATCCAGTGTATGAAACAAATATAATTAAAGAAGTTAATCTGTTGTCTTGAAACTTGAATATTAAAAAAGTATTTTTTATTTACATCTTAATTCCAAAAAAGAGTAATATCTATTTTGAATTTTCAAAAGAGAACATATGAATTTCTGTTTTTCATAAGAGTCTATCCAGTTAATCAAGTTCACATGGGTCAGGTACTTTCAAAACATATATGGCTCTTTTCATCATTTGTCAGGGTTATTGTTAAAAGAATTTTTGTTGACCACCACCTAAAAGATGTCTGAAACTCATTCCCATACTCCTGCTTCTTCATTCTTCCAACAAACATCTCAGCCTGTTCCTCACTTATAAAATGGAATGACAATAATATCCATTTCACAAGGCTATTATGAATAATACAAAATGAGTAAAGCAAAGTGCCAGGCTTATTGCAAGAGCATAAGAAATTATAGTTTGAGTCCCTTCAGTGGACTTACTGTTTTTTGTTGCTGTTGCTGCTCTTTACTCAGTTGACTAAATCAACTCATTGTTCAGTGTCTTAGTGATGTATCCCAAGGTAGCTAAAGCCAGAGGTTTGATAATGTTATATAATGGAAATTTCATCATGAATCTTTATATCTTACTGTATTTAGTTTTATTACATTGAGTATTACTTAAGTTAGGAGTGGCTGGTTTACAGTTTTTGATACAAATTGTCAAGTGATAGAATGCATGAAATTATATTTTGAAATTTGCTGATTGATTTGGTTGGCTGGATTAATAACAGATCCCTTCACAATTCTGTCTATAGGAAAGAAAGTATACATGCACTATATAATTAACCAGGGGTTAAAGGGGCTCATAGACCTCCCTGACCTTCTTAACCCCTGTTAAGAACCTCTGGATTAAAGCTGTGTGTTTTATGATTGTGTGTTTTATATCATAATGAATTGCCTTGCTTTTACCAAAATTATTAGTAGTTTTACTTAAATTTTTTAAAAATTTTCCTAACCATAAACATAGACATTTATGATGGTGGTGTTTTTAAGATATGCAGAATATACAAAATTAAGAAACATAACTATTTCTTGCATGTTTTTAATAACTTTAGGTAATTTATCAATAAACTTTTTTTAATGTATTAGTAAACTTCTAATAAATATCCCACAATACCTTTTTAAAAGTTCATGTATTTTTAGTTGGATATTATCAAAAAGCAAGACTGCTAATGAGTCCAAAAAAGAGTGCTAAGAGGTGATCAGAAACCATTGACATATTAAAATGTAGTGCAAGAGGATGACCAAGGAAAGGCCTTTGGATTTATAGTTTAAGAGGGCATTAGTGGCCCAAAAGTTACTATTTACAGATTTCTCAGAGCAATCTCTGAGCCATAGAAATCAACCAGTAAATTGTGACTACTACTGGTTAGTGTCAGTTGAGGTGCTGGGCCCTAGCCTCATGTTTGGAAGATCTGCACCCCATAACTGCTTCTAATGGTTAAGCAGTCATCAAGGAATGTGTATCTTCTAAGAAGACATGTTTTGTGTCTTGTTCTAGTATATCACTCTTTTAAGCTATGTGTTAGAGTTGAATCTTTTTTCTAGGTAGGCTCAGAATATCAAATTGTAGAAGTTCTATAAATAAGGTGGTCTCTTTTTCTTATATTATATAGGACAAAAAAGTCAGTAGAAATAAGGTACATTTTTTCCATCAAAAATAATTACCTAGGACCAGACTTAGAGAAAACATGTACTAATTTTATATGTAATACCAGATGTAGTGGAAATCAATAAAAAGCTATAGATTGAAGGGAAAACAGAAACCGTATATAGAATATCAGCATTTTCTATAGAATGAATCATTTTAAATCTCATGTAAATATATAAATTTATATATCCAAATCTGATGCTAACTCTTACATATCAGATCATCACAAGGATATCATACTTTTTTCTTCAAGTGAAGGAATACTGGGCATGATGGTGAAGCCTTGGAATTGTCTATCAGATCTCCTAGATTATCCTATAATAAAAAAAAAGCTAGTGAAAGTGGAAAATTTAATCATCCATGAAAGTTATTAATGTATTGAATAGCATTGAACAGCTTAAAGGTGGTGCCATTGATGGTTGACACCAAATCTGATTCAATTGAGTACCCCCAGTGCCTACCACAGTAAATAATCAATGACCTTTATTATAGTGAAAGAGAAAGGCAGGGAAGCCCTACAATAAAGTTATTTAATGAAGTCTTTATAGTGCTTGGTATAATTCAGATGTCAATTCCAAATTAACAATGGTAGAGCTGAAATTCTTAGTTCAAAACAACACTAGCAATTACATCCCCCTTGTTTTGCAATTAGGTATATACAATAACAGTCTGACAAATTAAAATTGTTCCTTGTTAGTGCTTGATCTGGAAATAAGAGTAAATCAGATGAGCCACATATGGAAATTTAAATTTTATATTTAGTCTGAATGCTAATTGGTAATTGTTCATATTCTCTCTTACAAAAGAATTTTAAAAATCAAATGCCTCTGGATAGACAGGTGATGATTATATTATAAAAGAGTCTGTATAGTAGAAATTTCTGGGTGTTATGCTTTCTGGGCTTGGTTTTATTCTGTGAATCATTTAAGGTTGCTTTTTATTCCAAACCTTAAATTAATAATGGACTTTTTACTTGATCGTGCATTTGTTTGCGTTCTGTAGTTGAAAGTTGGCTGCTCTTTCGTTAAGTAGCCTTATTATTTTTCTCATTAAAAAGGGACACTGAACTGTAATTGAGAGTCATCAATAAAAGAGAAAAATGTTTGAGGTTTCAGATATTCTCTCTTAAATGTACTACTATATAACTTTTACAGTACTTTCATAGTGCTTTCATCACAGTCAGAATTTGTCGAGTAAATACAAATACAGAGTATGTCAATATGTGGAAATTAGTGTAAGTGCTAGGCTCAGGGAGCTCAAAATATAATGCTTTTATTTTCTTGGATGAATTCTATGGTACAGACATATCAGTACATTCAAATAGTTCAATCTGTGTATTTTTAAAAATTGTGCAACAATCAGTTTTTCTTCCATCCATTTAGTTTCCTTCCTGTTTTGTAATGAAAGATTTATACTACACACACGGTGTCGATTAATGTATTCAAAATTTAATTTTGGGTGCTTACTACTTGGACTGTTCCTATTCTAGTTGCATGCCTTATAGCCATGAATAAAGCATGGAAGAGTTTAAATTTTATTGAGGGAGGGGAGACAGAAACAAAGTAAATTAGTGAGGGATATTTAGAAAGTGGTAAGAGCTTTGAGGAAATAAAACAAGGTGCTGTAATAGGAGGTGAGAAGGGCTATTTTAGGTAGCTGGTTGAAGGCACATTTGACCTGAGACTTGAATGAAGTCATAGGAGGTCTTGGAGGAGAGTGCTCCAGGCAGAGGTGACACCTAAGTGAGGATTCTAAGACAGAAATGAGCTTGATGTTCAAGGAACAAAGAAATCAGGCACTCGACCAGGTCTTGTAGGGTTTTGTAGACCAAGATAAGAAGTTTATTCTAAATGTGATTGGTAGCTTCACAATTAGTTAAGAAGATATGCAATTAACCAGGCAAAGACTATGATGACTTGAGCCAGGGCAATCACCAGAAAATGGAGGGTCTTATTTAGGATATATTGGAGACAAAGTTGACAGGACACACTGATGGATTAGATGTTGGAGGGAAGAGAAACGAAGAATCAGGGATAACTTCTAGATTTTTGGCTTGAACAACTGTCTGGAAGACAGCACCATTTAATGAGGTAGAAAAGGAGTAGGAAAAAGAACTTTGGAGTTCTATTAATTAGTTTGGAACATTTTAAGTTTGAGATGTCCATTAGACACCAAAATGAGATACAAGGGGGAGATACAAGTTCTGGAAAGATGCAGAGTTGGGTATTAGCAAATTCTTGTTTACCTCCGTTTTAGAAGACGGATAATGGATTAATGAAGGAGTACATGTCCAAAGCATCTGCCTTTCTTCCTAATATAACTATACTGCAGCCACACTGGTCTCCTTACTGTTCTTCAAAGCATCCCTCTTGAGGGCCTTTGCTCCTGCTCATCCATCTGCATGGAATTCTTTTCCTCCAGATACTCTTCATGGCTCACTCTCTCACCACCTTCTGATTTTGCTAAAATGCCACCCCCTCCTGCAGGCCTTGTTGACCATTCTATTTTAAACTGTAAACCCTACCCCCAGCACTCCTGACCCCCTTTCCCTGTTTATTTTTCTCATAGCATTTATGGCTATGTGACATAGTATATATTCTGTTCATGCACCCTCCCTAGACTGTACTCCATTGGTGTGTTTTGTTCACTGTTATGTCTCTCAAGACTGGAGCAGTGCCAGTCACATTGTAAATACTAATGAATAATTTTGAATGAATAGTTAAATGAAAAAAATATTCTAATTGATTTAACTAATTGTTTTTTAAGAATTGAGCCACAAATATAGAACATCTCAAATACCTTCAACCATAATCCTAAACCAAAACTTCTGAATTCCATTCATATGATGAAGACTGATGTATCATTACTTTTGCTTATTTTGATTAAAGTAAAGAGATTGAACTAAAAATTGTTCTGAGTCTCTAAAATAGATGAGTGGTGATTTCAGTAGGAAACATCCTGAATCTTTATAAATTGTAATTCTTTTTTTTTTTTTTTTTTAATTTTATTTTGTCGATATACATTGTAGCTGATTAATGCTCCCCATCACCAAAACCTCCCTCCCTTCTCCCTCCCCCCCTCCCCCACAACCATGTCCTTTCTGTTTGTTTGTTGTATCAACTTCAAATAATTGTGGTTGTTATATCTTCTTACCCCCCCCGTTTGTGTGTGTATGTGTGTATGTGTGTGTGTGAATTTATATATTAATTTTTAGCTCCCACCAATAAGTGAGAACATGTGGTATTTCTCTTTCTGTGCCTGACTTGTTTCACTTAATATAATTCTCTCGAGGTCCATCCATGTTGTTGCAAATGGCAGTATTTCATTCGTTTTTATAGCTGAGTAGTATTCCATTGTGTAGATGTACCACATTTTCCGTATCCACTCATCTGATGATGGGCATTTGGGCTGGTTCCAACTCTTGGCTATTGTAAAGAGTGCTGCGATGAACATTGGGGAACAGGTATACCTTCGACTTGATGATTTCCATTCCTCTGGGTATATTCCCAACAGTGGGATGGCTGGGTCGTATGGTAGATCTATTTGCAATTGTTTAAGGAACCTCCATACCATTTTCCATAGAGGCTGCACCATTTTGCAGTCCCACCAACAATGTATGAGAGTTCCTTTTTCTCCGCAGCCTCGCCAGCATTTATCGTTCATAGTCTTTTGGATTTTAGCCATCCTAACTGGGGTTAGATGGTATCTCAATGTGGTTTTGATTTGCATTTCCCGGATGCTGAGTGATGTTGAGCATTTTTTCATATGTCTGTTGGCCATTTGGATATCTTCCTTAGAGAAATGCCTACTTAGCTCTTTTGCCCATTTTTTAATTGGGTTGCTTGTTTTCTTCTTGTAAAGTTGTTTGAGTTCCTTATATATTCTGGATATTAATCCTTTGTCAGATGTATATTTTGCAAATATTTTCTCCCACTCTGTTGGTTGTCTTTTAACTCTTTTAATTGTTTCTTTTGCTGTGCAGAAGCTTTTTAGTTTGATATAATCCCATTTGTTTATTTTTCCTTTGGTTGCCCGTGCTTTTGGGGTCGTATTCATGAAGTCTGTGCCCAGTCCTATTTCCTGAAGTGTTTCCCCTATGTTTTCTTTAAGAAGTTTTATTGTCTCAGGGTGTATATTTAAATCCTTAATCCATTTTGAGTTGATTTTAGTATATGGTGAGAGGTATGGATCTAGTTTCATTCTCCTGCAAAACGATATCCAGTTAACCCAGCACCACTTGCTGAAGAGGCAGTCCCTTCCCCAGTGAATAGGCTTGGTGCCTTTGTCAAAGATCAGATGGCAGTAAGTGTGAGGGTTGATTTCTGGATTCTCTATTCTATTCCATTGGTCAGTGTGTCTGTTTTTATGCCAGTACCATACTGTTTTGGTTATTATAGCTTTGTAGTATAGCTTAAAGTCAGGTAGTGTTATGCCTCCAGCTTTATTTTTTTTGCTGAGCATTGCTTTGGCTATTCGTGGTCTTTTATTGTTCCATATAAATGTCTGAATAGTTTTTTCCATTTCTAAGAAAAATGTCTTTGGAATTTTGATGGGGATTGCATTGAATTTGTATATCACTTTGGGTAGTATGGACATTTTCACTATGTTGATTCTTCCAATCCAAGAGCATGGGATATCTTTCCATCTTCTTGTATCCTCTCTAATTTCTCTCAGCAGTGGTTTGTAGTTCTCATTATAGAGATTTTTCACCTCCTTGGTTAACTCAATTCCTAAGTATTTTATTTTTTTGGTGGCTATTGTAAATGGGCAGGCTTTCTTGATTTCTCCTTCTGCATGTTCACTATTGGAGAAAAGAAATGCTACTGATTTTTGTGTGTTGATTTTGTATCCTGCTACTGTGCTGAAATCATTTATCAATTCCAACAGTTTTTTTGTAGAGGTTTTAGGCTGTTTGATATATAGGATCATGTCATCTGCAAACAGGGACAGTTTGACTTCATCTTTTCCAATCTGGATGCCCTTTATTTCCTTCTCTTCTCTGATTGCTCTGGCTAGTACTTCCAACACTATGTTGAATAGGAGTGGTGAGAGTGGGCATCCTTGTCTAGTGCCTGTTCTTAAAGGAAAAGCTTTCAGCTTTTCCCCATTCAGGATGATATTGGCAGTGGGTTTGGCATATATGGCTTTAATTATGTTGAGATACTTTCCCTCTATACCTAACTTATAGAGGGTCTTTGTCATGAATGAGTGCTGAACTTTATCAAATGCTTTTTCAGCATCTATAGAGATGATCATATGGTCCTTGTGTTTGAGTTTATTAATATGGTGTATCACATTTATTGATTTGCGTATGTTGAACCAACCTTGCATCCCTGGGATGAATCCCACTTGATCGTGATGAATAATTTTTCGTATGTGTTGCTGTATTCTGTTTGCTAGTATTTTAGTGAGGATTTTTGCATCTATATTCATCAAGGATATCGGCCTGTAGTTTTCTTTTTTGGTTATATCTTTACCTGGTTTTGGTATCAGGATGATGTTTGCTTCATAGAATGAGTTTGGGAGATTTGCGTCCGTTTCAATCTTTTGGAATAGTTTGTAAAGAATCGGTGTCAATTCCTCTTTGAATGTTTGGTAAAATTCTGCTGTGAATCCATCTGGTCCTGGGCTTTTCTTTGTTGGGAGCCTTCTGATAACAGCTTCAATCTCCTTTATTGTTATTGGTCTGTTCAAATTTTCTACGTCTTCATGGTTCAGTTTTGGGAGCTTGTGTGTGTCCAGAAATTTATCCATTTCCTCCAGATTTTCAAATTTGTTGGCGTATAGTTGTTTATAGTAGTCTCGAATGATTCCTTGTATTTCAGATGAATCAGTTGTAATATCGCCTTTTTCATTTCTAATTTTTGTTATTTGAGTCTTCTCTCTTCTTTTTTTTGTTAGCCATGCTAATGGTTTGTCAATTTTATTTATCTTTTCAAAAAACCAACTTTTTGATTCGTTGATCTTTTGAATTGTTTTTTGGTTTTCAATTTCATTCAGTTCTGCTCTGATCTTAATGATTTCTTTCCGTCTGCTAACTTTAGGATTGGATTGTTCTTGTTTTTCTAGTTCTTTAAGGTGAAGTGTTAGGTTGTTCACTTGCCATCTTTCCATTCTTCTGAAGTGAGCATTTAATGCAATAAATTTTCCCCTCAATACTGCTTTTGCAGTATCCCACAGGTTTTGGTATGATGTATCATTGTTTTCATTAGTTTCAATAAACTTTTTGATTTCCTGCTTGATTTCTTCTTGGACCCATATGTCATTAAGTAGAATGCTGTTTAATTTCCATGTGTTTGTATAGTTTCCAGAGTTTTGTTTGTTATTAATTTCTAGTTTTAAGCCATTGTGGTCTGAGAAGATACATGGGATAATTCCAATTTTTTTGAATTTATTGAGACTTGATTTGTGACCTAATATGTGATCTATCTTGGAGAATGATCCATGTGCTGATGAGAAGAGTGAATATTCTGAGGTTGTTGGGTGGAATGTTCTGTAGATATCTGCCAATTCCAATTGGTCTAGAGTCTTGTTTAGATCTTGTGTTTCTCTACTGATTCTTTGCCTAGATGATCTGTCTAATATTGACAGTGGAGTGTTCAGGTCCCCTGCTATTATGGTATTAGTGTCTATTTCCTTCTTTAGGTCTAATAGAGTTTGTTTTATAGATCTGGCTGCTCCAACATTGGGTGCGTACATATTTATGATTGTTATGTCTTCTTGATGGATCAGTCCTTTTATCATTAAGTAGTGTCCCTCATTGTCTCTTTTAATGGTTTTTAGTTTAAAGTCTATTTTGTCAGATATAAGAATAGCCACTCCTGCTCGTTTTTCTTTTCTGTTTGCATGATAAATCTTTTTCCATCCTTTTACTCTTAGTCTGTGTGAATCTTTATGGGTGAGGTGGGTCTCTTGTAGGCAGCATATAGTTGGGTCCTGCTTTTTGATCCAGTCAGCCAGTCTGTGTCTTTTAATTGGGGAATTTAAGCCTTTAACATTAAGAGTTGTTATTGAAAGGTGTTGATTTATTCTTAGCATTTTATTGGTTGTTTGGTTGTCTTAGGTGTCTTTTGTTCCTTGCTTTCTGATTTACTGTTTGGTTTCTTTGTTTGTTGGTTCCTTAGGTTGTAGATAGTGTTTTTGTTAGCTTGTTTTCTCTTCATGAATGCCATTTTTATTGTACTAGCGGGTTTAGATTTTTCTTAGGTTTTTATGGCAGTGGTAGTTATTTTTCAGGAACCAAACCCAGTACTCCCTTGAGGACTTCTTGTAAGGGTGGTCTTGTGGTAGTGAACTCCCGCAGTTTTTGTTTGTCTGAGAAATATACTATTTGCCCCTCATTTCGGAAGGATAGCCTTGCAGGGTAGAGTATTCTTGGCTGGCAATCTTTGTCTTTTAGTATTTTGAAAATATCATCCCATTCCTTTCTAGCTTTTAGGGTTTGTGATGAAAAGTCTGATGTTAACCTGATTGGGGCTCCCTTATAGGTGATTTGACGCTTCTCTCTTGCAGCTTTTAAGATTCTCTCTTTGTCTCTGAGTTTTGCCAATTTGACTATGACATGTCTTGGAGAAGGCCTTTTTGGGTTGAATACGTTTGGAGATCGTTGAGCTTCCTGGATCTGAAGATCTGTGATTTTTCCTATACCTGGGAAGTTTTCTGCCACTATTTTGTTGAATATGTTTTCAATGGAATCTCCATTTTCCTCCCCTTCTGGAATACCCATGACTCGGATATTTGAGCGCTTGAGGTTGTCTGATATCTCTCTCAGATTTTCTTCCATGTCCTTGATTCTTTTTTCTTTCTTTTTGTCTGCTTGTGTTATTTCAAACAACCCATCTTCAAGTTCAGAGGTTCTCTCTTCAACTTCGACAAGCCTGCTGGTTAAACTCTCCGTTGTGTTTTTTATTTCGCTGAATAACTTCTTCAGTTCAGCAAGTTCTGCTACATTTTTTTTCAGGACATTGATTTCCTTGTATATTTCCTCTTTCAGATCCTGTATACTTTTCCTCATTTCATCATGATGTCTAGCTGAGTTTTCTTGTATCTCATTCAGTTTCCTTAGAATTATCACTCGAAATTCCTTATCAGTTATTTCAAGGGCTTCTTGTTCTATAGGATCTAGAGTATGAGATTTATTAACTTTTGGTGGTGTACTTTCTTGATTTTTTGTATTTCTGGTGTCTTTTTTTTGGTGTTTATTCATTGTGGCAGGGGGTTTCACAGTCCACCGGTTTAAGACTAATGACTAACTAGGATGTTGCTGTGGTTGCCAATTTGGTATGGCTCCCGCCGTGACTGCTCAGTTGGCCTCTAGTGTCTTGTGTGTGTGGTTGCCTCGGGTCTTGGGCTTCTCCGGGGATCCACCTTTCTGGTCAGCTTGGACTCTGCTGGGCTGGTGGATCACGTACCACAGGGTGTGTGATCTCTGTTGAGCTTTCACTTTCTGTACAGGACTTCTCCCCGTTCAGTGTGCTCTGGCCCAGGCTGTTAGATCGTGCAGTGGCGACCCCACCGGGTGTGTGGTTTCTGTCGAGTCTCCGCCTCCCTGGCCGCACGTCTCCCCCCTCTGTGCACACTGTGCTGGGTTGGGGCGTGTCTTCTGCACCCCTCGTCTATCAGCTGGGCCTTCAAGACCCTGCTCAGCACCGCCTCGCCCAGGAAGTCTACCAGGTTTCTGCTAGGCACAGACGACCAGTCTCTCTGGGTGCCTTTGTAGCACTGTGTAGATCTTTCTCGGGTCTTGTTCACCTTTGTATCCCCCCGGTATAAACCGAGTCTAGTGCCCGCCTGCAGCCTGCTCTCCGGCAGGTTCAAGCAGACCTGGGAACTCTCCTACCACACTATTCCCAACCAGAAATTCGTTAGGCTTTTTTCCAAACTGGTGGTCGCAGAGATGGTATCTGCCTCCCAGTAACAGGAAGTTTACCGGGGCCGGAGTCCAGGGTGTGGTAGAGTGACAGTCGGCCCGCCCGTACTTCCTAGCCCTCCCAAAACTGGTCGGGACGCCCCACACCCCCAGCCCTGCCAGAGAACCGTGGAGGGAGTGGGATAGGAGGTCGGCCCGCAGGGTCCGGAAAGCCCCGCGCCAGGCCAAGCAAATGGGCTCAGTGATGGCCGATCAGGGCGGAGCTGCCCGCACCTGGGAAAATGGAGGCAGCACCGGGGCAATGAGTGGCCTGGTGGTGCAGGCGGGGAGCCGCGTGGGCATCCACCCCCCGAACAGAGCTTTGCCAGGGATCACTCACAGTGCTGTGCCAGGTCGGGCGCTCGCTCTGTCTCTGGTTTGTTGCCTTCCGTGTTCTCGGCGCTGCCGCCTCGGGCTGTTCAGTCGCGGCGCCGCTCGGGCGCTCCCAGGAGTCTTCTTTAATGCCGGCCTGAAACCTCGAATCCTGGATAGGGCAGCTGGCCGCCTTCAGTGCGGCCCCAGCCTCCGGGATCCTGTATAAATTGTAATTCTTAGTCTTCGTATTTCCATTTTTCTAATTCCTGAATTCTGACCAGTAGACAACAACATGCATTATATACAGTATGTATTATTATTTAACATTTAAATATACAACTGTATTTGCACAGCTTTTTAATATCATTTTGTATCTTTGTAGTACCAATTTTGTTTTCATCTAATCAGAGTCACAATTCTCACTCTAACCTGATGAACCTTTGTCTCCCTCAGCCTGCCCTGCCCCTATCCCACCAAAGAAAGACAATACTATTATAAATTTTTGGTAAAACAAAAAAATTTTATGTACACGCACTGCCATACAGCACCTAACGTGATTAGATATTCTTAGAGTAGTCTTCTAACATTTGCAATACTCTTTCAAACAAATAGATCCAATTCATTAGTATTTCCTTTCCATTCCATGTCACTGTGGGGATTGCAGTGCAGTGGTTGCCATAGCAAAAGTGATTAGTTCCTTAGTTTCTACTTTGTAGCAATTTCTGTGAGGCATCTATCTTGGTGAGTCATGGATGCCAGATGTGATTCTGATAAATGTTTTGAATGCTTTTTGATTGGAAATGGTAATTTATATAAAAATTATAAAATTGCTACTTCAGGGTCTTGATTTTATACATACTCAGCATTTAAAGCAGACTACACTGTATTCATTTCTTATACAAATATGAGGAAAAACTAGGGCCCTGTGTCTCTATATCCTTTATGTAGGTTTGTATATGATAAACTCTTGCCTTTCTGGGTAAGAATGTTCTTTTGTAAAGCTATACCTCTAATGTATTATATTCTTAACACTGTACTGTGCATTTAACTTTTTTTTAATGATGCAGGGTATTATAAATGTATAATTGTCCCTTTGACTATTAAATTTAAAGTTCTTAAAAATTCTATGGAATAATATTTTACATTATTACATTGCTATTTTTTAACCTAATAGATGATATTTTTGATGCTTTCAGATATAACCCACAATTTAATTGGAACATTTGTCACTATAAGACTACCTAATTAATAGATTTGTTCTATAATAAGTGGTGCAACCCACTAAACTGACCTCTGAACATCTCTTATTTGATTGCCACTATATTATGAAAGTGATTATTGCAGACATCTTTCCTAATCTTAGACCTTACAGATTACATATAACTGGGAAGGATGAAAAGATGGTGAGATTTATTTCCCTCTGGCACATTTCACCTGAGGGGAATTCCCTGCCATCAGTCAGAGCATATAGAAGCCCCAGGATACATTATGAAGAGCCTAGCACCACTCCTCTAAATATCTTGCCCTGTTTTGAAACAGCTCTGGCTTACATTTAACTCAGTTTTGTTCCATCTGCAATTCTACATTTCATTCTGTATAAATGCCTTATCTATTAATTAGCAAAATCACAGTTGTGCTTTTTGGATGTAGGTAGGTACATAGCTCCTCAGTGCTTAACCTTTACCCACCGAAGGGCTGAGTGGCGGATTGGATGGATAGATGGGTTGGATGGATGGTAGATGATGGATGGATAGTGGATGAATGATGAAAGTGCCTTTTACTACATACCTTTTGTCCAGAGCAATCCATTCCCTTAGCAGCTCTCACCAAACAATCCCGTTTTCCTGTTCTGCTCCACAACAGCAAAGACAGTTTGCATTTATTCCATTACACATAGAGACAAATGGGCATTATCTGTACTTAACCTGCCCCTGCCTATCATCACATTATCCCATATAACTAATATAGTCATAATTTAATCAAAAGGTAGGTTTCAAGTTTTTGATAATCAGTGACATTGAAAGGATTTAGGAATTTAGTGTATTGCAAGTGAATGTTTACTTCTTTTTCATAACTTTACAATGCTTATTTTTTGACAAGAACTGTGTTATAAGAAGTATTTTACATTTACCTCATGGAATTCTTTTAGACTTCCCTGAGATGAACAATATTACTTATCCTCATTATACAGTGTGGAAATAGGGGTTCAGAGAGGTTTAGAAATTTGCTCAAGGGCACACAGCTAGGAAGGAAGTGGCAGACCTGGAACATGATACTTGGTTCTCCCTCAGAAGCTGTGTTCTTAACCACTATGCACCCCTTCTTCTTATTTTTAGAATTTTTATGCTATCTGACCATTCTCCCAAGTCATCCATCTCAAAAATATGATTATATATCTATAATTCTAGGATATGTAATGCTTATGGATCCAGAAAAAATCAAAACCAAGCAGCGGTGATTACAAAATCACTAAACGTTGATTTCTCTGGGGATTACACAAGCTTTTCAGAATATCCCATTATCAAATTAATAAACTTCTAGTTATTATTAGTGTAAGATCATTCCTCTGTTAAGTTTCTAAGTACATATGGGGGGCATTTCCTAGAAATAAGCTCCTTGGTCTCCCTTTGATTTTTCCCCTACTCCAGTTGTTTACAGTTTTGCAGCCACGTGTCAATATTTTTTAGTCAGTTTTTGAAGTTCTGACTCACTTTTAAATTCTGATTCATCTTTGGTACTAGGGTCCCTCTTTATTCAAACACATTCTTTCTTAAAAATTCAGTAATAAATTCTGAGTTCAGAAAAAAATTCTATATGTTGTCTCCCAGTCCACATTTTTTAAATCATTTCGGTTGGTTTGTTTTGTTTGTTTTTTGCTTCATAGTATAACAAAAGAGTTTTTAGTTTGTTTTTGTTTTTGCTGCCTTTTCTGTTTTCTCCTTTGATTTAGGAGTTTGCCTTTGAAGGATCTGCTTATATCCATCATGCATGTCAGTTAAGTGTCCTACTCACGTTTCTTAGAGTCTTCAAAATAAGCTACTGGTAATTAAAACAATGGCATAATTTATGATGGTAAGAGAAGGTAGCAGAGAATTGGAATTTAGTACATCATGTTAAAACACTTTGAAATCAATCACCAACCTATTAAAAGTGGTTGAGGGCTTACAGAGTATTATTTATATATATATATATATATATATATATATATAATTTACTTTAAAGTATAATATGTATGCTATTTTAAATCCATTACCAATCATCTGTAGCAATTAGTACTATTTTGCTATTAAAGATTTGTTATAGGCTTTAGATTCATATTCTGGGTAATCACTTAAATTCTCTAACCAACTTTTTTTTCATGTATAATATAGGATTATAGCTAGGTTTGTGGTAAACATAAAATTACCACAATTTTAAGTGCCTTAGTGCCTTGTACATAGTATGTGCTGATTAAATGTGAGCTGCAGTAATAACAAGATATTTTAGACCATTTACTTATGGTTTAATATCCTATTTATTCAATATTTCTTTAAAAGATAAAATAGAGGGAAGGAGTTTCTATTACAAAATATTCTCAGCAGCCTTTCTCCTTTCCCCTCTGCTGTTCCAGGACATCTACCTAAAATTTTTCATTCTCTTTGCTTACCACCTACCCCTCAAACCACCAAATCCCATGGAGTCTGCCTCTTTCATATCTCTTAAAACTTCCTTCCCATGGGTACTTCTTTAACTCATCTCTCTACTGGCTTACTGAAAGATTACTGGTCTCTTCAACTTTAATCTTGTGCCTGCCTCTCCAATCTCTTCTCCACGCTATAGTGCTGTCTATACAAAATAAACCTGAAATACTCAAAATACTTTAATAACTCCCTATACCTTTAAGATAAGGTCCAAAGTCCTTAGTGTGGCACACCTTGTAGATCTGGCTCCTCTTTACTTCACAGATGTGCCAATTTATGTGCAGTTCTCAAAATATATTTTCTATTTTGCTTCCAAGCCTTTGAACATTTTACTTCTTTGCCTGAATCCCCTTTTTCCTCTTTTCACCTACCTAATCCCTATTCATCTTTCAGATCTTAAATAATAGTCATTTTTACCAATGCTGAACATAGTACCTGACACATTGTAGGCTTTCTTGGAAGTGTTTGCTGGATGGATGAATAAACCGCTTACTTGATTTATTAGGTAATTATATCTGATGGAATTTCCAGTTAGAGTGAATTGCTAATTCCTTTTTGCCTCGGCTGTACCTACTCTGTTTTAGCACTTTCCAAACTCTGTTGCAGTCATCTATTTACTTCTGTTTCCCTCACTTACCTGGGAATTCCTTGGAGACAGACAGCATGACTTTCACATTTCTATTTCCAATGTCTAGGATAGTGGTTGGCACATGTAAATGTTTACTAATAATTTATTTGAAAGGAATCTTCTTAAATAAACTATTTTAAATTTTTAAGAATTTTATTATACTATAATTTGCTTACCATAATTTATATACTCCCATTTTAAGTGTAGATTTCAGCAAGTTTTAATAAACTGTGATACAGTTGTACAACCCTGACCACAATCTCAATTTTGGAATACTTCCATTAACCCAAAAAGTTCCCTCATGCCCATTTATAGTTAGTCTCCCCTCCTACTCCCAGCTCCACACAACCACTAATCAACTTTTTAAAAATTGGGTTTATCTTGGTAACTAATGTTCCAAAGCATAGTTTGGAAAAAGCTAAGATAGAAGCTTATAAAAACAATGCGAAATCTCTGATGGAAGTGTGACTCTCACATAAATACTGAGGTTGCACTAACCAGGAGCTTCAACCTCATGAACAAACCTACCTGTCCTTTTTAGGGAAGCTAAGCTCCAACCTGAGTATCTTTAGGAATGTGGCAGAATCAGGGAAGAAAGTTATTATGCAGCGAGGAAAAGGCAATGAAGGGCAGCAAAACTTTCTGTTTTTTTCTGTATTCATATTGGGCTGAATGTGGTGCTTGATTGTATGCCTGAACCTATTCCCTCCCAAAGCCGACTAAGCCATTAATTATCAATCTAATTTCAAAAACAAATCTTGAAAAACCCATAACCAAGTGGACTGACACCTTGACTTTCAGACACTTGTGTCTTATAACAAATGACTTTTTTGAAATAAGAACACCCCATCTTGAAACTTCTGATCCCCCTCCCTGGAATTGGAACCCAACTGATTCTCCTTTATGATTCATATTATATGCTCATAGTTTTGTAACAACTCAACCATTACTGGTCTTACTACTAGCACTGTATATATGACCTTGGGCAAGTGAATTAATCACTCTCTGACTCCTTCTCATCTGTAACATAGGTTGTACAAGGAAAAATTATAATGATGTCTGACATATATTCATCTCTCAATAAAATAGCTATTATTTTTATAGCCATCATAAAAAAATAAATAAAAATTAATAAAATTGTGGTCATAATATATAACATAAAACTTGCCATTTTAAAATGTACAATTCAGTGGCATTAATTATATTCACACTGTTGTGAAACCATTACCACTATCTATTTGCAAAACTTTTTCTATTACCCCAAACAGAAACTGAGTAACCATTAAGTGATAACTCCTCATTCCTTATTCCTCCCAGTCCCTGATAACCTCTAAGCTACTTTCTGTCTCAATGAATTTGCCTATTTTAGATATTTCATGTAAGAGGAATCATACAATATTTGTCCTTTTATGTCTGACTTATTTCACTTAGCATAATGTTTTCAAGGTTTATCCATGTTCTACCAGGTATCAGAACTTCATTTCCTTTTGATTATCCATTGGTGAACTCTTTAGTTGTTTCCACCTTTTACCTAATGCAAATAATGCAGCAGTGAACAGTAATGTACAAGTATCTGTTTGAGTCCCTGCTTTCATTTGTTTTAAGTACATACCTAGGAGAGAAATTGCTGGGTCATAAGGTAATTGTATGTTTAGCTTTCTGAAGAAACTAAAACTGTTTCCATAGCCGTTTTACATTCCTACCAGCAGTGCACAAGAGTTCTAATTTCTCCACATCATCACCAAAATTTGTTATTTTCCTTTTTTATTATTTCTGTAGCCTTCCTGGTATTTTATTGTGGTATTTTATTGTGGCTTTCATTCACATTTCTCTAATGACTAATGATGTTGAGCATCTGCTTATGTGCTTACTGGCCATTTTATATCTTCTTTGGAGAATTATCCATTCAGATTCTTTACCCATTTTTTTATTTAGGTTCTTAGACTTTTTATTGTTGAATTGTTGGAGTTCTTTATATATTCTACATATTAAATTCTTTATGTGGATATTTAAATATATATATTTAAACATATATGATTAGCAAATATTTTCTCCCATCTGTGTGTTGTCTTTTTACTGAGAGTTTTATAGTTTTAGCTCTTAAATTTAGGTTTTTAATCCATTTTGAGGTAAGTTTTGTACATGGTGTAAATTAGGGGTCCACTTTATTCTTTTGCATGTGGAAATCCAGTTGTACTAGCATCATCTGTTGAAGAGACCATTTTTTCCCCAAGTAAACTCCGTACCCTTGACAGGTAGCCATAGATGTATCTGTTTGTTTCTGAACTCTAAATTATATTCTGTTGGTCTGTATGTCTGTCCTTATGCCAGTACCATATTGTTTTCATTACTGTAGATTTTTAGTAAATTTCAAAATCTGGAAGTGTGAGACCTCCAACTTTATTCTTTGTTTTCAAGATGGTTTTGACTGTTCATGGCCCCTTCCACCTCCATATAAATTTGAGAATCTTGTTTTCCATTTCTGCAAAAGAGGCTGTTGGAATTTTGAAAGTGATTGCATTGAATCTGTAGATCACTTTGGATAGTATTGACAAGTTAACAATATTTAGTCTTCCAACCTATGAATGCAGAATGTCTTTCCCTTTATTTAGGTCTTTAATTTTTTCAGCAATGTTTTATAGTTTTTGTTGTACAAGTATTTCAATTCGTTGGTTAAATTTATTTCTAGGCATTTTATTCTTGTAGATGTTGTTGTAAATGGAATTGCTTTCTTAATTTCTTTTTTGGATTATTCATTACTGGTGTTTGGAAGTGCAACTGATTTTTCTGTGTTGATCTTGTACCTTGCAACTTTGCTGAATTTATTTATTCTAACTCTAGTAGCTTTCTTGTAGATTCTTTGGGATTTTCTTGATATAGGATCATGTCATCTGCAAATAGAGGTGGTTTTATTTCTTTGAATATTATAATGTGGTAACACTTGAAATCAGATTCTCACCCTTCCCAGGGTTTGCTGGTTTTTTGATTGTTTGTAGTAGTATATTTGTTTAGTAATTTTCTAAACTGTTTTTACAAAGACTGTATTCCTTGTCATATACAGTCACTGAAGTCTCTCTTCCTTTAGTTTGTGTTCAGCTAATGTTTTATCAGAGATTTCTTTGAATACCAGGAGCTGAAGAAGACAAACATACAAACAAACAGACATCTTTCCTAGCCTTTGTAGATTGTCTTTATGCTGGAGCACTCCTTCAACACTTGCAGTAAGGCTTGCACTAAGTGTGGGGAGCAGCCTGATGTGAAAACACAGGGTCTTAGCTCTTTTCTGAGCATGCATCTTGCCCTGGGCATGCATGTGGCTTTCTAAATCCCTCCACCCCCACCATAAAAGGGCACTTTTTTTTTTTCTTCTTTCATAATTGTGATTTGATGGGTCGTTTTAAGGCTCAGTATGCAGACATTTCAATTTGTACATAATTCTTAACATATGTACCAAATATCTAAAAAGCCATGTATTGTGATTCTTTTTTATACAATTATTCCTGTGACTTTCCAGCTTAAAATTTGGATTCAAATTTTCCTTTAGAGGATATCAAGTACCCTATCTTCAGTGTTTATAAGCTGTTACTTAAATGTCTTAATTTCCCAAAGAATCTCCCTCAGTTTTTCTTTTTAGTACCTTAGATGGCCAGTTGTATGTCTTGACCCATACTCTCGTACCAGGCATCTGTGGACCTCGCAGTGTTTTTGAGCAATGTCCACTGCTTTCCAGCTAGAGTTCCAAACTAGCCAAAAGATAGACAAGCACCTTCCGTCCATATTTCAGGCAGTTCACACAGTGGTTAGAACAGCCATACACAGTAATTAGTGAATAAAGTCTACTCTCTTTCCTCAGAATCCATGGACCAGGGCTGTTGCTGCTTCAGCACTGCCACCATACCAGAGAGGGATGGGGCAAGGGCAAGTAAATATGCTGCAAGTTTTCCTACCATTTTTAAGTTGCTTTTTCCTTGGTTCACCATTTGTTTGGTTGCTTCAAACTTTGACTGTTTTTCAGAGTTCTGACAAAGTTTTTTCTGACAGTTTCTGAGTGCTTTTTCAATGTGCCCTGTGAGGGAACAAGAACGTGGAGCTGCCTACCCTGCCATTTTGCTGATATCACTTAATGTGCTTTTTGTCTTTATAATTTTGCCTATTCTAGAAATTTTATATAAATGTAATATTTCTGGCTTCTTTTAGTTAGCATCATGTTTCAAAGATTCATTCATGTTGTAATATGTAAGAGTAATTTTTTCCTTTTTGTTGCTGAGTGGTATTCCTTTGTAGAAGTATACCACATTTCATTTATCTGTCATTTGTTGATGGATATTTTAGATTGTTTTTAGTTTGGGGTTATTATGAATAATACTGCTGTGAACATTTGCTTAAAAGACTTCGTGTAGACTTATGGTTTCATTTTTTTCTTCAGTAATAACTAGAAGTAGAATCACCAGATCTATATGGTAAGTGTGTGCTTAACTTTTTATGCCGTTAAACTGTTTTCCATAGTGGCTGTACCATATTGTTACTACATGCATCTTGCCCTATGGCACATTTTGCATTAATTTTAAATAAATTCTTAATAGTTATGTGTTATCAAAAACATATTTTTTCCCATCTCAGAAGCTAAGCAGGGTCAGGCCTGGTTAGTACTTGGGTGAGAGATCACCTGGAAATACGGGGTGGTAAAGGCTTTTTAAAGAAAAGAAAGAAAAAATTTTTTTCAATTCAGAACACTGTATTATTTAGAGTGTTTTCTAATCATAATGTTTGTGTTTATAGAGAATAATATCATAAAATGGAACATGTCTGGGAAAGTAAAATAATATTGACTGAAGATTGTTTGCTTGGTAGCTCAGGATGAGGAAGAAGCTACAGGAATTTCTTTGTCATCATAGTTGAAATTATGTAGAAACAAGTGTCAGCATTACAATCCAGCTAACAGTTCTTCACATAAAGATGTATAACTTGCGTAGATGCAGATCTTCAACCAAGTAGTGAATCATAGACTAAAAAGAAAAAATCTCTGAAATTACTTGCTCTAGGATTTTTTTAATATTCACAGCACCTAGATTTAAGTATTTGTTTCATGTAGAAGGGAAAGTATTTTCTGTAACCATAACTCATTGTACAGGGAAATAACATCATTTATCAAGGGACAAAAAAACATATATTTCTGTGTTAAAAAGCATTTCTTTGGATGGGAGTAGTATTAGTGGATTTCATTGTAGTTAGCAAAATCAGTGATTAGCCAAATCAAATGGAACATGATTGAAGGCTTTTTCACATGCTAACACTGTTATTTCACAGCATTCCTACTAGTGGACCAAAATAGCAATATGGTGAGTGATATGTCTTAAATGCTATTGTAAATATCTAAATTAATACACTGTTTAATGTACAGTGACGTCATGCAGATGTAGATATCACAGTTTGTTGAATTTTGAAATCTCAATTCAGACTATTGTATTTTTCAAGGTTTAATATTGCTTAGTAAATATCTAGTTAATGATGAATGTATTTGCTTTCCTGCTCAAGGGGCAAAGTAAAAAGGGCCAATTCCTTAAAGCAAGAAGGAGGCCTAATGTCCACTCTGCTTATTTTATGTATTAGAAAACTAACTGTAGGAAACAACAGCAGCTTGCCTGTGGTCCTGAAGCCAGATAGCTCTTGGTATGAATCCCGCCTCTATCCCTCACTAACTTTATGAATTATGAAAACTTGACCATCTTATTATATGGTTAATACAGTGCTAATATACTTTGCTAAATGAAAAATTTTAGAACAAATATTCACTTTTCTTACCCCTGAACTAATCAACTCAGAATAAGGTTAAAAAGTCATATCTGAAGACGTATTCTTCAGTACTGGCCATTCCCTTTCAGTCCAGAGAAAAACCATATTCTGCAACTGTTTTTTGGTCTCCAATTCTTGATGAACCCTTCAAAAATACTTATCAGTTTCAGGAAGGGAAGGAGACAGTCTTAAATAATGATCTTAGATAGACTTGTGTGTTAAAAGCCCATTTTTGCCTGATGCTTATTGGCTTTTGGCCTGGGTGATTAAAATCACGGAATATCAATGTCCTTATCTGTAAAATGAAAATAATATTATTTGCTTCACAGTTTCTGTCAGAATTAAATGTGATAGTGCATATAAAAGAACCTCTACTAGGACTTAATAGATGTTCAAGAATTATCAGTTCCCTTTCCCCATTCCAAGATGTACCCATGATGTGTATTGGAATAGAAAAAAAAATTGAGAACCACAACTTTAGGCATTGTATATTTATTGAAATTGAGACCACTGCATGTCTAGATATTTAGATGTTTTCTCCCCTTTTCTTCTGTGATTAATTCAGTGCTTATGAACACAATTCAAATGTGTTTATAAATGTGATAGTGTATTAGTCTGTTTCTGTTGCTTATAACAAAATACTTGAAACTGGGTAATTTATAATTTATAAAGAAAACAAAATTTATTGCTTACAGTTTCAGAGGCTAGGAAGTCCAAAGTCCAGGGAACACATCTGGTGAAGGCTTTCTTTCGTGGTGACTTCAGTGACGGCAGGGTATCATATTGTGAAATGGCAGAGCAGAGAGGGACAGACTCTTCTCTCTCTTTCTTTTAAAGCCCTCAGAACCACACCCCTGACCACCATTTTAATCCATTCACTATGACACAGTCCTACAATCTAATTACCTCTTCTAAGCTCTACCTTTCAATTACTGTAATAGGATTTCCCACCCTCTTAACAGTCATAGTGAGAGCCAAGTTTCTAAAAGCTAAAACTTGGGGGACACAATTCAAACTTCAGTGAGTTTTGGGGGAACATAATTCAATCCACTACAGATAGTAGATGATGGTTTCAATTATTTCATAGATGAATAACACCTGAAATGCTCTGGTACCTTTGAATAAACTTCTGCTCTAAAGCAGAAGTTAGTTGGAAAGCCTGACATCAATATCCTGATGTTGTGTAGTTAATTATGCCTAACAAATTGAATAATACCTGCTTCTGGCCATTACTAAATAGAGCTTTTATGGTTGAAGAAACGTGACTGGAGATAAGTCTTGGCTCTCCCTCTCTATGTGATTCCAAACAATTTAACCTTTCAGCACCTCAATTTTCTAATCTAAAATAATGGAGGTAAAGGACATAATTTCTATGACTCTTTATAGTTTTAACATAAAGAATTTGAAGTCTTGTCTTAATGGGGGAGCAAGAAATGGAACAGGTCTGGAGGAGAAGCAGCAGGAAAAATCCAGCCACCACCAATGCCGCCTCCTTGCCACCATGTATCAGGGTAAAAAGCTGCCGTTGTCTTCAGTGCAGTTGCCTTTGCTGCCTCCTCTACTTCTCTTGGCCCCATGGAAAGATTTCCCCACAGGTGGGACAGTGTGCAGGGAGGGGAACGAGAATTCTTTTAGGTGGCGATGATGAAACAAGGGAGGGACAGAGAGGTAGTTATCTCAAGAAAAAAGGGGGAAGGCCAAAGAATAAAACAAGGGTTTCCCAACTAAAATGACAAAAAAAAAAAGAAAAAGAATTTGAAGTCAGTGAGAAATTAATCTAGTCAAAGCTGATTGTTATATTTTATTGACAGATTATTTAAAATAAAGGGATTGATAATTAGCAAAATATGAATAAAATATCCAGATAAAACACCAGTATTACAAGGGATCCTTGCATGTCTCATTAGGTAGAATATTTTACTTTTAGTGGCCATTAAGTGCTTGTAGAGATTACAGCTGCCTTAGAATTCTTTCTGCACCTTGCTGTGAACTTAGCAGGTTCATAATGTTTGTTACCCTATTTGTCCTTTGAAAATGATAGATAATAAAGATTTTAATCTTGAAAATGAATATCTATTTTTGTGTGTATGGCTGGCCCATTGGGGGATCCAACCCCTGATATTTATCCAATTTGAACTAGGTAATTATTCAATTTGTTAGGCATAAGTCACTACACAACATCAAGATATTGATGTCAGGCATTCCAACTAACTTCTGCATTAGAGCAGAGGTTTATTCAAAGGTACCAGAGCATTTCAGGTGTTATTCATCTATGAAATAATTGGTATTATCAGCATCACACTCTAACAAACTGAGCTAACTGACCAGCCCCCAAAAATGAATATCTTGTGAGACCAATGGAATATCATTGTTATCAGCTGTTCATTTCATCATTCCCAACCCTTACTTAAGTCAAAAAATCCACAGCCAACCAGTGAAACAAGAATTTACCCAGAGCTAGAAAAAGGCAAACCCGGTTCAGACATTCCATACAGAAGAATGTTTTATTAATACTATGAGGGGAAAAACATACTTCTTAAAAACAATGTGCTGAGATCTGAGAGTTTGATGTCCTAATAACTTACTGGGTATTTGAAAAGATTATGCATTTGGTTGTTTCATAGCTGACCTAAAATGCCTGCAAGTGGAAATTATAACTACTTTGTAGTTGTAAGGAAATTAAAGATGTTTGTCTTCTGAGAAAAAGCACTAATTAGCTCATTGATTGTACAACCAAATGACTTAAAATATCTAAAATACTTTTCTCATGGAAATTTCAAAATTAGCATGACCAGAGTGTTCATTTATATTTCAAAAGAATATTTTAAATTAGTCTACATATTTCTCCACTTTGTCCCTTTTTAAAAAATACTTCTAAATTAGGCCATGTTTATTTAGAATATTGACAGTTATAAAATAATCTCAAAGGTGAATCTCCCAAAGATAGATATTTCAGTGAAAGATGAGTATAGGCAGAAGTTTTAGGAGTTATTAGCAGTTATTATCAATGTCCATTGTAACTGCAGCCATTGTCAGCCCTCTTTAGAGTTAACACTCACACTTAATGCTTTCCAGAGTGGCAACTTTTGGCTTCTGTAAAAGCAACTGTCATTGACATTGTGATGTCAGTATTTGACACCTTTGAGTGTTTATCATCTTAAGAATAACTACCATTTATTAAGCTCTTATGAGCCAAGGACTATGCAAAGGACAGTGGCTGAGAATATGGGCTCTGGAGATAGGTTACCTGAGTTTGTATTCTGGCTCTGCCTCTTACTAACTTTGCAGTCATGGGTGAGGTACTTAACCTCTTGGTACCTCTGTTTCAGCTTCTATTAAATGGGGTAACAGTATAGAATAACAACACAATAGGAGTTATGAATATTAAAGGAAATAATGCATTATAAAACTTACAACAGTGTTTTTTGCACATAGTAAATTCTCAATGAATGTTTACTAGTATTGTCATTATCGTCATTTAATCTGTACAGGAGAATATTGGGATATTATGTGCATTTTACATATAAAGAAATTGAGGCTAAGAAACGGTAAATATCTTGCCCAGGGTTTCCCTGCTGGTAAGTAATTGATGAGATTTGAACTTAGGTCCTTCTGTTGGACTTAAGTCCATGCTCTTAAACTAGAATGAGGCCTTAGTGGATATGGACTCTTGACAGCATTTTTCTTTTCTTTTTTAAACATGAACATTTTTTTATTGAAGCCTAATTGATTATACATGTTTCTGGGATACAGAGTTGGCCATCAGTATTTGTGTACGATATGTGATGATCAAATCAGGATAATTAGCATATTCATCATTGCAAAGCATAATCATTCTTCGTGTCCATTAACCAATTTCTCCCTAACCCTCTTTCCACTCCCCCTTGCACTCCTGTAGTAACCACAGTTCTGTTCTCTCCTTTTGAAATTTCAGTGTATTATTGCGATTGTTCTTTTCTTTTCTTCCTTCCTCCCTCCTCCTCCTCTCTTCCTCCCTCCCTCCCCGCTACTAATGAGTGAGGACACATGGTATTTCTCTTTCTGTGCCTGGCTTATTTCACTTAACGTAATTTTCTCCAAACTCATCTCAATTCTGCAAATGGCATAAGTTCTTTTTTATGGCTGAGTAGTATTCCATTGTGTATATATACCACATTTTCCTTATCCAGTAGTCCACTTGGGGGTAGTAGAAAAGACAATGGGAAAGATTTTGCTTGTAGGATTGTTCTGTTACTTAGGTGCTTGGCCAATTCATTTTTTCCATCCACAAAATGAAAAGGCTAGATTCTATGACATTGAAAATTCAAGATTTCACGTATGACACTGAAAATTCAACATATTGAAAATTCAGTGCTGTACATGGGAATCTAGCCTTTTCCTTTTCTACAATGTCTAAAGTAAGCTAATCAGTAATACAACAAGTAGAATATACTTGTCTTTTTCTGCTAGTTTACCAACATGGTAAATGTATGGAAGGAATTTTAACATGCATGTACAAGTTTCCTTATTCTCAGCTATCACAATCACTCCAAATTTTAAATAATAAATGGTTTGATTTTTTAAGATATACTCCAAAATTTTGAAGCATTATTAATAGAAATATTTCTCTTCATTTTATATGATACCTGAACATTGTGGAAAAATTATACCGTATCTGTGCATAATTGCATAAACACAAAGTGTTTGTTTTTGGTAAGGAAAGCTAAAAGAATTACAATTTCACAGTACATTTGATAATATAAAATAACAGCCATAGAGTTTTAGATTTAATCATAAATATCTTAAGTACAGTTTTTCTTTTCTAATCATGTTCATATTCTTTAACAATATGTGTTTCTTATCACTAAAGTTTCATTAAAGCCCTGGCACTTTGTAGACTTGTCTTCAGTCAAATAGGTACATTACTGCTATATTTATAGGAACATAACTTAAAGATCAACCTGTATGCTATTTAATATCTGAAGCAGAATAAGTAAACTTATATGCATATTCATAATTCTTTTATTTATGTCATTTAAAAATTAATAGTTTGAAGAAATTAGCTTTACTTTTTTTCCATAATGTAGATGATACAATCCTTTTTTTTCTTTACTTTTTTTCTTTTTTGTTTTTTCACTGATATAGCACTTGTTTCTCATTATCATAGTTTGGTTCATGACCATTTTAAAAAATGAATCTACATATTTTCATGCATGCCATATTTTTTTTATAGTATTCATCAATTGTTTTAAAATTCTGAATACAATGTTATTTTCTTAAAAAATTGAATCTGGTTATTATAATTTTTGTATTATATTTAGTGTATTTCTGTGCCAGTAATTTTTCTTATGTTAATGATGGGCTCTTCTGAAAAATATGAGGTGATATTCTTCATATATCTTAGTAGAAATAAAAAGGAAATGGATTTCAGGTAAATTTTTAAAAATTTTAGTATGCATATTTCCAGCTACAGGAAATGGAGTTTTATATGTGAATACATTATCTGTCATATATTTCATATATCTCTTGACAAATGTGTGGGAAAGCTGTCATTTTTACCTATATTCTGGGTCTATTTTAGTAAGAAATGCAGTTTTAGAAACCCTGTATAGAAATCTTTCAGCCTTGGGTCCCACATATTAAAAGTTAAAGAAAGCCTTGAATTCTATTTAAAACCTTCTACCATTAATTAGTCACATGATTTGTAGTATTTATATCTTGTGTTTGCTATTGTCAATCATGAGTAAATTTTCCAGGTGGTAGGAGACATCTTGACATAATCCCCATTTAAGCTGTTGTGCCATATTCTTTATTGTAATTCATTTTTTGTTATTGAACACAGAGTTTTATTCATCAAATCCTAAACTGTTACTTTCATTTTTCATGACCAAGTTTTTCAGTGTTTCCACGGGAAGCATTGCGGTGGATCCTTGGTAGTGAGAACCCTGAAGAAAAAGCATTTCTGTCATTCAGGAGTTATGCATTTTTTTACTTTATTGCCTACCTATTAAGCATGGTATACCAATGTACTAAGTACTCCATATACCACAGTGGTAGAGGAGATATACAGGGATGATGTACTCTATGTTTATTTACTGCTTTACAAATTTTCTCAAAGTCTTTCTTTCACATTTAGTCTTCACAGGGACTCCATGTGGTAGACAATTTATGTTCCTTTTGATCATTTTATAGATAAAGATAAATAATATAAAAGAGATTGAGGGTTTGTCTTCTGAAAACTATACATGATTCAATAATAGGTGTGGGGCAATTGGATATCTATCTGTAAAAAGTACAGTAGGATCATAACTCACATTTTATACCAAAATAAATGTCAGGTAAATCTAAGATTTAAAAGTAAAAATAATGTCCAAAAGTACTAAAAGAAAATAGGTTGGGGTGGGGCAACAAGGAGTTGTAACTGTGGGGTGGAAATGCCTTTATAATTATAAGCAAAACTTACAAGCCATAAAAGAAAATATTAATAAATCACAGACAAAAGAATAATTTTCTTAATGTGGGAAGGGCTCCTATGAAGTGGCAGATAAAATACCAACAACACCATTTATAAGAAAGCTAAAAATTAAAAAACACAATGAGATATCATTTTCACGTACCAGATTGGCAAAAATCAAACCATTTGATAGTTTCAGTTATTGGTGCAACCTCTCTGGCAATGATTCTCGAGGTGTGGTCCAAAGTATGGACCTCTGGCAGGGAGGGGAGATCCTGCAGTTCTTTCAGAGGGAGGGTCCAGAAAGTCAAAAGTATTTTCGTAGTAATACTAAGATATTATTTGCCTTTTTCACAGTGTTGACCTTTGCACTGTTGAGACAAAAGCAATGGTGGGTAAAGCCGCTTACAGTTTAGCACAGATCAAAGCAGTAGCACCGAACTTTACTAGCATTCATTGTGTTCTTCACCATCATACACTCACACTGTTAAAATAGAGAAGGAGAAGGAAGGAAATAAGAAACACAGTCTGTTTCACTTAGAATATTGTTGATGAGGCAGCAAAAAATGATAATTTTGCTACATCTCAACTTTTGAGTATACATCTCTTTAATAGTCTCTCTAGGGAAATAAGCACTACGGCTAAAACATCTCTGCTGCACACCAACTATGATGGTTGTCTTGAAAAGGACTACTGCGATTGAGTTGCAAGCTCAACTGCCCACTTTTTTTTTGTTTTTGTTTTTGTTTTTTAATGTAACACCATTTTTTACTTGAAAGAACAATTGACAAACAGACTATGGTTATCCAGACTTGGGTATTTGGTAGACATTTTCTCTAAAATGAACAGAATGAACTTGTCACTTCAAGAAAATAACTGACAGGATTTGGTGCCAATGATAAAATCTGAGCTTTCAAGCAAATATTAGAATTTTGGAAAACTTCTCTTTGCCAGTGTACCGACAATTTCCCAATATCTAAAAACTTTTCTGATGAGATTGTGGTGATATTAACAAATATGAATTTTTGATAATGTGTAATGAAGTGTGTCAACATTTAGATCTATATAACTCAACCAATATTTTCCAAATGATTGATCTATGATTTTACAAAGTCATGAATTCTTCACGAATGTATGAATGGATATAAAACATACATTTAAAGTGCAAGACAGACCAATGGATTTTGGTTAACAGAGTAGGAAACGTTTATTAATATGGCCTTAGATTCCAAATTACAGGTAACCTTTAAGTGATTACTTGTTGAGTTTGGTGGTAGTATGGAAGAATATCCAGAGTGATCTGAACAGGCTATTAAAATAGTTCTTCTAGGGCTGGTCCCATGGCTCACTCAGGAGAGTGCCGTGCTGGTAGCGCCGAGACCGCGGGTTCGGATCCTATATAGGGATGGCCGGTGCGCTCACTGGCTGAGCATGGTGTGGACGACACCAAGCCAAGGGTTACGATCCCCTTACCGATCAAAAAAAAAAAAAAATAGTTCTTCTAACTACATATTTTTATATTTTCCAACCAAAACAACATATTACAATGGATTGTATACAAAAGCAGTGTAAAAATTTGGTACTATTTTCTGTTAAGCCAGAATATTGAAGCCAGGCAATTTCACTCTTGAAAAAACTTTTTGTTTTGGAAAAGTTATTTTTCATGAAAATGTTATTTGTGTTTTAAAAATTTTTTTTTAATTATTTCAGAAAGAAAGCACAAATGATAAATGGGATAAAATGTTAACAGTGGGCCAATCTGGTTAAAGGCTTAACAGGTGTTCCTTGTACTATTTCTATTATTGCAACTTTATATTTAACTTACAACTTTAAATTTAAATTGCTTCCAAATAAAAAGCTTTAAAAAAAAAAAAAAAAAAACAGGTGCAGAAAAAGAGAAACATGTAAAATTTTTAAATTTGTTTCCTTTAAGACAGAGCAAATTTCCTTTGGGCTTGAAGTTGAATTACCAGAAAGCATTTCTATCACTTCCCCTAAGTATCAAAATAAATAAATAACACTTAGCACAATGATCACATTCCCTGATTGAGTTCTAGATTTCTGTGAAGATATCCATAAAGTATTACTGATAACTTATACTGAAAGTCATGATTATGGTATTATCACGAGTTAGTGATATGTTTATTAGATAGCTATTCGTTAGAGCATTTCCTAAAATATCATGGTCAAAATACTTGTGGGAAATAAGAAACTACTTTGAAGAAAGTGAAACTAGGTGAAAAAAAGGTATAAATAAGATTTTTTTTTTTGGCCGGTAAGGGGATCGCAACCCTCGGCACAGTGTGGTCCACACCACGCTCAGCCAGTGAGTGCACCGGCCATCCCTATGTAGGATCCGAACCCAGGGCCTCAGCGCTACCAGCGCCGCACTCTCCCAAGTGAACTACGGGGTTGACCCGTATAAATAATATTTTAATCTGAGTATTTTGCCTTTGGGGTACAAACAAAGGGCAGTTAGTAATGTTCTTCTAGTTAGTCTCCCATTAATTTACAACAGAATGGTTTGGCTTTTAATGACGTCTATGATGTTACTATAGCCAATTTATAAATCACATTTTTTTATTTAGTTCTTTCTTGCTTGGCTCTCTTTTAAAATTTATTCTTTTAGTAATAATACGGGTTTATCTCCTTGGACAACCTTCTCCTTTCCAAGGATATCTGCCTGGAATTGCATCTCCCTCTCTCAATTTCTTTTAATTCCCAATAGTCCAAATCTGTATACTGTCAAGTTACAGATGTTCTCTATACTTTCCATTATTAATTCAATGATTTTATGTAATGTTGTGCTCCTCTAAGCAAGGATTTATTATGACAAATGATATTAATCGTGAGGATCATAAGTAATTAAACCATGAAATTAAATGGAAGAAATTAATTTTTCACTTTGCTGTGACTTTTTACTTTTCCTTGCTGAGATCAGCTTCCATTGACTGGATTTTCATCCCACTTGACCTAAATTTTTTTTTCCTTTTTAATATTTTATTGGACATTTGGTGGGCTTGTTATATATTACTTTTAATACATAAACCTACACAGTGAAGTATATTTCTGTATTAATAATCCTTTTATTTCCTTCGAAATGTAGGTACTACTTAGGGCACAAGTTAAATGACACAGTAAACCATAGTAAGTTAATAAGTGATCAAAACATTGCAAAATCAGGCCCCAAGTTTAAAAGCTAAGTAACTATTGTGAATATCCATGTAGAGATTTACCTCTGGGATGTCAAAATCTGTAAATCCCCATCACGTGGGGGTGGGTGGGAGGAGTAGTAGATAGGAAGGAACACTGAAGGAGCTGACTCCGGGTTCCTCAATAACCTCACTTTTAGATATGTTTGCAGAATAGTGTGCATCTTTGTGAAAACCAGTCACTTGAAAAGGACATCTGTATTCCTTTCATTTGCTTTTTTATTGATAAAAATTTATTGGTGCTTTTTAGAAGCCAGAGTACTGAGAGCTTTATAAACTCTTGGATTGAAGTTCATGCTAAATAAAATGCACTTAAAAGTATGTGTACATAAGAATCTCACATTAAAAATAGGCTGTATAATAATGGGTTACTGTTGACATGCTTATTTCTCTCATAGCAGCAATGATAATTATGTAAATAAGTCAAAAGCCACATTTTTAAAAATTGATTATTTTAACAGTAAGCCTGAAATGGGGTCTTTTCCCAACACTAGATAAATACTGAACCACAGAAAAGTGTGTGTTTTAAAACAAAACACAGTCCAGATAATAGGTAGCAAGGGCCAGAATGATTTTTTTAGTTGAAGCGCATTCATTATAAAGCCATGTGTCAAATTCTTCAGTTTTATCCAGATTGATGTAGACTTTGAACAAATAGGAAATTTAATTTGCCCTACAAGTACACTTTATTTTGTGGCTGTTAATGGACTCTTGAAGTTTCTTTTGGCAGATGGAGATGGACACATGGATCACTTACTGCCAGGCTGTGAAGATATAAACTGCCAGAAAAGCACCATCTACTTGTCGAGATCCGGAACAAAGCAGGTACATCAAGTTGTTTTTCTAACATAGCGTTATGTGTTGAAAAAAATCTTCAAAGGTTAGAAAAGGTATCTGAAGATTCAGAAAAGAGAGAAACTCAAAATTAAGTTATTCACTTCCTCATTTTAATTTAATGAAATATATTTAAATCTATTTTGTTCATTTATTGAGGGGTAAAGTACTGTCACAATCGTTCTGGTGAAGAAAACCAATCATGTATCTGTAATTAAATGATCTGTTAGCATTTTATATGCCAGAAATATAGGAAAACCACTATAATAAAGAGTTATGTAGAAGAACATTTTACCTATTTTCAAAGCTAATCTTGTTTTTATTTGTGGTGTCTAAATCTATTTCATTTTGTGAAGCTGACTTTTTACCAGTAGCTTGTGAGTAAACAATTTAGAATATGATAGTCACAGAGGAGAATTAATATGGGAATGATAAGGTTATGACAATAATAGTAAAATAATCTGTTTTATTTTCTTTGGGGGGATAATAAATGATAGAATAACATGCTGACTTTTGTAGCCTTTATGGATACAGAACATCACATTTTATACTAAAATACTAAAGAAAAGAAGTCTTCATACAGTTAGCATTCTAAAAGCATTTAACTATTGCACCCATAAGTTTTACTGCCTTTAATTTTTTTTAAGTTTTAAATCATTTAAAACATTAGGCCACATAACACCTTATCATTGGTTCATAGGTATAAGTAAACCTGGTAATTCTAGCCTATCTTCAAATGACAGACTACTGTAAGAATATTTGCAAATTATATAATCATCTTTCTCTGGGAAGAAGAATGTTATAGTTCTTTGGTAACTATTATGGATATCACATTAAGTGAAAAATCTTCTTACTTTTTAGACCTTAATATATTTACCTTCATAGGAAAACTATCCAGTGTGGTTTGTCCTCATTGATAAACTGTCAGCCTCTTCACAAATTTGTAGTATCTTGGCATTTTGTGAAATTTCCCATCTTCTTTCAAAACAAAACAATTTTTTTTCAAAGTCAAGTGAAACTATTAAAACATTTTGATGATATATAAAATAATACTTTTTTGTTTGAAAAGAAAGATTGAAAAATTGGTTAAAGATGCAAACCAGCTTTTTTAAAAAAAACAACTCATATTCTGTAAATGTGTCTTTATCATTAATTTTTTTTCTTTTTCCATGGCAAATTATACTTTCTTTGGAAAACCTATGAAATATTGGAGATACTCTGTTTACTAAACCATTTTCAAGAAGCCATTTGTAATATCGTTTGGCTTGCGGCCATGTAAATGAGCCACCTGCTCATAAGAAAAAAAAATCTTTAGGCAAGTTTGGCCTCTTGCCATTTCAAGTCAGCTATGCCTGCTTCCGTTTGTACATCTCCAGGTTATGTACCATCATTCATGCTCTTAACTAATTGTGGACACATCTATCATTTTAATGTCATGATTTCCACTCTTCAGATTTTTAGTTGTTAAAAAGTGAAGACTTGTGCAATCAGAAGAGAAAGGGATTTCTAAAAGTTCATTTTGAAATCAGCATATTCTCTCTGTTCATTTCACTGTAATCAATATAGAAATAAAGGAACTTACTAAACATGTAGCTTCTTGCCTTTTTTTAGTGGCAGAACTAATTCTTCTTTGCTGAGACGTGCCTGTCAGTTGTAGACAGAGCTTGTCAGGCTTCGTGTTGATTGGAAAGCCTCACAAGCTGCTTGACTCAAGGGTGATAACTAAAGTCATCATCATGTATAAGAAGTTCAGCAGGAGAACAAGGGAGATTCTGTCATTCTAACTTTCTTCCTAATTTGGTCCTGCTGAAAGGGCTTTAGTATTAGATAACATTACAGTTTGCTTTCATTTTAAAAATAGTCATTCGAGGTTATATTTTCACTCAATACAAATTTTACATTGGTTAGTGTGACTAGATGAGTATTAATATCAGTTCAATCCTAAGATTCTGTGATTTTCTGAAAAACCTTCTAAGTCTCTATATGCCAGTTTTAAACAGCGATGACAAATGATCAGTCTAAGGGAGACTACTTTTTTTTCCCCGGAGTGTCAGACAACTATTCATCAAAGTAAATTATAATACCCTACCATACTGTAGAGATAAAGAACTTAAGTAAAATGGTGCTTATCTTGAGAACTTTTAATGGCTCATTTGTTTTGCAAATGGTGAATTTATTTCTAAAATAACTATTAAGTTTAATCTTTTTTCTTAATCCATAGTGGGTTCCAGTCCTACAGGATTTCAGCAGTAAGGGCACACTCTGGGGCTTTGTGCCATTTGTGCAGGAGCAATCAACTGAAATACCAATTCCAATTACCCTTCATATTGGAGACTACAACATGGATGGTTATCCAGATGCTCTTGCCATATTGAAGAATACATCTGGAAGGTAGGGAAATTAAGTCAAGTGAGAAATGTTTACAAAGTATCTTCATTCTGGTACTTTCTAACTAAATAGCACCTAAATATGTTACAGTCCCTTAAATAAGGAACATGATGAGATCAATTCTTATTTCTTTACATGGTCCCTGAACTTCTCCTAACTCCTTAGAATACCTGTTTTTTTTCACACATTCATTTACTGTAGAACAAAAATGAATATCTAATCTAAAAAAAATTATTTTTCATTTAATAAAAGTTGATCTTTAAAAGGTCAAATTTTTTTATAGGCAAATGACCCAATTACATTTGAGACTGAAGACCATGGTGATTAAGAGCTGACCCTATCCTTCAATTTCAGTCCAGCCACTTACCATCTGTGAAATGTTGAACAGATTACCTAAACTCCTCATCTGTAAAATAAGAGTAATAATTGTACTCCTGTCATGGAATTATAGTAATGATTAAATGAGTGCTTGCTTCAGCAGCACATGTACTAAAATTGGAATGATACAGAAAAGATTAGTAAGGCACCTGCACAAGAATGACACACAAATTCGTGAAGCATTCCATATTTTTTTGATGAGAGGGGGAGAAAAAAGATTAAATGAAGTAAAAGTAAATGAATCATTTAGTGAAATACTCTGCACATACTGATTTTACTTTCAGTAATTATTACGTTATTAGTGCTGTGTTTTGTAATGGCATTGGAAATTCCAACATGACTATTGATATTATTTGTATATATAGAATGCATGAGTACATTTATTGTATTACCAGTGATTTTAAATGCTGTAGGTACTTTTGTTTTTGAAGTAGAGGTACTAATAGGAAACCAATATAGTTAAACTCATAATTAGCCTGAATCTTGGCAGATTCCATAAATGACTGTTGCTAAATTTTTATACCTTATTGTTTTTTTATCTCACAGTTAATTGTATTCCTTGGCTCTTATTCTCTCTTGCCTCCTTCATCATTTATCTATTCATAGCTTGTTCTGTATTAATTCATTTGTTGACCCTGGAATTAATCATGATTCAGCTCCACATTTACTGTCAGGAAAAAAAATCAGACCTATTATTGTTCTTAACACCAAACAATGTTGTCTAGAAATCCAATTGATAGAGAAACATGTATCATTAGTGTGTTCCTAAAATATTTCAAGATAAAGGGGGATAGTCCATACTTAAACTTTTCTGAGGACCTTGATTTGAATTTATAATGGCTCTGAGTTGTGTTTACAGAGTTTTCCAGAGACATTGTCGTATTCTGCTATATGGAGTTTATACGCACTCATAGCCTATGTGTGTGAAGCAAATTGGATGTAACCAAAAGAAACTTCTGAATTGAACATGAGTATTTTTCCTTTTAAAAGTTAGTGGCACATAAAAATGAAGAAATATAAAATTGCATCATTTTGGACATTAGCCGTATTCAAAAGAATAAGAAATTTTATCAAATTCATTTAAGCCTATGATTGCTCACCCTTAGAATGACATCCATATAATTTATATTTTTGCCACAAAAGTTATTTATCAACATTTTCTCTTTTAAACCTTTAAATACTTAAGTTTCTTTATCAGGCAGTTCATTTCTCTATCAGCTGGAAAGGACATTGGTGTTGAGGGATAATAACTACGATGGCTTCTGGTGCTTTGACGAAACCTCAGATGTGTGGCCTTCTGGCCAGGTGTCTGTGATTTCATATTGTTGGAGCATTTGCTGTATCACTGAGGGTCGCAGCTCTGTATAAGTTTGCTGTGGCTGAACCAAGAAAGAAGGCATATACAGATTTCTACAAAGATTATGATTCCATGAAAGATTTTGAGGAGATGAGGAAAGCTGGTATCTTTCAGAGTGAAAACTGATTTTCTAATGCAAAGAATTTCTTTGGATTGAGTTTCATAGAAGTTTGTCACACCTGTGTTGCTGAACTATGAAACATGAATATGTGGGCTAAGGGATATTTTCTCTTAATAAATGAACAATTAACAAATGCTGGGGGGAAAAGTTTCTTTACTATTCAGCAATGATGATAGTTTGAACAGCTAATCAATAGCAGTGAATACTATAGCTTAAAGGAAACATAGGTACCAAGGGCAGTCATACTTTGTTATGAGTCTTGATACTTTTATAGCAGCAGCTGTTGAAACCCAGGACTTCTTTTCTGTTCTTTTGGGATAGATGAAAATTGAAGGATAAATTTCAGTTCATCTCAGTGTTCGTTCCATCACTAGATGAGAAGTAGCCCTAACTTGAAGGGGAAACATCTGTCTGTGAGAATCCAGCATAACATACTCCTTCACACATAGAATTAGGAAAGAAATGGTTGGCATGATCACCCTCTTCTAGATTAATCTATGTTTGTTGAAAAAGCAGTTTATAATTTTTAACTGATTTTCAGACTGCTAGATTGCTGAGAATTAGTGTCGGGTTATGTTTCTAATTTGAAAAGTTCCCAGCTGGAGAATTCTGCCTCCTATTTTGTATAGATTTCAAAAATTAGGTAGGTATTAACTGCAGATGAGAATAAAATCCGCAACATGTATTTCATAAAAAGAAATTCTAAAACTATGCTTTGTTAACTTGTTTTGTGTTTTGTTTTTGTTTTTAGAAGAGGGTTGTTTGGGTTTCCATCTGTTTTTCGTTTTAAACTAAAGGCCTAATTTGTAATAAGTTAATCTTTAAAGTTATGTTACATGAAAAAGATCTCTGCTAATAACATTTTGTAGAGGCAATGAGTTACTCTAAACAACATGGTCAGAGATCAACTGCTTTACATCTGTGCCACCACAGACTGAAAACACTGGGGTTTTTTACTGTGGCTCTCCCATTGCTACTCAGTTGCCTGTGTTTACTGTCATGTTATATGTAGTCATATTGCCTAAATTCTCTAAATTTTCATTTTTTTGAGAGAAGAAAGGCAAGATGACATTGTTCCAATGGTATACTCTTAAGCCAATAGTAAAATATAATTCTGTTTTTTAGAAATTATTTTTTAAAATTTCATTTATAAAGTAAAACTGAAAAGATGTTTTATTTCCCAAATCTTTAGTATGACACTGAAAAGCTTTTTTTAAAAGGAACTGAGGGATAAGTTATAAAAAAGAATATTTGGGCACCATTTATCTAATTAAACTCTTGCTCTTATGAATTTCTAATCAGTATTACTTTTAATTAACAAGAACTACTAGTAAAACTAATACAGAAAGATGAAAAGTTGGATTTAAGTGATTTTTGCCCAATATTTGGAATATGGGAAATTTTATGTGTGTATTAGAAAGAATTCTCTCCTAAGTGCTCCCCTAGATGTCCTAATGTCATAGGTCAAATTAAATCTGAATTATAATTTAGAGTTTCTATTAGGGTTCTACAGGAAAATTTGACAAATCATATTTAAATTAATGTTCTAGACCTTATTTGGTCATTTTCTAAAATGCAAAGATAGAAAATAGATTGTGATTTGCTCATAATAAATACCTGTTTGTTTAACACTGGTGCTATAATCTAGAAGTTGTGTTAATGATTTATCATTATATCAACCACATACAGTGTATATTTCAAGAATTTAACTGAGTAGCTGTGTACCTAGTCTTTATTCTGACTGTTCCATATCATCTTCATATGATAAAACCAGAACGTTATATATATATGAAACTGCATAGCAAAACCTCAGCTACCATTAAGCTTTTATAGGAGATCCACTCCTAGAAGTAGCTTAAAAAAAATTTTTTTTGACAACAAAGGAGCATAGTCTGAGTATCAGCCATGAGAACATCCAAAACCTTTTAAATGGCAAATAAATCAATAAATGGCTGAATGCACAATGTTACCTATTACTTGATGCCAGGAAGAAAACAACTTTAGTTTATAACATGATTTTAATGCATATTACTTCACAATGATCTTTTTTAGGGTGGTATTATCTCTATTTTATAAACATGAAAATAGTCTCAGATAAACAAGACAGTTTGTCCAGTGCCACACAGCTGGTAAGTTGTAGTCAGGACTCTTAAGTTCTCAGAATCCTTTTTCTCTCCCTCTAAGAAAAAATTTATAAGGAAACAAGGAAGTGGTAGATAAGCAAAAATAACAGATTTTTAGCAGAGGTTACAAGTGATGGGTTGAGCAGATAGTAAAAGTCACTCTGATGAAAATAAGCAGGTAAAGATAAATAAGATCCAGAAGTTCTCTGAGTCCTGGAGAGGAAAAAACAAATGTCTGTTAATACATTCCACAGCAATAGCTCCTCAACAAAACTGCTTGCTGTTCAGGGAGATCATATGTAAGCATGTGGTCAGTAATTCAGAAACCAGAGGTAATATTTAGCAATATACATTCAAACCACCATTATGAGAGGGTGGAAAATGACCAAAAGCAAATTGGGATCTGAGACTTTTTCAAGAAAGTAATTGCAGGGAACTTCTACTGAAGGTATTAGCTAATTACCCATTCGGTTATAATCTATATTACATTTTCATCTGCATTCTCAGCTTTAAAATAGAATGATTTAGCTTTCCATGGATGGCCCTGATTCACCACAAAAAGGTTATGTTATGTTTCAGATGTTCTGCTTTAAAAGGCAAGGAGGTTGATAGCACAGGGACTTAACATCTGTATGAACATTTCTAGCCACTTTTGTTTTTCATTTTTGCTGTGAAGTGTTTCAAAGGGTTTCATCATCACTTTAAATTAGTTCAAGTCTCTCACTAATTTTATATTTCATACCTCAATGGCTCATCATAATTTCTGTTTGAAATAGTTGCTCACCATCTTTCGCATGGATATAAAAATATAACAGGCTTTCTAATTTATAACAAAAGAAAAACATTCCATACATATTCTCCATAGGAATGTTTGCTGTTTTTGTTTGTTGTTTTTTTTTTTCATGTGTGTGTTTTTATTATTATTGTTGAGGTCCAAAGAATTACCTTTATTTTCAATGATAATATGATGAATATTTTATTTATTTCTGTTTTTATATTTAATTCCTTCCTGTTTTGCTTTCTTCAGATTTATTTTCATTTTTTGTTTTTTAGTTTATTTCATTGAATACTAAGATAATAGATTTTTATCCTGTTCTTATTTTCTAATAAGTGTTTTTAAGACTAAATATTTATTATGTACTAGGCTTCAGACCACGTATTTCAATAATTTGTGCTTTTGTTTTTTCCTTTCTTCTTTTTTTTTTTTTTTATTTAAAATTTTTCTTAACCACAGCATTATTTAGAAAGGTATTTTAAAATGGTCACAAATATGTTTGGGGAGTTGTTTTTTATGTTGATGTTTTAAAGTTTGGGTCTATCTTTTTATCATTTATTCTTAAAGTTATTGCATTGCAAATATAAATGTGGCTTATATAAAACTTTTGGAAACTTATTGAGATTTTTTGGTAGTTTAGTAGATGGCTCAATGAATGGTTATTTTAAATAGTATCTGTTTTAGTCGTTTTGTGTTGCTATGACAGAATTACCTGAGACTGGGTAATTTATAAAGAGAGGTTTATTAGGCTTACGATTCTGGGACAGCTGCATCTAGCATGGGCCTCAGGCTGCTTCGACTCATGGTGGAAAGAGGCAGGCAGCCAGTGGGTACAAGCAGATCACATGGTGAGAGGAAGCAAGAGAGTGAGAGAGGAGGTGCCAGGGTCTTTATAAGTAACGAGCTCTCACCGGAACTAATAGAGTGAGAACTCACTCATTAATCCACCCTCCCCCAGGGAGAGCATTAATCCATTCATGAGGGATCTGCCCCCATGACTCAGTCAATTTCCAACACTGCCACATTGGGGATCAAATTTCCACATGAGTTTTGGAGGGGACAACACATCCAAACTCCATCAGAGTCCATGTTAATTATGTTATTTAAATCCTCTATATATCCTTACTTCTTTATTGTGTATTTTTTAAAGTATGTTAATTCTGCACTATAAAAGTATACAATTGTCACCTTCTCCCTCTATCAATTTTTTGTTTATATGCTTGACTGTTAGGTACATACAGTTTTATGACTGTTTAGTCTTCCTCACTCCTTTTGTTAATAATGAAACATCCCTGTTTTTTCCATTTAATGCTTGAATTCTTTTTTTAGTAATATAATTTCTACAGTATTTCTTTTTCTCAATATTTACCAGTCAATTTTTTCCTACTCTTTTATTTTTAGCTTTTCAGTGACATTTTAAGGTGAAGATTTACATTCAGTGAAATGCAAAAATTTTCTCTCATGCCTTCCTTCTAATTAATCTCCAGCCTCATAGGTAACCAGTGTTTTGATTTCTATCACCGTAGGTTGATTTTGGTTGTTCTTGAACCTCAGAACATTGCTGAAAGTAGTTAAAGAAAACCCCCGAAATTGAGAGATATACTATATTCACACAACAGAATACTCAGTATTGCCAAAATGTCAGTCCTCTCCAACTTGATCTATAGATTAAATGCAATTCCAATCAAAATCCCAATATGCTTTTTTGTAGAAATTGATATGCTGATTCTGATATGCTGATATTTATGTGAAAAAGCATAGGACCTAGATTCACCAAATTATCTTGAAGAAAACAACAAAGAGTGAGGACTCCATGCTACCTGACTTTAAGACTTCCTTTGTAGTCATAGTAATCAAGACACTGTGGTATTCACATTAAAGATACTTATAAAAGAACAATGGAACAGAACAGTGAGTCCAGAAATACAGTTATACATATATAATCTACTGGTTGGTTTTTTGTTTGGTTTGGTTTTTTTTTTTTTTTTTACAAAGGTGCCAAAGCAATTCAATGAGGAAGGTATACAAATGGCCAAAAAATATATGAAAAAATGTTCAACATAATGCCATTAAAGCCCTTACGATATACGTCTTCACACCAACTAGGATGGTTGTAATTAAAACCACTAACACCAGTGTTAAAGAAGTAATTAAGACTGGTAACACCAAATATTGGTAAGGATATGGAACAACTGGAACTCTCATACATTTTTTGATAGGAATGTAAAATGGCACAATCATTTTAGAAACTGGTAGTTTCTTATAAAGTTAAACACATGCTTTCCCTGTGATCTAGCAATTATTATCCTCGGTTTTTATGCAAGAGAAATGAAAACATCAGTTTACAAAAAAACTTATAAAAGAATGTTCATAGTAGCTTTATTCATAATAGCCACAAAGTGGAAACAAATCAAACATCCAACAAGAAAATAGATAAGCAAATTACAGTATACTCATATAATGTAATTCTACTTATCAATAAAATGTATATATATATTACTGAGGAAAGGATAGTCAGTAACATGGATGAATCTCAGAAACCTTAGGTTAAGAGAAAAAAGGAGAACATGATGGGAATTTTTAACAACTGAATATGAGTCTCTGTCTTTTAACAGCAGAATTCAACCCATTCAAAGAGACAGTATGTGTAGTGGGTAAGAGCTTGGACTGTGAAGCCTAGATTCAAGTCCCAGCTCTCTAATCTGTGATGTGGCAAGTAGCAACTTCCCTGTTTCTAACTTTTAACATCTGTTAATGAGAATAATAATAGTAGTTACCTCGGGCTATTTTATATTTTGTATTTGTTATGCTTTTTCTGGTTTCTTTTTCCCTTCTTTTCTGCCTTCTGTTGGATTCTTCAAATTTTTTTTCCTTTTATAGTTCCTAAGGTGGTTTATATATTATAAATTTCATTTCTGTTGTAGTAGTGACATTTAAATGTTTAATACGTGTAATTAAAATTTATTTTTAGTGAGCTACTGGAGTTAATACATAAGACAAGAATTCTAGCACGCTTATTGTTCTCTCTCCCCCACCTCAGTCACTTCCCATTCAGTGATATCATCAACTGGTTGATTAATTCTCACATTTTGTTAGCACAGTTATTTACATTTAGCTATAAGGTTTGCTAGTTTCTTTGACTAATGATGAATACCATGTTTTTCATTCTTTCTTCAACTGATATAGTGTTATTTTTATGGATACATGATCAAGTAATTTTATCAGGGAGAGTTTGCAGACTCTTTCTGAGAACTTGCATGTCTGAAAGTTTCTTTATTTTCCTCCAGCCTAAATGCTAACTTTGCTGAGTATGGGATTCTAAATTCAAAATTATTTTTATCTTATATCTTTGAAGATACTTCACTATTAAATTCTAATATTCACTTTTGCTAGTGAAAAGTTTGTTGCTAATCTGACCCTTTCATTGCCAATAACCTCCTTTTGTTCCCTCTAAAATACAGGATTTACATTTTATTCACAGAGTTCTGAAATGTTACAGTGTTGAGTCTAATCGTGACTCCTGTAAATTTCCTTTTGTTATTTATGACTTCTCTTCCATTCTCTTAGTTTTTTGTTTACTTGTTAATTTTTTCTGAAGCTCATATTAGAACAAATGAAGGAACTTCTAGATCTATCCTCCATGTTTCTCCCTTTCTTCTTTTGTGCTGTGTTCTGGAAAAATATCTATGCTCAACTCATTAACTACCTTGATTACAGAAGTGAACAAGACAGAATTGGGATTTAATCACTACAAAGTCCTAGTCACCACTGTGAAAACATCTATTAGCATTAAAACACCTTGTGAAAAAGTTATTTTCTAAGGCTACTATATAATGAACACAGTATGTGCTTAAATAAGCTGCATATATTCATAACTAAAGAAACATATCTTATTGGTGCTATACTTTTTACTAGGATTTTTGAATTCTGTTTTTGCTTCATTAGTACTTTTTATAAACGTATAGTTGTCTAACACCCTTCTTGATTTAAAGTACACATACCATAAAATTCACACATTGAAAATGTACAATTTAATGTCTTTTGTTATATCCAAAGAGTTATGCATTCATTGCCACAATCAATTTTAGAACATTTTTATTACCCCAAAAAGAAAATCCTGTACCTCTAAACCATCACCTCCCCAGCCGTAGGCAACTACTAATCTATTTTCTTTCTCTCTAGATTTGCATATTCTGATCATTTGACATAAATGGAATTATCTAGTACATGGTCCTTCATGACTGGCTTCTTTCACTTAGCATAATGTTTTTAAGATTTATCCATATTGTAGAATGTATTAATACTTCATTTCATTTTGCTGCCAAGTAATCTTACATAGTATGAATATAGCACATTTTATTTATCCATTCATGAGTTTCAATTGGTGACTGACACAATATTGTAGATGACATTGTATGGTATATTAGTTTCCTGTTGCTATAGTCAGCAAATCACCACATAGTGTCTTTTTTAAAAACACAAATTTATTCTATTACAATTCTATAAGTCAGAAGTCTGAAGTCAGTTTCATTGGGCTAAAGTGTTGGCATTGCTAATTCTTCTGGAAGTTGTAGGGGATAATTCGTTTCCTTTCTTCTTCCAGCTTCTCAAGGCTGCCAGCTTTCGTTTACTCATGGCCCCTTCCTTCGTCTTAAAAGCTAACAGTGTAGCATCTTTGTATTAGTCAGTATTCTCCAGAGAAACAGAGCCAATAGGATGGATGGAGACAGGGACAGAGAGAGAGATTTATTATAAGGAATTGGCTCATGCAGTTATGGAGACTAAAATCTGCAGTCAGCAGACTGGAAACCCAGGAAAGCCAATGTGTAGTTCCAGTCCAAATCTGAAGGCCTGAGGCTTAGAAGAGCCAATGGTGTTCCAGTCCAAAACCTGGCATGCTCTAGACCCAAGAAGAGCCAATGTTTCAGGCCGAGTCTGAAAGCCAAAAAAGACCAATGTGCCAGCTCAAGACAGTCAGGAAGGAGGAGTTCTTTCTTACTCGGCCTTTTTGTCCTATTTAGCTCTTCAATTGATTAGATCAAGCCCACCCACATTGGGCAGGGCAATCTCAGTCTACCAATTTAAATGTTAATCTCATCCAGAAACACCCTCAAAGATACACCCAGAATAATGTTTGACCAAGTATCTGGGAACTCCATGGCCTGTCAAATTGACATATAAATTAACCATCACAATCTTCTCTCCTTTCTGACCTCTTCTGTCATTACATCTTCTCATATCTCCCTTTTCTTTGTATTTCTCCCCCCACACTCTCACTCAGTTTTCCACCTACTTTTTATAAGGACTCCTGTGGTCATCTTTGGGCAACCATTATTCAGCCTACCACAGTCCACCCTCTGGCTTTCCAAAGATTCATGCTTGTCTTATATGCAAAATACATTCACTCCATTTCAGCATCTCCAAAAGTCTTAATCCATTAAAGCATAAACTGTAGTCCAGAATGCCATCCAAGTCTCGTCAGCCATCAAAAGTCCCAAATCTCATTATCCTAAAGTAGGCACAGGTAAGGCTCTCATTATAATGACAGCTGTCAGTATAATGCCCCATTCTGGGGTAAAATTCCTCTCCATCTGTGGACATGTGAAACTAGCAAACAAGTTATCTACTCCCCCCATATAATGATGGGACCAGCATGGAGTAATTGGCATAGGTATTTCCATTGAAAAAGGGGGTTACTGTTCTCAAGCAATTTCAAAATCCAACCAGGCATACTATATTAGGTTTCAAGGCCTGGAAATAATCCTTCATGGCTCTTCGCTCCATCTACTGGGCCCATGGCTCATTCTTGGAGTCGTCCTTTTTTTTTTTTTCCATGAAGGGTAGCACATGTTTGCAACTGAGTAATTTTATCAGCATGCCTACGAAATTTCTGTAACCTGACAGCCTTCTTTCATTTCATCCTCTCTCTGTTACTTTCAACGCAAGCTAGCAGTGTTTCTGCTGGTAACATTCTCAGAAACCTTGTGGATTTCCTGTGTATGTTTGAGGGATTCAGTGCCATTAGGTAAGAGTCTTCTTCACAGACTTTCCTGGATAACTCATTTTTATTTTTTACTTCTCCTGAGATGACTGAGGGGATACATGAGTATACACCTAATCTCTTCAGAGTGCTATATTTGTGAATAAATATTCTGACCTTTTCATCCTCCCAAGGCACTGGCAAAAGATTGTCCAGCCATGTCCTTGACTTTCTGCCCAGAACATGCTTTCCTGACAGTGAATCTCTTAAATTTTGCAACCTGCATAGACTAAAAATTTCCCAAATCATGAAGACTTTGTTCCTTTTTGATTAACAGTTCTTCCCTCAATTCATCTCCTTCCCTTCACATTTTGACATAATCATTGAGAAGAAACCAGGCCACACCTTTAACACTTTTCTTCAAAATTTCCTCAGTTAAATATCCACATTCATTGCTTTACAATTGCACTTTCCATATAAAAAATGTAAGGCACAATTCAGCTAAGCGTTCTGCCAGTATGTAACAAGGATCCCCTTTCTTTGAGTTTACAATAGTATGTTTCTCATTTTCTTCTGAGCTCTTTCCAGCAACACATTTTTCTATTTTTTTGTTTTTATTTTTTTGGCAGCTGGTTGGTATGGGGATCTGAACTCTTGACACTAGTGTTGTAACACCACACTCTAACCAGTTAAGCTAACCAAACAGTCCACCAGCGACACTTTTGACATTCATATTCCTACCAACATTCTGTTTATGACTATTTAGGTATTCTCTAAAAAGATATGGATTTTCTTGATCGTGTTTTTCACATCCTTCTGAGCCTTCACCATCAGACTTTAACATCTATATTTCTGGAAGCAGCAGTCTGTTCAAGGCAATCTAGGCTTTTTCTATCATGCTAGTCAATTTTTTCCAGCCTCTACCCATTTACCAACTGCAAAGCCACTTTCATATTTTTAGTATTTGTTACAACACCCCACTTCTGCAACCAATATATATATATATATATTCATTTCCTATTGCTACTGTAACAAATATCACAAACTTAGTGGCTTAAAACAGCACAGATTTTTTCTGCTACAGTACTAGAGGTCAGAATTTCCATACGAATCTTACAGGACTAAATTCAAGTTGTCTGCAGAGCTGGTTCTTTCTGGAGGCTTAGTGGGAGAATTTATTCCTTGTCTCTTTCAGCTTCTGGAGGCTGTCCTCATTCCTTAGGTTATAATCCCACATCACGTCACCTTTTTCTCCCTCTTCTGTCCTCACATCACCTTCTAGCTCTAACTTTGACCTGCCTTCTTTCTCTTATAAGCACTGTTGTGCTTGCATTTGGCCCACCCAGATAACACAGAATAATCATCCCACCTCATGATCTTTAACTTGATTATCTCTGAAAAGTTCCATTTGCAGTGTAAGCTGACATGTTTAAAAGTCTCAGGAATTATGATGTGGCATCTTTGCATGGCCATAAGGAGAGCACATGAAAATGCTTTTGCCAGTCTTTGTAGAAAATTTAAAAGAATCTAGAAAAAAAAGAAACACAAAAACTCATAGAACTAATAAGTGAATTTAAGCAGGTTGCAAAATACAGTGTCAATAAACAAGAATCACTTTTATTTCTATATACAAGCAATGAACAATTGGAAATTAACAATGCAATTTAAATAGCTTTTAAAAATGAGATACGTAAGTATTAATAAAATGTGTAAAGTATCTATTTCCTGGTAACTCCAAAATGCTAACAAAAGAAATCAAAGAAGACCAAGTAAAGAGACATGCCATATTCCAGCATTAGAAGACTCAACGTAGCAAAGATATTATTTCTCCCAATGTATAGATTTACTGTCATTCCCATCCACATCCCAGTAGGACTTTTTTTTGTAGATACAGACAAACTGATTCTGTAATTTACGTGGAAATACATAGGAACCAAAATAACTAAATCAATTATGAAAAAGAAGAATAAAATGGAGGGAATCATACTGCCTGAGTTGAAGATTTTACTGCATAGCTACAATAATCAAGACAGAGTGGTATTGGCAAAGCAATAGACACATAGATCAATGGAACAGATTAGTCAGTCACACAAGGACAGCTAATTCATTTTTGACAGAAGTATAGTAATGATTCAGTGGAGAAAAGAGAATCTTTTTAACAAATGGTATTGGAAAAATTGGACATCCCTAGGGGGTAAAATACCTTGACCTGAATTTCACATTTTATACAAAAATTAACTCAAAATAGATCACAAACTTAAATGTAAAACATAAATTTATGAACATTTTAGAGGAAAACAGAAAATCTTTGTGACCTACGGTTAGTTGAAGAGCTCTTAGACAGGACACCATAAACACAGTCAATGAAAGAAAAAAAATTGGTAAATAGGTCTTTGTTAAAATTCTGACCTTTGCTTCTGCAAAAGACATTGATAAGAGGATAAAAAGCAAGCCACAGAGTAGAAGAAAATATTTGCAAATCTCATTCAGGAAGGGCTTGTGTTCATAATATATAAAGAACTCTAAACTCAGTAAAAAAACAGCCAGAAAGTTCAGAATGTGAACTGGTTTCTAATTTTTTGTGAGGGTTGAACTGTGAATGAACAAGAAATATAATAATTTCAAGTCTATCATGAGTATTCACCATTCCTTAAGTTAGTCTCTTATCATAGATTGTACATGGCTGTGATATTAGTGAGCAATATTTATTTAGTGTGACATAATTCCTGTTAGCTCATAATAATCATTGTTTCTGCTCTAGTTACTGGGTTATTTTCCCCTCGCATATGGTACCTGTCTCCTTTTCTTCCCATTGCAGTAACAGCATCAAGAATTCAAAAATATCAGTTTCACAACTTTTTTTTAATATGCAGAAATATTTTGTATCTAAGCCTGTTATAACTGGTCTGTAACAGAATAGCAGTGAAATTCCTGGTCTAGGCAGGAACAGAAAGAACAAGAATAAGTCTGCCTGTGTCTTACCCCTTCTCCTCTCTCAGTCTCTCCCATTCTGCCTGGACTGCGGGCATTTGTGCGTAATGCTCTGCCATCTGACATGTAGAGTGAGGTAGCAGTAACTGCCCCTTTTAATTCTGCACTAGATTACCCAGTCCTGATGTCTGGAAAGAAACTGCATTTGTAAATGACCTCTTCCAATCATCTTGCAAATCACCACCCATCAGAGAAATCCTTTTTATCACATTTGCTTCAGATCATTCAGATACAACTGAGACCCCTGTGAAACTTGTGTTCCCCCCACCCTTATCACTTTTATTTACATGAAAATATGTATTAAACACTGACATTTTTATACAGAATCTTCATTTGTAATCTCTCTTAAGTAAGATTTTGCTTTAAACGAAGACTGAAAGCAGACCTCAAGACTCATGAATGGATATAAACTTTAGTTCCCCTTTAGGAAGTTGGAGTATCATGGAATGCAGAGAGGAAGATATTTGAGTAGATATTTGATTTAAAGTTGAAACAAATTTCTTCTGCCTTGTTTATTATATATAACTTCATAATATACTCTAAAGGTGGTCTGTTTGTCCAAGATACTCTCTCAGATTATGGGCAATTGTGAGCTTGAACTGGAAACATATGCTTAATTCTCCAAATATAATAGCTAATATAGATAGATAAATATGCTTGCACATACATCACAGACAGCCATCTCCTTATAGAATAAGAAATTCAGTAACATATTCTTCTAAACACAATTTTGTATTGCAGTGTGGTTTGTGTGTGTGTGTGTGTGTGTGTGTAGTAGTTCTTCAAAATGCACTGTGTATTTTACACTAAAGCACATCTGAATTCACACTAGCCACATTTCAATTGCTTAGTAGTCACACTTGGATAGTTGCTACTGTATTGGATAGTGTAGGTTTGCAGTAAGTCATTTCATTCTTTGCAGACTGAAAATTCAAATCTGTGATTGTAAATCCAAAATCATTTGTTGCTACCATTTTAAATTGTGTGTTCTAATTTTCTCTTTAAGTTTCAAGATACTATGTGCATTGTAATATTGTAAATATATTCTTTTATTTAATTTTTATACTTGGGAAATAAAATGCATGCATTATATTTCAAATAAAACAAGCAAACTGGTTTTAAAATAATCTAATGTCTTTTATGATCTATATAGTTCAATTGAATATATAATCTAGTGGGTTTTTATATGTCATTATGGGTAACCTACCACAATTTAATGATAATCAGTAAGACTCAGAATCTTCTCATGTGACAAAAAATGAGAGAGATTAAGGATAATTATATCTAGGTTAATATCAGAAATGTACACAGAATAAATACAGATTATTTTGTATGCAGCATAAGCTTCCTTGGTCTTATTTAGGTAATAATGATATATCCTCTGGCCAGAAAGATATTTTCCTGTATTTTATCGTAAAATTTAAAAATTTTGCTTCTTATGTACAGGCTTTTAATCTACCTAAAATTTATTTTTGTGTGTTGCATCAAAAGATCTAATTTTATTCTCTTCCTCTTCTATCACCAATTGTCTTCATGTCTAATGAGTAGTCTGTTTTTTCTCCACTGACTTGTAATGCCACCTCTGTCATATATCAAGTTTCTCTGTGTTTTGTTCTGGTGACTTACCATGTTTATCAGTCTCTGCATGGATTCCACATTGTATTAATTATTGTAGCTGTAAATAATTTTTTATATCTGATAGGAGAAAATCTTCCCATGTGGTTTTTTCTTCAGAATTGTAAGAGTGTTCTTGTTTCTTTGTTCATCCACATAAGTTTAGAATTAATTTTTCTTATTTGACCAAAAAAACCTTTGTTGGGCCATTGATTGATTTGATTACATCTTATTTAGAATTTAATTTTTTAGGAGCTGGTGTGTTTGCGATGTTCAGTCTTCCAGTCCATAACATTTATTCATATTTTCTTCAAATATTCTTCAGTAATGTTTTCTCATTATCTTCACAAAACTCTTATACAGCTTTTGTTAGATTACTTCCTTGATGACTTAGAGATTTCATTGTTATTTTGAGTGATTTTTTTTCTATTAATCTTCTAATGATTATTGGTATGTAAGACAGCTATTGATTTTGATAATAATCATCATGATTGATTTTGATGATTCATCAATCTTGCTTTATTCTCTTATTCTAATAATTTGCATGTTGTTTTGTATTTCCTCTGTAGATAATCACTTCATTAAAAATAAGGATAGTTAGGTGACTAGCTGTAGAATTATTATATCTCTTCTTCCTTTTTCTGTTCTTATTTCATTGGCCAGGATTTTCATCACAATGTTGAGTAGTTATCTGGTCTCATTCATTTGTACATGACTATCATTATGTTTTTATTCAGAAGAAGATTTTATTTTTTAATATGTAGCAGAACCAAGCATGATTTAACAGAATGCAAATATAGTACAGTATATTTTATTTTATATATTTTTCTAATAAGCACAAATTATATAGTTTTAGGAAGTACAAATAAAAAAATAAATTAAAATCACCCATAATCATATCACTGAGAGATGATCACTGCTTGCATTTTGTTATACAGCAGAATCACAAATTAAGTTTTAAAATCAGTCTAAAAATGGCAAAATTACTTCAAAAATATATTAAATCACTAACAAGTTAAAATATACATGTATAGATTTGTGTAATCCTTCCTATATATAAATATATGCCATGAGATGAAATAGAGAAGACTGCATATGAAAATACAGTTTTCTGGCCTTGTTACTATACTTCTGCAGGTATTAAACAACAGATTATATATTGATCTCCTACAGTTTGCCAAGTATTACATATAGTTGGATTCACGATGTTAAATGTATGTGGATAAATCCCAGTATATTCATGGTTTTCACCTTATCACCTTACTGACTTAAGATCCTATGCTTGTGTGAGATGCAACTCCCTCATATAAAATGTACTGTATTTTATTTAACTATATTTTATAAATACCTATTAATACAAAAACAGTAGTTGAAGAAATATAATAACAAGAGAGAGGACTGGGATTCTCAAATTCCAAGAAAATATATTATTTATTCTAAGTCCTTTCAGGTAGGGGACAATCAATGTCAACTAAACATAATAGAATAACAGATTCATATATGCCAGATACTTGTGGGAATTTAACAAAAGATTTATCAATGTGAATCCAAGCAAAGGAAACTGCTAAAATAACAGAAATTTGATCTATAAAATTTACCTGATAAAACCTCTGATTCTGTTAGCCAAGCTTCTAAAATGTTATTGTTCATAAGTCTTAAAGACTTCTTTCTCTATCTTCCTATAAGTGAACATGAGAAACCAAGTAGAAGACCTGAGTTAGAGTAGTACATAAATTGTCATTTTTTACGTAAATGTAAAGTTTAAAATAGAGTTCGAAAAAGTGAAGCAGGAATTGTGGGCTGCCTGAAAACTATTTGCATTATAGCTAGGGTATTTAAACAGACTTACTCAGGTTTTTCTTCACAGAAGGTAAGGACTTATGGTCTTTTCCACTGTAGTTCGTCTCTCTACATCTTCAACAACTTATTTGTTAGCACGAGTATCCTAACATAAAGTCTCAGTTTATTAGTGATATTTTCTATAAATTTTCATTATCATAGGTATGCTCTTACTTGGCAATTTTAAAGCCATTGTTATCCCAAGAAGAGAAAATTTTACCTTTGAGTTGTGGTAAAAAGTAATATAGCATGCTAAGCTTAAATCTTAAAATGGGTCACTTGGAGTGACCTAAAGCTAGGAAAGTCCTTCCAGGGAAAAAGTTTTCAATTTTTTAGAAGGACTAATTATGTTACATCTGCTTTTTCTTTTAGCCCAAGTTTTAGTTAATTATCTAAATGGTTTGTCCTCTGCTTAATAAAGGGTTTAATAGGTGATTATACATTCCTGGTTTAATCTCACTTTAATGCATATTCATTGATGGGATAATACCCTTTATTTTTAAGGTGTGTAATTATCTGAACTCAGCATGTTGTAAAGCTTTTCCCAAGAAGGTAAAATTGAATCTTAAATCTGGTTAAATCTTTGTCTCAGGTATTAAAGTACATAGATTTCTTACCTTACATGGGCCAATGAATATTTCATAGCAGTTGGTTTTAGAATATGGTGTAAACACAAAATATGACTACTGACAGAACAGTTTGGTTTCCTTGAACAAATTTCATTGATCTCCTCATCTATAAATAAATGTGACTGATATTTATCTAAAAACAATAATATACACAGATGAATCCATTGTCCTTCAGAGGACTCACCTTGGTAGAATAGACACCTCTTTAATAATCTTTAAAACATTTTAGAAATTCCTCTTTAAGAATTGCCAGTATGGAGAGTAACAGTTTGATGGGTATGGGTTTTCATATGGGGGTGATGAAGTATTCTGGAATTAACTAGTGGTGATGGTCATGCAACCTTGTGAATATATCCAAAACTGCTAAATTGTATGGTTTAAAATGGTGATGTTTATGATATAGAATTAACTTAATAAAAATAGGTTATTTAAAGAGTCACATTCAGATAAATCTCACTGCTTTATATTTACTTGGATTTTGTACAAATATTTTACTAACCAGCTGTTAAAAAATCAACATAGGCACATTAAAATTTTAGAGTTTATTTGAGCAGACAGCGATTCATGAAGTGGGCAGTTCCAGACCACAGGCAGTTCTAGGCTCCACTGAAGGGGCACCAGGGTAAGGCTTTTATAGGGAGAAGGCAGAAGCAGGGAATAGGAAATATAGGACTGGTTAAAATGAAGCAGTGGCCTTATTTGGATCATTACAGTGGAAGGTCCCTGGTTAGAGGTTGGCGATTTCTGATTGGATAAGCTTAAGTTTCCTTTACCATTTACTTTTAGTTGGGTTTCTATGTCTTTAAGTAGAAACCCAGGGTACTAGAGCTGCCTCGGTCTAATGGCTTCCCAATTAATTATTTAACAGCCTATTTATTAACCTTAATCATAACACTTGTCTAAATTTACTATTCACATGGAAGATTTACCATCACTGAGGATATCAGAAGAATCAATAGCTTCTGAAGGCATCTCAAAGAAAAATCTCAAAAATGTGAACAATGACATTGAAATAAGTTTAAGGGTACCTTAAAGAACTTACTTGGAGGACACAAGTTGTGTGTGTGTGTGTGTGTGTGTGTGTGTGTGTGTGTGTGTGTGTGGTGAGATGATTATTTTATAAAAATCAATCACATCAGCTTGTCACATTTAGTCTTTTCTGGTGCAGCAATCCAGGGCTACTGTGGGTCTTGTGAGGTATCTCACTAGGCAGCCCAGAATCTCACTAGGCAGCCCAGAGAAGTGTTTGTCTGTCCTCAGACTCAGAATCTTATTGTGGATAAAGTCCCTACTAGCCATACCACCTCTCCGTCATTTTCCTTTGCTTCTAACATATTCAGTCACTTCAGAAATAGAGGACTTTAGGAGAAAGATAACAGTGCTTAAAAATAAATTAACCTCAGTGTTTATTTTTTCTTTTACAAAAGGATTGCTTTTTAACTTTTACTTTAGAAATATTTATTGAGTGCCTGTTTTATTAAAGCAGAGTTCTAGGCGTAGGGAGACAAGTGTGAACAAGACAGATAAGCTTGGGGAAGGTAAACAGTAAACAATAATAAGGATAATTCACTATGCAGTGAATTGAAATAGGTGATATGAGAGAGCTGGTGGCAAAAGAAAATGCTGTTTTCTGCTTACTACAGAAAAATACATACGAGGGTACTTCAAAAGTTTATAGAAAACTAGAATTGAAAGTTAATATGAGACTTTCCATGACCTTTTTGAAGTACCCTCATACAAAGGAAAAGAAATGTGTAAGCCCATACCACCCTGAATGCCCTCAATCTCGTCTGATCTCGGAAGCTAAAGCAAGGTTGGCCCTCAGTTATTGAATATTTGGATTGCCTTATAGCATAACTCTTAAAAAATCATGAGTAGATGTATATTTAGCTAAAATTCACATGTTCAAACTAGTCATTCATTTCTAATGTTCTCTCCATCACTATAAAATATATTTCTCATACTTCTGAAATGTTTTGTTTTTTAATCTTTTGTCTCCCCCCTGAGGACATTCCACAAGGTAGAATCTTTGGCCTATTGACTTTTTTCCCCTCTATTCCTTCCCTCAGCTATCTCATTCAAATTTACAGCACAAGCTCTCTTGGCATCCAGGTGAATAACTCCTAGATCTTTACCTCAAACCTTGTCTTTGCCATGTGGATGTCCAAATATCTTCTCAAATTTGCTCTAAAACCAAACTTAATCATACCTCCCTTTCTCTACAAATCCAATTCATCCTCTACAAATTCAATCCAATTTCCCTCTTTACCACAAAAATATCATCATGGCCCCAATCATTTTAGGCTAGAAAAGTTAAATTACATTTGATTCTCCTCCACCAAGCAGGCGATTTTCAGGCTTCTATTCTTTTCACCGCCATGTCCTAATTCAAATCACTTTTTTCTTACCCTGAATTATTGTAACAATTTTCTCATGGATTTCTCTGTCTCTATTTGATACTTTCTCCATTTCAATCCCACATACCCCCTGTGGATCTTGCTACATCAATTATACCCTCTCCTTTGTCTTAAAAATCTTCTTATTCCACTCTCCTTTTCCCCAGTCTTTATTTAAATACATACAAGTCTCCATCAATTCAGAAAAACTTTTTCTGGGACTCTAGATAGCTCTCTCCACTTTAATACCTCTGTTAAATTAAACTAAATTTGGCCTAAGGTTGCCACCGTACCTTGAATCCCTACATCATAAACTACAATCTTAGTACATAAACTGAGAACTTAACTAGCTGAATATCAGCTAATCACAGGAGCCAAGCTTCAGCCCATCACAGGCTGCCAAGTGGTCAGACCATGCCCAAATTAAGCAAACACCCAACTACAAGCAGTTTCTGTACCTCACTTCTATTTTCTGTCTATAAATGCTGCCTGCCCTTATTGTGGAGCAGAGCTCTCTGAACCACCACTGGTTCTGAGGGCTGCCCAATTCGTGAATTGTTGTTTGCTCAATTAAACTTTATTAAATTTAATTTGTCTAAAGTTTTTAACACCTCACATTCACCTTCAAATTCGCCACAGTCACATTTCAACCAGCTTCACTCTACTAAAGCTCTCATTCAGTCCCAGTGACTTCTAATGGACAAATCTAGTGGAGGCTTCACAGTCTTTGAACATTCTTGCCTACATTTGGCTGTTGATAAATTACTCCTGAAACTCTTCTGGTCCTCTCTATATCCTCTCTAACTATTCCTGTGCCTTCTCTTCTGAGGGCTCCTCTTCATCTTGGCCACCTGAAATATTAGTGTTTCTAGGGTTTCGTTCTCAGCCCTTTATTCTCACTCTGCATGTTCTCCATCTACTTTGGCCATTTTAGTTACCACTTATAAGGACTTTTAAACTCCTGTATTTGGGCCTCATGCGTGTATATATAACTACCTGATGGACTTTTCTTCTGGATGTTCCAGCCCTGGCACCCCAAACCTGAAGTTATCTTCTCTGCCCCAAACCTGTTCTTGGTGTACTGTTTTTCTCAGGTTGTGGAACCATCATTTTAACCAGAAATGTGGAAGTCATTCTTCATTTCCCTATCTCTTTCATTATTTCCTCTCTCTCTCTTTCCCCTTACCCAACTCATCACTGCATCCTACAGTGTACCATCTAATCAAGGACTAGTATAATTTCCCAATTAGTCTTTTTTCCTTCTGCATGCCTACTTTACAAGTAGTGGTATGTACATGAATTTCTCACTCTTAAAATCATAATATCCTATTTATACCATTACCCAACTAATAAATAAAATGACCATTATATTTCATTTTATATAATAAAAAAACACAAATATTATAATACCTAAAAAGAAAATATTTGTAGTGGCCACCAAATTAGCCAATATAGTGGTCACTTTGAAAACATGACAAATTCTTTTCTAACCACTTATTTGACAGGAACTTTCAGCATTCACAGCCTTACATCCCATTGAGTTTTCCCTTTCAATTAGCCTTGCTATACAAAAGATGCTCACTTCCTTCTTTCATTCAAGAAACATTTACTTTCTGCCTACTGAATCTCATATCCTAGACGCTGAGGAATAAATATATTGCATTTGCCCAGAGTTCAAGTGAGCTTTATTCTGAATATCATGGTAATCACCTTATTTGAACATTTCTAGTTGTCAGTAGTCTGTGTTACAAAACACATCAATAGTATTTAGTATGTCAAAATGGAAATTTTCTGTTAACTTAGCTGAACATTCTGCATTTACCAATAGTAGACAGCGTGGGTTTCAGAGCAGCAATTCAAAAAAAATTGTTTCGTTTTTAGGGGATTCCTAATGGACTTATTTGTGTTTTTTCTTGTTTTTCTTCTGCATGTAGAACTGCCTTTCTTAAGGTTTACACAGAAAGATAAACATATCCCCAAATTGTAGCTCTTTTCCTTCCATGTAAGCCTTTTGCTGATAATGAAATTGGGGAATTAAGAGGAAGAGATTTAAGAACAATCTAGAAAAACAGAATTCACTGGAGATAGTAATGACTAAAGTGGACACACAAGCTTTAAGAGCAGCCATGGAGAAAATCAAGCTTCAAATTAAATGATCCATCAGCAGCCTTTCTTAATGAGAAATAAGATAAATGCACACAGCACATTAACAACCTAAAATAACCCAAATTTTGTCAAGCAGTAGTGTACTGAGAAACAAAACTAGTTTTATGGTCTTTGAAGAGAAATTAAAACCAGCCTGAAAAGACTACACAATAGATCCAGGAATATTTAGAGAAGTAATATTTGATATGTGCTTTTTACATGTTATGTCACTTAAACACTTCCCATTTTTTTTAATGGGTTGAATTTTTCTTTACTTCTACTTTTTTTTATTATTTTTTTTTTATTTTTAAGTTCTCAGTATACATTGTAGTTAATTTTCGTGTCCCTTTACCCGTTCCTCTCTTCCCCTTCTCTCTCCCCTCCCCCCCAACTACATCATATCTGTTCACTTGTCTTAAGTCCTTCACTTAACAGGTTCAAGGACTTGTTGTGATGGTTGTGTGTGTCTTCCCCCCCACACACCCTTTATTTGCTTGTATATTTATTTATTAACAGCTTTATTGAGATACAGTCGTCTCTCCATATCCATGGGTTCCATATCCATTGATTCAACCAACTACCAATCAAAAATATTTTTAAAAGAAAGTGGATGGTTGCATTTGTACTGAATATGTACAGACTTTTTTCTTGTCATTATTGCTAAGCATGCAGTATAATTACTATTTACATAGCATTTACATTGTGTTAGGTATTATAAGTAATCTAGAGATGATTAAAGTACACAGGAGGGTACGTATAGGATATACACAAACACTACACCATTTTATATAGGGGAGTTAAACATCTCTGGATTTTGGTATTTGCATGGGTTCTGGAACCAATCCACCACAGATACTGAGGGATGACTGTATAAGGCACACACTATACAATTCACTCATTTATCACATACAGTTAAGTTGCTTTTAGTATGTCCAGAGTTGTACATCCATCATCACAATCAATTTTAGAACATTTTCATTGCACTGAAAGGAAGCCCTACTCACCTTAGCTGTCACTCTCCAATCCCCCATGATTCCTCTTACCCCTACCAGCCCTAGGAAAACACTAATCTACTTTCTGTCTCTGTGGTTTTATCTATTCTTGGCATTTCATATAAAATCATATGATATGTGATGCTTTATTACTGTTGACTTACTGTAATATTTTCAACGTTTATCCATGTGGTAACATGTAGCAGTACTTCATTTCTTTCTATTGTCAAACAATGTATCATTGTGTGGTTATGCCACATTCTATTTATTCATTTGACAGTTGACAGACATTTGGGTTGTTTCTACTTTTTAGCTATTGTGAAAAATACTGCTGTCAACATTCATATACAAGTTTTTGTGTAAAAATGTTTTCATTTCTCTTGAGATATACCTAAGAATGGGATATACTTTAGGAATGGAACTCTATGTTTAACTGTTTGAGGAACTACCAGACTGTTTTCCACAGCAGCTACACCATTTTACGTTCCCATCCACAATGCACAAGGGTTTCCAATTTTTGTGCATCCACAGCAGAACTTATTATGTCTTTTTTATTACAGCTGTCTTAGTGGATGTGAAGTGTTATCTCATTGTGGTTTTGACTTGCATTTCTCTGATGTTGAGCTTCTTTCCTGTGCCTATTGGCTATTTATATATCTTCCTTGGAAAACTGTTGAAATCTTTTGCCCATTTTTAAAATTGGGTTATTTGTCTTTTTGTTATTGAGTTGTAAGAGTTCTTTATATATTCCAGACACAACTTTCTTATCAAATATATGATTTCACAACTTTCTTTCATTCTGTGGGTTGTCTTTTCACTTTCTTTATGGTATCCTTTGAAACACAAATGTTTCAATTTTTTGCTTCATTTTGTTCATTTTCATTTTGATAATGTAGAGTTTATTTTTTCTTTTGTTGCTTATGCATTTGTGTTTTTATTATAACAGAGTCCAATATATTTTTAAAAGCTTAATTGAGGTTCAATTGACAGAGTAGACTTTAAAGTGTGTAAGTTGATACATTTTGGCATATACCTACACCTATAAAAATATTACCACGGTCAAGATAATGAATATATCTATCACTCACAAGAGTTTTCTCTCAACCTTCATAATCCACCTTTCCCCTAACCCACAGGTCTGATTTGCTGCTTTCTGTCACTGTAGATTAGATTGCATTTTCTAATATTTTGTGTAAGTGGAATCATAAAATATATGCTCTTTTATGTCAGTTCTTTCACTCAGCATAATGTTGTGATTCATCCGTGTTTTTACATGTATCTTTAGCTCATTGCTTATTATTACTTAGGAGTATTCCATTTTATGGCTATATCACAATATATTATACCTATTTACATGTTGATGAACATTAGGTTTTTAATCAGGTTTTGCTATAGTTTGCTATGAGTATTCATGTACATTCTGGGCATACCAAAGAATGGAATAGCTGGGTCTTTTGGAAGGTACACGTTTAACACGTTTGAAGAAAATGCCAGTTATAGTGCTCCACATTTTTTCCAGCATTGTTATGGTTAGTCTTTTTAATATATCTGTTATGTTTGTATATCTCTTTGTAGTTTTCATTTCAATTTCTCTAATAAATGATTGTTGAGCATCTTTTTCTTTGCTTATTTGCTTTTCACATGTCTTTTTTGGTGAGGTGTCAGTTGAAGTCTTTTGCCCATATTTTAATTGGGATATTTGTTTTCTTATTATTGAGTGTTGAAAGTTCCTTATATACTCTGAATATAGGTCCTTAGATAAGTTATTTGAAAATACTTTCTCTCAGTCTCTAACTTATCTTTTCATGCTCTGAACAGTATCTTTCAAAGGGCAAAAGTACTTAATTTTGAAAAAGTTCAATATTTAAATTTTTCTACTATATATTGTAGTTGTAGTGTCAGAACTAAGAAATCCTTTTCTAAGTCAGAGCCACAAAGATTTTCTACTATCTTTTGCCCCAAAAATTGTATACTTCTAGGTTTTACATTTAGGTCTGTGATCCATTTTGATTTAATATTTGTATGGATGATCCTTGACTTACAGTTGGGTTACATTTTGATAAACCCATAGCAAAGTCCAAAAATCTTAAGTCAAACATCTTAAATTGGTTACTATCTGTAGTGCACGGTGTGAATTCAGATTTGTTTTTTTGTAAATTGTACCAGGACTATACTTTTTCACTCTCTATTCTGGTTCAGTGATCCATTGTCATCTTTGCAGCAGATGACACACTGTTTTGATTACTGTTATTTTAAATGAGTAGTGAATTCAGATAGTGTAAGTCCTCCAACTTTATTCTTCTTTTACAAAGTTATTTTGGCTACTATTCTAGGTGCTCTGCATTTCCTATCAATTTTAGTATCAGTTTGTCAATTTCTGAAAAAAAGAGTAAATCTGCTGAGATTTGATTGAGATTACATTGAATCTATAGATCAATTTGGGAATCATTTACATTATATTAGTCTGTTTTCTGTTGCTTATAACAAAATACCTGAAACTGGGTAATTTATCAAGAAAAGAAGTTTATTTCTTATAGTTTTGGAGGCTGAGAAGTCTACTTTCCATGGGGCGCATCTGGAAAGGACCTTCTTCTGCATGGGAACTCTACACGGTCCCTTACCAAAGCAGGCAATCACATGGCAAAGATGACAAGAGCTCTTTCCTGTGCTCTCATTATAAAGCCACCAGTCCATACCCATGATAATCCATTACTCCACCAATGGATTAATTTATTCATGAGAGCATATTCCTCACAATCCAAATATCTCTTAAAGGCCCCACCTTTCAAATACCATAATCAGATTTCCCACCCTTTTAACACTGTAACAATAAGGATCAAGTTTCCAACACATGAACTTTGGGAGGACAGATTCAACCCATAGCAGACATCTTAACAATATGGAGTCTTCTGGCCATGAACATGGTGTATATCTATTTGTATCTCTTTTTATTTTACTTTTTCTTTTTTTTCTTTCATTGTTGTTGTTCTTTTATTTTAGATCTTTGATTTTCTCAGCACTGCATCCTAGTTTTCAGTGTACAGGTCTTGTGCATCTTTTGCCAGATTTATACCTTAGTATTTTGTGATTGGTACTTTTTAATTTCAATTTCCGGTTGTTCTTTGCTACTGTATAGAAATGCAGTTGACTGACTAAACTTATTTATTAGTTCTAGTGGGGGTTTTTTTGGTTTTGTTTGTTTGTTTTGGATTTCATAGGGTTTTCTAAATAGTTGGTTATATAATTTACAAATAAAGACAGTTTTACTTCTTCCTTTCTAATCTTCATACCTTTTGTTTTTCTTTCCTTTTATAATTGTTGGATGGAAGTGGTGAGAGCACACATCCTTGCCTTGTAGGAATAAGAATCTTAGGAGGACTGTGTTTAGTCTTCTACTGTTAGTGTGATGTTGACTGTAGGCTTCTGTAGATGCCCTTTATATTGCTGAGAAATTTCCTGGTATTCCTAGTTTGCTGACAGTTTGGGTCAGAAATGGGTTAGATTTGTAAAATGATTTTTCTGCCTTTAATGAAATGATAGTATAGTTTTCCTTTTTTAGTTTGTTAAACTATTGAGTTACACTGATTTATTTTCAAATGCCAAAGCAATTGCAATAAACCCAACTGGATAGTGATTTTTATCTTTTTTATATACCTACAGTCTTTACTTTGCTAGGTACTTTGTTCACTGAAACATGTTCATGTCAGAACTATGTCCTCTCCGTGCAATTTACTGGTGATCACAAAGCACAGACATGATTCCAAAATACAAGTTTCAGTGAACACTGTACTTCTGTATAAAGCAAGATCTGGCTGTATTGTTGAATTTGATTTACCAGAATTTTGTTTTTAAATTTTACATATATGTTCAAGAAAGCTATTGGTCTGTAGTTTCCTTTCTTGTAATGTCTTTGATTTTGTTGTGTAATACTGGCTTCATAGGCATTGAGACGTATGTCTTTCGATCTATGTTTTGTCCTTTTTTTTTTTTTTTTTTTTGTGACCGCGCTCAGCCAGTGAGCGAACCGGCCATCCCTATATAGGATCCGAACCCGCGGCAGGAGCACTACTGCACTCCCAGCGCCGCTCTCTCCCGAGTGAGCCACGGGGTCGGCCCCGATCTATGTTTTGAAGAACTGGTATTTTTTCTTCTCTAAATATTTGGTAGATGTCATCAATGAAATCATCTGGGTTTGAAGTTTTCTTTTCTGGAAAGTGTTAAACTACAATTTTAATTTCTTTATCTATTCTTGAGTTAGCTTTGGTACTTTGTAACCTCCAAGGAATTTGTCCGTTTCATCTAACTTGTCAAATGTACTGGGACAAAGTTTTCTTTAACATTCCCTTTTTATCCTTTTAATATCAGTAAAATCTGTAGTGATATCAACTCTCTCATTCCTGATATTGGTACTTTGTAACATCTCTTTTTAATTTTTTTAAATGGCCATTCTGGCTAAAAGTTTAGCAATTTTTTGTTCTTTGCAAAGAACTAGCTTTTGTTTTCATTGATTTTTCTCTATTGTTTTCCTGTTTTCTACTTCATTGATTTCCTCTATGTTATTATTTTCTTTATTCTGTTGAGTTCATATTTCATTTGCTCTTCTATTTCTAATTCCTAACAAGCAGAGGTCATTGATTTTTCTTCTTTTCTAACATAGGTGTTTACTGCTATAAATGTCCCTCTAAAAACTACTTTAGTGGCATACCACAACTCTTGATATGCTATTTCATTCAGTTCAGTGTATTTTCTGTTTTTCCTTTTTGCTCATGGTTTACTTATCAGTGTTTTATTTAATTTCTAAATATTTGGAGATTTTCCAGGTATCTCTGTTATTAACAACAAGGTCAAGGGTTCGGATCCCTGTACCACCAACCAGCCACCAAAAAACTCCACAGAAAACAGATATCTCTGTTATTGCTTTTTCTAATTTAGTTCCATCATGATCACAGAGCATACTTTGCATGGCTTGAATTTTTTATATTTACTGAGATTTATTTTATGATCTAGAATATGTTCTATCTTGATAATTATTTTATGTGTACCTCAAAAGATTATATATTCCTGTGTTGTTGGGTTGAGTGTTCAATAAATGTCAGTGAGGTCAAATTGGTTGATAATGTTGTTCAAGTCTTCTTTATCCTCATTGATTTTATGTCTTTTTAGTCTACCAGTTATTAAAAGAAAGAAGTACATTGAAATCTTTGACCATAGTCGTGAAATTGTCTGTTTCTACTTGGAATTCTCTAGTTTTTGTTTCATGTAATTTGAATCTGTGTTATTCGGTGCATAAATATTTAGCATTCTTATATTCTCTAGAAAATCTGACTCCTTTTTATTATGAAATGACTCTCTTTATTCTGGTAATATTTTTTGTTCTGAAGTCTGCCTTGTCTTTTATTAATATAGCCACTTCAGCCTTCTTTTAATTTGCCTTAGCCCAGTATATCTTTTTTTTTTTTTTTTTTTGTCTTTTTGTGACCGGCCGCACCGCGCTCAGCCAGCGAGCGAACCGGCCATCCCTATATAGGATCCGAACCCGCGGCAGGAGCACTGCTGCGCTCCCAGCGCCGCACTCTCCCGAGTGCACCACGGGGTCGGCCCAGTATATCTTTCTTTTTAACATACGTAACAGCTTTGAGATATAATCACTTACTGTACAACTCACCTGTTTAAGGTATACAATTCAGTGGTTTTCAGTATATGCACTGAGTTCAAGTTTGGGTAATATTTTCATTACCCCCAAAAAGAAACCTGTACCCATTTATATTCACTCCCTGTTTCGTCTCCATAACCCCAGCCCCAGGCAACTACTAATCTACTTTCTATCATTATAGATTTGTCTATTCTGGGCATTTCATATAAATGGAATCATGCAATATGTAGTTCTTTGTAACTCGCTTCTTTCATTTAACATGTTTTTAAGGGTCATCCATGTATCAGTATAACACATTCCTTTTTATGGCCAAATAATATTCCATTGTGTAGATATACCACATTTTGTTTATCCATTCCTCAGTTGATAGAAATTTCAATGGTTTCCACCTTTTGTCTCCTACAAATAATGCTGCTATGAACATTCATCCATACAAGTTTTTGTGTGGACATATTTTCATTTCTCTTGGAATGTACCTAGGAGTGGGATCCTGGGTCAAATGGTAACTCTATGTTTAACCTTTTGAGTAACTGCCAGACTCTAGCAGTGGTATCATTTTACATGCTCCCCAGCAATGTATGAGGGTTCCAATTTCTCCACATTCTCTCCAACAGTAGTTATTATCTTTTTTTATTTTAGCCATCCTACTGGGCCTGAAGTGATATCTTGTGATTTTGATTTGGACTTCTCCGACATCTAATTTTGTTGAACATCTTTCCATGTGCAGATTGATCATTCATATATCTTCCTTGGAGAAATGTCTGCTCACATCCTTAGTCCAATTTTTTTAATTGTTTTGTCTTTTTATTATTGAGTTGTAAGAATTTTTTATATATTCTAGATACAAGTCTTTTATCAAGGTATATGATTTGCAAAAGTTTTCTCCCATTCTGTTTTTTGTCTTTTTGCTTTCTTCATGGCTGATTTATCTTTTATCATTACTTTCATTTTTTACCTATTTGTGTCTTTATATTTAAGATGATTTTTTTTGTAGGCAGCATATAGTTGAGTATTCATTTTTTAATCCAGTTGGACAATCTATACCTTTTAATTTGTGTTTAAACTCTTTGTATTTCATGTCAATATCGGTATGACTAAAGTCTACCATCTTATAGTTTGTTTCGGTTTTTGTTGTTGTTTTTTTCTGTTTCTGCTTTCATTTGAATTAGTTGAATATTTTTTTGTGATTCCATTTTATCTTTTTTTGTTGAGTTATTAACTATAAATCTTGTTATTTTAGTAGATGCATTAGGGTTTATAGGATCTTTAACTTATCCCAGTCTGTCTTCAAATAACATTATTCCACTTAACATATAGTTACAGATTCTTACAAAAGTATACTTCTATTTCTTCTCTTCTGGCCTTGGTGCTGTTTTTATCACACATTTTCTATCTACTTATGTTATTAACACCACACTATGTTGATTTTTGTTTGCTTAAACAGTCAGTTTAAAGAAATTTAAATAATAAGAAAAAATCATTTATATTTGCTTACATAGTTGACATTTTCAGTGCTCTTCATTTCTTTGTGTAAATCCTGATTGTCTTCTGGTGTCATTTTCCATCACTTGATGGGCTTCCTTTAACATTTTTTTAGTGACATAAAGGAAAATTTTGACATAAATGACTACATAAATATTATAAACCTTTTAGCGAAGGACACCATAAACAAATTTTTTTTTTTTTTGGACCCGTAAGGGGATCACAACCCTCGGCATGGTGTGGTCTGCCCGCACCACGCTCAGCCAGTGAGTGCACCAGCCATCCCTATATAGGATCCGAACCTGCGGCCTTGGCGCTACCAGCGCCGCACTCTCCCAAGTGAGCCACAGGGCCGGCCCGTAAACAAAATTTGAAAAAATAAAAGGCTGGGAAGAAATGTTTGCAGTGTATCAGAGTAATAATAACAGCAATTTAAAATAATAGTAATAGCATAATAATAATAGCAATTTATAATAGTAATAGTAACAGCAGAAATTGAGTGTGTACTTTGCTGTATACCAGCCACTATACTAAACACTATCATGAGTTTCCTCATTTAATCCTTACAATAGCCATTTGAGGTATGTACTATTATTACTCCCACTTTACAAATAAGGGTATGGGAATAACAGGGAAGGGACTAATGTCTCTTGTTGCAGTGAGTTACTGTGAACTCGCAGGGAGAGGTAGGAAACACTGAGGCTTAAAACAGGAAAACAGAGTTTATTGATGTGCTGGCATTTTCTCAGTGGACTCAAGTCTAAAGGCTGAGCACCCCAACGCAGTGGGGCAGTTATTTTTATATTATAGCATTTCTGGGTTTCTGTAACCGAGCAGGAGCAATGATCGTATGATCTTTTGTAGTTATGACTTTGTTGCAGTGGAAAAGTACAGCGGCTGAGAGAGGAGCAGGCTGAAAAATTCTGTTTTAGCAGTCTATGGTAACCACAGGGTGAAACCAAGGGGGCGTGCTGCTGCAGCAGGGTGTTAGCAAGCCTGTGATAACCACACGGTGAGAGAAGGCGGGGCTTCATGACATCTGGGTGGGGTCTTGGCTACAGCATGGATGTTTAGTAACCACAGCCAGGTGGGACATAGCCGGGTAAGTGTGAGTGCCTCATCTCTAACAATCAGAGATAGAAAAATTAATAAGAAAGAAATTTTAGGTGGCAATTTTCAGAAGAAACATGAATAGCTGATGAACATAAGAGTAATACTCAGCTTCTCTCATAATCAAGAGAACACTCATTTTTAAGCTATTCAGCTGGCAAAAGTAAGAATCAATGCTACTAATATTGGCAGGGTATGAAGGACACACTCATACCCTATTGGATGTATGAATTCATACATTTCTATAGGGCCATTTAGCTTTACCTGTTGATATTTAAAATATGTATACTTTGAACACATGACTACCATCCAGAAATCCTTGTATAAGTACCCGAGGAAAACTGTCTTATCTGTGTGTATGTGTGTAATGGAGAACACTTGGCAACAACCTGACCATCAATAGCAGAGTATTAAAACGAGTGATGGTTTATCTATATTATGGAGTAGGCATTGAAAAGAATGAGACTGTGGGGAAACAGACAATCTGATTGGCTACTGGTGGGAGATATAATTTGGTACAACTACTCTGGGTGGAATTTTCAAAATAGGGATCAAAAATTCTCAATCAGACTGTATCCCTTTCCCATATGTGTATGCTATATTATTTAGTGGAAATAAAATATTTGCTGAAAAATATGAGTTTGTGTAGCAAAACCCATTTGGGTTCACATTTGGGTTTGTTTGTGTTTTTTAAGGATATATGTACTTACATATTTGTATGTGCCTGGAAAAAGGTTTAGAAAGATGCACACTAAATTATTAAAAAATAGTTATCCCTGGAAAGGAAGGATTTTTAACTTTTAAAAGTCTCTGTTACTTGAATTTAACAAAAACTTCTGTAATTGTTTTGAAAATACAGTTTTTAAAAAGATACATTAGTTGTAATTGCAAAGAACACATAGACAAACTGACTTAAAAGAAGCAAGACTGTTTGTCCCCAAGGGTTTCCAAACTAAATGGATCAAGGTTCTTTCCTCCTGGGCTTAAATCAAATTTTATTTTTAAAGGTAAGGTGCTAGGCTTTACCTGTAGAGCTCAATAGAATTTAAAAGAACTGAACTTTTATAGATCCCAAGTTCCACAGTACAAGACCAAGGTAGTTAGTGAGCTCTAAGACATTTATAATCTTTACAAATTCATGTCAAAAATTAAGAATAACATTTTAAATTGCACAACAGCAGTAAGGGTTTTTGTTGTAGGTGGTAGTTGTATGTTTGAAATTTTGACCAGGGTTATAATAAATCCATGCAGTGTCTTTGAAAAGGGAAGCAAGGGTGCACGCTCACTCAAAAGGTTTACCATTGATGCATTGATTATAAAATACTGTAGAAAGTCTGCTTTTTATCATAGGTTCTCATGTTTTAATATAATCTCCTAGTAACAAAATAGGGTGTGCTGCGTCTCTATGAAATAACTCGAAAACTGTTTAGCTAAAAAGGTAGAATGGATAAGTTACCTGAAAAAAATATTACAGATAAGAATTTTTAAACCAGTTATTAGACAGGGAGACAAAGAAGAAATAATTTATTCTTTCTAGTGAAAGAATACTGTTCTATGTTAGGTCTTGAGCAAAGTTACCTTAAAGTTTTCCAAGTAAATGTTATGGTCTGAGAGATTCGTTTCTTTGTTAAATAATTGTTCTGGTAAACTATTTATATTGTAATTTTTTATCCAGAAGGATAATTTGAAGCCAATCATATATTTAGTATACATCACACAAGCTGAATATTTTGTACATAGGTTTCCAGTCTGTGTTAAAGATTTTGAAATTTTCCTTTGTTGTACCTGAGGCTTTTTTTTTCTTTTCTAAATCCCTCAGACCTAAAGTAACATTTTATATGAAAAAAGGAAATCTGTTTTTATAGATTTATTTAAAATAATTAGAGAAAAATTGAGCAGCAGTAAAGTTTAAGCCTTTAGTCTCTCATTTTTCTATGTGTACGGAGGGAAATGAAGTGGGGAACACACACATATATATATATTAGGAAAATGCCTATAAATAGGAGACATTACATAAAATCACATTTTACAAAAGTTACTTCTATATCTAAAGAAAATATTTTTACATGGCATTGTGTTGCACTACATAATAAGAATGATGATAATATAAACACTTTCACTGAGTACTAACTGGATGCCAGGAATCATTCTAAGTACTTTCCATTCAGTATCTCATTTCATCTTCACAACAATTTTATGCTATAAACCCTCTTATTACTCAGTTTATAAATGAGAATCTGAGTCTTAGAGAAGTTAAATAACTTGCTCAAGGTCACATAGGTGCTAAATGACAGAGCCAGGATTTGAATCCATGTAATCTGGTTCCAGAATCTAAACTCTTAACGACTTTGCCTATAGAGTGGGATTCAAGAAGGAGGTCTCCTTGGATATGCAAAGTATGATGCTTCTATTATCTGAGAGGTGCTCAGCAATATCTACCCTACTGCCTATTAGAGCAGCTGAAATTCCATCATTGGAGATTCACTGCTTTGGGTTTACAAGACTTGGGGATATCAGGGGTCTTCAGTTAAAATGCAGTTATTCATTGAGGAATAATAAACATCTAAATGGACAATGACAGTGATCACGAACTCAGTAATGGAACAGAGGGTCACAATGACTGTGGAGTAGCAAAGAAGGAAGGGGGGCTGGAATCTCCTTTGATTCTAGGAAATACAGCACAGCTGATGCTGCACAGCATTGATATGTTATGTTAACAAGATGCCTTTCCTTTGTTGTACAGCAATCAGCAGGCCTTTTTACTGGAGAATGTCCCCTGTAATAATGCAAGCTGTGAGGAGGCACATCGTATGTTTAAAGTCTACTGGGAGCTGTCGGACCTAAATCAAATCAGGGATGCTATGGTTGCCACCTTCTTTGACATTTACGAAGATGTGAGTTCAGAGCTGTCCTGTGTGTTTGGAGTTTAATTACCATCCACCTTGTCTCACTTTAGCTTTACCCTATTTGAACAGAAAATGTAGATGATACAAGAAAGCCCCTTTTAATGTTAAATGGTAGTGGAAACAAATTTATTGACACTGGCTGATCACTACAGTCAAATATGAGAATGCTCTTATCTAATTTTGTGCTTATTTGGATTAAACCACTAAAGAATCGTGCTCTGAGACTGGCTAATTTGTAAGCTCAGCAGTAGAAAAAAGCACAGCTGACAGATAACAGACCCTTGAACCTGCGCAAGATCACAGAAGAATGAACCCAGTACTATACTCACTTTTGTCAACTGGAAGTAGCATCTATTGCCACAAATTCTTATGACTCTGACTTTGGTTTCCAGGTGACCTTGTGAAAGACATTTAGAGTTCTGGTTTCTCCCTTTCTAAAGTGAAAAGCCAGTTTACCACTCAAAAAAAAATAATAAATTCTGGAAGAAAAAACTGTTAAATTCCAGTGTTAATGTATCACAATATATCTTTTCAAGATTATTTATTTTAAAAAGTTAAATGCCTATCAGGACATTTATATCTTCATTAGCCTCATTTTGGGTTTGTTTTGTTTTGTTTTTATGAGAGGCTTATTCTCAAATGATGAATTATTTAAGTCCTTATTTTCCTCTGTTCCTGCCTGCTATCAAATCTTGTATTTTTTCACTTTTCATTAGCAGTTTCCAAGCGTAAAAGTAATTGGCAGAAATAGCACAAGGAGGAAAAAATCAAGAGAATTGACTACGAATCAATTTTTAATTTCTGTACCTCAGAAACATCATGAGTGAAATTTTAAATTGTTTTTAAATCTGGGAAATAAATTTGCTGCAAAAGAGTCAAATAATTAATATCCTTAATATAAAAGGATATATACGAACTGATATAAGTCACCACAAACTGGAAAAACACAACATAGTCAATTTACAGAAAAAGCCCAAGTTGCTAACATGAAAAAATATAATAAGTGATCAGCCTCATGAAAAGAGTCAGAGGAATGTCAGTTTAAACAAGCACACCTTTTTTCTTCAGTAAAATTCAGTTAAAAAAAAAAAAAAGCTTCCCCCTTTTTTATTTTTTATTTTTTTGGTAGCTGGCTGGTACAGTGTACCAGGTTCTGAACTTATGACCTTGGTATTATAAGGCTGCGCTCTAACCAACTGAGCTAACTGGTCACCCATTTCCCCTTTTTTAGTAAAAAAAATAGTACTATGCAGTGGTGGCAAGGACATATAAAAAGGTCATCTTCCTGATGTTTAGGAAGGATCTGACAGTCCATATCAGGGACCTTTAAAACTTCGTGCAAATATGACTGGAAGGAAATATACCAAAATGCTAACAGTTATCTCCATGGACTAAAATTACAGATATTTTTTATTTTATTTATATTTTACTATTTAAAGTTGTGTGTATATATATATTTTTAATAGTAATTTTATTTTAAACATTAGGTCAAATAAATAAGGTTTACATTTACATAATAATCATGCCATGCATTTTAATGATCTTTTTTTTCAGTTGGTCTAGTAGTTTTTCTTACCATTTTTGTTTATGTTTTTTCCAGGGAATCTTGGACATTGTGGTACTAAGTAAAGGATATACAAAGAATGATTTTGCCATCCATACACTAAAAAACAACTTTGAAGCAGATGCTTATTTTGTTAAAGTCATTGGTGAGTATTTTTAAGTATTAGTATTTACTTTTATTCTCTCTTTCTCTCTATCTCTGCCTCTCAATGTACATGTCCGAAGAGTAAGGACACACTCCTATGTAATCCACGTGCAACCCTCCAATTCAGGAAATCAACTTCGGTATGATACCTTTCTCTCTATACATAGACCTTGGTCAAATTTCACCAGCTTTCCCAACAATGACTCTTTTTTCTTTCTAGTTCAGGATTCTGTCCAGAAATATCTATTGCATTTATCACATCTTTTCAGACTTCTTCAGTCTGGAATAGTTCCTCTTTTCCTATTTTTCATGTCCTTATCAGTTTTAAAAAATACAGGCTTTACATTCTGTAAGATAACCCTGTTTCCTCATTACCTTACTCAGGTCATGAATTCTTTGTAGAAATTTCACTGCAAGAAATTGCAGAATTGATGCCATGTGCTTGTCAGTGTGTCATCAGGAAGCACATGCCACTGACCTGTCCCATCACCATGATGTTAATCTTGCTCACCTGGTCATGATGACCACCAGGTTTCTCCACCTTAAATTCACTGTTTTCCCCTTTGCATTGATTAGTATTTTGTGGGGAGGTAGTCCGATAATTGCTTTAATATCCTTTTCCTTATCAAATTTCTACCTAATACCCTTAAGAGTCTATTGACAACTCCTGCCTGAATCAACTTCTGTATTTGTTAAATAATGATCCTCTGCTTTCATCATTTCTTACACTTATAAATTGGCATTCTGCTGTTCATCTAGTACTTCCCTTTCCCCAAACCTGGAATCAGACATTTATTCAAGGAATTCTGGTTCCTTTTAGCAGATAATGGAATTTAAAAACCAAGTTCTGGGTACTTAGTATGCTCATTGCTATTGGGTTGTCATTTCTTCCAGGATCTTTCAATGGGCAGAGGTAGGAAAATACAGGTATGGCTTCACGTACTTACACACAGATATACACTGTTATAACTATTTTTACATCTGTTTATATTTACATGTACTATAAAACCGTTAATTTGTATCAATATTTCCATTCCTAATCCAACACAGCATATCAGGGTTCTTTCCAGTCTTTTCTGTGTTTGTAGATATCATCCCTAGCAGTGAGAAATGTGGCTCCCATTCTCCTCTATATGCTACTTACAAGGGTATTTCAAAAAGTTCGTGGAAAAGTAGGATTGAAAAATAACAAGAATCTTTCCATTCTTTTTGAAGTACTGTCATATTTGCTCACTGTAACCAATTCCCAGCCATGTCAGCTGTCTCCTCCACCTGATACCCATGTTCATCATAAGGATCCAATACATATTTTGTTAAGGGTATACCTAAGTATTTTATTTTCTCTGGAATGGTAATAATGTTACAGTGTTTTTAAGTTTGGTTCCCACGTTTTAGTATGTAGAAATGAAATTGATTTTTGTGTTGATCTTATATACTGCACCTTTGTTCAAATGACTTGTTAATTCTAGAAAGTTTTGTATAGATTCCTTGGGATTTTCTACGTAGGCCACCATGTCATCTACAAAGGGACAGTTTTATTTCTTTCTTTCTTATCAATATGCCTTTTATTTCCTTTGCTTGTGCTGGATAGAATTTCCATTACTATGTTGAATAAGAATGATGAGAGTAGACATCGTTGCCTTAATTCCAGTTTTAAGGGGAAAGCATTTCATCTTTCACCATTAAGTATGATATTAGCTATACACGTAAATTTTTTGGTAGATACTCTGTATCATATTAAAGAACTTCCCCTATTCCTAGTTTGCTCAGAGTTTTATCATGAACTGGTGTTGGAAGGTGACTGTGTGTTACTATTATTAGAGTTGACATCAAGACAGCCTTATCAGTTTGTGAGTAAAACATTACAAGTACTTTGTAAAAATATTTATCACTGTTTTGAAATGAACATAAATAGCAGAACACAGAAAAGCAATAGAATTATATGTGTGGAGAGATTTATTTTGAGAGATGAAATTGACAAAATGTGTAACCATTCTTTCTAAACAGCAAATTCACTCTTATTTGGATAAACTAAGAGTAGCTCCCATCTTCATTATGGCTGCAGCCACAAAATACTTACTTACAATTCATTTGACCATCTCCTTTCCTTTGCCATTTTCAAGAAGGTATTATTTGGCTATTTTAGAGGTTAAAAAATAAAAATATAATGCTTATTTATTATGCTATCAACTTCTGCGTTAGAAGTATATATATATTTATTAGGGGGGGATCGTATGTTTTTATTTATCTTATTTTTTTTATTTTATTATTATTATTTTTTTCATAATTTTATTTTATCGATATACAATGTGGTTGATTATGGTGGCCCATTACTGATACCTCCCTCCTCCCTCTCCCCCCTCCCTCCCGACAATGTCCTTTCTGTTTGCTTGTTGTATCAACTTCAAGGAATTGTAGTTGTTATGTCTTCTCCCCCCGCCCAGTTTTTGTGTCTGTGTGTGTGTGTCTGTGTGTGTCTGTGTGTGTGTGTGTGTGTGTGTGTGTGTGTGTGTGTGTGTGTGTGTGTGTGAATTTATTTATTTATTTTTAGCTCCCACCAATAAGTGAGAACATGTGGTATTTCTCTTTCTGTGCCTGACTGGTTTCACTTAATATAATTCTCTCAAGGTCCATCCATGTTGTTGCAAATGGCAGTATTTCATTCATTTTTATAGCTGAGTAGTATTCCATTGTGTAGATGTACCACATTTTCCGAATCCACTCATCTGATGATGGACATTTGGGCTGGTTCCAACTCTGGGCTATTGTAAAGAGTGCTGCGATGAACATTGGAGAACAGGTATACCTTCAACTTGATGATTTCCATTCCTCTGGGTATATTCCCAACAGTGGGATAGCTGGGTCGTATGGCAGATCTATCTGCAATTGTTTGAGGAACCTCCATACCATTTTCCATAGAGGCTGCACCATTTTGCAGTCCCACCAACAATGTATGACAGTTCCTTTTTCTCCACAACCTCGCCAGCATTTATCGTTCAGAGTCTTTTGGGTTTTAGCCATCCTAACTGGGGTGAGATGGTATCTCACTGTAGTTTTGATTTCCATTTCCCAGATGCTGAGTGATGTTGAGCATTTTTTCATATGTTGGCCATTTGTATATCTTCCTTAGAGAAATACCTACTTAGCTCTTTTGCCCATTTTTTAATTGGGTTGCTGGTTTTTTTCTTGTAAAGTTGTTTGAGTTCCTTGTATATTCTGGATATGAATCCTTTGTCAGATGTATATTTTGCAAATATTTTCTCCCACTCTGTTGGTTGTCTTTTAACTCTGTTAATTGTTTCTTTTGCTGTGCAGAAGCTCTTTAGTTTGATATAATCCCATTTGTTTATTTTTCCTTTGGTTGCCCATGCTTTTGGGGTCGTATTCATGAAGTCTGTGTCCAGTCCTATTTTCTGAAGTGTCTCTCCTATGTTTTATTTAAGAAGTTTTATTGTTTCAGGGTATATATTTAATTCTTTAATCCATTTTGAGTTGACTTTAGTGTATGGTGAAAGGTGTGGGTCTAGTTTCATTCTCCTGCATATTGATATCCAGTTCTCCCAGCACCATTTGCTAAAGAGGCAGTCTCTTCCCTGGTGTATAGGCTTGGTGCCTTTGTCAAAGATCAGATGGCTGTAGGTGTGTGGGTTGATTTCTGGGTTCTCTATTCTATTCCATTGATCAGTGTCTCTGTTTTTATCGCAGTACCATACTGTTTTGGTTATTATAGCTTTGTAGTATAGTTTAAAGTCAGGTAGTGTTAAGCCTCCAACTTTATTTTTTTTGCTCAGCGTTGCTTTGGCTATGCGTGGTCTTTTGTTATTCCATATAAATGTCTGGATAGTTCTTTCCATTTCTGAGAAAAATGACATTGGAATTTTGATGGGTATTGCATTAAATTTGTATATCACTTTGGGTATTATGGACATTTTCACTATGTTGATTCTTCCAATCCAAGAGCATGGGATATCTTTCCATCTTCTTGTATCCTCTCTGATTTCTCTCAGCAGTGGTTTGTAATTCTCATTATAGAGATTTTTCACATCCTTGGTTAACTCAATTCCTAAGTATTTTATTTTTTTGGTGGCTATTGTAAATGGGCAGGCTTTCTTGATTTCTCTTTCTGCATGTTCACTATTGGAGAATAGAAATGCTACTGATTTTTGTGTGTTGATTTTGTATCCTGCTACTGTGCTGAAATCATTTATCAACTCCAAGAGTTTTTTTGTAGAGGATTTAGGCTGTTCGATATATGGGATCATGTCATCTGCAAACAGGGACAGTTTGACTTCATCTTTTCCAATCTGGATGCCCTTTATTTCCTTCTCTTCTCTGATTGCTCTGGCTAGGACTTCCAACACTATGTTGAATAGGAGTGCTGAGAGTGGGCATCCTTGTCTAGTTCCTGTTCTTAAAGGAAAAGCTTTCAGCTTTTCCCCATTCAGGATGATATTGGCAGTGGGTTTGTCATATATGACTTTAATTATGTTGAGATACTTTCGGTCTATACCTAACTTATAGAGGGTCTTTGTCATGAATGAGTGCTGAATTTTATCAAATACTTTTTCAGCGTCTATAGAGATGATCATATGGTCCTTGTGTTTGAGTTTATTAATATGCTGTATCACATTTATTGATTTGCGTATGTTGAACCAACCTTGCATCGCTGGGATGAATCCCACTTGATCGTGGTGAATAATTTTATGTATGTGTTGCTGTATTCTGTTTGCTAGTATTTTAGTGAGGATTTTTGCATCTATATTCATCAAGGATATCAGCCTGTAGTTTTCTTTTTGGTTATATCTTTACCTGGTTTTGGTATCAGGATGATGTTTGTTTCATAGAAAGAGTTCGGGAGATTTGCGTCCGTTTCAATCTTTTGGAATAGTCTGTAAAGAATCGGTGTCAATTCCTGTTTGAATGTTTGGTAAAATTCTGCTGTGAATCCATCTGGTCCTGGGCTTTTCTTTGTTGGGAGCCTTCTGATAACAGCTTCAATCTCCTTTATTGTTATTGGTCTGTTCAGATTTTCTACGTCTTCATGGCTCAGTTTTGGGAGCTTGTGTGTGTCCAGAAATTTATCCATTTCCTCCAGATTTTCAAATTTGTTGGCGTATAGTTGTTTATAGTAATCTCGAATGATTTCTTGTATTTCAGATGAATCAGTTGTAATATCAGCTTTTTCATTTCTAATTTTTGTTATTTGAATCTTCTCTCTTCTTTTTTTTGTTAGCCATGCTAATGGTTTGTCAACTTTATTTATCTTTTCAAAAAACCAACTTTTTGATTCGTTGATCTTTTGTATTGTTTTTTGGGTTTCAATTTCATTCAGTTCTGCTCTGATCTTAATGATTTCTTTTCGTCTGCTAACTTTAGGTTTGGATTGTTCTTGTTTTTCTAGTTCTTTAAGGTGAAGTGTTAGGTTGTTCACTTGCCATCATTCCATTCTTCTGAGGTGAGCATTTAATGCAATAAATTTCCCCCTTAATACTGCTTTTGCAGTATCCCACAGGTTTTGGTATGATGTATCATTATTTTCATTAGTTTCAATAAATTTTTTGATTTCCTGCTTGATTTCTTCTTGGACCCATATGTCATTAAGTAGAATGCTGTTTAATTTCCATGTGTTTGTATAGTTTCCAGAATTTCGTTTGTTATTGATTTCTAGTTTTAATCCATTATGGTCTGAGAAAATATATGGGATAATTCCAGTTTTTTTGAATTTGTTGAGACTTCATTTGTGACCTAATATGTGATCTATCCTGGAGAATGATCCATGTGCTGATGAGAAGAATGAATATTCTGAGGTTGTTGGATGGAATGTTCTGTAGATATCTGCCAAGTCCAATTGGTCTAGAGTATTTTTTAGATCTTGTGTGTCTCTGCTGATTCTTTGCCTAGATGATCTGTCCAATATTGACAGTGGGATGTTCAGGTCCCCTGCTATTATGGTATTAGTGTGGTATATAGAAGGTATATTAGTATGGTATATAGAAGGAAATATGCTATTTCCTTCTTTAGGTCTAATAGAGTTTGTTTTATAAATCTGGCTGCTCCAACATTGGATGCATACATATTTATGATTGTTATGTCTTCTTGATGGATCAGTCCTTTTATCATTACATAGTGTCCCTCATTGTCTCTTTTTATGGTTTTTAGTTTAAAGTCTACTTTGTCAGATATAAGAATAGCTACTCCAGCTCATTTTTCTTTTCTGTTTGCATGGTAAATCTTTTTCCATCCTTTCACTCTTAGTCTATGTGAGTCTTTATGGGTGAGGTGGGTCTCTTGAAGGCAGCATATAGTTGGGTCCTCCTTTTTAATCCAATCAGCCAGTCTGTGTCTTTTGATTGGGGAATTTAAGCCTTTTACATTAAGAGTTGTTATTGCATAGTGTTAATTTATTCCTACTATTTTGTTAATTGTTATTTGGTTGTCTTAGGTGTCTTTTGTTCCTTGCTTTCTGATTTACTGTTTGTTTTCTGTGTTTGTTGGTTCTGTGGGTTGTAGATAGCCTTTTTGTTTGTTTGTTTTCTCTTCATGAATGACATTTTTATTATACTAGTGGGTTTAGATTTTTCTTGGGTTTTTATGGCAGTGGTAGTTATTTTTCAGGAACCAAACCCAGTACTCCCTTGAGAATTTCTTGTAAGGGTGGTCATGTGGTGGTGAACTCCCGCAGTTTTTGTTTGTCTGAGAAATATACTATTTGACCTTCATTTTGGAAGGATAGCCTTGCAGGGTAGAGTATTCTTGGCTGGCAATCTTTGTCTTTTAGTATTTTGAATATATCATCCCATTCCTTTCTAGCTTTTAGGGTTTGTGATGAAAAGTCTGATGTTAGCCTGATTGGGGCTCCCTTATAGGTGATTTGACGCTTCTCTCTTGCAGCTTTTAAGATTCTCTCTTTGTCTTTGAGTTTTGCCAATTTGACTATAACATGTCTTGGAGAAGACCTTTTTGGGTTGAATATGTTTGGAGATCGTTGAGCTTCCTCGATCTGAAGATCTGTGTTTTTCCTATACCTGGGAAGTTTTCTGCCACTATTTTGTTGAATATGTTTTCAATGCAATCTCCTTTTTCCTCCCCTTCTGGAATACCCATGACTCGGATATTTGAGCGCTTGAGGTTGTCTGATATCTCTCTCAGATTTTCTTCAATGCCTTTGATTCTTTTTTCTTTTTTTGTTTTCTGCTTGTGTTATTTCAAACAGCCCATCTTCAAGTTCAGAGGTTCTCTCTTCAACTTCCACAAGCCTGTTGGTTAAACTGTCCGTTGTGTTTTTTATTTCACTGAATAACTTCTTCAGTTCAGCAAGTTCTGCTACATTTTTTTTCAGGGCATTGATTTCCTTGTACATTTCCTCTTTCAGGTCCTGTATACTTTTCCTCGATGTCTAGCTGAGCTTTCTTGTATCTCATTCAGCTTCCTTAGAATTATCACTCGAAATTCCTTGTCAGTCATTTCAAGGGCTTCTTGTTCTGTAGGATCTAGAGCTTGAGATTTATTATCTTTTGGTGGTGTACTTTCTTGATTTTTTGTATTTCTGGTATCTTTTCTTTGATGCTTATTCATTGTGGCAGGGGGTTTCACAGTCCACAGGTTTGACACTATTGACTGACTAAGATGTTGCTGTGGTTGCCAATTTGGTATGGCTGCCTCAGTGACTCCCTGTTCCCTGCACTCTGGCCCGGGCTGCTGGGATGCGCTGAGGCACCGCAGAGCGTGTGGTCTCCGCAGAGCTTCCCCTTCCCCTGCAGGATGTCTCCCTGCTCTGTGCGCACTAGGCTGGGCTTGGGATGGAGCCGGGTGGCAGCGGTGAAGCCTACGTGCTGCTGGAGTGCGCAGCAGCAGCGTGGACCCTGTGGAGTTCCTGTCTCTCCTGCCAGACGACTCCCCACTCTGTGTGCACTGGGCTGGGCTGGGAATGAAGCCGGGTGGCCGTGGTGAAGCCTACCTGTTGGATCAGGCAGTGGCGGCCCACAGGGCCTGTGGTCTCTGCGGAGCTTCTGCCTCTCCCGCTGTATGTGTCCCTGTCTCTGCTGCTGGTTGATTCGCTTCCAGCTCCAGGGACGGCAGGTGGGGGCGGGGGGGTCAGAAGCCGCGTCACCATTGCAGCCCGGGGTGACACACGGCCGGCTCAGGCCTCCATGTTTCCACGTCTGGCTGGGACGCGGGCGGTGGCGCACCGGCGGGTCGCGCGCGCAGGTTGGGGGAAGATTCCCGGTTCTCAGCAGGGTAAAGACACCCTTTCGAAGCCGTTCCTTTGCACTGATTCTGCTACAGCTGCATCTGGCGCGGGCCTCAGGCTGCTTCTACTTGTGGCAGAAAAGCGGCAGGCAGCTCTCCTCTTCTGCCATCTTGACCTGCCTGGGGGGGATAGTATTTTTTCAAGCTTCCCAGGTGATGTCAATATGATGCCAAAGTTGAAAACCACTGATTTGAACTATGTAAGTCACTAGAAAAAGCTGCATTGACACCATGATGGGAAGTATATTTTTTTTTCTCATTGGTTTTTCTTCAACTTTAAACCTTTAGGTAAGAAGATAGGAAATCCTTAAAACTTTTGCTAACCCTAATTATATATATAGTTAGAACAACCTGGTTCAGTTAATTAAAACAGAGGGCTGTTGGAAAAAGCATTGTCAACTCTTAGGGATAAATTACCAAATCCAGTACAGCCATTTGACTAATCCAAACTTTGGTTCCCAAGGGAAGATTCAACAGAAGTCATATAATCTCTAGGATGAAAACTTCTCAAAAAATCAGTCCTGTGACCTTGGATCACTAGAATCATACTCCTTTGTAAGGAGCAGCTCACTGTTAGTCTCCATTTATTTTAATATAACTTATAATCTCCTCTCCTCCTTTTATTCATTCCAGGATATTTGAGAAGCACTCTGAAATCTAGGTTTATTTATTTGTGTCATTAGCATTAGCCTCCCTCTCACCTAGGATATTAGGATAGTCTAAGGAACTTAAAGGTAGTATGTGTCTTATCTGTCTTTGATTCCCCCTGTGCCTAACACAGGGCCTGGCAAATGGGAGGCATTCAGGAAATTTATGTTAAATGAATGGTCAGCTACCTTTTGGGACACGGATTTGCTATTTCGATTTAAGAATACTACCTTCTTCTCTAGTACCCAGGCAACACTTGATGCCTCTGACCCCCATTTTCTGTCTCTAGGAAGCATTCTACTCTGCTGTGGGTTAAATGTGTCCCCCAAAAGTTCATGTCTTGGGAAGTTGACCCCCATTATTATCAATGTTAAGAGAGTGAGAAATCCTGTTATGGTAATTGAAAGGTGCGGTGTTTAAGAGGTGATTAGATTGTGATGATTATGCCCTTGTGAATGGATTGATGCGTTCATAAAGTAATGGTTGTGGTTCTGATGGCTTTAAAAGGAGAGCAAGTGAGGAGGTTAGCCCTCTCTTGCTCAGGCCTTTTGCCATGTGATACCTTGTGTCACTGTAGACATTGAAAAAGCCTCACCAGATGTGTTCCCTGGACTATGAACTTCCCAGCCTCGAAAACTGTAAGATAAATTTTATTTTGTTGTGAATGACCCAGTTTCCGGTATTCTAAGTAACGGAAAACAGACTAACATATACCGAAATACGAAACTACAATTCAAGGACAAAATTTCTACCTTTACCAATTTTCTGATATCAGGGACACAGCCAATCAATAGTTCATATCTTGAAAAAAGAAAACTGAAATACCCTAGTGTATGAGTTACCCTTTCCTGGTTTAATTCTCAAGCATGCACATCTTTTCAGATTCTCTGTGACTAGAATGTCTAAATTACATAATTTCCCATGCTTATATCAAAAATGTACAGAAAGAGTGACACACAATGATTAAGAAGGGGTTTCTCTCATTTCCTTAGTGGGATACTGTAAAAATAACCCTTCGCTCTAACGTAGAATAAATGTTATTTGCTTCAAAAATATACATTAAATTCAGTTTAATAATTCTCTTTCAAAATGTTGTTTTCTTTCTGTTTAATGAGATAGCTGTAGGATTTGTATCGTTTGTTTGAGTTTTGCCAGTGTACTTTAAAGGAACTATTTTCTCAAATTTGAAACCTTAAGAAAAATACAAAGTTCTTACTTAGTTCATCTGAGTGTGATATGTTCATGTGTATACCTTGATGGATTGAAGATTAATCCTTTCTAGAACAGATATTAAGCATTGAGGAGTAAGGAAAATTTCAAGTGAAAGAGATATTAATTTGTATATTAAGACAAATCAAGTTCTCCCTGCACTCAGCAAGTTCTCCAAGCCTCAAAGCCACTTTTATACTAAAATTTCTGTTTTGTGCTCTTAAAAAAGAATGTGAGAGAATTTTCTATTCGTGCTACAAATTTGCTAACTAGCGTGAGGGCATGTGATGCCATTGCTTATCATGCTTCAGTCTGTAGGCTCTTTCCTAGGACATAGGTTTTCAGTTGTGGAATAGGAAAATCTTATGCTCTGATTTACTTCTAACATTGATAAGGGATTCAAATTCCAAGTTGTAATAATATTTGTAACGCTATGCTAAAGAGAGAAGGCAGTTCTTGGTGTAAAACAGGTTTGACTTTTTTTTTTTTTAATATTGATCATTTTGAAATTGCCCATGTGGAAAAATCCATACATATAATTTAGGATCCTGAATCCTTCCTTGGTATTTATTCATCTACATTTTTAAAAATTACAAAAACAAGATCAGGGAGACTTGGAGATGAGAAAGGCCTCAGAAGGTATCTTGCCCAAGTCCAACCTGATGCAGCATCTCAGCAGACTTCTGCTTGAATGCCTCGTGGTGAAGGAGAGCTCATATCCTCATAAAGCAACACAAACTTCTTATGCCTCAATTTAGTTGTCAGAAAACTTATTTTACATCAAGTCAAAATGTGCATATTTAGTTGGTTCTGTTCATTGATACTAATTGATAATACAGTAGGCCCTTGATTAGTATCTGTTGAATAAAAAAAAAATTTGTCCTAATAAAATTACTGCAGTTTTTATTCTTAAAGCGGACCCTAAATTATAACTATAGTAACAATACCTATACACACATCATGGTCCTGCTCAGGAAAAAAGTAGATTTCTTTAAAGAATGAAATAGGGAAAAAACAAATTACTTGAGAATGAAAGGACATGTCTGAGGTTTTTCTTTAAAGTAATCCAAGGAAGTGGAAGGTGGGATATAGATAAAACAAGATTGGCCATGTTGTTGACAGTAGTTGCAGTGTGGAGTGTGTGGAGGATTCATAATACTATTACTTTTAATTTTGTATATGTTTGAGATTTTGTTTAGAATTTTTATGGTAAAAGGTATAACAAAAACAAAACCCTAAGAGACTTGAGAATGTCTGCTCTGGAAAGTTTAAGAATCTCTGGCCTGTGACTTCCTGGCCTAAATCAGAGATACCACTAAGTAGTACTACCATCTAAGTAATATTATCATGAGAAAAGGATTAGACACATCTGAGACCAAGCTAAGACCTAGCGGTAGCCAATTCTCTGCAAAAGATTTTAGTTTTAGAAAATAGAATAGCTTCACATTAAAGATATTAACATAAATATTAATAACATACTTTACAGAAAGGTCACAGAAATGAGATCCCAATTTAAAGCAATCATTTGGAAGAAATATAACCTTCTAGTTGTTTTGAGATGCCCTTCTACTCTTTCCTTTGATTATTAGTTGTTTGCCTTAAGTCAGACAGTTACTAGTACGTAATTACCCTTTTAAAGTCATCTACAATGTCCACAGTTGATTTTGCTCTAAAATTATTCTGTTACTCTAACACTCAAACCAGCCTATACTAAATGTCCCAGTTTTTTAGTTAAGGAAATTTGGATACTTGAGCTTTTATTGCCTTTCCTGCCTCCAGATTTTGCTGAAATAATATGAAAGTTTACTTCTGGGTGACTAATTTTGTTTCACCTTTTGTGACTTCTATTAAGCAAATTGTTTCCTAACAGTTTACAACCATATTATCAATAATGAAACTTAAATTTTACCTGCTTTATTGCTACCATTTTTCTTATATACCATGTTTTTCTCTTTCTTCATCCTATTTCCTATTTCTTTTGGTGGAGTACTTAAGTCCTCAGGTGATTTTCATAAAAGTTGTTCAACAGTTAATATATTTTCTGAGCACTGGTGTGTCTTAAAAAAATCTTCCTCCTTCCCCATACCAGCCAGCCACCAAAAATATACATATATATGTATATATACATATATATATTCCTCTTGCCCTTACATATTAACACTTATTTTACTAGTATAGAATTTTATAAACATTGCTCCATTTTCTTCTTGCATATACATAATATGATAGACTTTGAAATTGTCTAATTTTCCTGCATGTTCTGCTTAGGTGGGGACCATTTATATGATTGCTCATTCTGGTTTCCTTCTTTTAAGCTATTGTTTTTCTTCATGTGTCTCAGGATTTTTCTCTGCTTATATTTCTGAAAAGAATCATTGTTGGTAGGTAATATGGGTGGCAAAAGCAATTGTGTCACTGTACAGTTCTGCCCCACAGATGATTGCCACCACTCCCTTCCTTCCCTCCCCATGGGGAGCCGACCAGGGGTAGAAACTGTATTTGAGCAAGATGGTGGCTTGGGAGCTCTCAGATAACACAGTAAAAGTAACGTGTTACAGTTGAACTGCAACCACTTTCTCTATGAGTCATTAGCCGGGGATCCTGCAAGAGTCCCTGACTCACTCCTGTGGCCTAAAGTAGGGGAAAGGAGTCTTCAGGTTCTGGAGTCTAAACAGAGTTGTGCTTTCAAATGGGAAAGAGAAAAGGCAAGTTACAGGGAAGCATTTGCTGCTTTGCTGAGACTTTTTGTGTTATTTTACCCTGTAGGCTCGGAAGTTTGTTTGTTTGTTTGTTTGTTTGTTTGTTTGTTTGTTTGTTTGTTTGGCAACACTCTGAAGTTATTTAGGGCACTATTTAGAAGTACCAGTGAATTCCCCACTTACTTAGCTATCAAGAAACACCAAGTAACAAGTGTAGCTATTCCTATTATAAGCCTGTGGCCAAGTTCCCAGACACCTTCAGCTCCCCCTTTCCCCAGCCTGCTTGCTCATGTTCTCGGCGGCTGTGGCTCTGAGGTGAAGGTTTTTCATCAACTATTGCCCCAGTGGCTCTCTGACCTTGCCAGCACTAATTAGTTCTTTTCTCAGTTTTATTCACCTGTCAGATATCCTTTACAAATTTCTCAAAATATCTGCCATTTATATATTTTTTAAAAATCATTGCAGTGATATTTAGGGAATTAAGGGAGATAAATATGTTTTCCACTTGAAATTGTTTACTAAAAGTTCTTTCAAACATACTTACATAGAACCCATATGTTTTTGGGTTTTTTAATTCTTTTTTCCATTTATTTATTTTTTATATCCACAGTGTACAATTCTATGTTTTAATATACATGTACATTGTGAAATAATTAAACCAAGCTAATTAACATATCCGTCGCCTTACATACTTATCATTTTTTTGTCTCATATGTTCTTTAAGGTCCAAGCTTTTGAATTTAGCAAAAATTTTAGCAAATTTATACGTGTATAAAATATATTTATATGTATATACATATATAAAATATATACCTACCACATTTAATTCATAATATGTTTGTATGCATGGAGAACAGGATTAAAAATACTTGAAAGATCATTTTTTACTTTATATGTTTTTCCTTTATATGTTTAAAAAACTTTGTAAGTTTTTTACAAAAATCATGTAATTCTATAATTTAAGAAAATAATGAATGAAAGATAGATAATGAGTATCAAACACAAAAAAGTCTTTCTAGAGTATCTAAAATAATGTCTAAATGACAAAAATGGCTTGGGGTGGGGGAACTTTTAATTGGTAGAGACATTATAATGTTTGCTTTGTATTCAGATGTCTTAAAGAAACAAAAATTAAAGACATTTCCGAAAAACGAATGTGAACAGTTACGCATATCCAGGCAAGAATTTTTTACTTTAAATGCTACTAAAACCATTATACAGTATTGTCTTTACAGCTTTGACTTTATTCAATTTGTCCTTCTTCCAACCTGCATATTGGTTTAGTGTTATAGTACTTATGCATGATTATTACTATATTTTGTTTTTTTCATTTGTGTGACATACTAATATAAACTGAATCACAAAGCTAGAAGCCAAATTTTTACACTTTAAGTATCTTTAAGAATAAATGAGCTATAATATATAATGTGGTTTAACATGAAATGGTAAGATCCTAAGCAGTGTCATTTTAAAGGATACTTATGAATTGCACATTCCATTAGCCATATTTTAAACTAATTAAATCTACTAATAACCAGTACTTCACATAGCTTATTAAATATTTTAATTACCGTTTTTCGTTTAATTCTTCAAATAGGCTATCTTCATATATAGTCATATTTTATTAATCTTTTTTATTAATTTTTTATTGAAACATGCTGATTATACATATTTATGGGGTACAGACTTATATTTCAATACATTTATACAATGTGTGATGATCTAATCAGGATAATTAGCATATGCATCATTGTAAAACTTAATCATTTCTTTGTGATGTCAACATTTGATCTCCTCTCTTCTAGTCAGTTGATAACATTGTTAATTATAGATTCCTGGGTTAACTGTACACCAATAGAACTTATTTGGTTTTGAAATTCTAGGAGTATTAGAGATTAATTTTGGGAACAATTCATTTAAAGGAGTATTATAAAATGTTATAACAAATCTATATAGAATTTTGTAATATGAGTACAAATAATATATAGTTATAAAAGTTTATGAAATAGTTAAAAATGCTTAAACTTCTAGATTATACTATGGTTTATTCAAGATCAGCTAGTTAGAAAATATTTAGTGATACTTGAAATGAGCAACGTAGAGAGATACTTAAAAACCAACCAAACAAAAACAGTCCTTGCCTTGAAGAAGCTCACAGTGGCAAACAACACAAATAGTAGACGGCTGGAATTTTATACAAGTGTCTGTCCTGTTAAATTTCTCTTTTCATAATGAGCTACTTATGTATTTTAGTGTACCTTTCCAGCTGTTATTAGTTGTTTAAGACAAATAAATTTTGCTTCACTCTTATCCATATACTTTTACATCAAAAATATAATTGTCCCACTTTTAGAACATGGACTTTTTCTGTACTAATAGTAAATTCAGCTTTGGAGCATTTAGTAGTCTTTTTTTTCCTGACTAAAGCACAAATGATGAAATTTTTAATCTCATATCACTCGAAATTACATTCTTGTACTCATTTAATAGACTACTGGTACTTTTTAATTATTCATAAGCTTGACATTATGGAGTCTTAAAATTGTCATTTCTGGGTGACGTTTGTAGAAATGCCTTCAGAGTCTACCTGTTTGCTTTTTCGATTATGCAAGAGAACTTTAAAGCATTATTTACTTTTTATTGTTAAGGTTTTGGTTTTGTTTTTATTTTGGCTTGTTTTCTGATTACAAAGTAAGCCTATTAGAAAACATTTGGGAGGTCTGGAAAAGTATTTTTAAAAACTATGCTCTTTGCCACTTAGATATAACTACCATGAGCATTCTCTGCTGGCTTCTGCTGGTTTCTGAAGTTTCAAGCACACCAAGAGAAGCTGCAGCAATGAAAGCTTATACTTTTAAATCCTAGAATCCAGAATTATAGAATCTACAATTTGTTTTCAAAAAAAACAAAAGTAGCTCATATTATTGTTTATCATGAGCCATGTTTCCTGCCAAGTGTTTTACATGGTTGTATCAAATAATAATATCCTATATATGGTAATTTTTAAATGAAAATACATGAGGATATATACCTTTTTAAAATAGTATAATGTTATATATTATGTAAGAAGAAAGAGAAGGAGAAAATTATAGAATAACAAGTTACACTCCTGGTTCTGCTCTTATTTCTGACTTTACAGAGAATGTATTTTCCATGATCCAGTCTCATTCATTCAGACCCTGACTATTCAAAGCTTCCCTTTTCAAGATAATTATATCATATGTGAGCAAACTTACACAAAGGGCCCTTTAAACCCAGACCACTTTCCTCTGCAGTAGGGCAGAGTATTAAGCACCTCAGACTACCTAATAGCAATATAGATCCCAGTTTGGAATCATAGAATTTGAGAGTTCTTATTAACCTTATTAATTATTTTATCCAGGTGTGTTACTTTAAACATTTTTCCAAAACAGTAAATGAGAGAGAGGTGAAGTGATTTACTCACGACCACATTTTGCATTAGCTGACACAGGAAGAGATAGGCCTACTTGATGAGATTTCCTGTACTTAAGGAATAGGATGCCCAAAAGAAATGGAGCTTATGGCTTTTAGCCAGTGTTGGTGTTAAGCAGTCACTTTGACATTTACTCTAATCAACACTCATGACCTGAAGACTTAGTATAATTAATCTGGTACAAACAGAAACTGGGGGTGGGGGTGTGGGGACATGACTATTAATAACAGAAGATGAACTAACAACACATATGAAACTATGTTGTGCTTCCCAGCAGCATTTAATTCAGTTCTTTCTTTCTTTTTTGAAGAACTTATATCCAATTTTAATAAACTATGTTTTAAATCATATTCCTGATGAGTCTGTCACATTAACATACTAAAAAATAAGAGGAGAAAAGTGCAAATAAAAATTTTCTTGATGTGGTCTATAAATTTCAAGAAACCTAATGTTTTGAGACTTTTTAAAATTTCTTTATCTCAAAAGAAGAAGATATATGAAGTATGTATGTAAGTGGGGTGTCTTTTTTGCAGAAAGGAAAACTAAAGGGTAGGTCACAGAGGATTTTGGTAATAAGGCCAGTGCTAAAAAGTAAAATCACTAAAAGTAAAATTTTACTTACTTTTATAGCATTTCTTAACAAAAGCAGTATAATTACCCAAACTGGCTAAAGACATAATTTTTTTTTCTTTTTCTTATGTCAAACATACATAACTGGTAGAGCCCAGAAGCCACACAGTCTAAGTCTGCCTTACCTGCTGCAGTAGCCATGTAGATGTCACTGGGAAAAGGTCAAGTTGTTTTGTAGGTGAAATAATAATTTCAGACTGAGAACAGGCTAACCTTTATAATATTATGTTGGGAGTTCTGAATTCCTAATTAAACAATATTATGCATGGTAATTAAGCTCAAGGATTAGTATTGTTCTTTCTTGAATCTGTGGTTACAAAAACCAAGGAAGTGCATGTTCTTTTGTGTTATGTAAACATCTCTTTTTAGAACACATATATATGACATATATATAGATGATTTATATATTCATGTTTAATACCTAGTTTGACTAATAATAAATGTGTAAAATTCCTTAGGGGAGAAAAGCTCTAAGATGTGGAGAAGTTAAGGTTACATTCAAATCTTATTCTGATCCTACTGCCATAATGTGATACTTCAAATTTGACAGGAAGTCTTATCAAAAACAAAACTAGATGGAGGAACCAAATTTTTACCCTATTATATACAAAATGAGAGAGACTGTTATGTAATTTTGATTATATACTCTTGACTGTGCTAAATAAGACACAGATATTTTATTTTGTATGGAAAATAAAATAATCCAATGGTTCATCAATTTCCCATCTTTCATAATAGCAGGAAATGTGTTCTTCAAATGAGTTAGTGTCTTGTTAAAGGTAGTGGCCAAAGTCATGAAAAAGAGTTCCATTCACTATGTGATCTTGAATAATGTATGGGCCTAAGCTTCAGTGCTCTCTTCTGAAAAAGAAAGGAGGAGGGGTGGGGACAATTAGACTTCTTTCTCAGTCTTGATGAGAGGATTAAGGAAGAGCATTGGAAAGTACGTTCATGTTCAGAGCTCGGCATCTACCAGAAGATCCATGAATGTCCACTAAAAAGATGTTTGATAATCTTTCTGGAGGATAGTTTCACTGTATACATCAAAAGCTTTACAACAGAACCCAGAAATTTTATGTCTATGAATTTATCCCAAGGAAATTGTCAGAGATGTGCTGGAGATCTGTGTATAAATGCATTAGGTCTATAAAGATGATCTGCCCAATGGTGGGGGGAGGGGTTCGTTTTTTTCTGTTTAATTGAATCATCATTGATTATACATATTTTGGGGGTTCAATGTTGACATATGTTGCTCAAATCAATATTACCAGTATATATATTGTTACAGGTTATACTTATTCTTTATGCCCCTTGTCCAGTCTCTCCCCATCCCCCTCTCACTCCCTCCTCCCACCACTGATAACCCTAGATTTCTTCTCTCCCTCTGAAAGGGTAATGGTTATTCTGTTGATTTGTTGTGTAGATGATCTGTCCAATGCTGAGAGGTGTGTTCACGTCCCCTAATATTATCATAGAGCAGCTGCTGCTTCTGTCACTCTGGAATGGGCCTTGTGGAGAGAGACATACTCTTCTTTTCTTTGGCCTCTGCTGGTGACTCTCCTTGTGTCAATGCACTCCAGTAGCTGGTGGACCATCTCCATGGCGGTTGTGACATCCAGGCACTTTGACGGCAGCCACGGTTACTCTGGTGGCTGTGGTGGGTCACCCACATGGAGGTGATGTTTTGGGCATGCTCCTTGGCTCTAGTGGTATACCTGGTTGTGGGCGGGGGTGTCCAGTTCCAAGATCCATGCCCCGGGCCCCCAGGCGGGGCCCTGAGGCACTGCTGTTGTGCCTGGTTGTGGGCGGGGGTGTCCAGTCCCCAGCTCAATGCCCCAGGCCCCCAGGCAGGGCCCTGAAGTGCTGACAGTGTGCATGGTTGTGGGCAAGTGGTCTGGTACCCTAATCCGTGCCTCAGGTCCCCTGATGAGCCCCGAGGTCCTGGTGGTGTACCTGGGCCAGAACTAATTTTTTGTCCTTTGCTTGCTTCTAAAACGGGGGAACTTCCTGTGGGAACCAGTACTTGAGTTGTGTGGTTGAGCTAAATTGCTGCTTTGCTGCTGTTTTCCTAGGGAAGGCTTTTTGTGCAGTTCAGGGTTTAATGGTTGACCTCATAGGTACTTCCAGCTCTCCAGAGACCTGGTACGCCTGGGTTATGTAGAAACTCTGATCTGGGCCTGAGTTTTTGCATCAAACTGCACCCCATGTAATTCTGCATTCCCAACCAGTCTCCTCTGAGTGGTCCTGCACTGACTGGAGGGTGGATCAGCTGTCCTTGCTGTGTCCCAGTGTTCTGCCAGTGGGCCCATCTCGCCTAACGCCCATGCTCCAAACACTTCCATGGGACGGGCCCTGTGCCAGTCCCTTGCGATGATTCACCAGCCTCTGAATAGCTCCCCTTTTACAGCTGTTTTGGCTCCTCACTCCTGCTTGGGTCCATGGGAGCCCTATTAGTGGTCTTGCTGTCCTGGGGGCCACCAAGGTCCTCCTCTCCCCTATTGCCTGCAAGTAACTCCATCTGAAGGGCACAGCTGCAGCTTCTGCCAGCTCCTGCTCCATGCGCTTAGCAGCTCCAGCCTTAAAGCTGCCGCGGCCTGAAACACTCCAAGCAGTTTTTTCTTTCTCTCATATCGTGGTTTCTCCTGCCTTCATGAAATCCATAGGTCTCTCCTCCTCTTCCTCTGAGCTCCAGCAGCCCCAGCTTGGCTGATGTTACATTTTTATAGTTGTAAATTGTTGATTTGTGGGAGAGAGTGGCACCGGGCACCATCTATTCTGCTATCTTGACTAGAACTCCCCCCAATCTTGTTTTTAAGAGAAAAGAAAGTTGCAGAATGGGGTGAGGATGAATCTAAATGTCCTCATAAGGAAAAGGGGTAAATATACACACATTTATACATACAATGGAATACCATGCAATTGTGTGGTAGAAGTATATTTAATTATGTGAGAAAAGTTTAGTTTACATTAACCCAGAAATGATGAATAACAAAATAGTGTGTAGTATGATTTTATTTACGTAAAACTTTTTTTTTTTTTTTAAGTATTGTTGTATATTAATCTGCTTGGGCTTCCATAACAAAATACTACAGGCTGGGTGGCTTAAACAAAAGAAATTTATTTCTTACAGTTTTGGAGGCTAGTAGTCCAAGATGAAGATGACAGCAAGATAGATTTCATTCTGAGGCCTCTTCTCGTAGCTTATAGATGGCTACCATTTCAATGTGTGCTCTTTCTTCTTTGTGCATGTGTGTAAAGAGAAAGAGCAAGCTCTCTTCTTATAAGGAAACACTAATCCCATATGATCAGGACCCCACCCTTATGACCTCATTTAATCTTAAGTACTTCTTTAGAGGCCCCATCTCCAAATATAGTCACACTGGGGTTTAGGGCTTTCAACGTATAAATTTAAGGAGGATACAAACATTCAGTCCATAACAGTATAATACGATAAAAGACAGGATTAAAAACAAACCATTTTTTCTTTCTACTTTCACAGTCACTACAACACAGAATACTTCACCTCTGGTCACCAAAATGTGTGGGGATTTCCCACACACACACCAACCAATCATTTCTGACACTGTCTACCTGGAGATAGTGTCACAGCCCACAGGTTGATAGCTAAGCCCCACAAGACTGACCCCACTTCAAGTGCCAATCACAGGTCCCAAGTTATGACCTGTGCTTCTGACTGGCTATAAATCACAGTTTCCATGGCTCCCTCCTTGGGTGTGATTATTTGCTAGAGCAGCTCACAGAACTCAGGGCAACACTTTACTGTACTCACATTTACCCAATTATTATAAAGGATATTACAAAGGACACAGATGAACAGCCAGATGGAAGAGATGCATAGGGCAGGGTGTGGGCAGAAGGCACAGAGCTTCTGTGCTCTCTCGGAACATGCCACCCTCCCCGAACTTCCATGTTTTCAGCTATCCAGAAGGTATCTGAACCCTGTTGTATTAGTCTGTTTCTGTTGCTTATGACAAATTACCTGGAACTGGGTAATTTGTAAGAAAATGAAATTTATTGCTTACAATTTCTGAGGCTGGGAAGTCCAAAGTCTATCTGGTGATGGTGACAGTGACTCAAGGGTCTCACATTACATGATGTTAGGAGCAGAGATAGAGCAGAGACAGACTCTCCTCTTCTTTTAAAGCTCTCAGAACCACTGCCATGAACACCATTTTTAATCAGTTCATTACTGCACAGTTCTACAATCCAATCACCTCTTCAAGACTCCCCCTTTCAATTACCATAATAGGATTTCCCACCCTCTTAACAGTCCAAGTGGGGGCTAAGTTTCTAATACATAAAACTTGGGGGACACAATTCAAGCTTCACTGAGTTTTGGGGAGACAATTCAATCCACTACATCTGTTCTTTTGGGTTTTTATGGAGGCCTTGTAGTGAAGACATGTATGATTAAATCATTGTCCATTGGTGATCAACTCAGCCTTCAGCCTGAACTGAAAGTCCCAACTCTCTAAACATGCCTTGGTTTTTCAGGTCCCCCAGCCACCAGTCATCTCATTAGCATATAAAAAGCATTCTTCTAACAACAGAGATTCCAAGGGTTGTAGAAGCTGTGTCTGGAACCAGGGACAGACACCAAATATATATTTCTTATTGTTTCACAATATCATAGAGACCTTATAATAAAATGGTAAAAGCATTTAGGTGGTTGGATTACAAGTGATTTTTATTTTTTCTTTTTACTTCTCCATATTTTAAAATTTATTTCTGTAATAAACATGTACTCAAAAAATTCAAAATGTATATATACTACATCGTAGCTATTTAGGGCTGCAGAAATGAGAGGACTAAGGCATGATAGTTGAAGGACACAAGGTATCTTTCTGAAATGATGGAAATGTTCTAAAATTACTTGTGATAGTTGTGCAACTCTGGGAATATAGTAAGAATCATTGCATAATACACTTTTTAAAAAAATTTTTATTTTGTCAAAATACAATGTGCTTGATTATTGTGGCCAATTACCGAAACCTCCCTCCCTCCTCCCTCTCCTCCATCCCTCCTAACAATGTCCTTTCTGTATGCTTGTCATATCAATTTCAAGGAATTGTAATTGTTGTGTCTTCCCTCCCCGCTGGCAGTTTATTTGTGTATTTATTTATTTATTTTTAGCTCCCACAAATAAGTGAGAACATGTGATATTTCTCTTTCTGTGCCTGACTAGTTTCACTTAATATAATTCTCTCTAGGTCCATCCATGTCATTGCAAATGGCAGTATTTCATTCTTTTTTATAGTTGAGTAGTATTCCATTGTGTAGATATACACATTTTCCGTATCCACTGATCTGATCATGGACATTTGGGCTGGCTCCAAATCTTAGCTATTGTAAAGAGTGCTGCAGTGAACATTGGGGAACAGGTATACCTTCGACTCGATGATTCCCATTCCTCTGGGTATATTCCCAGCAGTGGGATAGCTGGGTCATATGGTAGATCTATCTGCAATTGTTTGAGGAACCTCCATACCATTTTCCATAGAGGCTGCACCATTTTGCAGTCCCACCAACAACGTATGAGAGTTCCTTTTTCTCCACAACCTCAGCAGCATTATCATTCACAGTCTTTTGGATATTAACCATCCTAACTGGGGTTAGATGGTATCTCAGTGTGGTTTTGATTTGCATTTCTTGAATGCTGAGTGATGTTGAATATTTTTTCATATGTCTGTTGGCCATTCATATATCTTCTTTTGAGAAATGCCTATTTAGCTCTTTTGCCCATTTTTTAATTGGGTTGCTTGTTTTTTTCTTGTGAAGTTGTTTGAGTTCCTTGTATATTCTGGATATTAATCCTTTGTCAGATGTATATTTTGCAAATATTTTCTCCCACTCTGTTGGTTGTCTTTTAACTCTGTTAATTGTTTCTTTTGCTGTGCAGAAGCTTTTTAGTTTCATGTAATCCCATTTGTTTATTTTTCCTTTAGTTGCCCGTGCTTTGGAGGTCATATTCATGAAGTCTTTCTCCAGTCCTACTTCCTGAAGTGTTTCTTCTATGTTTTCTTTAAGAAGTTTTATTGTTTCAGGGTGTATATTTAATTCTTTAATCCATTTTGAGTTGACTTTAGTGTATGGTGAAAGGTGTGGGTCTAGTTTCATTCTCCTGCATATTGATATCCAATAATCCCAGCAGCATTTGCTGAAGAGGCATTCTCTTCCCCAGTAAATAGGCTTGGTGCCTTTGTCAAAGATCACATGGCTGTAGGTGTGTGGGTTGATTTCTGGATTCTCTATTCTATTCCATTGATCAGTATGTCTGTTTTTATGCCAGTATCATACTGTTTTGGTTATTATAGCTTTGTAGTATAGTTTCAAGTCAGGTAGTGTTATGCCTCCAGCTTTATTTGTTTTGCCCAGCATTGCTTTGGCTATGCATGGTCTTTTGTTATTCCATATAAATGCCTGGATAGTTCTTTCCATTTCTGAGAAAAATGTCTTTGGAATTTTGATGGGGATTGCATTGAATTTGTATATCACTTTGGGTATTATGGACATTTTCACAATGTTGATTCTTCCAATCC